>NC_064638.1:975210369-976460369 GCF_023864345.2 Schistocerca serialis cubense
TTTCATGGAGAAATGAGCGGAAAGGGGATTTGTAGCAACATCCTCTGTTGGGTTGTTACTCTATTATTTAATCTATTAGTGTAAACAATGAGTTGTTTCTCATGTGTACTTGATCATTCAACGGGGTTTTCTTTTCTGTTTTGATTTTCTCTATATGGTAAGTTCCTTGCAGTGTTAGTAGGTGTTTTTTATTGTTGATTCTAATTATTTTCATGTCTTCTGCTCTACGTAGTGATTTGTGATTGTGTTCTCTTACATGTTATGTAGAGTGGTTTCTCCCAGCGTCCAAACATTCTTCTGGTGTCACAAACGGAACCATAGAGCCCGATCGTTACGTAAGTCTAGCCCAAACTCCACCCTATTTTCCGGGCTCATGTGTTCGTTAAATCTAGTCAAGAAAGATCTGTCTGTGTGACGTATATAAAATTGGTAACAATACGTACAATTACTTCGTAGTGTCACCTTTGTTAACTCCCTTACTCAGTCCGATCCTCAATATACGATTAAGATGACCAGCTGTACGAAAATCAATTTGAAACCGGTTTGGACAGGTTGCTGTAAATTTACTGGTTACAGGCCCTTGATACTGTAAAGTTAGAAATTTTTTACCCTCGGCTGGTTAGGTCTTAACTCGCCTGTGCTATCTATACTTGTCTGTTAGCGCACTGCCTTACTGCTGAACAAAGGGAAGAATAGTTAACTACAAATCGTAGAGACGATTTATAGTAAATAACGGAAAAATGAAACAATGGTAATTAAATCAGATGAGGGTAATACCTGTGTAATCACCACTGAAACCTTGTATAAGGCTGAAGTGCTGCAGTATTACTAACACCCGTAGGTAACGTCCACACCAGATTTTTCTCACGTTGTTCTAAAAAAGAATGTGGAGGAGTCTTAGTTTTTGCTGCTCCTCTTCCATAAAGTCCTGTGATCAACATGAACCCACTCTGAATGCACAGGTAAAGTTATATAAAGAAAATAGCAGCTTGCACGGCATTGTGAAAGCTAGAAACGGGCCCATTGTAGAACTGAATAGGTTACTATTCAAAATATTTAAGAATGCTTATGGGTTTCACATGAACCATTCTATAGCGAACAGTGTGACATGAGGTGCTGAGGTGATCCAGCTCACTTAGTGTAGGGTACTGGAATCATTTGAAAATGTTAGCATCTACACGAATCTAGATGATATGCTTAGGCTTATCGCCGGCCGGTGTGGCCGTGCGGTTCTAGGCGCTTCAGTCTGGAACCGCGTGACCGCTACGGTCGCAGTTTCGGATCCTGCCTCGGGCATGGATGTGTGTGATATTCTTAGGTTAGTGAGGTTTAAGTAGTTCTAATATCTAGGGGACTGATGACCACAGATGTTAAGTCACATAGTGCTCAGAGCCGTTTGAACCATTTTTTTCTTAGGGTTATCAAAGAAAATTTCATCAGTACAATCACCATGGAGGTGGAGGAACTTGAATTCATGGACTTCTGAAGTTTAGAACAGAATATACTTTCTTTGAATTTGACGGGTGAGTATAGCAACAACTGCTTGATGATTTGGAGTCGAGGTTCTTTACCGACAACCCATGATTAACTGAGAAAGTATATTTATAGGCACTGCATGGATAAAAGCTTCTTTATGGTACGTGGTGGGGAGGGCAGGTGACAGCAGGGCGCATCTTGAACCAGCAGCATGCAAATATTGAGTACATATTTGAGAATGAGTCACATAATAATATATAATTTTTGGTTTTAACGGTGACGCAGAGGGTAAATGACCTAGGTTCTTTCATTTTCCGAAAACCTACACACACATATGTCATAATCAGTAATGGTTCAAATGGCTCTGAGCACTATGGGACTTAACATCTGTGGTCATCAGTCCCCTAGAACTTAGAACTACTTAAACCTAACTAACCTAAGGACATGATACACATCCATGCCCGAGGCAGGATTCGAACCTGCGAACGTAGCAGTCGCGCGGTTCCGGACTGAGCGCCTAGAACCGCTCATAATCAGTAATGATTCGAATCACCCCACAGAGCAAAAAAGGTCTTTTTGCAAGCGATTGTAAAGCGTATTGGTAAGTTCGTGTTAGACGAGATTGAGGTCAATAAAGAACACGCCTTATTTGGACAAATTGCGGTGCCAAGCGGATACAGTAGTATTATGGTAACACAGATGTATAGGAACCCAGACTGTTTAAGACATCACGTTATAGAGTAAAAAATTTGTGACGGTACAGCACCGAGGGCCAATAATTAGTAAATTTTCGGCAGCCTTTCCGAAAAGCTTTCAAATTCGATTTTCATGGGGAATCGTGTTAAACGTAGCTTGAAGCATGTATTAAAGGAGGAGATAAAAAAAAGGACGACACTAAGAAACTTGACCCTTCCAGGGCTTATAAAATACGTAAATGTGTATCTTGTGACAAACTCTATATTGGCTATACACGGAGATCATTGTTCACTACGTTTAAAGAACAAACGGGCCCGACAAACAGGGCGGCGTTTGTGCTGCACTTATGTGATGGAGGGCAAATAACCGATGACATTCAAGAGATGATGAAAACAATTCATGCCGCTGATGAGGGTTTGCTCCTTGATAGTTCAGAGGATTAAAATATATAAACGTAACATCAAAGACCCAAACACAGTGTTTAATGAACAGGTAAAGTTTAGGTATAATGGATTTTCTAGCCCTCTGCCGTCATGAATTCTAGTCAACATATCAATGATGTGTAGAATGATCTCTCAGCAGGAGTTAGTGGCTTAAGAAATGTTAATAACATAAACAGATCTTGCTTGATGGTTACTGTGTGTCATACCACGAGAATATTAACACACTGGTTAATTCCTCTTTCACTGTTCGTGGAGGCAGCTTAGGATTAGGCGTTGTATCTGAGAAGTTGATACAAGTCCTCTTTGGGTACTCTGCCGATAACATCGGCATTTACATATGTGAAATAATTCGTTGTAATTCTGGTACTACGCAAAAAGATGTACATTATCCGACGCGAAGGACGTGTTTGCATAAGCACTATATGCACAATTTGCGTCGTATGTGACGTCTTGGAATTGTTTAAGAATACTACGGAGGTGTTCTAAATATATTTGAAACATCTGTTTTTAGTTTTTATTTTATTGAATTAATTGACTGAAAGAAGTACTGTGGCTTGGCTGCGTAACATATAAATCAGTCCGTATCTAGCGCTACGGATATTTTGTATGAGATGCTTTGCCCTAATGAGTGTGGGCCGATGTGAGACCAAACACAGTCACTGTTCATTTGCCATCGTGTTTTATTAAAGATAGCCTTGTAATAAAAATAATTATTGATTATAAATATTGGAATTTTTGCATATACCGCTACTACGGCGTCTTGATTACCATAAGGCTAATGTTATGACGAGAAATTTGGTTGCTATAAATATGGAATAAATCCTATAAACATCATCGTGACTGATGTTTTACCATTGACGACATCATGAGGCCTGTGCAAACACTGTGGAGACATATACGTATTTTACTGTTTCGCAGATTTCTTTACCATATATTTGAATTTTTTTTTCACTTGTGAGCAATCGGTACTATAGCCTGGATATGTTTTTCAAAGTAGGCCCCTTGTGCAGAAATTTCTTCACACGTTTTCCGGTTTTGTTAAATTTCGTTTCTTATATGACATATTTTAGATATTCGTATCGCCTGTTGACAATTCGTGATTTAACTCGACTATATACTTAGGAATCAGGTCCCATGTGGCTCTGTATATTATTCAGTCACTTGTTATTTTTGTTGAGATTGGATTGCTTATACCAACAGGTGGTTGCCAAATGTTTCTATTATCATTACATGCTTTGCAATGATAACATTGCAATGTTAGTGCTGTTAATTGGATAATAAGCATTTGTCATATGCGCACATCGCTACCAGCGACCTCTGGCGCTATGATTGTTTACTATGTGCTAAAGTTTCTGTACTTCTGTTTGGATTATTTGCTATAGCAATTCCACGTATACGCACGTAACTGTGTTTAATCACCTACGGAGACGATACGTCAACTTGTTTGTTTTGTATTGGCTCTGAGCACTATGGGACGTAACTGCTGAAGTCATCAGTCCCCTAGAACTACTTAAACCTACCTAACCTAAGGACATCACACACATCCATGCCCGAGGCAGGACGCGAACCTGCGACCGTGGCGGCCGCGCGGTTCCAGACTGTAGCGCCTAGAACCGCTCGACCACTCCAGCCGGCTGTTTTGTATTGCAACATGGATTAATGTCATACTCACTCTCTAATGGTATTACTCTTGTAACACTTGCTGTAAGTTTGTTTCAACTCGATAGTTTGAGAATCGACGCAAGTCCGAAACAGATCTCCATCAATAAACAAAACACACTCCCGAAAGCAACTTCAAACATTTCTTTCATTGAAGATAAGTTAAGGGCGCACTTCACCTCCGAAATGCTGCGGGTCTGTAAACTTGACATAATAATGTGTGTGTGTGTGTGTGTGTGTGTGTGCCTGCATGCCCGTATATATATATATATATATATATATATATATATATATATATATATATATGCGCTGATTATGTAGATGTGGCAATATTTAATTTGGGGACCATACACCAGGTATGGTACAGATATCGAACTAATTCACTGACATAATGATTGAAGCAGAAGAAATCACTGATACATGCTGCTACATCACTAGCGCCAAGTTTCGCCAATATTGTCAATATCATTACTATATGTTTTATGAGAAACAGACTGATTTACAACTAGGTTCAAAACTCACACTATTCGGATACGTCTAAACGCGGCGAGATTGGTTGTTTCATTTTAATGACTGATAAAGTACTTACATGTTTCGTTTCAAAGACTAGTATTTCTAATTTTCACTACAGCTTACCGTTTTGGTGGTCGAGGTGTTATGGCAGGGGGAGACGTAATGTTTCGTGGGCGCACTGACCAAACATTTGAACACTGTACAGTCATCGATTAACGTTATTCTGACGCTATATCCCTTCCCCATATGCGTCTTCTCAAAGGTGCATTCCGTCGTGACTTCATAGTCACGGATGACAATGCGCGACCACATCGGACAGGGCATGTGGGAGAGCTCTTCGAACGGAAGAATATCCTGCGAATGGTCTGGCTTGCTCGTTCCACCGAGTGAAATCCCATCGGACACGGTGGAATGCGTTGGGCAGATGTACTATAGCACGTCCACATGCACAATGGCCATTGGTGTCGGAACGGAACACCTTACCACAAGTACTCTTTTCCAACCCTGTGGCCAGCATGGGAGCACTTTGCAGAGCATCCATTGCCATCCCTGGTGATCGCACACCCTGTTTAGGATCATGTCCCAGCTTTTGTAATGTCCATGGGACATCATGAATCACTGTGCCTTGAGTTTCATTGTTGACTTTGAATAAAAATATAATTTCTATTATTCTCATTACATATTTCTTCCAGTTACCTTTGTACTGTACTGTAGCATTTCTTTATGGGTATGAACCAAGCTTCGTTGAGCTATAGTATTTGACGATGCCGTATTACGCGAAATCACTTCAGTTGTAAGGTTTTGCACTCCTTTGTATGGGACTGCATCGTTCTGAATGCCGTGTACCTTTTTCGAAATAGGACTACGATGATTGTTAGTAAATGCGAAAGTTTTTGCTGTGCATTTTACGAATTAAATCGGTCAAACTTTCGACAACAGCCACCAAGGATAATATTAAAGCAGGATTGCGTCGCGTGTAGATGACGCTGAAAGTCGTGTGACAGAATATTCCGGATGAAAGTTACTTCTGTTTCCACGGAGAGAGACTGATCCTTGCTTTCATCTTAAAATCGGCAAAGGAAGTGTGCGCGCCGAAAGTAAGTGCCATGGGGGGGAGGAATCTATAGCGAGAGAAACGTGCGGGAGAGCTCGGAGTGGCCTGTCGCAAGAATTCGAGGGCTGAGTTGCGGAACTTTCACAATAAAGCTTTCATAAAAATGGAACAGAATTTAAGCTCAAACTTTGCCAGAAACAATAACAGTTTTTTACCTCCTCAAGGCTGGGAAGAGGGACGGCTGGCTGCTCCGATCTAATCTGTTAGAGCTGGCACGAACACGGCGCTGCGGAGCGCTGCGGAGCGCGAAAGCCTGCCGATTCACTGCACCGCACTGATGTTTTTTTCAGAGATATCTCCATATGTCCGATGATCTAAAAACAACAATAAGCGCCTCTATGGGGCGAAGTTTAATCACTTAAGTCTATTTTAGAGACAGGGCTGCATTAATGAGTCAGAAATATTTTCATTTAAAAAACTGCCTACAACATACTCCCAAATATGTTTGTCGATGCAGGTAACTATGGAAACTCAAACGACAAAATTGATTCTCTGCACTCCCCATTTAAACGCTATGCACCTTAATTAGGCGTGAACAGAGTAGCAACTATTTAATCTCAAAAGTCTTTAATCAAAAACAGAAAAAATGTTACAGCATCAGAGATAACGTATCTCGTCTGAGCCAACAATCAATAAGTTAAGGAGGTAAAAACAGTCATCTGCGCTCAAAAAAACGGAGCTTTCAAAATTTTTTGTAAAATTTTATTGGTCACTTTAGATTGACATACATGAAAATTTCAGAAAGTGTTCTATATTAGTTGCAAATTTGTAGAGGGACATATAAGTTGGTGCACGTCTGATACTTGAACAGCTGAGGCCCACTGCACCCATTACCTTATAACTGTTAAAAAACGTGTGGGATATCCTATGGTACTTAACTGCTACGGTCATCAGTCACTAAGCTTACACACTACTTAACCTAAATCATCCTAAGGACAAACACACACACCCATGATCGAGGGAGGAATCAAACCTCCGCTGGGACTCTAACTGTTAGTTTTCTGAGTTTCAAGCTTACTTTGACATGTAATTCTCAAACTTCTGTGTCACAGAACGGAACTGTACATTTCTCATACCTTACAGCCATAGTTCAGCCCTTCAGTTGTTCATCTTAGAACAATTTTTTGCCTTAATTATGTGGTGTTAAATCACGTGCAGACTATTTCCTCTAGCTGTTGTAGTGTGGTTCCTGAGGTGATTCTTTTTGATTTGGAATTGGGAAAGCTCAGAGTATCTTCTAAACCGAAATGGCATGGTTACTTAAAAAGATACGTAGTAATTGGCTTAGGAACGCTAATAATCGTAACCACAGAGGAAGTTCTTCGATGAAGAATGTGAAATCCTGTTTGGGTCCTACGGATTTTACAGTAAAAGCTGCTGATATTACATTTACTATAGATTTAATTTTTATGAAAATAAAGAATTGGCTGTGCGGATTAATTCAAAATGCCTATGAGCCATTGCATTTCAAATTTTGGAAGACACATTCAAGAATTGCCTAGAAAGAGCCTTATGATTTTCTGATTACTTTTAATGATGTATTTATGGATTGGATGGGAGATTAAAAGTTTCTGAGAGACCTAAAACATATATGGGGTAAATATTAGAATATTTTTGAACAGTGAAGACATACGGAGAGCTAGCTCGATATTAAAAAAAATAAAGAAAAAGGGGGGCAGAACGATCCGCCAAAGAGGCAAGAAAAGCAAGAAAGAGGCCTGAACTACATAATGAGGCGAGGAAGGTAGAACGACAAAGAGTACACGCATTTTTAAAACCTCAAATTTCACGTTTTCAGTTCGTAAATTTAAAAAATGGTTTCCCATTTTAATTTTTGTTTAATGCACAGCTCACCTTATAATTTTAAGAGGATATTTTAGTAATGATAGTCTACAACACATCCCAAAATTTCGGCTGACGATTGAAGATTTTTTTAGTTATAGTATTTTACTGGATGTAAAATGCTACAAAAAGTGGTCAAGAAACTCAATTTACTATTAAACAGTTTCCACAAGGAGTGAGTTAATGATCCTACTGAATACTCTGCCGATGTGTTGCAGCTATAAGATCAAATTAGAATAAATGCCAGGTGTTTATTACTTCTTGCGTTATCAAGAAAACCACGAAAATCAACTTTTGTAGGAGTTTAAGTTTTAATTGTTAATTAAGAATTTTGCAAACTAGATTTTTATTCAAGTGACTGAATTTCACTTTGGCTGTATGCAAATTTCTTCGCACAATTAATCGTACAGAATTGTCTACTATATTTGTTGAATAACAAAACTTACAATGTACCCTTACTTTACTGTGTTGTTACTGTTTCTACTCCTTAGTTTCTTCATACGTTTTTAGTGCTGACAAATCCGATACCCATATTTATTACGTTGCGAACTGCGAGGAGATACAGGCTACGAAACGAAGGAATTCTGCAGAATTCTTGAACACATTCTAACTTCGAATGTAATATTAATAATTAAGACGAATCACTCTATAATGGATGACATCGCTCTTGCAAAAAGTTGACTGCGCTGTAGTGCTGTAGGCAGTTCTACCATAGTCTGAGACAGAACGGATCAAAATCTTATCCAGGGTCAAGAGCATAATCGGTCCCGCTCCCCACAACACTGGAGAAGTCGTACGCAAGACATTCACAGTGTTATCCACCTTGTCGATGAGGCACGCAGCATTTCACGTCCTTGTGATTTTGCTGTCGAAGTAAACACCAAGGAATTTAGCATGTGCACGAACAGGAAATGTGTACTGGCCAATATAAAGTATGCACAGTATGAATAGGCTACTACAAAAAAATGGTTCAAATGGCTCTCAGCACTACGAGACTTAACATCTATGGTCATCAGTCTCCTAGAACTTAGAACTACTTAAACATAACTAACCTCAGGACATCGCACAACGCAATAGGCTACTACACAATAATATTATTATTATTATGGAACATTAATACTTTGTGTTCATATTATTAATATGTCCTCCAAGAACTGACGGAATAATCCATAATTATTGTCGAATATAATACATTTCCTTGAGAGAGAAAAGGTTCTATCCAATAATCATCGGGAATTTAGAGAACAACGCTCGTGCGAAGCTATGTTGCCATTGCACTATGTCCTGCAAACCACGAAAGAAGGAAACAGGCAGATTCTATATTCGTAGATTTCTGGAAATCGTTTGAGACTGTGTCACACTACAACACCAACATACATCTCTGGTAAGAACCGCGGAGCCGCGCGGGATTAGCCGAGCGGTCTTAGGCGCTGCAGTGATGGACTGTGCGGCTGGTTCCGCTGGTTCCGACGGAGGTTCGAGTCCTCCCTTGGGCGTGGGTATGTGTGTTTCTCCTTAGGATAATTTAGGTTAAGTAGTATGTAAGCTTAGGGACTGATGACCTTAGCAGTTAAGTCCGATAAGATTTCACACACATTTGAACATTATTTTAAGAACCGCGGAGACAAGATAAGAGAAATTGCGACTCGTACGGAAGTATATAGACAGTCGTTTCGTCCTCGCTCCGTTCCCGTATGTATATAGGTATGTTGTGTATGTATATAGGTATAGATGCAAATATAGATTTTGTTTCTTTATTTTGGCTTTTGGTTAAAGGACTATATAGCAAAAAACCGATATAAAGTGTCAAGGACACATAATAACAGTAAAGCAGAATAGCACAAAATAAGAAGTTAGTATACAAACACACTCTTAAAGTAAAACAGACAGCCGGTGGCAGTGATGACAACTACATTGGAGCATAGTTACAAATAGCACTATACAGCATCATTATAACAAAGGACCACAAGGCCCACATTCTCACCTTACATGTCACTACATACGTAGTGTCCCTACCCAACGCACTCATTATTCAAGGACGATAATCTCACGAAGTCCCGTAAGAGTTAGGGTAATGTGTGTGCATCCGCACAGAAGAAGAAAGTCATGGTCCATATTGCCAGAACTATATACTTATATGGATATGGTGTCCGTTCATTCGGACATGTCGTTATTGCCTCTCGCGGGCAAGTGCTCTACCATTTGAGCTACCGAAGCACGACTCACGCCCCGTCCTCACAGCTTTACTTCTGCCAGTACCTCGTCTCCTACCTTCCAAACTTTACAGTAGCTCTCCTGCGAACCTTGCAGAACTAGTTCTCCTGAAAGAAAGGATATTGCGGAGACATGGCTTAGCCACAGCCTGGCGGATGTTTAGTTCTTGAAACATCCGTATTAGTACGCGGTGTGCCTCCACAGGCGGCAATGCAGGTGCTCACTCTAACATTCGGTCGAGCGAATGTCTTTTGACACGTTATGCCACGCTTACTGGACCTGTTAATGTAGTTCCGTACGGGTTGTTGGCTGGCGAGCGGGACAAGGCATTTCTCGTCCCATCATATTCCATATGTGCAGATCGTGCTGGTCAGAGAGCTTGCTGTGCGTCTTGCATAGCATGTCTTGAGTTTCACGGGCAGTTTTTGGGTGAGCTTTATCCTGCTGGAACATCATCTTCCTGTCGCTGGAACGGCAAAAGAACGAATCTAAAAATATTCGGCACACAATGACATCTGGCTAGCGTCCTCTCCACAAAGACATAAAATGAACTAGAGTTGTAGTTTACCGCAGCCCAGACTGGAAGGCCTGGGTTGTAGCCAGTGTGTCTCGGACGAACGAACTCTTAGAGACGGTGCTCACCAGGTCTACATCGTCGGCGCTAACGACCATCCCTTGTGTGCAGGAGGATTGTGCTTTCATCACTGAAGACCACGGAGAGCCATTCCATGTACCAAGTGATCCTCTGTCGACATCAGTCGAGCTCTGTGTGTAGAACCTTGCTGTGAGTAGAAGACGAGCTAGTGGTGTGCTTGCCTCTAGTCCCACTGCTAATAAATGGTTCGCAACTGACATGCATGCATGCCTTGCACGTGGTATATATCATTCCTGTATTTGAGAATGAGAGAACTTAGTAGCTTGCAACAAATTTTAGACATAATTTAAAACCTTTAGGTAATCCTTCTCGCTGATACACCCCACAAGGCAATGAAAGAAAAAAAGGTTGTCGCTTACTTCATTTTCGCTCTCCAGATGCCCTCTTACCTGTTGTTGTGGTCTTCAGTCCTGAGACTGGTTTGATGCAGCTCTCCATGCTACTCTATCCTGTGCAAGCTTCTTCATCTCCCTGTACCTACTGCAACCTACATCCTTCTGAATCTGCTTAGTGTATTCATCTCTTGGTCTCCCTCTACGATTTTTACCCTCCACGCTGCCCTCCAATACTAAATTGGTGATCCCTTGATGCCTCAGAACTTGTCCTACCAACCGATCCCTTCTTCTGGTCAAGTTGTGCCACAAATTTCTCTTCTCCCCAATCCTATTGAATACTTCATCATTAGTTATGTGATCTACCCATCTAATCTTCAGCATTCTTCTGTAGCACCACATTTCAAAAACGTCTATTCTCTTCTGGTCCAAACTATTTACCGTCCATGTTTCACTTCCATACATGGCTACACTCCATACAAATACTTTCAGAAATAACTTCCTGACACTTAAATCTATACTCGATGTTAACAAATTTCTCTTCTTCAGAAACGCTTTATATCCTCTCTACTTCGCCCATCATCAGTTATTTTGCTCCCCAAATAGCAAAACTCCTTTACTACTTTAAGTGTCTCATTTCCTAATCTAATACCCTCAGCATCACCCGACTTAACTCGACTACATTCCATTATCTTCGTTTTGCTTTTGTTGATGTTCATCTTATATCCTCCCTTCAAGACACCATCCATTCCGTTCAACTGCTCTTCCAAGTCCTTTGCTGTCTCTGACAGAATTACAATGTCATCGGCGAACCTCAAAGTTTTTATTTCTTCTCCATGGATTTTAATACCTACTCCAAATTTTTCTTTTGTTTCCTTTACTGCTTGCTCAATATAGAGATTGAATAACATCGGGGAGAGGCTACAACCCTGTCTTACTCCCTTCCCAACCACTGCTTCCCTTCCATGTACCTCAACTCTTATAACTGCCATCAGGTTTCTGTACAAGTTGTAAATAACCTTTCGCTCCCTGTATTTTACCCCTGCCACCTTTAGAATTTGAAAGAGAGTATTCCAGTTAACGTTGTCAAAAGCTTTCTCTAAGTCTACAAATGCTAGATACGTAGGTTTGCCTTTCCTTAATCTTTCTTCTAAGATAAGTCGTTAGGTCAGTATTGCCTCACGTGTTCCAGTATTTCTACGGAATCCAAACTGATCTTCCCCGAGGTCGGCTTCTACTAGTTTTTCCATTCGTCTGTAAATAATTCGTGTTAGTACTTTGCAGCTGTGGCTTATTAAACTGATGGTTCGGTAATTTTCACATCTGTCAACACCTGCTTTCTTTGGGATTGGAATTATTATATTCTTCTTGAAGTCTAAGGGTATTTCGCCTGTTTCGTACATCTTGCTCACCAGATGGTAGAGTTTTGTCAGGACTGGCTCTCCCAAGGCCGTCAGTAGTTCCAATGGAATTTTGTCTACTCCGGGGGCCTTGTTTCCACTCAGGTTCTTCAGTGCTCTGTCAAACTCTTCACGCAGTATCGTATCTCCCATTTCATCTTCATCTACATCCTCTTCCATTTCCATAATATTGTCCTCAAGTGCATCGCCCTTGTATAGACCCTCTATATACTCCTTCCACCTTTCTGCTTTCCCTTCTTTGCTTAGAACTGGGTTTCCATCTGAGCTCTTGATGTTCATACATGTGGTTCTCTTATCTCCACAGGTCTCTTTAATTTTCCTGTAGGCAGTATCTATCCTACCCCTAGTGAGATAAGCCTCTACCTCCTTACATTTGTCCTCTAGCCATCCCTGCTTAGCCATTTTGCACTTCCTGTCGATCTCATTTTTGAGACGTTTGTATTCCTTTTTGCCTGCTTCATTTACTGCATTTTTATATTTTCTCCTTTTATCAATTAAATTCAATATTTCTTCTGTTACCCAAGGATTTCTACTAACCCTCTTCTTTTTACCTACTTGATCGTCTGCTGCCTTCACTACTTCATCCCTCAGAGCTATCCATTCTTCTTCTACTGTATTTCTTTCCCCCATTCCTTTCAATTGTTCCCTTATGCTCTCCCTGAAACTCTGTACAACCTCTGGTTCTTTCAGTTTATCCAGGTCCCATCTCCTTAAATTCTCTCTCACCTATCGCGTGTTATTTGACCGAACTGCCGCTGCTGCCCTTAGAATACGATTATCCCTCTTGGCGATTATGCTGCATGGACGTCCAGTACCTCGAGCACGTGACCACCGATACCACCGTTGTTGCACAACTGACGCAGCACGTCCAACTTAGTGGCATTTCTCCGAAAGGACCACCTTGCTAAACGGAAAGCCACTATTTGACCCCTTTCAAATTCGCTCAGTTGGTTCTACGAAGCACGATTGTGTCTCCGTGACATAGTTGCCTTCTTGCTTCACACGTTTGCACCAGATTGAGCCTTCTCGTTGTGAACATTTCCGTTGAAGGACGACGTTGAAACCATGATCAGTATATCTACTACACCGCAGGTGGCCTATGCCGTCAAAGGATCAAATTCAACGTTGTCTTTCCGGGTGTACTAATTTAATTCCGGCAGTGTATGCGTATGTCTTGAGGCAACACAACTGGCAGTGCACAAATACCCAGAATGTATTCAGTCATAAAGGAAATTTATTCTTGATTGAAAATACCTGAGACTACAACTGTACAAGTAACTGGCGACATATGAAAATTTGTGCCAGATGCGGGATTAACCCGAGTTCTCCGTTTAAGCGAGTGGTTGCCTTAACCACTTCGGCTATCAGAGCCTCCATGTGTCACCGTATGTCCAAGTCCCGTACTCCATCAGGCGCTGTGATTCCAGCACAGAATGAGACGTACGTATTACTGTCGCCGCCTTTGTCTAGGTATGTAAAGACTGTTTCAAGTGAATTCGCAGTTGCGAATAAAAACTACCATCAGCTGGAGAATAGAATGACGACAACGAAAATTTGTACCCGATCGGGATTCGAACCCGGAATTCCGCTTATCCCGCGCGGTCGCCTTATCGTTAGGATATCCGTGCACGATTCACGGCCAGACCCAAACATCCAGATGTCGTCAACCACACGTCTAAGAACTGTACTAGTACATCCATTATGTATATTCCCGTCCAGGTCAGACGCTGTATTTGAAAGCCGCGTGCCCGGTATTGTCAGACAAATACGATATTGCAGTGCCTACGTTATTTCGATTACGATGCATATCCCGGTCCGGTACAAATATTCCATGCTACAGCCTATGGTAGTCCTTATTCGCAACTGCGAACTCATTTAATGTGTTTCGTAACGGCTGTGGTCGCAACAGTGCCTCTTGCTTTGTACATGTACGCATGTCCAAATTAACTTTGCATCATAATCAGAATAACATAGGAACCGCAATATCATAAATAATGTTTGCAATATCCATGTTTATCGCTCTATAAATTTAATATCCTTCGGACATATATGCGTGTACTGCAAATAGTTTATATTCGTCCAGTATTTGAGAATGAGAGAACTTAGTCACTTGCATCAAATTTTAGAGGTATTTTAAAACCTTTAGGAAACGTTTTCTAGCGGATACCCTCTCCCAGATAATGAAAGAAAAGCAGATTGTCGCTTACTTCTGTTTCGCTCCTCAGCATCAGGCATGATGTTTTAATTGATTTTTTTCTTCACTACATCCTCTATTCGCTGCACATTTTACAACAGAATTCTTACATATTACTGAATATGGCTGCTAGATTAAAACATTGTACGACACTAACTCAGGAGATATGATCTCATAAACATTGAGATGCATTAAAAACTAGCTTTTGAGTGAAACGTGGTGCCAATTACCCAGACTACACTCATCCAGGGTTCTAGGACGACAGCACTTAGCACCTGCGAACAAATTTTACTTTTAAATTATCTCTAACCTTTTCCTCGGTTACATCCTCAACATAGTTTTTATTAGTTATGTTCTCTGCATACATAATTAACTTTCGATTATCGATACTCTCCATTTAGAGAGGAATCCGTAAGCCTCCACCCTCACTTGTTTCAAGAGACCGACTCGTCTATCAAATACTGCTTTAATCGCCTTATTTCGTTACAAATCAGATAACGCATTAAATATTTTATCACTTTGACAGCCATTTCTGTATCAGGAACAGGCTCTTACCTGACGGATGCTTATACACAACATCACTGTGCAATGAAGGAAAGAATATCAATATTTAACGGTATGTAGACAATTGTATCCCATAAGAGACGATGAACTAGCGCAGTGGGATAATGAAACGACTAGCCCTTTTCTGCGCGTAACTTCATATAACACACTCCAGCGCTTGACGCATAGCGGAGAGTTAGTCGTGCCAATTTTTGTATTGAATCTCTTTCCGGTTGCAGTCACAGGTGCTATGAGAAGCGTGCGTGAGAACTGTAAGTTTCTATCCGGCAATCTCCGCAGTATCATCACTGCATACTTCAGTGAGCTCCTAGAAAGACTTATCGCAAATCTGTCTCACTCATTTTGATTCGATTTATCTGTAAGCGTATGTCGTTCCTGTACGTAGCAAATAACCTGGTCATATATACCCTTTACATTTGTTCAGTTGCACCGATCTGATAATGACCCCAGACAGACAGCAGGAAGAGTTCGCTCTAGCTTCTGTTGAAAATACTTCAGATCTTAGTCAATTAATGGATCTATGGCGTTTGCCTTAAACACTGGGCAAAGTCAACATATACGTCTGTCATAGCCAAGGCTCTATCCCCCAATCAGCCCAAAGAAACACAGAAAATACTGGAATATTTAATTCGGATGAGCCTTGTTTCTCTAAGGCAATCACTGATTCACACTGCTGAATTATGTGTTCCTTTCAGCATTTTTGTTTCTTCGTGTCCCTTTTCCTGCACCTTGTACACGAGAAAATACGTCATGAATGGCTCTTTATATGCCCTTTTATGAAGAAAATAAAGATACCAAATTATACTGACGGAAAAACAATCACAACACCAATAAGTAGTTAATGTGTAGTATTGAAATTTTCGGGAGTACATTTTTCTAGGTAACATATTCAAGTGATGAAAATTGTAAGATCACAGATTAATGTAAGCGCGAGAAAAGCCACTGAAAATCTGAAATGCTGGGATATTAATAAGCTGTGTAACCACCCGAGTGTTGCATCCAAACATACAAACGTGCATGCATTGTTTTGTAGAGGTGCTGGATATGTGTTTGTGGGATGGCGTTCCATGCCTGTTGCACTTCATCGGCCAATAAAGAGACGGTTAATGTTGTTTGTGGATGACACTAAAGTTGTCGCCCAATGATATCCCATATGTGCACTGTTGTAGACTGATCTGTGGATCCAGCAGACCAAGGCAACATGACAGTTTTTGTATCCCGTCTGGAAGGGGCACTTGGGTCAGCTCCTGTAATCTGACAAAGAGGCCGAATGAAAGGAAGCGAGTAGGAGCTGGTGAGGTAAAGCACGTCGGCACTGCAAGTAAAGTAATAGTGGATTTAATATAGTATAAACATATGCAAACACATTACAAAACCTTAGGTGATGAGCACGTAGGTGTGCAGCCAAAGTCCAGGTAAGACAGTCTCAGTAGCAAGTTAAGCTAAAGCGATGGTTCTCGGCCGTCTGCTCTTCATGAACTGGGCGAAAGTGGAGCGGCGCTCGTGGAGCTACACAGCGTCGACTAGAGGGCGCTGTCGTCGACGAAGATCTGCTCTCATAGTGCCAACCCATGCTGTGGCATCGGAACTATCGATATCACAACAACACTCTGTAGAGCATGTTGGCTTACAACAGCGGTATGTGGTAGAGTGGTATCCTGTTGGAAAACCCACTGGAATGCTGTTCGTGAATGGCAGTGCAGCAGATCGAAACACTAGAGTGACGTACAATTTTGCAGCCAGGGTGCGTGGGATAAATACGAGAGTGCTCCTGCTGACATACGAAGTAGCACCAGACGGCTAGGCTCCAGTTCCTAAACTGGCCTCCTCCTAACAAACACACGGCCATCACTGGCACCGAGCCAGAACCGGCTTTCATCATAATACAGAACAGACCTCCATCACACGCTGCAGTGAGCTCTCGCTTGACATAATTGAAATCGTAAATGGTAATAGGTTAGGGTCAGTTGAATACACACTACAGGGCGTCTGGCTCGGAGCCGAATTGTAACATTTCGTTGTGTCACTGTGGTACCAAATGCTGCTGAAACTGTTGCTGCAGATGCATTCGATGCGCCAGTGACTACGCCGAACACGCTGGTGTTCCATGGCGGTAGTGTCATTTGGCAATCTTGTGACCACCGCTGACACCAGTCATGTACAGTGGCTCCATTCCTGCGACGTCTTTCTACTGTATCACAAATGGAGCATCCAGCTTCTCGTAGCCCTATTACACGACCTCGTTCAAACTCAGTAAGGGCAAGATAACCGCATCTTCGTTGCCTTAAATATATTCTCTAGTAGCATTGCACCTTACGCCTCACGAAGTCACAGGTTGTTATGACCACCAAAAAGAAAGATATTAGTAGTGACCAGTTTATTTTCCTTTAACTGCTGCATCTGCTGATTTGCATTTGCATTCGAGAATGTCAGTGCTCCAGACACAAAAGCAAGCAAGATGTAAGACACTTTTGTTTCTGGACAGATCTTACTTGCATTTTCCTGTGAACAATGTGTGCAGTCGGGATTTTTAGGTGTCGAGCTCGCAAACAGATTAATTTTCAATGACCATTGTTGGTAATATCGAAGAGTTATTTTATTCTGAATAGGGCAGTAATTTACTTTTGTTGCTGTTCTAAGTCAAACATTGTACCTCATATCACGCAACATTTATAATGTACTTTAGTACCGAGTTACACTCACATAGTCCTCAATGATAATACAATTAGTTTCTTTTGGTATGTAATTAGATTAACTTTATTTATATCAAATTAAATATTATTATATAATATTAAATATAAAAATATAAATATAATAATAATAATAATAATAATAACCCCGTGGAGGCCCGGGAAAAAATAGGCCTCCGGTATGTTCTGCCAGTCGTAAAAGGCGACGAAAAGAACAAACCACTAATAGGGCTAACCCCCCTTTTAGTGTGATTACTTGGTTCAGGACAGAACTAAAGAAGCCTCGGACAAGCGCCGTCATGGTCGGGGACGACGCTTGAACCCTATGCCCGCCCACAATGGTAACGACACTGCTAGCCAACTGGAAAATGATTTAAATCCAAATAGAGGTGTTTTGCAGGATATGCTTCCTGCAACCACCCTAGAAGGAAAACAAAGACAGAGGATGAGATGGTCAGATGAAGTTAATCGACACCTCATGTTCTGTTATTACCAAGCAACAAACCTAGGAACCAACACAACTGGATACAGATCACAAGTATACACAACATTTATTACCAGATACCCGGAATTAAAATTTTTAACAGAACAACGACTAGCTGATCAAATCCGTGTAATAATAAAAAATAACAGGATACCCCAGTCAGAATTAGAAAACATCAAACAACAAGTACAACAAATACTGGAACAAAATAATGTGCAATCAGAAGAAGAAGAAAATGCAGTAATGGAATCAAACATCCCAGAGCAAACAAACAAAGACCAACACGCATCAATTAAACAATCAGAGGAAAACGAAATCTTAAGACAGCCACCAGAACAAGCACAAATAGAACACGAAGAGACACACGTGTTAGATATAGAAGAGAAATTTCAGCTGACATATATAGAATACAAAGACACAAATACAGACATCAGACCATTCTTGCATAGACCACCAAATAACCCACAAGTCGAAGCAACAATAAAAACTATCAACACAATCATACACAACAAAATAAATGAAAATACAACTATGGAAGAGTTACAACTACTGGTTTATATAGGAGCACTCACTACACTAAATATACACACTAGGCAGAGATCAGAACAAACCAATACACAGAAGAAACCCACAAAACCAGCATGGCAACACAGGCTACAGATCAGAATAGAAAAACTGAGAAATGACATCGGACAGCTAACACAATTTATAAGAAATGAAATATCAGACAAAAAACGAAAAAGGTTAGGTAAAATCTCACAACAAGAAGCAATAGAGCAATTAGATGAAAAGAAGCAGAAATTACAAGCATTGGCCAAACGACTTAGAAGATACAAAAAAAGTGAAAATAGAAGGAAACAAAACCAAACATTCAACACAAACCAAAAGAGATTTTACCAAACAATAGATAACACACACATTAAAATAGACAATCCACCAAACATAACAGACATGGAACACTTCTGGAGCAACATATGGTCAAACCCGGTACAACATAACAGGCATGCACGGTGGATACAAGCAGAAACAGACACATACGAGATGATACCACAAATGCCTGAAGTGATAATTTTGCAACATGAAGTCACCCGAGCAATTAATTCTACACACAATTGGAAAGCCCCTGGAAATGATAAAATAGCAAATTACTGGCTAAAGAAGTTCACCTCAACACATTCACATCTAACTAAATTATTTGACAGTTACATTGCAGACCCATACACGTTCCCTGATACACTTGCACATGGAATAACCTATCTGAAACCTAAAGATCAAGCAGACACAGCAAACCCAGCTAAATATCGCCCCATAACATGCCTACCAACAATCTACAAAATATTAACTTCAGTCATTACACAGAAATTAATGACACACACAACACAGAACAAAATTATAAATGAAGAACAAAAAGGCTGCTGCAAAGGAGCACGAGGATGTAAAGAGCAACTGATAATAGATACAGAGGTGACATATCAAGCTAAAACTAAACAAAGGTCGCTACACTACGCATACATTGATTACCAAAAAGCCTTTGATAGTGTACCCCACTCATGGTTACTACAGATATTGGAAATATACAAAGTAGATCCTAAATTGATACAGTTTCTAAACATAGTAATGAAAATCTGGAAAACCACACTTAATATTCAAACAAATTCAGATAACATCACATCACAGTCAATACAGATTAAGCGTGGAATATACCAAGGAGACTCATTAAGTCCTTTCTGGTTCTGTCTTGCTCTGAACCCACTATCCAACATGCTAAATAATACAAATTATGGATATAATATTACTGGAACATACCCACACAAAATCACACATTTGCTATACATGGATGATCTAAAACTACTGGCAGCAACCAATCAACAACTCAACCAATTACTAAAGATAACAGAAGTATTCAGCAATGATATAAATATGGCTTTTGGAACAGACAAATGTAAGAAAAATAGCATAGTCAAGGGAAAACACACTAAACAAGCAGATTACATATTGAATAACCACAGTGACTCCATAGAAGCGATGGAAAAAACAGATGCCTATAAATATCTAGGATACAGACAAAAAATAGGAATAGATAATACAAATATTAAAGAAGAACTAAAAGAAAAATATAGACAAAGGCTAACAAAAATACTGAAAACAGAATTGACAGCAAGAAACAAGACAAAAGCTATAAATACTTACGCTATACCAATATTGACCTACTCATTTGGAGTAGTGAAATGGAGTAACACAGACCTAGAAGCACTCATTACACTTACACGTTCACAATGCCACAAATATAGAATACATCACATACATTCAGCAACAGAAAGATACACATTAAGCAGAAAGGAAGGAGGAAGGGGATTCATCGACATAAAAAACCTACATTATGGACAGGTAGACAATTTAAGAAAATTCTTTCTAGAACGAGCAGAAACTAGCAAAATACACAAAGCAATCACTCATATAAATACATCGGCTACACCACTGCAATTTCATAACCACCTTTACAACCCTTTAGATCATGTAACATCAGCAGATACGAAGAAAGTAAATTGGAAAAAGAAAACACTGCATGGCAAGCACCCGTATCATCTAACACAGCCACACATCGATCAAGATGCATCCAACACATGGCTAAGAAAAGGCAATATATACAGTGAGACGGAAGGATTCATGATTGCAATACAGGATCAAACAATAAACACCAGATATTACAGCAAGCATATTATTAAAGATCCCAATACCACAACAGATAAATGCAGACTTTGCAAACAACAAATAGAAACAGTAGATCACATCACAAGTGGATGTACAATACTAGCAAATACAGAATACCCCAGAAGACATGACAATGTAGCAAAAATAATACATCAACAGCTTGCCTTACAACATAAACTTATAAAACAACACGTTCCCACATACAAGTATGCACCACAAAATGTACTGGAGAATGATGAATACAAATTATACTGGAACAGAACCATTACAACAGATAAAACAACACATAACAAACCTGACATCATACTCACCAATAAAAAGAAGAAATTAACACAACTAATCGAAATATCCATACCCAATACAACAAATATACAAAAGAAAACAGGAGAAAAAATTGAAAAATACATCCAACTGGCTGAGGAAGTCAAGGACATGTGGCATCAGAATAAAGTTGACATCATACCAATCATACTATCAACTACAGGAGTCATACCACACAATATCCACCATTACATCAATACAATACAGCTACATCCAAACTTATATATACAATTACAGAAATCCGTAATTATTGATACATGTTCAATTACCCGAACGTTCCTAAATGCAATATAACATATACCGTACAGTTAAAAGGAAGTGACGCTTGATCAAGGTCCGCGTCACGTCCCATTTTTAACCAGACTTAACGTCTGAGAATGTAAAGAAATAATAATAATAATAATAATAATAATAATATAAAAATATAAATATAATAATAAAATATTATTATATAATATTATAATACCATTAAAATGTGTATTTAAAGCAAGCTTGATTCACATCCTCATAGTGGCCATAGTAGCAACACTCTTAAGCGACTGAAACGAAACGGTATAAACGTCATCTTTCAGATGTAGAAACACGCCTACCAACTTTCCTTTATGAAACTTCCTGGCAGATTAAAACTGAGTGCCGGACCGAGACTCGAACTCGGGACCTTTGCCTTTCGCGGACAAGTGCTCCACCGCACTTATGTTGCACGATTCATTCTTGATGCTGCGATTTGTTTTTACTTTATTTTATTTTTTTATTTATTTTTTCAGCCTAGTTCTTTTCCTGCACTTTGTTTGTTGCCCTCCATCGGAAAGTGGATTTCGATATTTGAGACGCTATATTTCCAAACAATTGTCATGCAGTCATGGAAACAAATTTCTTCTGCAATGAAATATCACTGTTTGCAATCAATTAGCACATATGTATTTTTTTAAAATAACGTTTTGGTATGCTAGGAACAGAAATAATATAATTCTCAAATGCAAAACAGTAACCATGGTAACAATATTATAAAGAAGCTGACATTTTATTTACGGATATCACCCCATCCTTGTCAGTGACTACTGCTGACAGAGTGACCTGACCTCTTCCTCGGCTTCTTCATGTCTGCCTTGGACTCATGCCACAAGACCATTCACTAGAATTGCAATGGATACTATCGTTAGCTACCGAAAATGCAACGTCTTGTCTCCTCTAATTCTGTGTTCTGTCTCGTTCTTCAAGAAACGCATTTCTGTGATGACCACTCTTCAGCTTTGCATGGTTATTGGGCGTTCTGTCAGGACCGCGCAGGTCCCGGAGTGGCATTTGGTAGGATCGGTACTTTGGTTCCCTCCAATGACATTAGTGACGGGATCTAGCTGCGTACCACCTGGGAAGTGATAGCGGTTCGAGTGCAAACGACTCTGGCAACCGCCATTTGTAATGTGTACCTCCCTCTAGGTAGACCACTTGCTTACGTTGCACTGTCTACCTTAATCCAGCAACTCTCACTCCTATCTCTCCTCAGTGGGCCTTCAATGCCCACCATTCACTGTGGGGGAGTGTCACTTCAACGAGTAAGTGTATCCTAAGTGATCAACTTATCACAGACATCGATTTGTCTCTCTCCAATGATGGTTCTCCTACTCACTTCAGTGACGCACATGGACCTTTCTCTGCTATCGTTCTCATTGTCTCCTCCTTTCCCCTAATGGCTTCCCTACACTGGTCACCCCATGATGACCTATGTAACAGTAACCACTTTCCGGTGATTCTATTGGCCCCTGCTGCCACCAGGCAGACAGGATCCCATGCTGGACAATCTGCGGGGCGAATTGGCCTTTATATACTTTGAAACCCCTCCCCCGAATTCCATTGTTATAGTTGTGCAAGGCACGTCTGCCACTATTCTTCATGCTGCTGGCACTGCTGTCCCCCTAACCACAGGTCCTCCTTGTCGTCGACCAGTACCTTGGTGGGCCAAGGACGTCGCAGTCGCTGTCCAGGACCGCCGACGTCGCTGCAGCGATTTAAGCGACATCCTTCACAGACAAACTTCCTCATTTTTAAGCATCTCCGTGCTAAGGCTCGTTACCTTATTAAGTGGAGTAAAAAGGAATGCTGGGAGCGCTATGTTTCCTCCCTGAGGACTATGCCTCTCGATCACAGGTTTGGTCGAGGCTCCGTAGCCTTCTGGGCCGCAGGCGACATTCAGCAGTCCTGGATCTGAACATCCAAGGTACTCTGTGCATTAATCCATTGCAGAACACCTCGCGACACACATTTCAGTGGCATCTACGTCCTCTTCCTACCCTACTATCTCTCTCCAGCACTAATGCAGAACTGAATAGGCCCCCTCTGTTTCATCCCGTACAACGTTGAGCCCTATAATTTCCCCTTTGCTGGATGGAAATTGGTGCAGTCTCTTAGCTCTTCACGAGATACAGCCCCAGGGCCGGATTCCATCCACAACCAGATGATCCAACACTTTAATGTTCCCCAAAGGCAACAGCTCCGCAGGGTCTTCAAGCACGTTTGGCTCATGGGTGCTTTCCTGTCACAATGTAGAGACAGAATAGTTATCCCCATCCTTCAACCCGGGAAAAACCCAATGTCTTTCGACAGCTAGCGCTCATTTAGCATTACTAATGTAGTTTGTAAACTGCTGAGAAGGATAGTTAACTTCAGATCACGTTAGGTACTCGTATCCGGGGCCTTTTTTCCCCATATCAATGTGGCTTCCGGGTAGCGCGGTCTCCAACTGACGATTTACTCCGATTGGAATCAGTCGTCTGACAGGCTTTTACTCACCACTGGCACCTTGTCGTGTTTTGCTTTTCTTTTTCTTTTGACCTACATAAGGCATGTGACATGGCTTGACGCCATCCCATTTTGGGTCCCCTCTATGACTGGGGCTTTCGTGGTCCCCTTCCGACTTTTATTCGCGAGTTTTTATCTTCTCTTCCAGGTTCGAGATGGCACTTCAATCAGTGCCCTTTAGAGTCAGGACAATGGTACCCCATAGGGTTCTGTGCTAAGTGTCACACTTTTCCTCATTGTCATCAACCTCTGTTGGGCCTGTGGTTACCCCGGCGTTGCACGTCGACAATTTTTGCATCTGGTGGAGCTCCCACTTGGTAGCGTTTATTGAGCTCCAGCTCCAAGGCGACATCCAACGGCCTTCTGCGTGGGCCACCATCAGTGGCTTCCAGTGTTCTCCGTCCAAAACGCTGGTTACGCATTTTTGTCGTCGACTCACAGTTCACCCCAATCCATAACTTTATTTAGGCAACTAGCTCCTCAGTGTTGTTGCACAGCCCCGTTTCTTGGGCTTTACTTTTGATAACAAGCTGAATGGCTGCCCCACATTCGCAACCTAAGGGCTACATGTATGTAGAAGCTCAATGCTCTCTGCCTCCTGGCCCTCACATCTTGAGGTGTAGACTCTTTCACTCTTCTCCATCTTTACTGTGCTCTGGTCTTGTTCAGACCAGATTATGGCAGGCAGGTTTATGGCTCAGCAGTTCCTTTCACTTTGAAACTTCTTCACTCTATCTATCACTGCGGGGTGCATCTGGCTATTGGTGCGATTCACACTAGTCTTGTTGATAGTCTCCTCAGAAAAGTTGGGATTCCCCCTCTACACATCCTACGGAGCTAACTCCTTGTTTCTTATGCAATATCCATTCGCCAATTTCCTGACCATCCTGCTGCGTACCCTGTGCTCTTCACCAATGAGGAATGTCTCCCTCCTAACACCCGCCCACAGGTGGGATTGCCAGTTGGCATATGTCTCACTTCCCTCTGTCGGGATCCCCATCTCCACTCGCTGGACTGCACCCCGTGTCTATCCTCTCATACCCCCTAGACTACAGATTAGGACTGGTCTATTCCAGGGTCCTAAGTTCTCTGTGTCTCCTACGGTTTTCCAGCGCCTTGACTGTGCCATCTTTGCTGAGTTCCAGGGTGCCACCATCTTTTATGCTGATGGTTCTAAGACCACTGATAAGGTGGGATGCCGTAGCACGTCTTCTAGTGGCTTCGAGCACCATTTATTGCCGGGATCATGCAGTGTGTTCATAGCAGAGCTTCTTCCCATTCATAGGGCCCTTCTTTTTGCTTGCCAGGTGTCCCCCCACAGTGTTTCAATTTTTTCAGAGTCCATGAGCAGCCTGCAGGCATCGACCAATTTTTTTCAATTTTTAGGTTTGGTCTCAGTTTTTATGCCTTGACTGTGTGTGTTTAATGTTCATTATTTTATAATTTGACTCCCTTGGCTGGATCCGTCCACTTTTATCAGACCCTCTTCCTCCTGTAATTCACTTCGGAATCGCGGGACTGATGACCTCGCCGTTTCGTCCCATAGACCCTCTCAGTTGATCAGTTAATCAAAAAATGAAAACAAAAAGAATAAACTGTGCACCTCGAAGAAATTATCAGAATGATACGGAAAACGGTACGTGTGATTTACTTGTACAGACAAACAAATTATTTCAATTTCAAAAGAAAACTGAATTATTTGTTCATGAGAGAGAGAACTTCACAATCTGAGCAAGACAATAAGATGTTGGTGCACCTCTGTTGTTGTTCGGCCTGGAATTGACCGATCGCGATGTTGGATGTTCTCCTGAGGGATGTCGTGTCAAATTCTGTCCGACTGGCGCGTTAAATCGCCACAATCTCGAGATATCTCGAGCCGTCTTCCCATAATGCTCCAAACGTTCTCAACGACATTGCTGGCGGAGCTAGTGTTTGGCAAGCACAAAGTTAAACAGCAGAAACTCTTGCCTTGTGCGGACGACCGATACCTTGAATGCAAGCCTAGGATAGCTTGCCATGAATGGGGGAGAAGGAACAGGGTATAGCGCTGTGCTATAAGAGCGCCGCTGACAGCCAGTGGGGTGCTACTATGAAACGAAATGCCGCCATGGACCATCACTCTTGGTTGTCGGGCAGTATGGGTGGTGACAGTTATGTTGGTATCCCACCGCTGTCCATGCAGTCCTGGAATCTCATTAAATAGAATTGTCGGTAGTGATGAGTGCTGCATTGAATTAAGCCCTGACTCCCATCTAAGACGACCTAGACACGCCTGGACAGTGGTGGGATACCAACCACTCGACCACCATCAAGATGATCTCTCCGTTTTTTTCCTTTTTTTGAGTCAACTGTGTTCTGACTGGTTTGATGCGGCCCGCTAGGAATTTCTCTCCTGTGCCAACCTCTTGATCTCAAAGTAGCACTTGCAACCTACGTACTCAATTATTTGCTCGATGTATTTCAATCTCTGTCTTCGTCTACAGTTTTGGCCTCTACAACTCCGTCTAGTACCATGGAAGTCACTCCCTGATGTCTTAATATATGTACTATCAATCCTGTCCCTCTCCTTGTCAGCGTTTTCCACATGTTCACTTCCTCCCCGATTCTGCACATAACGTCCACATTCCTTACCTTATGAGTAGACTTAATTTTGAACATTCGTCTGTAGCACTAAATACCAAATGCTTCGATGCTCTTCTGTTCCGGTATTCCCACAGTCCATGTTTCAGTACCATGTTTCCCACCCCAAGAGCAAGATAGAGCTCTGAACCGGTGTCTTCTCCTTCACACTCTTTGACAAGGCCGTTGTCAGAATGGGAGTGAGTGCATTATGTCGCAAGTCTTTGGCCGCCACTGCTGGCGATTTTCATTCGGAATTTAAACAGTGACGAGTTTCGAATCAGGGATCCAGGACGTTTTGATTACTATTCAAAGATGGTCTCCTAGAGCTCAAATATGCACAACAACATTCGTACCGATCCTACAGACATCACCTTCTGCGCCTTAGCAACCTCTGATGCTGAGATTACCTAGATTCGGTGTCCCTGGAGCTGTGAACCCTCACGACCTATGTCACGACGGACTAGTGACACTACTTATGTTACGACATACTTTGACTTCGTCACCTTCATTCTAGAGGAGGAGCCAACATTTTAGCTGTCTCAGCCGTGTCATCGATTGCTGATAATGTCGCATCGAGGTCGACCATCACTAATATGTTTGCACGTCCAAGCAATATTACAGATGGCGCCAATCCGGACTCGGCTAAAGTCACACCAGCCGGAGTTCCCAGGAGCCTCCCCTGAAGTGCAAGGAGTGATACTACCGTGTGTGAGGTAACAAGTTAGGTAATTAGTAAAGGCTCATTTGAAAGCGTTATGTTAACATTTAAGACAGGGAAAATATTAGCTGCTAACGACTCACCATGTGCATCAGGAGGTCGATGGAAAATGAGTGTCCGGGAGGTGCAGAGATCAACCTTCTATGGGATGTATGTAATGTACTTCATAAAATGGACATCGTCGACAGTTAAGAAAAGTCCAGAAAAAACCATTAACGTGCACCGTGAACACCGAATGAAAAATGGCGCATCACAATGATCACGAAGTTTCGTATCATCAAGATCGAAGGCGAGCTCCTTGGGGGTTATAAACCGCACATGACGTTCACCTATGTATCCACTCTTATCGATTGCGGATGGAACCATATTGGTGTCACCTTTTACAGGCACTTAAAATCATACATCCAGAGGATGATTTTGTCCAGTAGTTACAGGTGGTATGTCTGTAATGTCACACACTTTTCATGTGGGATAATTTGCTGTAAAGGAGTATGATTCTTGCACGCAGACCAGAAATCGAGAAAAATCAGCTGGCCTGTGTGGCTGAGCGGTTCTAGGCGCTACTGTCTGGAACCGCGCTACCGCTACGGTCGCAGGTTCGAATCCTCCCTCGGGCATGGATGTATGTGATGTCCTTAGGTTAGTTAGGTTTAAGTAGTTCTAAGTTCTAGGGGACTTATGACCTCTGATGTTAAGTCCCATAGTGCTCAGAGCCATTTGAACCATTTATGAAGTAAAATCAAGTTATTTTGAGCAGTACCCATACTATAGTTGAGTTCTCTTACGCCCATTTTTCCACTCTCGCTTGCTGTGTCGTAAATATTCCCTACTCTCCCTGCAAGATTACGCATACGAGAAAGAAACGTAGGGGGGCAGAGCTCCTCCAGCTTCTCGCAGCACAATAAATAGCTTTCCAGCCAATTTACCATCCCGATTAACAGTCGACATAATTGTCCTGGAATGCGTTGAGTCATTGACATCAGTTGATCATGATAAAACTCTCTCGGTACCTTCAGTATCCAGCGATCCTTTCATAAGCATTTCCTCTTCAAATTAGGATAAGTTTGTTTATCTCAAAATGGTTCAAATGGCTCTGAGCACTATGGGACTCAACTGCTGAGGTCATTAGTCCCCTAGAACTTAGAACTAGTTAAACCTAACTAACCTAAGGACATCACAAACATCCATGCCCGAGGCAGGATTCGAACCTGCGACCGTAGCGGTCTTGCGGTTCCAGACTGCAGCGCCTTTAACCGCACGGCCACTTCGGCCGGCTTGTTTATCTCACCTACAAATTTTCGGACTGTCTCCGAAGTTTGGTGTGCGTCGTCAGATTGACTCTTTATTTGAAATTTCGTTATCTTACGTCTTCCAATTTTGTAGCACTATTTCAACTTATTCAACCATCTACTGCTTCCCTAGAAATCACTGTAGATATAGTACTAGGTCACTTTCATGCACACCCTGTAAATTGTATCGCTAATCATTGAAACACACAAACACCAGTTTTTGTATCAAGTGTGCCTTCTCCTCCTTTAAGAACACCTGGTTCTCCCTTGTATATCCGTGATTTTATTCTTACGCACCAAACGATCATATTGCTGTGGGCTTATTCGAAATCTGTTCATAGTTGTTCATCTTACTCCGCTGTGGATGATCTTCGATGTGCATAATTATGTTTAGTACCCCCTCCTTGGACAACGATGGTCCTTTACTACGTATCACTGGAGATGGGGTGTGTGACTCCAAGTGCGACAAGTATTATGAACTACATGGCTCTAACGTGTTTCAGTATCACTTAACAATTGTTAACAACATTGAGCTCTTCATGTCCGTTGTCCGCACAGTCGAGCGTATACAAAATCACACATTCCGCTGACTCATCTTCCAGGTAAGCTAATACTGCCACTTGTTTCTCACTCTGCAAAATTCCTTGGATTCCTTTCTGACGGAATGTCAACTTCGGCAACTATTGTTGTAGATATTATTCAGTGTCTGCTTTGTTTGTCGTTGCCATTGCCCAAGTACCGTAGCACTGTTGTGAATTGCTAATCGACTAGCAGTTCAACTGCGCTCCGTAGCCTCATGCTGAACTCCCCCAGTCCCAGCCCCTGTTGCCATTAGCAGTTAATATTGCAGTTGCATGGTAGGCAATATGTGTGGCGTCGAATGCCGTAAACAACATTGGCCTTTTGCGACCTCGCACTCAAAATGTTCCTTATGAGTTCGGACTTGGGCTACGTCTGTAGTGGGTGTTCTGTTTTCTCCTTCAGAGCACGGAGTCGACGCTTTATTTGCTTTGACAAGCTATCAACAGACTTGTGTTTAGAATATTACCTTGTGGCGTACGGACAAGTGGAATTGTTCTGTGTTCATACACTCAGACATCAAGGTTCAGATCGGTCATTTTATGCAGCTTTGTGCCTACGGCCGATTCTTGTGCACCGAGAGTATTACGTATACTGTTCCACGTGCTGTTACTCCAGTCACAGCAGTGGAGGGAGATAGGAATAGGTTTCCTTGTTCTCAGCGAAATAGTGTTTTAACGGTTGGTGTTATTAAACTGACGTTCCTCTGCGTTCACCTTCGGGTAAAAACCACCGAATACAACAGTATGAATTAAAATCTACCATATGTTTAACCTTATTCTTTCTGTTCTGTAACAGTCAAGTGTTAGTTACATGCTACTTGGGAATTCATCATTTATTGTGTTCAGTATAGCTTTCAGGACACTAACGTTGCTGGCTGCTTTGTTCGAATAGCCATCGTCCAAAGTTGACACAACGTGAAAGGTCATCCTCGATCGTCGCATGAGCCTTTTGGAGTTTATAGGGATGGAGGTGCTCATCATGCAGAGGGCGTGTGTCACACCGTCATACGGTTCCCATCCGTGGTGTTTGCCAGAGCTCGGGTGCTCGTAGAAGACTGCTCTGCTAAATGGTGAAGTACAGCTTCTTCAAACGTTGGTGTATGGCTTGTCCACTAGCGTCCAATATGGTTACCATTAGGATGTAAGCTTCCCGTTTCTCATTAGCAGCTATCCAGTCTTGCAAACACTGTAGAGGTGGACGGCGCCTTGTTTTGTTTTCATTCCCCTCAAAATTTTAATTTCTTTTGCAAATATCTTCGAGATTATCACTTCTGTGATGTTTGCACTATGCCAAAAATTCTAAAATATTAATTCAGGGCTTAGCCAACATGACTTTACTGTCCAGTACATTCATTTAGTTAATCAGAATCTGTTGGTGTAATTAGCTTACCTGAAAACTGTGCTAATTGCAAATGCCAGTAATTGCAAAGTTCGTTACCATTGTTCATATGTAAACACATATCTCATTACTGAGTTCATATAAAGTAGATCAAAAGCATAGATTAAATAGTGAAGTATCCCCACAGTTAAATTTGGAAATGTGTTAGTAACTTTTGCCCTCATTTACTTTCCGGGTAATTAGCATTCATAGTTAAGACATTATTACTGAAGGAAAACCCCATATTGCGAAACAAGGCAGCTGAATTTAGTAGCAGTTACTGTTTTATCTAAAAGTTCACATTCCGAAGAATGTGCCGACACCGTTCAGTTGACCAGGAATGCAAATCTTTAATTGTAAGTGGTAAAACCGCAGCAAACAATATTAGGTCAATGTGTCACTAATTATTGTAAACTTATTAAAATGCACGCTGCTGGGAGCCATTTTAGTCGGTCTGTGAAACTCTTTAATGTAAGTAAGATTTGTGCCAGAAATTCTCGCACAATGTACCGCAGACGAGTTAGCACTAATTACACATTGTACATTGTGCTGAGATTGATTTAAATTTCACATCCAGAAGATTTTACTGTAACTCAGTGACTGTTTTAATGATTTACTGTGAACGTAAAATTAATCACAAGAACTGTGTCGAATTTCGATAATGCATTCTGCAGACTGTGATAGATTCCGATCGTGAACTGTGTTATTTCCTAATTAATGTGCAAATCGTTTTTGAGTTGGTTTTGTTGTTAGATTACAAGGACAGAGATTTAAGAAAATTAATCAATGACTATTTATTAGATGTCTTCCATAAGGAAACGTCTGTAACTTCAATGTTAGGTTATTGCACTCGACCTAATGTAGCATGTGCCAAGCTGATTATCTCTGCAGAAATTAATAGTGCGTGAGACTCTGTCTGGTCATGCACCAAGGGTAGTTTATCAGAGTGAAATTAAAGTATTTGGACTGAAAAATTGGTATGGGCTGCTTTAGATAAACCATTTTCAGTCAGATTCAACGGAGGCCATGCTTCAGCTCCTGTTGGGCTAAATTTTTACGTAAAGCCAGTAAGCCTCTCTTGCATTCCTTTGGACTTCCCCGTACACGACAATCATGTCGGTGTACTCTCACGTGTGAAATAGACCACCGTTGTTCATTCTGTTTCACGATAGCCACATGAAAGCCTGAAAATTGCGTACAGCATGAAACTGCGGAACGCAATACATTATTACTGAACTCCGGTCGTCTGCAGAAGACTGGGGAGCGCTGTGTGCCATGTAACAAATGAAGCACTACCACTGGTAAACACTTTGGCCTCACAGTACACACAGTACGCTGCTTGTCTTGTCTGTCTTGGGTTGTTTACCTACAGTCCCGCTCCGGAGCCCCTAGCACAGCAACAGTCTGAGAGCAACTGCAATTTACATTGCCTCCTTTACTCCTCTCCTAGTTTGTTTGGTCCAAACTGCCTACGTTCTCCTCCACATTTCAGAAATTCTAGCACGCAAATGAAGCGTTTTACAACGTACGTTTATTAGCAAACTATGTATTGTATCCCTCTACCAACTACCATGCATAACAACACTACTTCTAACATACCCTGTATAAATTATAAAACGAACTGTGTAAAAATGAGTCATGTGAGGTACAAATCTATCGGACACTCTCTAAACTTATTTCGAGACACATGAATTCCGTTTGTCTTTCTTCATTAGAACGTGCATAAAGTCTACCACACTTCCCGCCCCCTCCGCTCCCGTCACACAGACATACACACATACACACAGGCACAGGCACACATATGTCCGGCCGTCTGCCTTAAAAATGTGTATTCCAGGTGATGATTAGATGCCTTTAGCCATGTTTCATACAGAAGGTCCGAATGAACATTTCCTTGATGCAAAAGATCGCTCAGCACTTAGTTTCATACCATGTGTCTCAAATTTTGTGGGACTTAACTGCTAAGGTCATCAGTCCCTAAGCTTACACACTGCTTAACCTAAATTATCCTAAGGACAAACACACACACCCATGCCCGAGGAAGGACTCGAACCTCCACTGGGATCAGCCGCACAGTCCATAATTGCAGCGCCTTAGACCGCTCGGCTAATTCCGCGAGGCTCTTAGTTACATACAGATGAGCATTCAGCAATACAATGCGCTACTTTTGTTCGCAGAAGGTGAGGAGAATACATTGTAGTGGTTTTCTGAGACGTGTGGGAATTAAGAAGGGATGTTCATTGTGGTGAAGCATAGGCGAGATAGCATGACTGCTCAACTTTACCTCGAAGGATGTCTCCCGCAGTCGGAGACTAAACGTCAGGAGAGAGTTTTATACATCGACCACAGCCTGTCAGCCCGGAAGTTTTAAGTATAATTAGTAGATTTTACAGATTATAACGGATCGAAAGTGAGGGGTGCTTAACAGGGTCTGTGCTGCCAGCAGAACAAAAACAAAAACTCTTTGGTTACGTGTTTTATACTTAAAAGCAGCCGAAGACTTCGATATCACTGCATTGTGACAAACAGCAAACAGGACAGAAAATGTTATCAATAATAGAGGAATAAACTGGAACGTGCAAAGGAAGAAACGTAAATAGTTGATTTTAAACAGATCCACAATCCTAACGCATTAGACTAAATCTGTAGAAATAGAAAAATAAATCTCATTTTCTTTATTTTATTAATTGTTTTTTGCTTCAAAACCACGACAACACACTCACAATAAATCAATGTGTAATAGGTAGAAATCAGTACACGTTTGTGACCCCGTTTAAATAATTCACTACAGCCGCACATCTTATTACTGACTGTGTCAGATATTGTATTTACAGAAGACTTATTATTACAGATCGAAACATTTGGTTCCATGGCCTTACATTAGCGTTAATGAGTTGGTGTATCTTGCAGTTATACCAGTATCGCATTCCACATGAGTGACAGAACGTGTTGAAAATTATATCAGTGAAAGATGTTACCATCAGATAAATTTTCTGATAAAAAAGTGAAGTGCCCATTAAACATCGTCGAATGTCAATTAAATTCATATACGTTCACACACTATCAGTAGGCATGTAAGTAATTAGATACAATTCTCTGTGATCCGTGGAACGAGCAATAGAATGCAGAAGTACTGTTTATGTCTGGCATTGTCACCAGGCCTGTTAGAGTAAATAATGGGTGTGGAAAATGTCAGATCCTGATTGATCACTGTGAAGGACTGTCGCATACTCATGTAAGACAGCTTTTGAAAGAGTCTGAAAGGACGGCCGGTCGAGTAGTGCAATATTCAAAGTCGTGGTATACTCGGACGTGAAACTGGCCCAATGCTGGATTACGTGGGAAGCTGAGGACAGGTCTTCTCGTCGTCATGGTACCGGTCGACCACGCCGTATTGTGCACCAAACAAGCAGTATCAGCACCCGCAACTAGAGAACAAGTAATGGACTCAGTGCAATATTTCGTGTCATCCCGCAACATTGGTGAGAGAGTAACACCAGCCGTACTTCGGAGTTACCGCCCAGTGTTTAGTCTGCCGTTAACATAACACAGACGGCTCAGTTTGGAATGTTGCGTGAGCGGGATGCATGGACTGCAGACGAATGACGTCACGTTGAGCTCACTGATGAATCTTGGTTCTGCTCTACCCCGAGTGACCATCGTCGGTGAGTATGGTCCTACTCTTCCAATTTACGGAGAGGAACAGCGATGTTAATTCTGGCATCATGGTGTGTGGAGTCATCGGGTATGCCTTCAAATCATGGCTGATAGTGACTGACGCAATTCAGACGGCAGAATGGCATGTCACAGGAATCCTGCGTCCTGAAGTGTTAGCTCTCATGTCACAGTACTGTGGCACCATTTTTCGACAGGCCAGCGCACGTCCATACATTCCACATCTGTCTATGATTTTTCTGATCGATGGTAAGGTACTACAGTGGCCAGAAAGATCCCCAGATCCATCTCAGAACACCTACGGGACCACATCAGATGTCAGCTCCATCGCAGGGTCAATGCATCAACGACCAGTTACAACACTTGTCGGCTATCTTGCCTCAGGAGAGAATGAAGTGCCCTTTTTGCTTTTTGAAATAACTTACCTCCTTTCTTTCATTCCACTAGTTTTTCAATCTTTCCCTATATCTCTTACTACTTTCTCCTGCCAATACCGTGTCTGTCTTTCTCCTTGTTTTCTCGTGAAAGCCCTCGAAATTAGTTACCTTTCCTCTGAACTTTCCTCTTCTCCTATTTCTTCCTCCGTTATTTCTGTTTCTCTCAGGTCTTCTTTAACATCTTTGATCTCATGTCATTAATGGTTTTGGGTTTCTGTGAAAAAAGTTAAAAATTCTTTTAGTTTCCATAGAAAACAACTCCTCTCTTCCTCGTTGATTCTGATATTGATTCTATTTTTTCCTAAATTTCTTTGTTAATTGTTATTAGCTATTCCCATTCTATTTTGGTGCCAAGACCCATTATTACTTTTCTTTCTCTTTTCTATTCCACCTATTTGTTTAGTTGTTTTTAACGTAAGGCATTTTGAGACATAAAGACATTCTCATTTAGTGACTGTGTTGTACTGATGCAGTTTAGCTTTTATGGAAATACGTAGATTACTTGCTATGCTGACCTTTCGTTAGTTGAAAGGCAACCTCTATTTTCCTCGTCCTTACTAAGTCAGCACCTTATGCCGAAATGTTTGGTTGTATTATTTCACCCAGATATTTAAAATTCTGTAGCCTTTTGTATTCTTCCATAATCAGTTCCCCCTTCGCATCTGTCATGTACCCTGTTTTCCCTAAAAACTTAAACAGGCCTGCTTTTGAACCTGCCTGTTGTAGGCGATTTATCTGCATTTTTGCACCTTCTATAGATCCATTAAGGCGGCAAATACGTATGCAAAATCCAGACTGTCACAACTCAGATTATCCCCTTTTCTTCCAACTGCGATTTTTTGAATTCCTTTTTCCTCTGTTCTTTCCCTCCATTCCTTGTTTACCTTTTCTATAACACAAATGAACAGCAGTGGGGACAATCCATCTCCTTGTCTTACCCAAGTTTTAGTCTTAAAAGACTCGGCAGTTTCACCTATGAATTTAATTTTGCATTCTGTATTTGTTAGTGTGACTTTTACGATTTCCGTTGATTTGCTGTCAGGTCCAAACTCTTTTAACGTATTGGATAATGGCATTAAGACATACTTCCCAGCCGTATTAGTGCAGGCATTCAGGTCAGAGGAGATGCAACATCATGTCCATAGTAACTAGTTACTGCCCGCCATCCACGTGGAGCACGTATCGGTCTCACCGCAGACCTGTTTTACTCAGCCACACACATTTGATATCATCAAAGTGTACAGGCTTGATGGTGGCTTAGACTCAACGTCGAAACTTGTAGCCAAATAAATATGACATCTTAAGTACAGCTAGAGGACTTTCATTATTAATAAAAAATTATACCAGATGTTGTTACACCGTCATCCAATTTAAATATGGATGTACGAAGATTCAAGCGTATCCCGTCATTCCTTAGTACTTCCGTATTGATATTTTCTGACTAATCTCTTAAACTTCAGCCAACTCTTCGTCACTACTACTTTGTGACCCGAGTGTATATCTGTTCCTGGATACGCCTTGCAATCCAGTATCTGATTTCGTAATCTCTTCCTGACCCTGATGTAATCTAACTGCAATCTTCCAGTTTCACCCGGTATTTTCCAACTGTACCTATCCCTCTTGCAATTCATGAACATAGTATTTGCTATCACTAGATAAAGTTTACTCCAGGACTCAATTAGTCTTTCTTCTCTCTCATTCCTCGCCCCAAGCCCTTATTCCCCTATAATCTTTTCTTCTTTTCCTTCCCCTACAACTGCATTCCTGTCCCCCATGACTGTTAGATTTTCATCTCCCTTTACGTACCGTAATACTCTTTCAATATCTTCAAATACTTTCTCTATCTCTTCATCTTGCGACAGCTTACGATGTCGGGATGTATACCTTAACTACCGTTGTCGGTTTCCTGTCGAAAGAACAACCCCATCACTGCACTGTTCACAGTAACACACTGTCTGCTGTACCCTCCAGCCGGCCACTGTGGCTGAGCGGTTCTAGGCGCTACAGTCTGGAACCGCGTGACTGCTACGGTCGCAGGTTCGAATCCTGCCTCGCGCATGGATGCGTGTGATGCCCTTAGGATAGTTAGGTTTAAGTAGTTCTATGTTCTAGGGGACTGATGACCTCAGATGTTGAGTCCCATAGTGCTCAGAGCCATTTGAACCATTTCTACCTTCCTATTCATAACGATTCCTACTCTAATTATGCCATTCTCTGATAGTCAGCTTTCCCTTTCATTTCACAGACTCCTACTATATCTCGACTGAGCCTTTGCATTTCCCTTTACAGATTTTCTTATTTCTCTACCACATTCAAGCTTGTGACATTCCACGCTCCGACTCCTTCGTTATTCAGTCTTTTTCTCATGGTCACCTTCCCCTTGGCAATCTCCTTCCGGAGATCCTAATGGGGGACTGTCCCGAAATCTTTTGCCAATGGAGAGATCATCAAGACCTATCTTCAGTTACTGGTCACATGTCCTGTGGAGGCCGGCCGCGGTGGTCTCGCGGTTAAGGCGCTCAGTCCGGAACCGCGCGACTGCTACGGTCGCAGGTTCGAATCCTGCCTCGGGCATGGATGTGTGTGATGTCCTTAGGTTAGTTAGGTTTAAGTAGTTCTAAGTTCTAGGGGACTGATGACCATAGGTGTTAAGTCCCATAGCGCTCAGAGCCATTTGAACCGTTTTTTGTCCTGTGGATACACGTTATATGTCATTAATACAGTAGTTGCCTTCTGAATCCTCATGCCGTAGATCACAGCTGATTCTTCGGCATTTAAGGGCAGTTTCCAGTACCAAGGACAAGAGAGTGCCCTATACCTCTGTCCGACTATCTTTTTTTTTCATTTTTTTTTTTTTTTTTCAAGTAAAGCGTAGAGAATGTAGAGGCGAGGTACACTGAACATCGTTTATATATTTATTTATTTATTTTTCTTTTCGTTCTTTTTTATTTTATGTATATTTATTTAGTTTTGGCATTAATACGACCGAGAATACCAGGAAACCGGCGTTACGTGAGGGGGAGGGCGTAGTAGGATGTCAGACTGAGATCAACATTCCGATTATCAGTGAATATATCGGTTGTAAGTGTGGGAGAGGGGGGTATGAACTCTTCATGACAGGAACATCCCAGCTCTGGGGAGGGTTACGGAAGACACCGCAGAGGAAACTGGAGAAAAATTGTCTGTATTTTAGATAGCGGACAGCTGCACAGTGGGGTTCATTAAGGAACTGCCAAAAGTTAGGGACACATTTCTCGTCATCAGCAAACAAGTAGTATGCTGCATGTCCACAAACCCAACTCACAGAGTTCGTCTTTGCTTGCGGGAAGTACCCCGCATCCGGAAAGAGGATAAGTTGAGTCGGTATCTGATGAGGTGTCGTACAGGTAATTAGGAACAACATCTGAAGCACCACAACCGAGACACCTCTCGCCGATCAGAGCTCCAGGCTCTGCTCGTCTATGTTCGTAACATCACAGTCGACACACAACGGGGTGTCTGCGAGATGAATCCTGTGAAGGCGTGACCGTAATACTTGCTTCCCATTGACAATAATGAACCATGTAGACTGGACGTTAGTGTCAAGATAAGGAGCGCACACTGATCACCAAACGGGACTCCAGTCGGCGTGGGGAAGCTTCCCCTCAACCACATTTGGTGACCTGTGCTGCTGAAGGAAACCATAGATCGCCTTCGTGGATGCCAACTGAGCCGGCAGCATGACAGTACGGAAGTAGCTCAGTTCAAGGAAAAAGTGGTGGAAGTAAAAGAAGGGCGGCGGGACTTCGGAAAGTTGGATAGGTACTGCGAGTGTTTGTGATGCAAGGGCCTCCAGCAATGGACTGGTAAGGCACGTAGGACTGCGGTGCTACAAGTCATGTCAGAAGCAATGAAAAGGGCTACCGCTCTGTTAGTCACACGATACAGATCTAACCGGCCCCTGCACCGTGGGAAGGTGAGTGTTTCGCATCTTATCTTGAATAGCAAGCTGTGGCAAACAAACGAACCAAATACCACTGGCATGCCGTGAGCCATGGATGGCGGAATAGGAACTGTCTAAGCCGCGTCGGGGATACGTGACGCCAAATATACATTTACGTAATGTGTGCGTTGCAGAAGCTCGAATGCCCATAAACGGCGATCTAAGAGCCCAGCGCTTGGTTGGGAAAGTAGACGTCTGGAGTTGAGGGCAATTGTCCGCCACAGATCACATGCAAAATCGAGTCCTAAGCAACGGAGAGTATCAGCTACACGCAAAGGAGTAGCACTGTCCGCAGGAAGTCTCAAACTTATAACCATGGCGCTCGATTTTCGGACGCTGAGGCAGCTACCAGGAGGTTCCACGTAGGTGGTAACTGTTGCCAGTGACTTCTTGACCTCAGCACCGCTACGAAGAAAGATGACGAGATCGTCTGCATATGTAGTGCAGCTGAATACATGGCCACAAAGAGATATCCCAGAGAGGCGTTGACGGAGGCTGCATAGAAACGGTTCCATGGCGAATGAATACAATAGTGCAGAGAAAGGGCTGCCATGACACACTGATCGACGGATCGAGATGGGGGGAGTATGACGGCCATTGTAGTGTGCACGAGAGGTAGCTTCACGAAGGAGACGCGTTACGACGACGGTAGTATCAAGGTAGAGCATACTGCGGAGCACCAATTCCAGGTAGTCGTGATCGACGCGATCGAACGCCTGGCTGAAGTCAAGAGCTGCCAAAATTCCACGCATACCACGTGCGTAAGAAAGAGCGATTATACTCCGATAGCTCCAGAGGGCAGTGCGGATGTTATTGGTACCTCCCAAAGAAGTGTCGTCGGGGAAAATGACTTATCGAGCTGCCCGTTTGAGCCGCGCAGCCAACAGCCGGGTAAGGATCTTTGTATCGCTGTTTAGTAACGTCAAGGGGTGGTAATCGAGATACCATCGAGGAAACCGTCTGTAGTCGGCTCGAAAGGTGACATAAGGTCCTGACAAATTTCCATCGACACTGGCGCCAGACGGGGAAGAAAAGAACGATAAAACTCCAATGGGAGGCCGTCAGGGCCTGGTAACCTGCTCGTAGAACCCGCCCGGATAGTCATGGACGTGTCCTCCTTGACGTTAGCTATAAGATCCATCATCGCATGCACGGGAACCGAACCAAAGGGCGGTCTGGAGACGTTGCAATGTTGGCAGAAAGGTGACGTTGTTCAGAGTACAGCGTAACATAATGTGCATGGAGGGCAGACCCGATATCGCATTGGGTATCAAATTCCTCCGACAGTGGCGTCGTTCCGCTATGACATGATACATAGATGGAGTCTCTGCACTAACCGATCGTGTGTGCGCGCCCTTACCATAGATCCTTCGAGGTGGCGGCGAGAGAGGAACGTGAGCTGTGCCTTGGCACGATTCGCCATCGCCTGACGCTTTGGCGATTACGGTGTCATAGTACAGTCCCGTAGAATGGTGAAATAGAATTCTTGAGTCCGTCGCCGCCACGCCATAACCTCCCTTCTGTAACCAACGAAGGCCTTGAGGAGAGCAGTCTTTGCACAGAGCACCTACCATGACAGGGCAGACTAATAGGCATCATGGCGTCGTCGACAAGCTGCCAAGGTGGTCTCGATGACTTGCCGGTAGTCGAGTGCAGTAAGGTGGAACGTGTTCAGTTTCCATGGTCCACGGCCGCAGCACAGCCTTTGGCGGCAGAGATTGATGGCGCAGATATAAGCGTCGTGGTCAGAGAATGGAGTGGTCCAGACTTCAGCAGCCTCCATTCCACTGACAATGTCAAGGGAGATGTAAACACGATCGAGTCGGCTGGAAGAATGGCTAGTGAAATGTGTAAACCCAGAATGTTCGCCGGGAACATGCTGCCAAGAACACACTAGGCTGAGGTTCTGTGCCTGGGTGCAATTGAAATCGTCTCGCATGATCAATGCATCCTGCCACCCAGGAAGAGAGGCTTGACTGTCTCTGAGATGAAGGTGGAACGTTCACGGTGGCGACCCGAACCAGATGGCGCATAGACAATGGCGACCCTGACGCCACTAAACGGAGAGCCGTACCTCTGGCATCACGGAGATAGTAACTGTGAGGATACCGTCACGTAAGAGGATCGTCACCCCACTACCAGTAGGGGAAGCATGAGAGACAAGTGCTGTAAAACCATGGGGAGCACAGACAGTTGCAACATGCATCTCCTGAAGGAGAGCTGCATCAACGTCAGCGGCGTACAGCATGCATCGAGTAAAGCCAGTTTGTGACGAACGCGAATAGTGTTGACATTGACCGCGGCTGTGCGATAAGTCTGGAAAGCTGCCATCGCCAGGAGGACAGGCGATGCAAACACGGGGGAAGCACAGGGAACTCCCAGTTAGGCCCCTACGGAAGGGCATATCACTGTGACGAGTAGCGAGCCCACTCCGACATGGGGGGTCCATCGTTCTGCACACATCCAGAATGTCCATCCTCGGCATCGACGTCGTCCGCTCAGGAGACAGACGTGTCACCGGACCAGTTCAGCGTAACATTATCAGAGGTGCGTCCACAGGTAGCACCAGACACAGAAAGGGAGGCAACCGCATCGGACACAGGCGGTGGAAGATTGGTGTCCGGAGGTGGACGCTGACTTGAGATGGAGGCGTCGTCAGGTGGCAGGGCGTCAGAGAACAGCCCATCATCAGTTGCAGGGTCGTCATCCTAGGAGAGACAGGCGAAATGTTCATCGCGTCGTCGACACGAGCCGACACGGGTGCCGACTGATTCAGAGGAGCGTAGCAGGCAGCACCGCTGCAGATGCGTAGGACAGAGGTAACACAGTGGGTGCCGCAGGAGGAGAGTAGTCTCCAATACGCGTCTGAACAAGACTACGTCGGAGACATTCATAACGGACTTGGCCTGTCTGGCCACAACCTAAAAAAGTGCGTGGCTGGCCATAGTACATGACGACAGCCCGCCCGCCGGCAATAACCAAGTAGGAATGCACGAGTTTCCGCAGTTCAATTTTCGTCTGACGGACAATATTGAGGATACGGCAGGTTTCAAACATCTTCCACGTTTCAGCTGCGTGACTGACGACGTTACCGTAAGGATTAAAAGTGGTCACCATTGTGTCCGACAGTACTCAAAATGTGGGTTCGAAAACCCACAACGTTCGGAGGCCAAAACAAGCGTGATCAACCACTACAGTCCCTATATGTCCGTCAGAGTATCGAAACTTGAGATCGTTAGCGTGGAGCCGCACAACGTCGGCGCACACCGTAGTACTAAGGATTGAAAAATGTATTCCGAGAACGTCCTGTGGTGGGAGACGCATTTAATCCCTTATTAAACGTTCAACTTGATACGACTTGCCGGACTCTGTGGCCGCGCGGTTCTAGGCGCTTCTATCCGGAACCATGATTCTGCTGCATTAGCAGGTTCGAATCTTGACTCGGGCATGTGTGTTTTTTTTGTTTGGTTTTTTAGGGCGCAAAACTGCTGTGGTCATTAGTGCCCGGTCTGTGACTTATGAAAAGGTAAAAAACGAAAAAGGAAACCAGCAGCAATGGGAACGAAACTCAAAAAATTAGAGAAACTAAAAGCAGATGTAAAGCTTAAAAAGCCACTACAGAATGGGGTTGGTTGTCCCCAAAAAGAGCTTCAAATGACTGATGTCATCTCGCTGGCATTAATAAACTCGAGAACGCGATCGGCTGAGCGCGTGTCATCTGCTAAAATGGACGATATTTCAGGCGACAGCTGTAGACGGGCGCGTAACGGACTAAAATAGGGGCACTGAAGTAAAAGGTGTCTTACCGTCCACAGTTGAGAGCAGTGGGGACAGAGTGGGGGAGGATCACCGCTTAAAAGATGTCGATGGCTAAAAAGACAGTGCCCTATCCGGAGTCTAGTTAAAATTACCTCCTCCCGACGACGCGTTCGGCAGGAAGAGGTCCAAGCACAGGGAAGAGCTTTCATGTCCCGCAATTTATTATGAGGAAGTGTCGACCAATGTGCATGCCGTAAAAGAACAACACGACGACATAAAACACTCCGTAGATCGGTGAAGGGAATGGTGCAAATAGCTGGCCGAAGAAGAGAGACTGCAGCCTTGGCCGCTATATCGGCCACCTCATTTCCACAGATATCAACGTGTCCTGGGATCCAGAGGAACGCCACCGAACAAGTGGAGGCAGTCCTGAATCCGATGGACCAGAGGGTGGACAGGGTAGAGAGCTTGGAGACTGAGGAGAGAGCTGAGAGAATCTGAACAGATAACATAGTGTATCCGCTGGTGGCGACGGATGTATTGGACAGCCTGGAGAACAGCGTAAAGCTACGCAGTATAAACCGAACACTGGTCGGGAAGCCGAAATCGATTTGGGCTGTCACCAACAATATAGGCACTCCCTACACCAAACGATGTTTTTGAGCCATCAGTGTAAATAAATGTAGCTTCCTTCATTTGTGCAAAAATGGCTCTGAGCACTATGGGACTTAACATCTATGGTCATCAGTCCCCTAGAACTTAAAACTACTTAAACCTAACTAACCTACGGACAGCACACAACACCCAGTCATCACGAGGCAGAGAAAATCCCTGACCCCGCCGGGAATCGAACCCGGGAACCCGGGTGTGGGAAGCGAGAACGCTACCGCACGACCACGAGCTGCGGACCTTCATTTGTGCACATAGAGCAGAAAATGCCCGACGATAAACAAATGAAGGGGTACCATCCTTGGGAAACTGACAAAGGTCACGGAATAGGTAGGTCCGGGGACGGAGCCAAGGCGGTGCTGTACCCCCCAGTTGTCAAGAAAGTTTTAGGAAAGCGGAAGGAAAGAGAATAGAGCAGTTGCCGAAAGCGGACTCCCGGTGGTAGTAGGGAGGAAGGGCGGCCTGCATACCCTAAATCCAAGGAGGCGTCGAAAAAAATGTCATGGGCCGGATTTGCTGGCATGGAAGACAAATGGCTAGCATAACGACTTAGAAGGACAGCTCGCCAATTGGACAGCGGAGGTTCAGCAGTCTCAGCATAAAGGCTTTCCACAGGGCTGGTGTAAAAAGCTCCAGACACTAAACGTAATCCACGGTGGTGGATAGAGTCGAGACGCCGAAGAATAGACGGCCGAGCAGAGGAGTAGACTATGCTCCCATAGTCCAATTTCGCGATAGAGGCGGAGAAGTTCCGCTCCCCAGGAGGTACCATTCAGGACACGGAGGGTGTTGAGGGATCGCAGACAGCGAGCCGAAAGAAAGAAACGTGGGAGGACCAGCACAGTTTTCTGTCTAACAATAGACCCAAGAATTTAGCGACGTCCGAAAATGGAAGGTTGACAGGTCCTAGATGTAAGGAAGGTGGAAGAAACTCCGTACGACGCCAAAAATTAACACAAACGGACTTACTGGGAGAAAAGCGGAAGCCTGTTTCGATGCTCCAAGAGTGGAGGCGATCGAGACAGCCTTGAAGACGTCGTTCAAGATGGCTGGTCCGTTGAGAGCTGTAGTAGATCGCAAAATCGTCCACAAAGAGGGAGCCTGAGACATCGGGAAGGAGACAGTCCATAATTGGATTTACGGCAATGGCAAACAGTACAACACATAGCACGGAGCCCTGGGGTACCCCCTTTTCTTGGGAGAAAGTACGGGAGAGAGCATAAATTCGCGAAGAAAAAGGGGCAACCGACCGCGAAAGCCCCAAGAGGTGTGCGGAGGATGCCTGTCCTCCAAAAGGTATCGTATGATCTCTCCAGATCAAAAAATATTGCTACTCTTTGGCGCTTCCAGAGAAAATTGTTCATGGTATAAGTGGAGAGAGCAACAAGATGGTCAACTGCAGAACGATGCTTTTGGAAACCGCATTGGCCAGGTGTTAAAAGACTGCGGGACTCCCGCCACCAAGCTAAACGGCAATTCATCATACGCTCCAAAACCTTACATACACTACTCGTGAGAGAAATGGGGCGATAACTAGAGGGGAGATGTTTGTCCTTTCCAGGTTTCGGAACAGGAACGACGATAGCTTCCCGCCATCGTCTGGGAAAAGTACTGTCGGTCCAAATTCGATTATAAAGGCGAAGGAGGTAACGCAGACTATGGTATGATACATGCAGCAACATTTGGATGTGGATACCATCCGGTCCTGGGGCGGAGTAGCGAGAAGAAGAGAGTGCATGTTGGAGTTCCTGCATGTAGAAAACAGTATTGTAGCTTTCGCGATTTTGCGAGGAGAAAGCAAGAGGTCGCACTTCCGCTGCACATTTCTTCGGGAGAAATGCTGGCGGGTAATTTGAAGAGCTCGAAATCTCAGCAAAGTGTTGACACAATGAGTTAGAAATTGCGACGGGGTCCACTAATGTATCATGAGCGACAGTGAGCCCAGAAACCCGGGAGAAACTAGGCGCGCCTGATAACCATCGAATCCGACTCCAAACTTCCGAGGAGGGAGTGAAGTTAAATGAGCTAGTAAAGAAGTCCCAGCTTGCCTTCTTGCTATCGCGGATGACGCGACGACACCGCGCACGGAACTGCTTATACAGTTGGCCAATGTAGGATGGTGCCTGAAAACGCGAAGAGCAGGTCGCCGCTCACGTATTGCATCACGGCATGCCTCGTTCCACCAAGGAACTGGGGGTCGCCGGGGCAGTTCGGAGGTGCGAGGTATTGAACGTTCCGCAGCTGTAAGAATAACGTCTGTAATATGAGTGACCTTATCGTCGACGCTAGGAAAGTGACGGTCATCGAATGTCGCTAGAGACGAAAAAAGTGTCCAATCGGCTTGGGCAAACTTCCAGCGTCTCGGGCGCATATATGGCAGTTGTGGCTGCAATCGAAGGATACATGGAAAGTGGTCACTCGAGTGTGTATCACCACGGGCGAACCATTCGAAGCGTCGAGCTAGCGGAACAGTACCGACTGAAAGATCCAAATGAGAGAAATTTGTCGTGGAGGCAGAAAAAAATGTAGGGTCCCCAGTGTTGAGGCAAACAAGATCCGCTTGGTGGAAGACGTCTAGCAATAGTGAGCCACGCGGACAAGGATGTGGAGATCCGCAAAGCGGGTGGTGGGCATTGAAGTCCCCAACCAGCAAATAGGGGGGTGGAAGCTGACCAAGAAGATGAAGGAGATCAGCTCCTGCCATTGATGTGGACGATGGAATGTATACAGTATAAAGAGAGAAGGTGTATCCAGAAAGGAAAAGACGGACAGCGACTGCTTGGAAGGAAGTGTTTAAGGGGTTTGGGTGATAATGGAGAGTATTATGGAGAAGAATCATGAGTCCTCCATGTGCTGGAGTGCCTTCAACAGAGGGGAGATCAAATCGGACTGACTGAAAATGGGGGAAGACAAAGCGGTCGTGGGGACGCAGCTTTGTTTCCTGAAGACATAAGATGACCGACGAGTAGGATTGTAAAAGGATCGTCAATTCATCCCGATTGGTTCGAATGCCGCGGATATTCCAATGGATAATGGACATAGGGTGGACAGAAAGTCGAAGAATGCGACCAAGGTTGCCGTCAACTCAACGACTGCTCAGAGCTTGCGACCGAGAGCGTGGAACAGCACTCAGCCGAAGGCAGAAGATCCTGATCCATAGGTTGTTCAGTAGCAGCTCCTAACACCAGAGATCGGCCCGTTGATCGGCCGCCAGCAGTGCGCCTCGGCGACACAGAAGACGGCCGAGGGCGGTTACCGCCAGGTGGTGCTGTAGATGAGACACGACATGGCGGAGAAGGAGAGGAACTGGGTTTCTTATTAGCCTTCTTGGAAACATGATGTTTAGATGAAGGAGAAACCGATGGTTTTGAAGTTGGGGCACGTAAAAAATCTTCACGGGTATGTTCTTTTTGGGAAGTCCGGGTGTCTGACTTTTGGGATCGAGATTTAGCAGAACCCAATGAAGGGGGAGCCATAGAGCGAGCAGGCGAAAGTGGGGACGTTGAACGGGCGATCTTTGCGCTGGCCGATCTGATGACCGTGTCACTAAAGGTGAGATCACAAGTCTGCGTGGCCGCCTCCTTTGTTGGCCGAGGAGAGGCAAGGACAGTGCTGTATTTTCCAGTCTGAGGCACAGTGGGCTTTCGACTGGCGAATAATTTTCGAGCAGCAAAGGTGACACCTTTTCCTTCACTCTGATTTCGTGAATGAGCTTTTCGTCTTTAAAAATGGGGCAATCTCGAGAGGAAGCATCGTGGTCACCCATACAGTTGATGCAACGAGGGGATGGAGGTGGACAAGCACCCTCATGGGCATCCTTGCCACACGTAACACATTTGGCCGGGTTGGAACAGGACTGGCTGGTATGATTGAACCGCTGGCACCGATAGCAACGCGTAGGATTCGGGACGTAGGGACGAACGGAAATTATCTCATAGCCCGCTTTTATTTTCGATGGGAGTTGAACTCTGTCAAATGTCAGGAAGACAGTATGGGTTGGAACGATGTTCGTGTCAACCCTTTTCATAACTCTGCGAACAGCCGTTACGCCCTGGTCAGACAGGTAGAGTTGAATTTCCTCGTCAGACAATCCGTCGAGGGAGCCTGTATAAACGACTCCACGTGAGGAATTTAAAGTGCGGTGCGCTTCCACCCGGACAGGGAAGGTGTGGAGCGGTGAAGTACGCAGCAATTTTTGTGCCTGGAGGGCACTGACTGTTTCTAACAACAAGGTGCCATTCCGTAATCTGGAACAAGACTTTACAGGACCTGCAGTTGGGTCGACACCTTTCTGAATAATGAAACGGTTGACCGTGGAGAACTCATGACCTTCGTCAGACCGAAAAACAACAAGGAACTGTGGCAGCGATGGAAGGACTGTCTGTGGCTGAGACTCAGTGAAGTTACGCTTGTGAGTAGACATAGTGGAAGATGAGAAAACCATTGCGGAAGAATCCCCCATGATTACCGGCGTCTGCCGGCCGGTGTGGCCGTGCGGTTAAAGGTGCTTCAGTCTGGAACCGCGTGACCGCTACGGTCGCAGGTTCGAATCCTGCCTCGGGCATGGATGTGTGTGATGTCCTTAGGTTAGTTAGGTTTAATTAGTTCTAAGTTATAGGCGACTGATGACCTCAGAAGTTAAGTCGCATAGTGCTCAGAGCCATTTGAACCATTTTTGAACCGGCGTCTCCGAGGGCATGTGTGTGTGATGTCCTTAGGTTAGTTACGTTTAAGTAGTTCTAAGTCTAGGGGGACTGATGACCGCAGATGTTAAGTCCCATAGTGCCTAGAGCCATTTTTTTTCATATGCCTTCAGTCGTTCATGATTTAATGGAAAAGTTAATTTTATTGTGACGTGGCGGTAAGATAACGCCATTATGGTCAGTGCAGTCGGTATCTGAAACAAGGCTTTACGCGTAAGTAAACAAACCCGCGCTCGCTCGAAAGCAGCACATCTGGTGAGACGCAAACAAGGCTTGTGCGTCTCATCACAGCCAAAGGCCTATTGCCCCTAGACCACGGATGTACGTCATAACAGAAGCAAAAACATACTGTACAGATTTTAATGAAGAAAATGAAACTACTGGGGAACACATAATAAGAATTCGGAAAAGGGTTAGGCTTCCACGAAGTACTTTGATACTTTGACCTGCAAATCGGAACGATCACATTGCAAACTACGAATAACTATTTCGAGAGGAAGTAATTCCTCTCCAACTTCACGGTGGTGGAAAGGTTACATAGTGACGCTTTTAATTTCAATAAAAGGTAATAACACATTTGAGTTATTAGAGACTTTTGCCCATGATTGTTATTTACACCAGTACTTCGCAAAATAAAAAGATTTTCATGTTAGGTTTATCTACACTCTCGACCATTAAAAATGTAGCGTCTCGTGGGTGGCAGGAAAGAAACGTAGAACTGGCGTGCAGTTTATTAAGTGCTTGTGCTTGCAAATGATTAGCATTTCAGTTGAATCGCACGAAACAGGTAGGAGTACTGCTCTATCTTCTTTACATTAGGAGAGATTGCACAGCGAATTTCTCATTTAGAAATAGCATTTGTGTGTTTGTAGTTTCGCAGAAGATGCTCCTCCGCAGCGGAATTGTGGTCAAAACTATATTTTATCGTTCCGTGTTTTTGCTGCTCGCACTGGTCGAGATCCGTTGAGGTTGTGTATGTGTAGAGAGGGGGAGGAGTGGCTGGCTGATCTCATACAAAAAAACGCGAATGAGCCAGCAAACTCTCAAAAGGCATTAAAAACGTCCCCCTAAAATATTAGGGAACAAGTTAGACAACTCACAAAAGCGTAAAACAAACGTCACATTCATTCGATCGTCAATAAAAAGAAATGGAAAATCTATCTGCAAATGGACTGCCGCCCTTTGTTCTGAGAATAAAATACGAAACATGGCACACCGCTAACTGTACGCCACAGGCACCATACATCTGAGAGTGCTCCAACCGGCGCAAGAGGTCAAGCGTCATGGGATTTTGGCCTACGCGAAGATCAGTAAGGGGGACCTCATCTCACCTGCGTGGCTGCGAGGAGGCACGCCTGTCACTTCCAGCCACTCTTTTTAATCAGTGCTTGTCTTTTTACCTCAACAGCGAGGCGATAGGTTGTATAAGGAAAGCACACTGAAACACCTGAGGATGACGACACGCTTCTTCCCTGCTACACCCGCCCATTCATTCCCTACAATATCCATGTGACCCGGCACTCAGTAGAAAAACACCTCTTCCCCAACCTCTGTAGATGGAGGAGTGCATCCTGGATATTCTGGACTACTTATCCGCTGAGTACAAGCGTTGTAGAGAGTGAAAGGCACTTAGGGAATCGAAAGAGATAAGGAATTTAGCACTCGCAACGTATCTTCCCTGCTCGTGCTCGTAAAGTCGTGTTAACTCGACGCTGAAGACTGTTAGGTCTTGAGAACACGATAAGAAGAAACAACATAGCAACCATCGTAATCCCCTTGTTTAGACCCAACCATAAATACAACAACAGAGTTTTTATATTCCCTTAAAACGGTATTTGTTGTTGTCATTTCATATAATAGGACGATTGCTGCACTTGTAGAACGAGTTTTTCAATGTGTGTTTCCTGTGGATTAAAATATTCAGTACTTAGTGTTCCAGTATTCACGACAAGCGAAATGTTTTAAGCGATTTCCGCACCAGATGATGGCTTACGGCCGAAGATGGGGGTACACATAAAATTCAGTTCTTGCAGTTCAGTGTCATGAGTTTTTTGAAACGTATATCAACTCCTGAAACTTTCCAGAAAAATACCTTTATCTTTTCAACCGAATCCCCGTACGCATACAGCAACATGGTAGATGTAACGGTTTGTGGGTTTCTGAAAAGATTAGACGCTGCCAAATTGTATTCCTAGGCGCCATACTGTCGCCGTAGTTCCTTGCCCAATGCTACGCGGTGACAATGGGTACACAGTACGATCACCTTCGGTTCAACACCGTGTGTTGCCCGCGCTCTCCTGTCCTGTCTTAATGTAGAGGGCGTTTGACCGGTACCCTCCCCAGTACGTTCTCCTGATCTCTTATCCACTGACTGTACCTGGCCATGGTTGCCGAGAGACTGACACGTCACCACTCGAAAGCCAAAAACGGCTGATGAATTCTGGAATGAGGCTGAAGCAGTAAGAAATTATGTATGTACTCACACGTATCACCGGAATTTTGTTCCATTCGATCAGAGCAGTTGTAAATGCCAGAAGTGCGATTTCTGTGTACTAAATTTCGCAGCCTGTGTATCTCTAAATCACTTACAGATCGAATCCTATGTTCTTCCTACGTAACTTTTTCGTTTTGTTTCCATTCTTTCTGCTGTTACAATTTTACTGGTCAGAAATGTATATTATTACCTGTCTGGATTATGTAAGTGTAGGGGAAAGAGTGATAATTGTCAGTTTAAGACGATGTCTGAAGCGTTTCCGGACACATGTCCGCATAAGATATTATCTTTCTTCGTATGTGAAGAACGTTTCCTGAATCTTTGGCCGTACCTTTTTGTAACACCCTGTATAAAATCAGAGATTTTTGACGATGAAAACATTAAACCAAATAATGAATTCTCAAAACTGTGGCGTCAGTATCCGTAAATTATTACACAGTGGTAGACTTTTTGTAACTATAACACAATGATATCCTATAGTAGAATACACCGGGGCAAAGCTACATATGGTTGGGAAGCCAGTTACATTCTGTTTTGAGGCACAACACGTTTGATTTCGTCCGAACTGTTAAAGAAATTTTGTATAGCCAGGATCACAATGAAAACTGTTTATTGACCGTTTTTCACAGGCAAGACTGCCATCTTAAAATTTTTTAATACGTTAGTAGTTGTACGTCATGTTCCATAGTGCGTTCATTACCCATACACTAAACTGTTGCCATGGCATGAGTAACGAACACACAAAGGAACATGACGTACATCCAGCAAAATCTGAAGACGGTAGCCTCAAATGCCGGAACAGGTCGATAAAAAACTGTTTGGAAAGCGACTTTGGCTTTAAAAAACTTCTGAAACGTACATCACTCCATCTCATCTCTCATAATGAAAAACTTAAGACGTTTTTAAGTACATCATTTTCCACATAAATGGAAAAATAAACGTGAACGTTTTTCATAATTTACATAAAACTGTTTCGGGCAACGACATCAGACACTGTCTTTGGGATTGTAGCCGGTCGTCGTAAACTTCAGTCCACGATATTTCAACTGCATCCAGCCAATCATCTTCAGATGACCCATCGAAGACTGAGGAAGACGTTTTCCGTTCCGCCTTATATAGCGCGCTGAAAGTATTGTCGCGCATCGGTCAAAGATGACCAGCAGGTGGCCAGTCAAAATATAGTGGAATGAAGTTTACGACGACCGGCTGCAGTTCCGGAATCTCTTCGAACATGTGATTCACCATGAAAATCTTAGATTCACATCAAAAATATGTTAAACATACGATCATGGAAAAGGTGTGATTTAGAGGATATGTTGACAAGGATCTAGCCTGCTTGCTGGAAGAAAATTCAACTGTAATTTCGTTTTCGACATTTTATTTACACCTGCAAATTTACTGGAAGAGTAGAACAATTTGTTAACTGATAAAAGAGAGGTAAAAACGGCTCTGTGATGATAGCTAGAATATATGCGATACGTGTAGAGGCTATTCTTACTAGTTAACAAATCCGGATCGAGAATATACACTTACAGGTGTAGGGATGATGTGTCTCAACACATAACGGTATTGCATCTCTAATGATTCAAGATGCATAATGTAGTTAACAATAAAGAAGGTACCGTACTGTGTATCATATACAATGAAGACATGGATGAAGTGCAATGAATGTTTTAAAAAATACACTACACAGTCACTCCCTTTGCCAAAGATTCTGTGATATTTGTGGAGAGTAAGCGTTCCCTTAGTCCTTGAGATCTACGTCTACATCTACATCTACATGGTTACTCTGCAATTAACACTGAATTGTCTCGCAGAGGGTTCGTGGAACCATTTTCATATTACTTGTCTACCATTCCACTCTCGAATGGTGCGTGGGAAGAGTAACACCTAAATCATTCCGTTCGAGCTTTGGTTTCTGTTATTTTATTATGATGATCATTTTCTCTACGTAGATGGGTGTCAACAAAATATTTTCGCATTCGGAAGAGAAAGTTGGTGATTAAAAATTTCGTAAATAGATCTCGCTGCAAAGAAAACCGCCTTTGTTTCAGTGACTGCCACCCCAACTCGCGTATCAAATCAGTGACACTCTCACCCCTATTGCGCGATAGCACGAAACGACCTGCCCTTATTTGCAGTTTTTCGATGTCCTCCGTCAGTCCTACCTAGTAAGGATCCCACACCGCACAGCAATGTTCCAGCAGAGGACGGGCAAGTGTAATGTAGGCTGTCTCTTTAGTGGATTTGTCGCATCTTCTAAGTGTTCTGCCAACAAAGCGCAGTCTTTGTTTCGCCTTCTTTCTAATTCAATTGTCTCGTCATTATAATTCCTAGGTATTTAGTCGAATTGACAGCCCTTAGATTTTTGCGATTTATCGTATACCTAAAATTTATCGGATTTCTTTTAGTACCCATGTGGATGACCTCTCACTTTTCTTTGTGTAGTGCTAATTGCCGTTTTTCGCACCATACAGAAATTCTCTCTAGATCATTTTGTAATTGGAATTGATCGTATGATGGTTTTACTAGTTGGTGAATTACATACTCATCTGCAAACAACCTAAGGGGGCTGCTTAGATTATCACCTAGATCATTTATGTAAATCAGGAACAGCAGAGGGCCTATGACACTACCTTGCGGAACGCCAGATATCACTTCTGTTGTAATCGATGATTTACCGTCTATCACTACTAACTGTGACCTCTCTGAGAGGAAATCACAAATCTAGTCACACAACTGAGACGATACTCCATATGCACGCAATTTGATTAATAGTCGCTTGTGAGGGTTGATTTAATAATATTTTGAAACTCTTCTTTTGTGTATCTGGACATAATTATCAAAGTGCTTTTTTAATTTAACTCTTCTCTAACGGTGTGTGTTGATCAGTCGCTAGATAGAAACATCCAATATAACAGAGCTTGATTCACTAAAATGAGGAATTGCGAACTAGTGTCTTCCGGTATAATTAACTGGACATTGATAATTAACAGGCATGCCATCTTAAACTACATACGTTATCAGCCATTCGTCTGAGACAGCGATTTTTTTCCTGCCAATGATTCTCGCTGTATATGCTACAAATTTGGTACTGATTTTAAAATATTTACTTTTATAGACCAATCTCTGCATTGCGAACAACTAATGTTGTTTACACTCTTGATAGTAATAGCAATTCATCAAAATTGTCTTATTTCTGTCATTAATTCACAATTCTAGCTTAACACTATGCTGATCGTAGATGCAAGTTGAATGTACATTCTTATCTTTGTGCTTTTGCAAATTTCCGTGATGCAAACACTATCTCGGTCATACCATCAAGGGTGCAGTGTACGCTGCTGTTCAGAGCGAGACTAGCTCTCTCCATCAGCGTTAGCTATTTGCAGTATATATTCAAACTTCTGCAGGAATTGGTGCTAAAGGGAAAAGAGTATGCGATACGGTTGTAAGATTACCCATCAGCACGCTTTGTCGTGGATAAACGGAGCACAGAGAAACTTTTCTGTTGGTATATGCGATGGGAGACATGTTTCTATAACGCTAAAAAGGCAGTGAGTCAGCTATTGTGTTCTCATCCCCACTGGCGTTGTATATTACTATTTGAAATAATGGAAACTAATATAGTTTCGCTTTTTTAAAATTAGGAGCACGTACAGGCTACTGTAAGGGATTTTCAAGTGAATACCATATACCACTTTTGCGAAGTGTACTACGCACATTTTAAAAAGATGTATTTTCTTCCAGTATTGGTATTTTCTACTCAAAAACCATCACTTCCAGCCTACTGTTCTCTCTTATGCATCGAATGGTTTTACGAACTCCATCTGGCAGTATTTCCAGCATTACAATATTTCCATTACTAATTAATTGTGCTTTTTCCTGATTTCGTGAGCAATACACGTATTCACAGAAATCTTCGAATTTTTCTGCAGTTTTGTCACTGCCACTAGTTCAGTCTGTTGCCTTAACTCCTAAAATGAGATTTCTGCATGGGTTTCTAGTTTGTTTTCTACATGCTCGTGTTCTCAATCCTTTTCTCTGACAATTTATCATTCTACATTGTCCCATCCTCGGGATAACATTTCCGAATTTTTATCATGTCTCTGTCACCATTTTTTATAACTCTCGCCATCTTTTTAATAGTTGGCTCGTCTGCTACTATCGTCTTGTCTTCGTTATACCCGCCAAAGGTTCGTATACAGGGTGTTACAAAAAGATACGGCCAAACTTACAGGAAACATTCCTCACACACAAAGAAAGAAAATATGTTATGTGGACATGTGTCCGGAAACGCTTACTTTCCATGTTAGAGCTCATTTTATTACTTCTCTTCAAATCACATTAATCATGGAATGGAAACACACAGCAACAGAACTTACCAGCGTGACTTCAAACACTTTGTTACAGGAAATGTTCAAAATGTCCTCCGTTAGCGAGGATACAAGCATCCACCCTCCGTCGTATGGAACCCCTGATGCGCTGATGCAGCCCTGGAGAATGGCGTATTGTATCACAACCGTCCACAATACGAGCACGAAGAGTCTCTACATTTGGTACCGTGGTTGCGTAGACGAGAGCTTTCAAATGCCCCCATAAATGAAAGTCAAGAGGGTTGAGGTCAGGAGAGCGTGGAGGCCATGGAATCGGTCCACCTCTACCAATCCATCGGTCACCGAATCTTTTGTTGAGAAGCGCACGAACACTTCGACTGAAATGTGCAGGAGCTCCATCGTGCATGAACCACATGTTGTGTCGTACTTGTAAAGGCACATGTTCAAGCAGCACAGGTATAGTATCGCGTATGAAATCATGATAACGTGCTCCATTGAGCGTAGGCCGAAGAACATACTGACGAAATTAAAATGAGCTCTAACATGGAAATTAAGCGTTTCCGGACACATGTACACATAACATCTTTTCTTTATTTGTGTGTGAGGAATGTTTCCTGAAAGTTTGGCCGTACCTTTTTGTAATACCCTGTATTAAGTAATAGCTACCTTCGTCAATGTCGGTATCATCTTCAATGTCTGATAGGTTGAACTTGTTGCGTAATTTAATGTGATATGTAAGTTAAATTATTCCTAAAGTAATAAAAAAATCTGTGTTCCATAGTTCTTACATGAGCAGATTGTTTCTTTCTAGATCTTTATATATTTTATAGCCATATTACTAGTCTGCAATCAGTTTGAATTCTACAGTGACTCAAGACCTTCATATCACCTACAGTTTCTATGTTGTTTGGTAGACTATAATCAATTTCACTTTTAGTTTCATTAGCTCAAAAATGCTGACTGAATGATTATTCTTAAGTTGTTATCCTACTTTTTCATTAATTCTGCGAAATTATTTCTTTGTTGAGAAATTACCTCTCATGGAGGATCTATAATCGGTGTACGTAACCATTTTTGTCCAATAATCAGTGGCTGCTCAGTAATAGTAAAACGTTAATAATTGGAAGTTACCCTTCCTGACAAAGGGAAACTCTACAATAGACTGACATTTATTTTATTTTATTTAACACGACGACAATCACAGGTTACACTCACACAATACATTCTGTAACACTGGATGCGAAGAAGGCTGTAAATTACGGTCACTGCTGGTAGTGGTATGTGTAACTTCTTTGCTGGATTCCAACGCACAAGAAAAGGCTATCATAACGATATAACGGAAGCTCCCTTGACAGCCTTTGAAAACATGCAGGATCATCAGTACGAATAGTAGGTTCAACATATAAAACGTCTGCCCACAAAGTTGTGAGGTGATTGTATTCCTGTCGTATGTCAGTGCAATAACTGTGGATCTCGCAGCTGGATCTCGCAACTTCAAACAACAGATGTTCATTCGAACACCAAATTGTGAACGGGCAGTTTAAGTAGTAAACACGTGGCATTGCTGTTTCAACGTTGTTTCACAAATCACAATGGAGCAACATCTCTAAATCAAGTGTTGAAGACATTCTCCATTATTTTTTGAAGAACAGAAATGTGTGTGTGTGTGAAGTTCGTCCAACGTACCTTGACTCTTGAAGAGAAACAACGCCTTGACTGACACGCAAAACATGGATATTTCATTGACGGAAAAAAACTTCATGGGTGCTGAGACTTGATGTTCTCAATGCAGACATTCAGATTAATGGTCAACACTTTGACGGCACAGCCACATTCAAGTTAAATTAATTCGTGAGTTGAACAACATCCGTAAGGAGGTCTTTTCAGGCAGTTTCACGTGGCTTTATGCGCTCTATGCATTGTATTCAAGTGTGGTGGGGGGTTGGGGGGTGGAAGGAGGCTGTGGAGAACATCTGGAGCCTTAAAACCACTGTTGCACAGCAGATGCTTTGCTTTATCGTCGTAGTCAGAGAGTTCGAAGAGATGGGATTAGTGATAGAGGTACAGGGTAACAGAAGTGTCATCTCTGCTGACGTTAGGTGACGTTTGGGTTACGTTCATTGTCGACAACTAAAATGCACAGAATGTAGAGTGGTTGGGCATCAAAAGCAGGATTCTAGGAATAAGATGCAATCGAACAGGGGGGAAGTAGTCGTTCATCAGCCACCAGTGGGGACTCCAAATCCGCCAGACGGCATCCCCAGTAACTTTCAATGCTACGAAGATATATTCAGAGGCGGAGCATTGCTTTATTGGCGCAGTAGATGGTAAGACATATAGATTTTTATTGGCCGCAGAGGTTCACGTGTCTGTGAAAGTCTAGTTCTCTACGTTAAGAGGGCGTTAAGCCCTCCCCGTTATAGATTACTGGGAGTAGGATATAATGATGTAGAGTTGCTATGTTCAGCGATATATTTTGAGAATGAAAATGCATTGGATGTTTTAGGAGAGTTTAGTCAGATTCCGGTGACAAACCGCTGTGGTATGGCTATTACAGGTCATTTCTCACGATACGACGTTTTTGCTGGAAACAACTGCTTGCTGAAGTTTGGTGTCCTGATATGATAATCATGGACCAAGGCACCAAGTTCGTCGAAGAGCTGATGTAGCAGCTACGTTACTTGTTGTGTGTTCGTAAGCTGAGAATTAGCCCTTTACATCCATAAGCTAATTCCAGGAAAGAATGCGTCCATCAAAGTATTTGTACAGTGCTGAGCTATTACGTCAATAGCCATCTTAACGACTGTGACGTTGACTTGCCATATGTGATAGTAGGAGACAATTAGAAAATACATTACAGCACTGGTCTTTTGCTGCAGGTGGTTGTGTATAGTAGGATAATACCTTTGCTGCTTGACATTGTCAGACCGAAAATTTGCAGGATTGAAGAAGCGATGTGAAACTTCGCCAGATCATTTAAGGATGTGTGGAAGTGGGTATAGAAAGTACACACCAAGGACTGTAAACATCAGGAGAGAATGGGGTAGCATCTAAGTAAAATACTAGAACACTGAATGGGATCCGGCCGATATTAAGTAGCCCACATACGCTAATGGGTAAAACAAAGGAGTTCGTCACGTGGTACTATGGGCTATACCAAGTGGTTGAAATAACATTCCAGTGTACATAAATTTGCAGTTACCAGTGCGGACAAATGTTGTGAATCTAGGCATCCTTATTCGTATTTGGTCTTCATGATTCGTTGGCCCCGGTAGCAGTGCGAGTCACTGTTGTTGTTGTCTTCAGTCCAGAGACTGGTTTGATGCAGCTCTCCATGCTACTCTATCCTGTGCAGGCTTCTTCGTCTCCCAGTACCTACTGCAACCTACATCCTTCTGAATCTGTTTAGTGTATTCATCTCTTCCTCTCTCTCTACGATTTTACCCTCCGCGATGCCCTCCAATACTAAATTCATGATCCCTTGATGCCTCAGAATAAGTCACTAAAACCCAGTAAGGAGTAGAGGAACAGTAGAGAGCTGTGAACACTTGTAGAAGCCGCACTGAAATGCCGTAGACATTAAGTTTACGAAAGTAGTTGGGTGGACCACAGTGTTTTATTTGCATTCTTTGTCAAGCGGTTATGGTATATTTTCTTGTGTAGAAATTTCTGTTGAAATGTTAATCTAGAATGTTCATTGTTAGTGTTACGTACGTAAGAGTATAGGATTAGTCGTAATCGTTGCTAACTGTTCCATTTTGTTGATATACCTTTTGTTTGTATAATTATTTTACTAATGTAGGAATGTTTGCTCTTTATTCAATGTCATACATGTAGTAGATAGTGGTGGTTTGTCGAATAAGAAGAGAATATGGTAACGCAGTGGAATTTTTTATGTAAGTGATAGTGTGTCTATGGGTGTGGATCACGAACACCGGATCTCTCGAAAGGCAGAACGGAAGTGACTTCAGATTATTTTCTCCAGGTGCTGTCGCCTCCAGTGAAGACCATGACTGCATTCACTGTGGGGTATTCTGTCTTTTTTTTTTTTTTTGGTCATCAGTCTACTGACTGGTTTGATGCGGCCCGCCACGAATTCCTTTCCTGTGCTAACCTCTTCATCTCAGAGTAGCACTTGCAACCTACGTCCACAATTATTTGCTAGACGTATTCCAATCTCTGTCTTCCTCTACAGTTTTTGCCCTCTACAGCTCCCTCTAGTATCATGGAAGTCATTCCCTCATGTCTTAGCAGATGTCCTATCATCCTGTCCCTTCTCCTTATCAGTGTTTTCCACATCTTCCTTTCCTCTCCGATTCTGCGTAGAACCTCCTCATTCCTTACCTTACCAGTCCACCTAATTTTCAACATTCGTCTATAGCACCACATCTCAAGTGCTTCGATTCTCTTCTGTTCCGATTTTCCCACAGTCCATGTTTCACTACCATACAATGCTGTACTCCAGACGTACATCCCCAGAAATTTCTTCCTCAAATTAAGGCCGATATTTGATATTAGTGGACTTCTCTTGGCTAGAAATGCCTTTTTTGCCATAGCGAGTCTGCTTTTGATGTCCTCCTTGTTCCGTCCGTCATTGGTTATTTTACTGCCTAGGTAGCAGGATTCCTTAACTTCATTGACTTCGTGACCATCAATCCTGATGTTAAGTTTCTCGCTGTTCTCATTTCTACTACTTCTCATTACCTTCGTCTTTCTCCGATTTACTCTCAAACCATACTGTGTACTCATTAGACTGTTCATTCCGTTCAGCAGATCATTTAATTCTTCTTCACTTTCACTCAGGATAGTAATGTCATCAGCGAATCGTATCATTGATATCCTTTCACCTTGTATTTTAATTCCACTCCTGACCCTTTCTTTTATTTCCATCATTGCTTCCTCGATGTAAAGATTGACGAGTAGGGGCGAAAGGCTACAGCCCTGTCTTACACCCTTCTTAATACGAGCACTTCGTTCTTGATCGTCCACTCTTATTATTCCCCCTTGGTTGTTGTACATATTGTATATGACCCGTCTCTCCCTATAGCTTACCCCTACTTTTTTCAGAATCTCGAACAGCTTGCACCATTTTATATTGTCGAACGCTTTTTCCAGGTCGAAAAATCCTATGAAACAGTCTCGATTTTTCTTTAGCCTTGCTTCCATTATTAGCCGTAACGTCAGAATTGCCTCTCTCGTCCCTTTACTTTTCCTAATGCCGAACTGATCGTCACCTAGCGCATTCTCAATTTTCTTTTCTATTCTTCTGTATATTATTCTTGTAAGCAGCTTCGATCCATGAGCTGTTAAGCTGATTGTGCGCTAATTCTCACACTTTTCAGCTCTTGCCGTCTTCGGAGTTGTGTAAATGATGCTTTTCCGAAAGTCAGATGGTATATCGCCAGACTCATATATTCTACACACCAACGTGAATAGTCGTTGTGTTGCCACTTCCCCCAATGATTTTAGAAATTCTGATGGAATGTTGTCTATCCCTTCTGCCTTATTTGACCGTAAGTCCTCCAAAGCTCTTTTAAATTCCGATTCTAATACTGGATCCCCTATCTCTTCTAAATCGACTCCTGTTTCTTCTTCTATCACATCAGACAAATCTTCACCCTCATAGAGGCTTTCAATGTATTCTTTCCACCTATCTGCTCTCACCTCTGCATTTAACAGTGGAATTCCCGTTGCACTCTTAATTTTACCACCGTTGCTTTTATTGTCACCAAAGGTTGTTTTGACTTTCCTGTATGCTGAGTCTGTCCTTCGGACAATCATATCTTTTTCCATGTCATCACATTTTTCCTGCAGCCATTTCGTCTTAGCTTCCCTGCACTTCCTATTTATTTCATTCCTCAGCGACTTGTATTTCTGTACTCCTGATTTTCCCGGAACATGTTTGTACTTCCTCCTTTCTTCAATCAACTGAAGTAGTTTTTCTGTTACCCATGGTTTCATCGCAGCTACCTTCTTTGTACCTATGTTTTCCTTCCCAACTTCTGTGATGGCCCTTTTTAGAGATGTCCATACCTCTTCAACTGTACTCCCTACTGCGCTATTACTTATTGCTGTATCTATAGCGTTAGAGAACTTCAAACGTGTCTCGTCTTTCCTTAGTACTTCCGTATCCCACTTTTTTGCGGATTGATTCTTCCTGACTGATGTCTTGAACTTCAGCCCACTCTTCATCACTACTATATTGTGATCTGAGTCTATATGTGCTCCTGGGTACGCCTTACAATCCAGTATCTGATTTCGGAATCTCTGTCTGACCATGATGTAATCTAATTGAAATCTTCCCGTATCTCCCGGCCTCTTCCAATTATACCTCCTCCTCTTGTAATTCTGGGACAGGGTATTCGCTATTACTAGCTGAAACTTGTTACAGAACTCAATTAGTCTTTCTTCTCTTTCATTCCTTGTCCCAAGCCCATATTCTCCTGTAACCTTTTCTTCTACTCCTTCCCCTACATCTGCATTCCAGTCGCCCATGACTATTAGATTTTCGTCCCCCTTTACACACTGCATTACCCTTTCAATATCCTCATACACTATCTCTATCTGTTCATGTTCAGCTTGCGACGTCGGCATGTATACCTGAACTATCGTTGTCGGTGTTGTCTGCTGTCGATTCTGATTAGAACAACCCGGTCACTGAACTGTTCAAAGTAACACACCCTCTGCCCTACCTTCCTATTCATAACGAATCCTACACCTATTACACCATTTTCTGCTGCTGTTGATATTACCCGATACTCATCTGACCAGAAATCCTTGTCTTCCTTCCACTTCACTTCACTGACCCCTACTATATCTAGATTGAGCCTTTGCATTTCCCTTTTCTGATTTTCTAGTTTCCCTACCACGTTCGAGCTTCTGACATTCCACGCCCCGACTCGTAGAACGTTATCCTTTCGTTGATTATTCAATCTTTTTCTCATGGTAACCTCCCCCTTGGCAGTCCCCTCCCGGAGATCCGAATGGGGGACTATTCCGGAATCTTTTGCCAATGGTGAGATCATCATGACACTTCTTCAATTACAGGCCACATGTCCTGTGGATACACGTTACGTGTCTTTAATGCAGTGGTTTCCATTGCCTTCTGCATCCTCATGTCGTTGATCATTGCTGATTCTTCCGCCTTTAGGGGCAATTTCCCACCCCTAGGACAAGAGAGTGCCCTGAACCTCTATCCGCTCCTCCACCCTCTTTGACAAGGCCGTTGGCAGAATGGGGCTGACTTCTTATGCCGGAAGTCTTCGGCCGCCAATGCTGATTATTTATCAAAATTTAGGCAGTGGCGGGGATCGAACCCGGGACCGAAGACGTTTTGATTATGAATCAAAGACGCTACCCCTCGACCACGGGCATTTAATTTTAGTGTGTATTAACTTTGTTGACAATGATCAGCAGAGTGTTCGCGACTATAATTCATGTGGGTATTTGTTGTGATTAATGTTTTGCCATGGTTGTAATTATAATGGATTACGTTGTAGGTTCTGTGGGAGTTCTCGGTGTTTTCGGTCTTGTACTACAGTGCACTGATGGGACTGAAGAAGATTCATGAAGTAATGCCTTTAAGCAATTTTTATGTGATGATTGGTAAGGTATTTATTGGATTTACGGCAACTAGAGGCTTTATTAAATTCGTTTTGAGGGCTCTGTATTTGATCGACGTTTGTAAGTAATTGCGAGGTGGGCCATACCGTGATGCGGGAGTGACAAGGAACGTGTTCTGTGCAATAACTGACCTGTGTAGTTCATACCGACGCCGAAACATGCGAGATTCGATTGTTATAAGGCAAAACAGGAAAGGAAGGATACCCAAGGGGATATAGTAGCACCAAAATCTTGTCTGTGACAGCAAGTGTACATTGGATGTACTGCTTGTACAAATTGGAAATAACTGTTGTACGATTGATATGAGCGGGGCAAACCTAGGTGCAAGATATGTTGGAGCCAAACAGTAGGGGATTGTTAATTAGTGGAAAGATTGGGAACTCACTGGACCAACTTACCAACTCCATGAGTGGAACCACCATTGACAATGTGACACAGCCTTCGTTGTACTGGCCAACTAAAACATTCGAAATCCTCCCAGTCCAGAACCTAACGTACCTCAACGAGACCTTGGAACAGGACCCTATCAACGCACTGGACGAGCTGTGGCAACACGGAAAGGACACATTACTGCAGAGCTGATGCTCCAGCTGACTACGTTGTGAAGCCTACATCTTCCTTAGGAGGAAGACTGCCTACTCACTTGAACACCCACTGCGTAAGTTCGCAGCAGAGTGGCTTAAACTTAGAGAGTAAGAATTTGTTAAACACTCAGCCAATGAATCGTTGTTGTGGTCTTCAGTCCTGAGACTGGTTTGATGCAGCTCTCCATGCTACTCTATCCTGAGCAAGCTTCATCGTCTTCCAGTACCTACTGCAAGCTACATCCTTCTGCATCTGCTTAGTGTATTCATCTCTTGGTCTCCCTCTACGATTTTTACCTTCCTCGCTGCCCTCCAATACTAAATTGGTGATCCCTTGATACCCCACAATATGTCCTACCAACCGGTCCCTTCTTCGAGTCAAGTCGTGATTCAAATTTCTCTTCTCCCAAGTTCTATTCAATACCTCCTTATTAGTCAAGTTATCTACCCATCTAATCTTCAGAATTCTTCTGTAGCACCACATTTCGAAAGCTTCTATTCTCATCTTGTCTAAACTATACTTACATACATGGCTACACTCCATACAAATACTTTCAGAAATCCCTTCCTGACACTTAAAGCTATACTCGAAGTTAACAAATTTCTCTTCTTCAGAAATGCTTTCCTTGCCATTGCCAGTCTACATTTTATATCCTCTCTACTTCGACCATCATCAGTTATTTTGCTCCCCAAATAGCAGAACTGATTTACTAATTTAAGCGTCTCATTTCCTAATCTAATTCCCTTAGCATCACCTGATTTAATTGGACTATATTCCACAATTGTCGTTTTGCTTTTGTTGATGTTCATCTTATATCCTCCTTCAATACGCTGTCCATTCCGTTCTTCTGCTCTTTCCGGTCCTTTGCTGTCTCTGACAGAATTACAATGTCATCGGCGAACCTCAGAATTTTTATTTCTTCTTCATGGATTTTAATTCCTACTCCGAATTTTACTTTTGTTTCCTTTACTGCTTGCTCAATATACAGATTGAGTAACATCGGGGATATGCTACAACACTGTCTCACTAGCTTCCCAAACACTGCTTCCCTTTCATGCCCTTCGACTCGTATAACTGCCATCAGGTTTCTGTAGAAACTATAAATAGCCTTTCGCTCCCTGTATTTTACCCTTAGCACCTTTACAATTTGAAAGAGAGTATGCCAATCAACGCAGTCAAAAGCTCTCTCTACGTCTCCAAATGCTAGAAATGTAGGGTTGCCTTTCCATAATCTATTTTCTAAGATAAGTCATAGGGTCAGTATTGCCTCACGTGTTCCAACAATTCTACGGAATCCAAACTGATCTTCCCTGAAGTCGGCTTCCACCAGTTTTTCCACTCGTCTGTAAGGAATACGTGTTAGTATTCGCAGCCATGGCTTATTAAACTGATAGTTCTGTAATTTTCACTTCTGTCGACACCTGCTTTCTTTGGAATTGGAATTATTATATTCTTCTTGAAGTCTGAGGGTATTTTGCCTGTCTCATACATCTTGCTCACCAGATTGTAGAGTTTTGTCAGGGCTGGCTCTCCCAAGGCTACCAGTACTTCTAATGGAATGTTGTCTACTCCCGGGCCTTATTTTTGACCTAGGTCTTTCTGTGCTCTGTTAAACTCTTCACGCAGTGTTATACCTCCCATTTCATCTTCTTCTACCTCCTCTTCCATTTCCATAATATTGTCCTCAAGGCCACTGCCCTTGTATAGACCCTCTGTATACTCCTTCCCCCTTTCTGCTTTCCCTAATTTGCTTAGAACTGGGTTTCCATGTGAACTCTTGATAGTCATGCAAGTTGTTCTTTTTTCTCCAAAGGTCCCTTTAATTTTCCTGTAGGCAGTATCTATCTTACCCCTAGTAATATGCGCCTCTACATCCTCACATTTGTCCTCTAGCCATCACTGCTTAGCCATTTTGCACTTCCTGTCGATCTCATTTTTGAGACGTTTGTATTCCTTTCTACTTGCTTCATTCACTGATTTTTGTAATTTCTCCTTTCATCAAGTAAATTCAATCTCTCTTCTGTTACCCAAGGATTTCTATTAGCCCTCGTCTTCTTACCTACTTGATCCTCTGCTGCTTTCACTATTTCTTCTCTCAAAGCTACCCATTCTTCTTCTACTGTATTTCGTTCCCCCATTCTTGTCAATCGATCCCTAATGCTCTCCTTGAAACTCTCTACAACCTCTGGCTCCGTCAGTTTATGCAGGTCCCATCTCCTTAAATTCCCAACTTTTTGCAGTTTCCTCAGATTTAATCTGCAGTTCATAACCAATGGATTGTGGTCAGAGTTCACATCTGCCATTGGAAATGTCTTACAACCTAAACCTGGTTCCTAAATCTCTGCTTTACCATCATATAATCTATCTGAAACCTTCCAGTATCTCCAGGCTTCTTCCATGTATACAACTTTCGTTCATGATTCTTGAACCAAGGGTTAGCTATGATTAAGTTATGCTCTGTGCAAAATTCTACCAGGCGGCTTCCTCTTTCATTCCTTACCCCCAGTCCATATTCACCTACTACGTTTCCTTCTGTTCCTTTTCCCACTGACGAATTCCAGTCACCCATAACTATTAAATTTTCGCCTCCCTTCACTATCTGAATAATTTTTTATCTCATCATACATTTCATCAATATCTTCGTCACCTGCAGAGCTAGTTGGTGTATAAACTTGTACTACTGTGGTAGGCGTGGGCTTCGTATTTATCTTGGCCAAAATAATGCGTTCATTATGCTGTTTGCAGTGGCTTACCAACATTCCTATTTTTTATTCATTATTAAACCTACTCCTGCATTACCCCTATTTTATTTTGTATTTATAGCCCAATATTCGCCTGACCAAAAGTCTTGTTCCTCCTGCCACCGAACTTCACTAATTCCCAATATATCTAACTTTAACCTATCCATTTCCCTTTTTAAATTTTCTAACCTACCTGCCCGATTATGGGATCTGACATTCCACGTTCCGACCCGTAGAATGCCAGTTTTCTTTCTCCTGATAACAAGCGTCCTCCTGAGCCCGGAGATCCGAATGGGGGACTATTTTACCTCCGGAATATTTTACCCAAGAGGACGTCGTCATCATTTAACCAATCAGTAAAGCTGCATGCCCTCGGTAAAAATTACGGCTGTAGTGTTTCCTTGCTTTCAGCCGTTCGCAGTACCAGCACAGCAAGGCCTTTTTGGTTAGTGTTACAAGGCCAGATCAGTCAGTCATCCAGACAGTTGTCCCTGCAACTGCTGAAAAGGTTGCTGCCCCTCCTCAGGAACCACACCATTGTCTGGTCTCTCAACAGATACCCCCCCCCCCCCCCCCGGTTGTGATTGGACCTATGGTACGGCTATCTGTATCGCTGAGGCATGCAAGCCTCCCCTCCAATCGCAAGGTTCACGGTTCATGCGGGGCCGTGAGGGAGGGGGGAGCCAATGAATCATGTGTTTTAAAAGAGACTAGTATAAAGGAAAACGGAATGTACTGCACACATTTGTCAAACCATAATGTAGGTGTCTAATCTTTTGAGAATTGCCATGAACTGCGATCTGGTGGGTTGAATTCTGAAGGGGAGAGACGTATTACACTGCAGCTGCTTTACTTCTCATAGTTAAACAAAGGTGAACGTCTTACTCGTAGTTTAATGAAGGAAGCATCCCAGATATAAGTCAGCTGGGCGTGCATACAGAAGGAAATTTCTGCTGACATTGTGAGTATTGATGCCCAACGCCCCTGGCAGCTACCACCCACCCGGCCCTGACGGCGAAGCCATAACCATAGCATCACTAACACAGCTGACAGGCAGAAGCTGCTGTGGAATTGATGAACTGACTGCTACGTGATGGAGACTTGGCTCTGATGAGCGTATGTAGTGGGAAAAGATGCCTTCCTTGGTAAAACAGAAACGAGGCAAGCCCGCACATTTTAAACACCTGATTGTGAGGCCACAGACCGACTGCAGTTTGTTTGGGACAGCATAGTAAGGAAGTAAGTAACTGGAAGAATATCATGATTTAGTAAAGGGACTGTGCTAAAATACATACACTATGTGATCAAAAGAGTCCGGACACCTGGCTGAAGATGACCTACAGGTTCGTAGCGCCTCCAACGGTAATGCTGAAATTCAATATGGTGTTGGCCCATGCTTAGCCTTGATGACACCTTCCACTCTCGTAGCCATGCGTTCAGTCAGGTTCGGGAAGATTTCTGGGGTAATGGCAGCCCATTCTTCTCAGAGTGCTGCACTAAGGAGAGTTATCGACGTCCGTCGGTGAGGCCTGGCATGAAGTCGGCGTTCCAAGTCATCCCAAAAGTGTTCTACAGGATTCAGGTCAGGACTCTGTGCAGGCCAGCGCAGCGCATTACAGGGATATTATTGTCGTGTAACCAATCCGCCACAGGCCGTGCACTATGAACAGGTGCTCAATCGTGTTGAAATATGCAATCTCCATTCCGAAATTGCTCTTCAACAGTGGGAAGCAAGAAGTTGCTTAAAACATCAGTATAGATCTTTGCTGTAATAGTACCACACCATAACACCAACGCCTCCGAATTTTACTGTTGGCACTACACACGCTGGCAGCTGACGTTCACGGGGCATTCGCAATACCCACACCCTGTCATCGGATCGCCACATTGTGTACCGTGATTCGTCACTCCGCACAACCTTTTTCCATTGTTCACTCGTCTTTACTCTCTTACTCTCCTTACACTGAACGAGGTGTCGTTTGGCATTTACCAGCGTGATGTGTGGCTTATGAGCGGCCGCTCGACCTTGTAACCCAAGTTTTCTCACCTCCTGCCTAACTGTCATAGTACTTGCAGTGGATGCTGATGTAGTCTGGAATTCCTTTTTGATGGTCTGGTACATGTCTGCCAATTACACATTACGACCCTCTTAAACTGTCGGCGGTCTCTGTCAGTCAACAGACTAGGTCGGCCTGTACGCTATTTTATTTTAGGTGTCCCTTCACGTTTCCACTTCACTATCACATCAGAAACAATGGACCTAAGGATGTTTAGGAGTGTGAAAATCTCGCGTACAGACGTATGAAACAAGTGGCACCCAATCACCTGACGACATTCGAAGTCCGTGAGTCCGCTGATTGGAGTACCTGATAGTAGGTGGCAGCACAATGACCTAACATGAAAAACGAATGTTTTTGTTGGTGTCCAGATACTTTTGATCACGTAGTGTACGCCTAGTCAGCAAGGTCTGAGACAAGTCAAGGCCTGTTGTCACATTCAGACCTGCACAAGTCTTATTTCTCGTATTTGCCATGTAGGAGAGATGTGGGCTGTACATGTACCACGTTGCTGTCAGAGGGATTGCACACTAATGGAATGCCAAGGACATATAGATAAGGGACAGTCTGGGTTGCTAAAGAAGGGCCGGCCGCGGTGGTCTAGCGGTTCTAGGTGCTCAGTCCGGCACCGCGGGACTGCTACGGTAGCAGTTTCGAATCCTGCCTCAGGCATGGATGTGGGTGATGTCCTTAGGTTAGTTAGGTTTAAGTAGTTCTAAGTTCTAGGGGACTGATGACCTCAGATGTTAAGTCCCGTAGTGCTCAGAGCCATTTGAACCATTTTTTTTGGTAAAGAAGGAAATAGAAGGTGTATTTAACATTATCTTTGTGCTAAATTTTCTGGAATATCCTGTGAGGGATGTTGTAGCTACATGCGTCGACGACTTTTACTTTATGAATTTGGGTTTAATGCTAGGTTTAGCTGCGATCTTCAGCAAAATGGAGCTGCATCACTAACATGAAACCATGACTTCTGTGTGCAAGAACACCACCGAAGAAACAGTTCAACGTCATACGCAGGTAGTCAAATTATACAGCTGTCTAGAATTTCTAGGAGATGAAGTAAATTTGTGCTGCTGAGAGCTATTTGGCGAGCCCAGGGTGCAGCGTATATGTCACTAGCGTGCGGCCGATGCTAGTCTTCCCAAATACAAACGTGATCAGTATTGTGGCTGGAAATGGGTATACCCCATTGGATCGTGATTGTCTGCTTGGTCTGTATGCGGTAGGTGCACTAGAAATAGCGGAGATTTTAGGCAGTCCAAAATATGACTACTTACAACTCCTAGAAATTCAACAACAGATAACCGTTCTGTGGTAAATCAAATCTGAAAACTTCCACAAACACCGTAAAATTAGGCACAGCTAATGAAAAGAAATATATTTTCAGTTTCTTAAAAACTACAGAAGTAAATATTTTCCGAATAAGCCTTGAAATTAGTAATTTTTAAATGCTTCGTGCAATTTCAGTACACATTCCCTCGGATGGTAGCACAGCACTACAGCTATCATGTATGGATGCTACGTATTTGTATCTACTTAATTTATTGATTTGTTATGTATTTATATCTTTTTCACTTTGTAAGGACATCGTGTTCTCCACAGTAACACAGCAGCTGAATGCAGAATGAATATCTCATTTCTTGTCATGCTTGTGTAGTTACTAAAGGAATACGTTGCTAATTTTCCTGGTGACTGACTATTGTTGCTGTTGTTGTTGTTGTACTGGGAGAAGGGACCAAACAACGAGATCATCGGTCTCATTGGATTAGGGAAGGACAGGGAAGGAAGTTGGCCGTGTCCTTTGAAAGGAACCATCCAGGCATTGGCTTGGAGCTATTTAGGGAAATCAAGGAAAATTTAAATCAGGATGGCCGGACGTTGGATTGAACCGTCGTCCTCCCGAATGCGAGTCCAGTGTGCTAACCACTGCGCCACGTCGCTCGGTGACTGTCAGTACAGTTGGTATTAAAACCACGGTAATTTAAAAATGGTCAATCGCATTTGTTAGCTTACACAACCATTGCAAAGAAAGCCGGAAGAGTCTTCCATCAACCTGACACAAGTAATTGTTTCGAATATTATTTAACAAGAGTTAATCGTTGTTTAAGGTGAGCACACGTGTGAGAATGCTGGCTTATTTACGTTTATTGTAAATGGTGTGAGTGTGACAGAATGTTTATAACAATTTTTTATTTTAATATTGTTATAATATAAGGGTGTTACAAAAAGGTACGGCCAAACTTACAGGAAACATTCCTCACACACAAAGAAAGAACATATGTTATGTGGACATGTGTCCGGAAACGCTTACTTTCCATGTTAGAGCTCATTTTATTACTTCTCTTCAAATCACATTAATCATGTAATGGAAACACACAGCAACAGAACGTACCAGCGTGACTTCAAACACTTTGTTACAGGAAATGTTCAAAATGTCCTCCGTTAGCGAGGATACATGTATCCACCCTCCGTCGCATGAAATCCCTGGTGCGCTGATGCAGCCCTGGAGAATGGCGTATTGTATCACAGCTGTCCACAATACGAGCACGAAGAGTCTCTACATTTGGTACCGGGGTTGCGTAGACAAGAGCTTTCAAATGCCCCCATAAATGAAAGTCAAGAGGGTTGAGGTCAGGAGAGCGTGGAGGCCATGGTATTGGTCCACCTCTACCAATCCATCGGTCACCGAATCTTTTGTTGAGAAGCGCACGAACACTTCGACTGAAATGTGCAGGAGCTTGATGCTAGTACTGTAGAGCAATGAGTCGCATGTCAACACAAGCACCGAAGTCAAGATTACCTTCCTTTAATTGGGCCAACTGGCGGTGAATCGAGGAAGTACAGTACGTACTGACGAAACTAAAATGAGCTCTAACATGGAAATTAAGCGTTTCCGGACACATGTCCACATAACATATTTTCTTTATTTGTGTGTGAGGAATGTTTCCTGAAAGTTTTGCCGTACCTTTTTGTAACACCCTGTATTTGTTTAGTGCAGAAAGTGGTTGAATTAGAAAAATTCTGCTGAACATAATAACAATGTACTTTGTGGGTGAATGGCCTTCAACCAAAGGAGAAGTACGCAGTGTCAAGTGGAGTCAAGTGGAGCGAAACTTCTTGAGTAGTATGCTGTAAGGATCGATTCAAGCACTTTATGTCGAAATTTGGAAGAAGCCAGACCTGCCTGAGTTAAACGTGTCATATTCAGTGCTGTAGGCGACTATTTCTTGGATGTGAACGTCCGCTAGAAAACTTCTACTCTTACAGGATCTTTAACTTTCGTGAGATCTGAATGTCCTCTAGTGCAGAGCTTTAACTTTTCCTCTTGATTTATAGAACTGATACTAGGCAAGGTATGACTTCCTACTCGTTATTTCACGTGTGTTAATCTGTAAATCATTGTACTGAACTTTAAATTATTTTCAGTTGGCGAATATTTCGGGTAGTGTGATCACCATAAGAACTTAGTTTTTCACCCCTCTAGGGTGGCTATTAAGCTTGGGAATTCTGCAACCATTTGTTACTACGCATTTAACGCAACTTTATTGCATTTTAATATGGTTATCTTTATGTCTGTATTATGACTGGTAATCGCAGGATCACTTTCCGTTGATTTGAGATCCCTTTCTGGAATAAACGTCATTCGAAAAAATTCCCTGTTGTCGTCTACATCAATGTCTGACGTTACAGTAAAACTCTTTAATTAATTATTCATTTATCATTTAAGCAATATTCCTGATTATTTTATCAATTCGCAACTCTACCCAATGCACAGACAATTTAACTCTACGATCACAGCTACAGGTTATTATTTTCAGCGAATTATCTGCTGGGCATGAAAGCAGACGAGTACGGCTCAACCTCATTATTGTTTCGAGCCATTCTTTTTCAAAAGGAATTACGTGTAGCGTAATCACTTAAGGTTCAAGTACCTGCCAGTAAAGTCACAGCGGCGAAGTTACTGTGTAGTGATAAGACAGTTGGAACAAAAAGTTTAATGTTGAAGAGGTACAACTGTAAAATAAAGATATACACTCCTGGAAATTGAAATAAGAACACCGTGAATTCATTGTCCCAGGAAGGGGAAACTTTATTGACAAATTCCTATGGTCAGATACATCACATGATCACACTGACAGAACCACAGGCACATAGACACAGGCAACAGAACCGAGCGAGGTGGCTCAGTGGTTAGCACATTGGACTCGCATTCGGGAGGACGACGGTTCAATCCCGCGTCCGGCCATCCAGATTTGGGTTTTCCGTGATTTCCCTAAATCGCTCCAGGCAAATGCCGGGATGGTTCCTTTGAAAGGGCACGGCCGACTACCTTCCCCGTCCTTCCCTAATTCGATGAGACCGATGACCTCGCTGTTTGGTCTCTTCCCCCAAACAACCCAACCCAACAAGCAACAGAGCATGCACAATGTCGGCACTAGTACAGTGTATATCCATCTTTCGCAGAAATGCAGGCTGCTATTCTCCCAGGGAGACGATCGTAGAGATGCTGGATGTAGTCCTGTGGAACGGCTTGCCATGCCATTTCCACCTCGCGCCTCAGTTGGACCAGCGTTCGTGCTGGACGTGCAGACCGCGTGAGACGACGCTTCATCCAGTCCCAAACATGCTCAATGGGGGACAGATCCGGAGATCTTGCTGGCCAGGGTAGTTGACTTACACCTTCTAGAGCACGTTGGGTGGCACGGGATACATGCGGACGTGCATTGTCCTGTTGGAACAGCAAGTTTCTTTGCCGGTCTAGGAATGGTAGAACGATGGGTTCGATGACGGTTTGGATGTACCGTGCACTATTCACTGTCCCCTCGACGATCACCAGTGGTGTACGGCCAGTGTAGGAGATCGCTCCCCACACCATGATGCCGGGTGTTGGCCCTGTGTGCCTCGGTCGTATGCAGTCCTGATTGTGGCGCTCACCTGCACGGCGCCAAACACGCATACGACCATCATTGGCACCAAGGCAGAAGCGACTCTCATCGCTGAAGACGACACGTCTCCATTCGTCCCTCCATTCACGCCTGTCGCGACACCACTGGAGGCGGGCTGCACGATGTTGGGGCGTGAGCGGAAGACGGCCTAACGGTGTGCGGGACCGTAGCCCAGCTTCATGGAGACGGTTGCGAATGGTCCTCGCCGATACCCCAGGAGCAACAGTGTCCCTAATTTGCTGGGAAGTGGCGGTGCGGTCCCCTACGGCACTGCGTAGGATCCTACAGTCTTGGCATGCATCCGTGCGTCGCTGCGGTCCGGTCCCAGGTCGACGGGCACGTGCACCTTCCGCCGACCACTGGCGACAACATCGATGTACTGTGGAGACCTCACGCCCCACGTGTTGAGCAATTCGGCGGTACGTCCACCCGGCCTCCCGTATGCCCACTATACGCCGTCGCTCAAAGTCCGTCAACTGCACATACGGTTCACATCCACGCTGTCGCGGCATGCTACCAGTGTTAAAGACTGCGATGGAGCTCCGTATGCCACGGCAAACTGGCTGCCACTGACGGCGGCGGTGCATAAATGCTAGCGCCATTCGACGGCCAACACCGCGGTTCCTGGTGTGTCCGCTGTGCCGTGCGTGTGATCATTGCTTGTACAGCCCTCTCGCAGTGTCCGGAGCAAGTATGGTGGGTCTGACACACCGGTGTCAATGTGTTCTTTTTTCCATTTCCAGGATTGTATTAGAAATTTATATGTCAGATCTCAATGTCATGGATGAAGAATGGTATTGTAACCGTTTCAAGGATTACACAGTATGTCACTGATACGTGTCTGTGTTTCCCGTCGGGGCCAGGGATTTTCTCTGCCTCGTGATGACTGGGTTTTGTGTGATGTCCTTAGGTTAGTTAGGTTTAAGTAGTTCTAAGTTCTAGGGGACCGATGACCATACATGTTAAGTCCCATAGTGCTCAGAGCCATACGTGTCTGTGAGAAAGTTCTACATCTTCCTTGGTTATGGTACTTGATATTACCAGACTTGAAGCTTAGATTTATATCTACACTATGGATGTTGTTTCTGACATTGTGGAAAGACCGTATGAGAATATTAAACGTGAATTTACATTGTGCTACAGCGTTAGTTAATATGATCAGCAGAAGACGGCATATGTTTACTACAGTAAGATAAAGTTAATATCCTAGCATGAGAGTCGCTATAATGTTAGGTTGACTCTGAAAAGTAGTTCAAAGTGTCTAGCTGAAAACATTGTGACCTTCATTTCTTATCTGCATGAATGTTTATTAAATTCAGATATTAAGACTGATGTGCTGTATGTTATTTCATCAAAGTGTCGAATAGTTTCCAGTATGTGATAGCTTGCATTAGTATGATCAGCAGAAGGTGACAAATGTTTTTCGCTGGAAGACAAAATTCTTACCACAGCACAGAGCTGTATAATGTTTGGGCGACTCTGAAAATTTGTTGCCAGTGGGTAGCTGAAAGGAAAGAAAACACTCCTTTCTTACCTACACTACTGGCCATTAAAATTGCTAAACCAAGGAGAAATGCAGAAGATAAACGGGTATTCATTGGGACTGATCACATCAGATGTTAAGACACATAGTGCTTAGAGACATTATTTTCACCAACGATGTATCTCTTCCTGTTTAGTTAATCCTGACAGGTTTACAGCTTCTATAGTGTAAGGTGATGTCTATTGTCTGTCTGACATCTTTAGAGTTGGCTGTGTCGTAACATTAGACTATTTCACATCTTATGAGCATTACACTATCTAAAACATTCAGTGCTTTATTGAGGTTTCCCTATCTTTAAATTTAATATTTCTCTCTTGTGCTCCTGCTCATATCGGCGAAGCGTACGATAACATAGATAATATCGCTCTCTCTCTCTCTCTCTCTCTCTCTCTGTCTCTGTGTCTGTCTGTCTGTCTGTCTCTCTCTCTCCCTCCCTCCCTCCCTTTATCCCTTTATCTCTCTCTCTCTCTCTCTCTGTCTCTCTCTCTCTCTCTCTCTCTCTCTCTCTCTCTCTCTCTCTCTCTCTCTGTGTGTGTGTGTGTGTGTGTGTGTGTGTGTGTGTGTGTGTCATTGTAAGTGTAAAAATCAGTGATCATGCTTTCAGTGGAAAATACTGCGTAAAGCCGTCGGGAATGTTGAGCTCAGCGAGCGGTCTATTAACGTGAAAGTAATTTAATTTTCTCGCCGATGGTGGGCATTGTGAGTTAGCAGAGAGCATCGTTTTATTTTTCACTGCGTTGGCTATTTCCCTCGTGGTTTCGTGGGTAGTTGCTCACAAACTGAGTGGAATTGCAATTTATGTTAAGGACGGAGCTAGCCGCAGAAATGTGGTGCCAACGCGCTTGCAAGTACGCTACACAATATGAAACTTTGTTTGCCAGTTTTCCAAATTTGAAAAGGATTTCTTTTCAGATTCAAGGCAGAATCTGTAAGCGCCTATGAATCGACCGTTGCGTTTAAACTCAGCATGCTTATATTCTGATAACTTCAAATCACACAGAAGGGTTACGATGTTATTTCAACAGTCTTTTGTAGAGATTTATGTGTGTCTGTCAGTACAGTAAACTTCATTTTTTCCGCGCACATTCCAGTTCTTTCAAATGTCATAAAAACCTGGTGACAAAGAAACACAGGCACTAAATTGTCAGCTGAATGAAAGTCTTGACGACTATTTCCGTTTCCATAAAATGCAAGTCTTCAAGAGGCCAAATAGTAATCCGTTTGATAAAATAGTGCAGTAAGTATTGTGCCATATTTTTATGATGCTGTCGTGACACATGTAAAAAACTGATATGTTAAGTATCGTCTGCTATATGGCAGAGATCTGTTATGGAAAGTGTGAAATATCTTCGTCGAGTAAGGTCAGAACTGTTGCAAAGCCTATGCGAGAGAGCAATAATTGAAGCAAGTCAACTGATATCGTGTATGTTGCACAAAGAGCGACGTAGATAATTACTATATGGGGGTGTCAAAGCAAACTTTCCTTGCATATCTGTACTCTACAGGCGGATGTTACAGGTAAGTCATATTGATATCTGCAGGAACAAGGATATTGTTGGCACTTAGCTCACCAGTGGTTTGACATCCTGTTACTCTTTTTTCCGTCTCTTTCTTTGACAAGCGATCGAAATATATAATGACTCATGTAATAATTAACGCCTCGTTGACAAACAGTGTAGCGAACATGAAAACACACAGCCAGAAACGAAACTCGACTCCATCCTCCGGTCTTCGCTTTACGAGACAGTGACGGAAACCCAAGACCTCAAATATCGAGATTCTAAAGGTAATTTAAATCATAATTTTACGATAATGATTGTGGGTTGTTGATATTTATCAGTCTTTTGCTTGTTTTTACTGTACATGCAAAATGGCTGTTCTGAGCTATCCACTACTATAACCGTTTGCTTCATAGCAAACAATTCCTTACGACTTTCTACAACTACACTACTGGTCACTAAAATTGCTACACCAAGAAGACATGCTGATGATAAATGGGGTATTCATTGGACAAATATATTTTACTAGAACGGTCATGTGATTACATTTTCACGCAATTTGGGTGCACTGCTCCTGAGAAATCAGTTCCCAGAATAACCACCTCTGGCCGTAATAACGGCCTTGATACGCCTGAGCATTGAGTCAAACAGAGCTTGGATGGCGTGTACAGATACATCTGCCCGTGCAGCTTCAACACGATACCTCAGTTCATCAAGAGTAGTGACCGGCGTATTGTGACGAGCCAGTTGCTTGGCCACCATTGACCAGACGTTTTCAAATGCTGAGAGATCTGGAGAATGTGCTGACCAGGGCAGCAGTCGAACATTTTCTGTATCCAGAAAGGCCCGTACAGGACCTGCAACATGCGGTCGTGTATTATCCTACTGAAATGTTGGATTTCGCAGGGATCGAATGAAGGGTAGAGCCATGGGTCATAACACATCTGAGATGTAACGTCCACTGTTCAAAGTGTTGTCAATGCGAACAAGAGGTGACCAAGACGTGTAACCAATGGCACCCCATACCGTCACACCGGGCGAGACGCCAGTATGGCGATGACGAATACACGCTTCCATTATGCGTTCACGGCGATGTCGCCAGACACGGATGAGACCATCATGATGCTGTAGACAGAACCTGGATTCATCCGAAAACATGACGTTTTACCATTCGTGCATCCAGGTTCGTCGTTGAGTACACCATCGCAGGCACTCCTGTCTGTGATGCACCGTCAAAGGTAATCGCAGCCATGGTCTCCGAGCTGATGGTCCATGCTGCTGCAAGCGTCGTCGAACTGTTCGTGCAGACGGTTGTTGTCTTGGAAACGTCCCCATCTGTTGACTCAGGGATCGAGACGTGGCTGCACGATCCGTTACAGCCATGCGAATGAGATGCCTGTTATCTTGACTGCTAGTGTTACGAGGCCGTTGGGTCCCAGCACGGCGTTCCGTATTACCCTCCTGAACCCACCGATTCCATATTCTGCTAACAGTCATTGGATCTCGACCAACGCGAGCAGCAATGTCGTGATACGATAAACCACAGTCGTGATAGGCTACAATCCGACCTTTATAAAAGTCGGAAACGCTATGGGACGTATTTCTCCTCCTTACACGAGGCATCGCAACAACGTTTCACCAGGCAACGGCGGTCAACTGCTGTTTGAGTATGAGAAATCGGTTGGAAACTTTCCTTATGTTGTAGGTGTCGCCACCGGCGCCAACCTTGTGTGAATGCTCTGAAAAGCTAATCATTTTGCATATCAAAGCATCTGCTTTCTGTCGGTTAAATTTCGCGTCTGTAGCACGTCATCTTCGTGGTGTGACAATTTTAATGGCCAGCAGAGTAGTTAATTTAAACGTTAGGGGAAAAGTTGATTTTCAGATATTTTACGTATCACAGCTAAGTTTATATATATATATATATATATATATATATATATATATATATATATATATATATATATATATATATGAGAACGACCCTTTTGATCTTTTACACATCACAGCTAGTGTATTTGTCATTGTATACTGTAGTTCTAATTACCTGTTTTTTGTATCTGCGTTTTTGCCTGTCTTTTGAACTGCAGTTCATGTATCTTGTGGTTTACGTGCCTTTCACCTTCCCATCCTTGCTAACATCAAGTTACATTTGCAATGTCATTTAGGATTTTTTTATTGCTACTCTTGTGGCAAAATATTAATGATAGTAAAAAACAGTATTACTTATCATCTGATAATAAATAAGGAAACTTGAAGTTTTATAATGATTAATTATTCAGTTGATGTCCACATTGGCTTGATACAATACGATAGTCGTAATGTGTGTTTCGAAGGGTTTGGTGCCTGGTTTTGAACCATGAAAACGCTGTGAGAATGCATATAATTAGTCACCTATAATTCTGATCCAGGGTAACGGTGCTTTTATATAACTTAAATCGCAACTGTACGTTACTATGGTCTGTGGCGTATGAAAACTTCTGTAAAGTGAATTACAGATAAAGTGCGGACACCTATGGAGGCGTAAAAGTAACATGTTACTTATTCTTGGAGCTCTCTTCGTCTAAATAAACTGCCGAAGACGGGTGTGTCTTTTAAAGTATCTCCAAAGCGGACTGCTGTTAGCTCGGCCGTACATCGGAAACACGACAATGACAGAGTCGCTTAACTTCGGAGGTCTGCTGTTGGAATTGTTTAAACGGCTGTTGTGATGGGAGGGGAGAAAGCGCCAAAATTGTCCATTTAAGTCAAATCACTTTAATGATCATAATGTCAATGTCGGAATCACAGAATATTTTTGAAATAATGCCGCGGAATTATAACCGTTTTTCTTCCGCTAGTCTTGAAGTACTCGTCGTTCACCGTGTTCTTCTACAGAAATTTGGAACATGCTTTGCAATAGCCTCATCTGAGTGAAGAATTCAAAAGTATTTTCTTTTGAATTCTGGTGTCGCTATTGGCCGTCATGTTGTAGTTGGGAACATAGTTTATCTCCGGAGCGAGTATTCAGTACTGCCCATGTTGTCGACATAAACTGCGACTGTCCCGTGATCTTGGGATCACTGCTCTATGTATTCGCTTTCCGTGGAATCCGGAATTTTAATGTTACATGTATTTCCTGCGTTTCTACCAACAATTTGTTCGTATTAGTAGTAGTGAATCACTGTTTTCGCTACCGGATGCTAAGAGAATTGCGTGAACAGAGAATAAATTTGTGTGAGTGTGATTACTTTGATGTGTGTGCTGATTTAAATCTGTTATTATACAGGGTGTAACAAAAAGGTATGGCCAGTTTTCAGGAAGCATTCCTCACACATAGAGGACAAAATATGTTATGTGAACAACAGGTCAGAAAACGCCTTATTTCTAAGTTGGAAATAATTTTTACTTTTGTTCGTAATCACATTAATCGCTGAAAAAACAGACGGAACTCATCAGCATTACATGAAACGGTTTCTTACATGAGATGTTCAAAATACCCTCTTGGTACGTTTGGTCAGAATGGACAGTAACTTGTAACTCGTCGGTTTACAGCAAGTGTTTGTAGTTATGTTTGAACGACTGTGATGTCGACAGATGACTCACTTCGTTGCTTGTGTTGACATGATACAAAACATGAACTTCGTGCTCGATGTATCTCCTCCTCATTTCAATATTAATGTTCGGTTGGGTCTAAATAACAGATTCCTTGATAGGTGGATAGGTGAATAATGTTTCCTGAATGTATGGCTATGCCGTTGTTACGCCCTGTATGAGCAAATTGTGTATTGTTGATCAAAGTAATTTACAGTACTGATTTCCATACTGATGTTGATTGAAAATCGGCAGCCTAAAAAACGCCTATTTGGTTTGACAGTTGTGTAAGTCGTAGCGGGGATGCGTAGGGGTTGGATGTTTTTCCTGTTGATACATTTTTGATTGCACACAGCGCGACTGCTACGGTCGCAGGTTCGAATCCTGCCTCGGGCATGGATGTGTGTGATGTCCTTAGGTTAGTTAGGTTTAAGTAGTTCTAAGTTCTAGGGAACTTATGACCACAGATGTTGAGTCCCATAGTGCTCAGAGCCATTTGAACCATCTGATTGCGCACACCAGCATTGTTTGTGGTGAGTATTGTTGTTTTAAAGTGGAATCTACGTACCATATGGTATTCTGTAACATGAGTAATATTACGTAAAGCCAGAGGTTTGCAAAATATTTCACACTTGCCTTTAAAAATGCTTTCACAACAGACAAGGAAAATCGCATGCGCATGCATGTGTTTGATTGTGGGGAGGAAGGCGCAGCTAACCACAACTGTTTACAATACGGAATACTGAAAGTAAATAAGACGTTAAATACGCGTCAAGAGCCATGTTATATGAAGATCGCAAGTCACTGAAGCTGGAGGATGCTGAGTGTACTGGATGAGAATTCAGCATATATCTCTGATACATTTTCTGTTCTTCCATGGTACAGATTACTTCATTTCTTATTTTTTTGACAATGTTTGCATCGTCGGACATAGGCTTTATATTGTGCTTAGCAAATCAGTGCATAAGAAATGAAAAGATTGAATGTGCATTACAATAATTCGGGCGCAGAAATTAGACAAACAAAACAAGAGCAACGCAAACATAATGCAATCATTTCAGTACAAGTCGATCTGCTTTGTTTGAGTCTGCCTTCGGCGTAATGTTTTCATGATTTGATCAACAGACATAAAATATAAATACCTTTGATGGCAGCAAACTGCTTTGCGCGTGTCATAACCCTTATGTTATAGCCGGCGGCGGGGGTCTAGCGGTTCTAGGCGCTCAGTCCGGAATCGTGGGACTGCTACGGTCGCAGGTTCGAATCCTGCCTCGGGCATGGATGTGTGTGATGTCCTTAGTTAGGTTAAAGTAGTTATAAGTTCTAGGGCACTGATGACCTCAGATGTTAAGTCCCATAGACCTCAGAGCCATTTGAACCTCGATGCAGTTACACAACAGATGACACTGAAGGGCTCATAAATAAATTTTACACACGAGTCCTAGGCTGGAGTGTTATAGTGAACACTTGAAGTCTTGGTTGATGTCTATTTCGATATAATGGACGGCTGTCCTGCTAGTATTTTGATTACATATGAATACAGTTGTAGAAAAAAAGATACGAGTAATGCAAGATGGATCAATTATTTAACTGTTACCGACAACTGTTTCGGAAATTCTCTCTCTCTCTCTCTCTCTCTCTCTCTCTCTCTCTCTCTCTCTCTCTTATCTACTCTCCATCTATCTATCTGTCCATCCCTCCCTCCATCCATCCCTCCCTTCCTCTCTCTCACCCGTCCAGTGTACGTGTGTGTCTGTTAGAGAGAGAGAGAGAGAGAGAGAGAGAGAGAGAGAGAGAGAGGAGGAGAGAGAGAATGTGTGTGTGTGTGTGTGTGTGTGTGTGTGTGTGTGTAGGAGAGTGAGATATGTCGCATGTATTTTTAATATTTGAGGTGAATATTTGTGATACATTTATCCCATTTATTTATCTTTTCACTTACTGTGCAATGTTGTGGAGGTTTGCACACAATACGCGTTAAATAAATACCTTGGAAATTAAGTTGCTGACTGGGCACTTCTTGACATCAGCTCCTTTAGGTGTAGGTCTGCTACCCAATACTAACATACGAAAATTAAATGAATAAGTGAAAGTGTAGCTAATAAGCAAAACAATGTGGTAACCAGCAAGAAAAAGATAAAAATTAAAACAAAAAATCACAAAAGAATGAAGAAACGAGTCATATAGTTGCAAGTGTTCACCATATTCGATGTTACCAGGGAAATTTCAAAAGGCAGTGGGCTAATTTCAGCGTGGTTTGCAGTACCACCGAATAAAACATTAACTAGAACATACTTCTAAGGGCTGTAAAATCCCTTGTAAACCTGGAAAATTGCCGTGACTGTTGCAGAAATTAAAAATCTAAGTGCGTATGTGCTGTTACACTTGCTTTGTACTTCAAATGTAAGAGTCTGATTTATTCCAGGTACCAAATGCGTATTGTTGTGATGCCTACAAAACGCCTGTACCAAATCCACGGCATCCACGAAGGGAATTCGTCTGTCCTAGCGATGCAATTACATTCTAAGCCTATGGACCGCTTTGCGGGCAAACCGATGCGGTCTCGAGATCCATGTGACCAGGGTGGCAATGTATGCCGACAGCACAAAATCCACTCCGCGCATCTGAATGGTCACTCGAGAGATGTTTGTAATCTATGGTTGGGAAAGGTGAGTGGTATCTGGATCTTCGGACGCAACGACAGACACCTGAAGTGAGACACCCAATTTAGACACAGATAACTTGTTTGTGGTTCGTAATCTATGACGAATTGGCCAGCGATGGTACTTACGCGGAACAAGTAGCAGGGCATCATCATAGTGTACCATATAGTTTTCTAAGAGTTTTGTTTCGTTGATCAAAGTCACTGCTGTCGATTTAACTTTTTTATACGAAACCAAGTTTTACGCAGCGCACATTACAAGGTATTACTGATATACTTCTATGTAAAAGAACTGTATGGGAACGCCGCTAGAATTTCCGGCGTAGGGCCATCGGGATAATGTTCAAATCCAAACGCCATTTCTTAACCAAAATCGCGGTGCACTTCGACACAAAATCTACGAGGTCAAAACCCGACTCTTCAAGTAATTTGCATTTCCAACACGAAATACACAATGTCACAACAGAGTTCTGTAAACTGCTTTCACTAATGCCCACTTTATTTCCTCGAGGACAGTGAGGTCAATCCCTCGATACCAAGCTTTGTTTGAAAGTTTTCACCTTTGCAGTAAGGACTGGAAGTGTTAATTTATAAAGAACTGTGAATGATTTGGGAATGGTTCACTTCGTCGAAAGGTAGCTTCAGAGTGTTTTCGTTAATAGGTCATCGATTCTGGCGAACTGACTGTTATTGGAACTCTTCTTAAAAGTCGGGAGTTTCCGGAAGCTAATTAACAATATCAAGTACATGGTACAGTAAAGAAACGTCAAAAACGTACAAGGGTAAAAATACATCATTTGAATACATCTTTAATTAAAGATCAGCAGCTGTCAATGCACCAAACGCTGAATTGTTTCGTATTTCTTTCGAAAACGAGTTTTACATCTTCTGAACTGGTTCTTACCTTTTAAATTGTACAGTATTCGAGATCGAGGTGACCATAATGGCAATGTATGCCGACAACACAAAATCTATTACACGCATCTGAATGGTCATTCGAGAGATTGATTTATTATATTAGGTGATGTGAATGGAAGCATATCCTAATTGCTGCGCAGAGCAGTCGGGTGGTGTGAGGCGCCTTGTCACGGTCCGCGCGGCTGCCCACGTCGGAGGTTAGAGTCCTCCCTCGGGCATGGGAGAGTCTGTTGTCCTTAGCGCAAGTTAGATTAAGCAGTGCGTAAGCTGAGGGACCGATGACCTCAGCAGTTTGGAAATCTGTGGTAAGGTCTAATGGGACCAAATATCCGAATTGGGTGCGTAAGTCACGGTGAACCGGACTAGCAGATTTAATGTACAGCACTTCGCTGATGTGTCTACTGGTAACATACATCCACATTTATTTGGTTTGTCTTTGTTTCGTAATAATACCCTGCTCAGTGGATGCGTTGAGCTGGTTGCATGATTCGTTCGTTTTTTCACATCTTTATTTCCAAAATTTTTGTAAAGCTGCCACGTATTTTATGTTGTCGTTTTACTTATGGACCCGTAACAGTCGATGAAGATGTCTGATTGTACTCAGGGCGGAAAACCAGTAGACTCATAAAACAGAGTTAGACTTGGACATCTCTGTTATTTACGTTAGGATTCATCCAAAAAATAGAAACATTCGTGATTCAAACTGTCCCGTTTTATGTTCGTAACAAATGTCGGTGTTAGAAAGAAGTATATCTGTTTAGTGATGAAATGGGTCTAGTATTACCCGTAACGCCACAGTTACTCGTGGTTAGTTACACTATTGGCCATTAAAATTGCTACACCAAGAAGAAATGCGGATGAAAAACGGGTATACATTGGACAAATATACTATACTAGAACTGACATGTGATTACATTTCAAGCAGTTTGGATGCATAGATCCTGAGAAATCAGTACCCAGAACAAACACCTCTGGCCGTAATAATTGGTGAGAGATATGGAGATTGTGCTGGCCAGGGCAGCAGTCGAACATTTTCTGTATCCAGAATGGCCCGTACTGGACCTGCAAGATGCGCTCGTGCATTATCCTCCTGAACTGTAGGTTTTCGCAGGGATCGAAGGGATCGAATGAAGGGTAGAGCCACGGGTTGTAATACGTCTGAAATGTAACGTCCACTGTTCAAAGTGCCGTCAACGCAAACAAGAGGTGACCGAGACGTGTAACCGATGGCACCCCATACCATCTCGCCGGGTGATACGAGAGTATGGCGATGACGAATACACGCTTCCAATGTGCGTTCACCGCGACGTTACCAAACACGGATGCCACCATCATGATGCTGTAAACAGAACCAGGATTTATCCGAAAAAATGACGTTTTGCGATTCGTGCACCCATGTTCGTCGTTGAGTACACCGTCGCAGGCCCTCGTGTCTGTGATGCACCGTCAAGGGTAACCGCAGCCATGGTCTCCGAGCTGATAGTCCATGTTGCTGCAAACGTCGTCGAACTGTTCGTGCAGACGGTTGTTGTCTTGCAAACGTCCTAATCTGTTGACTCAGGGATCGAAACGTGGCTGCACGATCCGTTACAGCTATGCGGGGTAAGATGCCTGTCATCTCGACTGCTAGTGGTACGAGGCGTTGGGATCCGGCATATGGCCTTCCTTATTACCTTCCTCAATCCACCAATTCAATATTCTGCTAACAATCATTGGATCTCGACCAACGCGAGCAGCAATGTCGTGATACGATAAACCACAGTCGTGATAGGCTACAATCCGACCTTTATAAAAGTCGGAAACGCTATGGGACGTATTTCTCCACCTTACACGAGGCATCACAACAACGTTTCCCCAGGCAACGCCGGTCAACGGCTGTTTGTGTGTGAGAAATCGGCTGGAAAGTTACCTCATGTGAGCACGATGTAGGGTCGCCACCGGCGCCAACCTTGTGTGAATGCTCTGAAAAGCTAATCATTTGCATATCACAGCATCTTCTTCCTGTCGGTTAAATGTTGCATCTATAGCACGTCATCTTGGTGGTGTAGCAATTTTAATGGCCAGTAGTGTATAACAAATATCACATCATCCAGTAATGTAGAATAGCTACTGCTTGTAGTACGACACGGCATCAGCAGTCTGCTGATGCCGCGGTAGCTTAGGAGAAGAATTCTTCTTTCCGTAACAAAGCCGCTATTGTTCCCCAGCTGGGTCACGTTCGCGCTACTTCGGAGGAACTCGTTTCACGTGCTGTGTGTCTCCGAACGTAGTTCCGCCGGAGCGCAACTGCAGCTTGCATTGTCCGACAAAGTTCGCCCCCGCCTGAGTGCCACGCGTGATTCTGGCGAGGCGGAATCGCCGCACATAGCTTTGCCGGTCTGCATTTCGCTCCTTGCGCGCCACTTGCAGCACTTGTCGGGATTTCTAATAAAGGCTCGCCTTCGGTGACCTTCATTCCGCAGAGGCAATATCGGAGCAAGGTAGGCTCACGAGATCGCCCGCCGCGATCTTCCCCTTCTCCTTCTCTCTCCCCGTCTCTCCCCCCTCAGTCTAATGACTTCCTCCGGCTGTTCCGCACACCACGGCCCGCGATGTCTCTCCTCGCTCTTCCCGGCGCGGCGCTGCAGGAAAGAGGAGAGGCGCCGCCGTGCCTGCTAACGCTGTCGTCTCCGGCCTACTGGGACTGCGTTGAAGGAAGCAATATCGACGCAATGTTCTCCGGTCCGGAACAGCTATTCGCTTCTTCCGTATTTTATAGGTTGCGATATTGCCTCATTATTTCGCAAGAAACGCAGCCACTGCGGACGGAAACTTGGTGTAACTGCGGCGTTGCGGGTAAACCCACCTCGGCACTAACTCCGTATCAGGCGGCTCCTTAGCTGGCTTTGGGCAACATAATTCCATTAGAATAACTATTGCTGCCAACTGAAGCAAAGTTTTAAGGCTTCTATTTATGAGTTACGGAGAAAATAGACATCTAGATTATCCTCTATGAGCCTATATGGAATTAAAATACTGTAAATAAAAATACAGTGAGCAACTGGTTTTCTAGGCATACCCAAGAAAAGCACGGATATTCTAAAATTCATTTCTTGTAACTAGGAAAATCTTATTTACGAGGGTCACTTCAAAAGAAATGCACACTATTGTTGTAAAAATATAGTTTTAATTCTGCATGTGTGAAAGATTTAGAGTGTGTAGATACATCCTTCCCGCTTGTTTTAAAACTTAGTTCAACCTGTTCCCATAAGTGGCGCCGTCAGATTATGTGTTCAAGATGGCTGCTACACTTGACGTTCGTCACAAGCAACGTGCTGTCATAGAATTTCTGTGTTGTAAAAACGAGACAGTGGGAAACATCCACAAGAGGTTGAAAAAGGTGTATGGAGAGGCTACTGTCGTGCGCAGTACAGTTAGACTGTGGGCAAGCAGGTTACGCGATGAAAGCGCGCACGGCAATATTGACGATTGTCCTCGCAGCGGCAGCCCTCGTACTGCACACACTTCAGACAATGTGCAGAGAGGTAAGGAATTGGTGACTGCTGACAGACGCATCACAGTGAACGAATTGTCACGCTACGTTGGGATAGGGGAAGGAAGTGTTTGCAGAATACTGAGAGTGTTGGCGTTAAAAAAGGTTTATGCCAGGTGGGTTCCCAGATTGTTGACAGTGGCTCACAAATAAATAAGAAAAACTGTATGCTGCGAACTTTTGGAACAGTACGAGAATGGTGGAGATGAATTTATTGGATGAATTGTGACAGGTGATGAAACATGTCTCCATCATTTTTCACCAGAGTAAAGAGGCAATCAATGGAATGGCATCATGCAAATTCACCCAAGGAAAAAAAAAAATTCAAAACCACACCTTCCGCTGGAAAAGTTATGGCTGCGGTGTTTTTCGATTCCGAAGGACTCTTGGTTTTGGATATCATGCCAAGTGGAACCACCATAAATTCTGATGCATATGCGACGATACTGAAGAAACTTCAAGCTCGACTGAGACGTGTTCGACCACATCGGCAAAAGCAGGATGTTTTGCTGGTGCACGACAATGCACGGCCACATGTCAGTCAAAAAACCATGGAAGCGATCACAAAACTCTGATGGACAACACTGAAACACCCGCCCTACAGTCCTGAACTGGCTCCATGTGACATCTGGTTTGATGATGAAGACTCCCTTGTCCACGCTGTCAAACAGTGGCTCCAGCAGACTGGTCCAGAATTTTACCGTGCGGATATACAAGCGCAGGTTCCAAGATGGCATAAGGAGGTTGAGAGGAATGGAAATTATGTGGAGAAATGAAAATATTGTCCCTAAAGGATGTATCTACACACTGTAAAGCTTTCAAACAAGTAGAAAAAAAGATGCCTTAAATAAAATGGTGTGCATTTCTTTTGGAGTGACCCTCGTACAAACCATTGTACAAGGTACATTGCATTACTTACGCGTTACTGGCCGGAACTGCCGACTCGCTTTGGGAATTGCGTTTAAAACACACAGTATTATCGAGATCTCTCTGTTGACGTCGATCTGCAACGCCTTCTCATAGGCGATATATAACTTCGTTTCATATCGTAACAACACATATCGAAAATTTGAAAGAAAGCGTCTCAAAATAAAAACTAAATTGTTTTCTTTTAAGATGTACTTTGAGTGAGTTGGAAAGTAGCAATCCATAGCTACAGCGGAATATGCCAGTCTAACACTTAAACACGGAATCGGCAGTAGGCATGTTGCATTTTCTTGACGGTGAACTGGTAAAAATATTTTAGAGATGTCCGATGCTGGACTGTGGCTTATCTTCCGACAGTAAAACGTAATTCGAGTAAATAATAATCTATTCTATGAGGAAATATTCGTTCTACTTACAACAAAAAAGTTCAGAGAACTTTTTTTTTTAAAAAAAAGAAAGCCGAACGTTACACGGATTATTCGTAAACCGAATTATCATCACCGGGTTAGCAGGAATTTTCTGTATGTGAGATGCAATAATGTATCTCTCTAAGCCGGCCGCGGTGGCCGAGCGGTTCTAGGCACTTCAGTCCGGAACCGCGCTATTGCTACGGTCGTAGGTTCGAATCCTGCCTCGGGCATGGATGTGTGTGATGTCCTTAGGTTTAAGTAATTCTACTGGACTGATGACCTCAAATGTTAAGTCCCATAGTGCTCAGAGCCATTTGAGCCATATCTCTCTAAATAGTTGTTGCAGTAAATGTTTTCACAACAGGAAAAGTATTCGCAAATTGCGAATACGGGACCACCACAGCTATACAATTACTGCAAACAATCGAAAGTTTGTGCCGGACCGAGACTCAAACCCGAATTTCCCGCTTCGGCTATTCAAGCACGCTTCGCGGAGAGACCTATACATGAATAGCGTAATGGAAAATGCACCGAATTTTACAGACACTTCCAAATACAAACACTACACTAACGTGTTTCCACAATGACCAAGGTGCCAGTTTGGCGCCTTACGGACACCGGCGTCATCTCAAACGAAATAGAAGTAAACGTCATGAAGAAGTTCTGTGTTACAATGATATTTTAGAGTTCAGTGGCTAGTATTAGGATAATTCGAAATAATGTAGAGTGAGTCAATTTACAATACTGACCTCATGCAGATCACGTACTCAATTCATTTTAATTTGCATTTGAGTACGAGCGTCGCGTTTTGATCTGACGACCCGCGCAGTTTTCCTCCAACCTCCGCCGCCGTATCATAGACCTTCCTAATCATTGACACCAATATAACGCTAACACGATGAGGAAAGGACATATACTGTCGTATCTGAGCGATTTTAAAATGTGTGACAAAATGAATGATAACGACAAGTGTGAGTTTCACCGAGTAACACATTTCTGTATTCAGAAAGGACCGCCTTACCGAAGCTTACAAACAGATATCCGAAGTTTATGGAAATGTAATTAATGAAGCTTGAGTTCGAATACGGTGCATCTTGTTTGATACCTGACAAACGAATACTGATGATCGGACCGACCTTCAGTTGTGCCTGATTATTACAGTGTTCATTTAATTAGTTTTAATAGCCATGTATACCTGTTACATAATATAGTACTGGCTACGTGGTGTGTACTGCGAACGTTAATAATTACTGTTAATAATAATAATAATAATAATAATAATAATAATATGAGAATCACTTACAATGCAGCGAGAGTGCCCTGGTGAGGAGAAAAAAACAAACACAAACATTAACACGCAGTCTTATAGAAACAATACTAAGATGTTAACTGTTTGAAAGCATGTATTCGAGCGTGCCAGTGACATATTATATCATCAGACTAAGTAAACATGGATAAATGAACATAACATCAACATTTTTGGACATCTGATCATGAAAATATACTGCGATTAACAAAAACACTCTTGAAGCCTTTTATGTGAGGAGTTATTTGTATACTCGGCGTCAGTTTATCTTTCGGTAAATTTGTACGTTTCACACTTCATCGGAACCAGATTACGGAAGAGATCGTACTAATGTAATAACACTTGCATTACCAAATAGCGCAGAGGAAAAAAAAAACAGTGTCCTAGTATTACATCAGCCTGACCACTGCCGGGCCGCCTATCTTATCCTATTTCGACAGTATAATCACAGTATGTTTATTGAGCCTCGAACCAGCAAAAGAATAAATGGTGCTGGCTCTAGACCATTTTAAGCTACGTATCAGCATAATTAGTCTATTACAGTCGTTAAGACGTTGGAAACGTTTATCAGACATGCAATCTCGTAGCGCATACTACTCGCACACGCACGACTTTAAGTTAAACGAAGATTTTAGTTCGTAATGTCCCTTACTCAGATATAAGGAGAAATGCAAGGAGAAAGAATGACCTATTGCCACGTCTCAGCAAATTATAGCGCTAGTTCTGAATTACATTTTTTCTAAATGATTTTATCTTTTCGGCAAGCGTGGATTGGGAGAAAGGAGAGACCCGAAAAATTATCCCTTATTATTTTCTATGACACTTGGAATCGTGTCATAAGCTAGAATACAGACAATCTACATTTACATCTACATGGTTACTCTGCAATTCACACATAAGTGCCTGGCAGAGGGTTCATCGAACCATTTTCATACTACTTCTCCACCATTCCACTCTCGAATGGCGCGTGGGAAAAAGGAACACATAGATCTTTCCGTTCGAGCTCTGATTCCTCTTATTTTATTATGATGATCATTTCTCCCTACGTAGGTGGATGTCAAGAAAATATTTTCGCATTCGGAAGAGAAAGTTGGAGATTGAAATTTCGTAAATAGATCACGCCGCAAAGATGGTTCAAATCGCACTGAGCACTATGGGACTTAACACCTGAGGTCACCAGTTCCCTAGAACTTAGAACTACTTAAATCTAACAAACCTAAGGACATCCATGTCCGAGGCACGATTCGAACCTGCGACCGTAGCAGTCGCGTGCTTCCAGACTGAAGCGCCTAGAACCGCTCGGCCACAAAGGCCGGCCTCGCCGCAAAGAAAACCGCCTTTGTTTCAGTGACTGCTACCCAATCTCGCGTATCATATCAGTGACACTCTCACCCCTATTGCTCGATAACATGAAACGAGCTACACTTCTTTGCACTTTTTCGATGTCCTCCGTCAATCCTACCTAGTAAGGATCCCACACCGCGCAGCAATATTCCAGCAGAGGACGTACAAGTGTGATGTAGGCTGTCTCTTTAGTGTGTTTGCCGCATCTTTGAAGTGTTCTGCCAACAAAGCGCAGTCTTTGTTCCGCCTTCCCCACAATATTATCTATGTGGTCTTTCCAATTTAAGTTGCTCGTACTTGTAATTCATAGGTATTTAGTCCAATTGACAGCCCGTATATTTGTGCGATTTATCGTACACCCAAAATTTTAGTACCCATGTGGATGTCCTCTCACTTTTCTTTGTTTAGTGCCAATTGCCACTTTTCGCACCATACAGAAATTCTCTCTAGATCATTTTGTAACTGGAACTGATTGTCTGATGATTTTACTAGACGGTAAATTACAGCATCATCTGCAAACAGTCTAAGGGGACTGCTCAGATTATCACCTAGATCATTTATGTAAATCAAGAACAGCAAAGGGTCTATGACACTACTTTGCCGAACGCCAGATATCACTTCTGTTCTGTGATGCAGACTCTTATTATGTTTCTCTCTTATTATGTTACGGCATCCTCTAGCCACTTGTTTGTGTTGTTTATTTGCTGGATAACTGCCGACAGTAAGACACTCCGTAATTTAAGCGATAATTTACAGTTCTTTTCCATCTGGTAACTGAATAATAACTTAGCTGCAAGAGGTTTAAATTCAGATGCTCAGGCCCTGGTAACACGGGCCTCGGGTCCAGGACGACATTGTCATAGTGGTATCATTTTCGTTTATGAAGAAAAAAAACGAGTTCCCTGGGACCGCAAGTGTAATACATTAAAATATGCACCGACTTCATGTCTCTGCGGTATGGAACAATATGTCATAGAACCATGGTACCTGCCACGCTCATATTTGACCGGCCAAGGGTGACATAAGTTTCATATAGTTGAATTAGTTAGGTTTCCTAAAAGTCCAAATGAGATTTTGAATACAAGTTGAGGAGAAAATGACTATGCTGTGACGTTATAGTCAAAGCCCCAGGTGTTTAAACCGATGCCTGTAAGATGTACGTATGGGAAAACTCGGCACAAAATCTCACTATTTTATTTTAATGTTTAATATATTTTGTGAAGGTGAGACGACGCTCAAAAGTATTATCCAACAGGGCTGTGGAATATTGTAGAACGCAAAATTTAAGCGTACTACGAAGGAAAGTTCTCTGATATCATTGTTTGCACGTGACTAATTTGATGTTTAAGAGTTTGTAGTGATAAGCAGGTTTAACTCTACTTTTTGTTACGGTTACAGGAATTTCATTGGTGGTTCGTTTATGATTGACATTTCCTGTTTCACGGTCTCTCGTATTCGACTTTGTTCTGGTCCAGTGCGATTTATATACGTATTGTTGTTTTATGGTTTCATTGTTGGCAAATGACACAAAACATCTCAGTAACGTAATTAGTTCTACCTGCATTATTTTCTTAAATAGTATTGTAGTAGCCGGTCAATAAGATCACTATGGACACAAGTAGCTGCACTGGTTGCTCTGATGAAAAGAGAAACAAGCGAATGCTTAGCAGTAAATGACAATATATTAGATAGATTTGGTTGACGAAATAGAAGTGGCTAAAGAAAATTCGTCAGCTAAAATTCTTGAAAGGATAGTTGGTGCCAATATTGTTGACTCACATAGCAAAGAACCAACATTGCAACTCTTGGTATGGGCTAGAGCTGTACGAATAATGCCGTGGTGAGCCACTGCAATGTTGATTCTCAGTTTTAGAGTACGTGGATCATTATAGAATCAGCTTGAGTAAGAGACATAGCTTTTATAGTTCTTTTCAAGCTTTTAAATCAGTACGCCAAAACATTTCTTGCATATACATTGCCATAAGGGATATCAGGCGATATAAGGTCTGGGACCTATAGCCGCTTAGATTCTCACACATTAAAGAAGGCTTTGTTTCTGCGTGCCGTTCATGCTCACAAGCTGAATTTTTACTAGTGAGATTCGTAGATGGCAGTCCTAAGCAAAGCGATTGGAAATTTGCCGTGCAGAAAATGCAAACCAGCCGATATTATGTGTGTTGTGATCGTTCTTGACAAATGAACGAACAATGATGCACTAGCTTTTTACATTATGAAACTATTTGTTAGCAAGAACGTGTAAACCAAGGAATAGACGTAACAGAGCAGCCCTTTTCTTAAAAGACTGGCAAGGAATTCAAGAGGATGGAAGCTCTAATCTTTACCCGGCTATCTTGATTTTAGGTGGTGAATATAAATTACTTCAGGAAAACTCTGGGATGATCTCTGGTATAAGTTCGCGGTCGACGCCTGCCCCATTCTTGTCATAGAAGACTTATATGCATTAAAATGTCTGTTTACATACGAATTACATCCTCTTTCCTTAAACCGCCGTAACACGATATGTCCAATCCTTCTAACTTTCGTATTAACTGCCAGCGCTACTGCTACGGGACACAAATAGCGGATGAATACGGGAGAAATCGATGCACGCAAGACTTTTGCATTTTTTTTCGGAATATCGCGAACCATTCAGGTGTCATTCTAGTCAATGTCACACCGGCGATACTTGTAGGAAAGTATATAAACAACACCTTACTCTCCGTGCCAGTCCTCCCCCGGGTCCATCACAGTTCCAATAGGTATGAAAAAATACTGACTACTGCACCAACAAGCAGCTCTCATCAGGCCGTTCGATAAAACCGATCTGGAAAAACACCAATTAAAAAGTTTATGGGTAGGAATGGGAAAATTAACAAAAAATATCGTCGTGGACTTATTTGACACAAACTACATTCAAAAAAACACTGAAGAATATTCTATTCCTCACCATTACAAAGAAATAGTATGAAATATTTAAGAGCATGGCAATGATCACTATTGCGACCTGTTCCTAATTGCAGAATAGCTTGCTTATAATGGACCGTTACGTGATGCTGCTTTTCTGTTTACCCCTTACTCCAAACTGTGATGATGTGTGTCGGTGCATGAATATAGAAATGAATCGGATGTCTGGGGAGAATGTAACATAGAACGTTGGGTTGAAACACATTTTTTCCCGGTCAGTCGAAAGCGCTAAACACTGAGCGATGTGTTTTCAATGTATTGAGGCCCTTCCTAAAACTTACTTTTCGTAACAAACTACAAAAAACGTCAATGTATACATAGCAATTTTGGTGCAAGTGTATAGAAACGAACGAGATTTCGGTTCGGAAAGCAAACCAATGACAATCCAACATAGAGCTAGTACGAGGAAACGCCGGGTAATAATATGTGAATATGCTTCATACTGATACCCGAGGAATTGTGGGCTGGTAAAGACTGTGTTCATTCAATTTGCATTTGCCTAGTCCAGTGGTGCGTTACTGATTTGTGTCGCTAAAACTGAGAGGTGAGCAAAAGGTAACATGGATGGAAACCGTTGGAGATTTAATTAAAACATGTAACACAAATCTTCCAATTCTGAAAAATGTTATCACGTGTAATGAGGTCTGAGGTTTTAATCCATTTATGTAAGAAATGTGTGTGAATTCCTAAAGTACCCAACTGCTTAGGTCATCGTTCCCTAGACTTACACACTACTTAAACAAACTTATGCTAAGAACATCAACCACACCCATGCTCGAGGAAGGACTCGAACCTCCGGCTGGAGGGGCCGCGCAATCCTTGGCATGGCGCCTCTAACCGCGCGGCAGCTCCGCGTATGTACGAAATCCCTCACGTCACAGTAAAAGACATTTAGGCATCCTGTCAAAGACATGTGTCAGCAGTATATTGACAGATACGATTTGTTGGCGCTTCTCAGCAGTTTTATAAATGATGTCAACAATCCGAAGGTGAATGAGACTCTCGTATTGTACCATCTGTTTATTACATGACGCTTTTCACGAAACATTTTATTCTACCCATGTATCGCTAGTATTAAACGGTACTTTATGGAGTCACGGAATAAAGTTTACTACGAGGACGTATGAAAAGTTATGGTACCGAGGCCTAAGAGAGAGGCCGCGGCGCATACGTCACGAAGGTTGGCCTGAGCTCACTCGCTCAGCGCGGCAGACACACTGACTCTCTACATCTGCTGACTCGTAATTGGTTGTTTATGAACAAAAGAGAGTTGCATATTCCACTGGATTCCGCTATTGTGGATTCTTATCGTTTATTAGTCCTACAATGATCGAAAGTCCGTAGACCTACTAATAATTTGTTATGGCTGTATTGGGTAAAGTAAAATTAAAATCATGCCAGCCGGCCGGGGTGGCCGAGCCGTTCTAAGCGCTGCAGTCTGCAATCTCGCGACCGCTACGGCTGCAGGGTCGAATGCTGCCTCGGACATGGATGTGTGTGATGTCCTTAGGTTAGTTAGGTTTACATAGTTCTAAGTTCTAGGGGACTGATGACCTCAGAAGATAAGTCACATAGTGCTCAGAGCCATTTGAACCATTTGAAAATCACGCCGAAATAATTATCAGTTGCATGAGGCACTACATCTTGTATGAAATGAGATCTATCAGAAGAAACTAAATGCTACAAAGAAGCTGTTATACAATTTTTGTCTTTCATGGATCACAAAATACAGCATACTGCACAGTTTTGTATTTTGATGTACCACTACTAAGAGTCTGTAAAATCAGAGTCCAGTAGAACTTGGAACTTTCGTTTGTACGTAAACCCCAGCTACGATTTAACAGGTATAGAAACGCATTTCGTCTGTTGAGCTTAGCAAGTGAGCTAGCTAAATTTACTTGTCTTTCTCGTGGGCCTCGTAATGGTATAAACTGATGTATGTTCAACTTGGCCATGGAGTCACTCAAACACTTTGGATACTTCCTACGCAACGTAGCCTCTGTTAAAAGGTATGCGTGTATGTCTTGTTGAAACCAGTGCTAAAATCTCTTTGAAAACAGTGAAGAATACACCGACTGATCTTCATCACAATCACTTTACCTGTGCCATCAAATCATCTTTCTCGAATATTGTTCTTTCTTAAGACCAGAAAGGTAATTGCTAATCATAAGTTTCTAAGTTCTTTGACGCCATTTCCGAAGCTACGTTCTCTTCGGGTCACAAAATATCTGACTCTCCCTTTTCTTCGCCAGCCACCGGATGAGAAGAAGTACTTCCTTACTGGTTTCGAATACGACAGGAACTTCCGCCCTTGCCTTCGTCAAATCTGTGGCGTTGCTTAATTCGCACGCACCTGACCACACGAAAAATGTTCAGTTTATGATATCCCACAGTACTGCTTGTTGTTAACTCTGGTTTTTCTTTCTGTAAAATTGCTTATCCATATGCTCACGTTACTTGTGTCAATTGTGTCTTTTTATTGGCACTGTGCTGCCATCTGTGAATATAGGAAAGAATACAATCCTATTTCGTCAAGGTACCAATGACAGACATTGCTTCCGCTTGGAATCCACCAACAACAAAAATTAACACTTACCAGAATTTTTTTATAAATCTAAGACAAGTAGGTTACTGTAATTAAACAACTAGTTAACTGCTACTTACAAAACTGGACATGGCTTTCGTTAACATCGGATCAGCGCTTTGTGTGATTTATCATACTGTGAGATATGAGTAGCAGCTCCATTTCCGGGATTGCGGAAATAGCTTTTTCAGTGTCCTGCCGAAGTTCTAGCGATGTGTGTGTACTACTGTGGGGTTTATTTCAGAGCATCTGACACTCCTACTCACTCTGTTTTACTGCCACATTTTACTGAATTTGTTGAGTTTCTCTCCAAACCAACATCTGAAAATTTCGAGCTAGGATCCATGTCCTTTGTGTTGTATTTACCCGTCTTTCTCAATAGACACAAAATTTCTCGAATTCCATCGATCTGCTGTTTACAGTGTCTTTGATTAAAAAATAATACATTTCAAACCAGATTTCTTATGGTCGCTGTTTCTATTTACCTGCTAGAGCGAAGAAGGTTTTCTGAAACTTATAAAAGGCTACATAGCTACATGCATCCCTTGAAGTAGCTACTATCAGTACACATCTCGTTCCTACTGAATCCACTACATATACAGGGTGTTTCAAAGTCTTTAACACAAACGTCTAGCAATCATAGCTCACTTTATGTGGGATAACCTTTATTACAGACAAAATGTTCGCTAGAGATTCCCGGCAACGCTAGACGCCCTTTAGTATTCCTTTATATTGATAGAGTGGTTTCCAACAATAAAACCATAAGAATGTGTGTCTCTTAACGAATGAAGAGATTTCACAAACAAATCAGGAACTTCACTTTTGCTCAGCCTTCTACAGGGAGCAGGTGAACAGATATTAGGCTACCCATAGCGAATACGAACGCCGCGAAATATCTACGCTCTGCCCCCTCTCACCGGCATAACCATTACAAAAGTACGCCTTGCGTCACGGGGAAGAGTCAGCCAATATTTTGTCTCTACGAAAAGTTGTTCCTCATAACGTGTGCTTAGGCACTTGTCGCAAAGACTTGGAAACACCCTACATAGAGGGCAACTCAGAGTAAATATAACTATCACGAAAGGCTATAACTATTCAATGTTCAACGACAAATCGATAACAGTAACAGTTAATGTAAAGGAAAGCTCGAAATTTCGATCGTTGCACAAGTGTAAAGAACTGGAAGATGGCACATGCGCAGTGATACGTAAGTGAGAAGTTCCATATCATTAGCGAAAATGGATTATAGAAGGCTTTAGGGTTTCATAGTTATCGTTTTGTCGTCACGGTGGACAAAAGATTTCTCGAGTTGTAGGCCTACAATCAAGTACCTTCAACTGCCAACAAAATTCTTAGATAGCATCGCTGGATCGGTCGCACTGGACATTACTTCACTACGTTCTGGTCTTGGTCACGTATATCTCCGAACTTTACGTCCACTTATTTCTTTTTATTGGTTTATCCTAAAGACAGTGTTTATATACCTCCACATTTCTAATGTGTTCGCGTCGGTGAATCAACATACAGGGTGTTTCCGCAAGAGCGTCCAAAAATTGAACAGGACATGCAGAATGCTCTACTGCGCAATTTGAGGTACAAAACCTGGGGTCGGAGAACCCAGCTTAAGGAAATATGAATGTAAACCTGTCTACAGCTTTGCATAGCCCTACTGTTTTCCAACTCATTTACAATAAACATGCGAAGATGTCTATACTGTAAGTAGGCTGTTTAAGTTTTTATATTGGTAACGCCACGTAGCGCTCTGTATGTGCTGTGTGCAGTCTGTGGCTGGTTTGCATTGTTATTGGAATATCTGCCATTGTAGTGTTGGGCAGCTGGATGTTAACAGCGCGTAGCGTTGTGCAGTTGGATGTGAGCCGCCAGTAGTGGTGGATGTGGGGAGAGAGATGGCGGAGTTTTGAAATTTGTAAGACTGGATGTCATGAACTGCTATGTATATTATGACTTTTCAACACTATTAAGGTAAATACATAAATACATAAATATTGCAGTAATTCGAGTAACGAAGATTTTTGTGAGGTAAGTGATTGGTGAAAGGTATAGGTTAATGTTAGTCAGGGCCATTCTCTTGTAGGGATTATTGAAAGTCAGACTGCGTTGCGCTAAAAAAAATATTGTGTGTCAGTTTAAGCACAGTCATGTATAATTGTACAAAGGGGACGTTCCATACGTCGACCCTTAGCCGAGGATACCTCACTGGAATCTTCTGATTTTTTCTTGTAGTTTGTGTAATTAGTGTAGCTTTAGTTTATTGCTAGCGCGTAATTGTAGAGAGAATCTTCTTTGTAGTTGTTGTACAGTAAAACAGTTGTGGCATGCATGTAAATTTGCACCAAGTATTTCGCAACTCCGCTTGCAATTAACTAGATATTTTTTCAGTGCTTTGTTAATGTGTTCTCTTATTTTTGCTCTTCAAATTGTGCTTTTCTGTGTTATCGTGTGAAATATTGTGACAATAATGGCGCGTGAAAAACGTAACACTAGGCTCCAAAGTAAACAGAGAAATAATAGTGACGACGAGCGTAGCTCATCAGCACCACTGTGTAATGAATTAACAGACATTCAAAGTACTAATCTGGTAATTGTGCATAGGGGAATGGAGCGGGCGGCAAATAATGGTGTAGACAGTGAAACAATTAGTGAACAGGGAAGCATTATCGATCGATCGGTCGGCAACAGCTCGCCTCAGGATTCCGAAATGACAGGACACAATATTGCAAATACTGTAGACTCAGGTTTTGGGCTCTCACCGTTTTCTCAAATGAGTCAAGACACATTTTCTGCCTGTCAAAATGTGAATGTTGCCGGTGCTAATTCACTGCCGAAGAGCACTGAAGAACATGTTTCAGAGACCAGTGCATTGTTATTACAGTTAATGCAACAAATGGGACAAAGGCTACAAAAGCTGGACACAATGGAACAAAATCTTCACACCACGCTTCAACAAACATGTGAAGATTTAACTATTGAGTTACATAAAATCGAATCGAAATGTCAAAAAGTCTGTAACGACGTAAAAACACAAATTTGTGAGCATTTCCTACCTATTTTTTCGCGTCATGAAAATGCATTACAGAATCACGAAGCAGCCATAAAGGAACTGCAAACTATTGTTCATGAAAATCACGACATCTTGCAAGCTAAAATTGTCACAGCTGCATCTACCGATTCGGTTATGCACCTTGCAAAAACTCAGGAAAACTTAAAAGACACAGTAGACACGATTTCAACACAAATGGACACTCTGAAACGTGGTTCAGAAAAACACACAGAGGAAATAATTTCACTAACGGATAAAGTAGCCGAACTTTCAGATCAGTTCACTAACGTATCTACAAAGGTAGATGATGATCTGAATGACGCAAGACCTGTAGCCTTCACGGACACTGAAGAGTATGAACAAATTAGAAAATTCAAACAAAAATCAAAATCAAATCAATACACAGTATAAAAGAGAAATCCGGGAAGTACAAGATCATTTGGCACAAGTAATACAAGAATTACATATTTCAGAGGACACTCGCGCTCCAGTATGGGAAGAGGGACATAGAATTACGGAACAACCTTAAAATAATAACACAGGACACTTCGGAAATTATGAAAGAAATTGACAAGGCGCATTGGATTTTGAGATGGAACCGCCGAAACGAAGTAACAATGAGCGATGTGCGACTCACCGACACCATGATTTTGACTATAAGCTGTTCATTACTACACGTAAATTCAAAACATTTAAGAATTTTGACAACGACATTCATCCACAAGCATGGCTTCATCAATTCTCTCATTGTTTTCCTCCCAACTGGTCATTGGATCACAGGTTAGAATTTATGTGTGGCTATTTAGAGAATTAACCAGCTGTAAGAATGCGATCGGTCATTCACGATTGCCACAGTGAATGAGAATTTTATCATGCCTTACTCTCAGCGTATCGGTCTCAAGCTACACAAGACCGAGTAAAACATAGCATCATAATGATGAAACGTTTCGAACAATCTGAATTTTCCAATCTTATGAAATATTTTGAAGACATGTTGCGTAAGTATCAGTATCTTTCTAACCCATACAGCCCCTCAGAACTCATCCGCATTTGCTTAATCAAATTGCCTGAACATTTACGACATATTATTTTAGCAGGACGTTGCAAAGACGACATTGAAGCTTTCCAGGGACTGTTACAAGAACTGGAAATTGACACTGACAATCGGGGAACGCGAAAACAGGAGCACAACAATTACAGGTCACATCTGTCACAATTCCGCGATGACAGAAATAATACACTACAAGGCTATTCTTATAACGTAAATCGTGACCAAAACAGACACCACCCATATGACAACCGTTGGCAGAGTAGTAATAATTGCAGGGAAAGATCACCTCTCCACGGCAATGACTATCACAGAGACAATCAGAGAACCAAAAACAATTATTATCAACGGAGACAGCATAACTTCAGATGCAACAGTTCAGCGTGCAGTTACGGTTCCGGGAGAAATTCTCCACCACATGACCAACAAACAAGAAACTATGTAAACTACCGACAAAACGAAAGACCTGAATTCCATCAGAACTGGCGAGCTTCAGACAGGGCAGGGCCTTCTCGTCAAGGTGAATTTGTAGAAGTTAGGTCTCCTAATCCCAATAACGACGCGCGCCAACAAAGAGACAGACAATGACTTGCACCGCAGGCAGCCACGTGAGCTGGCTGGGCTTGAGAAAAATAACATAGACTCTAACCTTGAGAAAAATTCCAGCGTTCCTTATCTACGTATACTGCATGATAATTGCGTTCAGGCTGAAACTCTGCGTACTAGGAAGAGTAAAGGATTGCACCACATTTCACAGGTAAAACCGTTTATTGAAAAATAATCTGCTTTTTAACTTTGTCTTTGCCATATACATTTTCACTTTACATTACTAGTATGCTTTGTCAGACTTATAATCTGTTAATATGCAACAATGTTTGAAGTTAAATATCCAGTCAAGAACCAAGAGAACTTATTTAAACAGAAATTAAGAATGCGTTGTTATTGTGAACAGACGACACAGTGTTATTGTGTGTGTACATTCTTGCTTGTTAGTTGCACGATTACGTAACGACTATAAGGCTCAATTTCTTAGAACATTTACCAGTACTGCTAATGAATTTTAATGCAACATTTTGGTTTACTAGAAAATACATTCTGGATTTAAAGTACTTTCTGTAAGATACCAGATGACACAGTGGTTAGTTTGTGACAGCTACACGATTTTATCACGACGCTACTAATGAGTGACAATTTACAATGTTACTTTTGCGTTGTATCTGTTTTATATCTGCACAGTTTTTCTGAATTCTTTTGTAAAGTAAAACATGTTTTACTTTTGTGGTATAGCTGCAAGGAGACAGCCTTTTCCGTAGGACAACAATACGTTACAGCACAGTACTTTCTTCAACACAGCAATAAGCGCAATAACTAAGATATCTATACGCAAAGCATTTCACTTTTGTGTATCATGAGGTAAGTACATTGACTTCTGCAGAACTTAGCTTTCAGAGGACGATAACTACGACACTTCCACAGAGATTTTCTTACAACAAGACGCACAGTTTAGCGCTACAGTACACGGATTTGAGTGATTAATTTTGTACTTAAAACATTTATTTTTACAGATATTTGAAATACAGTGATACAAAGGTTTTCCGTGATACATTTCATTCCATTGCTGTAATCTGTAACACCTGAGCATATAATTACATTAATCCTCAGGGGGGTACACGTTTACTTTGTGTACCATGTGTTTGGCAAGCAGAAGGAGCCCTAGCTAATATGGTATTTGCTTACACAACTTTACACATCGGTACCATATTTCTCTAACACACAAATTACACAGCTATCTGATCATTTAACTGAGAGATAAACATTTTTTTATTACATCAGTGACACATGTTTATGCAATTACACAGTTGGGTAACTTCACACTTATGAAATTGTATTTTGTCTGCACTTTGTGAACTGTTAATATTTTTTTGGAACCATTGTGATACTATGAGAGCTTTGAATGATGTATTTGGTAGGGGAGCATGATTTTTAAAGTACATTTGAGGTAGATGACACTATTGAAATGAGCAGAGAATTTTTTTTAGGTTTTGAATTTATTGGAGGAAGCTACGAAGATTTTGAGATTTGACTGAGGTGTTATGATGTTATTTTTATGACGACGATGTGTATTATGCTGCTGAGGTATGTTTATGATCAATAAGATGATGCTACTGTATATGAGGAGTTTGATTATTCTACGTATTTATTGTGATGAAATATTGAAGAAGTGTCGACGAATATGTATATGAATAATGAGTAGTGGTTAGGGACTCTGATTTGTGGAAAAGTATGTTGGAAACCAAGAATCGTGCTTTAAGAGTTATGAAATGTGTGTAAATGCGCGAATGTATCACAATGACGACGAAAACTTTTTGAACACTGTTATATTCATAGGATTTTCTTTCTACACATTTGCAACACAAATTCTCGACCTGTGAATTTTTTTATATGAGACTGTCACTGTATTGCAAACTAGTGTCGTAAATATTTCAGTAAGAAAGCCAAGTGACCTTGACGTAATGCGTCTTGAGCGGCCAGCAGTGTCAGATGCCTGGAGAAAAAGCCATTAGTGTGTGACTTTTCAGAGGCACAGGTAAAAAAAAGAGGAGGGCCATTATCCTCGCTATTGACATTCCTTTGTAGAAAGCATCGCAAATACGACACGCTCAAACTTCAAAACATATGATAATACTGTGGAGCTCTTAATTTATAATATTTACTAAAATGCCTAATGAAACGATCAGAAACATTTCACGGCTATTGTCTTGCTAGTTGAGAGAAATGCCATATGGCTTGCTTTATGTTTTTATTTACTCATTTTGTTAAATATCTAGTTTCTAGCTGCACTGCAGCATTGGTTAAAATAAAATTTAATAGATGTACTAATATAGTTATTTTATGCCTACAGATCCAGTCAATTATAAATTTATGATCTACTTCCAAGAAAATGAGGGTACATAAATAGACATTTCCCTTCACAGGAATTGCATAAATAATTTTTTTTACGATTTGGTAACTTATCTGCTAGTGTAAGTTACAGTGATGCATCACTCTAGTGTTAAGATGTGACATAGGTATTACACATGGCCATTTTTACTGTAATATTTTTTCTGCTTGAGCTATGTCATGTTTCAATATAAGTTATTACATTTGCTGCTGCTGTTTGCCAGGCATAGTGCTACTAAATTTCACTTTCTGTTTGCCAGGCATAGTGCTACTAAATTTCACTTTGTATTACTCTGTTAAGCTAGTTTTACTACTGATTTATTGGCTTATATTAGTTGTAATGTTGCATTGCTTGGTAATTTAGATTTACTGCAGCTTGCCTCGACAATTTCCATTTTTTTCATTGCTGTTTATATTAATTGTTTGTGCTGCTGCATTGCCTCGTCCCTTAGTTTAGTATCTGAGCTCAGTAGATTTAAGTTAGCTTAAGAGGGGGTAGACTATATAAGAAACTAACTATGATTGATTGGAAAAAATGCATTGAGAAACTATAAGAAAATGGTTTGGCCAAAGAAGTAGTGTACAGTGGAGAAAAACTATTTTTGAAAGAGGATGTGAACAGAATACAGAAAGCAGGCTTAGATAGGACTTTTTGAGAATAATGATGAACGAAGGGAGATCTCCATGCAAAATACTGCAGTAAAACAAACCCTGTCCTTTCCTTTTGTCTTATCCCTCTATGTGTTTGTGTACCCTTGTGTACTCGTCTTTTTCCTGTCTTTATGTGTTTAGCTAATAAGAGTTATGTTGTAGAATTTTTCTGATAATATGTTATTTTCTTTGTAAAGATGTTTAGACATTATTTATTCTGTTCTGATTTAATGCTCATGTGTGAAGTTGATGTTTCGACAGTTATTCTGATCTTTTATGTATGTACTCATGTCATAATTCCTGTAACACTGATGTATATGTTATTTCAATTCTTTTGTAAAGCCTGTACTACAAATGTTATCTGTATTGTTATGTTCTTTAATGATGTATTTTGTACCTTCGTAATTGTATTCTTATGTTATAAAATTGTAATTGACACCAGTTCATCGTATTATTAACTTGTAAGTTCCATTTCACTGCACACGTTTCTGTTGGTCATACTATATGGACAGGACTACAGTGGGTCTGCACCTCTGGTGGCCCACCAATACCACAATCTCTACCAGGACTACAGTGGGTCTACTGTGTGATGACCTACCTACCAATATTCTTCAAAACTTCGAATGACTCTGCTGTGGGTTTGGTCTGTTGTGGCCCATTACCTGTCTGCATGTCGAGAGTCAGCACCGTCTTTCCGTTGGAAGGACAGCACTACTTCTTCAAGACTGCATGAAAATCCCCTACTTCTGCGTGCATTTTCTTTTACTGCTCAGACTTTGAGAAAGACACTGCAATTTTACTGTGATGAATGATCAGGAGTGTCTTTATGGGACTGTGAGAAAAGTTTAGCTTTTGACCAACATTGTATCAATAAGTGTGTGCATTTGATATCTTTGTTATTGTAATTATGAAAAATTTTTTCAAATCTGTATTGCCCACTGCCCAAAACAATTTGTAAAATTTTTTGTGGGGAGCATGGGGGCTATGCAAGTAGGCTGTTTAAGTTTTTATATTGGTAACGCCACGTAGCCCTCTGTATGTGCTGTGTGCAGTCTGTGGCTGGTTTGCATTGTTGTTGGAATATCTGCCACTGTAGTGTTGGGCAGCTGGATGTTAACAGCGCGTAGCGTTGCACAGTTGGAGGTGAGCCGCCAGCAGTGGTGGATCTGGGGAGAGAGATGGCGGAGTTTTGAAATTTGTAATACTGGATGTCATGAACTGCTATGTATATTATGACTTTTCAACAATATTAAGGTAAATACATTGTTTGTTCTCTCTCAAAATGTTTCATTTGCTAACTATACCTATCAGTAGTTACTGCCTTCCGTAGTTTGAATCTTTTATTTAGCTGGCAGTTGTGGCGCTCGCTGTATTGCAGTAGTTCTTGTAACGAAGATTTTTATGAGGTAAGTGATTTGTGAAAGGTATAGGTTAATGTTAGTCAGGGCAATTCTTTTGTAGGGATTATTGAAAGTCAGTTTGCGTTGCGCAAAAAAAATATTGTGTGTCAGTTTAAGCACAGTCTTGTATAATTTTTCTAAGGGGACGTTTCAATACGTACTGTGCTGTTTATTTAGATGTACATTGTTTATTTCCTGCAAGGAAACGAGGAGTACGAGCCTGATTACTAGGAAGTCATGATGTTCTATTTTCTGGTCCCTGGATTGGAAGAGGAGGTCCTATTTCATGGCCTGCGAGGCACCCGACCACAATCCCCTAGTTTATTTCCTATAGGGATATCTGAAGTCACTTGGGTATGAGACCTCAGTGGGTACGGAGATGAAATTGGTTACCAAAATTGTAGCTGCCTGGTGATGTGATTCGAAACGCACTTGGGATATTTGTCAGTGTGTGTGTCAGAATCTTGTTCGCTGATGTTATGCTTGCATTGCGGTTGATAGCCGTCAGTTTCAGCACATTTTGTAAGATACAGTACAAAAGGTACATTCATTGTGTCAGTGATGGTATCTGCAGTTAGCTGTAACTAATGTAAATAGAAAAGTACACAGTAATGTAATTTTATTGCTATTATTTCTCGTAAGCACGCTCCTCCGACCCCAGGTTCCCTACCTCAAAATGTTCAGTGGAGCATCGCCTATCTCCTGTTAAATTTTTGTGCGCTCTTATCGAAATACCCTCTATGCTTCAGAATGTATGGTGGGAAATGCAATATCGCTTCGATGTGACCGAGAGAGTTGACAACAAACAAAAATTGACCAAGTGCGCGAAGAACTCGCTTACTGAGTTTTACTACAAAGTTAATTATGTATACAGGGTGAAAAGTATTTAAACCAACAAACTCTGGGAGGTTGTAGGGGACATCAAGACAAATGCTTTTCCCTAATGTGATTTTTTGCTATGATGATTATTTAAACCGGTGGAGGCCGTATTACACTCTTCAGTTGTTAGAGGCCGTATTACGATCTTGAGTTGTTAGAGGGCGTATTACGCTCTTCAGTTGTAGGCAACTGCTGTCCACCAGTGTAGTAGTGCATTGTCTCTGTTTAGTAATGGAGCGATACACCTGGAGTGAGTACACTGATACGGTTGCTGCGTACTACGTAGCGCACCACAACGGACGAGCCATACAGCAGGTGTATCAACAACAATACCCTAATCGCCATATCCCGGGGATCCTTCAATCAGCACTCGTGCAATTGCACGTAACATTGGGACGAATCTGATGAATGTAATAACAGTCCTTCGAGATCAATTGTTACGTCCATTTCACTTACAGCGTGTCCACAACCTGGAACCAGTTCATTATCCACCCAGAGCACAATTTTCGCAGTGGTACCTGCAACAGTGTGAAATGCATCGTACATTTCCATCCTCTGCGTTGTTTACCGATGAAGCAACGTTCGGGCGTGATGGAGTCTTCAACATGCACAATTCCATGTTATGAGTAAGGATAACCCACATGCCACAGTTACTAGCGCTCCTCAAGTGCGGTTCTTCGTTAAAGTGTGGGTCGGTGTCGTTGGGGACTGTTTAATTGGGCCGTATCTGCTACCTAGGCCATTAAATGGCAGGCACTATTACAATTTTCTCTCCAGAGCGTTTTTGGAAGACGTACCGCTCCCTACAAGACAACGCATGTGGTTCCAACATGGCGGGGCGCCGGCACATTTCAGTCGTCGTGTGCGTCGATTCCTGGACCGATGGTTCCCAGAAACGTGGGTTGGCCGCGCGGAATTAGACGAGCGGTCTAGGGCGCTTTAGTCACGGACTGTGCGGCTGGTCCCGGCGGAGGTTGGCATTCATAAGAAGAACAACAACACCAAAAATTCAACAGGAGCGTAATATATACGATCTTGTCCACGCAACCTGTAAGTACAGTTCAAAACATTACTATTTAATAGGAAATACCAACCACCAGAACTGTTTATAACCTATAGGCACAGTGACAAAAATGTAAATTAAATAGCTAACATGTGTACATATTCCAGGCCACTGATGACGCCTTGCAGAAAATAAAGGCGAAATGCGTATGGCACTAAAATTGTGTTTTATTCAGTTGCTGTCAGACGGTCCACATGTAAAAATTATCAATATACCGTAATGTTACACGCAACTGAGGAAGACAGGACTACAAAAGTTGAAGATTTGAGCTCGTTAATATGATAAGCTTTTTAGGAAGTACCTCTGTTCCCTCCCGTGATTTATGGGGTCTTGTAGAGAGTGCGGACATCGGTGCGGCTGTGCTGGAGCGAGCATTGTGGGTGATCCGGCCGGACAGAACAGCGTGTACCCGCGGCCCGTAGCTCACGCACCTTTGTGCCGCTTCATTCCGAGCCGTCCCAATGAGACGCGCGCCGTGTCGGCACAGGTCGCGCGCGGTTTATCACCGCTCTTGATGTCAGCCGCACGGGACCGCATCAATCACCCAGTCCAGCAGGCCGCCGCGCTGCGCGAAGCGACCGCTGCGACCTATTGCACCCGTCTCGTCGCGCGCTGTTTGCCTATTATTGTTGATAAATGTCTCGGCCATTCCACTATGAAGGTCTCGTCCGAAATACCTGGCCGCGCTCTCTGGACGGACAGGTAATTATTTCAAAATTGTTACTTTATTAACGTCGCTGGCCGCATGCAGAGAATTTCATTATAAAATCAATGACATTCCCTGTCTCTCCGGCGCTACCATGCAATTTGGGGTCCGCTACAGTGAAAGCGCAATGAGCTAATTTGGCGCTCGAATTAATAACGCTTTGCTGCTTATTCACTTAGTGGCTTCATTATCGGTCGTGCTCTGTGCAGTCGCAATAATTCATAAACGTTCCTGCCACTTTCTTCGCATGTCATTTTGCATTTCATACATCGTCACTAACTTTGTGTTACAGCATGTGACAATACGGTAAGCTTATGTTAAGAATGCCTCTTTCACAGTCGCGTAGCTTGATCAAACGTACAAAAAATAAACGCGTTGGTATGGCGGTTACGATGCTTAAAGGACTGGACACACATGCTGACATGTGGGTTTAAAACCCATGTGGCCATTCAGACTTAGGTGTTCCGTGGTTTCGCCAAATCGTTGAGATTGACGATTAATTCGAGATGTACACCTCAGGTTTCCATTGTTATCCTTGTTCATTCCCACTTGTCTTCCGCAGAAAAGACTTGTGAAGCATATTTAATTATCAGGAATCCATTACTTTCTATAGTGCGTGCAAAATGGAAAAAAATGCGAATAATGTTGTCTGGCTCTATGCTGTTCATCACCTTCCGCTGCCGAGTTAAATATGTGGCTGAAATAGATAAGCAACAAAGTAAATTCAGAGCGAAACTGCAGACAAACTCCTATAAACAGACGCATTCAGTAGTGGAATATTTAGTGGAAGTATTATGTACTAGCTGTTACACTTTCCTTCGCTCACATATCAGTAACTTTGTTAAGATGTGCGATGGCGAGTAAGCAAGCTAGTAATTCTACGATTCGTCTGAGTATACAGAGGTACAGAGACGTTTGTATAAAAAACGTATGCAGTGCTGGTAAGTAGGAACTTAATGAATGTTATTCTATTATTCTGCTGTACGTCAAATCTGCAAGCATGTTTCACACTTCTAATTATATTTAAAAATGCCTCGGTTCATTACATTCGTGTTGTTGTTGTGGTCTTCAGTCCTGAGACTGGTATGATGCAGCTCTCCAAGCTACTCTATCCTGTGCAAGCTTTTTCATCTCCCAGTACTTACTGCACCCTACATCCTTCTGAATCTGCTTAGTGTATTCATCTCTTGGTCTCCCTCTACGATTTTTACCCTCCACGCTGCCCTCCAATACTAAATTGGTGATCCCTTGATGCCTCAGAACGTGTCCTACCAACCGATCCCTTCTTCTGGTCAAGTTGTGCCACAAACTTCTCTTCTCCCCAATCTTATTCAATACTTCCTCATTAGTTATGTGATCTACCCATCTAATCTTCAGCATTCTTCTGTAGCACCACATTTCGAAAGCTTCTATTCTCTTCTTGTCCAAACTATTTATCGTCCATGTTTCACTTCCATACATGGCTACACTCCATACGAATACTTTCAGAAATGACTTCCTGACACTTCAATCAATACTGTATGTTAACAAATTTCTCTTCTTCAGAAACGCTTTCCTTGCCATTGCCAGCCTACATTTTATATCCTCTCTACTTCGACCATCATCAGTTATTTTGCTCCCCAAATAGCAAAACTCCTTTACTACTTTAAGTGCCTCATTTCCTAATCTCATTCCCTCAGCATCACCCGACTTAATTAGATTCCATTCCATTATCCTTGTTTTGCTTTTGTAGATGTTCATCTTATATCCTCCTTTCAAGACACTGTCCATTCCATTCAACTGCTCTTCCAAGTCCTTTGCTGTCTCTGACAGAATTACAATGTCATCGGCGAACGTCAAAGTTTTTATTTCTTCTCCATGATTTTTAATACCTACTCCGAATTTTTCTTTTGTTTCCTTTACTGCTTGCTCAATATACAGATTGAACAACATCAGGGAGAGGCTACAACCCTGTCTCACTCCTTTCCCAACCACTGCTTCCCTTTCATGCCACCTTTAGAATTTGAAAGAGAGTATTCCAGTCAACATTGTCAAAAGCTTTCTCTAAGTCTACAAATGCTAGAAACGTAGGTTTGCCTTTCCTGAATCTTTCTTCTAAGATAAGTCGTAAGTTCAGTATTGCCTCACGTGTTCCAGTGTTTCTACGGAATCCAAACTGATCTTCCCCGAGATTGGCTTCTACCAGTTTTTCCATTCGTCTGTAAAGACTTCGTGTTAGTATTTTGCAGCTGTGACTTATTAAACTGATAGTTCGGTAATTTTCACATCTGTCAACACTTGCTTTCTTTGGGATTGGAATTCTTATAACCTTCTTAAAGTCTGAGGGTATTTCGCCTGTTTCATACATCTTGCTCACCAGAGGTAGAGTTTTGTCAGGACTGGCTCATCAAGGCCGTCAGTAGTTCCAATGGAATGTTGTCTACTCCGGGGGCCTTGTTTCGACTCAGATCTTTCAGTGCTCTGTCGAACTCTTCACGCAGTATCATATCTCCCATTTCATCTTCATCTACATCCTCTTCCATTTCCATAATATTGTCCTCAAGTACATCGCCCTTGTATAGACCCTCTATATACTTCTTCCACCTTTCCGCTTTCCCTTCTTTGCTTAGAACTTCGTTTCCATCTGAGCTCTTGATATTCATACAAGTCGTTCTCTTATCTCCAAAGGTCTCTTTAATTTTCCTGTAGGCAGTATCAATCTTACCCCTAGTGAGATACGCCTCTACATCCTTACATTTGTCCTCTAGCCATCCCTGATTAGACATTTTGCACTTCCTGTCGATCTCATTTTTGAGACGTTTGTATTCCTTTTTGCCTGCTTCATTTACTGCATTTTTATATTTTCTCCTTTCATCAATTAAATTCAATATTTCTTCTGTTACCCAAGGATTTCTACTATCCCTCGTCTTTTTACCTACTTGATCCTCTGCTGCCTTCGCTACTTCATCCCTCAAAGCTACCCATTCTTCTTCTACTGTATTTCTTTCCCCTATTCCTGTCAATTGTTCTCTTATGCTCTTCCTGAAACTCTGTACAACCTCTGGTTCTTTCAGTTTATCCAGGTCCCATCTCCTTAAATTACCACCTTTTTGCAGTTTCTTCAGTTTTAATCTACAGGTCATAACCAATAGATTGTGGTCAGAGTCCACATCTGCCCCTGGAAATGTCTTACAATTTAAAACCTGGTTGCCAAATCTCTGTCTTACCATTATATAATCTATCTGATACCTTTTAGTATCTCCAGGATTCTTCCATGTATACAACCTTCTTTCATGATTCTTAAACCAAGTTTTAGTTATGATTAAGTTATGCCTTGTGCAAAATTCTACCAGGCGGCTTCCTCTTTCATTTCTTAGCCCCAATCCATATTCACCTACTATGTTTCCTTCTCTCCCTTTTCCTACACTCGAATTCCAGTCACCCATGACTATTAAATTTTCGTCTCCCTTCACAATCTGAATAATTTCTTTTATTTCATCATACATTTCTTCAATTTCTTCGTCATCTGCAGAGCCAGTTGGCATATAAACTTGTACTACAGTAGTAGGTGTGGGCTTCGTATCTATCTTGGCCACAATAATGCGTTCACTATGCTGTTTGTAGTAGCTTACCCACATTCCTATTTTCCTATTCATTATTAATCCTGCTCCTGCATTACCCCTATTTGATTTTGTGTTTATAACCCTGTAGTCACCTGACCAGAAGTCTTGTTCCTCCTGCCACCGAACTTCACTAATTCCCACTAAATCTAACTTCAACCTATCCATTTCCCTTTTTAAATTTTCTAACCTACCTGCCCGATTAAAGGATCTGACATTCCACACTCCGATCCGTAGAACGCCAGTTTTGTTTCTCCTGATAACGACATCCTCTTGAGTAATCCCCGCGCGGAGATCCGAATGGGGGACTATTATGCCTCCGGAATATTTTACCCAAGAGGACGCCATCATCATTTAATCATACAGTAAAGCTGCATGCCCTCGGGAAAAATTACGGCTGTAGTTTCCCCTTGCTTTCAGCCGTTCGCAGTACCAGCACAGCAAGGCCGATTTGGTTATTGTTACAAGGCCAGATAAGTCAATCATCCAGACTGTTGCCCTTGCAACTACTGGAAAGGCTGCTGCCCCTCTTCAGGAACCACACGTTTGTCTGGCCTCTCAACAGATACCCCTCCGTTGTGGTTGCACCTATGGTACGGCTATTTGTATCGCTGAGGCACGCAAGCCTCCCCACCAACGGCAAGGTCCATGGTTCATGGTGGGGGGGATTACATTCGTACAGAAGTAGAATTTTAGGAGTTCCTCTCCTCTGTCTTATCTAGTGCTGGATGTGAGATTTTGCCAGCGGAGCAATACATACCACTCGTTTCTCCCATCCATTTTCATGCATTATTGTGCCTACATTTTTTTTATCCATTCACCTACGATGATTATTTTATGATTAAAATACTCAGTTAATAGATCATAATCTAATCGACGCTCACCAGAAGCCTCTCGTGTTCCACACGTAAAGCCATTAAATGACGCCGTCGTTGTATATCTTCAAGCGTCTTGGAAGCTGCGAGAGACTCGTGGCGCTCAGCGTCTAAAATGTGACGGCCATGTAGCTGTTCCAATGCCTCTGCAGGTATTAAGGCCGTCTGACGTCCTGTATCCAAGCTCCGACGGACATGCGATTGCTCTGAGGTTTCTTGGATTCGAGTAATTTTGTCAGTATGCGCTAAATTTGCGGGGCTTATATTATCAGATTTAAATATGATTCTCGTGCTTACCGTATGATTTTACTGTTGTATCTCCACCAAAACTCTCCAAGTATGCCAGCTGGTGTAGGAACTCAACATCATAAACCACACGCTGAGTAACATTGGATTCGCACTATCACGAGATAATCAATAGACACTAAGATTCGCCGACCATCGCGCAGGCGTCGTCTGCATTCCATTCACGTGCACCAAATTTAAAAAGGTTAATGATATTCAAAAAGATTTAACTTTCTTAAGTAGCCCGTGGTCCTCTTCAGGGTCCAAATTATGTCCATTCCAAATATCATCATAATCGGTTCAGCGGTAGAGTCGTGAACCGTAACAGAATAACTGACGCCTTTACAATAGTAGTACGGAAGTATGGATTGGCATGGATTAAATACGTTGACGATTGTATAAGCATTGTGCTATAACTGTTACACATGGCTGCGCTCGCGTATGAGTAAAATGAAATGAAATGTGCATACGGCCTCATTTGCAAGGAGATCCTGGTTGTGATATTCGGAAGCTTGTTGCAAGTCGTTTGATTTGACTCCAGTTCATTGGCTTGCACGTCGGTGACGATAAAATGATAATGAGAACGCACACATCCAGATGCGAGCAGAAGAGAAAACGACCCGAATGGGAGTTGAACCCGGACCTTCTGATCGAGAAACAACAACGCTAACTGCATAACCTCCAAGAATTGCTCACGTAAATCTGAACACAACAAAGAAGTTGTAAGAGACTCATGACGTTCAGCGGCTAAAATGTGACGGACTGATATTAGTATTGAAGAATGGATGAAACACGTAGAGGACTGTATAAACATTGTATTCAGTACATATAAAAAAAATGTTTCCACAAATGTTATAATGTCCAAAGACAAAGAGAAAATTGCTTTTTCAAAGAGAAATTATTGTACCATGTTCCCCGTTGTATTCTCAGAATCAGTAAATATGTTGTACTAAACACTTTCTAATGTAGTCTGTCTTCTCCCTCAGCGTTCAAGCTATCTCCATTCCAAATTTTATCAAAACAGGTCCAGCAGTTCAGTCGTGAAAGCATAAGAGACAGCTTTATTTTCACGTTTATAATGTTAGCATGGATATGGCTTAATGGTTTTCCCAAATTTATGTTTTCAGCAGGAATACAAAGTATATTACTGAACAAATGAAATGTAACATATTTGAATCTAAAAAAGTTGTGTTGTTGGAAGAAAGGGAGAATTATTAATGATTATACTCTTAAAACTTTCTGATTAAATTAGATCCATCATCTGCATACACGCTAACATTATTTGTGTTGTCACTGTCCAGTTATGAATGTTAGGGAAAGACATTTCTTCCCCTCCCGATCTGCATTCAAATTCGTTGTAACTATAAAAATGCTGAACAAACTGCATAAAACAGATGGTGTTTTTTGGCATTTTGCGACTGATAATCTAGTTTAAATTATTGGGGATCATCCGAAGAATTCACTCAATAGCTCAAGGAGTTGAAACTTACCATCCCATTACTGCAGAACTGAGAGAGCACTTCCATTGACGCAAGCGTTGTCCTAAGCACTTCTCTGGGTCCCGGGAAAGCTACTTAAAAAAAAAAAAAAAAAAGAATTAAAAATAGAAACAATCTGAATCAAAGAGACTGACTTGGTGTTTGGTAACGTAATTTTTCGCGGTGGTATGAAATTCTGTTGATGCTCAAGTGGCCTCATATAGAAACTGAAACTAGATGCTTTTGTGATTTCCACTACCTTCATATTTAGGAGTTGACTTCTGGGATCGATATGTCTATCTTCTTTACCTAGAAGTTGGTACCAAACAAATTATATATGTGCTTCTTCACGCAAATGATTCAGCTAGTGGTGTTGTCGTTCCACAGTACCTTGGATAGTTTTCTGTACCATTGTCATTCGAGATTTTTATAGCGATAGCTAGGATAATGCTCTGCTCATGTTTTTCTGCTGAGTTTGCCAGTGCTGTGAACTGCAGCATTAATTAAAATAGTATTTTTGTAATTACACTGTCTGAAATTACATAGGACTCAAAATTTGTTATTTTATGAGAAATTTCTGAAAAAATAAATCGCTAACATAATAGCAATACATGTCTATAAATACAAATTTTTAATCTGACAGGCAAATTTCATTTTTCTATTCGTATCATTAGTTCGTACTACAGACTCATAAAGTCTTCTCGTGTCTTAAAGTACTGAACTCGCGTTTGTAAAACAGCTTCTAGCTTTTGATTACTTTAATTCATTGGTAAGGTGGTAAATAATTCAAGTTCAGCATGTAAGCGAAAAAAGTTTAGATAAAGTTTAAAATTATGCTTAAATTTCTTTGGAAGTTTCAAAGTGCTTTCATTATGAAACACTGTATGAGTAAGCTCTGGGAAATTTACGCTTCGTTTCAAGCAAAAGCTTGTTTTCTACGAAATGCAGTGTTTATGAAGACAAATCTCCAGAATCATTTGTCGCACAGTAATATAAATTTGCAGATACATTCATCGCTGGATGTGGACACTGTCCGCAGAATATCTGGCGAATACAATTAGTAAAGAAGTAATAAATCTAAACATCATGCCTGATGCGGCTGTTTTACTGTTTGAACAGGAGAGATGTTGTAACCTGAAAACTTTCTTCCTTTCATCATTTTGTGGCGGGTGTCTTCCACAAAAAGTTTCGCAGCAGATGTTTGTACTGTGCGTAAGGTTTATTACAAGTGAGCAAATGCTCTCATTCTCAGATAGATAAATATAATCTGGGTATTTGCGCGCGGTGAGGCATATACATAATTTATAGCTGTAATACTTGTTTTGCTGCGTTGAATCTTTCACATAACATTATAGTTCTTAACGAGTAGATTCTGCCATCATTTTGAATTTTTAAATTCGGTCACTAATTATATGAAGCAGTGAAAAACAAATTATTGTTTTCTCTTCCAGTTGTTAGACAGTCAACCCTTAAGTGAGCCCGATTTCTGTTCCCGAGATGGTATCTTAGCAGTAGATATGCCTCCCCATCTTCATTACACATGTTCCTCAATATATATATCAGAAATTTTTCTTTATTTAACTTTGTGGCGTGACGGGTATCCTGTCAACATAGTGACGAATTAACCGAAGAAATGACAGTCTTGTGGGCCATCAGTTTAGTTTCTAAATTGGTAAATTGTCTCGTGTGTTACCTTTCATTAACATTTTCTTGCCCGCATCTCGTGGTCGTGCGGTAGCGTTCTCGCTTCCCACGCCCGGGTTCCCGGGTTCGATTCCCGGCGGGGTCAGGGATTTTCTCTGCCTCGTGATGGCTGGGTGTTGTGTGCTGTTCTTAGGTTAGTTAGGTTTAAGTAGTTCTAAGTTCTAGGGGACTGATGACCATAGATGTTAAGTCCCATAGTGCTCAGAGCCATTTGAACCATTTGAACATTTTCTGTATTGTATTATCTGAGGAATAGATTGGGGACCACCTCAGAATTTACTTCAGATAGAATCGAAGCTTATCAAAAAGCACACTGAGGTCGACCTTGCATCAGACCAGCGGTCGTTAATTTGCAGCTCGTATTCGATCCGACTTTTAGGTTTACCTCCCTGTCTCGCAAACTAGCGTAATGCGCGTCAAGCTGTACGGGCAGATCCTATATAATTCTATCCTTTTTTCCCACTCTACATTGTTCCACATCATTCTTGCTTCCGATGTATTAGGCTGGTACATGAGCTCATAGCGTTTTCGGTTTGCATGTCGGTATCCGGTTCGTATGGGTTTATTTATTGATTATCATTTTTTAGTTGTTGTTTACTGTTACTATTTGAGTCTCCATATTGTCGTTCTGTCGCTCGGGGATAATGAGTGGAGCTGTGGACGCTAGAAAATGGAGCGGCAAGTGGAGAAGTCGGTACATTTTCGACATATTTTTCTGAGTTCAATAAAAGGGTGAGAGCAGCAGAGGCACCTACAAAGAGTTCAAAATGGTTCAAATATCTCTGAGCACTATGGGAATTAACATCTGAGGTCATCAGTCCCCTAGAACGTAGAACTAATTAAACCTAACTAACTTAAGGACATCACACACATCCATGCCCGAGGCAGGATTCGACCTGCGACCATAACGGTCGCGCGGTTCCAGACTGAAGCGCCTAGAACCGCTCGGCCACAACGGCCGGCTAGAGACAGTTGCGGTGAGTATTCGGACAATGCCATTGGATTAGAAATTAGTGACGCTTGATGTTCAGGAAGGTTTCATGAAGATCAAATAACGCATATATTCACATTATCCACGTCATTGTACTCAAGAACTGTCAGATGTGATGAAGTGTGATCAATCTGCCATCGTGTAACATTTACATGAAACAGGGGCGCTTAGAAAATCGAGGACATGGGTATCGCATGTTCTAACATAAGTCAAAATCTCCAAAGCAGCACCTGACCATATCTGTAGCTATGCTTGCTCGTTATCAGCTGACTCGTGAACAACACCGGTCAATCCTATCTTGTTTCTGTTGACAAAAATGGTGCGTTTATGCTAACATAAGGAAGAAATGGCTCTGAGCACTATGGGACTTAACATCTGTGGTCATCAGTCCCCTAGAACTTAGAACTACTTAAACCTAACTAACCTAAGGACATCACACACATCCATGCCCGAGGCAGGATTCGAACCTGCGACCGTAGTAGTCGCGCGGTTCCGGACTGAGCGCCTGAACCGCTAGACAACCGCGGCCGGCTAACATAAGGATAGAAATTGATGAGCTAAAATAAAATAAAAACCACCTGCGCGCATCCTCAAGAGGCAGTGTAAAGCATCTGGTGAAACAGCGACAGTGTGGTGTAGCGTAGTGTAACTCTCAGTCCTGACATTTATTGTCAGCCGACACAATCCGAGAACAAAGACCAGAAAAACTGCGTGAAGTAATGCTACTACTCGATAGCTGATAAACTGACAACAGCCACTGTACGGGAATAGGGTTGAGAAGTCTTTACCTACCCACCTTATTCACCTGATCTTGAGCCCTCATATTTTCACCTTTCTTACTCTCTATCGAGCAGCCTTCCAGGAACTTCATTTCCAGATGAAAATCCGCGCCGAACGTGGTTCGACGAGTTCTTCGTATCAGAACCGCATGATTTCTACACTCGCGGAAACGAAACGTTACCCCAGTGTTGACAGACTGTTGTAAATAGTGAAGGAGAACATGTTATTGATTACTAAAGTCTCTTTTAGGTGTATCTCTTGTGTTTATTAATCTTATAGAAAAACGCTACGAACCTACGCACCTATCCAACAATTTCGAGAGAGCGGTTCAGCTGCAGTCCCAGTATCGAGCACGTTCTTTGTAGTGCGTATCTTCCTGCTACAGTTGAGTTACTTGCCTACTTCGGCTCTCGATGACATCGCTGTGTGAGCTCAAACATTCAAGTTTTTTTTTTCGCCCTCGTTCTTTTTGCTACCTTATGTATGCGGTACTCTATGCCATCAATGAAGTGCACGTGGTGGGATCTCAAGACGGTGCAGACAAAGCAGAATTGTTGGAGTGGCTGTGGTTCAGAGACCCGGGAAGTACCGCTCTTGAGCGGGACGGGTAAATGGCCGGCGAAACCTCGTGTGGGAACTCTCGGAGTTTCAGCAGGCCGCACAATCTACGTGAGTGCACGCCGCCGCGGCGCGTGGAACGCCGACGGTGCGACGTCCGATGTGTCGCCCTCGACTGCTCACAGCATCGCACCGCGCCGGCCGCAGGCGCTGTTCTCTTACGCCTGGCCACGCACCGACTCCTGAGCGGAGAACGGCGAGGCTCCCACACAAATCCGATGGTTCGAAAATCTGAAAACCCGCGCCGGCAGTCAGAAAATCCTTGCAATGGCCGCTCGGCTTCCCCGCCTCACTCTCCTCTTGCCCATCCGAGTGCGTTTAAGTCACGGATAGTAGCACACCGGTCGTACCGAGCGGAAAGAGAACCAGTAAGCGTAATGTTCAACTTGCAGAGCTCGATGGGTATGACATCTGCACGTAAAGCCGTCAACAATGTTTCACACACACACACACACACACACACACACACACACAAAGACGCGACTGACAAGGGAACCTCCCAATCGACCCCCGTCAGATTTAGTTATAAGTTGGCACAGTGGATAGGCCTAGAAAAATTGAACACAGATCAATCGAGAAAAAGGTAAAAAGTTGTGTACAACTATGAAAAAAATAAGCAAAATATACAAACTGAGTAGTCTATGCGCAAGATAGACAACATCAAGGATAATGTGAGCTCAGGAGCGCCGTGGTTCCGTGATTAGCGTGAGCAGCTGGGGAACGCGAGATCTTTCGTTCAAGTCTTCCTTCGAGTGAAAAGTTTAATTTTTTATTTTCAGACAATTATTATCTGTCCGTCCGTCCGTCCGTCCGATGCGAGGTACCTGCGCCGTAGTATGGGGACGCTACACCTAAACAAACATCGAAACACACGACGTCAGTCGGTTACAGCGCAAGGAAGCCTGCTAACGAGGCTTCCTGGCTGGCAGTTGACTGTTCGCTACTTTGGACGATAGTGCATTAAATACGTGAGATGTATTCCGTGGGCAATATGAATCCAGCAAATATAGCTCGCGACTTCAATAACAAGGTCAATGAACGAACGGACAGATCATAACTTTGCGAAAATAAAGAAAGTAAACTTTTCACGCGAGGGAAGACTTGAACCAAGGATATCTCCTTCCGCAGCTACTCACACTAACCACGGGACCACAGCGCTCCTGAGCACATACTCTCCTTGATGTTGCCTACCTTGCGCATAGACTATTCAGTTTGTATATTTTGCTTATCTTTTTCATAGTTCCACACAACTTCTTCCTGTTTTCTCGATTGATCTGTGTTCAGTTTTTCAAGGCCTATCCACTGTGCCAACTTATAACTAAATCTGAGGGGGGTGCGATGGGGAGGTTCCCTTGTGAGAAATTTGGTATGTAGCAGCGGTTAAAGGCACGTGCATGTGTTTTTTTTTTTAAATTCTTTATTCAAACCAATAATATCATACATGATAACCCACCACCTCATACATTTGTGGGTCTTGAGATCTACAGTACTTTCAATAATATTTAGCAGCATTTACTAATTCTTATTTCAACCTTCTTATATGCTACAGGATATGATATGTTAGTAATTCAAGGGGTAAGAGCTTATCTCTATACTCTAACTATTCCAGAAGCCACCTCCTGCAGCGGAACAGGCGTGCAATTGAATGTATAAACTTACTTCTCGTCCGTGCGCACCGAGCTAATCCCAGTAGGCGCGGCCCTGGCATCGGGATGGCCTTTAGAAAATCGCTGCAGGTACTGTTTGTGGGTATCCTATCTACTTCCTACTTTAAAACTGCCTATCAACCAAGTCATTATCGGTGTGCAATTGTCAGGTCCGAGATAGTTGCGCACATTCCCCCTGTTCCAGGACGTGGCGTATTCCAACCGTTACGGCGATTGGCCAGTCCACGCCCTGACGGAATGGGATAGGTCGCAGTGTGTCATATTGTGATCAATAATTCAAAAATTTTCCCTACGGTATTCCCGCAGGACCTTTGCCGATACCTCGCTGGCAAGGCGGTTTATGATCTCGAATGTGGTCGGGTTCCTAATAAGTGATAAGTTTCATTATATGGTAGCTGGTGTCTTAAATCAGTGGCTACATCATCGAAGATAGGACTCTCGTAGATCACGTGATTCAGAGTGCCCATTTCAGCTCCGCAGTCACACGAACGGGTAGCCCTTTTCCAGAACAGGCAAAGGTATGCCAGTTACGGCCCATGACCTGTGAGCAAGTGCAGCAGTCTCTTACTAGAAGTGCGGAAGTTGGGGCCGTTCTTTAATGTCTGGCAGCAGTTGGTGAGTCCTTCTGCCGGTTTCCTCTCTGTCCCAGAATTCTTGCCAAAGTTCTTCTCCTCTTCTTTTGATTGCAAACTTATCCCCCACCTGCACCCCCATAATGCTTTCAGTTCTTTCTACTTCCCATCTTTTTACCCAATACCAAGGTCCAGGGCATACACCTCATTGAGTATCAGTAGTGGCCCCCCGGAGATGCTCTGTATGCTCTGTATGCTCCAATGGAACGCAGAAGCATGTTTCGCTTGACCCTCCTCACGGCCATAGCAGGCAGGACCCTCGTGAACCTGTGTGCCCAGACTCCAGATCAGTAACCCATGATCGAGAAGAGAATGGTGTTATGATATAGCTTTATGAGTTCTGGTGGAATGTGGAATCTTCTGTGTCCTATCATGATGAGGTTGTTCAAAGCTTCAAATGATCTTTGAGTTGGTGCTTCTATATGCTTAGCAAAGCTCCGTCTCTCATCAATGATCACGCCTAGATACTGGGCCTTGCGACGCAGAATTACTGGTGAGCCCCCGATCCTCATCGTCGGATTTCTGGCCAATTGGCCTTTCAATAGTAAGTATCTTGACTTTTCGGGTGCTATTGTGATTTTCGTCCTGTGGCACCATTGTGTGAATATAGTTAATGCCCTATCAATCTTAGGTTCTAGATCTTCGTGACTCCGGCCACACACCAGCAGAAGGAGGTCGTCTGCGTAGACTACCGCCTCTAGCTCATCAACACTGCTCTCCAGGAGAGTCTCCATGTTTATGTCCCAAAAGAGCGGCCCCAGGACAGAGCCCTGTGGACATCCCCTTGTAATCTTCTTACCAATTCGCCCGCTAGGGGGCGATAACCAGACCTCCCTTTCCTTACAATAGCTCCTATTACAGCCGTATGGCGGCCCTGGACACTCCTTCTCCCGCAAGCAGGAGAAGAGCGAAGGCCACCACCAGGTTGTCGAAGGCGCCACTGATATCGACCATGACGCCAACTATGTACTTGTGCGGAGACGACTCACGGACCTCGGCCGCCAGGGCAATTGCGTCAGACGCAGATCGCCGTTGCCGAAAACCGAATTGCCTGTCGCTCATCCCACACAGCACACGGTGTGCCGCCAGTCTGTCAGTTAGCAACCTCTCCAAAAATTTGCCCAACAGCTCCAACAGACAAATTGGTCTGTAGGACTTGCTTCCTTTGAGTATTTATCCTGTCCTTTTTTTTATGATAATCACATTGGTCTGTTTCGAGATGGAAGGAAACGTTCTGAGCCGCAGTGCCTCATTGTAGATTCTTGCTAGAGGTGTTACCAGTTGAGGAGCGAGGTTGTGCACTACTTCCACAACAATGCCGTTTGGTCCTGGGGTCTTCCCTCTCTTTAATAATTTATGGGCGCCGCCACTTCCTCTTCCGAGAACGGATAGACTATCGTGTTATTCCTATATTCTTCCTGCGTTGCCTGCCTAATTAAGCGTTACTCCTCTGTGTCTTCGTCAACTCTATCATCAGGGAGCAGCGAGCGGAGAAGGATCTCAGCGATTTTCTGCCAAGGCCCCGTCATCCGGTTTCCATCCTTGACCGTGGAGAGCAGCATTGGCGACCTAATTTTCTCCCTTACTATCCGATAAGGAATGCCACAGAGATCCATAGCCAACTGGCTTTGCACATGTTTCTCCCAGCTTTGCAGCCTGACTGCTCGTAGTTCCTTCTGGAACTGTTCCTTGGCTTCTCTGTATGTTTGCAGCCAGCATTGTTTTTCCCCCTAGACGATACTTCGCTGTTAGTACCTCATCGCCCTCCTGACAGACTGACGCATCTGCCCCAGTTCTGCAGACCACGGTTATGGAGAGGCCGCTACGGCTCTCTTTCTGGTTGGAACAGCAGCCTTCACTCCGTGGTGAGAGCGCCCACCAGCTCTTCGACGTAGTTATTGACGTCTTCAGCACCCTCTGGCCATTCCGGGGCGTCAAATTCTCCTGCAAGGTGCTCCCAGTTAGTCTTATTGTAGTTTAGCTGTACTTCCCACCCTATGTCCCAATGGCTCTCTTTATCTGAGATCGTAAAGGTGATTAGATTGTGATCACTAGTTGTGTCTCTGTCTCCAACCATCCAATTTGTACGTTGGCAAAGATATTGGCTCTCATCAACGTCACATCAATGTTCGTTCCTTTGCTCCCGGCGCCCGTGTCACCCGGGAGGGGGGGGGGGGTGTATTTCCTGGTCTATTGGCAATGAGAAGCTTTAGAGACATAATAGTCTCTTCCAGGGGGCCTCCTCTTTCATACCGAGAGCCACTGTGCCATAGGATGATGTGGCATTCATATCTGCCACCACTACAACCTTTCTCCTTCTTAGCACTGCAGGCACCTGCGGAAGTTGGTAAAGATACACTTCAATGTCAGTGCCGTACTGAAAGTACGTATTTATCAGATATATGATGCCAATTGGTGACTGAAATTCTATGACATTGCAATGATCGTCAGAGAGGTGTGAGAGCACTGTTAACCGCAGTGCCCTATTGGTTACTATAATGGTGGCTTTCCGGCTGTCACCGAAACTAACTACCTGCCAACTCATGGCAACAAAAGCTATGTTCCCTGTAAGAGTGTGGCTCCTGTAAACCGAGAACGTCAAGGCTCCTCTCCTCCACCACTCCCCGAAGCTCCTGCATGAGCAGCCTGCTGTTGTGTGCATTCAGCTGTCCTATCTGAATTTCTGTAGTCATGGGAAGTATGTGTGTACATAGGACTCCGGAAAGGTTTTCCTCCAGTCATAGTTAGATAGGACAGACTGATTATATATTTCGTTTAGATCAAAGGTTTCATTTCGTCTTTCGAATACCTTCTTTACGAGGTCACGCAGATGTCGGTGGGAAGATTCACAGTTTTTAGTTGTACTTTGTTAACAGCCTCTATGGTCACCTTACCTTACGCCCATATTAATGCCCCACCCGCACTAGGTGTCGTAGTGCCGTGGTCGGGACACCCAGCTCCTCCAGGAGGAACAGTTGCAAAGAATGTTCAAGATTTGGGCATATTCTAACAGGATCAATTGCTGTTCGTCCAGCTGGTGGTTTTCCTGAGACGGTGCTGACGTTAATACTACTGACTCTGTGTGAGATACTAACTGTGTTGACCTGCACTGGCGGTTCCAGTACAGAGCTCCCTTTGAAACGTCCCCTTTGAACAATTATACATGACTGTGCTTAAACTGACACACAATATTTTGTTAGCGCAACTCAATCTGACTTTCAAAATTCCCTACAAAAGAATGGCCCTGACTAACATTAAACTATACCTTTCACAAATCACTTACCTCACAAAAATCTTCGCTGCTCAAGCTACTGCAATACAGCGAGCGCCACTACTGCCAGCTAAATAAAAGATTCAAACTATGGAAGGCACTAACTACTGATAGGGATAGTTAGCAAATGAAAGATATTAATAGAGAACAAACAATGTATTTACCTTGATATCATCATATATAAATATAGCAGTTCATGACAAATTTCAAAACTCCGCCATCTCTCTCCCCACATCCACCACTGCTGGCGGCTCACCTCCAACTGCGCAACGCTACGCGCTGTTCACATCCAGCTGCCGCTGCCCAACACTACAATGGCGAGTATTACAACAATGCAAAGCAGCCGCAGACTGCACACAGCACAGCCAGTGATTTTCATACAGAGGTGGCGTTACCAATAAAGAAAACCTAAACAGCCTACTTACATAGCCCCCATGCTCCCCACAAAAAATTTTACAAATTGGATTGGGCAGTGGCCAATACACATTTGAAAAAGTTTTTTCATAATTACAATAACAAAGATATCAAATGCACACACTTATTGATACAACGTTGGTCAAAAGCTAAAATTTTCTCACAGTCCATAAAGATAGTCCTGATCATTCATCATAATAGTAATTACAGGTTTTTTTTTCACAAAGTCTCATTAGTAAAAGAAATTGCACACAGAAGTAGTGGATTTCCATGCAGTCTTGAAGAAGTAGTGTTGTCCTTCCAACGGAAAGACAGTGCTGACTCTTGACATGCAGATGGGTAATGCTCCACAACAGAGCAAACCCACAGCAGAGTCAGTCGAAATTTTGAAGAGTATTGGTAGGCAGGTCATCACAGAGTAGACCCACTGTAGTCCTGGTAGAGATTACGGTATTGGTGGGCCACCAGAGGTGCAGACCCACTGCCGTCCTTGTAGAAATAATGGTGTTGATGGATCATCAAAGATGTAGACCCACTGTAGTCCTTGTAGAGATAGCCAGCAGCCATCTGTTGTGACTGTGCAGGTGCACAATCACCATTGAAGAGTCTTGCGGATAATATAGCAAGTCCATAAACCACCACTTGTGCACTCACAAAGTTTTTGAAATTGTCCTTAGAACCAGCAATGCTGTTATCCAGTCCCTTGCTGAATTATTAACACACGTGCAAACACTATCAGTCCCTACTTCTCACATATTGTCCATGTACTATGACCAACAGAAACGTGTGCAGTGAAATGTTACTTAATTTGAAGAACTGGTAACAATTACAATTTGGTAACATAAAAATACAATAACAAAGGTACAAAATACATCATTAAAGAACATAATAATACAGATAACATTTGTAGTACAGGCTTTACAAAAGAATCGAACTAACATATACATCAGTGGAATTATGACATGAGTATATACATAAAAGATCACAATAACTTTTGAAACATCAACTTCACACATGAGCATTAAACAGAACGGAATTAATAATGTCTAACATCTTTACAAAGTAAATAACATATTATTAATGCGAATTATATTCGAGGATAACAGTATTCCTCATCATAGTGAATGTAGCTTAATATTAAAAGAAAAAAAAAATTCTATGAAACTACACAGAGACAGGAAGAAAACAAATACACAAGGGTACACAAACATATAGTGGGATAACACAAAAGGGAAAGGACAGGGTTTGTTTTACTGCAGTATTTTGCATGGAGATCTCCCTTTGTTCATCATTATTCCCAAAAAGTCCTATCTAAGCCTGCCTTCTGTATTTTGTTCACATCCTCTGTCAATTATAGTTTTTCTCCACTGTACAGTATCCTATTTCTTATAAATTTATAATAGTTAGTTTCTTATATAGTCTACCCCCTCTTAAGCTAACTTAAATCTACTGAGCTCAGATGCTAAACTAAGGGACGAGGCAATGCAGCAGCACATAAAACAATTAATATAAACAGCAATAAAAAAATGGAAAATCGCAAAGCAAGCTACAGTAAATCTAAATCACCAAGCAATTCAACATTACAACTAACATGAGGCAATGCGCAGCAAACAAAAAATAAATCTGGCTTAGCAGAGTAACACAAATTAAAGTTCAGTAGCACTATGCCTGGCAAACAGCAGCTTATATCTAAACATGACATAGCTCAAGCAGAAAAAATAGTACACTAAAGATAACAATGCAGATAAGGGAAATGTATAATCACATCTTAATGTCTAAGTAATTAAAGTGGTGCACCACAACAACTTATTTTAAAAACATATTACCATGTACTTGAAAAGAAAATTATGTGTCCAGTTACTGTTACTAGTCCCTTCTTATTGTTCTTTCCTTTCCAAGTGCTCCTTTTTTTTTAAAGAATGTGGATTACAAAATTATCATTTAATAGATCTGTTGACAGAAAGTGTTCACATTAGCAAATGCATCTAAGTTTATTTTATAAAACTAATGCTGTAACACAGCTGGAAAACAGGTATCAAATGAAATAAGCAATTACACAAACCAAAGCATAAAATATCATTCAATAGTCATGTGGCATTTCGTAAGTCAGTAGCTCTCAACTCTCGTAGAAAGACACTTGTCATAATCAGGTGTGCAGATGTACGAATATTTCCCATCAATTCATAAGCATTTCAGTAATTAGCACAAAGTACGAGTAATCATATGTTTTCAGGTAATGAGCGTGTAATATTTGCGATGGTTTCTACAAAGGTATGTCAATAACAAGGTTAATGGAAGTAATGAGGGTGCCACATTTGCAATATTTTCTCTAAAGGAATGTCAATGGCGAGGATAAAGGCCTGCCTTTTTTTGCTTTTTTACCAGTGCCGCTGACCGCTGAAAGGCTAATGGCCTTTTTTTTTTTTTTTTTTTTCGGGCGGCTGTCGCCCAGGTGGGTGCCCGCGACGCATTACGTGCAGGTGGTCACTTAACTTTCTTACGGAAATATTTACGACAGCAGTTTCCGCTACAGTGACAGTATCACATAAAAATATTTCACAGGTCGAAAATTTGCGTTACAAATGTGTAGAAACAGAATCCTGTAAATATAACAGCGTTCAAAAAATTTTCGCCAGCATTGTGATACATTCACGCATTTACACACATTTCATAACTCTTAAAGTACGAATCTCGGTTTCCAACAACCTGTTTCACAAGTCAAGAGTCCCTAACTTCTATTCATTACTCCTTACCTTATTACACATATATGTATCCATCGACACTCGTCAATATTTCGTCATTATAAATATGAAGCATAATCAAATAACTCATATAGCCTCAGCCTATTAAGCATAAACATACCTCAGCAGCATAATACACATCGTCGTCGTAAAAATAACATCATAACACCTCAGTCAAATCTCAAAATCGTCGTAGCTTCCTCCAATAATTAAAAAAATTCTCTGCTCATGTCAAAAGTGTCATCTGCCTCAAACGTACTTTAAAATCATGAATCCATACCAAATACATCATTCAAAGCTCTCATAGTATCACAATGGTTCCGAAAAAATATGAACAGTTCACACAGTACAGACAAAATACAATTTCATAAGTGTGAAGTTATCCAACTGTGTAATTGCGCAAACATCTGTCACTGATGTAATAAAAAAAGTTTATCTCTCAGTTACATGATAAGATAGCTGTGTAATTTGTGTGTTAGAGAAATATGGTACCCATGTGTAAAGTTGTATAAGCAAATACCATATTAGCTAGGTTTCCTTGTGGTTGCCAAACACATGGTACACAAAGTAAGTGTGTAACCCCCTGAGGATCAATGTAATTATACCCTCAGGTGTTACAGATTACAGCAATGAAATGAAATGTATCACTGAAAACCTTTGTATCATTGTACTTCAAATATCTTTAAAAATAAATGTTTTAAGTACAAAATTAATCACTCAAATGCGTGTCCTGTAGCGCTAAATGTGCGTCTTGCTGTAAGATAATTCTGTGGAAGTGTCATAATTATCGTCCTCCGAAAGCTAAGTTCTGCAGAAGTCAATGTACTTACCTCATGATAAACAAAAGTGAAATGCTTTGCGTATAGATATCGTAGTTATTATGCTTATTGGCGTGATGAAGAAAGTACTGTACTGTAACGTATTGTTGTGCTACAGAAAAGGCTGTCTCATTGTAGCTATACCACAAAAGTTACTACTAAAACATGTTTTACTTTGCAGAATAAAACAGAAAAACTGTGCAGAAATAAAACAGAAACACCGCAAAAGCAACATTGTATATTGTCACTCATTAGTAGCGTCGTGATAAAATCGTGTAGCTGTCACATAAACTAACCACTGTGTCATCTGGTATCTCACAGAAAGTACTTTAGATCCAGAATATATTTTCAAGTATACCAAAATGTTGCATTAAAATCTCATTAGCAGTACCAGTATGTGTCCTAAGTATGTAAGCCTGATAGTCGTTACGTAATCGTGCAACTAACAAGCAAGAATGTACAAATACAACACTGTGTCGTCTGTTCACTATAACAATGCATTCGTAATTTCTGTTTAAAAATGTTCCCTAGGTTCTAGACTGAATATTTAACTTCAAACGTTGTTGTATGTTAACAGTTTCTTAAGTCTGACAAAGCATACTAGAAATGCGAAGTGAAAAGTTATATGGCAAAGACAAAGTTAAAAATCAGATTATCTTTCAATAAACGGTTTTACATGTGAAATCTGGTGTAAACCTTTACTCTTCATAGTACTCAGAGTTTGAACTTGAATGCAATTGTCATGCAGTATACGTCGGTAAAGAATACTGGAATTTTTCTCAAGGTTAGCGTCTATGTTATTTTTCGCAGAGCCAGCCGGCGCACGCGGATGCCTGCGGTGCGAGTCATTGTCTGTTCCTATGTTGGCGCGCGTCGTTATTGGGATTAGGAGACCTAACTTCTACAAATTCACCGTGACGAGAGGGCCCTGCTCTGTTTGTATCCCGCCAGTTCTGATGCAATTCAGGTCTGTCGTTACGATAATATCGTCTGTCGTCATGTCGGTAGTTCCTGTAGTTTCTTTCTTGTCGGTTAAGTGGTGGAGAATTTCTCCCTGAATCGTAACTGCGCGCTGAACTGTTGCGTCTGAAGTTATTCTGTCTCCCTTGATAATAATTTTGGTTCCCATATTGTCTGTTTCTCTTATTGTCTCTACATCTACATCTACATTGATACTCCGCAAGCCACCCAACGGTGTGTGGCGGAGGGCACTTTACGTGCCACTGTCATTACCTCCCTTTCCTGTTCCAGTCGCGTATGGTTCGCGGGAAGAACGATTGTCTGAAAGCCTCTGTGCGCGCTCTAATCTCTCTAATTTTACATTCGTGATCTCCTCGGTAAGTATAAGTAGGGGGAAGCAATATATTCGATACCTCATCCAGAAACGCACCCTCTCGAAACCTGGCGAGCAAGCTACACCGCGATGCAGAGCGCCTCTCTTGCAGAGTCTGCCACTTGAGTTTATTAAACATCTCCGTAACGCTATCACGGTTACCAAATAACCCAGTGACGAAACGCGCCGCTCTTCTTTGGATCTTCTCTATCTCCTCCGTCAACCCGACCTGGTACGGATCCCACACTGATGAGCAATACTCAAGTATAGGTCGAACGAGTGTTTTGTAAGCCACCTCCTTTGTTGATGGACTACATTTTCTAAGCACTCTCCCAATGAATCTCAACCTGGTACCCGCCTTACCAACAATTAGTTTTATATGATCATTCCACTTCAAATCGTTCCGTACGCATACTCCCAGATATTTTACAGAAGTAACTGCTACCAGTGTTTGTTCCGCTATCATATAATCATACAATAAAGGATTCTTCTTTCTATGTATTCGCAATACATTACATTTGTCTATGTTAAGGGTCAGTTGCCACTCCCTGCACCAAGTGCCTATCCGCTGCAGATCTTCCTGTATTTCGCTACAATTTTCTAATGCAGCAACTTCTCTGTATACTACAGCATCATCCGCGAAAAGCCGCATGGAACTTCCGACACTATCTACTAAGACATTTATATATATTGTGAAAAGCAATGGTCCCATAACACTCCCCTGTGGCACGCCAGAGGTTACTTTAACGTCTGTAGACGTCTCTCCATTGATAACAACATGCTGTGTTCTGTTTACTAAAAACTCTTCAATCCAGCCACACAGCTGGTCTGATATTCCGTAGGCTCTTACTTTGTTTATCAGGCGACAGTGCGGAACTGTATCGAACGCCTTCCGGAAGTCAAGAAAAATAGCATCTACCTGGGAGCCTGTATCTAATATTTTCTGGGTCTCATGAACAAATAAGGCGAGTTGGGTCTCACACGATCGCTGTTTCCGGAATCCATGTTGATTCCTACATAGTAGATTCTGGGTTTCCAGAAATGACATGATACGCGAGCAAAAAACATGTTCTAAAATTCTACAAGAGATCGACGTAAGAGATATAGGTCTATAGTTTTGCGCGTCTGCTCGACGACCCTTCTTGAAGACTGGGACTATCTGTGCTCTTTTCCAATCATTTGGAACCATCCGTTCCTCTAGAGACTTGCGGTACACGGCTGTTAGTCATTACCACGGAGAGGTGATCTTTCCCTGTAGTTATTACTACTCTGCCAACGGTTGTCATACGGGTAATGTCTGTTTTGGTCACGATTTGCGTTGTAAGAATAGACCAGTCGTGTCCGGTTATTGTTTCTGTCGTCACGGAATTGTGACGGATGTGACCTGTAATTGTTGTGTCCTTGTTTTCGCGTTCCGCGATTATCAGTGTCAATTTCTAGTTCTTGTAACAGTCCCTGAAAAGCTTCATTGTCGTCTTTGCAACGTCCTGCTAAAATAATATGCCGTAAATGTTCAGGTAATTTGATTAAGCAAATGCGGATGAGTTCTGAGGGGCTGTATGGGTTTGACAGGTACTGATTCTTGTGCAACATGTCTTCAAAATATTTCACAAGACTGGAGAATTCAGATTGTTCGAAATGTTTCATCATTATGATACCATGTTTTACTCGGTCTTGTGTGGCTTGAGACCAATATGCTGAGAGGAAGGCATGGTAAAATTGTCCTTCACTGTGGCAATCGTGAATGACCGATCGCATTCTTACAGCTGGTTCATCCTCTAAGTAGCCACACATAAATTCTAATCTGTGTTCCAACGACCAGTTGGGAGGAAAACAATGAGAGAATTGATGGAGCCATGCTTGTGGATGAATGTCGTTGCCAGAATTCTTAAATGTTTTGAATTTACGTGTAGTAATGAACAGCTTATAGTCAAAATCATCATGTCGGCGAGTCGCATATCGGTCATTGTTAGGTCGTGTCGGCCGTTCCATCTCAAAATTCGGTGCACATTGCCAATTTCTTTCATAACTTCCGAAATGCCCTGTGTTATTATTTTGCGGCTTTTCCGTGTTTCTAAGTCCCTCTTCCCGTGTTGGAGCGCCAGTGTCCTCTGAAATACGTAATTCTTGTATTACCTGTTTCAGCTGATCTTGTACTTCCCGGATTTCTCTTTGGTGTTGTGTATTAATTTGATTCTGATTTTGTTTAAATTTTCTTATTTGTTCATACTCTTCTGTGTCAGTGAAGGCTACGGGTCTTGTGTCATTCAGATCATCATCTACCTTTGTAGATAAGTTAGTGACCTGATCCGAAAGTTCGGCTACTTTCTCCGATAGTGTCCTTATTTCTTCAGTGTGTTTTTCTGAACCAAGTTTCAGAGTATCTACAGTGTCCTTAAAGTTTTCCTGAGTTTTTGCAAGTTGCGTAACCGAATCGGTAGATGCAACTGAGTCAAATTTAGATTGCAAGGTCTCATGATTTTCATGAACAATAATTTGCAGTTCTTTTATGGCTGCTTCGTGATTCTGTAATGCATTTTCATGCCGCGAAAAAATAGGTTGAAAATGCTCACAAATTTGTGTTTTTACGTCATTACAGACTTTTTGACATTTCGATTCAATGTTATGTAACTCAGTAGTTAAATCTTCACGTGTTTGTTCAAGTGTTTGTTCCAATGAGTCTAACTTTTTAAGATTTTGTTCCACTGTGTCTAACTTTTGAAGCTTTTGCTGTGTTTGTCTCTGATTTTGTTCCATTGTGTCTAACTGTGGCTGTGTTTGTCTCTGATGTTGTTCCATTGTGTCTAACTGTTGCTGTGTTTGTCTCTGATGTTGTTCCATTGTGTCTAACTTTTCAAGCTTTTGTCCCATTTGTTGCATTAATTGTAATAACAATGCACTGGTGTCTGAAACATGTTCCTCAGTGCTTTTCGGCAGTGAAGTTGCACCGGCAACATTCACATTTTGACAAGTGGAAAATGTGCCTTGACTCATTTGAGAAAACGGTGGGAACCCAAAACCTGAGTCTGCAGTATTTGCAATATTGTGTTCTGTCATTCCCGATTCCTGAGGCGAGCTGTTGCCGACCAATCGATCGATAACGCTTCCCTGTTCACTACCTGTTTCACTGTCTACACCATTGTTTGCCGCCCGCTCCATTTCCCTATGCGCAATTACCAAATTACTACTTTGAACATTAGTTAATTCATTACTCTGCGGCGCTAACACACTGCTTTCGTCTTCACTGTCATTTCTCAGTTTACTTTGGAGCCTAGTATTACGTTTTTCACACGCCATTATTGTCACAGTATTTCACACGATAACACAGAAAAGCGCAATTTGAAGAGCAAAATAAAATAACATAGCAATGGAAATAATGTCTACTTAATTGCCAGCGCAGCTGCGAAATACTTGGTGCAAATCTACATGCATGCCACAACTGTTTTACTGTACAACAATGAAAAACTACAACTACAAAGGAAATTCTCTCTATAATTACGCGCTAGCAATAAACAATAGCTACACTAATTACACAAACTACAAGAAAAAAATCAGAAGATTCCAGTGAGGTATCCTAGGCTAAGGGTCGACATATGAAACGTCCCCTTTGAACAATTATACATGACTGTGCTTAACCTGACACACAATATTTTTTTAGCGCAACGCAATCTGACTTTCAAAATTCCCTACAAAAGAATGGCCCTGACTAACATTAAACTATACCTTTCACAAATCACTTACCTCACAAAAATCTTCGCTGCTCAAGCTACTGCAATACAGCGAGCGCCACTACTGCCAGCTAAATAAAAGATTCAAACTATGGAAGGCACTAACTACTGATAGGGATAGTTAGCAAATGAAAGATATTAATAGAGAACAAACAATGTATTTACCTTGATATCATCATATATAAATATAGCAGTTCATGACAAATTTCAAAACTCCGCCATCTCTCTCCCCACATCCACCACTGCTGGCGGCTCACCTCCAACTGCGCAACGCTACGCGCTGTTCACATCCAGCTGCCGCTGCCCAACACTACAATGGCGAGTATTACAACAATGCAAAGCAGCCGCAGACTGCACACAGCACAGCCAGTGATTTTCATACAGAGGTGGCGTTACCAATAAAAAAACCTAAACAGCCTACTTACACCTTGAACGAATACTGGTCGGCCCACTACTACAGGACGCCTGTATTGAATTGCTTGATTTTCTGGCGCTCGTTGTCCCCAGCAATAGGGAGAGGGAGCGGCCACTTGTTCCTGTGGGCCCGTCTGGAAACACGCATCCTTCATTTACCTTCTTCCATTTCTACCTTCTGCAAGTAATGTTAGCAATTATTTAAACTTTGCTACCCTGGCCGCATCCCTTCGCCTCTTGCATGGGGATCTACGTTTGGGCATCCTGGTTGCCCGAGTGGATTCAGCCAAAGTCAGTTCTTGACGTGCATGTGTTTGCGGTTGAAAGACATATCGAAAAGTATGGAGCACAGTAGACTGTGTCAGCACTGTCTGTAAGATGTATTGCGCCCCTATGCAGTGGATCAACTGGTAAGCATCACTTTTTTCTAATCTATGGCGTTGTGGTACATAGAAATTATGAAATAACCAATAATCTTGGTTGAAAAACCGGATTCATAATTTTATTTATCAAAAAATGGCTCTGAGCACTATGGGACTTAACTTCTGAGGTTATCAGTCCCCTAGAACTTGGAACTACTTATACGCAACTAACATGAGGACATCACACACATCCATGCCCGAGGCAGGATTCGAACCTGCGACCGTAGCAGTCGCGCGGTTCCAGACTGTAGCGCCTAGAACCGCTCGGCCACACCGTCTGGCATTTTATTTATCCTCCGATGACGTGTTTCGCCTTATACAAGGCATCTTCAGATTGGCTTACTATAAAAAATACAACCTTTCATATAGATGACATGATCCCTATTTAGCGAGTTGGACAAGCAAGGAAAATAAAAGTAACTCAACAGGTAAAAATGCTGTCGAACACATAGGATGCCGCACATACAAATGTTCCAGTAGGAAACCGCCGTACACCAGTTTATTCATAAAACGTGTAAAAAACTGTTATCTTGTCCATCAAAGATAAGGTAAACCCTGGCGTATTCAACGGAGCTTAGATTAGAATAGACCCATACCCTATTCCCTACTCTAATACAGTGTGGGCCACGTGAGATTCCGGCCAGATTGTCTCCAGAAGTATTCATATTTAATTGGCCGGATGTCTTACAATTTACAGTAGAAATGAAATGAAATGTCGTGTGGCTAGGGCCTCCCGTCGGGTAGACCGGTCGCCTGGTACAAATATTTTGAGTTGACGGCACTTCGGCGACTTGGACGTCAATGGGGATGAGATCATGATGATGATGATGATGATGATAATGATGACAACACAAATCCAGTCCCTAAGCGGAGAAAATCTCCGACCCAGCCGGGAATCGAACCCGGGTCGCTTTGCACGGCATTCCGTCGCGCTGACCACTCAGCTGTTAGTGCAGACGTAATTCACAGTGTTCTTCACAGAAAGCCGCCAAGCGAGTGTTGTCACTCTGCCGGTAGTGGCTCACCTTTTCCATCTTCCTTTGTTGCTTCTATGCCATATTGTTCGTTATATTTCTGACTTCATATTGGGCTGTCAATACGTTTATATCTCTCAGATTTCAAATCGCAACCAAGGACTTGTTGACATCAGTCCTTCGATCTGATCCAAGCGAATTAGTAGCTGACAGTTGTGCGTAGCTTTATAAGATTAGTTCAAAATCGTTCAAATGGCTCTGAGCACTATGGGACTTAACTTCTGAGGTCATCAGTCCCCTAGACTTTAGAACTATTCAAACGTAACTAACCTAAGGACGTCACACACATCCACCCCCGAGGCAGGATTCGAACCTGCGACCGTAGCGGTCGCGCGGTTCCAGACTGCAGCGCCTAGAAAGGCTAGCTCACACCGGCCGCCTAAGATTAGTCAAAAGTCTTCCATGGAGGCTACTTTGAGGCGAAAAAACACCTCTGACATTTTGTTTTCTGTAATTCTTGTTTATGATAACCATCACTGGACGCCTGACAAAACACCTTCAGCTAGGAACCTTCTCTTTGGGTACCGAGATATTATTGAGGAAAAATTAATGTCCTACTACATTTGTAGCTCTACAATACAAATCTTGACTTTCCTTATACTCGAAACTAGTTATTGGTTGATAGAAAATTCAGTACAAAACAAAATATACAAAAGTTTTCGCGATGTTTGATTTAACAAGACGTCATAAACTGACTTAAAACCTCCAAGAAACGTTAGACAGGTCAGTCACCACGAAGACTAGGTAGCCTGTAACCTTTCCGTACATCTGAGTGGTACTTGCAACTCCACATACCGACTTACATAGTGATGATTGGTGATTCAGTGAGCCGCTTAATCACTGAGTAGATTTAGTACTACAACACCAAAATAAACAATTTGATGTTACTATATTAAGGCAAATAATATTTCTGCTTGTATAATTTTACGCAGTTGAGTTGTAACCAAAATGTCTGACCAGTAAAAGTGTTTAGTTACCACGTCATTAGCGCACTATGCTCAAATTTTTCACAAATAATTTTGAGATGAATTACACAAATTGCGTTTCTTGGGGCATTTTTTTCCTGTTGCAAAGATAAAATTCCTCGTAACCCAATGTTGCAATTTCGTGAATATAAATACACTACTGGCCATTAAAATTGCTACACCACGAAGATGACGTGGTACAGACGCGAAATTTAACCGACAGGAAGAAGATGCTGTGATATGCAAGTGATTAGCTTTTCAGAGCATTCACAAAAGGTTGCCCCCGGTAGCGACACCTACAACGTGCTGACATGAGGAAAGTTTCCAACCGATTTCACAGACACAAACTGCAGTTGACAGGTGTTGCGTTATGAAACGTTATTGTGATGCCTCGTGTAAGGAGGAGAAATGCGTACCATCACGTTTCCGACAGTGATGAAGGTTCGATTGTAGCGAATCCGTTTTATCGTATCGCGAAATTGCTGCTCGGGTTGGTCGAGATCCAATGACGGTTAGCACAATATGGAATCGGTGGGTTCAGGAGGGTAATACGGAAAGCCGTGCTGGATCCCAATGGCCTCGTATCACTAGCACTCGAGATGACAGGCATCTTATCCGCATGGCTGTAGCGGATCGTGCAACTACGTCTCGGTCCCTGAGTCAACTGATGGGGACGTTTGCAAGACAACAATCATCTGCAAGAACAGTTCAAATGGCTCTGAGCACTATGGGACTTAACTTCTGAGGTCATCAGTCCCCTAGAACCTAGAACCACTTAAACCTAACTAACCTAAGGACATCACACACATCCATGCTCGAGGCAGGATTCGAACCTGCGACCGTAGATGTCGCACAGTTCCAGACTGTAGTGCCTAGTACCGCTCGGCCACCTCGGCCGGCACGAACAGTTCGACGACGTTTGCAGCAACATGGACTATCAGGTCGGAGACCATGGCTGCGGTTACCCTTGACGCTGCATCAGAGACAGGAGCGCCTGCGATGGCGCTCTCAGCGACGAACCTGGGTGCGCGAATGGCAAAAGTCATTTTTTCGGTTGAATCCAAGTTCTGTTTACAGCATCATGATGATCGCATCCGTGTTTGGCGCCATGGCGGTGAACGCACATTGGAAGCGTGTATTCGTCATCGCCATACTGGCGTGTCATCCGGCGTGATGGTATGGGGTGCAATTGGTTACACGTCTCGGTCACCTCTTGTTCGCATTGACGGCACTTTGAACAGTGGACGTTACGTTTCAGACTTGTTACGACCCATGGCTGTACCCTTCATTCGATCCCTGCGAAAACCTACATTTCAGCAGGATAATGCACGAGCGCATCTTGCAGGTCGTGTACGGGTCTTCCTGGATACAGAAAATGTTCGACTGCTGCCATTGCCAGCACATTCTCCAGATCTCTCACCAATTGAAAACGTCTGGTCAATGGTGATCGAGCAACTGGCTCGTCACAATACGCCACTCACTGATCTTGATAACCTGTAGTATCGTGATGAATCTACGTGGGTAGCTGTACCTGTACACGCCATCCAAGCTCTGTTTGACCCAATGCTTAGGCGGATCAAGGTTGTTTTTACGGCCAGAGGTGCTTGTTCTGGGTACTGATTTCTCAGGATCAATGCACCCAAGTTGCGTGAAAATGTAGTCACATGTCAGTTCTAGTATAATATATTTGTCCAATGAATATCCGTTTATGATCTGCATTTCTTCTTGGTGTAGCAATTTTAATGGCCAGTAGTGTATGATGCTGTACGTTAACTTGCATTTATTAATTTCATGTTGTATGTGTGTCCTGCTGGACTCGACTCCATGCATTTTACTATCTATTCTCCCACACATAAAAGGTAACAATATCACCTGTAAAGTTATATGGTATGAACTGTGGTAACCGAGATTTCATAGGTCCTCAGAGAAACGTTTCTCTTGTATTATTCAGTTCTGCTTCCCTTAGAATACGCGCAAAAGGCGTAAGCAGAAGTTTCAAGTAAACGAAATTAAACCTGAAGTTTGCACCAACTTTCGTGAGATATTTTACCGTACGCTCCAGCAGTCCAGAATAATACAGCTTAGTCCACAAAGAAAGGGGTACGATTTATTCAACGCGTAACAAAGAACGCTTGTACAGCGGAGCAGAAATTTATTACATGCTAAAAATGCAGAAGAATAAAATATCTGCATACTGGGCTGCTATTCTTCGGTTTAGGACGTAAGTTAGAAGCTTAAGGTGAGACAAGTCTTAATAAGATGTATTTCCTGGTACTCTTAAACTCCTCGCTAGTACAGAGCACGAGAATATAAAAATTGTTACATCGCACACCAATACAAAATACCCGATGTTCGCTTTGTAAACGGAGCTTTATTCTGTATTCTGCCCTATGTTTAGCCACAATTTATAGTTGGCAGTGTACTATTGTGCTATATGTTTATTTTCATGTCGTTATGTCAATAGCTTTGTATCCGTAGATCAGAGAGAAATTCATTGAGACACTCATCCTTATTAACGCTTATAAAAAGTGAAGCAGGATAACTATAGGAAATCTGGGAGCATTCAAACTTAGTGTCTTATTGATAATGGCGTCTTGTCGCCTTAAAGGCATTTTTGATCAACATCATCTCACCACCTTAAATTTCAAAGATAACTAGCGCCCACAACCTTTATATCATGCATTTAAGGCAGACCTGATTTGTATCCCCATAGTGCCACTACAACCGCCAATCTCATGCGACTGTTGCGAAATCTGAGTAGATATAATATTTCAGATGTAGGAACACACCTACAAACTTTGGTGTTATTATTTTTTTCCATGACGATATCTACGGATGACATTAATCCTAGCAAAACCCACGCATTTTCCACAATGCGCATTACCGTGGAAGGATACTTTACGCCTACCCTAAAAAAGATTTAAAGAAACGAAATTCGTTAACTAGTAGTTGACTTATATTAGCAACACACTTTTTAAAAAGGTACTGATTTGTTACTAGTGTCAAGAACATGAAAATACCGTTTAGCACTCTGTTAGTGATATCAACATCCTTTTTATAAAGTGTACTAACACGGGGCGAGGATACTTTACGACCACCCTACAAATAAATTTAAAAAATGCAGATTTCGTTAATTGTTGTGGACTTTTGCTCACAACATATGCTTCAGTATGATAATGATGGGAAAGTACGGTACAGAATCTGAAAATATTGAATATGACATTCTTTGGGGAAAGTGACCGCTACTACTAGTAAGACTTAAGCTTTTGGGTTACGTTTAATGAAAACAATTAAAGCGTTTATTTAATTTTGTAGAATAATTCATTTTTTCGAATTTTTAAAATACGAAGGAACTTAATAGTTTACGATATTTTTGAATGGTGCGCGTAAAGTATCCACTCCTCTTGGTACTGCCAGGATTAATGAATTTCAAAGCAAATAATTATCTACGTCTACAACAACACAGTCATGACAGCAATTCGCTAGCAAATATTGTGCAGCCATGCGCTGAACATTTCAATTTTCCATGCAGCTAAGAGGAGTAGTAATTCCTAGAGACTAGAAAATCACTTAATTTGTAGAAATAGTAGCTTGAGGAGGCATTTCATAATTTTTATTTGATCAGACAGGGGTTGTCAATTTTTTCTTTATATTCGAATATTGCTTGTTGAAGTCCTTTTGCGCCTAGGTACTGAACAACTGTCTGAGCCGTAGACGAGCAGGCAATGTCAAAATGAAAAGCCGTTTTGTGTTCTATGTTATGTATATTACGAAACTGCATCTGTGTTCTTGAGTTAACTTTTACTATCAATACCTAGAAATATTCAGATGCAAATGTACAGGGAAGTATGTACACAAAGAACGCCGAGGTCCTGAAAGAGTCGCATGTAAGATGTGCGGTTATCTACTTTACACGATATTCTTACCGCTCGCTTATTCAAATTAAATACTTTTATTTGTATGTGGTGCACTCCCTACCAAGATAGCTAATGAAGACTGCAGGGAACGTATTTATGGAAAATGAGGTAACAACTTTGTCTTGTGGCCAACGAAATAAAAGATGTGGAACTAAGCTTCTTGTTTACTTTATCTATGTGTTCACTCTGTTTTGATTCGTTATCCAGTTGTACTGTAGGAAATGTAACCCACTACAGTGACGTTCGCTTATGATCAATCACTACATCATGTACTGGAAGGTCATTTTTACTTGTTTTCAATTACATTCTACGAGTCTTTCTCAAATTAAGATATAGTTACTGTGAACCAACTGAAGACCTGATCAGTTATCATCGATCATATATCTCGTAAGTTTGTGTTCTGGCATGCTTGTGTAACTGGCAAATATTGCAGATTTTGAGCAGCCGTCTAAAGTTAACGGAAGATAATTCCTGGAGAGTAAGAACTGGATTGGATGCAGAGAGAAACTTTATGAACCCACACAATATGCTTCCCTATTCTGAGCTTAGTTTCATTACTGGGAAACCGTCTGTCTGATCCTATATTTTCTATTATCCATCCCTAGAGAAGGTATGCAATCAGTGCCATAATATATTAGTACTCCATTTACAACTAAGATGTTCACACAATCAGGTCTTCGGTAAGGTCACAAGGCAAATCAACATGATAATTTTATTTATTTAACTTTTCTGGGACTTCAGCAGCCAAGACCGCACTAGCTGGCGCGGTGGTTGAGACACTGGGCAAGTAAACATGTCGACGACGATACAAATCCCCGCTCCCCCATTTAGATTTACATTTTCCATGATCCCTCTAAATCGTTTTACGTGAATGCCAAAATAGTAAATTCGATAGAGCACGGCTGATTTCCTTCCCATCCATTCCTAAACAGAACTTGTGCTCCGTCTCTAAAGACGTCATTGTCGACCGGAAGTTAACTCCTAACCTCTCTTCCAAATTCAGGTGGTATTGTATGTTTTTCTCGGTGGAGATCCATTATGAGATTCAGTCCGTCTCAGAGATCATGCGGTATTACATCATAAACTGTTCTGTCAACGCGCTTTTAAGAAGACTGAAAGGAGAGAAATGGTTTTCTAATTAGTGATAGTTTGCTTATCTCCAGGTTTTATCTTGCGTACTTTAATGTGGCTGTGAGTGTTCCCTTGTCATTGACTGATTAGGACGGCAGCGTAAAGCTCCCAGAAAACATGGTTCAAAATGGTTCAAATGGCTCTGAGCACTATGGGACTTAACATCTGCGGTCATCAGTCCCCTAGAACTTAGAACTACTTAAACCTAACTAACCTAAGAACAAAACACACATCCATGCCCGAGGCAGGATTCGAACCTGCGACCGTAGCAGTCGCGCGGTTCCGGACTGAGCGCCTAGAACCGCTAGACCACCGCGGCCGGCCCAGAAAACATGATTCTGCTTCAAATAATTACCATTATATAGTGATGTAATGAAAGCTTGCACATATAATGAAATGGTATGTTTCTGCGCAACTGAGAAACAAGAACCTCATACTCCTGTGAAACACCTTGATGAATATTTTGATAAGATATGAACAATGGAGACACGATCATACAGATATAGCGTACAGCACTGTGAATTGTGAATGACTTAGGCTCAATATACAATTTAGATTTTGATCAGAATTTTGCGCCACTACCGAGTGGTTGAGGGTAAAAATTTTTCATGACGTTAAAAACTGCGATATGTACGGTCATGTTTGGACAACCAGAATATCCTTCGGCGACAGATCGATACATTTGTATCGTCACATTTAATTTGCTCACACACACACACATTTTGCTAAATCGGAAGGAATAAGTAGGCAGTCTTTCTTGTCGCAGATATTACCGTTACCAGTATCAGATCTCAAGGAGATAATAAACACGCTTACAACATTAGCTAAATGAATGGATACTCAGGTAGAATGATCACAGCTTTACGTAATATGAGTTTGGAAAACTGCGACAACGTCCCATTTTAATGTACGAGACTGAGTCCATTGTGACATTATCTACAGAGAATAGACGTTGACAAACTAATTTACAGCAGATACACAAAAATTTGTGCGTTTAATGTACTGTGAAGATTGTCCTACACTGAACGGAGAACTGAATAGTAGAACTTTCAAAAGTATTTTCAGGGACTACAGAGATTCTTTCAGGCTGACCTATGACTATTTGCAGTCAGTATGTTAGTCACTAGCAGGATATGTAGTATAGTTTCTGAGATCGGTGTATTATAATATTCTGAGGTTGACAACGCGTGCAGCTATACTGGTCGCTTGAAATGTAAATCCAGTATGCTTAACGTGAAATTAGATATTTTTATTGTAGCAATCATGTCATGTTCCCAGGAACCGAAGTGTTTTACTGACATGAAGTAAGAGTTGTCACACCTGAAAATTGGAGCACAACTCTGCGGAATGTCAATATACTTAAGAAAATAACATTGATGAAAAAAGGACGTTGTTACTGAAGACTATTTTTATGCCCATTACACAACTCTGGGGAATGTCAATATACTAAAGAAAATGACATTGATGATAAAAGGATGTTGTTACTGAAGACAATTTTTATGCTCATTAAATGCACTCGTAACACGGATGAAGTAAAGTATAAATTACGTTTTCTCCGCCTGTGATCTTGTTTCGTTATGTAAAACTGGCTCTGAGCACTATGGGACTCAACTGCTGTGGTCATAAGTCCCCTAGAACTTAGAACTACTTAAACCTACCTAGCCTAAGGACAGCACACAACACCCAGCCATCACGAGGCAGAGAAAATCCCTGACCCCGTTTCGTTATGTAGTATGAAAGTAAAACCTGATAATAGTTCTCTTTGATACTTCCGATAAAATTTTACTCCTGTACAGGCTTATTTTTTAGGTTATGAGTCTTTATTTTAAACTTTGTCTGCGGTTTAATTTCATTCACTACTTAGGAACGACGAACTATCGTTTAGAATAAGTAACAAGATGCTTTGAGAAAGTAATGAGTAGAAAATAAAATTAAAATGCGTAGTGCTAGGAAGTGTCGTAGGTGAAACTTGGATTTTATGTATTCTGCGAATTTACGATTCACATCCGTAGTCCTGGATAAAATCCGTAGAATCAATGCTAAGAATTCCTTGAATTTACGTTTCTTCCTAACCATGTTTGCATATGTCCTACGTTCCTACTCGACGACTAGCTTCATTTTGTACCGTTTTCTTGCTATTGCCATTTTCTGTGATTCTGAGCCATCTCGATGTCCCCTAAATATATACATTAGTTGCTCTTTCTGGAAACCGTTCCGGAAGGTGACTTTTGGTTTAGGGTTTTTTAGTAGCAAGATATAGAATTATTTAATTGTTTTATTAGACAAAATAAAATTGGCATTAATTAAAATATCACATACACTTAACAGTACTTCATTTGCATAAAAAATATAAAAAAGGATTGATATGTGTAGATATTGGTACTTTCGGGATGGACATTGATACTCTCTCTGACTTGGTATCGATACTTTGATGGCAACAGAATATCCCCAAACAGAAGCAGACATCCGTGTGAAAGGAATTTCCTTGTTGGCTCTGACTCGTTCACTTAAATTATACTTTCTCTTAGATTAAAGTCGAAATCGCACGGAAAAGGTATCCGATGTTTCCTTTATAACACTGAAATAGAATTTATGGAAAATACGAGCAATTTTACTTCTTAAACTAAGTGGTAAGTGATGTGCAACAGTGATATAAATTTTAATCGATAATAGCAACTTGAATAAGCGTTCATGCATATGCTTTTGTGTAATAAATAAAAATTTGGTATTACCTCCCATATCATCTGAATAAAAATCTCTCACGTCATTTTAGTTAGAGGTTGTGTTAGATCGAATGCATCGTGACAATAACGGTAATTTTGTCACAATTTTGATGTTTATCGTCTGCAAGGTAAGTAAACCCTCTGGAAACAAGTACTTAATTAGTTGCCGCCCAGGTGGCTTCTGTCTTACACGGGCTTCCGATCCTTGTTGGAGGACGCAGGCTGACAGAGTAGTTGCTCAACTTTGCGCGGGGTTAATTGATTTGAATCCCACGGAACTAGTCGAGAGGCCCCAGGTTCTCCAGTGGATCTGTTTCAGCATCAGCAGCCTCTAAGTTCTGCCACCGTAGCAGGTGAATGGCAAACTGAGCTGCGAATTACAAACTGATGGGAACATTTCATTACGAATAGGAGAGAGAGAGAGAGAGAGAGAGAGAGAGAGAGAGAGAGAGAGAGAGAGAGAGAGGAGGGAGCCCTGGTTTCATTTAGTTTATGAGATTTTCTATTGAAAATTAACTTGTGTGACAGAAAGTATGCATTATAAAATTATTGTGAAATAAAGCTGTTTTAAAATGCAAGTAAATTATACCTACTCGGTTTTCGCAGAATAATTTGAACAGTGACGAACTGTACCGGTCCCTCTGAGGGCCTCATCGTAGTGATGGTGTTGTACCCTTGCTTTGCGCCGCCCTGACATTTCACCAGATTTAGGGAGCACACGAGATAATCGCGGTACGTTTTGGTTCTTTACGGACGAAGGGAGGGGGGGGGGGGTTGCTTTTTGGAGAACTGGATTCAAATCCCTATCTTGCCATCTACATTTATGTTTACCACTGTTTCCACAAAGGGTTTGGAGTAAGAATCAAAGATCCTTATCCAATCCGAGCTTGTGTTCTCTCTGCTAATGACTTCAGTTTAGACGACATTCCGCTCTTATCTGCCATGGATCCTCTTTATACACAGCATATAATGATGATTGATGAAAAAAGGATGTTGTTGCTGAAGACTATTTTTATGCCCATTACACAACTCTGCGGAGTATGCTTTGTTCATATCTTAACTGTGAGAGAAAAATCCTAAGACCAACCCGGGTTTCGAATTCTGGGCTGTTAGCTTGGGAGTACGATGTGCAGTCAGCTAACTGTTTCAGGTTTTGCTTTACTTCTCTAAACGACAGTGCGAGAATATCGCATTGGTTCCTCCCCCACCTCCTCCCGACCGCCACTCCATCTGATATACTGCTCCTTCTCTTATAAGTTCAATGTCTACGGGGCACTAAGTTCAGTTCTCTCCTTCCTTACTAGGAGCGTCATTAATTCTTGCCTACAGTTATTCGCCAGACACATATTCATTGCGGCGGCCCTTACCTCTTCCCGAGAGGGGAACGATGCGGCCTGCAGGTCTCCTTCGAAACAGGCTTATTGTGTTCTGTATGTAATACTGGGACATGTCCTCCGTTTACTGGATGCACCATCCGGTCTATATATCTGGCAGAACACGCATACTGCTAAAAATGTGTTTCCTGACGAGTAGTCTACCTTTGAAGAAGCAAACAACCGTAATCTGACACTGACGTGGTCACCTCATGCAGATGTCCGTTGCGTAATTCCAAAGTTGTCAGTGAATGATATCTCTGTTACTTGGGTATAGTCTTCACCGTTTCGTAATACCAACTGTTAGTGAAATTAATGTTAGAATATATCTTCAGAACGCATCTAGACAAATATTCTTGCAGAAATGTAATGTATAATGTCTCATTAAGCTGATTCAATTTCAATCTCTTCTAGAAATGTGATACTGTGCATTAGAATAGCAGGATGCACTTCTGTATGTAGGAGACGTTAGTTACCTGTATAGAATTATTACACCACGATATTTTAATTCTGTTAATATGTTAGGGTCAGTGATACGAGCAAAGACAGAACGTCAAGTAGTTACCTGCTAAACGTATGAGAACTAAACATATGAGAATGACAGTCCCTATTGTACGTAACAATCTGTTTAACGTTAATGTATTTGTATCGACATAGGCCACCACCATTACTATTTAGGTCATACAATGTTTCTCTAAAGCACTTCAGACAAAAACCAAAACAGTTTCCTCGTTAAAGAGACTTATTATTGCCTTCCGACGCCAACACGGTAGCGTTACTTCGTCTGTAATGATATAGATCTCAAAGAGTTTTAAATTCGTCGGATCGGAACATTATACTAACCTGTTTGTTCAAAATTCCTGGGATCATCGTGAGCTGGCAGTGTGTTTCACTGTGATTTAATTCATTTGAAGCCTGTTCGTATCGCCGGCCGGAGTGGCCCAGCGGTTCTAGACGCTACAGTCTGGAACCGCGCAACCGCTATGGCCGCAGGTTTGAATCCTGCCTCGGGCATGGATGTGTGTGACGTCCTTAGGTTAGTTAGGTTTAAGTAGTTCTAAGTTCTAGGGGACTGATGACCTCAGAAGTTAAGTCCCATAGTGCTCAGAGCCACTTGAACCATTTGAACCTGTTCGTACCAACAGTACGGGGACGACATTACAGAGCCCGTTCATTAATCTCAGCTACGAGAACTTAGTATTTCACTATGACGAATTGGATAAATGTCCTCGACATTCTTGCTGCATAATATTTATATTTACGTGCAAACCTAGGCATTCAATGAGTTATCTTGTCGTCATCTCCAGCCTTTCAATGTCGTACCAGCTGGCCTCGCAGTACTTTTTGCTTAGTTAGTTGACCGTGTAACGTCATGAAGACGTCCTGAAATCACTGTACACTCACATGCTACCAGATATTATTGTTTCTTGTCTGTGATTGGATACATCAGAAGCGATGCTGATTACATTAAATTATTTATGTGTAGCTTCCCAGCATCGAGCGCATATTTCCCTGCACCACTAGAAGTACAGCCGCAGTTCCTGTTAAAGCTGGCATTGTACCTACTGATCTGAAAGGCTGGTTTGATCACATAAGCCTATTAGCTAGACGTATGGAACAGGATTTTTGGCTCATCAGACATTATCGCATGTTCGTTGTGAGACTTGATTCGGCAACAGCACCAACCCGACATAAAAACAGAGATTTTAACGAATCTGCATCGATGTTAATGTTCTTCCATCACAGACATCGACGTAATCAGTGTTAGCATATATAAGTTCCGTGCCTTCGTGACCGTTCCATGGTATATTTCTGGTAAATATATTTTGAACTACCCCACGAACTACTAAATAACAATCAACTCTCTAAGAAGACGGCACACAATGTCGTTCAAACCTGCGAAATGAAGTTTCACTCTTCAGCGAAATGTGCGCTGATTGGAAAAATTTTCACATACTAAAACTGTGTGCTGGGCTGGGACACGAAACCGTGACCTTCGCGTTTCGTGGGCAAATGCTCCGCTGTCTGAGCTACCCAAGCCCGACTCACGACTCACCATCTCATCTTTACTTCGCCCAGTACCACATGCCCTACCTTGTTCCAGAAAGGTTCGAGTGCCTGATCGGCACACTTTTTTAATCTGCCATAAATTTTCAGTAATTTTGCGGCTTAATAGTGGCTATGTGACTCACTGAGAGCATTAAATCTCCTCCCTAAGTGGCTACATGACTATCATCGCCAAATCTTCTGCCTTACTCTCAATAAATAAATTTCGAGCGCCCTCAAATCTCGAACAAACGGGCTACCGGATTGTGTCCTAACGACTGTTAGCAGCTACTGCTATTCTCCAGTGATTTTCACACAAATATCTGCTTATCACAAATTAAGTGAGAGCTTCTGGGATGCTACCGTTTCCATACTTCTGTACCTTGCCAGCACAGCTAGCCGCCCAGGAGTGATCCCGGTGTGTGATGTGTTGTGTTGCAGTGTCGGTGACAGACGTGACCGCGGTGCTAGGGGGGACCATCGAGCTGCCGTGTGCCCTGCCCACCGAGGGAGAGATCGCGCTCGTCATATGGTTCAAGGATGGCGCCACCTCTCCAATCTACAGGTAAGCCCTCCAGCCTCTCAACAAGGTAATTCATTCTGACACTGTGGCACAGAAAAAAAAAAAAAATCCCGTCTCTCTCCCAGCGTGCTCGCTGTCAGATACAGGTATGACCTACTTTTCGCCTCTGCCACACAGTCCTGAGCACGAAAATCTTTTTCCGGCTGTGGACCTGCTCCTTACACAGTTATCGTCCACATCCAAAGTCCTGTATTCATAACCCGAATTTGTTAAAGTGCGAAGGTTCCAGGGTCTATGTCAGTCTGAACAAAATCCATTTGAATATTAGCCCATATTATTTTCATGCTAGGACTATGATTAAAACCGACGTTCAAACTGTCTATACAGCTTCTAAATCGGTCCTGAAGTCCTGGTGGAGGTGTGTGGCCGTAATAATAGTAACAATGAAAGTGAATTTAAAAGTGCTGGTAAGGCGCGTAAGTAATAGGAATCCAGATAGTATTGTATCCTATGTTGTGCTCATAATGTGTTTCGGATGTAGCCCATCATTACATGACCATTTAGGATCACTGCAAGCATTGACAAGAGCGTTGAATAATGCCCATACGAAGGTCAGGCAAAACATGTTGTCGTGTACAAAGAGTAGACAAACCAGTAGCCGACTAGAGCTGCAGTATTACAGACTGTCTATTTAGTCGGCTACAGGTTGTTATCATACTAGTAGTTCGTGAGGTAATGTAGTTACCTAAAATTTACCATGGAAACGTCATAAAGTCGGCCAGCAGCGGTGGCCGAGTGGTTCTAGGTGCTCCATTCCGGAGCCGCGCGACTGCTACGGTCGCAGGTACGAATCCTGCTTCGGGCATGGATGTGTGTGATGTCCTTATGTTAGTTACGTTTAAGCAGTTCTAAGTTCTAGGGGACTGATGACCTCAGATGTTAAGTACCATAGGGCTCAGACCAACTCGAAACATTTTTTGGTCACAAAGTCACGGAACTTTTATATCCTAACATTGATTCTGTCTACCCTTTTTGCACGTCAACAGATGTTTTGTTTGACCTTTGTACAAACATTATTCAGCGTTCTTGTGAATGCACGTAATGATCTTAAATGGTCATATGATGATGGTTATGCCCGAAATGCGTCATCAGCACAGTAAAGGATTCAATGCCACCAAGATCTGTATTATTTATGCGACTTACCAGAATTTATAAATTCCCTTTCATAGTTACTGTCTATGCAGCGTGTGGAGCAGAGTGTTATAATTAAATGCTCCGTGTTTTTCCTTATTAAAATATCTTTTAATTGTCATTGAGTGCTTTCCACTTCTCTCCGCCGACCTCCATAGTCTGAACTCTATTTTTGTGCCCAACCAGAACGCGATGAAGAAAATATCCAGTCTGCAAGTCCACATTGCACTTTGTGTTCACTAAAAGAAAATTTTGCTGCTTTTTATTTCTTGCTCACTAAAATAAAATTTTGCCACGTTTTATTTACTTACTGTGATCAGGAACTGTGCCTGTAAATAAAAATTTTGGGTTTTAAATGATTGAAATATTCTGAAAAACTTCACATGCACAAGCAATAAGTCTTAGTATCGTAACTAACACTCCTACCGCAAACAGCACTATTAACAATTCAGAGGTGATCTCAACGGAAAGTTTCAAGTAAAATGATGTGTCGTCCTGACTTGTAATCACCGAAAAATAATTGCTCGGCTTAAAAGCAGAAAATAATGTCACCACTTGCCACGCACTTTTGTCAACATCACGAGTGCCACACAAACAGTTACTTTCGTGAAATCTAAGCGCTCCAGGGCACTGTACAGTCCTCGCGAGTTCACTTCGTACTTTTACCGAAAACGGATTCAAATCTGCCCGGCTCTGATGTAGTCCAAGGCAGAACCCACGCAGTAAGTCTGATATCTCCGTGCAAAATGTGTCGTTCCATTTTTTTTTTTTTTTTTTTTTGTCGTTCCACTGGCCTTGCTGCATTTATATAGACTTCTGCGTTCTCGCTGGGGGCCCTACATCATATTAAGGAGATGTAACACTTTCTTTGGCTCTTCAGTGTACTTTGAAAGTACGTCTTACTTGACATCAGAAAGAACTTCCAATTGAACTTTGTAGAAAATATTTATCTTGACCACAATCCAAAAGTAGACGTGGTGAACAAAACTTTAACAGCATTGCCACCAAATTCATTACTGCGTAGCAGAATGACTTTCACTACTGGTTGTCGGAGCGAGATACGGAATGCAATACCAAGAAAGGGGGATATTTATCTACCCGGAATTCGGCCACCACTCCAGATCTGCCCCTGGAAATGTCTTACGGTTTAAAACCTGGTTCCTAAATATTTGTCTTACCATTATATAACCAATCTGAAACATTGCCGTCTCTCCAGTCTCTTCCACGTATACAACCTTCTTTTACGACTCTTAAACCAAGTGTTAGCGATGATTAAGTTACACTCTGTGTAAAATTCCACCAGGCGGCTTCCTCTTTCAATCCTTAGCCGCCCCCCCCCCCCCCCCCCCCCGTCCATATTCCCCTACTACTTCATCTTCTCTTCCTTTTGCTACTATCGAATTCCAGTCCCCCATGACTATTAAACATTCCTGTCCATTAACTATTTGAATAATTTCTTTTACGTCATCATACATTTCTTAAATCTCTTCATCTTCTGCAGAGCTAGTTGGCATATATACTTGTACTACTGTGGTAGGCTTGGAATTCGTGTCTATCTTGGCTACAATATTGCTTTCGCTATGCTGTTCGTTGTAGCTTATCCGCGTTCCTATTTCTTATTCATTAAGAAACCTATTCTTGCATTACTCCTGTTTGATTTTGTATATATAACACTGTATTCACCTCCCCAGAAGTCCTGTTCCTCCTGCCACCGAACTTCACTAATTACCACTACATCTAACTTTAAGCTGTCCACTTCTCTTTTTAAATTTTCTATCCTTCCTACGCGATTAAGGGACCTGACATTACACGCTCCGATCCGTACAACGCCCTTTTTTTTTCTTCTAATAGCGATGTTCACTTCAGTAGTCCCCGCCCGGAGATCCGAATGGGGAACTATATTACCTCCGGAATATTTTACCCAAGGGGATGTCATAACCATTAGCCATACAATAAAGCTGCATGCATTGGGGAAAAATTACGGCTGTAGTTTTCCCGTTTTTTTTTTTTTTTTTTTGTAGCCGTTCGCAGTACTAGCAAAGCAATGCTGTTTTGGTAGATGTTACAAGTCCAGTTCAGTCAATCATCCAGACTGTTGCTCATGCAACTGCTGAAAAGGATGCTGCCGCTCTTCAAGAACCACATGTTTGTCTGCCTCTCAACAGAGACCCCTTCGTTTTGGTTGCACCTACGGTTCTGCTATCTGTATTGGCGAAGCACGCAAACCTCCCCAGCAGTGGCAAGGTCTATGATTCATGGCGTGTTGTTAACACTGTACATTGGTGAAAGTGGTACAGTTGTAGGCTCCCTCAAAGGCAACTGGCGAATCAGCTACTCAACAGAACCAACAGTTTAGCAAATGTTGGTGAAGTTTGCGTTATTTAAAACAAGGCACAAATGCTTTTAGAGAGGAACATCCTTGATTACATCTACATCCATATTCAGTAAACCACCATACGGTGCGAGGCGGAGGGTACTCTGTGCCACTGTTAGTCATTTCATTTCCTGTTCCACTCGAAAACAGAGCGAGGAAAAAACAACTGTCTGCACGCCTCCGTATATATCCGAGGCACCGACGCATCGAATCATTTCTCGTATCTTATCTCCGTGCTCCTTACACAAAATATATGTTGGCGGCAGGAGAATCGTTCTGTAATCATCTTCGAAAGGTGGCTCTCTTAATTTTCTCGGAAGTGTTCCCATTTGATTTCCTTAGCATGTCCGTAATACCTGCGTGTTGATCGAACTTCCCGGTGAAAAGCGTAGCAGCCTGACACTGAATTGCTGTGTTCCTTTACCCCGACCAGGTGCGAATCCCAAACATTCGAGCCGTACTCAAGAATAGGTTGCACTAGCGTCCTATTTGCGGCCTCCTTTATAGATGAACCACTGTCTCCTAAAATTCTCCGAATAAACCTAGTCGACCATTTGCCTTCCCTACAACAGTCGTCACACACTCGTTCTATTTCATATACCTTTACAGCTTTACGCCCAAGTATTTAAAGGACGTTACTGTGTCAAGTAGGAAAGTAGTAATGCTGTATTGAAACATTAGAGGTTTGTTTTTCCTACTAATTCGCATTAACTTACATTTTTCTACATTTAGATCTAGCTGACATTGGTGAAAGCTGCTAGAAATTTTGTCTAATACGCCTTGTATCTTTCTACAGTCACTCATCGACGACACGTTCCTGTACACACAGCGTCATCAACAATTCTCTAACATTCGGCGTGGTGTCTGTTTGTTCTATATCGTGTCTCCCTACCACTTTCGCGCAACGACGCTCTCAGCGTGTTTTTTAGGGAATTGACTAGTTTCAACCTGGGACGTGTTGATGGTAAGAAGACGCCAGACCACACATAACATGTAGAGTTCAGAAGAGTTCAGTGAGACTAGCGATGATATAACCAAATACTTAACGATTTCAGCGTCAGCTCCACTGCACTCCCTGTAAAAGAATCTTAATACTAACTAAATTTAGTAGAGAGGGTTCTAGGATTTCCGATTTTTAGTTAGCTGGTAAAATAACGTCGAAAAAGCAGTTAAGTTTACCATTGGAAATTTTATTCTACTCACAAAACATTGTTTATAAATTGCACTATTGATTAAAGGAAATGTTTTAATACACGATGATCAAAACCAACTGCGTTCAACAAAAATGTGAATCAATATTCCCTGAATGGGTTTCCAAGTTCTACAATGGATCGAAGGATGACCTATGCCATATCACATCTATAATCCAGGTTTAAAATAAGTTTCACAAAAGAGAAAACTATCAAAATGGTCTACAGTGACCCTCAATTATCTTTAATTACTTATCTAACTTGTCGTAAATTACAGTGGCTGATGTGGCTTCTCAATAATTATATAACAGAAGAATCGTCGCGTTTCAGATTTTAACTTACGTAGCAAATGTGAATACCATGAGCTTCAATTGACGATCGACACAAGTATTACATAAAAAGGGGATGTAACAGATGAGACTTCTGCAGTTCTGAGTGAAGCCTCATGCGCTCAAAAATGTGGCATCGTGTGCATTCATTACCTTGTCAGTGTTCGTCAGGGGGCGACGGCCGGCGTAGCTCCGTCCAGCTCGCCGTCTCGAAAGCAACGCCCCTCCTAACTCCTCCTTACTACAATTTACCGAAGTTGGTTTAAAAAAACTATCTGGCTGTGTTTTCATCTGACCAATCAGGGTCTCAATGTTAACCTTAAGCCAGCCTACAAAAATTCTGTCTATCCAATGACAAACGTTATACTTTTCGTGGTGGGGCAATGTTTTTAAAGTTTACAACGTAATAGAGACACGAGAAAGTCTCAAACTAAAACTTGCAGCTGGTGTGGTCCTTTAAGTGTTATCATAAGATCTATACTGTTCTTCTGGAGGGCTCTATCTTTTAACATGGTTAGGGTGGTGGTCCTGATGTAACAGAGACGTCAAAAAGTCTCACGCTAAAACTTGCAGCTGGGGTGATCCTAGCGGTTAGCTGGCGACGTGGGTGTCCGTCCCTTATCGTAGGGCCTTCCAGCTTAACACGGTTCTGCTTTCGGCTTCTCGTTTCTCCCCTCAGAACTGCGTCTGTCTCACGGTGGGAAGGTATGACATGCAGTTAGGCATTCTTGTGTTAGTCTGTGGTATTCCATTTGCTCTCTCGTTACTCGTATCACTTTGGTTAATTTAATGTCACGATTTATTCGGAGCTATGTGACTTACTACTGGATTTGCTTATCATGTCAGGGTTTTCATGGAAGGTGTTGGATTTGCCTGACACCTTACAGTTCCCGTACACACAGCGTCATCAACAAACAACCGCAGAATACTGTCTATTCTGTTCGCCAGAACATTTATATGTATACAAAATAGTAGAGGTTTATCACACTTCGCCGGGGCATTCATAGCGATACACTTGTTTCTGATGAAGACTCGCCGTCAGAAAACGTACTGGTTTTTATTAATTGAGAATTTTTCGAGCCATGTACACGTCTGGGAACGTATTTCATGTGTTCATACTTTCTTTAACAGTTAGAGCATCATTCGTTAATTGTGGGAAAAGGGAGCGTTACACATCAGCAGCATAATTTCCTAACAAATAAATCGATTAATGAGATGAAATATCTACGTCTACATCTATATTCTGCAGGATACCTTACGGTGTGTATCGGAGGGTACTCTCCGTACCACCATTAGTTGTTCCCTTTCTCTCTCCAGTCGTGTATAGTACGCAGGGAAGAACAACTGTTGGTAACCCTTCCTGTGGGTTTGGACATTATTATTTTATATTTTCGCAAGATATAGGTAGGTGGGAATAATACACTGACTGATGCCACTAGAACTATTTACCAGTAAAGCACTCCATCGTCGAAAAACTCCTGATAGTTGGAAAAAACCAAATTCCTTAAATATGTAATTGCCAGTAAACAGATAAATGCGGTTTGCAACTAAAACTGGCCTACTTGAAGAGGTACGCAAAACGCTATAGCTCCGATCGAAAATTGTTAAGTTAGAAAGTTGTAGGGCAAAAAATATCTATCTAATGCTTTTCTACATGTATCGATTGCTTTATGTTTCGATATATATCGAAAAAATCGTTAAATTCGAGTTCTATTAGTATTCACTTTCTCATACTTGCTATTTACTGTAAGTATAGCCCGCAGTAGGTCAAAAACGTACTTGTTTCAAGAAGGAAAACATATTAATTATTTTTTGAGGTATATCGATTTTTTAAAACGGTAGCGCTCTCGGTTACTGGCAGGATCTTCTCAGCGGATGGCCTTACTGTAACGGTTTTAGGCTCAATTTCCTCGCAAAGAGTTGTGCTACCTTGCTGTTAAATAATTTTACTATTATATTAATTGCAAGGAATAAAAAATACTTTGATAAACCTGCAGTTTTATTGGGTGCGTTTTTTAAGTAACTAAGCTTGGGGCCGCTGTGATTCAAATCTTCTGTAACATTCTGCAGTACCTTGACGAGATAATATTTAATTTTTATTTAATTTACATTTTGTTTACGTTTGAAGTCGTTTCAAAATAACATTGTATCACTAAAACAATATTTTTGAATTAATACCTTAACCTTAAATGTTTTGCTTAACTGACGCTACTTGCGATATACTTGTTGCTACCTTCCATAAGACTTTCTTTCTTATTTCAGTACTTACTTATTTTTGGTACAAAATAAATAAATGCAATATATCGGTTACTAATTATCTCGGTTTCAAAATTGTAGAAATTGTTGCTGTTGTTGCGGTCTTCAGTCCTGAGACTGGTTTGATGCAGCTCTCCATTCTACTCTATCCTGTGCAAGCTTCTTCATCTCCCAGTACCTACTGCAACCTACATCCTTCTGAATCGGCTTGGTGTATTCATCTCTTGGTCTCCCTCTACGGTTTTTACCCTCCACGCTGCCCTCCAATACTAAATTGGTGATCCCTTGATGCCTCAGAACATGTCCTACCAACCGATCCCTTCTTCTAGTCAAATTGTAGAGTTAACTATTTTTAAAATTCGCGATAAATGTCAGCAGTTTCTTTCTTTCAAATTTATTTTCCTAAAAAACGTTACTATAGGGCCATCCAATGAGAAGATGAAGTCACTGAAAAAATCGATATGCCTCCGGAAATAATTAACATTTAGTTTTTCAAACACGTACGTTTTTAACTTACCGAGGGCCATAGTTAGAGTTCACAGCACGTATGGGAACGTGACTGTTAAGAAGTTACAGAGACTTTTATTTTTAATGATTTTTGGATGTATCTCGTAACAAACCTATCGATACAATAAAATAACAATCAGTAGATCCTTTCACGTCCTACAGATTCCTCATTCATTATTTTTCGATCTAACCTACAGTTTTTTTAGGTAATCAAGAAAAATGGTTTTTTGCATCTTCGCTAATTTTTTTTACCATGTTCGCCATCTTAAACTCAGTTTCATGAAGAAGAGACGGCATTTAAAATTTAATTTGCTACACATTTATAGTTTTATTTTCACGTAATAATTTTTGCAAATTTCACATTAGGCCGTCACAGAATGATTGGACCATGGCGCTCGACTTTTGTATCGACCACACACCTCACCATCCACAGTTCATAATATTGACGTGCTTTATAGTCGGCCATTCTCACTCTCAGCAGCATAGTTCGTACGCAGTCTTTTGCGCGTAACTAGAGTTAACAGTACCTCGTAAAATCGTTCATTTATGCAAAAATACTCCATAAAGATTTTCTTCCTACATCATCGTTCACTTCCCTAGTTAGCATTTGCCATGAGTTCTATTAAGCAATAATTCAGGAGGTAAAAATCGGAATCAAACGTATAGTATGAAGCGTAGGCTCCAACCCACTGCCCCGCTACAACCAATGAAGAAATCGTCTGGTGAGATGGATGGCTGCGAACCTCTACAAGGTGGCTGGTGATCGATTGCGCATGGTTTAAAAAGCTTTCAAAGAAAACAGCTGTGATGGCAAGCGAATAGAGAAAAACATAGGTCTTCTAATAAAACGGTACCTTGTTTCAGACTGTAGGTTATGTAGTGCGAAGAGAAGCGGGAAAATAAAAAAAAGGTAACAGAAATTCTTGTATAAGAATTACGGAGAGCAAAAGCAAAATAGAAAAACTTATAATATAAATTTAGAAAATGATACGTCCATGTATTCCACTATTTTTACATGTAGTAACAGAGTGTATTGACAGTTCCAATTCATGAATATCGTTTATGTGTTCCGGCGCAGAGATAGTAATTCGTGTTCAATTACAGTGTTTTGATAATAATAGCGTAAATATAATTTTCCCTACCATACACGACAAAGTATTTGTATTTGCATCTATTGTTTGTCGTACTTGAATTTCCGTTTGTGGAGTGAAATGTCGTCAATTATGTTGTACTGCAAACTCTCATTAGTCACATTATTTACAGACGCCTTAGTACGTAGTCTGAAAATACTGTGTATTCTGTACTATAAGATGTCCTTTTTGCGTCATTTTGTACCGTGATTGCCAGCGTAGAGTGTACGCGGACCTACCTAAATACTATAATGCTCTCCGTGAACACATATTACGCTTGAATAAATATTTCCGTGCACCTGCCTCGGTTCTCTGTGGCGTAATGAGGTAATTACATTTGCAGCCTAGACATCCATTTCGTAATATGTGCTAACACGAACTGAACGTAGCATAACGTAATTAGTTTCGCGTGAATTATAGCAGAGATTGGTGTTTTAAATCTTTGACAAAGACAATAAACATAGGCACTTGAGATCTGCTACTCAACTGAAGATTTATAAATTTTCATAAGCTCTTGCGATATTTCTTGATTATCATGTTCCTATTTCATTTTTTATGGCAGTCCTAGTGGCTATTCTTGGCAAAATAGATACAGTGAGACGGTTGGAAAATTAGATAATAAAGTACAAGTGTAGCCTTTTCAATAGCAAATTTAATTCGCCAATATACCATTAGAAGCACTTCCTCATCCCCAAGGTTTCAGTTGGTTACGGAAGAAAGTAGATTGTGACGTCAGCAAGGCATAAACAATTTTTTCTTAGAAGTTACAGTTGCTTTTTAAGCGAAATTTTGAGTTGTTTTTAGTGGAATATGCTCAGAATTACTGTAAATAGTGTCAGTGCTGGATTCATTCCATGTTCGTATGTCAATGCAAATAAAATGTGGAAGTTACTTGACAGCAATGTGATGTAGAACAGAAATCACCCAAATTCACAGGGATGCTCAACTTCTTAAAAAATATGCATATATTCTCCTGAAATTTAGTATATGTTCTACCATAGACTCGCAAGTCCGACTGATAGGCATTTCTGACCTGTTGAAATCACAGTAAAGTTTCTTCTAGGAGTATAACCAACAGACGCCCAGACAATGTTGCGGTGTTTCAAATGTACCTTGACTAATGAAATACACTCTTGAACCGACAGTAGGCAGACTTAAATGTTAATGTGCATCTTCATATTTTCGCAGCGCAAATACTGATCCATAAAAATTCATAAAATTCGTTATTGAATAAAAAATATGTACAGGTCAAGTAACGAATTTTATGAACAGACTGACGGTGTCGCCATTTGTAGTCCTTTTTCGCCTTTGGTGGCCAACTGTTTATGGAGGGCGCTGGAATCTGCATGTTTTAAGCCCACAGTGTTTTGGAGGTATGTTGGCGACACGTTTGTAGTTTGGCTCCATGGTGAAGACAAGTTAAAAGGATTTGTAGCTCATCTGAACTCCATCCACAGAAAAATTCAGTTCACGATGGAAATCGAAAAAGATTGATGCCTTCCATTTTTGGATGTGCTGGTACGGCGTAAAGATGATGGCGCTTTGGGACACGCGGTTTATCGAAAACCGCCCAATACGGGTTTATATTTATGCGCAAATAGCTGTCGCCATCCTTTACAGACGATGAGTGTACTCAGAACTCTGGCACACAGAGTACAGTCATTGCTGACGAGAGTAGCTGGAGGACGAGCTTTTACACCTGACAGGAGTTTTTGAAGCCAACGGGTACTCACAACAGCAGATACATGAGGCGCTGCAAATGAAACCAACTGTGGGTACAATAAAATCAGAAGAAGACAAGGAAAGTTTTAAATCTATGGCTTTTCTGCCATACGTGGGAAGCCTATCGTCAAAAATAGGAATGATCCCCAGTGAGCATGAAGTGAAAGTGATTTTTTCCCCTCCACCAAAGACAGAAACAATCGTGGGTCCCGTTAAAGATGATTCAGAGCTTCGGAAGCCTGGGGTTTACATTATCCCCCATGAGTGCGGCCGTTCATATATCGGACAGACGACACGTACTATCTAGGAGAGATGCACAGAACACTGCAGGTACACCCGCCTCTTACAACCTAATAAATCTGCTGTGGCCGAGCATTGTATTGACACTGGACGCTCTATGTTGTACGATAACGTCGAAATTTTAGCCTAGACTTCATCTTTCTGGGACTCAGTAGTGAAGGAAGCAATTGAAATTCTCTTGGTGACGAATTTAATAAATAGAGATAGCGGCTTCAGCTTGGACAAATCTTGGAATCCGGCAATTTCTGTAATAAAATCACAAAGACGTCGCGACGGTGCAGCTCGCTGTGGTTTATGCGGCTGCACGCCCGAAATTTTATGGTTCAATATTAATGTTTCCATTTTTATTTCCCATGTTTGTCGTTCGTTCAACAGATCTGAATTATATGAAAATGTGTGCCGACTGCTTCGAATTATGCTCTATATCAGTTACTACATTCTTTCATTTTCTATTTCTAAGTAATGACAAAGGGGAATGTGCGACTGTTTCGACACAGTGGGCTACGAGTGTCGCCTTAAAAATCATGTTATAGACAAAGATAAATTGTATCCAAATAAGTTATGAAAACACGTTTTAGGACATAGAGCGAAAAAACAAAGATCTGTGTATCTCGTTAGTTATCTAAATAAAATTCCACATGGCTGAGCTATGTGACATAGGTTGCCAGTCAAAATTAAATATTAATACAAGAAAAACAATGTTTTCTCATCTAATGTTGGCTGAAGACGTGAACAATTATTGTCAGGAGTAGCTCATTCCATGTGAATATCAAAATTAATATAACCGTTATAAATGAGATACTAGACAATCGGATATAATTAATTGAAGTTTAACATTGATTGATAGCTATACGATCACTTTAAATGTATTAATGAGCCAACTTATTCATTAAAACCAAGTCAGTGCACAAAAATAATACGTATTTCTCTGTAAAATCCTTTCCAGTATTATTGACGTAATTTGGTACTGAAGTAGGTACTGGGTAAGTTGCAGTGTTCTGAAAACATCAAATAAATATTTTACCTAATAACTTCGCTGTAACTGGGTACCATACCATAAACATAAATATTCTATTTATAATCTGTCCTGATAATTATATTGTCTTAGGTACAATGGTGATAACTAATAATTTTTATTGATACCCTATCAACTTGGAAAAGTCCCTTTCTGTGATCTTCTCGCGTGTAAAACCATTGTGATTTAGACTGGTGTAAATAGTATAGTAGTCCTCCTTTGATACATAACAAGTATCCTAAATTACACATATCTAAGTCCTCTGTCAGTGTTTTACAAGCTGATAACAAATATTATTACCAGAGACAGAAATTTAACTTTTAACAGCCAGTCCAATCGATGGGATTCAGACTACGTTTTTGTACAAGCGACCATACGCAGACAGTATAAACACTGGTAGAGGATTTTACAGAGTTTAATATCGCACTTCACATGGTCTTCATAGACTATGAGAAGGCGTTCGACAACATCGAACAGTGTTTAGGGCGATGAACAAAGCCCGCATCGACTAAACGTACACCAACTAAATCCACTACATCTACGTGAATGCTACTCTACACGTAGAAATGAAGGCAGACCAGATCAGTGGAAAAGTACCCGTAAGAAGAGGCGTCACCTAAAAAGAAACAATCTCACCTATGTTAATCGCCTGTGCTGTGGAGGATGTGTTAAAGTGGCTCCTGGGGTGTCAAAGGCTGGTACAGATAACAATGCATGGAGGTGTCTGAGACAAAGGACGACGAACGGTGAAATAAGGAGAACAACGGGCGTGTATCAAGTTGTAGAGCGGATAGCGAGACTGAAGTGGTGTGTCCAGGAAGAACTCCATATACACCAAACCACTGACGCACTGGCATTGGGGAGAATCGACGGAAAGTGTCAGACGTCCTCAGCCGCGACGGAGAGAAGACAGCCAACGACGTGCGGGAAAAAAATGGATCCAGCCAGTCTAGCAAAGGTCGACATGGGAATCGATGGAAAAGACATGTGCCCATGAGTGGATGTCCAGAGGGTGAAGACGAAGAACAAGTTTCGATTGCTTCACAAGTCATCCGTTTGTCGCACGATTCATAGACCTAGGCGGCTCGTACTCTAATTGAGTGACTATTTTCAAACTTTTGGTCGTTTTAAATTGTTAATTCTCATTAACGCGGTCGGTGCAAAGTGATTAGCACTGGCGACTGGGGGAAGTGGAGGGAAGGGGGGAAGGGCTTCAAGTAATTTACGTCACCACAAGACATGACCATTCAGTCAATCGTATTGTGTATCCTTGACGATTTCATTAGTGCTACCAGAAAAGAAGAAAATCGGACTCACTGAAAGACATCGACTTCTCTCTTAACACTGCCCATGTTTAGCTGCCCCTAGACGTGAAGTATTAAGCCAGCAGGTTAACATAAAGGGAGAAGTGCATCATCTTCGCCGAGCAGAGACGTCAGTTGAGGCGTTCAGGCATGGCAGTCCAAGCCGGCGTCGGTGGCCGTGCGGTTCTAGGCGCTTCATTCTGGAACCGCGCGACCGCTGCGGTCGCAGGTTCGAATCCTGCCTCGGGCATGGATGTGTGTGATGTCCTTAGGTTAGTTAGTTTGAAGTAGTTGTAAGTTCCAGTGGACTGATGACCCCAGTTGTTAAGTCCCATAGTGGTGGTGGTGGTGGTTAGTGTTTAACGTCCCGTCGACAACGAGGTCATTAGAGACGGAGCGCAAGCTCGGGTTAGGGAAGGATTGGGAAGGAAATCGGCCGTGCCCTTTCAAAGGAACCATCCCGGCATTTGCCTGAAACGATTTAGGGAAATCACGGAAAACCTAAATCTGGATGGCCGGAGACGGGATTGAACCGTCGTCCTCCCGAATGCGAGTCCAGTGTGCTAACCACTGCGCCACCTCGCTCGGTAAGTCCCATAGTGCTCAGAGCCATTTGAACCATGTCAGTCCGACATATTGCTGTCTTATAAGATTGTTTCTCCGCCTTAAAGCCTTGCTTTAAATGTAACCTCTTAGTGCTATTGCGTTGCACTGACAGTCAGTTCTCAGTATGCACTTTGAATAGACATACTTTCGTGGATGAAAATGCATCATCAGAAGTCGAAAACGTAATATTTAATGCCAGTTCTAACTAATCGAGCGTGGTGTACATTGCGACTAAACAGCCGAGCTTTTTATTCCTGTTGGTGTGACATCGAACTGCCAACAGTAGTAGTTCGCAGTACACGTGGCACAAAGTCTTTCACAACTTCTCATTACCAGATATCCAACCTGTATTAACAATTTCGGCACTAAAATGACGGTCTTTACCGTGAATAAGGCAATATTTTATGAAAATTAATGGTTCAGCTTCCATACCAAGAAGCATTCTTATCGCAACAAATTTTAGGATGAACTTGATATCATTTAAGAGCTTCTCTTGGTTTTTACCTTTTTTATACGTTATTTTCAGATCAGGATAAAAGTTTCAGCAAGGTGGTAATCGTGTAAAGAAATTCAATCAGTACATCATAAAAAATGATGCAGGATTTCTACATGACTGTGAGAAAGTATTAATTCGTGCCAAGTCACTATAATTCTCTAACGTGTGTTAATTCAAAATGTAAACAATTAAGTAACAGCGTGTAGTTCAGGGACACCAGATACCAACACCACATGAATAGCAGCGTATCAAATTCCAATGAGTTTACAAGTAACTGAAACATTACAATCACTTAGGACACATCCAGTGCAATTTACATTCTGCGTGTATGACGAAGGTGATTCAGCGGCAGCAACTGCACATTCATCTCGTACCATTACAGAACGCCAGAGCCTTAGCTTATCCAAAACTTTCAGCGCCTCCAGTTATGCAGCAGATTTGTCATGTGCAAGGAAAAATTGTGAGGTAGTATTGACCAAAGTGATTCCAGCTGACTGTCTTAATGATCTGCAATCAATATTAGAATCAGTTCATTACTCTGGTGTCAGTACCGATGTCAAATCATTGAAATGTAAAGGTTTTCCTCCTAGTAGTGCAGCTTTTTCTCAATCTATGATACGCCGACTAGGTTTATTGATTTGCTATCCCTTTCGCACGAAGCATCCGACACTGCTACACAGTACATTTTGGAGGTATTTAGTAACTACAGTACCTTTAGAAATGTAGTTGCTTTAGAGGGAGACAATGCTAAAGTAAATTCTGTTGGTCTTAATAGGGCTGCGTCAAGTAATATGTAAAGATGACTGAAAAGTGAACTGAGTGATTGTATTTTAGGGAATGGGTGTACTTGTCATATTCTTTATAATGCTGGAAATGCCGCCTGTCACATTCTGAAGTTGGATACGGAAGTATTCACACGAAAAGTATTATCACGTTTGTCAGTCAACAATCTAGGAATTCAGAAGTTAATGAAATTCTATCATTTCGTAAGAACAGAATACATGGCAGTTTTGTCTCACTGTAAAACGAGTTGGTTGTCATCTGCACCTGCTGTTGAGAGGATACTGCAGATATATCATGCTCTAAATGTCGTTTCTTATCTGAAAAAACTGTCCTGTAACTGTTACGCTCTTTTTAGAAAATCTATTGGCAGAAGGCAACTTATGCTCTGTATGCAGTATAAGTTGATACAAAACTGTTTTAGAAATCCACTCTGTTTTATAGAGCACTGCCTTTAATTCTCATGAAAAGTAAGAAAACCTTTAGACCCCTAGAGAAGTATGGTGAGTTATTACTAAATATGATGACGCAAATTTAGTGAAAGTCGTTGAAAGTGAAATTTACGCTTTTTACACTGTCAGTTACAATTGCTTTAGTAATTTTGGTGCCCTAATATAGAGGTACGGAGGTATCCAGTCCTCAAAATATGTTTTAGAAAAAGCCAGAGTAGCAAGCACTGGAATAACTATTCTTATTTTTAGAGGTGTTAATGTTATTATTGATGACTCTGTACTCTTGGATAAATTAAGTTCATTAAGGACACAATACACGATTAACTCAGCCACTTTGGCAGGGAGAGTGTTGCAGAGAATGCTACCTGTATGTAACTAATAGCGTTGATTGCACTGAATTGTTGAAAGTGGTACAACTAATCTACTGACTATCGAGTAATATTAATTTTGTGTATTTTGACCTAATTTTATTTCTGTGTGCAAAGTCACTCAGCATTCTCTTTGCATGGGCTATTCTGGCCTTCAAATAGCATTTTGAAATGGTTTTGAACAGCAAACAAAAATGATTATGAAGTGGCAACTGATCCGTCATGTGTGCACTCAGAATCTGTAATAAACGGTTATTTACGAACATTCACCTTTATTTATGTATGTTATTGTAGTTACGAAAGAATTTTTCTGCACTTGTGCCAATTTAAACTGTGTCCTCTGCCGGTGTGATAAGATCACGACGACTCTTTCTCTATATCAGACAGAAAGATGGGTGGTTACCATCACCCGTCAATGCTCATAACTAATTTTTATTCTCTGAATACCTGACGACAAACCCATCTATTAGCATAGAAATGCTGATGGATGCATCATGCAGGCAATCAACTGACGGGATATAGTCAGGATCATAGCTAACATTGTTGTTCCATCTGAAAGCTAACATTTCTTTGTTTTCTCCAGATTTATACACTGTACAGGTGTTTAAGTACTCTAAGAATTGGTACCTGCTCAAGAGTAGTACTGTTGCCTTTGCCAGATTGTCTCAGTCCACGGTTCACCAGTATCTTCTTATATGTGCCTACATATTCCTTTACAGTGAGATTTTGGTTCCAGACTCCACGAGACATTCCAAACATTACTTCTAAATGATACAGTGAACATTTATAAAGAAGCATATATTTCAGTACAGGTGTACATATTCCCTTGTACTAACAGCTCATATGGACGCAATAGACTTGGTACGAATACTAAGAAACCATCAAACCTAATGCTCCTGAAAGAATGAATGACCAGTTCCTTACAGCCTTCTAGTTTTAGTATAAATATGTACCGTCTTCCTTCTGCGAGGAAGTGGAGAGTCTCGCAATAATTAGAAACGTTGTTTGGCTTCTTCCAGTCACATACTTTCTTGTTTTTTGAATTTACGATGTCAAATGAGAGTTTAACTATTCTGATAAACTTGAGAGTAGCACTGTACCCATCAAAAGCTGATATCTGTAGGAAAGACGCATCCTCTACATCAGGGCTTCCCAACGTGTGGTCCGCGGACCCCTTAGGGGTCCGCCGGCTCTTTCTAGGGGGTCCGCGGCCTCCCTTCACGATATCGTGTAAAATAATGAGTAAAATTATTGAATAAAAGTGTGAAAATCAAATTCATCACTATTTTTTTTTTCGAGTGAAAAACATGTGTACTTTTACTTCAGGTCGTATTCCCAAGCAGCCTTCACGGTTCCTAAGTGAGAACGCATACACAGTTTAGTGCCGGAGAATGCGGCTTATCTGATCGACTGTTTCGCAACAATACAGGGGTCTGCTCTTCATTGTCTAGGGGTCCGCCATGGATTTTCGACTGAAGAAGGGGTCCACCAGCTGAAAAGGTTGGGATGCCCTGCTCTACATCATCAGCTTATGAGTCGCTGAAGAGATGAGTGGAAAGTGCTACTTTCATTAAGTTCTCAACAAGGTTGACGTTGTTTGCTCGAAGCTTATTGTTTAGGTGGACACCCTCATTTTCCTGAAACCTGCGAAGTGCCTCACTGTTCGTCTAAACATTTCTTCTGCCAAGCCCTACAGTATCTTTCAAACTAGAGTTTCGCTTCTTGAGACGATGGTTCGCTTACTGAAGAAGCTTGATTTTTTTTTTCTCTGTGTATTCCATGTTTGCCTCATAATAGTGTCCAGCTTCCGCTTCATAGACACAGAAAGCTGACGAGCTGATGCGTCTGGAATTAGCGGCACATCGTTTGGCAACACTGGAAAATGAAATGCACAAAATTAGAAAAGCAGCGTTTCACAAGCACAGAAATTATCAAAACTTACTGGAGCTTTGGTTGTCAAACTATGATTCTGTATGCACCTCCCAAGAACTCTGATGCCATAACAATAATATTTACAGAAGCAAAGCCCCTCTTAGGCCCCTTCTTTTTAACGCTAATAGATCCACATTTAACAGATAAAACGAAAGGCAGATATAAGGGGCTTTCTCACTGAAAGTTATTCTAAAAACTCTAAGATAAAGCCGGACGCAGTGGCCGAGCGGCTCTGGGCGCTTCAGTCCGGAACTAGGCGACTGCTACGGCCGCAGATTCGAATCCTGCCTCGGGCACGGATGTGTGTGATGTCCTTACGTTAGTCAGGTTTAAGTAGTTCTAAATTCTAGGGGACTGATGATCTCAGGGCCATATGTAAGGTAAACAAAAGTAAAACGAGATGTGCACGTATAGACTAGCAACTACAATGAACTGACTGAGAATACATGTACAGTAAACATGTATCGAAAAAGTTTCACTGAATAATGGACTAATTTGTCGACCGTTAACGCGTAAGCCTTATTTCCTTGGGAACTTGATGCTTGTTCATCCTTCTCCTTTTTACATCTCACAAAAGAGGTAATTTCCGGTGTTGTCCACTGCAAAATACACTCCTGGAAATGGAAAAAAGAACACATTGACACCGGTGTGTCAGACCCACCATACTTGCTCCGGACACTGCGAGAGGGCTGTACAAGCAATGATCACACGCACGGCACAGCGGACACACCAGGAACCGCGGTGTTGGCCGTCGAATGGCGCTAGCTGCGCAGCATTTGTGCACCGCCGCCGTCAGTGTCAGCCAGTTTGCCGTGGCATACGGAGCTCCATCGCAGTCTTTAACACTGGTAGCATGCCGCGACAGCATGGACGTGAACCGTATGTGCAGTTGACGGACTTTGAGCGAGGGCGTATAGTGGGCATGCGGGAGGCCGGGTGGACATACCGCCGAATTGCTCAACACGTGGGGCGTGAGGTCTCCACAGTACATCGATGTCGTCGCCAGTGGTCGGCGGAAGGTGCACGTGCCCGTCGACCTGGGACCGGACCGCAGCGACGCACGGATGCACGCCAAGACCGTAGGATCCTACGCAGTGCCGTAGGGGACCGCACCGCCACTTCCCAGCAAATTAGGGACACTGTTGCTCCTGGGGTATCGGCGAGGACCATTCGCAACCGTCTCCATGAAGTTGGGCTACGGTCCCGCACACCGTTAGGCCGTCTTCCCCTCACGCCCCAACATCGTGCAGACCGCCTCCAGTGGTGGCGCGACAGGCGTGAATGGAGGGACGAATGGAGACGTGTCGTCTTCAGCGATGAGAGTCGCTTCTGCCTTGGTGCCAATGATGGTCGTATGCGTGTTTGGCGCCGTGCAGGTGAGCACCACAATCAGGACTGCATACGACAGAGGCACACAGGGCCAACACCCGGCATCATGGTGTGGGGAGCGATCTCCTACACTGGCCGTACACCACTGGTGATCGTCGAGGGGACACTGAATAGTGCACGGTACATCCAAACCGTCATCGAACCCATCGCTCTACCATTCCTAGACCGGCAAGGGAACTTGCTGTTCCAACAGGACAATGCACGTCCGCATGTATCCCGTGCCACCCAACGTGCTCTAGAAGGTGTAAGTCAACTACCCTGGCCAGCAAGATCTCCGGATCTGTCCCCCATTGAACATGTTTGGGACTGGATGAAGCGTCGTCTCACGCGGTCTGCACGTCCAGCACGAACGCTGGTCCAACTGAGGCGCCAGGTGGAAATGGCATGGCAAGCCGTTCCACAGGACTACATCCAGCATCTCTACGATCGTCTCCATGGGAGAATAGCAGCCTGCATTGCTGCGAAAGGTGGATATACACTGTACTAGTGCCGACATTGTGCATGGCTCTGTTGCCTGTGTCTATGTGCCTGTGGTTCTGTCAGTGTGATCATGTGATGTATCTGACCCCAGGAATGAGTCAATAAAGTTTCCCCTTCCTGGGACAATGAAGTCACGGTGTTCTTATTTCAATTTCCAGGAGTGTGCGTCTCTGCTTGGGACTCTGCAATACGTGCTCAAAAGTGCATCATATGCTAAAATAAGCTGTGCTGAAGACCTAAGGGTTGAATCTGTCATGTTATTACCATAAAATGAAGTTGTGTAATTCATACGGTTACCAGTAGAATAGAAAACAGTTCAAATAAATAGTACAGTGAAAAATATTTAAATATAGGCTACATTTCCTTCACAATACATTTGCAGTATCACATTACATAGTGAGACTCAAATAAAAATAAATGTAGTAAAAATTTATTAATTAACTTACTTACTATGTTCGTTATTTGTCTTATTATTAAAAATATATTATTTTTGCTCTTTCGGTTTGTATGGGTATACTCGATTAAATTTTTATTTTATTTTCAGAAAATGGCACCAAAGTGAAAATACGGCAGCAGTTACATTACATTCGGACTCACTCAGATAAAAGGATATGGAGAAATAAAACGGCAGTGTGCTATACACGCAGCCGTTCTGGTGAACGATTCCTTGAACCAGCGAAATTAAAAGGCCACTTCCAAACGGTGCATTCTAACTTCTGTGACTGACCACCAAAATTCTTTAAAAGGAAACTGGAGTATCCGTAAAAATGAAATTCGGGTCTAGTGGTACTAGAATTATGTCGCCAGAAAAAAATATTAGAAGCGTGATTTGAGATATCAGAGTAGATAGTCCAATCAGGAAAGTCCCACAAATAGGAGAAACACTCGTGAAGTCTCGACTGGTAAAAGCCGAACATAATCAAAGATAATTATTGATTTTTTTCCGGAACTGTAAACGACATCGGAATTTATGGACATCATTAAAGTAACAGAATACTTACAGACACAAAACATTATGTAGCGAAAGCTCGTCGGTTTCTGTCCGTATGGAGCTACAGCTATGTTAGTATAACGCTCCGGTCTTGCATCGGTAAGAAAACCGAATAATCACGCATCACAAATAGTGCATTGTGACATACTTCGCCAGCCCTTAGCTATCAAGAATGCCGTAGTAATCCAATGCAACATGCCATAAAAGCGATTAATGTTATCAAAAGCAGCCCCTTAAATAAGCGCCTTTTGTGTAAAATTGTGCACCGAAAAGGACTCCGACCATGAGCATGAAACCCTTCTCTGCCGCACAGAAATACTTAAGATTTCGTAAGGTAGCGTGCTGGGAACGTGATACAAAGAGGAGAGGCTGAGTTGTTTCTAGGTAAGAAGGAAAATGAAATACTAGAGGCATTTTAGGGCCTTATGTCTCAGATGCATTTGGCTTATCTTGTGGATACCTTTACACACTAGAATAAGCAGAACTTGCAGTTGGAGGTTGCCGAAAACGGATATTTAGAAACTATGAAAATAAATGTATCTTTGAAGATAAACTTCCTGCCTTTATTTGCAAACTTCAGTTATGGATATGTAAAACTGCTGTTCGCGACATTAAAAGCACTGGTTTATGATAAAAACTAGGACTCGAGCAGAGTAAACATCCAAGGAAATATTAAGTTATCTGAAATGTTAGATGTTGAATTCAAACATTACTTTTCAAAATACAATGAAACATAAGCTAAAATTGACAGAAAATTGATTCTCAAATATTTTACCACCAGTGCTGGAGAAATTACAGAAGAATATAAGGACGCATTTAAAGCTGATTCTCTTAAGCAGTGTTGGCGTCTGCCTCACTGGTAATTAAAAATAAATCCGGAAATTGATTGGGAGTAAGTGATGATATGCATGTAGCTTTGAGAAATAATCTTAGTCCGAGGATTAAGAAACTTGTACAGAAGATTCAAACTCAAAAATGACATTGATGCAAACTGAATTTAGTTTTCTTCTGAAAATGTTGTATTATCTGTAACAGTAATACAGTTAATGCATGTTAATTTCGGTTTTACGAATATGTGGCAAGTTTTGATTAGATTCTATTTTAAGATTGACACAGTTTGTTTTTCATGAGCCTTGCGATCCCTGCTAATTACAAAGAACGATCATTCATTCCCTGTCAAGTGTCCTTGGGCATCCAGTTCAACCATCTTCAGTTTTGATGAAATTTATACAGTCTGCAACTTCTGCCAAGTTTCAGGTACACCTGTAACTCGGTTGAGGTACTAGTGCCATTTTGGTGAAGACTACTTTTTTGGAGACCGAAAGTCACGAAAAATTTTGAAGCTTGGCATGCCACTGTTCCTAATCCAAAAGAGCTGGGCACAGTGATACAAATCTTTGTGATCAACACACAAATCATGCAAGTAAACTTCAGAAAGCAATACTTTAGGCATAATCTCAGTTCAATGTGGGCAACAAACCATGCGGTGACAAATTTACCCCAAGTCAACAAGACATAAGTAGTGAGGAAAGGATACTATGGACCAGGTCTTTCGCCAATTTCACAAATTAGGGCATAGCTTGTGTGTTTCATTACTGTGCAACCATCCTGTCAATTTGCTAAAAAATGTAAATGTACCAGATTATATCCTTGTTCAAACTGATGTGTCTACCTCATTACATAATTTAACACAAGTCAATAGAGCACACTTCTTTCTCATTGAAATTCGTATTTCCTTTGTGCTGTTTCTTTGGGTAAGGAGCAAAAATTTCGCCTAAGCTATAACATTTTTTTGTAATCCGAGGTGTGTTGGTTCGTGGTGGCTATGCCACTACCAATCTCAGTGACTGGTAACCCCATCACCAATCGGCGTCACCCAATAAACAGGCAAGGTCAGCGTCGGAGGGTTTCTTTACTGGAGTTTTCCAAGCCTGAATTTGTGTAGCAGGTTCCCAAGCCTAAATGTGAGTACCTAGCAGGTAGTTGAGTATTTTCAGTTCTGTGTAAACAACTCTGCAGAGCAAGCAACTCCTGCTAGTCTCATGCAGGTACCTTTACAGCTCTCTGTCTTTCTAAGGCACTGCATGTCATTAAATGGCATGGGGAATCAGCATATCTATAACTGCATGCATTGATCTGATCTTGTTTCTCCATTTTAGTGAGAACTTGATAAGCTTCAGACACTAATATCAAATTGTTGAACACTTAATAAAGAAAGGAAATAAAACCAATAATTACGTCATCGGTATTCACAAAAGAATTATGTAGACGTTTTCAGTTCGGTTGGATGTAACAATGAACTTAATAGCACATTGAATTTTTGAACAATGAATACTTAATCAACAAAATTTCATTTTGTAGGCGAAATTTTTGCTCCTTACGCCAAGAAACACCAGGATGAAAATAAGTATTTCTAATACAATAAAATGTGCTTTATTGATTGATGTAAATGGATGTAATGAGGTAGGTGTCCAGTTTGAGCCACTTGACTTTGAACATCGATATAATTTGGCACACTCATGTTTTTAGCATATTTACAGGACGGGAGAACAGTAATCAAACACAGAAGCTAGGTCCTAATTTTTTAACTATCTAAAGCCGGACAGTCAATGGTTTGGCTAATGACCAGGTCCATGGTGCTCTTTTCTCACTACTTATGCCTTGTTAAAAGCATGGAGCAAATTTGTCGCGACATGATTTGTTGCCCACTTTGAACTGAGGTTATGCCAAAAGCATTGCCTTCTGAAATTTACTTGCATCATTTACGTATTGAGCACAAAAATTTGTACCACTGTACCCAGAAGCATAGGACTAGCTCTTTTACATTAGGAACAGTGGCATGCCAAACTTGAAGACTTCATTGTGACTTTTCGGTCTCCGAAAGTGGTCTTCATAAAAATGGCTCTAGTACCTCAACCGTGTTGCAGGGGAACCTGAAACTTTGCAGAAGTCCATGCAGGTCCCTCAGGTACAGACTGTACAAATTTCATCAAAGTTGAATATTGTCGAACTGGGAGTATGCTTTAAAACTAGGACATTTGGCATGGAATGAACCAGAAATCAAAGTGGTCCTTGGTAAAAAAAAAAAAGTTGAGAGCCACTGACCTACAGACAAGCACATTGCAATTCCTTAACGCAAGTACTTTTAAGACCAAATGTCCAGTACATTGAGGAATATATTTTATACTAGAGAATGGATAATTGATAAATTTTACGCAGGATCAAGTGTAAATGCAAAAGTGGTCGTGTGACACAACACTTGCTTCCTATCATAATAACTTACTTGTATAGAAAAATTTACAAAAAGTATCCAAGTTTCCTTCAGCACTTCGTAAACATTTGACGCAGTGAGTCAGTTTTGTGACCTTGAAATGTGTTCTGACTCGTCATTGCTTATACTAACACCGATCAATTCAGTATCAGTTTACTACAGCTATTACTGACGTAATCGAGGTTGCGATTTTGGGTTCATATCCGATATATTTCATTAGTAGTGGTCACCTAAAATGTGAGATCTATTCGATTAAAGAAGTGATATAGTCCGATGATGGAGGTAGAGCGATCTCATCTATTTGTTAAATTTTTTACCGTCTTGATTGCAATATAACATAAGATTAAAATTTGCTGGTAACTGGTTTCAGCTGATTGACACTCATCTTCAGACCATACTTAAAGAACCGGTTCTTATACACATTGGCCATAACAACGTTGTTGTTAAGTGCAACTCTGAAACGTATATACTTAGGACTCTTTGTCTAGCTATAATGTTGGCTGTATCCTCACTACAGTGGGGTGTATAATAAATCTGTATAATAATTATATGTTATTTTTGGTTGTTCAAAGCAGCGATACCGCAGAAAAAATACGTGAAAATTTATTATATTTAAGTTAACGTTTTGGAGACGTTGATACATTAAGTCACAAGTCGACCAAGGAAAGCCGGCACGTGTGTCAACGTTTCTGCCCAAAGTGAGAAGGTGGATGACCAGCAGAGTTTGCCCAGCAGCAGTCAGCTCTTCCACAGATCAATGACTGAGCAGAGGGGCAATGCTTCCAAGTAGAACAATCACCAGTGCAGTTCGCACATCAGCGGTCGATGCTCCGGGAACTGTCATCATACTGAACCCAGGTGCGTGACGTATCTGGCGATATGGAGGAGGGCGACAGGGCAATGCCCGACCACGCCAGCATAGAGGTAAAACAAGGAAAGCCGGCACTTGTGTTGACATTGTTCACGTTTCTGCGCAACGTGAGAAGCATAGATCAACGATCGAAGAGTGAGTCGCCGCCCTAGAAACTTCGCGACATTGGCAAAAAGACGGAATAAATACCTCCAACAAATGGGCATGAGGGGGTCCTTTGAGAGGAGAAAAAAGAGACGAAGAAACGTCGACTGGACGGACGGACTGATAGTCAGCGGATTTCATACTTCACTGCAACGATTTATCCGCTAAGCTGCTCGACAGAAGAAGATAATTGGTTTGCGTCAATAGGTCACCGCAGAAGATGCCATCCCACATATTACCAGAAAGAAGTTCGTGTGGTACTTATTATGGTGAGGACGAAGGGACTGCAGCCTGACCTAAGGGACCACCTGTGCACCAAGAGGTTGATGAACTCCGCCAGGAGACGTCGAAAGTGAGGGTCGCTGGTTCCATTCCAGGATGGGGCACTCCACTTGTTAATAACGCAACGAGCGAATTCACAAGAAGAAGAACGCACCCCCACCGCAGTGGGTCATGGGTACGGAACTGAATGGAAGAATACGGCGCCTGGCGCTCTGCTGCAACACGACCGTCACCGTATCAGCAATAACTGGAAAATGCACGCTAGGACCCCGCGCCGCTCCGCTGCCTCGAGAAATTCAGCGAATTAAAACACATTGTATCACTCTGTTTGTTCAAAGGGTCTTATGTCTCAATAATGATCGATAGTAGAACCACCAACGTTTCTCTAATACCTCACCAACAACTGAGCCAAGGAAAGAGCCCACTCCACCGCCCACAAAGCGTCACTTTCCCTCCCGCCATCCCTGACAAAATAATTACCTTTGCTCCTCTCTGTCACCGACGCTCAGTAACTAGTGTTACTAAACCCCGAACCGCTTCGGGTTTTGAATGGTAATGGCCATGCTTCGGACAACATGACGTGTTAATCTTAGTAATGCGGATATGGCTAAGTGAGTCCTTAGTAGGCATCATTTTGAGTTGCACTTAGCAGCTAGGATACTCTGACCAGATGTGTATTTTCCTACTGCTTCCTTCGTCATGGTCCGAAGATCGGAGAAACGATCATTCGAAGCAAAAACCCTACATATCAAGGACTGTAAAATGCATATCTTCAGAGCTATTAGCACTACTTCGACTTCTATACAGTGAAATAAATCTCTTCTACTGCAAGTTTTTGCTCTCCATGTTTTAAGAAATCATAGTATGGGTAGTACGAGGGGCGTTTGAAAAGTCCGTGCAAAACTAAAAATTATTTACGTGTTTTGGGTAAACAATTTTTATTTTTCAACATAGTCTCCTTTTAGACTTATACACTTCGTCCAACGCTGTTCAAATTTGTTGATCGCATTCGAATATTAGGAATTGTCCAATTCTGCAATCACCTTGCTGCAATCACCTCCTCGTTTGAATAAAATCTTTGTCCCGGCAGCCATTTCTTCAAATTGAGGAGCAAATAGTAGTCCGAGGGAGCCAAGTTTGGAGAATAGGGGGGAAGTGAAACGAGTTGGAATCCTATTTTGCGGCCACAACTGCTGAGGAGTGTGCTGGTGCAGTGTCGTGATGGAAAAGGACATTTTTGCGGTCCAATCGCCGGCGTTTTTCTTGCAGCTCGGTTTTGAAACGGTCCAATAACGATGAATAATATGCACCTGTAATAGTTTTACCCTTTTCCAGATAGTCGATGAGGATTATCCCTAGCGAATCCAAAGGTTCGAGTCCTCCCTCGGGCATGGGTGTGTGTGTTTGTCCTTAGGATAATTTAGGTTAAGTAGTGTGTAAGCTTAGTGACTGATGACCTTAGCAGTTAAGACCCATAAGATTTCACACACATTTTGAACGTTTCTTTCCGGCCGTAGGAATGCTCTTCGCCTTTTTTGGTTAAGATTCTCCCTAGGTAACCCATTGTTTAGATTGTTTTTTTCTCTCAGGAGTATAATAATGTATCCATGTTTCATCCACAGTGACTGAACGACGCTTAAAGTCCTGCGAATTCTTCCTGAACAGCTGCAAACCTTCTTTGCAACGCTTCACATGAATCCGTTTTTGGTCAAGATTGAGCAATCGTGGAACCCATCTTGCAAACACCTTTCTCGTGTCCCAATATTTATGCAAAATACTATGTACACATTCATTCGAGATGTCCACAGCACTAGCAGTCTCACGCGCCTTAACTCTTCAGTCACCATCACCATATCATGGATTTTATCAATGATTTCTCGAGTTTTAACCTCCACAGGGCGTCCAGAACGTTCAGCATTACTTGTGCCCATATGGCCACTCCGAAAATTTTGAAACTACTAATAAACTGTCATAATCAAAGGTGCAGACACATCGTAATGTTTATCAACCTTCTCTTTAGTCTCCTGAGGCGTTTTGCCTTTCATAAAATAATGTTTAATCACCACACGAAATTCTTTTTCGTCCATTTTTTTGACAATCGCTTGACTTCCTCGATTCACACGAATGCCAAACACAAAGAAATAGACCGATACGGCTGAAACTTAGTGTGCGTTCTTTCCAAATATGCTACTATCTAAAGATGACCTTGATATGCGCCGGTATTCCATCTCTCGGATTTTGCACGAACTTTTCAAATGCCCGTCGTATAAGGGAAAAGTGCCCGTTAAACATGGGTTCTAAAGTGGATATGTTAGTAGCGCTTGTTCGTCTTCGCTACATTGAAACACATCTCTTCTTCTGATGAAGTGCACGTAACACCTAAGGTATGCATTTTAGGCTCATGTTTACTCGCCTTCCTTGCTTCTTATAATCGTTCCTGTCAAATCCCTGATTATTGACCATTCCTCCTGAGACACTGTTTATGTCGTTTTCCTTGCGACTGCGTAGTAGCTCCAACGTCATTTCCCCTGTAACGAAATGCGGGAGCTTGTGGGAAGACCTACAACAGTTAAGGCACTGGAATCCAAATAAATTCCACGTACCCATCTATATTTTGCTTTTCTGTCTTTTACCCACTTCACCAGACACTAAGTAACTGTACTCCGCTGCTTGTGCCTTCGTACAGAAGCCTAGTGGTATCAGAAAGAAACTAAATGGGTACTGGTAAACCCTTCGGAGCAGATGTAAGCTCGTCCGACGGATGTGCGAGAACATTAAAATCTGCTATAGATCCATAGCTGTAAGATTTTTACGACAGGCATCGCCACGAATTCCGAAATGCTCCCATTATATTTTAACCGATGACACAAATGTATTTATTGCTTTTCGGTATGTTAGTGTGATCCGAATGCATTACAATTGGCCGTAAAAATGGTCTGTGATATTCTTGCATAAAGCAAAACCTTTACTCACAGTCTTGTAATTACTTTTTCCAGTAGCATTCCGTCTGTGTTCTTTCAGTAATAAATTCATATCTCCTTCCATATCTTGATGTTCTTCCTTTGTCCACAAATACTGACATAAAGTAACCAAAACCATTAACCACTCAGGACTCCATACGCTGCAGAGGGCTTTAAACCGTTTGCGCAGCGCTTATCTCCCACGTGAAATGAGGCAGTGTCAGACCCTGTCCGGGTTGTCGCTGAATCAGGAAACACAATACTTGCAGCCGAGAGATCCGCTGCTTCCATAACAATCTATAGGGCAACTGTATTTCCTTAGAAATTCCTTCTTTCTGGAATTTCAAGACAAAGCACAGCGTTGCTACGCAAACAGAACAATCGTGGTTTTGCGATAGATCTCCTGAAAACTGAATTTGAATGATGAAACCAATTCGTACTCTCGAGAAAAGCCTCCAAAATGAGTTGGCGACAATTTTCGTAGGTGACTGGTGTGCAACATGATTACCACTTTCTTTCGTATATGCAATACTTGCGGTACCAATCAAATTAACTACCTAGCGAGGTTCCGTTTCCGTAAATAGTTAAAATATAGAACGTTTTTGCTTAAGTAACTTTGATTGCGGAAATTTGAGAAATTAGACTAAGGAAATTTGCAGTCTAGTCTCCAGCATAGAATTTTGCATTCATTTAAATTTTGTAATGCAGCCAATTGAATTTCCAAAAAGCGTTTTATCTATCTGCAGTAACTCATTTGCACATAAATGTAGTCTGTAGAAATATTATAAATTTTACTCTATCTCAACAGTAATTTAATGTTTATAAACGTATTTCTATCTCAGAGACATTCAGATGAAGGCTTTTGAGCAAATGCAATCTTATTCTGTTAGTGGATTAGATTTTATCATCCCTTAATTTCGACTTTACTCGCCGTGAAGTTTAGAGTTGACAATTGACGTCACAACGGGTCGAAGCCAGTTTAGCAGGTGTTTCGCAGTACACAGCTGAGTACTCAGACTTAATTTCTGAGGACGTCGCGCCTCATTAAAAGTTAATAGCAAGGTGAAGAGAGGGAGCAGCCGCCGGTGGCCCCTGTCTGTGCCGAACACGAGCTTTGATCTCCTGCGGGAAGGTGGTCGTGATTTCGCGGACGAGCGGAGTCCGAGATGACAGAGGAACAATTTCATTTGCGGGTTGGCTGAAACATTAACGGCAGCGGCGAACTGCACAGCGGCAATTAAATCCTTGTCGGCAGCGTAGTGGATAGTGGATGGGTGTCGGGAAGGGTGGGTCTGTCGGGGTGAGGTGGGGAGGGGGGGACTTTGAGTAGCGCCGGATTGTGAAGCCCCACAGCAGCCTCGGAAACGTGGTAAGGCAGTAGTGGCAACCCGGAAGACACCCCATTTCGCTGCAACGAACACGATGAACATTTACGCAATTGTTTTCATACTTCTCCCTAGTTTCCTTTACAGACTTTGCTTTGCGAGACACGGCCCACGAGTGTTTTCAAGTGAAGAGAGAAACTAGCTATTTGTAAACTTCATTCATTGTTATATAGTGTTATCGAAACAACAAATAATACCCCATAATCAGCTAGGTTATTAAGGTTTTTTCATCTTCAGACTTAGGATATGACTTACGGTTTGATGCGGATCTCCACGATTACCTCTCCCGTGCCAACCTCATCACAGAGCAGCACTTACACAAAACATCCTCAACGAAGCGTTGTATTTATATTGCAGTCTACGTCTTTACTGACAGTTTTTACCCTATACAGCTCCATATAGAAAGTAGAAGCTGATGTCTTTGAATCATATATCATCATCCTGCCCTCTTCTTGTTTTAGTGTTTTCCATACATTCCTTTCTTTGTCGATTCTGCATGGAACCTCATTTCTTACCCTATCAGTCCTCCTGATTTTCAACATCCTCCAATAACACCACAACTATTAACCTTTGATTCTCTTTCTTTCTGGATTCTTACTGCCCGTAATTTTCTTTCTTACAATGCTGCGCTTTTAACGAACATTCTCGGCTCTTTTTCCCCAGTTTAAGGTAGGTGTTTGATACTAGTACACTTCGTCGTTGTGGAATGCCTTCTTTTCCTGTACTAATCTACTTCTTATCTCCTAATGACCTTGTGTCGCAAGCATAACTTTTCTTCCAAGGTATCAGAATTCCCTCACTTCGTCTATTTCATTGTCCCCGATTTTGAATGTTTAAATATTCAAATCTGTGTGAAATCTTATGGGGCTTGACTGCTGTGGTCATCAGTCCCCTAGAACTTAGAACTACTTAAACCTAACTAACCTAAGGACATCACACACATCCATGGCCGAGGCAGGATTCGAACCTGCGACCGTAGCGGTCGCGCAATCCCAGACTGTAGCACCTAGAGCCGCTCGGCCACCCCGGCCGGCCAATAGAGAACAGATATGTGCAAGAAAATATACTCTTTAGGAAGCCGGTTTAATTACTCGGTGACTGGGAACCAATTGATGGCATTATAGGGCTGTGTTAAGAGGTGTCACAATTTTCAATTCAATATATTTAAATACAAACTTACACTCTCATTTATATAATTAAAAAGCATCTATTTATTACTCATTTTAATAATTTAATTAAATTTTTTATTAGATCCAACTACAGCGTAAACAGAAATCTACAGTACGTTCTGTGCTAAGACATTTAATTACGATTTACCTTAAAGCTGTTGCACCGTTTCTTCCATTTGACACGTTTTGTAATTTGAAAGGAAGACTGGCTATTTGTAAGCAGTTCGCTACATTACTGAAGTCTTGCCTATTAACCAGCTCCTACCTCTATGCTCTGTTAATGTGGCGTCGTTCAGCAACTCTAAGAAACAAGGATCAAACGTAAACTGTACAACTGAGTAATTGGACTTTATACTTGTGTGATTCATAATACACTTTCAGTGCGGCTAATTATCTTGTGAAAGTCTTGCTACTGGATGCTATTTCGGTGGCTTCACCACAAACCTGTCACATTCGGGAGAGTGACTGTGACGAGTGTTTGTAAAGGATACAGTGCTACCTTTGTGACTGTATGGGAAGTATTATTAGGGGGAGGAGCATTCGGAGCTAGTAGTAGAAATAGTAACCGTTGTTTTTGTGGCGGTTGTTCTTGTTGTTGTTGTGTTGATGGTGGTGAAAGGAGAAGGTAAACCCTCGCTTTCGGAAACAGCTTACTTCTCAGAATAGCATTAAGTGGGCAGGTAAGCTCGATGTTCTCATCTGAAAAATGTATCACCGCATCAGATTAATAAGCAATTAGATGTTTAGGCAAAAGCGTATCAGAAACTGATTTGATGCGCGTCGTTGAAAAACGTTCCATCTTTTCAGGCCTTTACCAGATGATCCGTCAGGAAGGTAAGGCCCGTAATTTTAAAAAATACAGAAACACGTGAAGATGACCATCGCTCAAGTAAAGAATGGCTGCTGACCATAAATGTAAATACTGTACATATAATGTAATTCGTGTAAATAGACGAAAATGGCAGTTTCTGTGGTATATGCCAGACTGAGACAGTAGGATCTAACAAATACGATTCACTCACATACATAGTCGCAAACAAACCAATCGTTTATCCTGTACTCAATTCCGTGTGAGTTTTCGTAGTTAGAGAGAGAGTTCCATAAATGCTAAACATAATCCGGTAGCAGTCTACATAAGAAAGGCATTATTCATCGTGACCAGTCATACCTTTAGACCAGTCAACGAAAAAAAATTACTGGAAAAAATTTGTGCACTCGCAAATTTTCGTCAGTGGTGGGAAAGAGTACAGTCAACGACATACTAAAAATCAACAGAGAGTTGGAGCGTGCGAGTCGGGGCTGTGAAATAGAGTGTTTATAGGTCAAATTTCTATGGTTTCCTTCGAAAATGTTTCCCACTACAGAATGAAACTACTTTTCCTACGAAAAAGATCCTGTCCCTTTCTCACTAATAGTTCCCGCATTACAGGGTAGGAAATATCGCTGATTGTGAAAAATGATGTTTCAAAGGTGTGAAATTAATGTTTATTGTTAAATGAGCTAACAAGTATTACGTGCTGGTACTGCGAACGGCTGAAACCATGGGAAAACCACAGCCGTTATTTTTACCGAGGGCATGCTGCTTTACTGCAGGGTTAAATGATGACATCCTATTGAGTAAAATTTTCTGGGGGGTAAAATAGTGTCCCATACCAATCTTCGGGTGGGCACTACTCAAGAGGATGTCATCAAGAGGAGAAACAAAACTGGCATCCTACTGATCGGAGCGTGGATGTTAGATCCTTCAATCGGGCTGGCGGGCTAGAGATGAAGATCGATGGGTTGAAGTTAGATACAATGGCACTTTGTGAAGCTCGATGCAGGAGTAATAGTATTTTGATGACGTGAATACAGGGTTATAAACATATAGAAGTTATACAGGAATCAGATGGCAGTTATGAGGCGGATGGCTTAAAAGGGAAACAGTGGTTAGACAGGAGTGAGAGTGGGTTATGGCGTATCCCCGATGTTATTCAGTCTGTACAGTGAACAGGGAGATAAAGAAGCCAAAGAAAGATTTGGAATTTGATTTAAAGTTCCGAGTGAAGATGTAATAACTTCGAGCTTTGCCCTAGACATGGCAATTCTGTTAGAGACAGCAAAGGACTTGAAAGTGCAGTTGTATGGCGTGGGCAGTATCTCTGATGGAGATTATATAGTGTACATTAGCAAGAGCAAGACAAAGGTAATTGAATACGGTCGATTTAATCAGGCGAGACTGAAGGAATTAGACTAGGAAAGGAGACACGAAGAGTAGTAGACTAGTTTTAGTATTTGGTCAGTAAAATAGCTGATGAGAAGCGAAGCAGGGTGGGTATAAAATGTAGGCTGGCAATGACAAGGAAGTTGCTCAGAAGAAGACAAATTTGTTAACATCGAATACAGATTTAAGTTTAGAAGTCTTCTCTGAAGGTACTTGTTTGTGGTATAGTCTGATATGGAACTGAAACATGGACAATAAACAGTTCACACAAGAAGAAAATAGAAACTTACGAGCTGTGGTGCTACAGAAGAATGCTGAAGCTTAGATGGATAGATCATGGGACTAATGAGGAGGTACCGAATAGAATTGAGTAGAAATTATGTTTGTGGCACAGCTTGACTAAAAGAAGGGATCAGCCAATAGCACACTTTCTGAGGCATCAAACAATCACCAATTTAGTATCGGAGAAAAGTGTGGAGAAAAAAGTTTGTGGGAGACTAAGAGATGGCTACAGTAAGGAAGTCCAAAAGGATATAGGTTGCAGTAGTTATTGGTAGAAGCTTGATCAGAGGAAGATCACCTGGTAGTAGTCATACACGTCTTTCTTTCGTAGGTTCGCTGACTGAAGAACGAGCAAGCGGTTCCTCACTCTCGCTCTATTCAACGACGTGTGAAGGGCACCCACGGTGTATTTAACCAAGTTACAATGACCCTTCCTCAGCGTGCCTTATAAATCACTGGTGATGTGGTGCGCAGACATGCCCGAGGGGGTGTCTATCTTGCATAAAGTGCGTTAACACTACACGGAATACAGACATGAGTTATTAACAATACTCGTACTTATCAAAGAAACGCATATGGACAGAATCTTCGTAAATTTCTGCGTACTGTTCTGGCCTCGCGAGGGGTAACTAATTCGTAATTATCCTGTAGGGTACCTGTAGCATTCTTTCGGAAAAGGGGACTTCCCCAACCAGGAACGCTGCACATTTTTCAGTTCACAGTACTTCCTGTCTAGTTCTCATAAGTGAATAGACAGAATAACTTCAGTGGGCTAGTCTTTACGTAGTGGAATTTTCGCCGTTTATATGTGGGAACTTATTTGCAATTATTAAGTGAATTTTTATGTAGAAAAATCTGAATAGCCTGAGGTGTCACCTATGAACTATACTGAAAATCCGGCCAAAGGTAACATGCTGTCACTATGTAATCAACAATGTCAGTTTCACTGCTTCCACTATCAATGGCTGGAAGACGTTTCAGAGATTGAAGGTTAGCATATTCATCACCCCAGCCTAGTGAAAGACTCCATTGGGCAAAGACTAACTGTAAACAGTGCCACGCTGATGTGCATCTAATGAACCATGCTGATCTTCAGCAGTGAAAACCCGTGCGCAGTGGGAACGATTTGGAAATTAATGGTCCTAACAAATGAGTCTAGGGGGTTAGTCTTCTATAAATAAACTGTAATAAAGGTAGTTATTAACACTGAAATAAAAGATAGACTTACATTGACCGTAATTTTGTGTTATAAAAATGCAAAAGAGAACAAAACATAATTCGGAAATGGTACAGTATTTCCTTCAAATCAAAGGAAGTAAAATAAAATCGGAACACAAAATACTTGCAATAAATTAAGTAAAACCAATGAATGGCAAAGCTTGCGGGTAAGGTTCGAGGAATGGATCTGGTAATTAATCCACGATCCACTGAGATAAATCAAATATTCCATTCTCCTTGATGATTGCGTCTATCTGCCGTATGGTAAAAGAAATGACTTGCATGAACCCAAAGTGCCTGAATCAAGAGTGAGCGCATAGCATAATTCCAAAACAACGTCTCACTACTTTTAGAAAGAAGCGCGCATACATCATTCTCGCCACTCTCGTCCCCCTTTCACCCTGGCAGAATGGTACTACCATAAATATTCATTCTCGAGAATGTGAAATGCATCCACTGGAGACACGAAAGCCAAAGCCAATATCTCCATTTCTTTGACGGCCTTCCAAGTCTCCAACACTATGCCTACGTCTCTTAAGTCGAACTCCAAGTTTCTGAAATTGCTAGCGATCTCTCTCATCTAGATGCCGTAACCTCTCTGTGTTGAAAACCACTCTCCGCCCCATTCTCAGGCAAGAAGCCGCCAAAATCCTAGTCTTCCAGTCTGGAGGTTTTTAGTCGCACTCCCGACAGGATACCACGTAGTAAAACATTCCACCCTCCCGGAAAGTGTGTCTAAAGTCTAAGTAAACTCAAATTTTCTAACTTAAAAAAAATTCGAAAAATTGGGTGTCAGAATCTCACTATTGAGAAAAGTTGTGCCCAGACCTACATGAGCAATCCCTGTTTACTTTTCTGAGTAAACGGCGCCCAATTTCCCATTCTGTCCACTTGTTTGGGCACTGTCCAGTCATCATGCGTTCTGCTATTTGTTTCAGTAATCGGGTCAACAACAGATTTTTCATAACGCACCAACCATTCCACAAGTTTTTCCACTTCCACGGACCTCGCAAGATGTCCCATTCCTGCCTCCCGCACGCTATTTACGACTGGCGACTTGCCTGTCGCCACCAAGTACCACGGAAGGTAATTTTGTTTGAAAGGACGCCGTGTAAAGAAACGTGCTGGTTCCACGCAGTTCCCGCTATTTCTGTGATCCACATTGCTACAAACCGTTTATTACGAACCGTCCACCATACACAGCTTCAGTTTCTCCGAAAATCCACCCAGCTGCGCTACCATTGCGCCTTCGGCTCAATGGCCTATTAAACATCGACCGACCACCGAAAGTAGGCTCTCTGTTGCGGGCAACTGACCACAGCACGTGGGCAGGCTCTTTAGATGGCGAGCTAAGCTAGCCCTTGGTGCCGCCCCCCTCTGGCTAACCGGGCAACTCTCGTTTCACGGCTCCCCATGTCCCAGCTAATACTCCAGCGCACTACAATATGCAGACCGAATACTCATAATTAATTAGTTTTGGGTACTAGAGGGGTGGGTTGACCTCTGAAATGATATGCGTCCTATTTTGATTAAAAAGAAAAGCTTGCGTTTTTCAAGAAAAAAATGAAGTCTCTCACTAATGCATGATTAAAGAGTTATTAATGGTAATCAACAATGAAACGACAGACTGGCTGCAGCCTGAAAAGTTTCACATCTGAAGACGACTAGAGGCTTCCTCTGCAGCAGAAGTAAGGGCCACAGGTCACTTAGGCGTTATGAAATTTCAGATATTTAAGTCAAGCAATGCATTACATCATACTACTGTTCTAGACTTGAACGTGACCAGTCCCAGTCCATCGGACGTAGTAACAAAAGTTACAAGATGCTTGAGCATGTGCACTAAGTGGCTGCATTCAGTGAGCCCTCTCCTGAATTAATGGTGAAAAAGTGCGTTACAGGTTAATTCAACACTAGGAGACTGCAACACGGTTACACAGTTTTACAATACCGTGTCAAAGGTAGATAGTAGAAAACCCATTCTCAGCCACACTACACAAGTCACTGACAATATCATTGCGGAAATAACTTCACAATATAAAAAAAGAGTTCAGCAAAGTTATTCAGCTTGCAAAGCATAAGAGAACTAGACAGGAAATGCTATGGAGGTGTAGTCTTAATGTAACTGATAAGCGAGCAGTGTTCTTGGTGAAGGGAATCGTCTTTCCCATAAGAACACTACAAATGCTGTACAGGATGAGTAAGAATAAATTTGCCCTCTAGCTGAGTAAAACGGTACCCAGAGATTTAGGTAGATTCTGTCCATACCTTTTCTTTCCAAACTATTATTAGTAACCCATATCTGTATTCCTTGCAGTGTTAACGCGCTATGTATAAAATAAACGCCCATGGGCGTGTCTGCACTCTGTATCTCCTGTGATTCATAAGGCGAGTAGCGGAACAGTTAGTATAAGTTTGTGTTATACCCCTTACAAGTTTATTGTCACGCTGGGATTTTAGAGAGAGTGACAACTATCCAACTAGTTCTTGAATTTGCGGACCTGTTGAGAACTGCGAGGCCACAATCTGGCGACTTGCCTTCCCTCATGCATCTAACTCTTCCTATCCCGCTCTTCTTCTACTCGTCACAGCTTCAGGGCATAATAATAATAAAGTTCTAATGCAGTTAGATGTGGTACACCCATTTCATATTTGTTCTTAACCGACTTCATTTTAAATACACTTTAATTTTTCTACGTTAAACTGCCCTTAATAACTTCCTTCTTTACCCTGAAATGCATCAAATGATAATTATAGAGAAAAAGTGAACGGGAGGTTTTCAAGTGTTAGTTCTAGAGGAAAAATGAATGACACACTTTTGATAAGAATTGTAATGTAGCGCAAATCAATACTGGGAAACATTTTCGCTAGTGGTAGCGTTTTCGAGTTATTCAGCCAGTACGTAAGAAATTATCCTGTAAACGACGCAACCTTCCGGCTCCAGCACGCTCAAGCCCCACCTGTCGGGGATTATGCGAGATGTCGCTCATTACACTCCCTCGCACCACTCTGCAAAAATTTGCTATTATACAAATTTTCTCCAATATTCGAACTTTTTTGGTCGTCGTTGAAGGGTCAGCCTTAAAATTCAGTAACAGCCTTCAGCACGGGTCAAGAAACATTTGTTTCAACTTATATCTTGCGTAATAGCAACAAATGAAAATTTGAATAAATACGGGACGTACTAAGGGTCTCCGGCTATCTTTCCATCACCTGCATCCAAGAAAGAAACAGGAAGGAAGGAGACTGGTACCAGTACACTGTGCGCTCTGTAGACATTTACATTTTTACACGCGGTGTTGAGGCACAGGCTGGTGTCTCCGCGATTCCATCATCTCCTTTCCGCTTGTAGACAAAATACTGGCGATGGAAATATCTGCAGGTTCCTCGATTAAATGTGGCTATTTCTTTCTCGAGTCGCTGTACAGTTATCAGATATCTATGTCGTTTACTGATAGTAATTTAGAGGGTGAGTCAAATGAAAACCTTAAATTTGTAATAATAAATGGAACTTTCGCGCCGTTACCCTGTAAGTTGGTAACCGTGCTACAAACAACGTGCAGAATGGCCTGTAGGCGGCAGCATAGTGCAGATGCACCCATACCGTCGCAGTATCAGTATTAAGATGGCGGCTCCACTTGCGACTTGCACCAGGGAAGAACACCGTTCTTTTAATCGGTTTTTGCGTAGTGAAGGCGTGAAACCTATTGAAATTCATCGACGAATGAAGGTTCAGTACGGTGATGCATGTTTGTCACAACAGCAAGTCTAAGAATGGAGTAGGAAGTTCGCAAATGGTGTCACTTCAGTGGAAGATGCTCCTCGTCCAGTACAGGCACAACAAGTTGTGCCACGGCAGCTGACTCCTGAAATGAGAGAACGACGTGTTGATGCTTGTCAAGAACTTCTTCAGCGCTTTGAACGAACAGGTGATGTCTTCCTTGCAACCGGAAACGAAAAGAGCGAGCAAGGAATGGCGCTATTCCTCATCACCAGAACCAAAGAAGTTTCGAACAGAACCATCAGCAGGGAAGGTTATGCTGACTCTTTTTTGGGACGAAAAAGGCGTCCCCACTGTCACCAGTGCATCATTCACAGATCTCCTAAAAAATCATCTGCGGCCTGCAATCAAATCAAAGCGGCGTGGATTGCTGTCAGCAGGTGTCCTTTTGCAACATGACAATGCAAGGCCCCAAACTGCCCGTACAACAGTTGCAACAATCGCAGACCTGTATTTTCAGTGTCTTCCTCATCACCATACTCACCAAACCTTGCCCCAAGTGATTTCCATATGTTTGGACCACTCAAAGACGCAAATGGAGGAAAGAAGTTCCTTTCTGATGAAGAGGTGCGCCACGCGGGCTACCAAAAGAATTTTTTTCTAAAGGAATTTATGCACTTTATATGCGCTAGAGGATTTTTATTGAGCGTAGGGGAGACTATGTTGAAAAATGATACACCTTTGTACCACTTCTGCACAATAAATAATATTTAAAAAATATTTAAGGTTTTCATTTGACTCACCCTCATATATGTTTTATTGGCGCCTCACTAGTCAATACACACCTGCCGATGTGATGTCAAAGAAGAAAAGAACAACGGAAGCCGGAACTGAAGTACGTGATATCGAAGTCATCACAGAAGGAAGATCTTTACAAAACCGCCCAAGAATTTGTATGCACTTTTTTAGGGAAATCAGGGAAAACCTAAAACAGGATGGTATAGCGGGTAACCAAGCTGCATTTCCCACGAATGTGCGGCTTCTGCACAACTCTACTAGGCAAAACCAAAGATCGTCTGTGGAGCCCATAGAGTTCGTTGGCCAGGAAATACGTGTTAACTCTTCGTTCAAGATACGTTATATGACTCTGTCATTACGATGACTGGTGCTTCATTTTGGATTACGGCAACACTATTTAGGAGGAGAGGATGAACGTAGGGACGTAAATCCTCTTCAGGAATGTGAATAATTAGTTATTTTCATTTACTTGCTATTACAATCAAGAGACCAAGGTATCGGGAAGGAAAGTATATCCAAATGATGTTATCACGAGTGACTTACGATTTTACAAGCCGCGTCTGGGCTGGTGCAGCTCTGTTAATTTTTGTGCTCTGTTATCTGTCTTTACTGTTTCTATAGTTCATGATGGATCACTGTCGAAACGTGCAAGATAAGGCAACGAGTTCCATCAAGCTGTACTCATGAGCTTTTTTTTTAAAAAAAATTGTATACAACTTTCCGTGAGCGCTTTCTACCTGGATCAGTAGGGTGTTGGTATTTATAATATCTTATACACTGTCCTTCTGGTTTGGTGTATTTCTCAGTCCCCTCCTTGCAACTATGACGTTTCTTTATTGTGGAATTCATCTTGTTCTGAGAATATTTCCCTGATGACGATAGCGCGTAAGTTGCAGAGTAGTATAAATCTGGCGGAACCAACGTCGGTTTGAATGTTTCTGTGTAGTTTCAATTTATCTTACACGTCTGTTGGGCTATATGATAATACGCAACTCATGCTGTATATGTGGTTAATTTTGTTCGATGTCGTCTGGGGAGTTCTTTCCAAATACGCAATTTGCGGACTGCTGTCTCTTTTTAGTTACTTTGTGCTATTCATTATGCAGCTCTGATTGGCTTTTTATTTTTCATTTCTTCGTTCGCTGTAGCTTTTTCGGGCCCCCTAACGGTATTTCCGTATTAGTGAGCTGTGGCATATACTGTCAACAGCAGGCTCCCAGAATGCTGAAAATTGTAACATCAAAAACTGGGACAAATTCAGAGAGAGAATATACGCACAGCCTTTCTTCTAGAAATTGTCTTTTTACTCATTCCAATTTCATGGAAAAGATACTTAGTAAATTTTATTTATGAAAAAACTGGAACTGTTGCAGCAAAGTCGTCCTGTTTCTGTTTATAGGTTCGTAGTAACTCTTATTCACTAATATTTACTGTGTACAGAATGCAAAGTAAATTATATTTGTGATGGATTCTTCCGACGATAAAATAAGTGGCAATATCAGTTATTGCCAGAAGTTGACCATGACCAGTTTAGTTAAATTACCTTCTTTTCTGCTGACTGAGTGGAATATTTGGCCACATAGGTAACTGATCACAAGCAGCAGAAAATTTAACTCTGACAGGTCATCATGTAAAGCACACACCACATAGCATTCCGATGTTAATTTCGACCACAGAGCAGAATTAACAGATTACATTAGCAAGATAACCCAGTCTGATCACATGAAATACCGGTTGAGGCAGATAATAAAGACTAAGGACAGGGAGTAAGCACAAAGCCTGACGAAAAGAGATAACCAGAAGACGTTGTGGGTCGTCAATGTAGATTTGTACAAGTGAACACCACAGCATTAACATAATAATTCTGTGACAGGTAGAACGGACACCAAAGTGCATTGGTGTTGTTCTTAGTGTTGTTCGAGGAATGCCTTTTGTAGTTTTAGGAAATAATCGGTGGGAAGCACCAGTGACAAGGTTAGTTGGTGTCTGATGTTAATAACAGTATAATTTTACTATGTAATTTTCATCTTGTGCCTTTTGACGACGTTTTCAACCTCTATACATTTACTCATCATGGGTTTATTTAGGAAGGGCTGTTTTCAATGTATCAACCTGCATACCCGTACACCCCGAATAAGTACGGTAGATCATCAACGGTTTGTAGGTGTTAGGTTGCTCTTGAGACGTACAATGAAGGAAATACAATACCTCTGCTGTTGTGAACACTACTTCCCTTGATTTGGATGAAAAACTATTCATGCTCACTAGCGACATTTGCTACTGTAAGCTGTAATTTTACATTTACACATCTATCGGTTTCTCTGTAACTAACGCTGAGAGACTGCTCACCAATTACAAAACGATTGTTTGACTAATGGAATTCATTCAGTTTGAGCTTTCCCAACACTTCACTCTTGCGCCGTGGTTGGATGTTTCGGATATTTTTCACTTTAATGTATATTACAATATTTAAATCATCTGTTTGTCTTGGACACGTTAATTGGGAAATTAATGATTTTTTCACATTTTAAACTGCGTGACTTACTAGTGCTACCTCCACGTTTCGCGACAGTCATAGGCCTATACTGGCATACACGCAATCCTCACTGCGTTCGCTGCTCTTGAGGCTGTGTCAAAGGAAACTTCACAGAATCATCACACTCTTGTCCCTTAGGAATTCCTAGTCTGATGTCCCATATGACTCTTTTTAATAGCTCGCTCTTTGACAAAGTGTTGATGGACATTAGGTTCTTGGAAGTCAGCTTTAAGAAAACACACTTATTTTTATTTTCGAACATTCTCCCGCGTCCATGCAACAGTCAGTTTTTTGCAGTCAAGTTTCCAATTAAAAATAAGAACTTCAGCTTTCTTATTAATAACAACTTTCTTATTAATAACAACTTTCTTATTAATAACAACTTTCTTATTAATAACAACTTTATTTCTTCTTAATAACAACTTTATTTCTTCTTAATAACAACTTTATTTCTTCTTAATAACAACTTTCTTATTAATAATAATTAACAACATATGAATGCAATAGAAATGCTACATAAACGCATTTCTAAATTAAACTTTTGCCATTATTCACCGAGTGCTGGAAATCCTCATAACTGAAAAAGTGCACCTAAATCCTCAGCTCTGTACGACTCTAAAGCAAAATGTTTTGTTATTCAGAAACAGGATCACAGGAATCCACATTTCCATAACGCAATAATGCTGCAGAATTCTAATATTGATTCATTTGAAAAGAGTAGGCACAGTTCATATTAGTAAAACGAGTGACTTAACAGAATTTGCTGATGAATTGAATATGTCGAGTAGACCTACGCCGTGCGGGATTAGCCGAGCGGTCTAAGGGGCTGCAATCATGGACTGTGCGGCTGGTCCTGGCGGAGGTACGAGTTCTCCCTCGGGTGTGGGTGTGTGTGTTTGTCCTTAGGATAATTTAGGTTAAGTAGTGTGTAAGCTTAGGGACTGATGACCTTAGCAGTTAAGTCCCATAAGACTTCACACACATTTGAGCCTTTTTGGTAGACCTACAGACAGACATAGGCTTCTGTCTTTCACTGTCAGCAACACTGGAAACACCGAGCGAGGTGGCGCAGTGGTTAGCACACTGGACTCGCATTCGGGAGGACGACGGTTCAATCCCGCGTCCGGCCATCCTGATTTAGGTTTTCCGTGATTTTCCTAAATCACTTCAGGTAAATGTCGGGATGGTTAATTTGAAAGGGCACGGCCGACTTCCTTCCCCGTCCTTCCCTAATCCGATGAGATCGATGACCTCCATGTTTGGTCTCTTCCCCCAAAACAACCAACCAACACTGAAAACTCAGTTGTGCAAGATATACGTTTTTTTTACCCCACAGCTTTATCCTTGCAATACATCTCTTTTAAATGCGTAAAACTCCACAGAGGCTCTCTAGAATAATTTGTAACACGGAAAATTGTAAACCAATAAGTTTTCGCAGGTTACTCGTATTTCAGTCTTCGGTGTTGATAGAAAGCAGAGATCTTTTACATAATTCTCAACAAGGAAGACATGCACGACTAATAGGTTCTCAGGTTTTGCGGGAGACCAAGAATAATCGCTTTGTCATATTCTCTTCACTTAGTTCCTCAGAAGCAGATATCTGAATTTCATTCTCGCCCCGATTCATGGTTTTAAGATATTACATCCTATCAGCACAGCATACATTCCACAAAGGATAAAAGAAAATTGCATCTCTTATCGGTAGTGGGTGAACCCTTCCAGTGCAGCTTCATTTAAAGCGTTTTAATTGCACATCATGAATCTACGTTACCTGCAGTATTATCGATTCACAGAACATCTATTACCGTGGTTCTATCTGGAACAAAACAATGTATTTGGCGATGGAACAGAGCGCAATATTATTTTATGGGCTCAATCCGGCAAATCGTATTTGTTTTTGAGTTAGAATGTTTGGACTCAAACAGCAAATATCTGTTTGTTATTTATCTGAAAACAAAATATCATTGTCCAGTTTCATTTACTATACAATGTGGTTTATTTCTGCAACGTAAAGGGCAGATGAAATAATGTAATGAACTTTTCTCGTGAAATTAAAGTAACTGTTGAAACCACTTGTAAATCCACTTCGTACTCTTGCCAAAAAAATGGGCACTTAGTAAAGTGATTCGTATTGACCAGTCACTCAGAAAGAACGTGCTATGTGACACAGTTCGGTTTAGGTATGGCAGGATTAAGATCTGAGTTGCACGCCGTTTAGATCGAGCTTAGGTAACCGCGACTCTGCTAGCAATGCCGAGGAGATCAGTATGTAGGAGGTGTGCATTGAACTGTGAATGTATTTTCTATAGTGCAGTTGCTATGCCCGGATTATAAGTATTGTATACATAAACTGCTACTTTTTAGGTGCACGTTTGTAAAATATCTAGTTAACAGTGTGCGCTATCGAAATAAAAAGAAAGAAAACCATGGGCATCCCAGTTTACTTCAGATACTCGGTTGGTAGCGTTGTGAGCTGTAGCGAACTGGCTAGTAAATTCCACAGCCTCACATCAAGAACAACGGATTCGCGCCTTGAATGCTATTTCTGCACAGAGGCAGGTAAAGCTTCATAAGACACCAGATGGGTGGACAGTGACAAAATCTCAGTGTTCTACTTCGATGCGACAGAATACAAATAGGCCCCTCTCATATCGTGCGTTGCCTGTACAAGTAGGAACAGTTACGTGCTATCCGTGGTAACACAGACGAGGGAATGGATAAACTGAGCGCAGGTTCTACTGGACACTGTCACCACCATCGTTTGCTAAAAGCTTTAATACAGTTCGCATTTTTCAATTTATCGCCGTACCACACAGAGCCTGTTCCCGAGCTGAAGGTGTATGTATACGACTCTAAGGAAACACGATTCATACAACAGAGTAGTGGTCAAAGCAATCGAAATTGACTAAGTTGTTCCTTAATGACATTGGTGAAATCTCTGTGGTCTTACGTTATCCATCGCATATTGCAAGACGATTTTCTTCAAGATCATATGTCACACATTTTACATTTCATCCATTTGTTGATTTTTAAGTCTTTGCTAGTCCTGGATCATTTTTTGTGCTCACAGAATCACTACGAAAACGAACACTATAGTTGGGCACACGAGCACTTTAGTTGGGCACACGAACACTATAGTTGGGCACACGAGCACTTTAGTTGGGCACACGAGCACTTTAGTTGGCACACGAACTGCTGCCCTGTGTTATACGACTGTACTTTCACATAAAGCGCTTGATCTTTTTTAGCTTTTCACACGTAGAGTTTCGATGGTAAGGTACGATCTTTACGTTCAACAGTAATGGTACAGAATACCAGCGCATGTTGTATTAGAAGTTCGTGGTACCTAAAATCAAAAGACGCTACGGATAAAGCGAAAGCCTCGCTCCTTTCTCAGCTCTTTATCATCTCTCGCTCCATCTTAAGTTCTGGCCACTGATACATTATTTTTAAGTCACCCATATAATGGGGCGTACGGTTATAAAAGTGGATTACAAGCACCACAACATTATCATATCTATTGCTCCTTTTACATGCAGAAATTATACCATACAAAGTTGAATTGAAATTGAAGTTACAGCAACCACCCAGTATTTGTTTTACTTTCACTGAGCGTAACGGACGTGGGTATCTTGTATGTACGACTTTTGGGTAAATTTCGTCACTGTCTGGTAGAAGAAGACAAAATGTAGAACACGATTTTGGTACAAGGCTCAAAGGTTTGTGGATGTCTTTGACTGCTTAGATGATGAGTATTATAAATTTAAAAACCTCCAGTAGTCGCAGGCTTCTTTTCTGTCATATTCGCATCACTTTATGTACACTAGAGTAAGCAAAGGTTGCATGTTTAGAAGCTGATAAGTTCAAAGAACATGATATATATATTACACACCACTAAATGTTAAAATTAAATCGACCACACGATACCGTTCGTAAATGTTTCAGGTAACACGTGGATTATGTTTAAATAATACGCGCAGGGAATATACAGCTACGCTGGGAAGGAGTAGCAACTGTAACTGTGTGGGAGGCTGGCCAGACAGTTACTTATTTAGAAACCATCTCGGAAATATGCAGGTAACTAACTAATTACTTGGTAATACGATGAGGGATGGACAATTTCTGCGTGCGCGCGTGTGTGTGTGTGTGTGTGTGTGTGTGTGTGTGTGTGTGTGTGTGTGTGGGCATACGTATTTAATAGTCTAGACTTCCTTAAGAACAGATATGATTCTGTTGTAAATATGATCACTTACATAATGGGGAGTGGACTTCTTTTCTTCTTTTGTGTTAGTGTAGTTGGAATGCTTAAAGGACGTTTTTTTGCCTTTAGGCTGAATACGTAGATGTTGACACGTGACAGGAAATAGATTCAGTAACAACTGGAAGCACTTACTGTCGTATTACTGTTCATTATTGCGATCACAGACAACAACACTTTGAGACTTATATATATCATTTAGATAGTGGCGTAGCAGCGGTCATCCAAGCGTCATACGTAGAAAACATACATATCTTATTAATGGACATAAATCCATGAAATGCTTCAGGTTAAATCCTCCGAAACATGGAGTAGAAATAAAGTATATTTTATCTAGTTACAGTAAATTTTAGTTTCAGTTGACAGTCATTATAGTCACAGCAAAGCCCTACCGAAAATGTTCGCATTTACATAAATTAAATTTTTTTGAATGTACTGTTTAGCAATAAGTCAGATATATTTATTCTTTGGTCTGTATTGAAAACCTGTCTGTCGAGTAACTCAGCGCACCTAATATTAGCTACAGGCAATCAAATGAGGTTACTGCAAGTGAAGCGTGAAACCTCCACACATCTGCGGCACGCCAGAACGTCTTACTGTAATGAACTCCAACCTGCACCAGGTCAGCGCATGAACGGGTGCCTCTACTATTTTCTGCCTCTTCCACTGTTATACACCACCTTTCTCCTTCATAAATGAATCTTTCTTTACGCGACAATGAGCTCTTTGTGAATCAGATATTATTATTTGGAAACTGATTAACTGGTCACTTACCAGTGACGATATACTATAATTCAAAGCAGAGAGGATCGCTCATTTCGCTATACACAGCGTGGATAAAATTATGATACTCAATTCTAAATCAGACTTTTATGTTTAACAGAAAGAGGATTGTATCTTTTAATACATGACTCTACTATAAAGCTCAGTGTCCACCATCTTACGGCTTTGTCTTATTCTGCTGTTTTAGATTGTTTCTCTCAGCTGTGTACCTCGTCAATATAGATGAGCTTATGTCCAGTAGTATTTTATTTTCACACCTTACAGCTTTCTTGAATCCTCCCTTCATGATGCTTTCGTTCTGGTTCCAGTTCTGTCGTGGAAACCTTCAGCAACCTCTGTTCGTTACTTGGAAGTTTCTTACTCGTAAATATATGTTCCCATTTCTTCCATATCTCTTTGTACCAGTTGAATCTAGCATTCTTCAGTTTTTATTGCCTGCAAGTGACTGCAATAGCTGATATGTCAATCGTTCCTGCTTCATTGTACGTATGTGTCCCAAAAACACGTTACTTTTCTCAATCGCATCAGAGGTAATTTGTAGCTGGATATACAACTCCTGGTTCGGTATTTTTGTGACACAAATCGTTCACTGTTCTTTGACGTTTTCAGTAAATTTCTCAGAATCTTTCGTTTCACAAATTCTTGATTTATCATATATCAGTAATAGATGTACACTCTGTCTTTCTTCACAAGGTTCAAAGGGAGCTCTACGTTAAGGAACAACGTACTGTAGTGAAAAAAGGCTCGACTGCCCCTCTGAACTTCGTTGTTAGTAACAGGTTTTTAATGAAAGAAAATATTTTTCCTTTCTCTCGGGTACCCTCTGCAAATATATCAGTTTTCTTTATCCACTGACATGAATTATCTTCATTTTACAAAAAGAGAATGAGAGTTCTTCATCGATTGTTAATTATTTCGCCCCGTGAGGGATCTTCCATGACGCAGAAAATTAAAGAATGATTAAACCGTCGTAAAAATAACATTATCTACTGGTAGCTTTATTTTTTCACGTCATGAGGCCCCGAAGACTTTTATTTTGCCATTGGTAATTGATTATCGGTGTTTTTATCCGTACAGAGTTCGAGATAATGAAGCAGAAAATAAGCTACTGGAAAATGAAAAACGATGTTCCCTGAAAATGAAGGTCTATTGACGTAATGAACAATGTGTATCATCATAATCGCAATTCCGAGCTCGGATTGTTTTAAGCAAGAACAGCAATATATATACCACAACGTATTGTGGTATAATAAGCCCCAGACCCCAATACAAATCAATTCCCCTAGTGTTGCTGTTCTCGTATGTCCCGTGGGAGACCTGGTGTCCGGAAAGTATGGGTGGAAGCACTGGTGGCAATTCAGGTTCGAGTCTGGAATTGGTAACTATATAATTTTCCGATATAATTTTCGTATCGGGAAATAGTGTTCTACTTGGCTTCCACGTGTTGACGCAAGTGGACAAGGCATGTTGCCTGCAATACAAACCAAATTGAACGCCTTCCCATACATACTACACACACTCAATAGAAGCGTGTCTGGTGATTGTGTTGACTTGGGAGTTCGAGGATATTTTGCCAGTCGCAGCCATCTCCAGGCATCTAAAGAAATGTGTGTATTTGCATTCTTCCGTCCGAAGAGACGTATCTCTGCAGTTGTAGGAGCGGCAAAGGAATGAGTCGCAGGATACAGTGAATTCAGAATTAACACCAGATGTGTAACGTAATTTTAGATCATGTCTCTCCTCATTTCATATCCGAAGTTACATACTGAAGTGTCTGCCAGATGCAATTAGGTAGTTTACGCTGTCATCGCCCACTGCACATTTGCTAATATATGTTACTGAAACCAAGAGCGAATTATAACTCGTCACTCAAATGTTAATTCTCCAACTTCACTAAGGTGTGCAAGAGGAAACCTGGCGAATCACGATCTCACATATAGATTTCAGTGAATGTATCCTGATGGTGCAAGATGACTTCCCAGGAGCAATGCATTGAGGTGACAAAATTCATGGTACAGTGCGTCAAGCTCCAACTACCATTGCGCGTTCGAAGTCTGTTAACTCCCGTCGTATACCCATAATCACGTCGGATACCTTTTCACAAGGATCAACTGAGTGCAAATAACAGCTCAACCAAGGCACTGCCCTTTTGTATCTTGTGTATGCGACACTACCGCTCTCTGTATATGTGGATAGCGCTACACCAATACATTTACCCGCTGCTCGTTGTCTTGGTGCCTCTGATCACGGGGTCCCGAGTTCGATTACCGGACGTGTTGGGGATTTTCTCTGCCCGGGGACTCGGTATTTGTGTTGTCCTCATCATTTCATCATCGTTCACACTCAATGAGGTGTTGATAAAGGTGTCTTTGTCGTCTTAAAGGCATTCTTGACTAACATCGACTCACCACCTCAAATCTCAAAGGTAACCAATCTCACGACCGTTACAGCGTGTTTTTAAACCAAACGTGAGTTGCACCCTCATGGTAGCACTACTAGAGTCACTGTTACACGACTGTAGCGAAATTTGAACAGACTTAATTTTTCAGATGTAGAAACATACCTACCACAATTCTTTTATCCCGCATATCTCTTTCTTGGTGTTGCGATTTCTCTTTCGTGGGTGTACACTGATGTCCCCGTGCTGTAGGTACGCATCACGCCATCATAGGAGCTAAAACAAAATGATTAAGTGGAATATCATGATGGAATTACTTTTCGGCATCAGTGGATATGTGGCAGCCGTGTCACGTCAGTCCATATGATTTCGTTAGCTGTTTGAAGTGTCCTGACATTAGTCGGCAGGAGTGGCCGTGCGGGTCTAGGCGCTTCAGTCTGGAACCGCGCGACCGCTTCATGCGCAGGTTCGAATCCTGTGTCGGGCATGGATGTGTATGATGTCCTTAAGTTAGTTAGGTTTAAGTAGTTCTAAGTTCTAGGGGACTGATGACCTCAGATGTTAAGTCCCATAGTGCTCAGAGCCATTTGAACCATTTCTGTCCTGACATTGCTACCAGATTTCTGTTGCTGCCGAAAACGAATTAGCGCAGAATATTCTATTTCATGAGTGAGCTATGCTGTTTGGTTTTGGCTCGTTTGGCAGTGCAGCAAAATACTGTGGTTAGGATATTAAAATGTATGCCAAGTCTACAGACAAATACGCCCAAATAACCAAAAAAGAATTCATTAAGTAATGGTATATGTTTGAGAGGTGACAGTCAAAACTTTGTATCAGCACCTCATACTAATGCAGTACTATGCTTGAAACAACGATACATTCGTCCAACAAGTTAAGTACGTCATTATTTGGGTCAAGGTGTTCCTGCTCTGTATACGATTCATATTCTAGTGGCAGGACAGCGCGTTGACGCATTGTCTTTCCTCCATTCGTATATGTATTTCAGCCAGTGTCGATACCTGGTACCTCAGAACCGCTTGTGCTATTCATCTGTAAATGCAATCATTTCATGTACTCCATATGCACTGTTGCAACAACAAGTATTGAGTGAAATAGAAACATCTAAAACACTTTTCCATTTTTTTCCCCCCATGTATTTGGCATTGCTTACTAATAATTTACTTTTTCGCCTAAATTTTTATGGATAAATCGTATATACATAACGAAACTGAAATTCCGAACTTAGCCGCAATCGTGCATTGAAATAAATTGTGGTGAAAAGTGAAAATTTGTGAACCCTCCAAGTCCGACCCAAATTCCTGACATGTCGCACACTACAGAGGTAGTGTCCCCTGTCCATTACCATGTCTGAGAAACAGACAACACACATATACTCTGTTCAACAAAAGTTACGAATACTATAGTAAAATGTAGTCTACAGTACTAGAGGTCTTATTGGCCTAGGCATTTTACAAATTATCCACATAGAGCCCATTTACCCGACGGTGTTTACTAGTGGCATGTTTTGTTCTCGTTTCTCAGTCATGTAAACACTTGTCATCTCACTATATCCTACAAGTGCTCGATTGGATGCAAGTCCGGAGATCGTGCTGGGCAAAGAACGTGCTGCACGTCTTTCACGGGCTTTGTGTGGGCGAACATTTTCCTGTTCGAAGTACATCAGCTATCTGTTGCAAGAACGACAAAACAACTGATCTAACAGCGTTCTGATTGCATCGAGCGGCGATTAACAAAAAATGGTTCAAATGGCTCTGAGCACTATGGGACGTAACTTCTGGGGTCATCAGTCCCCTAGAACTTAGAACTACTCAAACTTAACTAACCTAAGGACATCACACACATCCATGCCCGAGGCAGGGTTCGAACCTGCGACCGTAGCGGTCGCGCGGTTCCAGACTGTAGCACCTAGAACCGCTCGGCGATTAACAGGCGTACTATTTTTTTTCCGGCAGTGTATGTGTGATATATGACTGAAGGAAGGACTTAGTCAATATATGTCGTGCCATGTACGATCTACAAACGTATGCAGTACTTGCTGTGGAGTAAATGCAGCACAATCTAATCTTGTATGTGGTTGGTTATGAGAACAGTTCTGTGTTATATCGTTCTCCGAGGGCAGCATGTGGAACAACTGCTGAATTCCCGGAAAATAGTTTTTCCCTGATGATGCCCTAGTAAGCAGAAAAAGATTCTTAATAAGGAACTGTTAGTGAACTAAAAAGCGATTTTTTTGCTTTTCTGCACTAAAACTAAACATTCGTCCCAAAAAAGACGTAAAAATTTAGCTGTTTTAAAATATGTATGACACACTACTCCGCAGAAGAAAAAAAATAAACATGTTGCAGCCATGTTCACATTATAATTTTTGCAAGCAGGCATTTAATTTAGATGGAATTAATGGCCTTATTAATGTATCCGTCATGCGTTCTCACCATGGACACTACAAAGTGAGACTTCCGTTGTATGACAGTGCAAGTGATCTGAGTATGCATATACCAAACGCAGTTAAATGAAAAATAATAATGACGGATGCTCATCGATATTTTTTGGCTTTCTACACAGAAGATTTTAAAAACCAAAAAATTAATCCGTATTCTGTAGAACTAAAGCTACTCTCATAATATAAATTGCTTTTTTTTCTTTCTTATTTTGTGTCTGCACTAATGTTCTCAAAACTTAGATTTTTGCATTACCTGAATGCATCAACCTATGCAATTTGAGAGCGAAAAACAGCACTTCTAAATAGGTAACGTATTCGTGCGACTCGTCAACCAAACCCTCTTACAGAAGTACGTTAACAGGTCGATCAGGCGTGGAATAACGATCCCATGACAGTATTTGCCGCCTTTACTATCGACTGGATGCAGAGTAAGCGCTTGCATTGCCGCCTGCGAAGGCTAGCCATGTACACAATGGTTGTCCTCGCATGACAACACCAACACAGGATCGTTTCCTCCAACTGTCAGCTCGCAGGAACTAAATATCAGCTGCCAGAAATGACTTCTCCAGCGCAACAGGGATTCGTATCCCAGACCAACAGTTACTAGAATATTACATCTGGATGGTCTTCATTTCAGAAGACAAATGAGAAGTTTAGCATGGAACTAGTGGAAGCTACACAATCGAAGGACCTGGGCTCTTGCATATCACATTGCAGAACATATTGGTTTGCGACCGCACACTAGTCGTGTTAAGGTTCGGAGAAGCACTAGACGACACCAGGAACGCCGATACGTTTAGTAAGTCCATCAGTTTGCAAGTGGAAGTATATGTTCTGGGCGGCAGTAGTGATGGGACAGTGGACCCCTCTGATTTCCATCTAAGGCATTTCGACTGGTCCATGATACCTCCAAGAGGTCCTAAAACGATTGTAAGGTCCTACAGACGTGAAGTCGGTGACAACTTCACTGTAGTCGATGACAGTGCAAGACTGCACCGTACTCTAGCAGTGTCTCGGTATCTTCAAAGATGCAACACCAACCGAATGCATTGCTCAGCATAGTCCCCTGATATGAATGCAACTCAGCAAGGGTAGGACCTGGTGAAGGTGACCATTGCACAGCGTCCGAATCCAGCTGACAATCTTCAGGACCTCACTGAAACTGCCAGTGAGATGTGGGGCCTCGTACCACAAGATAAACTCGATCGTCTTGTCCAGAGCATGCCTCACAGAGTGGAAGAGCTCATTGTTGTGGGGGGGGGGGGGGGAGAGCTTACTCACTACTAAATACTAACCACCACCATCACGAGGTAAAGTTTTTCACAGTATTTGTTTTCAAAATATACACTCAGGAGAGAGAGGGGCTGCTATGTTTTGTCGTGGTTTACTTTTTTGAAACTAACCAAAAACGTTCTAGTTTTCGCAAGAAATTTCGTGTACTTTGTTAATAAGGTGTTGTACAAACCTCAAACGGTGTACTATAAGAAGTCGTTGTTACAAACTGTTACAATATTCCAAAACTTTTTTAGGTGTGAAAGTAGTTTGTGTCTTTGACTCAAGGCTGCACCTACTTGCTGACGGTGCGCCGTGCTGTTTGAGAGAGCAGCTGCACGGACGTGAGAGTTGTACACACTTGTGAGGCTGTCACACGATGGATCTTCTTGGAAGGACTGATGTGCTCCTATGTGCTTCAGATTCTATGTGAGAAACAGTTCACAGCACATAGCAGAGTTGTTGGTATACTATGAACGAGTTAGAACCATCAGTGCTGAAATTCACGTACCAGTATAGTAAATCTGTTTTAACACATCTTATTTACGTAATAAGGGAGTACTGCGATGGCTGGTTCAACAGGATTACAGAATATTAGGTCACATATTCTTGTGCATCTAAGAAACTTTCCCTGTCTAGTGGTTCGACAAGACGTTTGCGCTAACTGTACATCCTTTCTTAATTCAAGTGTGCTGATATCGTCGTGTTGTCACCTATCCAATCAGTGATATATCTCATCGCTGTAATGGCTCTTCCGTTTATCGAATGCTCTCCCCAACTTAGTGTGAGATGCGATGTGTTGCTGCTTTCATTTTCCGAATGGTTCATTCGGAGTCATTCCACGTATCATGACTCTAGGAAAGCGTTCGAAACAATTACTCACAGTTGCATAGGGTAGGAATGGAGTTTTATCATCCTCATAAAAATGAAGTTAGATAGCCAACATTTTCTCTGCAGACTTACGTATCAGCAGTTCTGACGCATTTTTAAATCCCCAGGCCACAGTGACATAACAAGTCACTAGGTGAGTCATATAGACTGAAGCAGACCATTGATAAAATACCTAGAATATCGTGAGGCAGCAGAGGAAATATTGCAACGGTGTCACGCCAGTGCAGACGGCTAAAGAAGTCAACTGGATTTGACGTTTAGCTTGTAGGTAGTGGTAGCTTCTGAAATGACGAACAGTTGTAAAGGGCCATTTTTTCGAAACAACGTCATTTTCCCACGTTTCGTCGCAAAAGTGCGAAATTTGGCTCAAAGATGTCTATGACCAACCTCTGTAATGCTGCAAAAACCTGGTGCCGTGCGACGCCATCCTTGGGCTCGGCGATGCTTCAATCAAAAGGACGTCAAAACATGGGAAAAAATACCAGAGCTCATAAGTTCATATGAGGTAAAAAGTGGGTTAATGAAGTCACATTGGCACCAAATTTTACCATAAGCCTTTCCCTGCAGTCACGGACTGTGCGGCTGGTCCCGGCGGAGGTTCGAGTCCTCCCTCGGGCATGTGTGTGTGTGTGTTTGTCCGTAGGATAATTTAGGTTAAGTAGTGTGTAAGCTTAGGGACTGATGACCTTAGCAGTAAAGTCCCATAAGATTTCACACACATTTGAACATTTTTAACCCTTTCCAACACCATCGTGGTCGTGTTATACGATGGGCAGCTTGTCGCCAAGCAATAAAGTTCAGAAGCAACATAGTTCAAAATCGACACGAAAAGGCCTCAGGAAATGCCGTAAAAACGTCACTGAAACTCCCTCCTCCTTTGGGGCGCTGCCGATATTTCGCAGTTGAAGACGAGACTTTTCAGTGCGGTACGCTACGGAACGACGATCTTCACAACCTTTGTCATTGCTGGCACCCTCTGGGTGATTCAAACCTTCTCTAAGGACATTGTGTGGCTCTAATCCCATTGAAATGATCTCACCCCTTTGGAGTGCAGTTTGACTGAAATTTTTCCTTTAATATGCAGGGTGAAGCCACTATGCATGTTTCCAAACTATTTGTCGAAATTGAACGTAATCCGAAGCAGCAAAGGGCGTTTACGCTTCTCGAGTCCTCCTGTGGTGAGATCATAGGGCGGAGTAACATTTATACGTCATGAATAAAACTGCAATAGGCCTCTCTTAACCCCCCCTCCCCTCCGAGTTTGGCAGCACTTTTATAACGTACCTCTGCCGAGACAATCCATGACATCTTCCTATGCACCGCCAGGCAGTCGGCCCCTTCGTGCCACTCAGATTCTGCATATGTGCAAGCAGGTGCTAGATAATTACCGCTCAACTGAACGGTGCCGAGGGACTGCCAAACGAGAGAGGGGGAGGGGGGGTCTTAGGGACATTTTGCCAGTTTATTTACGCACGTGTCAATGTTTTGCCGCGCTCCTCCACCCCACCCCCACCCCCCTCACCCCTCCCACTTCACGACGCAGTATGCCACTGGAGGGCTATGAGGCTCTAAAAAAGTATAAACATCCACTGATGCTTCGGATCACTTTCAGATTTCGTCGAATTGTTTGCAACAATCTCTAAAAACCTATTTGTTTCGTTTCCGAACAGTGGTTTGACTTCAGTGTTTTCCTCGGTCACCCATAAGTAAACTACATTGTTTCAACGCTGCGCCTCGCGTTCTGACCTCTATCGCAGAGGCGGCAAGAGAACACGTGAGGTGTTGGGAACGGAGGGGAGTGACGACCTTCACGTCGACGGTGGCATTGGACAGAACGTCGCTAAAATTTGGTGCCAATGTGACATTTTGAAGTTACCTTTCCCTTCACATCAATCTCTGAGCTCGAAACTTATTCTGGAATGCGTCGACATCCTGCGTCGCCGAGGCCGAGGATGTCATGGCAGGGCTCCACGTTTTCTGCGTCATTACAGGGGAAGATTCTAACCGCCTTTCAGACAAATTTCACGCTTCTGAGTTGTAATGGAGGAAAATGACAAGGTTCCTAGAAAGTAAGCCTTTAATTCTTTCGTACAGTGCAGAAATGTCCTGTATCACGTAGCGTTCTGCAAAATTTGGCCACGGAATTTCACTTCTGCTCTTCAAGAGCCTGCTTGCATTTGCGTTGCAGCAGTCGAGCTATTTATCATCTTTGGTTATGGGTGACTGACGCCTTTTTTTCACTCTTGAAACACATCATTGACAGTTTTCCTCCTAAAAGTATTCCACAGTAAATCTTTGTTGGCCTATAACTCTCACACGATCTGGAGATCTTGCTATCTCTTAATGTCGTTCTGGCTAACAATGAACAACGAATGTGTCACCGCTCCTACAATTGCGTTAACCGTCGCTTCGGCGCTTCTGTTATCACTGTTTGGACATATGCATACTTCCCTGTCTCATACCGTCAATAACACCACCTAATTAGACATTATGAGTGACACATATTATTCTAGGTCTTTTACAGCGTGAACGAGAATTCCGCCGAAAAACTTGAAAATGTGGCAGTATGGAGCGCAACGAGGAAAATGCAAACAGGGGCTTTAAAATGCATACTTTAAGAGCTATAAGCTTTTTTTCGCGACAGTACTGTCACACATATCCATTATCTTGCAGTGTCCGTGCCATCCACACTTTTGGAAGCGCTGGAACGCACGAAAAAAGGTACTAAACTTACACGTAGGATCTAAACTGAATACTGTAAGAGATATGAGCACCTGCTCAGTGAAAGAGAAGTGTTCCCTGGTAGCAAAGATGAAGAAGTGCTTATAGCTAGTAAAGTAGCATTTTTAGGGTCCATGTTCACTATAATTTTTGCTTATTTTCGTCCTTACTACCACTTCTCGGGCACTGAAAAACATAGAGCTTTCAGTGGAAGAGATTTGTCTCACAGTAGCGAAGATGAACAAGCATGCATAGCTCCTAAGGTATGCATTTTAAACCCATGCTCACTAGACGTTTTGCTTGTTTTGTCCTAAACTACCACCTACGAAAGTTTACCGGTGGAGTTCTGGTTCACAATGTGTGTTACATGAAAGTGCAGTATATTCATTCTACTCAGCAAATGCAGTCACCATCAGTGTGTCCCCTCTTTACGCAATGTCACTGCAACTCAACACTAAAATTGAATGCTTTAGTTGACGATATGAAAAAAATAATAGTTGTCCTCAGACAATGATATATCCCTCAGAGTATACTGATGCAATAGAACCCTCTTAAAACTACAAGAAAATCTATCATTAGCTTGCATTCACTTCTATTCAGGTGCTCGGTAGTCGGAAAAATCTATCAGACATCTCTGAAGACAGCAGATAAACGGAAAAAAAGGACCTCAGGCTCTCGTTAATTTAAATGTGTTCATTATTTTCTGTTGTATCAAGAATCTTTCTTCATTTCTTTCATATGTGTTAGCCATCGACGCCATGTGATCCAATAACGATAAGTGTTAGGTTTCATGTAGTAATGATTTTGACTTGGTTTTTAATAATCACGAATTTAACTAACGACTCTAAAGTTTATTTTCACTCCTGAAACGCTTATGAAATTCATGTCAAAAATGCGATTGCTTACGTGCTTCGATATTAAATTTCCAATCTGCTCTAATTCATGCACAAACTTAACTCCGAACTCTGCCTTCAGTTGGTTAATGCGAGGCAGAACTGCCATCATCATAACTTCTCTTTATCTGGAATCAGCATAAACGTTTTACAGCTCCTTACATGCTTTACAGCTCGGAAGTTAAGTGCTGTGGAGACTACGAGACTCTTTGCATCATATCAAGTTACGTTCGACATGACTGGAAAGCGCATTTGAATCTCAAGTTTCGTGTGGATAGCTATTAGGCTATCAGATGGGCCACTCGTGCTCATATCATTTGATATACTTAAAACAGACATCAGTTATACGTTCACAGAATCGGATTCGTGAACTTAATTTTCACTCAGGTATTCGCTTATGTCCCACATCTTTCCGTTGCACATTGTAAGGATTCACTACTCCTGAATATATTTCTCAAATGTGGTCAGATGGCTGTTCAAATTGTTTTTGGGTCAAAATTTTGTCAACAAAGGGACAGATATTCAGGGCATTTTTGAAGACGTGCTTTAAAATCTTCTCAGATCATTACAAAGACAAATGGTTCAAATGGCTCGGGGTACTATGGGACTTAACTTCTGAGGTCATCAGTCCCCTAGAACTTAGAATTACTTAAACCTAACTAACCTATGGACATCACACACATCCATGCCCGAGGAAGGATTCGAACCTGCGACCGTAGCGGTCGCGCGGTTCCAGACTGTAGCGCCTAGAACCGCTCGGCCACCACGGCCGGCCATTACAAAGAAAGTAAAGTGCTTACTAGGTAATTCAGCAGTCATATCTGAAGACGTCTCGAATGGCAAGGGATAAGCTTTCTCCTTCTTTTTCAATCTAATCTACATGTTAAATACAACTGTACGTCTAAATAGGAAAACATCAAACCAAGATATTGTGAAATACTGTCATGTTACGTACTTGTTTAGAAAATTAATTACTTATACTAATAAAATTTATAATTACTTTCCCAGACCCTATTTAAAAATGACACTATTTAGTAGCATTGCAGTACGTTATACAAGTATGTTTCACAATTTGACGAAATGTCATTATGTCCTTGCATGGTTCTGTTGCATTACCATAATGAGGCGTCTAATTGAGCCATCATAGTGGCTCATTGTTATAAACTGCTGCCCGGATCCAACAAAGTTTCTGCGCATCACACTTCACGAAAATGATGCTACGAAGTATTTGCGCGTTATGGAATCCTCTAAGTAGCTCTCTTTTAAAAACTAAAATCTCCGCCCAACCATGCCATGAAGACCCAAAGGTATTGACCGGCTGCTGAGCCATCCTCATCCCTCATGCGTCACTGGGTGCGGATGTGTAGGGGTACGTGGCCACCGACCACTCTCCCGGCCGTATGTCAGTTTACGAGACCAGAGCCGCTACTTGGTCAAGTAGCTCCTCAGTTTGCCTCATAACAGCTGAGTGCATCGCGCTTGCTAACAGCGCTCGGCAGACTTGATGGGATCTGGCGTTACCACTGCTGCAAGGCCGTTGGCAAGTAGCGCTTTGTCGTTGTCCTAAATAATACGTGGTGGGTATTGTTATGAAACAAAGTGTTATACCAAAATTGGATAATTCCCACTAAGTCCTTAAATTATGACGACGGTTCAATCCCGCGTCCGGCCATCCTGATTTAGGTTTTCCGTGATTTCCCTAAATCGCTCCAGGCAAATGCCGGGATGGTTCCTTTGAAAGGGCACGGCCGACTTCCTTCCCCGTCCTTCCTAATCCGATAAGACCGATGACCTCGCTGTTTGGTCTCTTTCCTCAAACAATCCAATCCAATCCTTAAATTGCGCTCAAACAATTTTACTTATCGCACCAGGTAATTTGAAAATTTGAAATACCTGCAATTTTTATGACATTGCAATTTGCCTACAGTTGTAAACGAATATCTTAATCGATCGTATACACAAATATTGTGCGCACACACACACACACACACACACACACACACACACACACACACACACATACATACATACACACACATAGATACATAAGCGCTCTCAAAAGAGAGAGAGAGAATATTTTCTGTTACGTATCTGAATACAGCATAGTGTTTTATTGATTTTCGGATGTAATGTGTATTTGATTAAAGTACCAATTTAATCTACTTTTAACTCATGATGCAACACACCAACGTTTGTGTTACCAGTATCTGGTAAGAGCGCAGGTAAAAGTAAATACAATTACTTATTTCGGCGGTCTCCGTTTTGTCGGTGTTGTGTTTGTATAAGTAGAGCTTTGTTCCACGGTCGCTATTCGTCGTTAGCACATCGACGGCACGCTGGGCATTGGCTCTAGAGGCAACTTTCTCCGGGCTCTAAATTATGCAGGACCGATTACCTGTGGCGCCTCGCCCGAAGGGCGCCCATTGAGGCGTAAACCGATCGAAAGGCGGGAGTGCGTTGTTTGCTTGTTGCTGAGCAACCTCGCAACTTCTTACACGTCCCAAGGAACTTATAATCCAGGCGACCCGGACTGCGCGACAAACCTTCGCATTACGTCAGAGGCGCCGTAATGGAGGCGAGCTACTCGAAGCACTTTGGTGAACAAAGTTTATAGGAGCAGGCAAACGCATACACTTCACATGAGACATACTAGGATGACGAAGCATTCTGTCGCGTCGTTCTTTGCACAAGACTCTCTAACGACTTCGTCATCGACTCGACGTCTCAGTCTAACTTTGCTTTCTTACCTCTTTCTTCTTCATTCAAAAATAATGATGGGGCTCCAAAATAAATACGACCATTCTTAGAAATACAACTTTAGCGTCTGAATTACTACATGATATATGTTTTATTACAGTGTAACAAAGGAGGGGGGACATTCAGATATGGGCTTTCAAACAAAAACAAATATTACAGACGTCATTCAGGACAAATATAAGTAGACTTGTCTTATAAATAATCAAAAACTTCTGTACGGGACGACTTACTCCAGGTTCAATCTCGTTCACATTCTGCTGAGTTACTCGGCACCCTCTACGAAAAGATACAGATAGGCAGCATATTTCACAATGTAAAGGAAAGAGACGAGTTTAATGAGAAAGTAGGAATAGAATGGAAGATGGCTTCTTCAGTAGGACGATACCAGAAGTCATAGACGCCAAACGCTTGCAGAATTCACTGAGACGTGTAATATATATTTCCTTGAAATCAACGGTTAGACTTAAGACCTGAAGAGCAATCGATGGAAATAAATATGAAATTATATTATGTCGTGCATTAAAGAAATTTTGTTTCTAGCAAATCGTGAAAGAAATAATGGAAGACAACTATGGTTTTTAAGATCCTTTCCGGAACAAGCCATCCGACTAACAGATGTTCAAATGTGTGTGAATTGCTAGGGCACCAAACTACTAAGGTCATCTGTACCTAGTGTTACACACTACTTAAATTAACTTACACTAACTTACAGCATAGTGAACGCATTATTCTGGCCAAGATAGACACAAAGCCCATGCCTACTACAGTAGTACAAGTTTATATGCCAACTAGCTCTGCAGATGATGAAGAAATTGATGAAATGTATGACGAGATAAAAGAAACTATTCAGATAGTGAAGGGAGACGAAAATTTAATAGTCATGGGTGACTCGAATTCGTCAGTAGGAAAAGGGAGAGAAGGAAACATAGTAGGTGAATATGGATTGGGGGGAAGAAATGAAAGAGGAAGCCGCCTTGTAGAATTGTGCACAGAGCATATCATAGCTAACAATTGGTTCAAGAATCATGAAAGAAGGTTGTATACCTGGAAGAAAACTGGAGATACTTAAAGGTATCAGATTGATTACGTAATGGTAAGACACAGATTTAGGAACCAGGTTTTAAATTGTAAGACATTTCCAGGGGCAGATGTGGATTCTGACCACAATCTATTGGTTATGAACTGCAGATTGAAACTGAAGAAACTGTAAAAAGGCGGGAATTTAAGGAGATGGGACCTGGATAAACTAAAAGAACCAGAGGTTGTACAGAGTTTCAGGGAGAGCATAAGGGAACAATTGACAGGAATGGGGGAAAGAAATACAGTAGAAGAAGAATGGGTAGCTCTGAGGGATGAAGTAGTGAAGGCAGCAGAGGATCAAGTAGGTAGAAAGACGAGGGCTAATAGAAATCCTTTGGTAACAGAAGAATTATTGAATTTAATTGATGAAAGGAGAAAATATAAAAATGCAATAAATGAAACAGGCAAAAAGGAATACAAACGTCTCAAAAATGAGATCGACAGGAAGTGCAAAATGGCTAAGCAGGGATGGCTAGAGGACAAATGTAAGGATGTAGAGGCTTGTCTATATAGGGGTAAGATAGATACTGCCTACAGGAAAATTAAAGAGACCTTTGAAGAGAAGAGAACCACTTGTATGAATATCAAGAGCTCAGATGGCAACCCAGTTCTAAGCAAAGAAAGGAAGGCAGAAAGGTGGAAGGAGTATATAGAGGGTTTATACAAGGGCGATGTACTTGAGGACAATATTATGGAAATGGAAGAGGATGTAGATGAAGATCAAAGGGGAGATAGGATACTTCGTGAAGAGTTTGACAGAGCACTGAAAGATCTGAGTCGAAACAAGGCCCCGGGAGTAGACAACATTCCATTAGAACTACTGATGGCCTTGGGAGAGCCAGTCCTTACAGAACTCTACCATCTGGTGAGCAAGATGTATGAGACAGGCGAAATACCCACAGACTTCAAGAAGAATATAATAATTCCAATCCCAAAGAAAGCAGGTGCTGACAGATGTGAAAATTACCGAACTATCAGTTTAATAAGTCACAGCTGCAAAATACTAACGCGAATTCTTTAAAGAGGAATGGAAAAACTGGTAGAAGTGGACATCGGGGAAGATCAGTTTGGATTCCGTAGAAATGTTGGAACACGTGAGGCAAAACTAACCTTACGACTTATCTTAGAAGTAAGATTAAGAAAAGGCAAACCTACGTTTCTAGCGTTTGTAGACTTAGAGAAAGCTTTTGACAACGTTAACTGGAATACTCTCTTTCAAATTCTGTAGGTGGCAGGGGTAAAATACAGGGAGCGAAAAGCTATTTACAATTTGTACAGAAACCAGATGGCAGTTATAAGAGTCGAGGGGCATGAAAGGGAAGCAGTGGTTGGGAAAGGAGTGAGACAGGGTTGTAGCCTCTCCCCGATGTTATTCAATCTGTATATTGAGCAAGCAGTAAAGGAAACAAAAGAAAAATTCGGAGTAGGTATTAAAATTCATGGAGAAGAAGTAATAACTTTGAGGTTCGCCGATGACATTGTAATTCTGTCAGAGACAGCAAAGGACTTGGAAGAGCAGTTGAACGGAATGGACAGTGTCTTGAAAGGAGGATATAAGATGAACATCAACAAAAGCAAAACGAGGATAATGGAATGTAGTCAAATTAAATCGGGTGATGCTGAGGGGATTAGATTAGGAAATGAGACACTTAAAGTAGTAAAGGAGCTTTGCTATTTAGGGAGTAAAATAACTGATGATGGTCGAAGTAGAGAGGAGGTAAAATGTAGACTGGCAATGGCAAGGAAATCGTATCTGAAGAAGAGAAATTTGTTAACATCGAGTATAGATTTAAGTGTCAGGAAGTCGTTTCTGAAAGTATTTGTATGGAGTGTAGCCATGTATGGAAGTGAAACATGGACGATAACCAGTTTGGACAAGAAGAGAATAGAAGTTTTCGAAATGTGGTGCTACAGAAGAATGCTGAAAATAAGGTGGGTAGATCACGTAACTAATGAGGAGGTATTGAATAGGATTGAAGAGAAGAGAAGTTTGTGGCACAACTTGACTAGAAGAAGGGATCGGTTGGTAAGACATGTTTTGAGGCATCAAGGGATCACAAATTTAGCATTGGAGAACAGCGTGGAGGGTAAAAAGCGTAGAGGGAGACCAAGAGATCAATACACTAAGCAGATTCAGAAGGATGTAGGTTGCAGTAGGTACTGGGAGATGAAGAAGCTTGCACAGGATAGAGTAGCATGGAGAGCTGCATCAAACCAGTCTCAGGACTGAAGACCACAACAACAACAACAACTTACGCTAAGGACAACACAACACCCATGCCCGTGGGAGGACTCGAACCACCGACGGGAGCAGACGCACGAACCGTGGCAAGACGCCCCAGAACGCGGAGGCTACCCCGCGCGGCTCCGAATAACACCTTTCCATGTACTGAAAATTTAACGGGGGAATTACTTTATTTTAAACATCTAAATACGCGTGAACAACGCATAACTGAGACTCATTGCATTATTGCCAATTAACTGGATGCGCTATTGGCGGTGAGAAAGAAGAAAACCTACTTTTTTAAAGTGAGGAACACACTTCCTAACCGCGTATGCATGTTCTATAAAACAAAATTAATTTTATATTGGAACTATATTTTATTTTCATTAGTTATTTGTTTATTATTATTGTTTTCAAATTGTGCAAAAAAATGATGTGACGTGTAAGGTTATACCCACTGTACCACAGCTCCAAGATGAAGGGCGTAATTGCGTAATGTTTATGTGATTGAATATTTTTTCATATAAAAAATGTTTTATAGCTGAGAGCGCAGTTTACACTATACAATTAAAACATGATTAGTTTCGCTTGCGTATGGCAACCATCTTCAGAAAGTATTGTCTATGCATTGAGAAACATCATCATTAGCAACAGTCATGCAGTGGCGTGCATTCGTATCATGATCCAACAAGACTAAGACACTATACTGTTAAAAGCATCATAGAGAGCGAGTCAGGTTGTAAACTATACTCTCAATAGATGCAAGTAAGAAACAAGGAAAAGGGCCAGCAGCATAGGGGAAAAACTGCATGAAATGCCCATTATATGCAATTGTACGGCAGATATTATAGTGAGACGAATACATACAACGGTAACAAGAGTTGTCAGCTGTTCCACAGTCCGGCTTATATGTGACAGTTGTTGTTAGTGCAACATACATTTTTATCACAATAATAACTGCTGCACAATTTTTACTTATGAAGTTGATCACTTTCCTTCTTTATTACCTGCACGTTGAGAGAGTACAGTTTAAAACCTGGCTCGTTCTCTATGACACTTTTATCTGAATTATATCCTAGTCGTCTTGGTCCATACGAATGCATGTCAATGTATGACTGTTGCTAATGATGGTATTTTTCAGCCCATATTCAGCACTTTTCTTACGATTTTAACGATCTGAAGATTGTTGTTGTGCGTAAGCGAAATCAGTCATTATGTTTCAGCTGTATAATGTAAACTACGAACTAGACCGTAAAACATTTCTTTTGTTTTAAAATACCCTTTTCAATAAACTATGTTGTGTCCCCTGTATCCTGCCTGAGAATGTCAGGCCTTACTAGAGGATTTTTGATTATTAGCCTACTGAGATTTTTTCATTAACTCGAATGAATTAGTATTTTGTTGGTAGACCATTATTATAGTCTGTATTGTTTCAATATCAATATGTAGAAGAGTTACTTTGTTTCCGTTTTTTAGCCTTTGTTATAGAACACTATCACATTTATACTTTCATTAGTATTTTCTGTCGCCATAGGAGTTACGAAATATTTTTGGCAGGTGTTGGTAGTTTCTATAATAAATTTTATAACGTCCTTACTTTATAGTAAATCCGGAAAAAGCACCAGAACTGCTATCACTCTTTCAGAAAAACTTTCTGCAAAGAGGATAGCGGATTGTGCTTCGTTTTACCGCATCCTAAAAAAGTTGGTCACCACTGGAAGCCTACAGCCGAAATAAATAATGAGTTGATACGTGAGGAATCTGAAATGCATAATGTCAACGGCTCGGTAACCATATCAACACTCAAAGTTCACTGCGTAGCATAAATTTCAGTAGTTTGGAAGAAAATGCCTTTTGCATGTTGTACATTACGTTTCCTGTATTTATCGTGTGCTCCCAGACGTGCCTTGCCTTAATTACAAGGCATGTGTCCTGAAATATTACAAGACTTTTTTCACGTGCACATAAAGGTTATCGCTTGGATTTATAGGTTTTAGTATTAAAACTGTTCGCTGAAGTTTTTATAGTAAATGGAAAAGTACTTGTGGATCAGCGTCTAATTCAATATTGCTAAACCAAAAAGCTTTTTCTCAAGTAGCAAACTAAATGTGGAGCATGCTAAAGGCGTTTTTATTTTGAACTAAACATTTAGAAGCTAATTGAGAGAGTAAGTAGCTTACCTGTTGAGCAAGACGTAAAATTAAAATAACAATTTGATGTACAGAGTCGAAGCTCTTCTCGTGAATTTACGACATTAATATCTGAGAAGGATGCAAATATCATGATAAACTGGATTCTGAGTTAAAATGTCCTATACAACTATCTAATACTGGAGCATCATCAGAATGAGATGCTTCAGTACGAGTTGTCAGATTAGAAGCAAACTGACTAGGAATTTCCTTGATTTGCTTAACTATGTTGGTGCACAAATTAATGGTGTAAGGAGCGAGTCGCGAGCTGTTACAGAAATTGTGCATGATATCCCATCGCTTGATTCTAGTGTAGGTGATACTTAAAACATTACTAGTCAGTTTAAAAGGATATAGAGGATGCAGCTCATAACACCCCATCGCCTAACAGTGTATCATACGGGATGGAGGCAGCTATTACGCTTTCATTTGTGCGTTTAGTGGAAAGCCTGCTAATGCATAGGCAGTTCCAAATCTTCCCACCTGATCAAAAGAGCGCACACCCATTCGTTTTCATAAAACCCTTTAGGGCAGTTTGTCCACGAGACTCAGAGGGCCATAGACACAGTTTCACGGGTGGATGCCGTGTTTCTTGACTTCCGCAATGCGTTCGATACAGTTCCCCACAGTCGTTTAATGAAGAAATTAAGGGCATATGGACTATCAGACCAATTGTGTGATTGGATTGAAGAGTTCCTAGATAACAGAACGCCGCATGTCATTCTCAATGGAGAGATGTCTTCCGAAGTAAGAGTGATTTCTGGTGTGCCGCAGGGGAGTGTCATAGGACCGTTGCTATTCACAATATACATAAATGACATTGTGGATGACATCGGAAGTTCACTGAGGCTTTTTGCAGATGATGCTGTGGTGTACCGAGAGGTTGTAACAATGGAAAATTCTACTGAAATGCAGGAGGATCTGCAGCGAATTGACGCATGGTGCAGGGAATGACAATTGAATCTCAATGTAGACAAGTGTAATGAGCTGCGAATACATAGAAAGATAGATCCCTTATCATTTAGCTACAATATAGCAGGTCAGTAACTGGAAGCAGTAAATTCCATAAATTATCTGGGAGTACGCATTAGGAGTGATTTAAAATGGAATGATCATATAAAGTTGATCGTCGGTAATGCAGATGCCGGACTGAAATTCATTGGAAGAATCCTAAGGAAATGCAATCCGAAAACAAAGGAAGTAGGTTACAGTACGCTTGTTCGACCACTACTTGAATACTGCTCAGCAGTGTGGTATCCGTACCAGATAGGGTTGATAGAGCAGATAGAGAACATCCAACGGAGAGCAGCGCGCTTCGTTACAGGATCATTTCGTAATCGCGAAAGCGTTACGGAGATGATAAATAAACTCCAGTGGAAGACTGCAGGAGAGACGCTCAGTAGCTTGGTACGGGCTTTTGTTAATGTTTCGAGAACATACCTTCACCGAAGAGTCAAGCAGTATATTGCTCCCTCCTACGTATGTCTCGTGAAGAGACCATGAGGACAAAATCAGAGAGATTAGAGCCCACACAGAGGCATACCGACAGTCCTTCTTTCCACGAGCAATACGAGACTGGAATAGAAGGGAGAACCGATAGAGGTACTCATGGTACCCTACGCCACACACCGTCAAGTGGCTTGCGGAGTATAGATGTAGATGTAGATGTAGAGTTAGATGTACCTCAGACATGACCTGAGTAGCAAAAAACTACAGTTCACTACAGGATTTATGAAGGGCTAAAGAAAACACCGAGGATTTTCAGTCAGATGAAGAGTTTTTAAAGGCGTCCTAGTCCCAATAGTTGCCTGCCTGTGTACAGGAGAGGCTTAGGCAAGAAGCCAAGTCCATCCATAGCAAGCTAAATAGTTGACATAAATACTTCGAAAAATATTTGAAACCACTAGGGACCGCTGAAAGCCACTGGACAAAATTTGACCGTAATCCGAAGCAGCAACTGGTGTTATGCTTTTCAGTATTCCTGTTTTACGTGTTCCTGTGTCTCGATCACGGGGGGATGCGGCATTAGCACATGCGCCAGTAAAGCAGCAAATGTTCCCTCTGAAGGCACCCCCTCCCCATCCCCTCCCCACCGTTCTACAAAAACCTCTGTGTCACGCGTCCACATTTATTGAGAACTACTTGATAATAATCTGCTTCGCAGGAGTTTTAGTTCCTTGTCAGTAGTTTCATAAATGTTACAATGTACAAAAAAACTGTAGTGAAAGACCTCTTCGTTACGTTTTTTTCCACTGTATCACAATAGCACGACAGCTAATTTCATTGTCCATAATTGCTACGGTCACATCGTCTGACTGAGGTGCGTTGAACCGTCTTTCTTGCTTACCTGTTGGTCTCTTGACAGCTCGAATTATTATTTTGTAGTTATCTTGGACCATTTTCTCGACCTGATTTTTGAACATACGCACCAATTCATTATGTTTGTGTAGGAAGCGTTGTAAGTCCAGAATTATAATTCGATGCAATCCAGTGATGCTCAAAGAGCGCTGACCGGCTTCATCATCTTCGTTTACAACAAAGTAAACTTGTAAAAACTTCGGCGTGTCTTTTGGAAACGATAGCAATGACCCAAATTTGTGACACACTTCTCCTTGGATTGCAAACACCGGATTAAATTTTTTCTCCTACGTTACTGTTGTTGCTCCAAATGATGGAATTTGGAGGCATGCGTTATAGCGTCCTACTTTTTTCAAAAAGTCCTTCGTTATAGTGTTTCGCCTTTCACATATTCGTAGAATTCAGGTGGAGGTAATTATAGTGCTACCAGTGTTACAATTTAAGAAGCATATACTTGTGTTTCTCCTTCAAATTTTTTCGCCTTACAACATTTACACAGTTTATTCATTCTCCCGATTGCTACGCTTGGATGTTCATTATATTTCATAGCTGAATCGTAACGAAATGTTACAGTGACGTCGTTGCCTCTTGTGCATCCAGCATGTGAAGATGTCTTCAATGACTGTGCCGCGACCTGATTTCCTAAGCGAAGGTCATTTATCACTTCTGTATTCTGTTCATCACTTTTATTATTATCTGATCATTTTCCAATTTTTCTATATATGATTGCTTTCTTATCCTCCGATCTCCGTTCTGCCTCCCTAATATTATCACGAGAAAAATTGTGTCACGAAATTTTAACCCTGGATAGATGATACCAGTAGGAACCAAAATTACTAATGTTGTGTAGGTCGACAACACACCATTTTTAAATTTAAATTACGGAAACGTGGCGCCAGGCGTTTCGATTGCCCGTGTGATTGCCCTGTTGCCGTTTGTTGGTTGATAGACAGCGCTATGATTGACGGAGCGCGTGGCGCCAAGTTTCCCTAGTTTAAAAACGGTGCGTTGTCGACCTACACAACACTAGTAATTTTGTTCCTACTGGCGTCGGCTATCCAGGATTAAAATTTCGTGACAATCAGTAGCAGCCTTTACTGCTTCTGATCAAGTTCAAATTTCATCGAATGCTTTCGAATGGTCTCTAGTGTTTCCACCTTGACAACCAGAGCAAAACTTGCGGTCGCATTACACTCCAAAAGGATGAGATCATGTTCAGTAGGGTTTCTAGCCCACGACATCCCTACAGAAGGATTGAAACGTCAGGCATATGTCAGCAGTACAAGCATTGTCAAGAGTCTTTCTTCTGATCTACAAACTGTCGTTTTCGACCTATAATGTGTGGAAATCAGCGCCCCAAAGAGAGTTGTTTCATTGAAGCCCTTTAAGTCACCCCCTGAGACCTTTAGACCTTTTCGTGTCAATTTCAAGCGGCGGTGTGACTGAAATATTTTCCTCGGCCACTCATAAGAAAACCACGTGATATGATAGCTAGGCGAACCCTTTCCGACCTCCATTCAGAGGCACCTAAAGAAGGGGTGCGATGTGGGTAAGAGGTGCTGTGACGACCATCCCATAGTATGACACTTCCACGGAGGTCTTGGACAGTATTGTAGTGAAATTTGGTGCCAGTGGGTTATCATTATCTCACTTTATACGTCAAATGAACTTCTGAGCTCTGGTCTCTTTCCCGCAAGTGTCACCACATTGCTCTCTGAAGTATCGTCGACCCAGAGAGTGACGTCACAGGGCGTCACGTTTTGCACCATTGCAGAGCAAGTGTGTTGGCCCCTTAGGACCAAATATCAAACCCGTTCCTCAGAGTGGGAGACAATAAAGTGGTTGCGAAAAGCGAACCTTTTTCTTCTGTTGACACTGTAGAATAAATGATTGTAATAACAGCTGTGTAGCGTAGCCGGTAGGGCCTCTGATTAACAGTACGCAAGGATATCAGAATCGGAGAAGAAGCCATCACGCTGGCTACTATGCGAGTACGGAAATTAGCGGAATAATAAGTCTTAATCGGTGGAATTCCAACTTAAAAAAATTACTGTCGTTCGAATGTAAATTCACCAGGGCAATAATCAAGTGAAAACCCTCGCTGGCAAAACGAATTGGCACACGTTGAATCCTACGGTTTATGTGGTTGCAGTTGCAGAAGACGGTTGATCCATTACCTCAAATTAAACAAACTGTAAATGATCCCAATATGCACTTACATGTCAGTTGCAGGATTGGATGAGTGCAACGATGCCAGTTCCAGTAACCTGTTGCGATACAAACATGGAACAGATATTTAAGGTAAGTTGTATACTGATGTTAACATGTGTAAACAGCAACTTGAAATCTAGTTCAGGTTACTGATAATTCTGTGGTGAGAAACATACCACCCAAAACTGTACTAGATACTGACTACTGCCATCGTAATGTCCCCTGATTTATTCAGTGGTATTAATGAAATGACGAAAGTTCCTACCTTGCCAGTTAATAGCACTCAAATCGTCAGTGCGAGCAGCATAATTTCAAGGTGCACACACAAGTACTTGTAATCATAGGAAATGGACACATTAAATGCACTTCTTTAATTGTAGAACGTGTAATCGTGAAATACGTCCTTGGTATTGAAATTTTACAGGACAGGGATGCAAAATTATATCTCTTTAATGGCACGTGTTACCTATGTATTGTTGGAGAGAATATTAAAATAGATTTATTGAAAACTAAAGCCAGATTTGGTAGGAAATGTCAAGATCTGTAGGTCACGTTTGTTAAGAGTTTTGCACATCGGCTGTCAGCAATCTCGTTGCATGGATACAACTCCAGTGAAGATCGTACTAGTGATAGGCTGTACAAATACAATTATCTTAATTTGCAGCAACAAGCTGAACTGGTCAAAGATGTTTCAAATTACTCTGAGCACTATGGGACTTAACTTCTGAGGTCATCAGTCCCCTAGAACCTAGAACTACTTCAATCTAACTAGCCTAAGGACATCACACATATACATGGCCGAGGCAGGATTTGAACCTGCGACCGTAGCGGTCGCGCGGTTCCAGACTGTAGCGCCTAGAACCGCTCGGCCACCCGGCCGACCTGAACTGGTCAATTTATTAGTGAAGTATACTGATGTATTTGTAGGGAAACCGGGCATCATATGAGATAATGAATATCTTATTGAGGTAAATCCTCACAAAACCTGTTGTCCTAAGTTCTACCCTATGCTGTAATCAAAGCAAGATATGCTTAGTAAAGAAACACGTAAACGGCTATCCCAGAAGATTACTGAGCAATCGTTAACGCTGTGCAGTGCTCTCTAGTAGCCATGGATAAACCTAGTGACAATTGAAGTATGTAGCTCCATTTAAAATCATTAGGATACCACATGAAGGAAGATGTGTATTAGATCCCCTGACTGAAATGAGATTAATGGGTTGTACCCTCACCAGGACTTAAGGGAATAGGTATAGCAATTTTAAGTTTTCTACACATTCAGGTTTTTATAAATACATAGGACCTCTGAGTCATACATCAGGTCGTTTGCTAATATGGGCATTGACAAAACACCTAATTATATGATTTACGCAACGAAGTACACAGATACAAGGAAGCCACAGTAATAAATACGATCTTTACTCATGTGCACTTTGATTGTATAAGACATGTGTGTTCTGTACTTGTTTCGCATGAAGTTCGAGGGGTATTCAGAAACAAAACTTATCTTCTCTCAATTAAATAACCACACATAAAAATAGTTAAGCTCTGAAGCAGTGTAAATGAGTGACTAGTTAATCTCCTCCATGTCTGCTGTATTTGGCTGTACATGCCCTATATGGTATTGATTAACCCCACGGAATAAAATTGTTTTAACAATACTTCCGGTATAAACAGGAATGTGTTATTAAAAACTACCTAGAGTGCTATTAACACCTGCGTCAATACTGATAATTGACTGTAGTTCACTGAGCTACGGACATTAATAATATTATGAAGTGCTAGTTGGTAGAATGCTCAAATTAACAACATATTCATGTTTTCAGTGACAAACGCACAAATGACTGCTGAGACAAAGGGCTGTACATTTTACTATGTACATTTTCGTATAGTTTTCAGAGTCAGACGTATCTTCCATAAGACAGTGTTCCCACTCAGATGTTAGTGCTGTGAAGAGAAACTAACCATATATAGTGACACAATATAATAGCTGTGCTCCATAAGAAATCATTGGCACACAGTGAAAGAAATATTTCTGCCACCTTGATGGTTATAACACTTAAAAGGAATGTACAGCTGTAACGCAGAATAAGTGCACACTTACAGATTCTTCGTAATTCTATATACGTATCTACGTATGATAAATTAAAACTTTTGTGGACGAAAGGCTTCCAATTCACATCTGTGGATATTCATAAGCTTAAGGGTAGTAATATTAGACCTACGTGGACTTTGAATAATCCCCTTTGGAACTGATACTAATTTGTAACTATTATATATTTTTCACTCATTCTTCAGTTAAGTCTCTTTTTTATGGTATATGAAATTAGTTTTCCCATTCTGATACAGGTATAGTAGATGCAGAGGCATATACTTTTGAAAAAATAATCAGTGATGTCCTGATCCTTCAGTGAACAAAATACGTTTATTATGGTGCGCTTGTCTGCAAGGTTCTGGCCAGAATGTGACTTCAAAATGACTCTGAGTACTATGAGACTTAACATCTGAGGTCATCAGTCCCCTAGAACTTAGAACTACTTAAACCTAACTAACCTAAGAACATCACACACATCCGTGCCCGAGGCAGGATTCGAAGCTGCGACCGCAGCGGTCGCGCGGTTCCGGACTGTAGCACCTAGAACCGCGCGGCCACACCGGACGGCCCAAATGTCACTGTCTTACAAACAAATGTATGTGACAATTTTGGATTAAAATTCTTATTTACTATGAAACATGGAAATACAATGTATATCATTTTGGTTATACTTGGAATCTTAAAAAACTATGATCTGTGGGGAGAATATTAAAACGTCTCTATACAAAAAACGAGGAATGCAAAGCGGTGGTACTAGTATTTAAGTTATGCAAAGTGAACCGTTAAGACGATCCTACGAGTGTTGCTATCAAGTGCTGACATGGGAGCCAGTCTTGTGCATAAGTAAACTATAATTTCTCACGCACCTTATTGAAGTTTATAGTGAGATGTATTTAAGTCCGTGATGCAGTTAGAGACGTCAACTCCAGACGAGGTTGATGAACTGGTTTCGTCAGCTAGCGAACGCAAGGTCACTGTGAGTGAACAATAAACGACCACTGTATCCGAGCTTGCTGTAAGCGACATTATTGTCCGTGCTGCGCCTGACTGTTGAAGCTGAATGCTTGGTACGTAAAAATATTGGCTTAAAACGTGCATCACCGGTTCTTAAACTGAGCCTTGTCATGACACTCATCAGGTGCACGTAGTGGAGATTAAAATTCATACATTCCCCTATGAAATGTACTACACGTAGTGAAAAATAAATAATAATGCAAAGCAATATACAACATGTACAGGTCGATTGACAGTGAACAGACATGGGACTGTTACAGAACAGAATACTGAGTCCCCGATAACACAATGGAGCTACACTACTGGCCATTAAAATTGCTACACCAAGAAGAAATGCAGATGATAAAGCAAGGCTGTGTGGTTTATCACTGGTAGCGTCATCACTTGATAACAGCCACGATCAAATACCGTTTCTTATTGCCAGTTACTTATGTAGTAAAGTAAACGCCAAAACAGGCTATGGGAGAAACCGTGCGCTATTGACACCTCAGGATGAAATTTACGCATTAATAATGTTAGAAGCATAAAGCTCTGTAATCACCCGCAAATGTGGACATGTCTTGTTCGCTGTTAGAGTGTTTAACTATTGTCTTTCGGCTCACAATTTATAGTTTTACACAAGACGGATGGTAGATATTTGGTTTATTCCAAGCTGAATATTGTCAGAGCACTCAGTTTTTGAGTATTTATCGGAAAATTCCTACGTCCCTCAGAGGCCTTTCTTATACATACTCGCGGTGCTTCGACATACTTTATCAAATAATACCAGGGTGATCCTGCCTATTCAAAAGGAAACCTCTGTTCGTCTCCACACAAAAAAATCTACGGTTTAACCTCACAAAGTAGCTTGTAGAACTGAATTACATATTTGAAGCGAAAGAATAGCACGTGGTGAAACCTCATAAAAGTGTCAGGCACCTATCCAACTTTATTTCTTCACGAAATGAAGAAGTCACTGCAGACTGAAGGAGAGGATTATAAAATACCTATTTTCTGAGGCTTATATCGTTTATGTTGTGCATTTTTTGTCGAGAAAATTAAAAGCAAAGACCATTGTTCAAACATTAATGATATAAAGTAAATGTGAACTACGGTTAACTAAACTTGAGGATAGCAGTAATCGGTCTGACTGCATCCAAGGAAAGCCATCATTTTTGCCAAATCTCCCAGGCTAGGTCACCTCTCCCCCTTCCCCTAAACCTCTCTCTCACTTTTCTTGACGAATTGGGTGACGTATAAAGGACGACAAATTTAAATCGACAGCGTCTTATTGATTGTATATATGAGGACAACTTCCATAGTAACTTGATTTCTAATTGTCTTATTGGCTATTATTTATAACGCTGTTTGTCGTAATTACTATAATTTAGCCCTACTGACAAAACAAAACTGCATCTATATATTTCCCTCATCTCGATTACCACGGTTTCTGACCCAAAACTAGAGACAAACATTCTGTTCCTGATGGGTAGCCTTTTCAGCGGTTGCAGGGGTAATGATTGTCTGATCTGGCCTTCTAACATCAACCAAAACGGTCTTGCTCTGCTGGTTCTGTGAACGGTTGATAGCAAGGAAAACCTACAGCCATAATTTTTCCTGAGGGCATGCCCTTCCATTGTATTTTTGAATGATGACAGCCTCGTCTTGGGTAAAGTATTCCTCAGGTACAACCGTTTGTTATTCGGACTCGCAGGTCGGGACTATTCAGTAGGGTATCGTTGTCAGAATAAACAAAACTGGCATTCTACAGATCTCAGCATGGAATGTTAGATCCCTTAACTGGGTAGGTGCATTGCAAAATTGAAAAAGGGAGGCCAGTAGGTTGAAGCTATGTATAATTGTGATAAGTGAAGTTCGGTGGCAGGATGAAGATGTCGAGTGAGTACAGTGTTAGAGGCGCAAAATGAAATACAGGTAATGAATAATAAAATAACACTGCAGATAAGCTCCTAAGAGCAGCATACTTAAGGCGTTATTACAGTCAAGAGAGACAGACAACTATGACGCACCAGAGTAGTACAAGACTATGTGTCAATTACCTCTGTGGATGAAGAAGAGATTGAAAGAATGAATAATGGGTAAAAGAATTAAATCAGTTTGTTAAGGGAGATGGAAATTTTATTGCGATGGGTGACTGAAATTAGGTAGCAGGAAGAAGGAGATAAGTAAAAACTGTAGGAAATTATGGACTGGGGAGATGGAATGAAAGAGGACGCCGCCTGGTAGAATTTCGCCCAGGGCATGATTTAATCTTCGCTAATAGTTGGGTTAAGAATCGTGAAAGAATATTGTATATGTGGAAGAGACTTGGAGGCATTGGAAAATTTTAGATTGATTATATAGTGTCACCACAGATATTTTGGAACCTGGTTTTAAACTACAAGATATTTCCAGGAGCAGACTTAAACTCTGGCCGCGATGTGTTGGTTATGAAGCATTGATTAAATCTGACGAAATTGTAACAACAGACAGGAAGTGAAGGAGATTGGATCTGGAAAAATTGAAAGAACCGGAGGTGGTTGAGAGTTTATAAAGGAGCATTAAGTAACGGTTGGCTGAAACAGAGGAAACCAATACGGTAGAAGACGAATGGGTAGCTGTGAAGGATGAAATAGTGAAGGCTGCAGAGGTTGAAGTAGCTATGATGTGACTAGGCCTGGTAAAGATATTTTGGAGTCATCGGAAATATTGAATTACATTGAAGAAAGGAGAAAATATAAAAATGAAACAATCAAGGGGAATACCAACGTCAAAAAAACTGAGACTGACAGAAAGTACAAAATGGCAAAGCAGAAAGGGATAGAGCACAATTCTAAGTCTATAGATGGATGTGTAACTGGGGAAAGAAAGACAGTACCTACAGGAAAACTGAAGAGGCCTTTGGAGAACAGAGAAGTAGGTACCTGAATATCAAGAAATCAAATGGGAAACCAGTACTAAGGGAAGTAGGGGAACGTAGAGGCAACATATATAGGTTCTTTACTAAGGAAATGGATTTGAAGGCAGTAAAGGAAGAGGAAGTAGATAAAGACGAAACCGGAGATATGATACTGCAAGATGAATTTGACACAGCACTGAAAGACCTAAACCGAAACAATGCCCCTGGCTTAGACGACGTTCTCTTAGTTGATGATATCCTTCGGATCGCCAGCCACGACAGAATTATTCCAGCCGGTGTGTAAAATCTCAGACAATCAAGAAGAATGTAATAATTCCAATTGTATAGGAAGCATGTGCTGACAGGTGGAATATTACCAAACTACAGCTTTAAGAAGTCATGGTTGTAAAATGGTAACACGAATTATTTAAGAAGGAATGGGAAAACTGATAGAAGCAGACCTTGCGTGAGATAATTTTGGCTTCCACAGAAATAATGGAACATGCGAGGCAATACTGGCCCTATGAATTATCTTGGAAGGTGGATTAAATGAAGGCAAACCACCCTTTATGTTTTGTAGACTGAGAGACTGGAATATGCTTATGTAAACTGTGAAGGTAGCACGGGTGGAATACAGGGATTGAAATTTTATATGTAACTTTTACAGAAACTAGACGGATGTTACAAGAGTTGAAAGGCATGAAGAGAAAGCACTGGTTTCTCGAGAATGAGACATGGTTGTAGCTCATCCATGAGTTTATCTATCTGCGCATTGAGCAAGGAGACAGGAAACGAAAGAAAATTTGTAAAAGGAAATAAAATTCAGTCAAAAGAAATAAAAGCTTTGAGATTTGCCGGTGACATGGCAGTTCCGTTAGAACAGTAAGTGAATGCGAAGTGCAGTTAAACAGAATGGTTAGTATCCTGAAATCAGGATATAAGAAGAACATTAACGAGAGCAAAACAAAGGTAATGGAAAATCCTTTAATTGAATCAGTCGAGTCTGCAGGAATTAGACTAGAAAACGAAACACTAAACCGAGCGATGTGGCGCCGTGGTTAGACACTGGACTCGCATTCGGGAGGACGACGGTTCAATCCCGCGTCCGGCCATCCTGATTTAGGTTTTCCGTGATTTCCCTAAATCACTCCAGGCAAATGCCGGGATGGTTCCTCTGAAAGGGCACGGCCGACTTCCTTCCCCTTCCTTCCCTAATCCGATGAGACCGATCACAACGCTGTCTAGGCTCCTTCCCCAAACAACCAACCAACGAAACACTAAAAGCAGTGTATGTGTTTCGCTGTTTTGGCAGTTAAATAACTGATGGTGGCCTACGTATTGCGTACGTGAGATATAGACCGGCAACGACAAGATAAGCGTTTATGAAGAAGATAAATTAGTTAATATCGAATATGTATGGGTTTGTTTCCACAATAGCCCCCACAATGTGCAAGTGCTCTGCCAGTGTCGGAGGAGATATACGCTAGTGTAGCTGAAATCTGGTTATCAGAGGTATTCCATTCTCGAACAGCGTATGAGTTCAACACCAAGACTAATTTGATCATTGTTCTGGGGAAGTATTTATCTGGTTTACCCCATATTCTTGCTATTAACCAATGTTCCACTGATGTTACAGTCTTCGAGACACAGCCTCTGTGCCCCCAGCATTCATCTTCCTGATTTTGAAATGTAGTTTGCTTATTGTCATAAGCATCTCTCATTCTGTAATCATTACTTCCCAATTTGACGATTGGCCAGCAGTCAATCCATTCGTCGTCCTGTTTATGTAGTGGCAATCTCTTTCCGCAATTACAAAACTTGCGGTGCAATTACTTTCGCATACCAGTGGCAGCATTTTATTTTGAGGTTCCACCAATTTGCTCTTTCTGTATTAAATTATAAAAATTAAAGTAATAAAGTGATTTTCTGACCTCTCCATCATCTCCAAGTCAAATATGTTACAGTTGTCAGCACAGCCAGACGTTTACGACAAATTTTGTCAAACGACGAGCATATTGCGTTCAAGAAAAGACTGAAGAACCCTGCTATAACACCCAAACACATAGGCTGCATTGGTGTTTGATAGAAACATACATCACCGATTTCAGAATGTGATGAAATGATCTTCAGCGATGAGATAAATCTTAATTTAAATGGGCCAGAAGAATTTCAATTTTATTGTCATGATCTGAGAACAGAGCGGCAGCTAAGAATGAGAAATTTTGGTGGCAGAAGTGTTATGATTTGGGCAGCTTTCTGCGCTAAAGGTAAATCATGTATTGTGTGGTTGAACATCACCTGAGGAAATAGATAACGAAAGTCAAATGTTTCAACAAGATAATGCCTTTGTGCATGTGTCTGCTACAATCAGAGGTGGCTTGAAGATAAACGATTTCAATGTCTGGCCCTAGCCTGTACGTAGCCTGTATATGAATCCCGTGGAAAATCGTGCGGGAACACTTGGAAGGCCTTTTCATCACAATGGAAGGCATTTGAGGCTGTATGTGATCTGAAAAATGCGATACGGAAAGAGTTGGCGACAATTTCACTGCAAGACTGTAGCTCCTGACAAATTCAACGTCGAAGAGAACTTTTGATGTAATTAGGAAGGCTTAAGGTTGGACGAAGTACTAGCAATGCAAAAACACAACAGGAAAATAAATGTCTTCATACCAGTTTCAACCCAGAGAACGAAAACGACCTTATTTTGTTACTCGTATAATGAAATAAAGTATGCAATTCCTTCACGATTGTTCCTGTTTTATACGTATCTACAACTACCGTAATAAATTCGATACGTTATGCTTCAGACGTTGTACTGTTACTTTTATAGGCCCTCTGCTTTTATATTGATTTCCATTATTGTAAAGACATGTACGCAAAACTTAAATAAAGCTGCCATCCAGCTGAAAGTTAGTGTGAACATCGCAGTGGTTTACTGTGCAAGGTTTTACTGGAGGTGGGTAACTTACGGCTTCGTCCGACCTTTGAACTAACAAAAAACAGGTAGTTGCAGGAGAGTCTTTAGCTTAACATGGAATCCATGCCATGGACCAGCTTTCAATATTCGCATAACAAATCATTACGAGCGTCAAAAAAAAAGGTGCCAAGGGACGGAAAATAATTATTTAACTGACAGAGTACTAAGTCCCGGACCTTTGAATTACTAGTGTGATACTCATAAGTTTTACTCATAACCTCGTAGATGATGTTTGTACATAAATGCGCGAAGAATTCACCAGAGACTGAGTATTATGCGATACAGTCTTCACGATCTTACTTCCCTATTTCAGGTTTTTGTGATGCTACAAAATAATGTTGAAAATTAAGTGGACACGAAAGGTAAATAATGAGGAGGTTTTCTGCACAATCATCGAGGAAAGAACTTATGACAACACTGTCAAGAAGAAGAGACAGGATGATAGAACATCTGTTAAGACATCAGGGATAACTTGCATTGTAATAGAGGAAGCTTTAAAAGGTGGAAACTTCGGAGGAACACAGATATTGGGATACATCCAGGAAATTATTGAGGACGCAGGTTGCAAGTGCCACTCTGTGATTAAAAGGTCGGCACAGGAGAAGAATTCATGACGGGCCGCATCAAACCAATCAAAAGACTGATGACTCGAAAAAAAAAGTTATTTATAAAGAAATGAACGTGAAATATGGAGCGAATGTACACTTTGGTGTACGCCACAGATCAGCCTATCATAATAACGAAGATTTCTGGACGGATACTGTCACACTCTAACCTCTAATCCCCTGAGTCACACATACTGAAGCGATCGGAAACCCGAATCTGGAACGCTTAGCCCGAACCTTCACGTTCATGACTCAAGCATCTTGACCACATATGCCGGCCGGGGTGACCGAGCAGTTCTCGGCGCTTCAGTCTCGAACCGCGCGACCGCTACGGTCGCAGGTTCGAATCCTGCCTCGGGCATGGTTGTGTGTGATGTCCTTAGGTTAGTTAGGTTTAAGTAGTTCTAAGTTCTAGGGGACTGATGAATGGTTCAAATGGCTCTGAGCACTATGGGACTTAACTTCTGACGTCATCAGTCCCCTAGAACTTTAGAACTACTTAAACTTAACAAACTTAGTGACATCACACACATCCATGCCCGAGGCAGGAGTCGAACCTGCGACCGTAGCGGTCGCGCGGTTCCGGACTGTAGCGCCTAGAACCGCTGGGCCACTCAGGCCAGCTAGGACACAGCACTTAGCCATCAAGCGGCCCAGATACCGCTTTGAGAACCGTTGCCCCAGTCGGGCCGAGGTGTTGCAGCGAATTTCTGATATATTGCGCCCCAGTCGTAATGACCTGTGACTCCCAAGTCCGGCAGGAACTGTCAGCGAAGACAGCGACTCGCGTTAACGAGGCATTAGCGCCGGCGCTGATCACCGAATGCGAGCCGGCGCACAACTATGCCTGCGGACCGCAGTACTGAGCGCAGCCGGTGCGGCGTCTAATTTACGGGAACAAATTCGTACAAGTTGGTCCGGAGGTGATTTAAACTTGTAATGGATGTCGGGGCGGGCGGCTTCTTGAGGCCGCAGTCAGCAGCTTCCCGGCTTGCCGGCTGATTACTCGTGCCCCCGGGGCACGGCCTACGCCGGCCTGGCGCTGTTAGCGCCCGCGGGCCCACAATGGGACCTCGGAGCGGCGCTGCGAGAGTTCTGCTCCAGCGAGCAGCTCCTTGTAAGAGAAGTGAATATCCGTGATGAGGTAATTTCTGTGTGTAATGCACGAAACGGGCAAGGATAAGTGGGTGGGGTGAACAGTTCTCCACTAGGCAGTGAAAGGAAAATATTTGATCCGGTGGACATTCGTAACTGAAGAACATATTTATAGAATAAAAATCCGCTTAAGTCGGTAGTAATTTTTATAAAACCGGTTTAGAGGCTTTACGCTTCATCATCAGGTGCTACCAAATAATTATGAAATTATAAATTTGTAGCGGTTGGACCAGTCAGTTATTGTGGATCACACCGACGTCAGACAAACGCATGGGAGCCCAGCGTCCACCTGCGCAGCACTACACTGAAGTGACCAGTAAAGCCTATGCTGTCAGTACTTTTGTGGAAGTAATGTAATGCTACTTCTGTATATTTATAGACTAAAAATCGGCTCCAGTTGACAGTAATTTCTTAATTTATTCCACGACCCGTTTCGAAGCCTAAGGCTTCACCTTTTAGGTGCCACCACGTCATTATGGGAACATAAATGTGTCGGCAGTCAGTCATGGGAGGTCACATCCACGTCAAACAAACGTATGGTAATGTAGGACCGGCAACCACAGCAGAAGATCCGGTGTCGTGTTGTCCGAGTGGCCACTGTGGTGGATAATCCTACGCTTCAATGCGTTTGTTTCATGTGGATATGATCCCCAGTGACTAACGCACGCGATCGTCACACATTAACGTTTCCATAATTATTTTGTGGCACATATAGATGAAGCTCCAGGCCTAGAAATCGGTCGTGGAATATAAATTAAGATAATCACTAACATGTGAAGAAAAATATTTTACAGTCACGAAACCAGGTGGCAGTTACAAGAGTCAGGGGCATGAAAGAAAAGCAGTGGTTGGGAAGGGAGTGAGACAGGGTTGTAGCCTCTCCCCGACGTTATTCAATATTTATATTGAGCAAGCAGTAAAGGAAACAAAAGAAAAATTCGGAGTAGGTATTAAAATTCATGGAGAAGAAATAAAAACTTTGAGGCTCGCCGATGACATTGTAATTCTGTCAGAGGCAGGAAACGGCTTGGAACAGCAGTTGACCGGAATGGACAGTAACTTGAAAGGAGGATATAAGATGAACATCAATAAAAGCAAAACGAGGATAATGGAATGTACTCGAATTGAGTCGGGTGAAGCTGAGGGAATGAGATTAGGAAATAAGACGCTTAAATTGGTAAATGAGTTTTGCTATTTGAGGAGCAAAATAACTGATGATGGTCGAAGTAGAGAGGATGTAAAATGCAGACGGTCAATGGCAAGGAAAGCGTTTCTGAAGAAGAGAAATTGGTAAACATCGAATACAGATTTAGGTGTTCAGGAAGTCTTTTCTGAAAGTATTTGTACGGAGTGTAGCCATGTATGGAAGTGAAACGTTCACGATAAATAGTTTAGACAGGAAGAGAATAGAAGATTTTGAAATGTACTGCTACAGAAGAATGATGAAGATTAGTTGGGTAGATCACATAACTAATGGCGCGGTATTGAATAGAATTGGGGAGAAGAGAAATTTGTGGCACAACTTGACCAGGAGAAGGGATCGCTTCGTAGGATATATTCTCAGGCATCAAGGGATCACCAGTTTGGTATTGGAAGGCAGCGTGGAGGGTAAAAATCGTAGAGGGAGACCAAGAGATGAAATCAGTAATCATAAACAGATTCAGAAGGATGTAGGTTGCAGTAAGTAGTGGGAGATGAAGAAGCTTGCACAGAATGGTGTAGCATGGAGAGATGCATCAAACCAGTCTCTGGACTGAAGACCACAACAACATCAATCACTAACAACTAAAGCGGATTTTTCTTCTAAAAAAGCACTGGAAGTTTTTATTATATTCAAATTTAAGACAAGTTTTAAGTCAGTTTACTATTACCATGGTTTTTCCACAGTACAATAAACTCTAAAGTCTGGTTCTGCAAGATCTACGGAATATGCATTTACAACTTCATAAACTTTTTCATGTGAATAAAAATATCTTCCAGTCACGAACCTCTTTCTAGGTGAATGTAGGTACAGGTCAGACGGTGACATACCTAGTGAATAGATGGAAGAAAAAGAACTTCGTTATAGGCAAAGAATATTTTTGGATTGGGAAGGATGTAGAAGCAACGCGGCTGTGCATTTACAAGGCAACCGGCCAGCCATTCATCTCGCGTGATCAAGGTAAACAGTGGAAAACTTAAATCACGATGATTAATTAAATAAAAATACTAATAATTAAGATTTTAATGCCTAGATCGCATTTTCCTATTACAAATAATGTAATATAACTAGTCTTAGTAGCTATCTGCAACCATCTTCAGATCTGTAGATAAATGGAGAAAAATTAACCTAAGCTGATTTTGTACATTCGAGTAGGATTTGTTTTTGTTGTTGTCGTCTTCAGTCCTGAGACTGGTTTGATGCAGCTCTCCATGCTACTCTATCCTGTGCAAGCTGCTTCATCTCCCAGTACCTACTGCAACCTACATCCTTCTGAATCTGCTAAGTGTATTCATCTCTTGGTCTCCCTTTACGATTTTTACCCTCCACGCTGCCCTCCAATACTAAACTAGTGATCCCTTGATGCCTCAGAATATGTCCTACCAACTGATCCCTTCTTCTAGTCACGTTGAGCCACAAACATCTCTTCTCCCCAATCCGATTCAATACTTCCTCATTAGTTATGTGATCTACCCATCTAATCTTCAGCATTCCTCTGTAGCACCACATTTCGAAAGCTTTCATTCTCTTCTTGTCCAAACTATTTATCGTCCATGTTTCACTTCCATACATGGCTACACTCCATACAAATAATTTCAGAAACCACTTCGTGACACTTAAACCTATACTCGATGTTAACAAATTTCTCTTCTTCAGAAATGCTTTCCTTGCCATTGCCAGTCTACATTTTATATCCTCTCTACTTCGATCATCATCAGTTATTTTGCTCCCCAAATAGCTAAACTCCTTTACTACTTTAAGTTTCTCATTTCCTAATCTAATCCCCTCAGCATCATCCGACTTAATTCGACTACATTCCATTATCCTTATTTTGCTTTTGCCGATGTTCATCTTATACCCTCCTTTCAAGACACTATCCACTCCGTTGAACTGCTCTCCCAAGTCCTTTGCTGTCTCTGACAGAATTACAATGTCATCGGTGAACCTCAAAGTTTGTATTTCTTCTCCATGGATTTTAATACCTACGCCGAATTTTTCTTTGGTTTCCTTCACTGCTTGCTCAATATACAGATTGAGTAACATCGGGGAGAGGCTACAACCCTGTCTCACTTCCTTACCAACCACTGCTTCCCTTTGATGTCCCTTGACTCTTATAACTGCAATCTGGTTTCTGTAGAAATTGTAAATAGCTTTTCGCTCCCTGTATTTTACCCCTGCCACCTTCAGAATTTGAAAGAGAGTATTCCAGTCAACATTGTCAAAAGCTTTCTCTAAGTCTAGAAATTCTAGGAACGTAGGTTTGCCGTTCCTTAATCTAGCTTGTAAGATACGTCGTAGGGTCAGTATTGCCTCACGTGTTCCGATATTTCTACGGAGTCCAAACTGATCTTCCCGACGTCGGCTTCTACGAATTTTTCCATTCGTCTGTAAAGAATTCGCGTTAGTTTTTTGCAGCAGTGACTTATTAAACTGATAGTTCGGTAATTTTCACATCTGTCAACACTTGCTTTCTTTGGGATTGGAATTATTATATCCTTCTTGAAGTCTGAGGGCATTTCGCCTGTGTCATACATCTTGCTCACCAGATGGTAGAGTTCTGTAAGGACTGGCTCTCCCAAGGCTGTCAGTAGTTCTAATGGAATGTTGTCTACTCCCGGAGCTTTGTTTCGACTCAGGTCTTTCAGTGCTCTGCCAAACTCTTAACGCAGTATCATATCTCCCATTTCATCTTCATCTACATCCTCTTCCATTTCCATAATATTGTCCTCAAGTACATCGCCCTTGTATAGACCCTCTATATACTCCTTCCACCTTTCTGCTTTTCCATCTTTGCTTAGAACTGGGTTTCCATCTGAGCTCTTGATACTCATACAAGTTCTTCTCTTTTCTCCAAAGGTCTCTTTAATTTTCCTGTAGCAGTATCTATCTTACCCCTAGTGAGATAAGCCTCTACATCCTTACATTTGTCCTGTAGCCATCCCTGCTTAGCCATTTTCGCTTCCTGTCGATCTCATTTTTGAGACGTTTGTATACCTTTTTGCCTGCTTCATTTACTGCATATTTGTATTTTCTCCTTTCATCAATTAAATTCAGTATCTCTTTTGTTACCCATGGATTTCTACTAGCCTTTTTACCTACTGGATCCTCTGCTGCCTTCACTATTTCATACGTCAATGCCACCCATTCTTCTTCTACTGTATTTCTTTCCCCATTTCTTGTCAATTGCTCCCTTATGCTCTCCCTGATACTCTGTACAACCTCTGGTTTAGTCAGTTTATCCAGATCCCATCTCCTTAAATTCCCACATTATTGGAGTTTCTTCAGTTTTAATCTACAGTTCATAACCAATAGATTGTGGTCAGAGTCCACATCTGCCTCATGAAATGTCTTACAATTTGTAACTGGTTCCTAAATCTCTGTCTTACCATTATATAATATATCTGAAACCTGTCAGTATTTACAAGCTTCTTCCATGTATACAATCTTCTTTTATGATTCTTGAACCAAGTGTTAGCTATGATTAGGTTGTGCTCTGTGCAAAATTCTGCCAGGCGGCTTCCTCTTTCGTTTCTTACCCCCAATCCATATTCACCTACTATGTTTCCTTCTCTCCCTTTTCCTACTGACGAATTCCAGTCACCCATGACTATTAAATTTTCGTCTCCCTTCACTATCTGAATAATTTCTTTCATTTCATCATACATTTCTTCAATTTCTTCGTCATCTGCAGAGCTAGTAGATATACAAACTTGTACTACTGTGGTAGGCGTGGGCTTCTTATATATCTTGGCCACAATAATGCGTTCACTATGCTGTTTGTAGTAGCTTACCTGCATTCCTATTTTCATATTCATTATTAAACCTACTCCTGCACTACCCCTATTTGATTTTGTGTTCATAACCCTGTAGTCACCTGACCAGAAGTCTTGTTCCTCCTGCTACCGAACTTCACTAATTCCCACTATATCTAACTTTAACCTATCCATTTCCCTTTTTAAATTTTCTAACCTACCTGCCCGATTAAGCGATCTGACATTCCACGCTCCAATCCGTAGAACGCCAGTTTTCTTTCTCCTGATAACGACATCCTCTTGAGTAGTCCCCGCCCGGAGTTCCGAATGGGGGACTATTTTACCTCCGGAATGTTTTACCCAAGAGGACGCCATCTTCATTTAACCATACAGTAAAGCTGCATGCCCTCGGGAAAAATTATGGCCGTAGTTACCCCTTGCTTTCAGCCGTTCGCAGTACCAGAACAGCAAGACCGTTTTGGTTAGTGTTACAAGGCCAGATCAGTCAATCATCCAGACTGTTGCCCCTGCAAACTACTGAAAAGGCTGCTGCCCCTCTTCAGGAACCACACGTTTGTCTGGTCTCTCAACAGATACCCCTCCGTTGTGGTTGCACCTACGGTACGGCTATCTGCATCGCTGAGACATTCAAGCCTCCCCACCAACGGCAAGGTCCATGGTTCATGGGCGGGGGGGGGGGGGGGGGGGGGAGTAGGATATAAAAACGCTGAATAAATGCTGACCACAAAACATAATGGGGAGTCATTTCTAACAGTAAAAGTGAACATTTGGCCAATCACTATAACAGCGTAGTGCAAAATATGTTAGTGCTTATCCGATAACTTAACGTTCAAAATGTAAAAAGGTTGTGAATATGCATTAGAAAGCATCAATAGCTGTAGTCACGCAATGACAGCCATCTTCAATACCAAGACAAGAACATTACGTGAGCAAGCCAGGTTGTAAACCTGTCGAAAGGATTTTAGAACAGAATTCTCAAACAGCTTATCTCTACATCAAAGGCTTGAAGTTAAACTTTCAAGGCAGGTATCTTTTTTATATCGTTAATTGGCAACATACCGCATGTAGGAAGCAAATCCTATGTAACTGCCAAATACTTTTAAAGTTATAAAAATAACAGCGAAATTAGGTGAAGAATTACAAGACAGCGAAGCCGCCTTATATAGGTAACTGGCAGCGAACCATATGTAAAAGAGAGATCATATCTGAGAGCCACATTATAAAAAACGTCAAAGTACAGTATAGCGCTAAAATTATGAATATCACGCCGTAATCGCACAGGATGACGATAAGAAAGGGAAATGGCGAATTGAATGAATAAAATTTGAGTCAAAAGCTTTGATTTTTTTTATCATTTTAATCTCACGTTTGTGATGTCTTTTACATTGGGCACGTTGCCAGGTAGCTATATACATCAGCCTCTCTGTCTTTCACTATTTGCCTTAATTTCCCTGTAATTTTTATAGTTTTATTATAATTTGGACTCAGGCTCAAACTTCTTGGATTTTGTTCTTCATTTATTCGCAATCTCCAATTACGGCGAATTTGACTATTACATACTACATGCTGCCAGTTAACGATGTAATACCTGCCCTGTAATTTTAACTTCATATCCATTATTATCTTTTAATTTTAAAAGTCGTATGGATGTAGAGATAAGTTTTTTAACAGTTTTGGTCAAAAATTCTTCCGGGAGGCCTACAACCTGGCTTGCTCACGCTGATGTTTTTAATTATATATTGTCACTGTCTTGGTGTTTACAAATGCATGTCATGGCATGACAACAGCTACTGATTCTTTCCATTACCTATTCATTGCTTTTTTACATTTTGAACAGTTTTCTATCTTATAAGCATTAACATATTTTGTACTACACTGTCAAACCGATTTGTCAAATGAATGAGATTTTCACTCTGCAGCGGAGTGTGCACTGTTATGAAACTTCCTGGCAGATTGAAACTATATACAGGTGCTACAGCACTTGTCCGCGAAAGGCAAAGGCCCGGAGTTCGAGTCTCGGTCCGACACATAGTTTTAATCTGCCAGGAAGTTTGATTTGTCAAATGTTCTCTTACGCAATTACAAATTGCTACCCATTATATATTTAGTATACTTTTGTACGATGTTCTTATATTCTACTCGATAGTAAAAATATTTCTTAGGCTACTTTTCCTCCATTAGTTTACAAATTGAAGGTCGTTGCAGATAGCAACCGAAACTAGTTATGGTACTTTAATTGTACTAGGAAAATTGAGGTCTAGGCATTAAAAGGCTTTTACGTTACATTTTTTTTAACAAACTGTATGAAGACCGCTGGCGTCTCCTTCCAGACAATATCAGGCTTTACTAAATCAAGGTGGTGAGACAGGTATTTGAATCGCTGTTTTCCAGAATGCAGGGCCTACGTCTTACCACTGCACCACCTTACTTTGTAACAGAACGAATCTTCCGACATATTGCAGTTGCCATCTAGATACACTTATAAGCGATCTGACGGACAGCGTAAGCAGCAATCAGAGACTGCTTGCTGATGGCGCTGTATTATACGGAAAAGTGTTGTCGTAGAATGACTGTAGGAGAATATAGAGTGGCTTAAACAAAATTTCTATTTGCTGTGCTTCGTGTTGTTCTAAATGTAGTTGACGCTTATTGGATAAATGTTCACCCGCTACACAAAACACTGTTTTCATTTTTCAATATCTCTGTGCCATCAGAAGTGGGTTTCCTTTATTCAAATACGTGTAGTGTTTAAGTGATAACTAATCTATGAAAAGCTATTCTAAAGGCAGTTTTCGTTTTCTTTTGTCATTCCTTAATTTCATATACTACGGTTAAGCAGGACCACCTGTACGTTATCTGTACTAGTAACTTGTCAACTGCCATCGAATTAAGCTTATGTGAATTTGCCGGGTGACTTAGCACACCACTTGGAGTTTAAAAATAATTTTTAGTGCGTTTTGCTTTGTGAGATCCGTTTCATTCTGCGTTCTCCTACGTTTTTCGGAACCACCCTCAAATACTACACATACATCCTAACAAACACTTTCCACTTTCCCAAACCACATTCTAAACGTTGTTATTGTGTGCCCAGACCCAGTCGGCGTGCACTTACTTTCATGATAGGGTGGCACCAAAACTGGACAATGTCATATCAATCTGCATTTGCATTCCAATGGATGACACGGCCAACATCATCAAAAATGGATTAAAAGAACATGGAAACACGCCAGGCACTGAAATTGATGAAATAGCAACCATAACCATAACACAAACGTACCTCGTGTGCAACAAAAGGATTTTGTCCTTAAGATGGAGGACTGCCAGTGGGATCACCGAATAGTAGCCTCACATGACCTTCGCATGTTGGTCAAGGCTCATGAATTACTGCACTCGGTCCAGTGAACTACTGAACTTCTGGTCGCTGTGAGATTAACTGACACTGGAGTTCAACCGCCTCGGATTCCTTCTTCTCATTGTACTGTTTACTGTCCTGAATGTCATCAGAATATTCGGTTTTCTTCTGTCCTGTAGTCTTGTTCTTCAAAGCTGTGAACAATATTTGCAAGTCAATATGAATATACACTACCTTTTGATCCAATAATTTATCCAATTTTTGCTATGGTCATTGATATTCCGTAACTCTCGTGAAGTTTTTTGAATAAGTCTGTATCCATCTTTTGTAAAAACTGAATTAGTATATCCTCTGTACAGAACCAACACATTTTGGATTCAGTACTAAGACCCGTAGCAACACTGTCCTCATTAACTCTGTCTTCTGTATTAATTATGTCACCATTGACTAGGCAATGTTACTCAAATATATTGCACACGCTATATATAGTCAGATTAGCTGTTCACTGTTGTTATTCATTTTCCTGCCCTACGTTGCTTGAAAATCGAGGCGCCACTAAGAAAATGGTTCAAATGGCTATGAGCACTATGGGACTCAACTGCTGAGGTCATTAGTCCCCTAGAACTTAGAACTAGTTAAACCTAACTAACCTAAGGACATCACAAACATCCATGCCCGAGGTAGGATTCGAACCTGCGACCGTAGCGGTCTTGCGGTTCCAGACTGCAGCGCCTTTAACCGCACGGCCACTTCGGCCGGCCGCCACTAAGACTTCCAAATTAACTCACCACACGCAGACGCTGGAGACCGGATACGAATCCTAAGACTGTTCCAGGATGCGACGTCCGTGTCACAGGTCTTCACGTATAACACGACCGCTGGCCGCGTGCTGCAATACCACGATGCTGCTCAGTGTCTCAGCTGCATTAATTTACTTTCATCTATTTCAGTTACTCCTAATGTCAGGAAGCGGATAATGACGAGTCCTATTAAGAACAGATCTTGTTAGAAGAGTAGGAACAATATGGTTTATTAGTGAAAACACTAATCTAAACAAACGCTTTTAAATATGTACAGTTTCGCAATATTCTGTATGACATGAAACGACACAGATCTTTTCGCACTGAAACTCTAAAGCGAACAAAACAAGGCGCGGCTAAACTCGTCTAGGTTGCCGCGCTAAGTAAGTGCTCGCACCTAGACGTTATTCAAAACATTATTAGTGGACAGGATTCACTTTGGAATTCTACCTCAGCAGAGCCATAGGTAGGTACACCATAAACTCAACAAAAAAGCACACTGATGAATTTACTCTTAAATGATAAACAAAATGATATATTTTGACATGTGACGAGATACGATGCTTACATACATGAGCCAATCGTGTTTTACAATGAGAATGTGAAACAACATTCTGTGTTGTCCAGAATGAACTGTGTTAGTAAGATTGTACAGTCTAAGGATTGCTCGGCCTTGTTTTTTATCCAAAAATTAAGACACTGATAGAGACTCGATAACCCTGCTAAATGATTCGGAAGATAGAACAAAAAACGAGGTCTAATTACTGAGAAAACTTTTTCTGCAGTTTAATCGTCAAATTCAGATTTGTCTTCCTTTTTTACATAACAGAGTCCACCGTACCACTGTACGACAGGGGAATTCAAGTGGTACAATCACTCGTGCTCAGTCAGTGAACATTGCGTGGATCAAAATTGTTTCTTAGAATCCCAAGGGAAGGAAGAACCGTTACAGCTTCCAGAGAATTAAGTGCCATAGGGAAAGCATCGGCGACTAAATCTTCTCACCACTCTTAGTAGCAAGGTTTCAGACAAATTGATGCTTGTGGAGATGAAATTCGTTCTGGCGGATGACGATATTGCTATTTGAGAGCTTTCAGAGATTACACCTCAAGTGTAAGGTGTATAGGAAGTAACGCCCCGTGAGCATCTATGTCAGTTGAGATGGATAGTCAATTTATATGTAAAAGAATGAGCGAGGAACTTGATATTAGTCTTGTTCTATTGGATGATCTACCCCGGAACTTTCCTAAAGTAATTTTAGGAAAGAGCGAAAAAACTAAATTCCGGTGTTAATGTGGAAAATAAAATCACGTCCCTGCATTAAGTTCATTGACTGCGACACCACCTCCAGCACGTGTGTGAGCGTAGGGCCTTCTTAGGACAGAGTGGCTGCTCTTCCAGGGTGTAGATATTGTGAAAATTCTGCAGCAAGGCACTCCAACGGCAATAACAAGAACAGGAGTAGCTTCGCCTCTCAGCAATAGCTAGTGTGTAATGTCAACTAGGTGTTACCTGAATTACGTGCCTTGTGTGATGAATACTCTGTGTGTGGGGTAATTCGCCCGCAGGCGGCTTTGGAACGGCAAGCACAATGCAAGGCAGTTCAGGGGTTAATCTGTTACTGATCCTACACACCTCAGCCTGATAGACCGTTGAACAGTGCTACAACCGGAGCGCTTTTTCATGGAAACTGGTCTTCACTGGTAAGTGCTGTTTTACAGTAGAGGATGCTTCAGTAGTGAAGACGATCTCGAATGAAAGTAACTCTCAAAACGCACACCATTCGGCATCACTACGTGTAATGTTTAAAGTCAGTAATGTTTTTACTTTGACGCGATTAGTTTTTATGCGAAATATCCCGCTGATGAGGGGTACGTAAAATTTCTATCTAACAGAAATCTGAAGATCTTGGGTAATGTACCGTTTGTGTTACATCTTATCAACAGAGTTGCACGGGAGTTAATTCACCGGATTAACATGATGGTCGAGGTGGTCTAATAAGCACCCGTCACGGAATATTTTTACGATAGGAAAGCAGTGAAGGGTTGATTTCTTCTTCGTAGGTGTTTACATACTCCCAGCCACGTTAGAAGATACATTAATTTTAACGAAGGTACGATCTGCCCTAGGTTTTAACAAGTCCTACCTTATCCGTTGGATGCTTTAACAAATAACTTGATCAACAGGATTTACAAGCATAATCATAGTCCTAGAAAGCCACGAATATCTACCTCATACTTAACCCGCTCTTTCTTCGTCCACCAATGAACAGCAGGCATTCTTGGATATTGTCGGTGCACCATCTTCTGTTTCAGATCCTCCGCTATATCGAGAAAATCGCTCAAGACAAATGTCGGAATGATTCAGATTTCATCCCAAAAGAAGAAAAAAACCTGATAAGTGCGAGTAGGACTCACACACCGAGGATTAGTATCGACTTACTTATATATTTAAATAAATAGTTAATCGACCCCGGGAATCGAGAATGGTTGCCTGTTATCAAGATCTACAGGCAAGATAAACGTCTATTCTTCCTGAGGAAAACGGTTCTTAACAGGGCAGACAGCCAGCCTTATAACAAATGACAATTTTTTTCGTATCATATAATTACAAATTAAGAATTTTAGAATTTTTTTCATTGACAGGAGTGGGAAATCTTGCTTAATGCCAAATATCATGGATCTAGGTTAAACGAAGTACGCTAAGTATTTCGAAGAGTGAGTTTGCGAGTAACAAAATATGTGACATAAATGGTCGTATCTTTTAACTGCATTGACTTAGAAGCTTCAGTTTTTTACACTGCCAAGGGACCACAGGCTTTAATACGTGACATGAATGTCAACTTGATACATATACCAGCTTCTGAAAATATGAGTTTTTAATAGTCGGACAAACTGACGGACGACAAAGTGATGGTATATAGATTTAGTTTTTACCGAGTAAGGTGCGGAACACTATAAAATAATCGTAGCTTGTGCTACGCCTCTAATGACCTCTTGTCAACGGGACCACAAATCCTAATACAACTTCCTCCATTCATTCATTCGTTCTTTCTTTCATGTGGAGTAAAGTTCGCTGCACTGTTGTCGTATCAATGACTCCTTTTGATTATCTGACTGGTGAACTGCTCTATTGGAGAATATCAAATGTTTGACAGGCACCGTCAAAGTCTACTTTCACCAAATTTCGCCGGCCGCTGGTGGCCGAGCGGTTCTGGCGCTACAGTCTGGAACCGCGCGACCGCTACGGTCGCAGGTTCGAATCCTGCCTCGGGCATGGATGTGTGTGTTGTCCTTAGGTTAGTTAGGTTTAAGTAGTTCTAAGTTCTAGGGGACTTATGACCTCAGCAGTTGAGTACCATAGTGCTCAGAGCCATTTGAACCATTTTTTTCACCAGATTTATAAGTATTGCCCCAAATGGTGCAAATGATAGCGAGAATCCGTTAATGACAATCTAATAATCTGCATGTCGTATCCATGACTTACAGTGTGATCCTGAACTCTACACTAAATTTTTGGAAGTTGTGCAGGAGAAATTTCTGGGCATAATTTGGCGTGAGGTACCCTTGTTATTCGATGGCTCGTTACAGAGTAGTAAGGTAGTTATGACTTATTTGTTTTCATATCCCATTTACCTTTTTTCTGTGAAAAAGCCTGTAATTGGCAACGAACAAAACGTACATTGCAAAGCAAACAATAGAGCCACCCAACGGCAAACGTATATATTTTCCTCACATAGTGTTCAGTCTGTCCTCTCAGTAGTTTACAGAACATAAGATATGTAGAACTAGTCCCTTGCAGGTATAATGAAAAATGTCGATCACTAGCATCATAGCAGTGTATACAGGGACGCACGATCGCCTATCGTACACGCTTAAGACGAGTTTGACGTACTACTTCCGCGGCTGTGACAACACCAGCATCCAGATGTATGTTAGCATTGTCCAAAGTCTACTTAGCTAGAATCTTCAGACGCCCACAGAAGAAGATACGCATGCGTGACACATTTGGTGATCGAACTCGAGATAGAACTGGAAAACCTCAACCAGTTCATAGTTATTTTCTTGTCCAGTATGTTCGACATAATCGCCGTGAAGACACAGGGCATTTGATTCGGCATTGCGCATGAATAGACGGTCCCAGCTTGATAAATCAACACTTGATGATGGCCTAGAAGCTCAAATCCTATTTAGGTAAATCAATTATTTCCAAATCTTACGTAAGTGTGGTTCCTAAAATCGATTGAAAAAGTGCCAGCGCCACATCACGTAGACACAAATTACTGGGGTGGGACAAAAATATCGAAACACCACAAGAAATGCGTACTTGAACACAAATACAGATTGCGCTGTTGTATTTGAGCACGAACGGCACCTCTGCAATGTCATCAGTACGTTGCAGGCGCCTGTTACCGTCAGAACGCGATCTGTGTAGTCATGAGTCCATGATGTTAGAGGTAAGTGTATCAGAACGTGGGCCAACTGGCGGCGCTTGCATGGTGGGTGCTTCCATAACCAAGGAAGCCGAAATGTTTTGTGTACCAAGAGGCACCGTATGAATGATTGATACCACATACAGGGGAGGCTGAAGATTGTGACGAAAAATAAGAGGTCGACAGCTCCAGAAGTCACTGGAGAACTGAAATTTGCACTCGTCGATTTGGCAGTCGTATCGTGGTATTTCGTAGGCCCCTTGCGTTACTGGAAGGCCACATTACTGCCAAGGATTATGTGACTGTTTTGGCTGATGAGGTTCATCCCAAGCTACAGTGTTTGTTCCCCAGTGGTGATGCTGTGTTCCAAGACGACAGATACCCTGTTTGCACAGCTCGCATCGTCCTGGAGTCGTTTCAGTGAGCACCAGGATGAATTGTCGGATCTCCTCTGGCCACCAGTCACCATGTCTCAACTGGGCCATTCCATTTTTTGTCCATCCTCTGTAACTGTCAGCGACATCTTCTAGGAACAGTGAGACGACATGTTTAAGGAACTTTTTGTACACGACTCCGTACAGTTTATCGAGAAGCACGCAAGGTCCACCCAAATAATCGTTGGCAGTACCACCCCATACATGTTGATAAAATCGATGCACGACTGCATGCGTGTTTCCGTCATCTCATATACGGCTAATATTACTGTTGAACAGGCCCTCTCTTGTAAACATGACGTCATCCAGTAAATAACCCGAAAACAGGAAAATGGTGGTTTTCTGCACATTGCCGCAAGACTCAATTGGCAAATACTCCAAGACGGGAATTTCATTGTTTGCTTTAGCTGCAACTTCCGTGGTACAATTGAGATTCTCAAACCAGCTTTCTGGCTTGCATTCAAAACCCATGCAAGAATTTTCATAAATCACGTGTTACTTATCCTTTCCCAGATCAGCTGCTCCAGTGTACCTCGCATGGCCAGAATCTTTCGTTCTAACACGGAAGTTCCCGATTTCTCTTACCTGTAGGTGCCTACATACAGACGCAAAAGTACCGTGATATGGTCGCATCGGGAACAGCTCAGCAGAACGTCGTTCTACAGCTCTTCTGTTGCATTCTGTGAACCCAAACACCAGCACGAGGTCAAATAGACCAATTGTTCGTCAATAAACCAATACCGATTGATGTACATCACTGATTGCGTTCAGCTAACATCTCTGACAAAGCAAAGTCGAGGCAGAAACGATAAGTAGTGAATTCATATTTAAGGCCGAACAGTAAACAGGGCGTAACTCTTGTGAACAGCAAATAGGGTGAATGGGCGGAACACGTTTCTTACCAAGCAACACATGCAGCGCATACCGCCGACATTTGGACTGTAGTACATTGCACATACAGAAAATAATGGGTGTAAAGACTCAAACGAATTATGGTTGGTGTGTAACGAGCCTACGGGCTCACGGGTTCCCTTACCAAAATAGAAAATAGACCTGAACTAGCTGTTCTGTCTGATGAGTTCTGCTTCACTGTTTATAGAGGATGTTTACACAATGTCGCATCTTCAAAAGTCAAATAGTATTGGATTAAAGGTGCAAACAAACTTCTAAAAACAAATATCTGGAAAAAATACCTTCTGAGTTATAGGCAGTTTTGTGATATGAATATCGCACTACTCTCAGAGTAGGCTGTGTTCCTGTTGAAGTACATAGACCATTTAGTAATGGTTACGTTTGTCTCTACACTCATTTGGCCGACTATCGTGACGATGAAAGTCATAAGTGTATTACATTTCTTGAATGGATGAAGTACTGAAGTTGGGCAGTTCACATCTTGCATTCTGTTGAAGCACGAAGCGAAACTCATTCAGAGCGAAAGAATAAATTATTACAAAATTAACAGTTAGACTCATACAGATTCTCGAGCAATGATGGCAGCATAATATCTGTTGGACTTCTTTATTAGCGTTTGGGCACGAAAACAGAGCGTGTTCCTCGCAAATGACCAAATGCTTAGTAACAACATGAAATTTCAAGTGACAGATGATTGATTTAGGATAAAATAGCACATGTCTCTGCATATTTATATTCCCACAGTTATATTTACAGGATCTTTCCTTAATTTTATCTGATTTTGGCTCCTAAAACATTACAGAACAATTTCTTCTCAAACGCCATGAATACATAGTTATTTCTCCATAGTATATTAAGTGGTTGTTAATTAAGATTCACGATTCATACAACACGTGGAGGAGGAGGTCTTCATACTCTGTATTGACAGTGTAGGCGCCATAAGAACCGAAAGCAAACATAAATGCGCTTTCATCAGGAGCATCTCGATACAGGCTATAGGAATAGCCAAGATAAACAAGATGTATGTTTGTAAAACTTACTCTTCATAACAGCGTTATAGGCTCTGGGTGTAGATTCTATGCGCTATAATGGCATGTCATAATGTATGAATTTCTCGACTCATTTTTTAGTCTATAAATTTCATTTATCATCAGAGTTTTTCAAACCGTGGAAATTAAAACAGGCGCTGTTTGTAGGAAATGAACGTTACAATTTAACATCTCGTCGACAGCGAGTTGGTTGGATGTGGTGAACAAGATGAGAGTTTATTCGTTGACAGTTACCATTGCAAGACCAAATCTGAACGGCCGAAAGGTAACTTAGCCCTCGTATTGAGATTACTTTCTGGGCTACAACTGTTCTCTGGAGAACATCCACATCTAATTTGCCGCTTCATGTGTTATCCGAGAGCTGCGGCTTATAACATGAGAATTAACATAGTACTAAACTTACTCACCAACACAAACTTCTCAATGAAATTACTAACATCACATTGATAGTGTAATTTCGATATAAACGTGAAGCAGCGCACCATAAATATATACTGAATTTGGTTAACAAGACGATCACGTTCTTGATTTACAGCAGTTCCCCTCCCAGCCATCCTGATTTATGTTTTCAATTTTACCCTTAAACTACTACTGGCGAAAACCGGATATTGCCTTTTAAGAGGTCACGGTCAGTTTCTTTCAGTGTTCCTAACGACCCGGCTCCTCTTATCTCTTTATGGACGGGGCATTAATCTTCATTCCTTGCTTTCGGCCTCACCACATCACTCGTATACTGCAAAATGCCCACCCTGCTGGAATTTACACTTAAAACTGTATGGTGTAAGTCACTGGTGAATTTGTATCATACGGTCGTATGGCTGTCACACGTACTAATTATTGTTTGTAATGTTTTATTCCGGAGGCTAGATTCATCATTGCCACCCATACACCTGCTTGGTGTTTCGGAGTTGCCCACTTGAACCATTTTTCCTCTTTGTCTAAGCTCGTTCGGAAAATGCTGGTCAATGAACGTTATATGTGTACACAGTCTCGACTCCAGTAGGACTAATTCCTACAAATAAAATGTTTACTCCTGATTATTCCTTCTTGTTTTCTTTCTTTCCCCTAAAGATTATTTCATTTCCTACTCTAACGTTTTCCCTGGTCGTTAGTGAAGATGCTTCTACATTATCACCTTTATTTGTATACTCCTGAAAAATACCCAATTCATTCGAAGATTTCCTTGATGCCCCAGTTCGCATGTAGTCTGTACAGCGGTAGAGTCTCTTTTACAGAGCCAAATAGTTTGCGTAACCGTACGAAGATCTGTCATTTGCTGACAGCCATCCACATAGAAAAATCTCTGCTATATCTTCATTTAGGCCTTAAATTCAGGGTCTAATTTTAGACATGTGAAACCTCCCTTCGGATATTTATAAACACGAACATGATGTGTCACTATAAACATCTATTACTCACTGGTTTAGCATTAGTTACACATGTGATATTTTGCAATTTTCCTGTTGTGTTAATTGTTTATTATTTTCTTGGTAACTTACAGCTATCCTCAACGCAAGGGTACGTTTGAACAACAGACATAAGCCATCATTTCGTAGGCCTTAGCCTTTACCTTTGAACTGACGGATAGCTACAGAGTGATACACAGTTTAATGTAGATACCGAAGCATGGTGTAACTTAGTATTTTTCACATACAGGAATCATTGCACAAGGCGAGAAAGGAGGCAGGGAACAGAAAAAGCCCTAAGTCCTAGAGAGTATAGGATTTTTAGCACGATGGATATTTATGGCTGATACCGATTAATAATTTCTACGCAGGATATTTTATTATTACTTACAGCGTATTCGGGAAAAATAAGTAGATGGTAACACACACACACACACACACACACACACACACACACACACACACAAAAGGCTAGTAATTTTCCCAAGAAAAATACGCTCTGGGTAAATACATAATAATGAAACACCCCGTATAATGCGGATTCTGAACCAATTATATGGCATTTCAAAATTCAGTACAAGAACGAAACAAAATCAACCAATGATAAACTTTTTAACTGACGCTACCTCCACGAACCCCTGCTTCATTTTCGTGTAACATTATCCCTGTAAATGATGTCTATTGCAGGCAGTCACCAGTGAGAAAAATATAAACTGTATCCAGATTTAAAGAGTAGTGTTTCGTTGAAGTTACATACATATACACTGCACATTCGGGTACGAAATTTATTTTGACTTCGTAGAGCTCTAAAATGAATGCTGAAAACGAAATATCGCGAAGGGCACCTATCTTGATACAGCAGAACACTTCCCACGATAACTACACGGCACAGCAGTCAGTTGACTGTAGACATTGAGGAAAGAATGGCTGCCATTGTTGTATTCTCTCCGTTTGTGTTATAAATGTTTTTCTACAAATCATAAGTTTGCGTATACAGCAGGAGTAAGTCAGTAAATCATCTATAATATACTTCATAAGTGCCTTTCATTATTTACAACTAAACATCTTAAAACCAGATACTGATTTCGTGTGTTCCTGCAGCAATATGTCTTCTTATACGCCATTCGGCTGCCAAAGTGTGTTTCCTGATTTCGCACAGTACACTTTAGGAGACGCTCACAACAGTTAGTGTTTTAGAGTACTTTCAAAATAAGAAATAGACAAAGCTAATGTGTTTAGGTTTTCAAGATGGCAAAAATGGAATACAAAGTAAATGCACAGAAGAGTATTTTAAAGTCGCCTTGGCAATCTATAGGAAGAGTGATTATGGACTTACAAGTGTACATAGTGTATGCGAAGCTACAATATGGAGACGTACTGACAGCAAATACATGTTCTCAAATGAAATTAAGTCATTCGGAAGACAATAATCAACTTTTAGCCAGAGATGGAAACAGCTGTTGCAGAGCACCTCTTCTTACCTGAAGGGAGGATTTCCGGTTTTACCATCAGAGGTGTTCGTAAACAGCTTTCGTAGCAGAGGAATATGAGATACCTCACTGTTCCAAGATAGGGGAGAAAATGACTTGCCGACCGAAGTAGCCGTGCGGTTAAAGGCGCTGCTGTCTGGAACCGCAAGACCGCTACGGTCGCAGGTTCGAATCCTGCCTCGGGCATGGATGTTTGTGATGTCCTTAGGTTAGTTAGGTTTAACTAGTTCTAAGTTCTAGGGGACTAATGACCTCAGCAGTTGAGTCCCATAGTGCTCAGAGCCATTTGAACCATTTTTTTTGAAAATGACGGAGGCAAAGCGGTGTTATTCATTCATGAGACGAAAAATCTACAACTTCCCCTCCGTCAGCCTGTTGGAACATAAATGGCGAAAACTCAGGTGTTCAGTATAGACGATGTGAATCAGTTCCTCGACCTCCTTGAGAAAACTGTTGATGAGAATCAAATTATAGCTTATAGTGAATTCAGCGTCGTCGAGTCTGGATTTACAACGCTTCAAAAAAGACAACTAGAAGTTTTAGCGCAGAAAGGCAAGTGGGACTCATCACAAGCGGGAGGTTAACACCAAAGTTGTTTGTGCTGTGATTGCGCCTGGAAACCACGTTTCACCTTTGGTGATACTTAAACGTTAGAGGAGCCAGCAAGAGTTTGTAAACCAGCATGAAGAGTAGTTGACATCTCAGACACTAGTTACATGATTTCAGAGTTGTGTTTGTCGTGGCTCAAGAACTTCATAGATTTTGTGAACTGTAGCAAGGATTCACTTGAGGTCCTGCTACTTGATGATCACACAACGTACAGTACATATCTAGTCGCTGTTGAGTACGCTCGTGATAATGGTATTTCATGTTGCAGTTACCTAGGCATACTACACAGCGACTGCAGTCACATGATGCTTCGTTTTTTGCATCTCTTGAAACCAATCTCATTCAAACGTAAATCATTCAAAACCCAGATAAACGATAAAACTATAACGTAGTTTCAGGTATCTGGACTGGTGACCCAAGCTTATGGCCGAGCAACAACAGGAACAGCAGAGAAGGTCTTCCGCTCAGGAGGAACTTTGCCTGTTAATAGGTATGTGTTTTCAAATCGTCATGTTACACCAGCAGTTTGCTTGATAGTTGATGATAATTTTCTAGAGAAGCCCACTTCTACATAGAACAGAAGGGAGGAATCTTCTTAAGACGAGATTTCGAGTGATGACAACAGTACTACACCTGCTGAGAATTTCAAGAAGATTGCGAGCATGGTGCAACTCCTTGCAGATTCATGCTATAAGCCTGTTGTTGGAGGTATAGCGAAACCATACAACGTGAGGTTAATAACTAGCAACCCTCTTAAGCTACAATTAGAGAAGTCGAAGGTTCATGTAATGCAGTAAAAATATGACAAGACAGAAAGGATAAGACACTGTTGGCAGTTCAAGCTGATTATCTTTTGTGTACGGAAACAGAGGGAAATGACATCATAGAATGCATCAACTGTAAATTATAGGCTCATACACTCTGTGTCAATAGGGAAATATTTCAATAGGGAAATATTTCTTTTGAGACTGCGGTTAGACTTCACTAAGTTTTTTTTTTTTTTACGTTTCGGTGAGCAACAACTTCCCTAGGTTATTCTTTGTTTTAATTCGAAGCGCTGTATGAGAGCGAAATAGTTTTATCTTAATTTACCAATATAAATATCCTACCGGCAAGATACTCCAAACATATTTGTTTTGTATAATAAGGTACAACTATTTAAATATCGTTTATGTCTAGTAAATAAAGTGATATATGGCTTCTTTAATGTATTACAGCTATTATTTATCTTTTACTCACAGTCCAATTATATCAATGGAAGGTCCAAAGTAAGATACAAAATTCCTAATTCGGACCCTTACATACTTATAAATTTTAAATTAAACTCTTTTAAGCTATACATTTATTCAAACTGCAACAACTGACGTAGTTTGTTTTACTTATGTTTTGTTTCAATTAAATACATGGCAAAGGCTAGGAGTAACAAAGTTTAACAGCGGCCCAATATAGAAAATATTCCTCTATTATGCAATAATTATCAGTAATTATAGTAAAAAGTAATTTGTGGGTAAATGCATAGCAGCGATCTCGAAGGCGACTTGCAACATTTCGCGTGGCTGCCGCCGTCGAAGGTTCGAGTCTTCCTTCATGCATGAGTGTGTGTACTGTCCTTAGAGTAAGGCAGTTTAAGTTATATTAAGTAGTGTATAAGCCTAGGAACTGATGACAGCAGTTTGGTTTCGTAAGATCATACCACCACCACCACCACCACCACCCCCACAGAAATGCGTCAGTAATTATATAAATATGATAGGAGTAACGTTTCATTGTTTCTCACTTTATACACACGAAAACAGACTGTTTTTACCAAGTCTCATCATTAGTAGAGAGCTCTAGAATGAAAGGTATAATAGCAAAGAAAATTTACTTCTGTAACGTTTATCACATGATAACAGATCGTCTTCGATCATGAAAATAAGTTCCATCTTTAATACAAAACGATCAGAAAACCTTTTACGATATGCCCAACCCGGAGATCTTTAATTTCAGTAGAAGATTTAGGGAGTGTTATAATGGCAGTTTTTAAATTTTACCGAGTGCAAACAACTTTCCAATAGACAGCACCTGAACTGCTAATAAAAATATGTACGAGATTCTCAAAATAAATCCTAAGCGTGAAAGAGGAAAATAATGCCAAAAGGACAAGAATAAAACATAAAGTGAGAAAGAGTTTAGGTCAGTTTTAGAAACTTAGATTAGGCTGTAAACACAGTTAGTGAAGTTTTATTTGTCCAGATCAGAGTAACTACATGTTTCGGTAAATTTTAATTGTCATCCATAAATGGTCTACATACATTAAACACTGTGACATTGTATCTAGTGCACTGTCATTAAGTCATGTGAGTTCCTTTATCGTCATGGCTAGATAATTGTGCACTATGTAGAATGGGCAGTGTTCGATGTATATGAATAATCTGAAGATGGCAGTTAAAATTTTCTAAAACACTTAATATATACAGGTAATTAGTCTGATCTTGTTAAATAAAATTTCTCTAACTAGAAGATTACATTTTTCGATTTACGTATTTATTCCATGGGTTGCAAACTTACTACTACTCAGATGGGCAATAAATATGTGACATTTTTCTAAGAATTAAAATAGTTAATATGGAGTAAAAATAATTTGAGAAAAATATTTAATAGTTTCAAGACTGTAAATAATGTCTTTTATTAATGCTGAATTATGCGTGCCATCTTTATGTACTGACATGTTCCTGTCTGTCTTGTAGTAGTCTTACTGGAATGCATTATGTTAGACTCTGTACATTCTTTCATTCCTTTCCCCTGTGTGATAATTTTTGCTTTTATGCGATTATTCAGCTTATAGTGCGTACTACTAATTATAGACTCATAACTCTAATTCCCTGTAAGATAAATTTTATATGTTCTAACAAATTACTAAGTCATACAGTGAGGAATATGTGTTATCCATTGTAAATTCTAAATTTACTTGCCGCTGAATATGAGCTGCTGCACGTGTTTGTCTTTAGTAAATGACATTTCTGCACTCTTGCTGGATTATTTTAAATGAAAATATATTTCAGAATATTAAGTGTTCAGAGTCCAGTACATACGGGAAGTAATGCATGATTTTGAAATGCAAAAATATGACAGAGGGATTTTAAAGGCGGCAAAACGACGAAGAATCTTACGCACAACAAAAATGGTGAGGGTCGTAGTAGTATTACAAGTAGTGCAGAACTCTTACCCACGTTAAAAATGGTACACCGGTGGCTCAGCTAGACCGGCAAAAGGTTTGTGACCGTTGCTTTATTTTTACCGTTAGGTTAACACTACCACGTGGCCAATTTAAGTGACGTTTCATTAGTTCACCTGACTGATAGATTTCGACTAATTTTTTAATGAAGAAGTACCATATAATTTGAAATGTAATTTAAGCTACGCTGTTTATCTGTGATATCTGGATGCCTGTAACACGGACGGAAACAGAATATCCAAAGATTTACATGAGAATATCTGGCACTCACTATAATCAAACGGAACAAAAATTTTTCTTTTCTGGGACAACGTGGAGCATAGAGCCGAGTTCCAGAGTTCCATCTGTTAACGCTTCCAAACGTAATGTTATTACAGGCCTTATAAAGGTATTTTAGTGGTTTTTGCTTATTTCAGGACCGTTTTCAGTGTTTTATAAGAGCTGAAAACGCTCTACGCCAGGTTCTACTTATTCCTTTGTAACAATAGCTTTCCTCAGTCACGTTTATAATGAAAGTAATTGAACAGTAACGGATGTTTCGTAAATCTTCCTAAAATGATTTCTTAAGTTTCTTTTGATAAGGATCCATTATACAGGCAACTGAAGAGTAATTTCATATACTGGAGGCTCGCAGTTGATGTTTTGAACTGAAAGGAAGTAATTACCAAGCGTCATCTACTGATAGGCGAAAGTACAGTACCACCAACGATAGGGTTCTGCCATGAATGACATGACTTGTATAAGTTACTGATGCTTTTGAACAGCAGATACTGTTTAATGCCTCATATTTTTTGGAGGGAGTTTAACCCTTAATATATTGATGAAATGTACTTTCAGCGTCATACGTGTACCATCAAAGAGATTTGTCACAAGTATACTCGCTTTGAAATTAATTTTGTGACGTGTTATAACCTTAAAGGCTACAAGGCGTTTGTCAATTTAATGTTTTTTCCCTTGTAAACTTGCCTTGTAGGTTACATTTTACTGTTTAACAAGTTTTTTTTATTATTTCGCGTTCTTTACTAGCTAAACTTAATTTCTGCATTAGGTTTCGGTAAGAGTATAATTTTCGATGGCAAGAGACTATGAAAAGTACGATCGGAGAATTTGCTTGGGCGATATTGAAGCACTCTAAGAGCATTTAACCGTACCCATTGCAGAAAACAAAATTTTAATTTTGATATAAAAGCAATGGAGTAATCGTGAATGGAAGTGGAAGTCATTTCATGAGTGAACAACCTGTATACCGTCTTTAAAGGAAGTAAAACAGATTAATTTGCAACTGCTTTCCATTACAAAAATGATTCAAATGGCTCTGAGGACAATGGGACTTAACATCTGAGGTCATTAGTCCCCTACCAAATTAGAACTACTTAAACCTAACCAACCTAAGGATATCACACACATCCATGCCCGAGGCAGGATCGAACCTGCGACCGTAGCGGTCGCGCGGTTCCAGACTGAAGCGCCTAGAACCGCTCGACCACTCCGGCCGGCTTTCAATTTCATCCAAGTTGCATATTGCAACTGCTCGTATTTATTTACACACACCAGCTTAAGGTGTAAATCCCCAACGCCTACGTTACGGTAACAAATGCTGGAAACTCGTCCGGATGGGCGATTAGTTTGGACTCATTAATGGTGCATTCCTGTACGACAGCTATTGGTACGACGGACACTTCGTTGTACCTGAACATCGATTCACGGTAACGAAATAAAACGGTGCCTCAGAGATACGTGGCGCGATGAACTGATATGGAAATTCGGGTACTCTTTAGATTTCGTCATGCGGAATGAACTCTTTGATGTAAATAAAAGTGTGCAGTTTGCATTCTCCGTTCACAAAGTGTAAAGAATATCCATTGTTTCCTAGTTTCATTTCTTTTCTTTACCAGCTCTTCCTTTTAACTTTAAGGACTTGGAATAAGCTCTTTTACCCACTCTGCAACATTCAGTATAGTGTGTAAAGCATCTGATCCAGAATTGACGATTTTATGTCACTGAAATCATCAGTCATAGACAGGAAACAAACAAACAGCCTAATTTAGGTTTCTCGTTTGTCTAAAATATTCCATCGTTCACAATTTACAAAAAATGTCTGAATGGGGTAGTAGAATGATACCTGCTGTATCTGTGGTTTGTCGAAAGCTTTTTTTTCCTTTGGGATGGTTTAATCTGATCAAATAACAATTTTATGCACGTTGATGCACTTGTGTGATATATCAAACTATTTTAACAAACAGTTATGCAGCAATTCATTTATAGTTCACATTTATTACTACCATTGTTTATTTCTGACGATAGTGGCTTATTATACACTATTAGGTCGACGAAATAATATGTATTATTAATTATTATTAATTGAGAGTGTCGAAGAAAGATCAAATTCATTTACTTCTATGTGGGCATACAATAGGTGACAAATACAGTTTTAGATAAGAATTAAATCACAATCATAGTTTTCCTTCTAAACTCCTTCATTACCAAAATTGAAGTATGTATTGTTTGAAGATATACTTTATATTCTTTACGTATTTTATACTGTTTTACATACGTACGTTGTGTAGGGGGACCAGATGCATTTTTGTAAAAAGGAGGACAAACAGCTTCAAAATGGAGGACAAAGGAAGAAAAAGAGGACACGCCAAACAAGTCAACTGCAGATGAGGATACCGCCACTGAGCTTTGGACAAGTCACGTGACTGCCAGGATTTACCAGTAAAACTAGTAGTTAATTGTTACTGATGATCAGGTGGTGATTAACTGAGCAATATATAATAAAAGTTAAAAACATTGACTGTGGTGATAGTGTGGCGTCAATTGTTTTGTTTACAAAGCGAAAAACGTAAGACCATTCACCTCCCTTCATTCGATGCACCGCTACCAACATCTACAATTCAAGCAGCAGCTGACGACATGTAAACTGCACTTTAACCTTCCGAATACTAATAAACTGAATGACTATGAAACAATGAAATAAAACCATGACAGTTAATCTGTCGAGTTATTTCTTACCGTTATCGGCCACTGAGACGTCCGTTCCAGCTCCACATATCTTACATTCCGCTTCTAATTCATTCTTCCCTTCCTTAAAGCCGGATATTTGCAGGGAAGGATATCAGAAAATGTAGACTTTCGTTTAGGGATAGCCGAATACACTCCTAGAAATTGAAATAAGAACACCGTGAATTCATTGTCCTAGGAAGGGGAAACTTTATTGACACATTCCTGGAGTCAGATACATCACATGATCACACTGACAGAACCACAGGCACATAGACACAGGCAACAGAGCATGCACAATGTCGGCACTAGTACAGTGTATATCCACCTTTCGCAGCAATGCAGGCTGCTATTCTCCCATGGAGACGATCGTAGAGATGCTGGATGTAGTCCTGTGGAACGGCTTGCCATGCCATTTCCACCTGGCGCCTCAGTTGGACCAGCGTTCGTGCTGGACGTGCAGACCGCGTGAGACGACGCTTCATCCAGTCCCAAACATGCTCAATGGGGGACAGATCCGGAGATCTTGCTGGCCAGGGTAGTTGACTTACACCTTCTAGAGCACGTTGGGTGGCACGGGATACATGCGGACGTGCATTGTCCTGTTGGAACAGCAAGTTCCCTTGCCGGTCTAGTAATGGTAGAACGATGGGTTCGATGACGGTTTGGATGTACCGTGCACTATTCAGTGTCCCCTCGACGATCACCAGTGGTGTACGGCCAGTGTAGGAGATCGCTCCCCACACCATGATGCCGGGTGTTGGCCCTGTGTGCCTCGGTCGTATGCAGTCCTGATTGTGGCGCTCACCTGCAAGGCGCCAAACACGCATACGACCATCATTGGCACCAAGGCAGAAGCGACTCTCATCGCTGAAGACGACACGCCTCCATTCGTCCCTCCATTCACGCCTGTCGCGACACCACTGGAGGCGGGCTGCACGATGTTGGGGCGTGAGCGGAAGACGGCCTAACGGTGTGCGGGACCGTAGCCCAGCTTCATGGAGACGGTTGCGAATGGTCCTCGCCGATACCCCAGGAGCAACAGTGTCCCTAATTTGCTGGGAAGTGGCGGTGCGGTCCCCTACGGCACTGCGTAGGATCCTACGGTCTTGGCGTGCATCCGTGCGTCGCTGCGGTCCGGTCCCAGGTCGACGGGCACGTGCACCTTCCGCCGACCACTGGCGACAACATCGATGTACTGTGGAGACCTCACGCCCCACGTGTTGAGCAATTCGGCGGTACGTCCACCCGGCCTCCCGCATGCCCACTATACACCCTCGCTCAAAGTCCGTCAACTGCACATACGGTTCACGTCCACGCTGTCGCGGCATGCTACCAGTGTTAAAGACTACGATGGAGCTCCGTATGCCACGGCAAACTGGCTGACACTGACGGCGGCGGTGCACAAATGCTGCGCAGCTAGCGCCATTCGACGACCAACACCGCGGTTCCTGGTGTGTCCGCTGTGCCGTGCGTGTGATCATTGCTTGTACAGCCCTCTCGCAGTGTCCGGAGCAAGTATGGTGGGTCTGACACACCGGTGTCAATGTGTTCTTTTTTCCATTTCCAGGAGTGTATTTTACGTAACTCACTCGCTTAAAAATTACACTCACATATCACGCTTGTACTACAGGAAGCCAAGCCAATACAAAGCGAAGATACGAAACGAAAATTTTAAATAATCGATACTTGAATTCGTTATAAGTAGATCAACGATAAAATCGACGATCCTGGTGCCACCTACTAACACTGCCTTCGTGCGTGTTTATCACGAAGGGTGTCCCAATAGTTAAAATATTTAACAAAAGAGCAATAGAACGGGACGAATTGTAAATTTATCTTCATTCCGCTCCATTTTACGAAAAAGCCGGACATTGTAAAAATCCGCACGGACCCCGGACAAAGAGCTGAAAAAGGAGAACATGTCTGGATTAATCCGGAGGTCTGGTCACCCTAACGTTGTGTGAATATCGGCGCGAAACATCAGGCCCCCTGCCACTTATAGGACGACCATTAGATTAAGCAGTTGAGATCAATTATAATTTTCAAAAATTGGTCAGCTGGGTGGATATTTGTTAATGACTATTGTTTCATCTAATCGCAAGATGAAACAGACCACATACTTCAGTGTAGAAGTTTTTTTTAACTTTTAGAGTTGCTGTGAATATAATTTCTTTAATCTGTCAGCATTTACCATTGAGTCAACGTTACAGATCCAAAAAAACAACATCTTCCGCATTATGCAGTTGCAGTAATGAATGAGACAGCTGTTGCTATGCCGACTGCTCCCTCTGTATCTCATCACCAAAGTTCGCGGTGGGACTGAAATTAGACGAGAGGGTTGGCCGGCCAGTGTAGCAATATCAATTCACTGCCAAGTTCTTAGTGTCAGTCCGAGGTAATTCAAGATTTGGGGAGGGCTATGCAGAAAGCCCTTATGGAAACGTAATGTCCGTACGGGATTGTCATCTGCGCCAAGGGCAGTTAACAGTGGTTACGATGACAGTGTGAACGACACTTAGCAGTTTTTGCGTTTAAAGTGTGTCTTCGAATCCATAAACAAATCTCCAGTGAACAGCACGTTAACATTCATTCAGACCCCTTTACATGTTCATAATATTACCAGATTGTTCACAGTTGCTAAGTGTTCATTTTATCGAGTATTTTTTACGCCCAAATTTTCATTCGGAATCTTGGGATCATTTTTCAACAGACATTAAACAGCTGAACCTATCATGTCAAAATAGGTAGATTTTTCATTGAATACTCCTTTGTTATAAACAATTCTTCATGCTAGTGACCTAATGTGATTTACATCGCAATAACGCGATTGTAGTGAATTTCCTTGTACATGGATTCTAGGAAGAGTACGTAGAGAATATACACAGATATTCCTCTTCAGTCTGACAGCAGTCCTCATTACGACAGAGTTAAGCATATAGCAGTAGTTTACCCAGAGAAATTACTGCGGCCACTACATAATGTCCACACCACATTACACGTCAACTTGAAACTTCCTGGGAGATTAAAACTGTGTGCGGACCGAGACTCAAACTCGGGATCTTTGCTATTTACGGGCAAGTGCTCTACCGACTGAGCTACCTAATCACGAGTCCCGGCCCGTCCTCGCAGCTTTAATTCCACCAGTGTTTCGTCTCCTACTTTCCAAAGTTTACAGAACCTCTGCTGCGAAATTTACAAGACTAGCACTCCTGGAAGAAGGAATTTTTCTGAGACAGGGCTTAGCCACAGCGTGGGGGATGTTTGCAGAATGAAATTTTCACTCTGCTGCGGACTGTGCGCTGATATGAAACTTCTTGACAGATTAAAAACTGTGTGCCGGACCGAGACTCAAACTGGGGACCTTTGCCTTTCACGGTTAAGTGCTCCACAGAGTTTTGCTCCGGCACGCAGTTTTAATCTCCCAGGAAGTTTCATATCAGCGCACATATCGCTCCAGGGTGAAAATTTCATTCTGGAAATTTCTACTTACTTGCTACATTTAGAAGATTTGATACATTTAGCTAATACAGTAAACGACTGCTACATCTACATTGTTTGAAAATGTGATGTTCAATGAAACTAATACAGAAGAGATAGTAAGATCTTAATAAAATATTTTAGATTGCGAGATTTTCACCTGGAGTGACTTTACTCCTAGACATTGTTACTACTCAGTGTAGACTCGATTAAGGGCAACACATGTGAGCGATGTCTGAATTCATTTCTCGAATTCCTTTCAAAAAAGTCCAATGTGCACTGTCATACGAATCTTTGAACCGACTTTCATCTAGTATGTATCATCAAAACCGTATGCCTGCCTATTGTCCTTCATTGGACGAGGGGGATGAGACCAGCACGATTAGTGAATCACATTAGGCCTTGCCAATGAGATATACAGTCGCATTTCATCGATTTAAGAATGTAATGAACTCTACTTCGCACTATGTAGTTTTACCGTGTTGATCAGTGGCATTTTAATTTCATTGGCGTTGGAAAAATGTGTGATAGTATTATGCGAACTGATTCTTCGTCTCGAGCCCATAAAGATACATGTTACCCTACCGAAGAAAAAACCATTGTCTTTATGATTTCCAAAACTCCAACAGCAGACTTCCACATTTCGCTCTCGTATAATGGATGTAATTTGTGAAGATCCCCTTTAGCACACACTTTCCATATCTGATATCCAAGAGTTCCACCAGCATCTGAGCGACAATGTAAAGAAAAGATACTGCATTAGGTCCTCACTAGGTGTGCCATATGTGGTGCCGCGAATTCACTTGTCCACACTTCCTGTCACTGTCACAGTTCATGGTCTTACACTATACCGTTTATCACTGATGCTTCTTTCCCTTTCTTTTCTGTATGAGCCTTTGTTGATCTCTTTCGTTGATAGTATCATTTTCGTACAGATTTTATAGCGTATTGTGGACTTGGATAGGTTACATGCTTTCTTTGCCACGAAGGAGTGACTTTATTTTGCTACTACTTCGAAACCAAATTTAAGGTGAAGCAAAGAACATGCGATTTTTAATCGTTTGTATGAATGAGAAAATTAGACTACCTACAGTACATCAGTCAGCAACGTCGCTAGAAATGTGATTTTCGATACTATCATTATAGCTTTCGTATAATCAAACGGCTTCTCCACTTTTGGTGCTGCGCGACTTCGTATAGTAAGAGACTGTAGTATTATTACACTGGTACAACAAATGGAAATTAAATTCCCGTCACCACTGTACCAGAACAGTACAATTTCGGATTAATTATGGTGTTTGTTGCTTCACAAAACTTTAATAATCAATTTCATGTAACGTTTCATTTGCAGGTCACCTGACATGAATATTGATAATACGGCCCTTTTCCGCTGTTACAGTATCATATACGAATCAGAAGATACACTGGGTGTAGTTAGCTTCACACCTTAAAAATCACAAGATATAGAAATATATTTTGACCTTAAGTAATTTCACATAGAGACGCATAAAAATATAGACGCAGCACGATGGAACTATCCGACTGGCACCCCTGACCCTCTACGTTGTCAGACCATATGGCGGGCGACAATCAGGCTGGTATACCACCGCTGCTTGGGGCGCTTCCAGACACGTATTGGGCTTCGAATCTCATCTGCTGGAGTGAAATTGTCTTCAGTGATGAGTCCGGCTTCGAAGGGAACCCCGCTGACCAGCGATGACGTATCTTGTGACCAGTGATGACGCGTCTCGACCGTCATACGACCCGACACTCAGGATTGATGGTCTAGGTTGCCATTCTTTTTCTACCAGGACCCCTTTGGTTGTCGTTCGCGGCACACTTACCACACAGCGTGGCTGTTGTTGTTGTTTTGTTATTGGGGTGGTGGTGGTCTTACATCGAAGACTGGTTTGATGCAGCTGTGCGTTGTACTCTATACTGTGCGAGCCATTTCATCTCCGACTAACTGCTGCAACCTACATCCTTCTGAATCTCTTTACTATATTCACCTCTCGGTTACCCTCTACTATTTTTAACCCGCACGCTTACCTCCAATACTAAACTAGTGATCCCTAGATGTCTTAGAATGTGTCATATCAACAGATGCCTTCTTTTGGTGAAGTTGAGCCACAAATTTCTTGTCTCCCCAGCTATAATCAGTACCTCCTTATCAGTTTCATGACTGATCCATCTAATCTTCAAATTCTTCTGTAGCTCCATATTTCGAAAGCTTCCATTCTCTTATTGTCCAAACTGTTTGCCATCCATGTCTCATTTCCACACGTTGTGGCACTCCATACAAATATTTTTAGAAAGGACTTCCTGACATTTATATCTGTAATTGATGTCAACAGATTTATCTTTCACAGAAATGCTTTTCTTGCCATTGCCAGACTACCTTTAATATCCTCTTTACCTCGGCCGTTATCAGTTACTTTGCTGCCCAAATAACAAAACTCACCTACTAGTCTTGTATCCTAATCAACTTCCTTAGCAACACCTGATTTGATTTGATTATATTCCATTACCCTTGTGTTGCTTTTGTTGATGTCCATCTCATATCCCCCTTCAAGGGACTGTCCATTCCGTTAACTACTGGTTCAAATGGCTCTGAGCACTATGGGGCTTAACATATGAGGTCATCAGTCCCCTAGAACTTAGAACTACTTAAACCTAACTAACCTACGGACATCACACACATCCATGCCCGAGGCAGGATTCTAACCTGAGGCCGTATCAGTGGCGCGGTTCCAGACTGAAGCGCCTAGAACCGCTCGGCCACTCCGGCCGGTGTTAAACTGCTGTTCCAAGCGCTTTGCTATCTCTGACAGAATTACAATGTCAGTGGCAAACCTCAACGTTTACATTTCTTCCTCCTGAACTTCAATTCCTATTCCTTCGGTTTCCCTTACTGTTTTTTAAATGTACATATTGAATAATATCTATGATAGGCTGCAGCCCTTCCTCACTCCCTTTTCAGCCACTGCCTCCCTTTCATGTTCCTCAACTCTTACAACTGCCCCCATGTTTCAGTACAAGTCGTAAACATCGCTTCGCTGCCTGTATTTTCCCCCCGCCACTTTTAGAATTGCAAGGAGAATATTCCAGTCAGTGTTGCCAAAAGCTCTATCTAAGTCTACAAATGCTGTAAATGTGGGTTGGCCTTTCCTTAACCTATCTCCTAAGATAAGTCAGAGGGTCCGTATTGCTTCGCGTGTTCCTACATTTCTCCGTAAACCGAACTGGACTTTCCCGAGGTCGGCTTTTCCTAGTTTTTTTCTTTCTTCTGTAGAGAATTCATGTTAGCATTTTGCAGCCACGACTTATTAGATTGACAGTTCGGTATTAATCACACATATCAGCTACAGCTTACTTTGGAATCGGAATTTAGTCTGTCTCATACAGCTTGCACACAAGAGGGAAGGGTTTTGTTATGGCTGACTCTCCCAAGGCTATGTGTAGTTCAGACGGAATATCGTCTACCCTCGGAGCCTTGTTTTACCTTGGATCTGTCAGAGTTTTGCAGTATTATGTCTGCCCTCTCATTTTCACCTATGTCCTCTTCCCTTTCTATAATTTGCCTTCAAGTTCATCTCCCTTGTATAGGCGCTCCATATACTCCTTTCACCTTTCAGCTTTCCCTTCTTTCCTTAGGACTGGTTCTCTACGTGAGCCCTTGATATCCATGCAGCTGCTTATCTTTTCCCCAAAGGCCTCGTTAATTTTCCTGTATGCGTTATCTATCTTTCACTTAATGAAATCTTTACATTTGTCCTCTAGCCATTTCTGCTTAGATATTTTGCAATTCCTATCAATCCCGTTTTTATACGTTCATATTTAATTTCTTCTGATTAGTTTCCTGTATTTTTAAATTTTGTTCTTTTACCAGATAAATGCAACGTCTCTTGTGTTATCCAAGGATTTATACTAGGCCTTGTGTTTTTACCTATTTCACCTTCCTTCACTATATCACCTCTTAAGGCTGCCCATTGGTCTTCTACTGTATTTATTTCCCCACCAGATGGCATGGATTGCCACATGTTTTTATAGCAGAATCCTTTGGTTGTCATCAGCGGCACACTTACCGCACAGTGGAACGTCGATGATATTCTGCGCCTCTTTTTGCTGCCTTACAGAGCAACATAACCCGTGCTTACATGTCAGCAAGATAACGTCCTTATGCACTCAATGAGAGTTTCTACTGCTTGTCTTCATGCAGACCAAACCCTAACTCAGCCAGCAAGATCGCCGTATCTCTCTCCCACTGAGAACGTTTGGAGCACTGAAACCATCCCGAGATTTTGACGATGTAATGCGCCACCAATTGGACAGAATTTGGCACGAAGATCCTCAAGAGGACATTCAAGAACTTCATCCACAAAAGCCAAGACGAGTAGCTATTTGCATAAGGGCTGGATGTGGACTAACGTGTCACTGACTTTCTTAATTTTTGGAGGTCTTTCTCTTAAATAAATCACCCAATTCTTCTGACTGTAGTTATTTGTTTCTCTGTAAATGCAAGTCAAATCTACCGTTTTCCGTCCCATACATAAATTTCTTCTTTGTGTGCCTCTTGTCTTGGTTCAAATGGCTCTGAGCACTATGGGACTCAACAGCTGTGGTCATTAGTCCCCTAGAACTTAGAACTAGTTAAACCTAACTAATCTAAGGACATCACAAACATCCATGCCCGAGGCAGGATTCTAACCTGCGACCGTAGCGGTCTTGCGGTTCCAGACTGCAGCGCCTTTAACCGCACGGCCACTTCGGCCGGCCCTCTTGTCTTTTTCGTCCTCTTACAGTGTATACATGACATAAGGGTACTCGAGCCAAACCGCGAGGAAAAACTAGTGTAATGATTTCGACGGACCATTCAACACTGACCTGTTTGTCTTCTTTCTTCCTACACCATTTATACGTATTGATTAAGCTTTCCCGTGGGCCTGCTACGGTCGCAGGTTCGAATCCTGCCTCGGGCATGGATGTGTGTGATGTCCTTAGGTTAGTTAGGTTTAAGTAGTTCTAAGTCCTAGGGGACTGATGACCTAAGATGTTAAGTCCCATAGTGCTCAGAGCCATTTTTTTGATTAAGCTTTCAGTGATTGATACACTGTTGATAATCAAATTTCAAAATGAAGTTCCGAGTACTAAAAATGCTGAGGATATTGTGTTACGCTGTATATGTCTACATCTTTCAACGTATTTCTTCAACTTCCTCCGTATCCTTCAATGGGTATGTAGTTTGTACCGTCGAAGGCCGGATAGTTGATATACAGGGTGTTACAAAAAGGTGCGGCCGAACTGTCAGGAAACATTCCTCACACACAAACAAAGAAAACATGTTATGAGGACATGTGTCCGGAAACGCTTAATTTCCATGTTAGAGCTCATTTTAGTTTCGTCAGTATGTACTGTACTTCCTCGATTCACCGCCAGTTCGCCCAATTGAAGGAAGGTAATGTTGACTTCGGTGCTTGTGTTGACATGCGACTCATTGATCTACAGTACTAGCATCAAGCACATCAGTACGTAGCATCAAAACGTTAGTGTTCATCACGAACGTCGTTTTGCAGTCAGTGCAATGTTCACAAATGCGGAGTAGGCAGATGCTCATTTGATGTATGGATTAGCACGGGACAATAGCCGTGGCGCGGTACGTTTGTATCGAGACAGATTTCCAGAACGAAGGTGTCCCGACAGGAAGACATTCGAAGAAATTGATCGGCGTCTTAGGGAGCACGGAACATTCCAGTCTATGACTCGCGACTGGGGAAGACCTAGAACGACGAGGACACCTGCAATGGACGGGGCAGTTCTTCGTGCAGTTGACGATAACCCTAATGTCAGCGTCAGAGAAGTTGCTGCTGTACAAGGTAACGTTGACCGCGTCACTGTATGGAGAGTGCTACGGGAGAACCAGTTGTTTCCGTACCATGTACAGCGTGTGCAGGCACTATCAGCAGCTGATTGGCCTCCACGGGTACACTTCTGCGAATGGTTCGTCCAACAATGTGTCAATCCTCATTTCAGTGCAAGTGTTCTCTTTACGGATGAGGCTTCATTCCAACGTGATCAAATTGTAAATTTTCACAATCAACATGTGTGGGCTGACGAGAATCCGCAAGAAGTTGTGCAATCACGTCATTAACACAGATTTTCTGTGAACGTTTGGGCAGGCATTGTTGGTGATGTCTTGATTGGGCCCCATGTTCTTCCACCTACGCTCAATGGGGCACGTTATCGTGATCTCATACGGGATAATCTACCTGTGCTGCTAGAACATGTGCCTTTACAAGTACTACACAACATGTGGTTCATGCACGATGGAGCTCCTGCACATTTCAGTCGAAGTGTTCGTACGCTTCTCAACAACAGATTCGGTGACCGATGGATTGGTAGAGGTGGACCAATTCCATGGTCTCCACGCTCTCCTGACCTCAACCCTCTTGAATCTCATTTATGAGGGCTTTTGAAAGCTCTTGTCTACGCAACCCCGGTACCAAATATAGAGACTCTTCGTGCCCGTATTGTGGACGGCTGTTATACAATACGCCATTCGCCAGGGCTGTATCAGTGCATCAGGGATTCCATGTTAAGGAGGGTGGATGCATGTATCCTCCGCTAACGGAGGGCATTTTGAACATTTCCCGTAACAAAGTGAAGTCACGCTGGTACGTTCTGTTGCTGTGTGTTTCCATTCCATGATTAATGTGATTTGAAGAGAAGTAATAAAATGAGCTCTAACATGGAAAGTAACCGTTTCCGGACACATGTCCACATAACATATTTTCCTTCTTTGTGGACGGCCGCGGTGGTCTAGCGGTTCTAGGCGCTCAGTCCGGAACCGCGTGATTGCTACGGTCGCAGGTTCGAATCCTGCCTCGGACATGGATGTGTGTGATGTCCTTAGGTTAGTTAGGTTTAAGTAGTTCTAAGTTCTAGGGGCTGATGACCACAGATGTTAAGTCCCATAGTGCTCAGAGCCATTTGAACCATTTGAGCCTTCTTTTTGTGTGAGGAATGTTTCCCGAAAGTTTGGCCGTACCTTTTTGTAACACCCTGTATATCGACGCCTGTTGACAGCGTAGGGTCTTGATTTAACTATCATTTCACAATTACGTAATGTTATTGGCAAGAATTATGGAGCTAAATTAATTTGAAATGTGATATTTTGCCTAGGAAATAGGTTATTCAAAATTACAGCGTCCCAGGCATATAAGTTATATTAGAATCTCTTTTTTTTGTGGAGGTGGGAGGGGAATTTCATGTCATTTTATATATCTTAATTTCCAATAGAAAGGTGAGTACATTTAGTCTTTAGATAGGTTCTTTTGTATGAAGGCCGAGGCTATGATTGCAAGTTTACTCCAATATCCAGCCGCTTCATTAGATATGAACGGAGAATCAGAAGCATCATCTGTGCAGCAGACAGTTCAGCTGACGGTGGGCGCGATTCCAGTGTTCGCGGTGGGAATGGCACGCGGCGACGTCTGTTGGTCCGCCACACATGAAATTATCCAGTGGCATTATTGGCCGGGAGACCTCATCCGCGATTGTTCGGCCCCGTACTACGAGTCATTTTAATTTACGCAGCTTCGGTGACTTGCACGTCGATGATGATGAAATGCTGATGATGACAACACAGCACTTTATCCCCTACTTAATAAAATCTCTGACCCAGCCGGGAAACGATACTAGGCCACCTGCGAGGTAGACCGTCTCGCTGAGCCGGAGCCCCTCTTTCTTGTTTTGGACCCGGATTTTTCACTCTATGCGAGCGGTCGCCTTAACGGCTTTTTGTTTTTAGAAAAAATTCTTCTCTCCGAAGTTAAATCCCTTGTAATTTTTTAAAAATTCGGAACAACATAATTTTTATTGTAAAATAACGATTAAGTGTTTTATATTATAGTTTCTGTTTGACAAAAATATATAATTTAAATGATTGTTGGGGAAGAAAAATTTGCTTTTAAGAATATTCGAACCGGAGACTCTTAAACTGTCAAACTATGGCGTTTTGCATTTTTTGGCGACTGCACTGTATTTTAATAAGAAACAAATACAATCAAACTGAGGTCACCCTTCCGGTAGTGAAATATAAGAACTACGACGACTCGAAAACATCACAAAATAAACGCTGTCTACTCCCAACTCTCCTCAGTGAAGACTGAGGTATGCGTTATCAGGATACAGTCTTCTTCAGTTCACCATTTAGGGACTCAAATCAGTGTCCACAAAAATCAACTTCTCTTATCCGGTGCATCCCAGGTACTGGGGCATCCTTGGATGCACTGTTTAGGTTATCAGCAAAGGACTGACGGTGTCAGGAAATGTTTTGCAATCCATGGTCTCGTTCCTCCAAGAAAGTCTAAAAGTCAGGTACCTCTTTCAGACCGTCTCATAAAAATGGCAGTGCACAGAAAAGGCCTTTATCCAGTTCATCGTGCGTGCCTTCATTGTAGAAAGATGCAGTCATTTGTTTATCTGTAAATGGACGAAGAAGCATTCCAGGCTCAGTAGCGTGCGGCTGGCCCCGGCGGAGATTCGAGTCCTCCCTGGGGCATGGGTGTGTGTGTTCGTCCTTTGGATAATTTACGTTGAGTAGTGTGTAAGCTTAGGGACTGATGACCTTAGCAGTTAAGTCCCATAAGATCTCACACACATTTGAACATATTGATTTTTGGCTCAGTAGTGTGGGACGTACTCGGGGACAGAAGGCAAGTTCCTTCTGAATTAGAAGCCATATATCAGCGGAAGATCCACATTCCAGGCGATGTTCATCTACGTCCATCGCACGACACCGCATGGACAATGGGGAGTGGGCCAGAACAATCTTGTGTAGTCTTTGCCTTGTCGGAAAGATTTCTTCGACGACGAGGTACCAGGTGGCGCAGATCTCCGTTGTAAGATGTCTTCAGTGGATTGCTTGCCACACTGCAGGCCACGTCAATCTTGGTTGTCGTCTGTCAACCACATTTCGAGGATGATTCGTCGTCAGCTGACTGTACACATCACGTGCCACAGTAGCCCTTGTACAGGGAAGATTCTCGTGCACTTAGGTAGAATCGAGGAAAAATGTGTTGACATGGGACAGGCGCGATGTGGAGGAGTGAAATAGGTGGCCGGTGGGATGGAGGCGCCAGTTCATCAATGAGGAGACCGGTGAAACTGTGTCGACGATGGGTCTACATCGTGATCGTGGTGCTGACCTAAACGGCTGTCGCACGTACTCGAACGTTGTTAAGTCCCAGTCTTCCGCTGCGAGGAGGGAGGGTATACCTTGAAGAAGGTTGACGGCTCCGAACAGGAATATACGTAAATACCCTGCCCGGCATCTGGATCGACAACACGAATCTTGTCATGTAAGTCTGCAGGCTTTCGCGAATATTGCCACTAAAGCCAAAATATTTTGGCTCGTTAGACCGCGTCATATTTCCTCTAAAGTAATCAACGTTTTGACTCCTCTGCTGGGATCTTCTTCAGGATTTTGTGGTGTCCATTACTGCTCGAACACGTATCTTGTTGCTGAATCATGCCGACCCACAAGTACAGCAGTTTACTTTGCTTTAAACTGTAGTTCTGAATGTGTGTGATGCATTTTAGACTATTTTACCTTTTGTAACTGGTACTGGTTTGAGCAAGCGTCAACTGCAGTCGTAACGTTAGCTTCCTACTACGTTCCTGGCCGTCGACATTGCGTCGATGTCGGTATCTGCTCGCTGTGTGGTTTGCAACCGTGACCTGCCGCGTTTGTGATGAGTTACGAAACAAAACGTACCTCTGCGGACAGGTAGTTTGTAACCTAACACGCTAGTTCCTTAAGAAAGTGACACCGGTTTTAGGAACATCGCAATACAGTAACAACAGAAAATAGTGCCTTCCAGCCGGCCGGGGTGGGCGTGCGGTTCTAGGCGCTTCAGTCTGGAACCGTGCGACCGCTAAGGTCGCAGGTTCGAATCCTGCCTCGGGCATGGATGTGTGATGTCCTTAGGTTAGTTAGGTTTAAGTATTTCTAAGTTCTAGGGGACTGATGACCTCCGAAGTTAAGTCCCATAGAGCTCAGAGCCATTTGAATCATTTTTTTAGTGCCTTCCACGGAAGTGTGCTCTTCCCCTGTTTGGAATGGGTCTCTAAGTAGGACCGAGGAGCGTCATATCATAATGGAGTGTCAATAGAAGGTAGCGCTTTCCACGAAAGGGTTCTGTTCCTCTTTCAGGAGGAGGAGGAGATTAGTGTTTACCTTCCCGTCGACAACAAGGTCATTAGAGACGGAGCGGAAGCTCGGATTAGGGAAGGATGGGGAAGGAAACCGGTCGTGCCCTTTCAAAGGAACCATCCCGGAATTTGGATGAAGTGATCTGGGGAAATCACGGATAATCTAAATCAGGATGGCCGGACGCGGAATCGAACCGTCGTCCTCCCGAATGCGAGTCCAGTGTGCTAACAACTGCGCCACCTCGTTCGGTCCTCTTTTGGGAGCGAGCCTCCCACTCTCTTCATTATTTAACTCAAACATGATATTACAAGAAACACACACACACACACACACACACACACACACACACACACACACACACACACACATGAGATACACCTAAACATACGACTCTCACACGTCCCTAAAGATTGGGCCCATTGTGCGTGAAAGATAGAGGAACCCTTCCAATTAGGCGGCGCGACCGATCTGTCCTTCCGGATCACATGGTCGACATTGGCACACGCCTTCACTGTAGAGAAGCAGTGAAACGTAACCTCACCAGCAGCAGGTAAGAACCATAGTGACGAAACTGACGTTTATCATACACAAATTGCCTTCCTAAGTTACGCTTTCGAATGCTGAACTGCCGGCCGGTGATTAGCAGCTATACTGCGACCACGCTAGGTAACTGTCAATTATCATGGCTCCTGTTTCTCTCTGTCTCTCGTATCCACCCTATGGCGTGTTTATAAAATTCAGAAGATATTCGTTTGTAACATTTTCTAGATTGATTGCTTTGGTGATTTATGAAACCTGTTGATCAGTACTAGGGCCCTCTATTCCATGGCTGCCAACTATTATGGATTGTCCGTAACTCTTACGTATTTATCACTTCAATAACGGAGCAAGGGGACGTTACTATAAAATTACGGAAATAGATGTTTTATAATTTAATGAAGTTTTCAAAGAATCAAAAAAGAAACTGTTTACACTTCGGTAATTATAGCTAGTACAATATGTTAGAGATTGTAATGATTTCCTTCATGAGTACGCAGTAAACCTTTCTGCAGAAGATTACCCCACTAAAGGCACTTTTACACTGGGTTCAAAACAAGTTCTACAACGTTGTACACTGCAAGTACATGACTACTGATGTTTGTAACTTGTTTTCAACATGTTGACAACACAAAACCACGGCTGCGTCGATACAGATCAAAGGAACATTTTTCCTTACTTGCTACTACAAAATGGCGCTACGCAGCGTTTGTCTTTGCTCCGTCTGCAATGTTGTCTTCACGTGTATTCCTTTAGAGAATCCAGTGCATAAGAAGCAGAATTTAAAAAATTGTCGCTCTGTGAGACAAAGGAGTGCCTCTGGATTATTCGGAACCATAGTTATCAAAATATTAAACAGCAGCAGCAGCAACAGCGGCAGACATAAATAAAAAAAAATATTTCTCTTATTTCCCAAAACCGCAGCAACAACAAGATTCGCTGTCTGACTTTGGAAAAATTTGTCGGCAGTAAGTTACGTGAGCTGTCGACATACGAAACGGCGGTGACTGCAACAAAAAAATTACACTTCCTATGAGGCAGAAATGAGTGTGTCAGTAGTGAACGTAGATGTGCAGGAGATCATCAGCTGCAGATGTGTGAGTGACAGTAAGACTCAAAAAGTTTTACTTTATTGAAAGTAATTTGGATGTATTTTAACATGAAAATAAAAATAAATATATGATCAATTAAATATATCTTCTTTATTTAGGGTCGGAAAATGTTGAAAAAGAATCACATAAAGGGCTAGATCAGGCTTCTAATATTTAATATTTTCCGTCGGTTGTGCGTTTTCGTACTCCCTCACCCCTCTCGATCTTTGCCAGGTAAATAATGACAGCCTCTTATTCGGATTGACAGCTAAGCATTCCCCTTATTCTATTGCAAAAAATTAGTTAGTTGTGAAAAAGTAAATGTAAATCTTCGGCGCAAAATTGTGGAGTTCAACTTTTCTTCAAGTTTTTACGTCATTCCCATTCACCCACATTTCCAGAAATAAATCTGACAGAAGAACGCAAGATTTCACTGCTGGATTCAGGTCAGCAGTAGAGTCGAGTATTCTTGTTGACTGGTTCTCACTTGTTGGAGGTTAATGGATGGACAGGGTCAGGTGTATCGCTACACCTACTATTATTGCTACTATTAAGGTTTTCAGCGAATTCGTCAGCTTTTTATAGTAGACTTCTCAGACCATTATAAAAATAAAACTTAAAGCTAAATCTTTTTGTACACATCAGCATTAAAAACTTGTTTTACGGCATTAAACACTTGTTTACCTAGGTTCACAAGAATTTATGGGGCTTGTATAACGCTTTCGGGTTTAAATTTTTCGGAGGAACATGAGTAATACTGCCTAACGTTTTGTTGTACTATTTATTGAGGTCTTGTCAACAGCCAATGTACACACACTTCGGATCTGCGCGCACAGCAGACGCTATCCGTAAACACCGTTTTAGCTGACATCAGGACCATATCGATCCCTATATCAAACCATTATCTTATTTCCGATTTTTCATTTTTCTGCCATAAAAGCTACGCGTTTTTCCGTAATGAGAGCGACGTTGCGCTCGGTGAGATGAAGGGGGGGGGGGGGGGGGGGTCAAGGTCCCTCTTCACGGCTTTTGGTCATGCAGTCATCAGAGAATGAGGTTTACATTGTCAGCTGTCGAGTGACAGGAGTGTTATTATCAATTTATGTCCCACATTTATGAATTCTTATCCTGTGTAACGAAAATAATGCATGAGAGCATACATTCTTGTTTCAGAATTTAGTTCAGTTTTTTTTCTGAAAGTAATTATGTTTTGATTTTTGTGTCTCTTTTCGTCGGTAAGTATAAGCAATAATAAGTGAAGTTTTTCTTAAGATATGTGATGTGTGGGAAGAATTGTTCAACAGCTCTTTAAAGACCGTAATTGCTGTCGTCATTTATTGTTCTTAAGGCATTTTTCTGCGATATGTTCACACCATCATAAAAAATGTTTCCGTAGCTAAGTACTGACTGTACATACACTGTTAGGTCAGAACTACCCAAGCACCTACTAGTACATATTAATGTGAGATGTAACCACTTCTCACCTTCAAGATGGTTTGGACGTTGCAGGCGACGCTTTCAGTGAGGCGTCTGAATGTCTGTGGCGGGGTGGCAGCTCATACTTCCCCAAGAAACGGTAGTGACGGTGGATGACGAGTTCTGGAGCGAAGTTGGAAAAAAAAATGAAGAAATAAAAGAGATGTTCAAATGTGTGTGAGTTCTTAAGGGACCAAATTGCAGATGTCATCGATCCCTAGACTTACACACTACTTAAACTAACTTAAACTAACCTATGCTAAGAAAACACACACACCCATGCCCGAGCGAGGACTGGAGCCTCCAGCGGGAGGGGCCGCACAGTCAGTGACATGGCGCCTCAAACCACGCGGCCTCTGCGCGCGGCAGCGAAGTTGACATTCTGACTCATCCTAAAGACGTTTCATTTAGTCCAGGTCGGTACTCTGGGCTAGCCAGTCCATCTCGTGGATGTTATTGCTCGCGAACCATTAATTAACAGCTTCTGCTTCATGACTTGGTGCATTGTCAATCTGATACAAGCAATAGCAGTAGCAATAGCTACAGTCACAGCAAGTGATCAAAGAAACAATTAGTAGGTTGTATCAAAAAGGTATGGTCCACTTTGGAAATACTCCTTAGAAGTAGAGGAAGAAAATGTGTTAGAAGGTCATTGGTCCGGAAACGCTTTATTTGCGTATTAGAGCTCAGGTTCTATATTCTTCAGCAAATAAATCGTGGAAAATGTAAGTGTAGTCAAGCAGAGGAAGAGGAAAATAACGTATCAGCACAGTATGAAACACTTTTGTAAGTAAACTGTTCAAATGGCCCTCCATTCGGAAGAATACATGCACCACCTACGCGTTGAATCCCTGATGCGCTGATGTATCTTTGGAAAACTGAATAACGTTTCACAGCGTATCACAATACACGCATGAAGATTCTGTACATCACGTAACGTTGTTCTGTACACGATATCTTTCAAATTCCCCGGCAATAACTCTAGAGAATTTTTGATCTGCAAACCTCGGGGGGCAAGCAATTGGTCGATCCTGAATGTCATCTCTGTCACGGAATCTGTTGTATAGAAGACTACAAACATTAACCCTAAAATGGTGGGTGGAGGTGGGGAGTGGGGAGGGGGGGGGGGAGTGGGGGGTGGGGGAGGGAGCTCTATCGTGCATGAAGTACATGTTTTGTCGCACTCACAAAGGCAAATGTTCTAGGAGAAAAGGGTGATTATTCTCTTAGAATGCATGGTTAGTTTCCGTTGAGCCCAGATGGATGGATATGAAAAATCTTTGCTGATAACGTGATAGCACAACTGCTTGAGGATTCTCGAATCCCATAATAAGGAACAAGTGTGAACAAAGAATTGAACCTTCTGAGCCTCACTTTGTGATTTTTCTCTTGTCATTATTTTTTTCTGTATTCACCATTGTTTGAAATATTCAGCATTACTTTTTGCATTTTATTTGTTAAGTAGTGTGATTCAAACCATTTGTGTTCGTCATGATTCATGTAATTACGAAGAAGAGTAAATTGCAAGCTATAGCATGGAAATAAAGCGTCTCCGAACCCATGTCCACATAATAGATTTTGTTGCTCTCAGTGTGAGGAATGTTACCTGAAAATTTGACAATACCAGTTTGTTCCAAGTGATTGGTAAAATCTTGTGTATGTTACTACATGAAAAACTTTTTACTACCAGAAATATTTGTTACACAACATCGCTAATAATTTAGTAATCTATGTTTCTCCTGTCTTCACCATCGAGAATCACTTGGTGAAAAAATAATTTCTTGATAATATTATTATTCAGGTTGGCCTCCATGGGGAGGAGGCACGCAACGACTGTGGTTATATTTGGTTAGATAGAGCAGCAATCAGTCGTGGAATTAAGTTGCTTTAATAAGACATTTATAGTCACAACGCGTGATCTTTTGAACACTTATTTTGAAAAATGACAGTTTTACGTATTAATTGTTGCTAATAGTTACCCTCATGAGTTTGTGTGTTATTCTAATGCCGTAAGTTATGTAAATATAGTGTTATGAAAGTGGTACTCGTTTAGATCTTATGCAAGTGGCTGCTACATTATGGCGTGAGTTTGCGACTTCACTTCTTTCAAGTAGGCAGTTTTCAAACAATTCCCAGAAATGGGCATTTTTCATTATGATCTGATCATTGATCGGTTTACACTTAGCTTTAGTGTTCAAAAGATCAGGCTTTATCATATTGTTCTTATTTCTCGGCCACTAAGTGCGTCATATTGAAATGATGCTTACAAGCGTTACAAGCGCCAACTAAGTGCATTTTGTAAATGAAGTTAACGTTATCTAATTTGTCATGTAACAACTAATTAAGTTAAGACAGGTCCCAACACGACAAAATATGCAATACTTCCTATAACGTACTTTACATATCCATATCAGTTTTATAATTAATTTTAGCCCATGAGGCGTAACTGGCACTGTTACGTGCTATAGTAAGTTTAAACATCTACCACATTACAGACATGAGAAAAAGTATGAATTGTAATTTTTACATAGTTTTACTCATAATAATTTCATGTTACTACTTAGTTACTGTACAACATAAATATTACAAATATATCGTCAAAACCGTAACTTCAGACGCAGCTCATAGAGGGCGCCACACGCAAAACCGATGTGTACTGTGAAACCAACATATAATTTTACGACAGTAATGGTTGAATTGTGTAAGCATTCACTTGAGCACGAACACCTGCTACAATTCCGCACTGGTATGTAATGTTAACAGTAAAAGACAACGATGAGATGGACTTACAACTTTTCTAAATCACATTGTAATATATACTCTTATATTTGTTTTAGCATTGATAATGACCTGACACAGGTCGAAATTTGATCTGCGTTGTGACTAGAAATGTCATATTAAAGCAACTTAATTCCACGACTGATTGCTGCTCTATCTAACCCAATATTCTTATTGCTCAAATGTTTGCACGCCTTCTAATTAGTATGTAATGTGCTGTCAATGTATAAGAATTTCGTAAATCTGGTATCCCTCTATAGCGGACAACATTGTCCTCTTAAGCACATCATGTCTCACATGGGCTCTAAGATGTATTTTGTTTGTATCATCAAAAATTGTCTGCACTACCTTCACAAAAATAGGTAACTAGAGAGAAATATCTAGTGTTCCGTTCTACATTCTCCGAGTCTCTCCTGTTATAGCTTGCACATTCAGTCAATCTAATTTCTTCTCCGCTACTGCCCCTAAAACTGAATTTTCGCACATTACGTAGCTATAATTCAGTTGGCACTCTACCAAAGCTCACCTGCGTTGCCTGTAAAGGCGGATGGTCGTTACAGGGATGTGGAAAAGGCAATGTACAGTTCCTACAGCCAAACGTTTTCCACAAAGCCGCTTCATGTCTCTCTACTGTTGTGAAGATAATATAACACATTTAACACGTCAAAACATAAGTGTTTCTCGTGAATGAGATGTTGTAAGATTAATTTTCACATTACTAATCAAATCCTTGTGATAAGCACGTACACTGCATTGACCTTTTTCGTGTTCTGTACATACTTAAGAGACCTGACTACAGGGAACTAATTTTGTCGGATGAACTCCACACTTCGTTAGTTCTTCTAAGAAGACGTATACCAGTAGCCTGTTGCTAAAAAACAATGTTGGAAAAGCGCGTAACTGTCTTCACGTACACATGCAGTCCTACTGAATTTTTTTTACCTAAAATACATTTTGATGCATGTGAGACATCAGTGATCCGTTTTCACCAACTCACATCGTCAGAAGATTACACTTATAAGTTAACGACCATATTGCTTGTCCTTAATGAACTTACCTACAGAGAATAATACTCAGCTATATTTATTGAAGGGGAATGCTGCTGTTTCTAGCCTCTTGAATAGAGCATTATTTTAACTATGATAAGAGACATCTGAGACAAAATAAATTTAAGTAATAACTTACTATGTGCCTAGAGATGTGGTGCACAGTTGGGAGAACTTATCAGGTAGCCACCCGTAGCAACGCCGAAGCATAAGAAAGACGAATAAGAAATATTAAAGTGTATACTACCAAACATAATTTTATGCTCCACTCCATTCGTTTATTTAATAACACCGAGGTAATTAATGCGGGTACAAAGTACCCTCCACCATACACTGTTCAGCAGGTACGTGTTTCTACCTGTATTTTTGTAAACACCACATCCCTTTCTGCAGCTCAACAGCTGTAAAAGTAATGTTTTGGTCTATGACTTCCATTACGTAACTACCTGAATTACAAACCGCTTCTACACCTCCAACCTGTGCCTCTACATTTATCAAAGTATTTTTATAATCCATCGTGATAGTTACCTGTAATACCAATACTGAGCTCAGCAACATAAATCAGAGTTGAGCCGTCGACTTTACTCTGCACATGCGGATCACACGAGCACATTAATAATTCAGAGCTGGTATATTAATTGACATACTGTGCTGCGAATACACAGAAAGATAGATCCTTTATCATTTAGCTACAAAATAGCAGGTCAGCAACTGGAAGCAGTTAATACCATAAATTATCCGGGAGTACGCATTAGGAGTGATTTAAAATGGAATGATCATATAATGTTGATCGTCGGTAAAGCAGATGCCAGACTGAGATTCATTGGAAGAATCCTAAGGAAATGCAATCCGAAAACAAAGGAAGTAGGTTACAGTACGCTTGTTCGCCCACTGCTTGAATACTGCTCAGCAGTGTGGGATCCGTACCAGATAGGGTTGATAGAAGATACGGAGAAGATCCAACGGAGAGCAGCGCGCTTCGTTACAGGATCATTTAGTAATCGCGAAAGCGTTACGGAGATGATAGATAAACTCCTGTGGAAGACTCTGCAGGAGAGACGCTCTGTAGCTCGGTACGGGCTTTTGTCAAAGTTTCGAGAACATACCTTCACCGAAGAGTCAAGCAGTATATTGCTCCCTCCTACGTATATCTCGCGAAGAGACCATGAGGATAAAATCAGAGAGATTAGAGCCCACACAGAGGCATACCGACAATCCTTCTTTCCACGAACAATTCGAGACTGGAATAGAAGGGAGAACCGATAGAGGTACTCAAGGTACCCTCCGCCACACACCGTCAGGTGGCTTGCGGAGTATGGATGTAGATGTAGATGTAGATGTAGATAACCAACAAGCACAAGTTTGACCAACGTCCGATGAGATTCGATGCAGTGCCCCGTCATTGAGTTCCGCAGAGCATAAATGCACCAGCCATGTTTATTAATAGGGGCCCAGATTTCCGTTAAAAAGCGTATTGCGTACATTTTTGCATGTTTTGGCAATATGAGGACTCATGCGTATTTCGAAGATTTTGTTGTTACAGATTTATAGTGGATATTATATCAATTTTTCCGGCTGCAGTGCGTATATCTCAATAAACCACGTGAGAGCACCTTTTACAGATGTTACTCATACGGATTACTCCTAAACAGCAGATCTTGAGTAATTTCGTGAATTTTGTTGCCGTACGAAAAATTCTTAGTAGAGCTGAAGCTCCCAAATTAGTTCGATAGATGTGGGGAGAAATCAATATAGGTCCCAACTTCGTGCCTTCTCTCACTGTCATTCCTTGCTATTTACGGTTAGTGAAACAAAATTTTTTGTACTTTTGGTATATGTTATGAAAAATATGTTGTCACTGAGAAATTTGCGGTAATTTTTAAGAACAATAACAGCTAAGCGAAAGTAAAATCCATTTTTTGTGTGATTATTTGATGCCTTAGTAGGAGGAAACATATAGTTTGAGGAACTTGTAGGTCCTACACCCAAATCATTTTTTGGAAAGTACACAAAACATGACATCCTGTATCCACCCACGTCATGGGAAAAATTTCGTTCAAATGTCGTATGGCCAGGTATGTGAAAAATTACTTAATATTCAAATGAGTTTCCATATGCACTCATTTTAAGTTACGCGCAAATTATTTATTTTTGACATTTAGTCATTGAACTGCCTCGATTTCATTTTGCAAATTTCTTGGAAGAATGTGTGGTAGTTGAATGATCTTCCAAGACTGTAAAAACTAACTTTGTGACCTTACATTCGTGTCAACTGCAATATTAATTGTTATTTTGTTAGCAAAGTACTAGATGAAATCTGAAAAGCCTTGGTAAGCTTAAAGAAATGGCCCTCAGTTCACAAACTACTTACTGCGTATTGAAAATCTGGTAGTTCGAGAATTAAGTGAGATTATGTCGGTAAACTGTCATCTAATATGCTGCAAAGCTTTGCAAAAAGCAAACCATTGTACAGTTGCAAGTCTCAGTAATGATGGAATGCGCAATCGCTTGTAAGCCGAAAATACTTACAAAGTAAGTAGTCATTTTTTATATCCCAGGTGCCTTTGTTTCGATCAGTAAAGAAAGTTGGTACACTTTGTGGCTACTACTTATTTTTGGTGTCTAAGAGTATCTGTAAGTTTTCCTCCAGTTTTAATTTAATTTTCTCTTCATTGCATCAAATAGCACCATATTTGAGAATGAGCTTCCTAATCACGCATTTTTACATTACTTTATTACTCTCGAGTTCCGCGTGACGTCTCTATTACAGCGGATCGTCGCCATGAAATATAACTGCACAACATGACGGAAACTATTCTCCCTCCACAACCCGTCACCTTTCGAAAGTCCGTGTGCTCCTTGCCCTCTATCTCCAGTCCAAGGAATCTGGATTTTCTGGTAAATAAGGCGTACTACCTGCACGTAACGCGATTTTTCTCTGAAGCAATCGGAAGAAAACGACCAGAATTGTAGCAAAATCAATCGTGAAAATTGAATAACGATAATGTTCTCGCTCACACCTCAAAGCTTTTTGTAATCTTTTGGCAAGAAAGAAAACATTATGTTGCCTCAGTAGCCGTATTCACTAGACATGCTCCTGTTCGACTTCTTTCTATTCCTGAGGCTGAAGAGAACCGTGGAACGACGTTGGTTTGTAACCCTTGGTGATTTAAAAACCCGAATCGTCAAAGGACATGAACAACATAACGAAAAGTGAGCTCCAGAAGTGCTTTGAAAATTGTAAAAAGCGTTTGGTACAAGTCTATCACATCTGAGGGGGATCACTTTGAAGGGGACATAGTTGATGTTTATGATTGAATAATGGTACTTTAAGAAAAACATAAATTCTCTTTTCTTTTTGATCACACCTTGTACAGGCATATTGTTGTCGTAATTCATGTTGTTGCCTAGCTTTGTGACGTGTACCATATGTCATAAGGTAACTTCATATTGTGCCAGTGTTTCTGTAATTTACGAAGTACTTTACGTTTTGTTCCTGTTTTTTAATATTATTTAATGATGAGTTTAGGCTCTAAAATGGTTATAAAGTAATAAAGAAATGTAATATTACAACTTGCGCCGTTCTCTGCTGTTGATAATATAATATGATAAACCATACAGTTTCCGGAATTCATGCTTTCTAGAATCCTGGAAATTAGTAAATATAATTGGGACGGTAGCTGATACAGTATTTGTTGCATAGAGTAAAGTAATATTTCTTATCTTTATTATGATAACCGTTTCACACTGTTGTATTTAATGTTGTTTGCTAAGTGCTGCTGATTTCGATTTCGGAGACTCATTGCTTCACCATCAGACGCACGTGAGGAGTGTGGCGTACTGTGCAGCCACAAAGCATAAGGGACCATCAGACAGACGCCGCTGCAGGGTATATGCAACGTAGCACGTTTCCGATGCGGGTAAGTATGCACCGACTTGTAGGCAAGACATTAGTGTGGCATTCTTGTCTTTCCGAGGTGCGTGCGGCAAATGCGGAAACGTAAACTACGGCGATGTTATTACCAAGTGCACCTAAATAAGACCAAAGTGAGACTATTGTTTTTAGGCTGCCGAAGGACAAACGCCGGTAGACATCCATCGGAGAATGAATATTATTAAGGGGCAGCATGTCTGTCGAAAACCAGTGTTGTGGATAATTGCGACAAGGGGTACTGCTGCTGCATGATAACACATTTCTCTATACCACAAATATCGTACCGTGAAAGGTACGGCAACTGAAGTGGGAACACTAGAGCACCCGGCCTGCAGTCCTCATTTCCCCCACTTTGCGATTATCAAGCATTCGGTCCCTGAAAAAAACACCTTGAGGCATCAAGATATCTGTCCGATGAGGATGTGCAGCAGGCAGTTAGGACTTCTTCATACTTCAATACACAGTGTTTTACTAAACAGCTATCTTCAGCCTAATGCTTCGGCGCCATGATAGCGTCCCTGCTCACGGTGGTTATACCTGATTGGAATACCCATTCCGGAATCTGTGGCCTTCGAAAGGAAAGTTTTTATCATCCCTTTTATATTATTTCACAATCTTCGGTCGTTATCGAATATGGCTCCCGCTTAACTGCCAACATCACTGTAAATTTTATCCGTTAACGTGCATTCATAATTGATAACAATGTTGATTACGAAGTTATATATTTTACAATGTCACTGTAGGTTGATGAAACCACGCCTCCACTGCCAACATCAATGTAAATGTTGTCCGTTAAAGCACAACCATAACTGACAATACTCCATGATTATGAAATTACATACCTTACTTTGTCGCAGTACGTTGATGAAACAACGTGTGCCTGATGATGAAGCACCGAGCGCTTCGAAACTGATAGCTATTAACAAAAAATCAAATACAACTGTGTGAAGCAGAAACCATAATAAATGGGAATGAATCGTTTTTCTTGCCGTACGAGACATCTCGTCTCCAAGAGGGTGATCCGCTAGGACATCGAGTAAAGGAGGAAATCAATCTGAGACGAACAGCTAGTGGATCACCTAGAGTGAGAACAGCGCTCTGCAATTACCGACTTGCCTGCAGCTCTTCAGCAGTTCACACATATTCGTCCAATGTTGGCTCGATTTCGGAGCCCTCCTTAGTTTGTGGAACTGTCTATATTTACAGCGTGACGTCGTTCGCTACGACCTGGAGTGTGGCATACAATATGTTGCATCGGCTTCCATTTTCAGAAAACAAAGAGCTTGAGATTGCGATGAATCAGCGTACCATGCACAAGAAATCCAACAGTGATGGATAAACTCTACCATAGTGACCGCAGTCTGGTCACCTGAATATGTGACTGACATAGCAGGCAAACGGAAGTGGATACCACTTAAGATATCTACTCTTTGGTACTACGGGCGCTCTGAAAAGCGAACACGAGAATAAGCAGGGTATACAGCCTGAGACTTACCCTTCCTTCCTACAGACAACTCGACATATCATCTTAACACCGTCTGACCATTACGAGTCAAAGCATAAGCAAGCTTTCTGTGAAGAACCTCAGCCACCACTGCTTTCCTGCCTTGAAAGTCGACATGATACCCATCGAACACGTAAGGGATATGGTTATTCGTTTTATGCTATCCGCGGATTTTCAACAACTCTCTTTAATACAGATACCGTGAAGAAAATTGCTCAGAATTGTATCCAGTCCGCATCTGATTCCATGCCATGGCTTTCAGAGAGTCTGATTCTACTATATATACTGTCGAGTGTGGACAGAATTCTCAATTTCAAGAGACACATATCGTATACAGTTATGTAATCCTAATTATTTTCTTTATTTTCATGTTCCTAATCCAAGACATCATTCACACTTCAGTTACATGTGTCCTTTTTGATGCTACAATTTTGACAAATGCTAGTACATTTCTATTCCTCCCGTTACAAGTTCTCTTACCTTAAAACATCTAAGACATATACCTTCACACATTAGGAAGTGCCTTCAAGAGACAACATCACGACTGTACCATACAGGTGTTAAGATACTGGCATAATCTGATAGCTGATGAGGATTTTTGCAGACGACGATTCTCTCTACAGAGAAATAGCGTTACGAAATGGAGGAAGACCTGCGGAGAATTGATATTTGGTGCAAGAACTGGCAACTGAATCCTGCACGTGAAGAAAGATAAAGGTTCATTAATATTGGCTAAGCCATTGGTGTAATTCAGTGGAAATAGTAACAACTATGTAATACCTAGGAGTAACCACCCAGATCGACTTAGCGTGGAATTACCATATAGAAGTAGTTGTAGGAAAATCAGTGACAGGCTGAGATTCATTAGAGTAATCTTAAGGAAGTGTAATTCAAGCGCTTTGCATTCAAGGTGTCCTCATCCCTGTGTGAAGTTGATGAATGAGATTTTTTTCTACATAAACTGCTCAATAAAATTAAAGAATCACTTTTACAGAATGCCGTAAATGTGTCTCATTGCGATATAGAAGTTTTAAATTAGGCTCGAAGGGGAGTAACACCGTATCTGTAATGATGCAAAAGGGAGGCTCCCTGCGGCATCACCCCCGAACTTGTCGACGCTTCAGACAGCAAAGTTGCGAAAAAATGGTCAGAGCTCAGAAGGTGATGTGAAATTAAGGTGGACGACACTGGCACTAAATTTCACCAAAATGCTGCCCAGCGTCAGCGTGGACGTGTCACATTATGTGAAAGTTGTCACAACCCTCTCATCCACATTTCCGCCCTTTTCTTGATACTTCTGCGATGGAGGTCAGAACCACGACGCCCAGCGTTGAGAACATGCGGATCTTTTATGCAAGGCAGAGGAAAGCATTTCAGACAACGTCGCCCAGAATCGACACTAAAAGGCCTTTCTTTCTGAGTCATCGGTGTTCTGACTGGTTTGACGCAGCCCGCCCAGAGTTCCAGTCCTGTTCCAACCTCATCTTCTCAGAGTAGCATTTGCAACTTACGTGCTCAAGTATTTGCTGGATGTGTTACAGTCTCAGTCTTCATCTACAGTTTTTGCTCTATACAGCTCCCTCTAGTGCCGTGGATGTTATTTTCTGATGTCTTAGCAGATGTCCTAATCCTTTCCCTTCTTCTAGGCAGCGTTTTCCATACATTTGTTTCCTCGCTGTTTCTTCAGAGAACCTCCTCGTTCCTTACCGTGTCAGTCCACCTAACTTTCAGTTACTGGCACCACCTCTCAGATGCTTCGATTCTCTCCTGTTCTGGTTTTACCACAGTCAGTGTTTCACTACCGTACAATGCTGTGTTCATAACGTACATTGTCAGAAATTTCTTCCTCTAAGCATATGTTTCATACTAGTAGATTTCCCTTGGCCAGGAATGCCTTTTTTGCCTATGTTAGTCTGCTTCTTATGTCCTGCTTGCTCCGTCTATCATGGATTATTTTGCTGTTCGGGCATCAAAATGGTTCAAATGGCTCGAAGGACTATGGGACTTAACATGGGAGGTCATCAGTCCCATAGACTTAGAACTACTTAAACCTAACTAACCTAAGGACATGACACACATCCATGCCCTAGGCAAGATTCGAACCTGCGACCGTAGCAGCAGCGCGGTTCCGCACTGAAGCGCCTAGAGCCGCTCGGCCACAGCGGCCGGCTGCTTGGATATCAAAGTTGCTTAACTTAGTCAACTTCGAGATTCAGAAGGATGTAGGCTGCAGTAGGTACTGGGAGATGAAGAAGCTTGCACAGGATAGGGTAGCATGGAGAGCTGCATCAAACCAATCTGACGACTGAAGACCACAACAACAACAGTCAACTTCGTAATCCGCAATTCAGATGATAAGTTTATCAGTATTCTCATTTCTTCTACCTCTCATTAGTTTCACTTTCTTCGATTTGCTGTCAGTTCATATTTTGTACTCATTAGACAGCACATTCTGATCAACAAATCCTGTAGTAATTCTTCACTTTCGCCGAGTATAGAAGTGCCATCAGCGAATCTTATCATTGATATCCTTTCACTTTGATTTTTAGTTTCGCTATCGAACCTTGATCTTCTTTCGGTCATAGCTTCTACGATGACTGGAGCGGAGCGAGAGGGCTGCTTCGGATCGCGTTCGTATTGTTTTGAACGATTCTAAGTGGTTCCACCATGTACACGAAAGTAAACACTACTGTTCCACAACATTCCAAAGATGTGTCCAATGGGCTTGCTGCCGCATGGTATCCTTCAAGGATGATTGAAGCGTTTTGGGTTTGTCAGCAGTGTGAAAGATTCTTGAGAAAGTCTTCTGTTGCTCACCACACTGCAAACTGTCGTTTTCGTCTGTGAAATATGTGGGAATCACTTATGGAAAGAGTTGGTCTCATTTACGCCTTTTATGCCATCCACTAAGGCCTTTTCGTGTAGATTGTGGGTGATGGTGTATCTGATATGATTTACTGGGTGTCGCAGTTCCGACCTCCCTCACGGAGGTGTCAAAAGAAGGAGTGACCATCTTCTAATAGTGTGATACGTCAACAATGGCGTTGGGTATAATTGTCGTGTCATATGGTGCCAATGTAACCCATCAAACAGGTCACATCAACGTCTGAGCAGTGGCGTTCTTATCGCAACTGTCGACAGCTTACTGTTTGAAGCGTCGGAAAAAGAGAATGAATGGTGTGTCAACATAGGAATCACACAGCAATCCGTTACAAATAACTGTTTGGCACCAGTAGTTTGACTGTGTGATTCCTATGCTGAAACTTCTATACGGCTGCTGAGAGACAGCCATGTTTAAAACTGAATGGTACGTGTTTGTCTTTTTCCAACGGAAGCTGTGGCAGAAAAGTCATCAGTAAGTGTCTTTTGGTTGTGCATGTCTGCAACTTAGCGTGTTATCTTTACGGTAAGTAGCAGTCTATCTTCACCGATATTATTGATATCCCTACCTGGAGTTGCCATTGTTTGATTGTATATACATCGAAATATATTGGCCTACATGCGCTTCTTCGCAGGTTGTATATTTTATTATTGCACCCTGATAGAATTTTTGTAGTGGATCTTGGATATTTTGCTTTAACTTTTAATTGGTTTTTGCAGGTCCTCCTTGTGTAACACGAGACAGCATGCTTTCGGTTACATATGTAACTGTTGATACATTCATCAAATGTAATTCATTGATGAAAGAATCGTTCTTAGAAAAAAAAAAAACCTCTCCTACGATGTATCCAACAAAAAGCGTTATGCTTCTTCACAGGATCGTTTAGTCGGCACGAGAAAGTGACGCAGAGGCTCAATGAACTACATTGGCAGTTGCTGCAAGAGAGGCGTTGTGTACCACTGAGAGCGTTGCTTTTGAAGTTCCGAGAGCATGTTTGAGGAAAAGTCGAGACACATATTACTTCCACTTACTGTGCATATGTATCGTGAAATTACTAGGGTCAGAAATTCAGGGACGATTTTATGCAATCTTTCTTCCCACGCACCATTCGTCGATGGAACGTAGAAGAGGGAAAAAGGTGTTGGTGTCAGAGGACCCCTTCGTCACACACCGTAAGGTGGCATGTATGTAGACTTAGAACTGAAACAGAGGGGAAATCTCGTAGTGAATCGTGCATTGACGGTTCAGTCGGTGAGGGTATTTTTGCCAAACGCGCTTGTCCATTTTCAAATTCTCCTGAAAAAAACAGTATTATCAGTAGCATTCGTCTGTATTGTTCATGTAAATTACTATTAATTACTTGAAACGTTTGCTTCCCACAACTAAGTGTGTAACATTAATATACAACGTATTATGGTTTTTAATAGAAAGTATTCTCAGATCTTTGTTATTAATTTAAGGGATTTCTGCTGTATTTCCATATATTCTCATTGTTTGTTTTGCAATTAATCTCTAAAAACTTTCGACAAGAGCACGAGCATACGCTCATATATATTAAGCTATATTTTTGTAGAGCAGTCACACGTTTAATGGAATGTGGTCTGTAATACGGGAGATTTGCTGTTTACTTACTACTACGAAAAATAATGTAAGCATCGAACCGAATTCGCAATATTAGAACAAAAATTTTTAAGTACACTTGGTAATGATACTTTACTTTTACGTGCACAGATATGAGAAACTGAAATTAAAAACAAAGGAAGCATTGGAAGATTATGTCAGTGTGCTGTCGTGGAGGTCTCTGTGGCATCGATGCGAAGGGTTTCTTCGTGTAGCCTGGTCAGCATGATTTCACACCTCTTATCGGTTGAAAAAATTGGGCAATGTATTGCCAGAAGACTGTCGCCTGCCAGAGTCAATGATTGATCAACTCTGACAGAGCGTTAAAGCAGTTTACAAATGACTTACGGCTATATGTTTTCGAAGCTCAGATGGATTCAGTGAGTAGCTGCCGTAGATCGGCATACTAATTTTCACACGCTCTAAACCCAGAAATTAACTACGAATTTAATCATGTATTTGTACACGTGAGCCCTATTTTGCACTAGATGAGACGATTATCAACTCACATAAGCGTAATGCTGTTGTAACAAGTCAGGTGTTTCATCCGTATACCCGATGGACAGTGCTGAGACTGTAATACTACACTACTGACCATTAAAATTGCTACACCACGAAGATGACGTGCTACAGATGCGAAATTTAACCGACAGAAAGAAGATGCTGTGATATCCAAATCATTAGCTTTTCAGAGCATTCACACAAGGATGGCGCCGGTAGCGACACCTACAACGTGCTGACATGAGGAAAGTTTCAAACCGATTTCTCATACACAAGCAGCAGTTGACCGGCGTTGCCTGGTGAAACGTTGTTGTGATGCCTCGTGTAAGGAGGAGAAATTCTTACCATCACGTTTCCGACTTTGATAAAGGTCGGATTGTAGCCTATCGCGATTGCGGTTTATCGTATCGCGACATTGCTGGTCGCGTTGGTCGAGATCCAATTACTGTTAGCAGAATATGGAATCGGTGGGTTCAGGAGGGTAACACGGAACGCCATGCTGGATCCCAACGGCCTCGTATCACTAGCAGTGGATATGACAGGCATCTTATCCGCATGGCTGTAACTGATCGTACAGCCACGTCTCGATCCCTGAGTCCACAGATGGGGACGTTTGTAACACAGCAACCATCTGCAGGAACAGTTCGACGAAGTTTGCAGCAGCATTGACTATCAGCTCAGAGACCATGGCTGCGGTTACCCTTGACGCTGCATCAGAGACAGGAGCGCCTGCGATTGTGTACTCATCGACGAACCTGGGTGCACGAATGGCAAAACGTTATTTTTTCGGATGAATCCAGGTTGTGTTTACAGCATCATGATGGTCGCATCCGTGTTTGGCGACATGGCGGTGAACGCACATTGGGAGCGTGTATTCGCCATCGCCATACTGGCGTATCACCCGGCGTGATGGTATGGGGTGCAATTGGTTACACGTCTTGGCCACCTCTTGTTCGCGTTGATGCAATTTGAACAGTGGACGTTACAGTTTAGATGTGTTACGACAGGTGGCTCTAACCTTCATTCGATCCTTGCGAAACCCTACAATGCAGCAGGATAATGCACGACCGCATGTTGCAGGTCCTGTACGGGCCTGTCTTGAAACAGAAAATGTTCGACTGCTGCCCTGGCCAGCACATTCTCCAGATCTCTCAGCAATAGAAAACGTCTGGTCAGTGGTGGCCGAGCAACTGGCTCGTCACAATACGCCAGTCATTACTCTTGATGAACTGTGGTATCGTGTAGAAGCTGCATGGGCAGCTGTACCTGTAAACGCCATCGAAGCACTGTTTGACTCAATGCCCAGGCGTATCAAGGCCATTATGACGGCCAGATGTGGTTGTTCTGGGTACTGATTTCTCAGGATCTATGAACCCAAATTGCGTGAAAATGTAATCACATGTCAGGTCTACTATAATACAGGGTGTTACAAAAAGGTACGGCCAAACTTTCAGGAAACATTCCTCACACACAAAGAAAGAAAATATGTTATGTGGACATGCGTCCGGAAACGCTTACTTTCCATGTTAGAGCTCATTTTATTACTTCTCTTCAAATCACATTAGTCATGGAATGGAAACACACAGCATCAGAACGTACCAGCGTGACTTCAAACACTTTGTTACAGGAAATGTTCAAAATGTCCTCCGTTAGCGAAGATACATGCATCCACCCTCCGTCGCATGGAATTCCTGATGTGCTGATGCAGCCCTGGCGAATGGCGTATTGCATTGCAGCCGTCCAGAATACGAGCACGAAGAGTCTCTACATTTAGTACCGGGGTTGCGTAGACAAGAAATTTCAAACGCCCCCATAAATGAAAGTCAAGAGGGTTGAAGTCAGGAGACCGTGGAGGCCATGGAATTGGTCCGCCTCTACCAATCCATCGGTCACCGAATCTGTTGACGAGAAGCGTACGAACACTTCGACTGAAATGTGCAGGAGCTCCATCGTGCATGAACCACATGTTGAGTCGTACTTGTAAAGGCACATGTTCTAGCAGCACAGGTAGAGTATCCCGTATGAAATCCTGATAACGTGCTCCATTGAGCGTAGGTGGAAGAACATGGGGCCCAATCAGGACATCACCAACAATGCCTGCCCAAACGTTCACAGAAAACCTGTGTTGATGACGTGATTGCACAATTGCGTGCGGATTCTCGTCAGTCCACACATGTTGATTGCGAAAATTTACAACTTGATCACGTCGGAATGAGGCCTCATCCGTAAAGAGAACATTTACACTGCAATGAGGATTGACACATTGTTGGACGAACCATTCGCAGAAGTGTCCCCTTGGAGGCCAATCAGCTGCCGACAGTGCCTGCACACGCTGTACATGGTACGGAAACAACTGGTTCTCCCGTAGCACTCTCCATACAGTGACGTGGTCAACGTTACCTTGTACAGCAGCAACTTCTCTGACGCTGACATTAGGTTTATCGTTAACTGCACGAAGAATTGCCTCGTCCATTGCAGGTGTCCTCGTCGTTCTAGGTCTTCCCCAGTCGCAAGTCATAGGCTGGAATGTTCCGCGCTCCCTAAGACGCCGATCAATTGCTTCGAACGACTTCCTGTCGGGACACCTTCGTTCTGGAAATCTGTCTCGATACAAACGTACCGCGCCACGGCTATTGCCCCGAGCTAATCCATACATCAAATAGGCATCTGCCAACTCCGCATTTGTAAACATTGCACTTACTGCAAAACCTCGTTCGTGATGAACACTAACCTGTTGATGCTACGCACTGATGCGCTGTAGAGCAATGAGTCGCATGTCAACACAACCACCGAAGTGAACATTACCTTCTTTCAATTGGGCCAACTGGCGGTGAATCGAGGACGTACAGTACATACTGACGAAACTAAAATGAGCTCTAGCATGGAAATTAATCGTTTCCGGACACGTGTCCACATAACATATTTTCTTTATTTGTGTGTGAGGAATGTTTCCTGAAAGTTTGGCCGTACCTTTCTTGTAACACCCTGTATATTTGTCCAATTAATACCAGTTTATCATCTGCATTTCTTCTTGGCGTAGCAATTCTATTGTGCAGTTGTGTATATGAATGTATGTATCAGAATTTGATAGAATTCTATTCAGGCGTACAGAGTTTCAGCTGAGTGATGCCACGCGCCACTGTCTCTAATCCGGTGCCCTCCGTGTGCTTTGGCAGCGTGGACGCGCGCAATCTGCCGCAGCAGCAGCAGGCGACGCACTGGACGGACGAGCGGTCGCTGGGCGGGCGCTCCTTCTTCCGCGCGGAGGGCAACTCCTCGCGGCTGTCGATGGAGCGCGTGCGCCAGCAGGACGCCGGCTCCTACCGCTGCCGCATTGACTTCAAGCGCGCCCCCACCAGGAACTCCGTCGTCAACCTCTTCGTCGTAGGTGAGTGTACGCAGCCCAGCAGCTCACATGGCAGGTTGTGCTATAATTAAGTAAAAAAAAAAAAAAAATGAAAAACTGATCCTGCAATACCGCTGATGTTCGGTGAGCCTGGTGTTGATTGATCGTCCAGTCATTCCAATATAGACTTTTCCGCATTTACTTGGTATTCGATATATCCCCGACTTTCCACGTGGGTCCCTATTCTGCTTTGCCGATCATCTTTGTCGGTTTATATTTAGTATTTACGCAGTGTTTCCCAGTATAAGGCCGATTCCGTCCGTCAGTCGGGAAATGTATGACAGGAAGGCCGTACGTGACATTTCTTTTTCTCATATATCACTTCGCCGAGTATTTGATTCTATGACACTTCTTATGTAACTGGAGGAGTACCCATAACTCCTTATAATGCTTTTCAGGTGTTGCATATCGCGTCTGAGAGGCTGCGGCTCACATACTCGTCTTGATCGCGTTACGAACGTGTTAATCACGTCCCTTTTCTGGCTCGGATGGAGCTTTGACAGTTTGTGTAGCTATCGGTCCGTGTGTGTCGGTTTTCGTACACGTTGTATCCCAGGTTTTCACCATCCCTCATGACCAGCACATGTACAAATGGTTGTCGTTGGTGGCCGGCCGGAGTGGCCGAGTGATTCTGGGCGCTACAGTCTGGAACCGCGCGACCGCTACGCTCGCAGGTTCGAATCCTACCTCGGGCATGGATGTGTGTGATGTCCTTAGATTCGTTCGGTTTAAGTAGTTCTAAGGTCTAGGGGACTGATGACCTCAGCAGTTAAGTCCCATAGTGCTCAGAGCCATTTGAACCAAGCCATTTGCTGTTGGTCAGAAAAATCATCAAACAAACGTCGGCCGAAGAAACGGAGACCGAAGCCAACAGACATTTTGTCAACAAGTGGCCACGAAAACCTTAATAGTTCAGTACATTAGAATTTACTCCACTCTCGAACCTGTTAGACTAGAAGTGTCATCGTCTCATTTGGGCGCAACACTGCACACGTTGCTACTTTGACTTACGAATTAATTCAGACAGCCTCATAGACGAAGCTTGCTTGCAGATTAAAACCGTGTGCTGGATCGAGACTCGAACTCGGGACCTTTTCTTTCCGCAAGCATTCTAGAAAACTCATAAATATTGACAAGTCTGCAGTTCTCAGCTCCAGTTCTTCAGCTGAGTGAATGGGGCTTCACATTTGACATAACGCCCAACAAACTAATTCTGATTATTTATATTGCATTCGCATTTGCGCCTCAGGAGGACTATCAGCTGTATAACGGAATGACAAGAATGAATCGACGCGCAAGTCGCCGAAGTGGTGTCAAATCGAAAGACTTGTACCAGGCGAGCGGTCTACCCGACGGGAGGCCCTTGTCACACGCCATTTTACAAGAATGAAAATTTGTGCCGCACTTGGACGCGAACCCGGATTTTCCACTTATGGCGAACGGCTATATTACCATTACGCTATCCGATCACGACTCCCAGCCGGCCCCCAAACTTCCATATGTCATCAAACATGTGTCTACCGCCTGCACTTGTACATTGATTATGCGTATTCCCGTAAAGTGTAGAAATTGTAATTGAAAGTCTCTTGCCTAGTGTCGTTTGATAAATAAGATATTGAAAGAAGACGGTTTCCGAGCGCGATTCATGGGCGCACCAAAACTATCATATGTCATCAACTGTGGGCGCATAACATGTACCCATACATTCATTTTGTATGTTCCTGTAGAGGAGAGACATTGAAATTGAAAATCGCTTCTCCGGTGTCGGCCGATGCATGCATGCTTTTCTGAAGGAACTTAGCAACGTATTTCGAAACAACGCAGTCAATGCAATATCGTATCGTAGTAGATTATTTAAATGTGATCTTCGAGGTCAAGCTACGCATCGTGTTCAGTTTATGGTTGGCTTGTTTTGGGGGTAGAGGCCAAACAGCGAGGTCATCGGTCTCATTGCATTAGGGAAGGACGGGGAAGGAAGTCGGCCGTGCCATTTCAAAGGAACCATCCCGGCATTTGCCTGTAGCGAACGAGGGAAATAACGGAAAACCTAAATCAGGATGGCCGGACGCGGGATTGAACAATCGTCCTCCAGAATGTGAGCCCAGTGTGCTAACCACTGCGCCACCTCGCTGGGTTTCAGTTTATGCACTTCGGATCGTGTTGGTGTTTTAAATGTCGCAACACATCAGCAGCAAATGTTGGCAGTGCCATGTCATGAATCGTCGCACTTTCCAACCATGAGCCATGGTCAGATTGGACTCACTTACATAGTGATTTACTATTGGCTCACTTATATGGCGATTTAATCGAAGAGTTTTTATTTCAAGTATATTTGTGACCACACATTCACAACTACCTTCCAGACGGATCGTTTGGGAATCCATGTTTACAGAATGTTTTTGCTTCTGTTAATGTATACTTTCACAGATGTCAGCGTTTGACATTAACCGTCGCAATACCAAGAAGGGTTGGGGGAGGGGGGGGGGGGGGGGGAGCGCACTTCATACCCATCTTTTGAAGATATTGCAACTTAGTCATGTAGATTATATTTTAAAAGTCTTACTAGTGAATGTGACTTTTCACAGAAAGTGTCATTTTCTTTTTTTTTAGGTTCAGCGCCATCTTACACATCTATCCGACAAACTATGTGGGCGGATTACTGACAGGAAATGGAGGGTAAAAGGTCCAATGAACTTGTGTCCAGAAATGCATCATTGCCACGATAGATAGTGCTGACGAAAGAAAGTTCCTCTGGATACATGCTACGTGTTCCGTGTGTGTTGCAGGTTGTGTGACTGACGCAGCGTCCTGTACGTACAAGCTCGGTCCGGTTTTCATGTGGAGGACGGACCAAGAAAGTGTTTGTGTACGGCCAAGTAGATGGAAGCGGTAGATAGGTAGCACTGCTATGCCGTAACCATTACCCTCCCAGACACCAACCATAACACACGACTTTTCCAGCCATTTTTGGGCGTTTGTGTGATCATAAGTCGTTTGAGACAGATGAAAATGCGTGGAGGCGACAGACTATGCGTACACCAGATTTGGAACCGTAGTAGAAGCTCCAGGCAAATGTCTCGTCAACAGCGTGTAAGCCAAAGTACGGTTATGTGTATCCTGCATTACAACCGCTTCTACTTGTGTCACCTGCAACGAGTGCAGGGATTTCCAGCAACGAAATTTCCTACACGGGAAGGATTTTTCCGATCGTTTTTGCACTAGACCATCACAATTATGGGATTTCTGTCATTACTCCTCTTTACTGACGAAGCAACGTTTACCAGATCTGGAATCATTAATCTGCATAATAGTCATCTGTGGGCTACAGATAGTCCTCGGGCAACGATTGAGGCGTTTTGTAATCATCGATTCAGCATCAGTGTGTGTGTGTGTGTGTGTGTGTGTGTGTGTGTGTGTGTGTGTGTGTTCAGACATTCTTGGCGAACACGTACTTGGACTGGTTGTTGTTCCACGAGACCTCAACGGAGGAACGTACCTGTACTTCCTGCGGAATACTCTGCCTGGGCTGCTTGAGTGTGTGCCTTTGGTCATACGACAGGTTATGTGGTTGTTGGCTGATGGAGCAGCACCATACTTGCGCATTACAGTTTGCCGACACATCAACATTACCTTCCCCGGACGTTGGACAGAATACGGAGGCACTGTAGCATGGCCTGCTAGATCACCAGACTTAAAACGCGTGTATTTTTACCTATGAAGCATCTGAAAAACGTTGTGTATGGTAAACCAGTTCCTGATGTCCAGACCCATCAACAGCGTATTCATAACGCCAGTGACGCTCTTCGGACAGAGGACGGAGTGTGTGAAAGAGTGCGGCAATCTATGATGCGCCGTGTGAACGCCTGCATTGTATTCCATGGAGGGCACTGTGGACGTCCGATCTGAGGTGGATGCGATACGGCTTTGTACTGTGTTCGGGGACGGTTTGTTGTCATTGCACGCACACATTCCATTTCCGGACACCTATTCAGAAGACGTTCGTTCCTCCAATTCCAAATAGGAATCCTTCCCAGCAGTTTGTCGGTTTTATATCTACTGTTGTCTAAAAGATACGTGTTCAAGAGCATTTCACTTTTCTGCACTCGATTACTAGTTCAAATGGCTCTGAGCTCTATGGGACTTAACTTCTGAGGTCATCAGTCCCCTAGAACTTAGAACTACTTAAACGTAACTAACCTAAGGACATCACACACGTCCATTCCCGAGGCAGGATTCGAACCTGCGACCGTTGCGGTCACGTGGTTCCGGACTGCAGCGCCGAGAACCCCTCGGCCACCCCGGCCGGCTCGATTACTAGTTTCTGAGTAATTACAATACACGGGGTGGTTATAATTATGATTTCGCCACTTTCCGTACTTGAAACGGAAAACTATTTACCGTGTGGGTATGAAACATTATAGGAATGATTTTCAGGCTGTCGCTGCAGGATATGCGATGTTAGTGGTGTTAGTGTTGCGACTTGCCATTAGCCATCGGTGCTGGTACGGCGACGTAGGATTGAAACACAAGCATTATCAGTGCGCATGACAATTGCCTTCGGTCAACATGCGTCTGGACGAGGTGAGCAGGGCTTTACTAGTAAAGCCGTTTTATCAAAACAGCAGCAATGGCGCTGCTCCTCTTCGCGAGTATAGACACGTTAAAGGAATACGGAGAGGTCCTCTTTCCGCACTGGGGTTGAAGAACACTTTTCGGCATTTCGAATTAACGTGCCTTGGCTGGACGCAACGTGGAACCTTCAAGCAGCGCACGAGTTGTGTCACGCCAATTGAACATTCCGTGGTCCACCATTCGAAAGATGTGGCAAACAGTTTGAAGATATCTCTAGTGGAGTTCTAACGTGTCTCGGATGCTGATATTCGTCACATTGAGCAACATTATTAGCCTGGAATGTAAAATGGTAAGCAATTCACAAATGTTACCCTCTAATGTGAAAATTAAAATGTGTTTCTTTCAATAATTCACTCATCTCTTTTATTACGAATGTCCTTACAAATGACTCCGATACGCGACAAGGCACTGAACGTCGCACGCCTCATCACAGAACTCAAATGATTCCACAGTGTTTCATTGTTCTACCACGACTCGGTTTTTGGCTCTGAGCACTATGGGACTTCACATCTTAGGTCATCGGTCCCCTAGAACTTAGAACTACTTAAACCTAACTAACCTAAGGACATCGCACACAACCATGCCCGAGGCAGGATTCGAACCCGCAACCGTAGCGGTCGCGCGGTTCTAAACTGAAGCGCCTAGAACCGCTCGACTACTCCGGCCGGCTTGACTCGTTTTTCTTTGAGCCCTCCTACATAGGTAAAGCTTAATTACAACCACGTTGTATATGACTTCTGTCTGTTTTGAAAACAAAAACTTTGCTATTTTATGCGGAATTTTGTGATTTTGTACGAAAATAAATACGTATGCATGTTCACCTATATCGATACACCGGAATCCTCCGTACGATGCGTGGCGGAGATTATCCCGTGCCACTATTACTCATTTCTGTTCCACTCACAAAAAGAACGAGGAAGGAACGACTTTCTATATGCCTCCTTGTGAGCAGTATTTACTCGTATCTTATCTTCATCGTCCTTACAAGCAGTGTATATTGGAGGCAGCAGACTCATTCTGCAGTCAGCTTCAAATGCGAATTCTCTAAATTTTCTCGACAGTGTTCCTCAAAAGAATGTCGTCTTCCTTCCAAGGATTCCGATTTGAGTTTCAAATGCGTCTCCATAACACCTGCTTGTTGTTCGAACCTAACAGTGACAAATCTGGCAGCCCGCCTCTGAATTGCCTCCATGTCTTCATTTAATGCAACGTGATAAAGATCTCAAATACTCGAGCAGTACTCACGAACAGGTCGCACTAGCGTCCTAAATGTGTTCTCCTTTATAGACGAACCACACTTTAACAACATTCTCCCAATGAAGTGAAGTCTACCTTTCGCCATTCCTACCACAATTCTCACATACTCATCCAATTTCATGTCGCTCTGCAACGTTACGACCAGATATTTAAATGACCTGACTATTTCAAGCAGGACACTACCAATGCCATTCATCACACCAACTACAATTTTTGTCCATATCATCTTGTATATTCCAACAGTCACTCAACAAAAACACCATACCATACACCACAGGATCATCAGCGAACAATCGCGGATTGCTGGCAGCCCTGTCCGCCAAAATATTTATGTACATAGAAAGTAATAGCGGCGTATTATATTACCCTGGGGCACTACAGACGATATCCATGTCTCTCATAAACAACCGCCGTTGACGACAACATTTTACGGGTTTGTTCTTTCCGCATCTTATGAACAGGAGTCACCTGATTTTTTTTTTCTTTTCTTTTTCAGTTGCTTGGGACTTTCTGCTGGGCTAGAGATTCGCGAGAAATGGTGACTAGGTGAGGGGCCAATGCCGTAGAGGCCACTTTGAAAAACCGAATTGGGATTCCATTCGGACCTAGTGAGTTACTGGTTTTCTATTCTTACAGTTGTTCCTCTACGCCAAGGATACTTATTACTATGTCGTCTATACGGAAGTCTGTTCGATGGTCAAACGAAACGACGATATGTTTGTACGATTCTCATACGTGAACTATTTCTTGAACGTGAAATTTAAAAGTTCAGCTTTCGTTTTGCTGTCTTCAACTGGCACACGAGACTGATCAATAAGTGACCGGATGGAAGCCTTGGATCCACTTAGCGATTTTACATAGGCTCAGAATTTGCTCGGGTTATGAAACAGATCTTTTGCTGAGGTATGACGGTGATACTAGTTGTTTGCTTCTCGCACACATCTTCCCACAGACGCAGCAATCTCTACTAATCCTTGCTTGTTGTCACTTGCGCGTTCTCTTTTGAACCGAGAGTGCCACAGATTCTGCTTCCTCAACGTTTTCTGAATCCCATTATTAAACCATGTTTTGTCTTTTCAGTCCTTAATACACTTACTAGGAACATGATTCTCCACATCACGATTTTCCATCTGCATAAACTTTGCCCATAATTCCTGTACGTCCGTCTTGCTGGAAATAAGTGATAACAGTTCATTGTGTAAGTGAGGTGCTGAAAAGTGCGTATCTGGTGCTCGTAGCAAAAACACTCTCCTAGCGTCCTAGCGTTCTTAACTGATTTAGTAACTTTAATAACCGTAGTTGCTGTAATGACATCATGATCGCTAATCCCCGTTGCTAAATTGACGTTGACTGTAAGGTCCGGCGTGTATGTAGCTACAAGGTCTAAGATACTTCCATTGCGTGTGGACCACCGAATTAGCTGCTCAAGGCAGTTCTCACAAAACGACGTTAAAACTACTTCGCAAGACTGTCTGTCTGCATCCCCTGCAATGAATCCATAGACATCCCAGTCTATATTCGGTAGGTTGAAGTCGTATACATTTCCAGACACATGTTCATAGGACCCTTTTTCGTCCATTTTCAGTTGGAAATCATTCCCAATAGTTTGTCGGTTTTATTAATTTGCATCCTGTAGACTACAAGAGTGGGCTGGTATATGATGGGCAACGTGATCGGTCGCCACCTGTCAAAACAACCATCACGGTGATCACTTTAAATGTCATAAGAAAATCAAGAAGAACGTAAAGTATGCATGGTTTCAAGGTGATTTCAACTTTGCCATCTCGCGCACTCAGTGTGATTAGCTTCAGGGCACCTGACACACACACACACACACACACACACACACACACACACACACACAAGCACACGCAGGCATTGCTCCAGACACGTCCTCGATGGACATGGAAGGCACATTTCCTGAAGACAGCGTAGCTGTCACACTCAGTCCAGACAACCGCCCGTGTGCAGTCGTGTGTGCTACCGTAGCCGCGCGCAGGCTGACAGCTGCGTTCCACCAACGCTTGTGGCGAGAGCGTGACGTCCGCTGTGACAGCTCCGACCCACGCCGGGAACGCGACGTCTGTCGCAAGCGATTTCAGCCTGGAGGCGACGTCCGCTGCATTCCACTTCTATTTTTCTCAAAGTGTACTGCTGCTTAGCGGTCCCACAACGTACTGCGCGTCTTGTTTGAAAAGCACGTCGAAGGCACTAATAACGTGGTGCCTCATAGTTCTGAAAACCAAGTTGACACACTTACGTAATCGTTCATCCGGTCATGCCGCAAGACCCCTCGGCCCCCAATACTTCCTTTTCAAGATTTTAATCCTAGCTGAGTACTCGGCATTGCCCGGGCATGTATTTATTCGAATCTTCTGTTAGTCCATCTCCTCCTTTCCCTTCTCTCTCTGTCCACCTCCCACCTTTTTGTCGATCTTCTCCTTCTCTCTCTCTCCATCTCCCACTCTCTCCCATCCCTCTCTTCAACTCCTCCCCTTTCCTTTCTATGTCCATCTCCTCCTATTCCCTTTCTCTGTCAATTTTCTAATCCCCTTCTGCCTGTTCATCTCCTCCACTAACATCTCTGCGTATCTCTTCCTCCCGATGTCTCTGTACATCTCTTCTCTTTTCTTTCTTTGTCAAAATGGTTCAAATGGCTCTGACCACTATGGGACTCAACTGCTGTGGTCATCAGTCCCCTAGAACTTAGAAGTACTTAAACCTAACTAACCTAAGGACATCACACACACGCATGCCCGAGGCAGGAATCGAACCTGCGACCGTAGCAGCAGCGCGGATCCGGACTGGAGCGCCTAGAACCGCACGGCCACCGCGATCGGCTTTCTTTGTCAATTCCTCCTCCTAACGTGACTCCTCCTTCCACAAAAGTGGAACGGTGGTTCTTACCCCTACAATATATCTTTCCAGCTCGTAGCTGATACGTGTACCAAATTTGATTGAAATCACTCTAAGGGTTTAAATGAGCTTTTTACCTGTGACTTATCCCGCATATTCGTATACCAAATGTATTTCACCCATGTTTGACAAATGTCATGCCTATTTATACACATATCTCATTTGTATGTCTAGCGAATTTTGCCCAGCAATTTCATTTTTATCAGCTCATATTTTATGACGTCCTACCTCCTGAACTGTGTTCTAGACTATATCATTTTGCAGGTTCGTCCAGTGGCATATGCGCCAACTGTCTGCAAAATGTCTTGTGAGTAGAGTTAATTGCAACGATTTAAAAAATTAAAACGTCATGTATGATGCAGAAGTTTCTCACGTATCTCAGTGCTTTTGACGACAAATCTCTTGACCAATGAGTCGTTCATTGACATATTTTTCTAGATACATTCAGCGGCATACGTGGATACCGCCTGCGAAATGTGTTGTTAATAGAGTTTGTAGCAAAGTAGTTATAAATTAAGACGTCATGCATGAAGCGGTAATTTCTTACGCGTGTCAGTGTGTACAGAACGTTCAGTGGTATATGTGAGTACAGCGTGCAAAATTTTTGACGAAAACGATTAGTAGTAGAGTACATCAAGAACAGAGAAAATGTTGAAAGCGGTAAAGTATTTTTTTTTCCATAGTTCTGTGGAGATCGTCAGCGAGAAAAAAACTCTTGAAGGTTCGAAATTAAGAGTAAACTTCATTGCAAGTAACTAAATGCTTTCATTCTCAAATACTGGATGACTACATGATGCGTAATCTCGCGTCGTGAGCTGCACTGCTCTTCCACCCTTCCCCCCCTCCACCCCTTTGATAGGTGGGTGGTTCTTACTTCACTGTGATACCTTCCAAACAGTAAATGTTGTTCGTACTAAATTTCGTTGAAATCGATCCAGTGGATTAGTAGAAGACGTGGAACATACGTACATAAATACATGAACATATACGTAAATACATCCACATGTAAACCCATTTTTATATTTGGTGTGGATTAAACACTTTCACTCATCATCATCATCATCTTCATCATCACCAACTTCACAAGCGCTCTCCGTGCTCTTTTCACTACGCGGTCTTTTTTGTAGTCATGCGTGAGAAGGAATACATGAGAGAAGTGGACTAATTATTGTTTATTGCGTGCCACTTGGTGAAGAGAGGAAGAAGCGAAACTCAGAATGTTAAATATTTTAGGGTGAACAACGTACACAGCAAAATACATGTCAGTGGAGAGTTTCATAGTCTATTACCGGAGTACATGAAATATGACGTTAATTGTTTCAGTATTATCGAATGACTTACAAGATATTTCCATCTTCCCTTCTTACGTTTCTCAGTGATTTAACTCGACTGAACGCGTCATAGAGAAAGTTACACACTTTTAATTTGACATAATAATTATATTTAACTTTATCGTGGGATAGCATATTTCAAGTTTCATTGATATCACAATAAATTAAAATAAGAGATGGCAATTATTTTTAATTTAAGTGAGAAGACGGCAGCTTTCCATTTTTCTGCTGCTATAGAAAGTACTTACTGTAATTACGGCAGCAGCAGAGTTACTGATATGTCAGATTGACAAAGGCAGTGTTGGCTTTTGTGGAATTTTAGATGATGTTGTATACTCCTTTACGAAGACCGGAAATCTCCTCTGTACCTGTACGCATCAACATGGATTCTGTTAAAAAAAAAAAAATGATCGTATGAAATCTAGCACACTCTCTTCGTTCACGACACAAACAATATAATAGAAAATTACTCCCTGCTTAATGCCAAGTTCCTTGACTTCCGGAAGGCGTACAGTAGACAATCGCGATGTCGTCTAGTGAAGAAAATACGAGAATATGGAATATCAGACCAATATCGTGTGTGAAATGAAGAGTTCCTAGAAAATGAAAAACACCATGTCATTCCTAGAGAAAACAAATCTTCAGACGTAAAACTAGCTTCAGTCTCACCTCCAGTTAGCCCCATAAGGCTTTTCATGTATGTGTTTCAGCATTAAACATTAACTCTTGGATCAGTGCAACTGAAGCGAATTCACTGGTTTCGAAAGGATCAATGATGTTTTTCGTAACGTCGATATTCTGGCAGCAATAAACACATGAACAAAATTTGGAATGTCATAGTGTTTACTACAATTACTTCTTATAGTACACCCTATGAAGTTTGTACATCATCTTGTTAACAAAATGAACATAATTACTTGCGGAAACAAGAAAGATTTTGGTTAGTTACAAAAAAAAAAAAAAAATCTACAAAACAAAGCTGGCTCTCTCACCTAACTGTACATCATGAAAACAAAAATAGTGAAAGTCTTTATCTCATGACGATGATTATCAATTCTTAGTTACGAGTATGTCATCCCCACACACGGATGAGTTCTTCCATTCCTCAAGGCATTCTCTGGATGAGACCATCAAGTTTATCTTGGGGTGTGAGGTCCCATTCCTCAATGGCAGCTTCAGTGAGGTCCTGAAGATTGTCAGTTGGATTCGTACGTTGTGCAATGGCCACCTTCAACAGGTCCCATGCATGCTCGATTGCATTTAGCTTCGGTGTTCAAATGCGTACGGTTGATGTTGCATCTTCGAAGATGCTGAAACCTCGCATTTTCATCGACCACGATGAAGCTGTCACCGACTTCACGTCTGTAGGGCCTTACAATCGTTTGTACGACCTCTTGGAGGTATCAAGGACCAGTCAAATTGCCGTATATGGGAATTAGATGGGTCCGCCGTCCCATCATTATTGTTGCCCAGAACATTACACTTCCGCCTGCAAACAGGTGGACTTCCAAATCCTAACACGTGTATTGTCCGGTCGCAAACGAATCCTGGTCTCGTCAGCAAACATGACAATACTCCATTCTGCAAAGATCCAACGTTGGTGTGAAAGAGCCCAGTACTTCTACTGTATCGGTTCCGTTGGCCAAGTGCAAAACTTTTCATTGACCTTCTGGGATGAAGATCATCCCAATACAATCTTTTACGCCCTGCTTGGTCTGAGATACGAATCCCTGTTGCCAGAAAGTAGTTATTTCCAATACTTATCGCTGTTAATATTGGGCATCTGCGAGCCGACAGTTGTAGTAAACGATCCTGCACTAGACAAGTCGTAGTGTAACGTTATTACCAAAAATCTTGAAGTTGTTGAGCGTTTGACTTCAGATTTTTGAACGATACTCTAATAAAGGCCATGATACACATAGGCTACATATTTTTCAATACAGATCGTAGTCTTACGCCGCGCGGTGTTTGCCGACCGGTCTCAGGCGATGCAGTCATAGACAGTGCGGCTGATCCCGGTGGAGGTTCGAGTCCTCCTTCGGGCATGAGTGTGTGTGTTTTTCCTTAGGATAATTTAGGTTAAGTAGTGTGTAAGCTTAGGGACTGATGACCTTAGCAGTTAAGTCCACACATTTGAACATTTTGATTGTTTTGTAGTCTTACGTCGTTACTAACATCTCGAATAGTTCTTGACAAATTTACTTCAGATTTTTACATAGTACGCTAATAAGTATTTGGACGGACATAGACTGCATATTTTAAAAGATGTATAGATACACCCATACGGCTATTTAAAAACAAGGCACTGATTAACATTTTCACATAACATCTCGAAAAGTTTCTGACCGATTTACTTCAAATTTCTTACATGCTACCGTACCAAAAGTTCGGACAGTCGGAAGCTACATATTTTATAAATATATATTTACATAAATATACGTGTAATATTTAAGAAGGAATAGTTGCTAGCAAAAATCTGCAAATGCTTTTTTTAATCTCTTTACTTCAAATTTGCATATAACATTCGAATAAGCATTCAGATCGGAGCCGTAAGTGTTTTCTGTCAATACCGACTGCGCGTAAAAAAAAATGCTGTGAAACGTGTTGTTTAGTTTTATTTCTCGCAGTCAGTTTTAACTGATATCAGGGCATTTAAACCATTAGACAAATTGTTTCGAAATCTGTGCATGCAACGATATGCTATTTCGTTTTATTCCTTTCACTCCGTTTTAACAGGAAAAAGCGAAATCGTCTGTATAGCTAGCTTATCGGCTTGCGATTGGAATACTACGACGGAATCTGAATCGTCCCAGACTTTGTAACCATATCCGTTCGCAGATTAAAACATTGCGAAATTCTGTCGTTGACCTACTATCCTCACAGATCCAGCAGCTGGAAAGGGCTCTTTCATATCACGTATGTCAATGATCAAAACCGATGTACCAATTCATTTTAAGCGACTGCAGATTCCAATCTAGGTTTCCTTTGGAACAACAATGAACAAGTAAGGAAGGTTCCATTCCGTGCTGAGCGCAAGGTACAGCAACCGATTATGAATTATTTCTGTTTCATTTCAACCAATGAACAAGGCTCAAAGACGGAAAGTGTGGCGAAGAGGAGGTGGACAGACACGGGTGAGGAAATAAACATAGAGAGGCCGATTTAATAGGTGGATCGGAGAGGAGAAAGACGGTAGAGAAAGGAAGGACTAGGTAATGAACAAGGAAAGGAGGGAGGGAAAAGAAATGCACAAAGAGAAGTGGAAGGAGGAGATGGACCGAGAGAGAGAGAGAGAGAGAAAGAGAGAGAGAAAGAGAGGGAAAGAGAGAGAGGGAGAGAGGGGGGAGAGAGGGGGGTGGACAGAAATTAGGATCAGACTCCCGTACATATCAGTTGCAAGGTATTGCCGAATTCACTAGGCATTTAATACATCATTCAAAATTCAGTGTAATAGATATAAGTCTAGAACATGTAAATGTCAGTACTAAAATCGTCCATTCTGATGAAAAGTTATTTATTCCTCTTGTTAATTCATTTAATGTGTTCTCGTTCTTCATTTCCATCTTTCCTTTATCTCCCTTTTTCTGTTCCTTGTTACATGCTAGACGGGAATATCAAGTATTTTGCAGCACAAAATTCAGTTCTTGTAGTACCACGAAGAATTAACTCACACATTACTGCCGCTATTGAAATTAATCTTCAGTATACTTATGAAATGAAGTGCAACCAACCGATCGGTCAACTCCTGCAATACAATATAGTAAGGCGTCCAGAACGAAATCTAATTAGAACTACGTCGAGAACAACTGTTGAGAACATGCGAGACGTAACGTGTTATATATGAGTCGTGTGTTTACTCGCTTTATCTCGCGAATACCTGCAGAAAGAATGGAGTGTTGCAGGGCACCGGAGTGACGCATGCTGTGATCGTATCACTGCGAAACGGCATTTCCTTATCAGATCACGTGCCGGCTCTCAGAGAGCGCTACGCTTACGAAATGCAAATGCGAGAAACCGCAGCTAACAGAAGAAACGTGAATATAGCTAGCAAATTACTGGGGTGAGTTCAAGTTCAATAGAATGGTGTCAGCGGTACACGAGCAACACGTACATACGCTTAGTTGCTATTTTTAAAAATAAAGCCCTTTATCGTCAACGGCCCAAGTACCCACCAATTTTATCGCATTGGGGGCCTTGTAACAACAGTATATCTACAAATGAATTGAGATAAGAGAGTATGTGAAGGAAATAAAAGAAATCAGCTTTGACCCTGTCGTGACGGTTGACGTCATTTGTTTACGAGATGAACCTCCAAATGATTCTGATATTAAACATAATGTTTCGCTTTGTAGTGCCGAGTGAAAACAGTGACAGCAATTAATTAGAACTTTGAATTTTCCTTTCGACTATAATAATTTTGCCCGATTTTCAGTTTGTGTGCTGCAGTGTTGTAAAATATTAATTCTTCGTTTTATTTCTTCGTTATATTATTTAATTTTATTCGTTCTTGATCTCACTCTGTAATGTTGGCAGAATGGAGCCATCATTAATATGTAACATCGTTGGTTGTGATGGAAAATGGAAGATCAGAAGTCAACTATTAAATTCTTATGGAAGCTATACGTTATCGGAGAATACGGCAGGTGCGGTGTATGTGGTATTAATATGCGTTCGACGAAGGTTTCAACTGAGCGATTATTCGAAAGCTACATGTGAAAATGATGGAATAATTTGTGGTGGCCAATCATGAGTGATCGAGACTGAGTTTCCCTCTTTTAGCGGACGTTAACGTATTATTTTTGCTATGAGTCATCTGTAAGATACTGGTGTTTCTGAACGAACAGCAATAATAATAAGTTGGTTTTCCTTTTGTTGCGAGGTATGTGGCGAATTTATTAAATATGGGGAGCCTACAGAGGGGCATGGGATGGCAGTAGGAATTGGCTAATCATGTTTTGCTAAGAAGCTCTGTGGGAGGTGACATGGTGTTGTGGGTCTTGGGTTTGGGGGGCTGTTATTTCAGCTGGCGATTCTTGTGGTGTTGAATGTCGGGTAACTGAAAAGCGTACTAAGCGTGTTTTGGATTCACTTACAGAAGGACGTCAGTCATATGAATTGCTGATGACATTCCTATCCTCATTGAAAGTGAAGAAGAATTACTGGATCTGCTGAATGGAATGGTGTAACGAGTACAGAATATTGACTGAGTGTAAATGGAAGAACGCCGAAAGCAATGAAAAAGTAGCAGAAATGAGAACAGCGAGATATTTAACATCAGGACTGGTGATCAATAAGTATGTGATGTTAAGAAATTCTGCTACCTAGGCAGCAAAATAAACCATGATGGACGGCGCAGGGAGAACATCAAAAGCACACTACCACTGGCAAAAACTTCATTTCTAAACAAAAGAAGTCTACTAGTATCAAACGTAGTCCCTAATGTGAGGAATAAATTTCTGATAATAAATGGTTGGCACTAAATTATTTCGTATTTACAGCAATCATTTGCTGAACAAACGAATACAGATTATACTACAGGTATTTCCCACTAGTTTGCAAGCACATTTGTCATCGTTCTGGCAGCTTAGGTATTTCCACAATAAATGATTCTTTGGGGTTATCCCGTAGACACTGGAGTACAACCACACGATGTTCATCATAGCTTGTGAACTTCTTACCCCACATGACTTCTTTCATTGGGTCGCTCAGGGAATAATCACAAGGATCCATATCCGGCGAATATGGATTACGTGGAAGCACAGTAAGCCATAGTTCATGCACGGGCATAATGGTCAGATGATTGGCATGTGTCCGCGCTTTGTCATGTGGGAACAGAACGCCACGGCTCTGTTTTCCATGGCGGCGTTGTTGAATGCATCGGCAGAGTTGGTGCAATGAACTGTAGTAACGATCACTGTTGAGGGTCGTATTGGAAGAGAGCCAATCCACCTGTCGTATCCTTTTCTGACCCGAGAACACAGTTGCCACTTGTTTCTGCACGAACAGTCCTTGCCGTGACTTCTCGGGACAGGGCCTCCCACTTTCTTCCATTCCATAGACTGGCGTTTCTTTACTGGACTCTCGTAGAAGAACCGTGATTCGTCGACGGTGACCAGAGGCGCAAAGAACTGTACTCTACCGTTGCACCAACTGTTGGTATATCTCCAAACCATTCTGATTCTGCGCAATCGTGAGCGGATGGGGCGTCATTATGCTCACACCTTCTTGAACTTCCAATCCTCATTGATGATTATGTGGAGGGTTGCCGGTGATAGAGCTGTTGCTTTGTCTAGTTTGTCATACGTGATTCGCCTGAGCTCCATTATCAAGTCATTAATATGCTGGGTAATGTTTGGTGTGGGTGCAGTTGCTGGATAACGAGTGCTTTTGAGTTTTTCCGCAGTGTCCCTGCCGTTATTGACCTCTGATACCCAGCGAAAAACGAATATGCGACTTGGTGCTATTTTTCCCCATGCGGTTACTATCATGTTGTGGATATCTGAAGCAGTCATTTGTTCCCTCCGTGGAAACCACATGGTCCACTGTTTCCCATGCTTAGCCGGTGGTGGTGGCCGAGCGGTTCTAGGTGCTTCAGTCCGGAACCGCGCGACTGCTACGGTCGGGAGTCGAATCCTGCCACGGGCATGGATGTGTTTGATGTCCTTAGTTAGGTTTAAGTAGTTCTAAGTCTAGGGGACTGATGACTTCAGATTTTAAGTCCCATAGTGCTCAGAGCCATTTGAACTATTTTTCCCATGATTATATCCTACTGTGTATTCTTATCGATGTCCAACACGGTATTCGCAAGACAGAACAAGTGCTGCTGCAGTGCGCCGCCTGTGGTAAGCTCAACACCGTCTTGCAGCGGTAAACAGTATAATAGTGTACCTTCATGCGTATATTGACACACATTTCACACTGCTACAATTCACGATTATAGGGGGAGTGCTAATCAGTATTGCACAAACTAAATATTAAGACCGCCTTTTCATTATTAGGTTTTATTTCTGTGCCTCGGTCTCTATTTAATAGCAAAATTTGTGTTTGCTAAAGTGATTTTTAACTCGTTTTTGTTGTGTGAACTACGATTTTAAAGTTTGGTATTTGGAGATGGTGCGGTTGCTTTTTATTTTGACTTTTCGTTTTATCTTTCTGTGTTGTTTAAGTCTTATGTTAAAATGCTGCCAACGTGATATGTATTTAGGTCAAGCAATGTTTTCCTTACCGCAGTTTGTTAACACGTTAGGCTGCCTGTAAACTCTTTTTGTACTGATTTTCAATTTTTTTACTACTGTCGGCTTTTGTCTTTTCGTATTGGTGTAAACAAAAATGGTTCAAATGGCTCTGAGAACTATGGGACTTAACTTCTGTGGTCATCAGTCCCCTAGAACTTAGAACTACTTAAACTGGACTAACCTAAGGACATCACACACACACGAGGCAGGATTCGAACCTGCGACAGTAGCAGTCGCGCGGTTCGGGACTGAGCGCCTAGAACCGCTCGGTCACCGCGGCCGGCTTGATGTAAACGTTTTTAGTTGTGTTGTGGGTCAACTAGTGTTTCCAATACCAACTCCCTTTTGTTTCGCGGTTTTTCGCCTAGCATTTTTGTTATGCCTTTCGGCTTTTTGTTTTGGTATCTGGTTTTGTCTTTCTTTCGCGGTTTTTCGCCTAGCATTTTTGTTATGCCTTTCGGCTTTTTGTTTTGGTATTTGGTTTTGTCTTTCAGTATTGCTAACGATCTTTTCAGTTGAGCTAGATCAACTGATGTGTTCGATGCCAGTTACAGTTCATTTCCACTGGACTGTGTTTTTTGCATGTTCGGAAGTAACTATTGAATCGTATTTGTCTGGATGTTTTGTTTTTGTATTTTACTACATCGAGATTTTGTGGTTGTTACTTTACATTTTAGTTTACCCTCATTCAAAACTCCCATTTTCTCGGGATTGTCCCATTAGCTTCAGTATTTATTATTAACAATTTATACAGTTTTATATTTGTAGTGCTAAAGGGATACAAGTTGTTCATCTATGGCTACATGTTCATACACATGCACACACACCATCTTACTGAGGTCCTTCGTGTTACACTGACTTTTTATACGATAGTGGAATATAGAGCAGGACCTGTAAAAGCTTATAATCCCAATTATGTGTAGTTGATAAAATTATTTGTGTGCAAGAATGATCACGAATCTCTCGACAGTAAAGCAGAGATGTGTTTCGCAGTATTAGCTTTCAATCTTTATTTACAGTATTGTTCGCTAAAGCTGCATGTAACTAAATGCATGATAATGGAACTCAAATTCTATCCCTTTGTTGAGTTTTGGGAATAACGCGGAAATCATTATTACTTACGTGGTTAACGTTTTGGCAAGCTACCACTCAGACCTTCTCAGGGTGAGAGGGAACCTAGACAATTTTAGCTGGCAATCTCGATTAAAGAAATAATTATGATCCAGCTAAACTTGGAAAAGGTTCCGGATATTCGTTGTATGGGAGACTGCTTGACAACGAGCTATCCCATAGCAGCTTACGTGTTTCCCTGGTCATTCAGTCTACAAACATCACATTCAAAATTTAAAGAACAAGGAAGTAACTGTCAACTTTAATGTCCTAACTATTTATTCTGAAGAAGTATGGAAATCCAAATGGTGAAAGAAGGTTGAAACTTCAACTCCTCCCCGCGCTGACGTTAACACGCCTCTGGAGGGTCCCAGACTTTTGTGGGACACAAAGGCAGTTACGCACAAGGTGATAGTAACCGACATGCATCAAAATTGCTTGTATTTCGTGCAGACAGTATTGTGGAGCCTACTTTAGAATAGGGAGGGAGGGGGAATGAATGTCCTTGCCTGGAGTGTCGATTGCAGTACAAATATAACATGCAGTTCGTCACATGAGCAACGACCCAGCAACTCTTACTTTGTAATAAAAATGAAAATGTATATGTGAACTAAGTTACATGGCCAGTTAGCACTGTAACAGATTTCATTTGGTCATATCTTGACCATTTTACAAAAGTACACGAACAGAGAGTCTTGTAAATAATTTTGTACGCTGGCTTTATGATGATGTTATATCACTTGAAGTTTTGTAAGGTATAAGGGATTTTTTCCCGCGTGTGGGCAAGCAATTTTTAAATGTTTTGTATACTGGCATTCATTTTCCGCAGTTGCTGTACTTACATTCGCCACAAATCTGTGTGATGCTCTTTAAACATGTATCGACACAGTTACATCACCTAGCGTGATGGGGCCTTCCTCCCAACACGCACGGTGGCGCTGGCCATCGTTTGCGTGGTACTCAAACAGTTTGGTCGACCCGTGCAGTTATGGTATTAGCTGTTTTCTGCATATTTGTAATAACAGCATTTGCCGTTTACATGAAAGTCTCATGTATTTGTATATAAAACTGTATTACTTCTGTATAAAAAGACATTTTATTTTTGATTATTGTTCGTTTAGAACTGAATCTTAGACGAGATTTACGTTTCCGTAAAATTTATAACATACGTAGCATCCCTTACTTTTCCCTGTTTATTACAGGTCATCAGATGATGGGATAAAACTGAAACGAGTAATGACAATTAATAAACAAATTCAGAGGAAACCAGCGACGGTTTCTAAGCAACCCCACAGACTTTTTAATATTCCAGTAATTATAAATTAATCACAGAATTAATCACAGAATAATTTAAAATTTGCAGAAAGTATCGTAGACAGGAACATAGACATCATCGTCCATGTCATGTTCCATGCCCTTGACACTTCTGAGGTACCTTGTTTCTTCCAAAATTAAGTTATTTTTTTTCAGTAGAAGTTACTAATAATTTACATTGTCACTACGGTCCTGAAATAATAATTCCTTAAATGTTCTATTACAATATTGTTGGACTACTAAACGAGGTATGTTTTGGAAAGATGTCGTTTTTGTGGTCTTCAGACCAAAGACTGGTTTGATGCAGCTCTCCACGCAACTGTATCCTGTGCAAGCCTCTTCATCTTCGAGTAATCACTGCAACTACATCCTTCTGAATGTGCCAACTGCATTCATCTCTTGGCATCCGTCTACGGTTGTTGCCCCCCACTCTTCCCTCCACTACTAAATTGGTGACCTCTTGCTACCTCAGAACATGTCCTACAAACCGATTCTTTCTTCTAGTCAGGCTGTGCCACAGTTTTCTCTTCTCCCCAATTCTATTCACTACGTCCTCATTAGTTACGTGATCTAGCCGTCTAATTTTCAGCATTATTCTATAGCACCCCAAGTCAAAGGCTTCTTTTTTCTTCTCGTCTAAAATGTTTATTGTCCATGTTTCATTTCCATATATGGCTACACTCCGTACAAATACTTTGAGGAAGGCTTCCAGACACTTAAATCTATACTCGAAATTAACAAATTTCTATTCTTCAAAAACGCTTTTCTCGCCGTTGCCGGTCTACATTTTATTTCCTCCCTACTTCGACTATCATCAGTTATTTTGCTTCCCAAATAGCAAAACATATTTACTACTTTAGGTGTCTCGTTTCCTAATTCGATTCCCTCAGCGTCACCTGATTTAATTCGACTACATTCCATCATCCTCGATTTGCTTTTGTCTTATATTCTCTTTACAAATCATTGTCCAATCCGTTGAACTGCTCTTCCAAATTCTTTCCTGTCTCTGACAAAATTACCATGTTAACGGCAAACCTCAACGTTTTTATTTCCTTCCCATGAATTTCAACGTCCACTCCAAATTTTTCTTTTGTTTCCTTTACTGCTTGCTCAATATACAGATTGAATAGCGTCGGGTATATGCTACAAACATGTCTCACTCTTTTCTCAACCACTGTTTCCTTTCCGCGCCCCTCCACTCTTATAACTCCCATCTGGTTTCTGATCAAATTGTAAATAGTCTTTCGCTCCCTGTATTTTAGCCATGCCACCTTTAGAAATCGAATAAGAGCAATTCAGTCAGCATTGTCAAAAGCTTTCTCTAAGTCTACAAATGCTATAAATGTAGCTTTCTATGAGAAGGCGTAGGGTCAGTATTGCCTCGCGTGTTCCTACATTTCTCCTAAATCCTAACTGAACTTCCGCGAGGTCAGCTTCTGTGAGTTTTTCCATTAGCACGAATAATTTACAGAAGAATGGAAAAACCGGTTTGGTATGATATTAAAAGAGTGTCACAGAGGTCATTATTCTGCATAGATATCTTGGTCTTAAATGACGCTTCGCAGTCTGTTTCTGTGTGACGGAAAAGTAACTGGATCCCACTTTACTCCAGCTATATGTCTCATTTTTATTTTTAATGTTTTATCGTTTAGGACTACTGTAATTTTATGTGTTGCAGTGAATTAATAACTTATACCGTCTCCTTTCGGATTCCGCGTGTGAGTAATGACATTTTTAGCAATTCTCGTGCTTTCACAATAGCTAGAGTTCGCGAGAATTACCTAGCTGCGACGCCGTGGGCAGTCGGGATAGTATGAAAATTTGAATTCAGACAGAACTATGCGAGATTGTGCTTCTCGTACATTCCGTTAACACATAAGGCATGTCACTCAGCGAATACTTTTGTCTGTGTAAATGTACTAATACCCTCAGAGATGCAACCAGTGCGAAGGCAAAAATACACTGATTGCCAGAAGATCATGATCACCTATGTATGTATGTATGTATGTATGTATGTCTAGCTTTGGCACGGATAACAGCGGCCACGTGTCGTGGCATGGAAGCAATGAAGCCTTGGTAGGTCGCTAGAGGGAATTGGCACCACATCTGCGCGCACAAGGCACCCAGTTGCCGTAAATTTCGGGAAGGTGGCCATGAGCTCTGTCGCCATTCCAGATGTATTCGATCTGGTACAGATTGGGGGGGGGGGGGGGGCAGCACATCAATTGAAACTCGCCACTATGTTCCACGAACCACTCCAACACACTACTGGTTTTCTGACATGGCGCAATATCTTGCTTAAAAATGTCTCTGCCGTCGGGCAACATGATCGTCATGAAGTGGTGTACGTGGTCTTCAACCATTGTACTATACTCCTTGGCCGTCATGGCGCCTTGCACGAGCTCCACTGGACCCATGAATGCTCACGCGAATGTTCCCCAGAGCATACTGGAGCGGCCGCCAGCTTGTCTCCGTCCTGCAATACAGGTGCCAAGAAGTTTTTCATCTGGAAGACGACGAATTCGAGCCCTGTCATCGGCATGATGAATAGGGCAGTGGGATTCATCAGATCATGCAACACTCTGCCGCCGCGCTAACGTCCAGTTCCGATGGTTATGTGCCCATTTCAGTCGTAGTTGCCGATGTAGTGGTGTTAACATTGGCACATTCAAGGGTTTTCGGCTACAGAGGACCATCGTTAGATGTACTCGGTGCACAGTGTGTTCACACACACTTGTATTCTGCCTGGAATTAAAGTCTGCTTTTAGTTCCGCCGCAGTTCGCTGGCCGTTCTGTTTTACCAGTCTGCCTAGCTTACGACGTCCGACACCTGTAATGAGGGGTGGTCACCCAACTCCACGACGTTTGGAAGCAATTTCACCTTCGTTTCGTCACAAGTTGAAAACACCGCAGCACTCCTAGAACACACGACAAGTCGTGCAGATTCCGAAATGTTCGCGCCAACCCTCCGGGTCATCACAATCTGCCCTCTGACGAACGCAACGTAAGTCGCGCACCTTCCCCATTCTACACGCACTCACTGATACTACATGCACCGTGCGTGTGTTTGTCTCGTATTCATTCCACACAAGATGACGCTGCTATCGCCTGGGCGGTTTTGTATCAGTAGTAGTTCTGTGGGCGTGACGTTTTGACTGATCAGTGTAGAATTCCTCAGAAACTTCGCCTCTGGAAGCAGATTTCACTCATACGATCAGGGTGCAAAGGCCAGCAAATAGCGCGGGAAGTTAAAAGTAAGTGCAAATACAAACATTTCTTACAGCACATTCATAGTGTCTTCAGAGTTTCGCTATATAATGTAAAACTCAATTCTTTAGCTATGCAGGTGACAGTAGTAAGTTCAAGAACACATAGAAGCCCGTAACGAGACGAACGTAATTTAACTAACTTGTCGCAAGTTCACCTTGAAATAGAATCGAAAGGTGCAAATTACGTCTGTCGCTGTACAATGAGACATGTAACTGCAGTTCGCGAGATATATTTCTATATCTTTTAACGTCTTCACAGTTGCTGTTACATTCCTGTGATCTGTCACTGATTATATCGGTTACTATGGCACATTACTATTAAAGGTCCTGCTCTGTCCAACTGATAGACACCTTCTGCGATAATTCAAAATCTGTTGAGGCAAATAGCGCCTCAAACATGTCAATGACGGTTCTCCCATACTGTGTCTTCACTCCTTCGTTAATGACGTAGACGTCAACTTTGTGTTCAACCATTCCTTCAAATTTCATAGCATGTGCTCTTTTCACATTAACCCTACTTAATCAAAATTACAGCTGCTTTAAATCTCGGGGTCGGAGTCAACGCCAAAGGCCCTTACTAGGTCCCATTGAATGTAGTGTACCTTTCCCCTTTCCCCGAGCTTTTAACTGGCTGACCCAACCAGTACCAGGAAAACACAATTTAACAAAGAATTATAATCTGACGTATTTTCTATTAACAAATCATACCCACGGGTAAAAGAACCGATAGTTGACAAAAAAACGGTAGGTTTGATAGATTGAACCATGAAACATTGGATTGTTAGTTTGTCGCTTCCCCGTTTAGCCTACGATCCATCATACCCAACAACTCCTCAGAGCAGTAATAAATAATTTATTTTAATGTTAGAATTCCTTGTTTGTATTTTTTTTATTTACATACATCATTGTACGAAGAAAATTCCTGTTAATGAGTGACCAAAAGGGCGTACCGACACTAGTAAACAATTGTTCGCATTGTAATCTTGTAGCAGTTCATTACCCATGTAATATGTGGTACTTTATAACCGTATTCTCAGTATCAAGCGGACACTGTGGGCATCTGCTACATAAATGATCCATCTGTCATTCTTAAAAATGAGAGATAATTCCTCTGGCTCCCATGAAGCATTAATCTCATTTGCCTGAATGTTTCTATAGTGCAAGTTTAAGAACCAGGGATTGTGCATATATTTTCTGTTGCATCGCAATGAAACAACTATAAAACATTTTAATGACTATTTACAACTTAGACTTGTTTCGAATACAGAACCTCCATGTTTCGATGCCAAGTTTCTGTTAATTGACCTTGATGTGAAACCACTTTCATCACACTCATAAACATCGTCCTTGAATCTGTGTAAACCAACAGAAAAATAAGTTCTGAAAATGAATATGTACGTAAAAAAGTTACTTAATAAGAATCAGTATTCAAAAAATCTTAATTTTATGTAAAAGGAAGTTTTATTTGACAGTAAATTTTGTTAAGTGGAGTAAACTTCCGCTTTGTAATTACCATTCAGGTTTCGTTAAACTTCATTTCCCACTCTCATCAAGGTAAACGATAGGGTGACTCTTATCTGGCATGGATGTTTGGATAGGATGATTATTGTGTTTCTACAGTGGTAGCGAAGCATTCACATGAAAGACACTTAGCGTACCATCGGACTTGTGAAATTTCAAAATAAAGTGGTTCATATTTTGCTATACAATTCTGCCACCTCATCGCGACGTAAAGTTTAAAATTAGAAGAAAAATAATCTTCTGATCTTCTTCAATAAAAGTAAAATATCTTGTCAGATTTGTCCGAGTGGTTTATTTTTCCACTTCTTCAGTGACTCGATATTTTATTACCTCCTGAGGGATTTCCTCAGAACTTTTCTACCGTTCACAACTGGCTGAACACTGTCAAAATTTAATGTAATGTTTACTTCTAAATGGGTATTCTCTCGCACGTTTAGGTCACCGTTGTTGATGACGTGTTGATAACAGACAATAAAAAGAGACAAGATGCTCCCAAACGTGTCAGGAGGAATAATACTTCTTTAAGGGGCTCCAGAAAGCCCTATCGTTCCAATGATAAAACAGCGCTTATAAATTACACTACCGAATCAGGCAGGCTATGTTTATGGGTATGCACTTCACCAGTTAGTAACCTCTTCATATCTGGAAGAGCCCAAACAGCCTTCTTCACTTCAGCGACACTGTGTGTGTTTTGCCTAATAACCATTCCGTATTAGTTCTCCATTTTGTCAATCACACTGACAGTTAACCTTCCCTTCCCATCCAACCCTTTACTATCACTGAGTTTTTGTCTTTTGTACGAAGCTTTCAGTCGCCGAACTCATGATCCCATTCATTTTGTACGTGTCCAGTTCACTCAAATTTCTGTGCCACAGAATCATCACCATGGGGCTTCAGTTCTTGAATATGTTTGAAACTTCTAGAATCACCGTCACGAAAATAATTCATATATCACACTTTATCACACGCAGCAGAACGTCGAAACATACTAGCAACACCAGCCACTTCCATTCCTCCACTACTGCCACTGTAATTAGCTGTGCACTTATTTTCATGTGTACCATTATCTTTTTGTGGACACCTACAATATTTAGATATTACTGCTACATCACAAACTCGAATGCCGTAGTCAAATCTCTATTACCATTGTTTTATGTTACTACCTCTTCCACAGCTTTCTTCGTAGATTCTACGAAGACATCTTCTACTTTAGAGGCTATAAATCTATTATAGTTCATAAATTTGGTTTGGGGATTTGGAAGATTACTCATTCCACAGAAAATTCCACCTACAGTACCACCCTTACCAATTGTATGCAAAGCATAAGCAAATCTAATTTTATGCCCATAGATTTTGCAACTATTTTATTCATTTTTAGTTACTGCAACACTGTTCATAAAAGTGATCATGTGTGAACACTTCCCACACTTCAGATGTATTTCTTTTGTGGCGGCGTTCGTAGCGACAAACAATTCGCTGTAGAAACGGCTTACGAAGTCAACGCCTCACTTTTAATAGCGGGCCGACCGGTCCGCTGGAACAGTGAACAGAAAGATGAAAACCCAAACACTCTGATTAAATAAAAGTCTGTACTTATCTTTATTAACGAAGATACAGAAACACAGTAGTGAACTCCGTGTCTACAGAAATCTGTCTAGTTCGAGTCGGAGCGGCTAGGTCAGCGTCGGCTGACGACAAACAACTACTCTGCTGCGATGAACACACAACTGACTAGCAAGTACACAATTCGGTGGCGAGTATACAACTGAGCGGCGAATACAGAACTGTCCTAGCGCTCGCGACTCCAGCGCTTAAGAAACCAGAAGCCAGCGGTGGCGCGCGCAGACTTGCGGCGATTTCCTGTCTCGCTGGCGTCCGGACTTTGATGCTGCCAACCTTTTGGCAGCGGGCTCGGGTGGCATTACTGGCTAGGATATAACAATTTCACTGGCAGGTCCTACGTGATTTCTTTTAGAGAATTTCCGACCTAGTTCACTTCACTGAGTACATCTTACACAGTTCGAAAAAATTCCGTTGAGAACTGACGTATCAAATAGTTCATTCACATCTGACTCTTCCACAAAACATTCGTGCTTTTCACTTACTGAGCCAGACTTCCTCTGCGAAGTACTTTCTTTCTCACTTTCATTGCAATGGACAGGTGTACCAGCAAGATTAGATTCACACACTTGGTTATTGTCTTTACTGCTTACAGTACAGTAATAACACCTGTCACTGGCTTTCCAACATTTCTCCTTTTCTTAAAAGCCTTCGGATGATTTCTAGTCGCTTTTCGTTTACCCATGATTATCCTTCAATAAAGCAGAGACTTAAATGAACAGAATTCACTACGAATAATTTCAGGATTACGAAACTGCAAATAAACATGAAACACAAAACAATCGAGCGAGCTATGTGTATATCGAACTACCATAGGTTAGCCACAACACTTATTTTGTAACACTTATTTTCTCTCACATCACTTAAAATTACATGATGAGCATCCAAGTATAAGATTACAACATTTTACAGCAGTTTAACAGCGCCAGAGTGGAACACACCCTTGCAGAACATATTTACAAAATATTTTAAAAGTATTTGTAGTCTTTTGAACTGAATTAATTCTGTATAAATTGAAAGGGGAAGTCTGTAGAACATTTCATGATTTTGGACCTTTCCGGAGCCCCTTAAACTTATGCCGTGGTGGTTTCCTAAGAGTTGTTTATATTCTTCATGCGCAGCAGCCTATCAGGTAATTTAGTGGTGGCTGGAGGCCAGGAGCGCGGAGCCTGTAGGCGTCATCTCGATTGAAACTCTGGATGAATCACTTTGTGGGAGAAAAGTAAGAAGTGCATAGTGTGGTTTATTGAGAAGAAAGTTTACGAGTATCTCTTGCCAGGGATGAACATTTGTGTAAAGCGGAAATTGTGTTCTGGACGTAAAAGCAAAGCTGTGTCTCTTCCTTTCGCGGTGAGTACCTTGCCAGTGGTGGGTAGGAATATTCTTCGCGAACAGACGCAGTCTTTACGTGTTACTGATGTCTCGTTCCTTCGGACATAACCCTGCGAGACTGCAATATTGTCTCTGTGCACCTTAAAAGTACCTGAGGGAAATAAGTATCATATTGAAACCACCAGGTCCACCACACTATTTCGTCACAATTGTGCAGTGCTACTTAAACTAATGATAACGATCTCCCTCGAAACTAACGTATAGTTCTATCGCAAGACCTCGAGTATTTATGTTTTGTAAAGGAATTAATAAACATTTGACGTTAATTAGTGGTGGCTAGAGCAGAAAGGAAAGGAAAGGGAAGGAAGTGGTGACTTAAGCTGCATCGGGACTTTATGCGGAACAGAATTCATAAACAACTGTAGCAACACAGGTGTAAATAGACCTATCGACCTAAGTGTACAAGATACATTGAGATATATTACTGTCGAAGGACTATTCATGTAAATCGATTGTTCTCAAGAGAATGGTGTTTTAGTAATTGGACGCTGTGTGCAGAACTTTTTTCTTTTGTGATTTGTAAGATTTAGGATACAGAAGTCGGAGATTGACGTCTTAGCTTACAGCCGTCTTGTAACCTGCAGATGCCGTACTTGGCGGTGCCTGTTATTACCCTTTCGCGTGACGAGGTGGTAAGCTGAGCTCCGACAAATTGCTTTGACGTCCTGCTGGTGTTAACTCATGTTAATGCCATCTTTACACGACACAGTATAGTCATCTTATACGTATGCCAGCTTCTCAAGACTTATGTCGGATACCAGCTTCCTAAGACTTACCTGTTTATCACCTCTCAGTCCGCCACCGACTTAAGCCTTAAATTACGCAGCAGTGAAGCAATGTGTATGTTACTCGCCACAGATTTACTGCATTTGTGACCAAATATTCACAAGTATTTTGTGTGAATTATGTAAGGTTCTTACTAGAGAATATTATTTGCCAGATTGCCATTTACTCATAGGATTTGCGACCAAATATTGACAAGTATTTTAGACGAGTAATGTAACGTTCTTATTAGAGAGAATTATTTGTCAGTTTGCCATTTTCACATCTGAAAAAGTGGTAGAAAAACTTTTTACAGTCTAATAATCATTATTCGTTATAAAGAAGAACTTCTAATACATGTCCTACAGAAAATCTACATACATAGACCGTAGGGACACTCTCTGCACTACACATGTTATTTACTGATGGAAATATTTGGAGACAAGTAAAAACGGCTGTGGAAAATCCAGCAACAAAAGCATAACAAGCCCCAGATGAACATACCTCGCCGAACACTTTCGAGTGTAATATTATCCATTATAAAATGAAACCATGATTGTGCCAAAATACACAAATGTTTTTCATTAAATGCATTTAGCATGTAGGATTCTGACTTCTGAGTCCATGTTGACAGCTGACGGCACATTACCGACCAGTAGCCGAACGAGCTGTAGTGGTGAATCAGCTGCTCCTACTGTTGTTTTATGGAACCCGAATAGTTTATAATCCACGCGCGAGATTTTCAGATAATCTCGCTCGCTACACACAAACTATTAATCCTGCAGAAAAATGAGCAGGACGTTCTTGTAAGAAATTAAATGCAGTTAAATATTTTACTGGCATACTTTCCCGCTGGAGGCTACGGTTTTCGAGTTATTAAAGATAACTTACAAAAGTGACCTTCAAACGCACCTCCACCCGAAATTCATCCCTCACCACTCAGGATTTCTAGTATGTTGATCCTGGAAATCCTTCCTACCACTGTACATGAATTGCCGACTGTACGAACTGTTACCGATGTTCGACCTTCTTTAGTCTCTATCGACTGGGCTGTTACGCCACCAGCATAGTCGCCTGCTTTGTAAAAGTTATTAACTTACAGGCGCCTGTAAGGGTAATTAACGAAAAATGACTTTTGTAAACGTTACGCTAAAACTAATTACGTCTACAATGCGATCCAAACTTAACTCTTACATGCACAGTAAGTTTATAGTCAGAAGGCCTGACGAATACGATGTAATCGTTTATTTCATGCTTTTAAGTTCACAAAATTCTAGGGTAAAATTTAAATAAACATCAGTTTTACGATTTTAAGTGCGCGACTAAGCTGGCCAGTCGATGAAACAAAGAAATAGATGGAATAAGAGAAATAATTCAGGCAGTCATAAATATTTTTGCAGTGGTGGAAGGGAGTGCCATGAACAGTTATAAATTCAGACCGGTTGGGGTCGAGTATACCAGTGGGGTAAATAAATGTCGTGTGACTAGGGCTTCCCGTCGGGTAGGCCGTTCGCCGGGTGCAAGTTTTTCGATTTGAGGCCACTTCGGCAACCTGCGCGTCGATGGGGACGACATGATGATGATTAGGACGACACAACACCCAGTCCCTGAGCGGAGAAAATCTCCGACCCAGCCGGGAATCGAACCCGGGCCCTCAGGATTGACATTCTGTTGCGCTGACCACTTTTTTTTTTCATTTTTGTTCGTAGTTGATCGCTGGCTTTGGTCGTTGCGGACGTCATATGACATCCGTTTAAGTTCGTTTGTTGATCCTGCCACTCAGTTTTTTATTACAGAGGCCAACCAGCTCTCTGACCGAACACGCTGAGCTACCGTGCCGGCTACCACTCAGCTACCGGGGGTGGACACCAGTGGGGTCCTTTTGAGGGCTAAGTGCTCGAGTGAGCGTGCTTGGAAAGTCACGTTTGTACGTTTTCCTTGAACATCTTACAAACTATGGCCTCTAGCGAAAATGTATCCCGGTAAAATATGCAACTACATTACGTTTCCTACAAAAAAGTCCTGTTAACTTTTTTCTGCTGTAGTGAGCGAGAGAATATTAAAATCTCGCACGTTGTTTATGAAGGCCAACTATAACCTTGCAGTTTGTATAAAAAGACGGCGGTAGAGGCAGCTGAATCAGCCTGTAGGGTGTTCAGGAGTACCACCAGCTGGCAGCAGTCTTACACATGATAACCTGGAAACATGAAAAAATAGATATTTTCTGTGTTTTTCTCATACATAAACAGATGCCGATAATGTACAATTAAAATTTTTATGGTTCTAAACAAGATGTATGTGGTTTCTTTATACCGAAAGATAGCAAACCACAAACTCTGGAACTTGAATCACACAACAGTGTAAGCGATGACGTGAAAGCACCAACCATCATAATGGAAGAGGTAAAGTCTGCCATAGCTGCAATGAAAAATGGCAAAGCGGTAGGTGCAGATACGATACCAGGAGAAATATTAAAATGCTTGAACCAAGATGGAATAAAAGAAATATTGAGATTAGGCAATAAAATATATGACAGTGGTGATTGGCCTGAGGACTTTCTGACAACAGTAATGATTCCATTACCGAAAAAACAAGGAACCAAGAAATGTAGTGAACACAGGACAATCTGCCTCATTTCACATGCAGCCAAAGTGATATTAAGAATAATTAATAAAAGACTTGAAAATGTAGTGGAGGAGAATCTTGGCGAGGAGCAGTTTGGGTTTAGATGGAATAAGAGCACCAGAGATGCAATAGGACTCCTACGAATCTTGGGAGAAAGGTTTGTTGAAAAAGGAAGAGACCTATATATGTGCTTCATCGATCTAGAAAAGGCATTTGACAATGTGGTTTGGGACAAGCTGGCGACTATAATGAGGGAAAAAAGAGTGGACTGGAAAACCAGAAGACTTGTAAACTCATTATATCTCAATAAAAAAGTTTCAATTAAAGTGGGAGAAGAAAGTAAAAACTGGATCGGACTATGAAAAGGAGTAAGACAAGGATGCTGTTTATCACCTACTCTTTTCAACCTCTACTTGGAAAACATGATTGACCAATGCTCATTAGATGACAAAGGCGTGGAAATTGGAGGAAGAAGAGTAGGGTGTTTGATGTTTGCTGATGACATGGTCCTTCTAGCCACAGGGGAAAAAGAATTACAGGATTTGGTGGACAAGCCGGCCGCGGTGGTCTCGCGGTTCCAGGCGCTCAGTCCGGAACCGCGCGACTGCTATGGTCGCAGGTTCGAATCCTGCCTCGGGCATGGATGTGTATGTCCTTCGGTTAGTTAGGTTTAAGTAGTTCTAAGTTCTAGGGGACTGATGACCACAGATGTTAAGTCCCATAGTGCTCAGAGCCATTTGAACCATTTGGTGGACACCATTGTAACTAACGGAAAGAAAATATGGAATGAAAAATAACACAAATAAAACAAAAGTATTGGCACTGGGAGGAAATAAGGAAACACAAATTATGCTGGAGAAATACTAGAAAAGGTGCAAAATTTTAAGTATCTTGGAAGCAGGATAGTCACCGACTGGAAGTGCACCACAGAAATGAAAACGAGGATAGCAATGGCAAAAAAAGCGTTTAATAAGAAAAGGAGAATTATCTGCAGTAGTCTGGACAGATAACTCAGGAAGAGACTCATAAAATGTCGTGTATGGAGTGTTCTTCTATATGGCGCTGAAACATGGAGTGTGACAAGAAAGGCAGAGAATGGGTAAAGGCTTTTGAGATCTGGACATGGTGGAGGATGGAGGGAATAAGTTGGATGGACAGAGTAAAAAATGAAGAGGTACTGAGAAGAGTGGGAGAGAAACGACAGTTACTAGATGTAATAAAGAGAAGAAAAACACATTGGATTGGGCTTATATTAAGAAAGAATGACGGACTGATTAAAAGAGTTTTAGAACGTTATGTAGAAGGGAAAAGGAAGCGAGGAAGGATGAGATTTCAGATACTAGATGACATGATGGACGGTACAACATACAGTAGCCTTAAGAAGGAAGCAATGGATCGCAGAAAATGGAGAGGCAAAGGACCTACTAATATAGCAGATAACTGATGATGATGCTAAAAGATAGCAAGTAGCAGTAACAATCAGCTACAACAGGCATACAGTTTGAAAGTGCTGCACAGGCAATAAAAGTTACTCAGAACATTGTCAAAATATCATACAAAAATGTCGCAAAATTCAATGCTTAAAATCGCAGGATAAAGGTGAGCTATACAGGTAGAAACAAGAACCATGTCAGGAGGTGGTTCTTCTCAACCATCGACAAAACATTACTGTAGATTTAAGTATAACATATGCAGACATTTAGTGTTTGTAAAATACGTCGAAAGTATAGTGGTAAATACAAGGGTTGTCCAGAAAGCAATGCAGTGCATTTTTTCTTCAACAATTCATTACTGGACATAATGAAAATTACACACACGAAAGAATGGTGTTTTATCTACACAACTATTTTTCCATGTAATGTGCATCCCGTTTTATGGCCTTCCTCCAGGGCGAAACAAGGTCCTATACACCCAGTCGGTTGTAATCCTTGTCCTGGTGACGGAGCTAGTGCTTCATTGTGTGAATCGGCTCCTCATAGTCCTCAAAATGTCTTCCACGAATGGCATCCTTTATTTCCCAAAAACTGGAAGTCCGAGGGGGCAAGGTTCGGGCTGTATGGTAGATGGGTCACATTATCCAAGCTTGTTTTGCGATGTGTTCAGCTGTCCTCAGACTTGTGTGGGGCCGAGCGTTATCGTGTTGCAGCAAAATATCTCCTGCGTTGATGTGGCGCCGAAGTCGCCGGAAGCGCGTCTTGAGTTTTGTTAATGTGTCGACATATGCTTCTGAATTCATGGTACCGCCTCTTAGAATCAATGATAATCGAACCTTTACAGTCCCAGAACACGATGGTCATGGCCTCACTAGCGGAAGCAATAGCTTTGAATTTTTTCTCCTGTGGGGAGTGGAAATGGCGTCGTTACATCGACAGTCGTTTTGTTTTGGGCTCAAAATGGTGAACCTAGGTTTCATCATCTGTCACAAACCGGGACAAGAGGCCTTCTTCCCCTCAGCTTCAAAACGTTGCAACAAATCAAGACAAATGTTGTTTTATTTTCTGTGCGATCTTGATCCAACGTTAGACACAGAGGGACCCATCTTGCACACTTTTGAATATTCAAGGGTGCGGATAATTGCATCCACACTTCCTTTACTGATTGACAGAAGCAGCGCCAACTGCCGAGTCGCAATGCGTTTGTCCTCGCGAATGACAACATCAGCTCGCTGCAACATGTCAGGTGTGAAAGCCGTGGATGGTCTCCTCGACCGCTGGAAATCGTGGAGCTCCGCCGAACCGCCTTCTGATGACCCACCTCTGTGGCCAGCAAATAACTGTACTTCTTTCGACAGCAGATGTTCCATAGATTTTGCAAAAGCGTTTGTGAATATTCCCCATTGATTCTTACTCTGTAGCGAGAAATTCAATGTCGGCACGTTGCTTGTAACGTACATCACCTAGACACACCATTTTGAGATTGTCCTGCAGCTACGCTCACTCGGGAGATTTCAGGTAATACATATGTAACGTGTCGTATTCTTAGCATTGTTTTTGGCTGAGGGGAAAAAAAAGAAACATCTGTGCATTACTTTCTGGGAAACCCTCATACAAATAAGGTTCACGATTACTAATATGTATTGAAGGTATAAATAGAGGTTACACCTAGACTACTTGACAGTCAGCTCTTTTAGTGAGGTCAGAGCTGTGTATAATTTTCGAAATGATACTACCACCATTTTACTGTTTACGAAATCGAATGTAACGGGACTATGTGAGAGGAACCACAATTATGCCACAAAGTGGTTCACCTCCAGCCATTTATAGCTTATGGTGACGTGCTATCTTCAAGAATGGTGAAGTATTATACAATGGTAAGTCAAAACATGATGACCACCGCCCACTGCGACTTTGGATTTCGCCTGGTCGCGTTGCTGAAACGTGACGCGGCAACAAAAGTATGTAAGTGGAGCAGACACAGACGGAGGATCACCCTAGCGAAGATACGGACTGCAAATGGGAAAATCCATTGAGATAAGAGACTTTGGCAAAGGGAAGATTATTATTACGCAGAGCCTGTGGGCGAGTATCCCGCAAACGGCGAAGCTAGTCGAAAGTTCATGTGCTGCTATCGTGAGCATCTACAGAAAGACGTACAAGGACAGAGAAACTACCTCTAGGCGCTAAATGGTTGGACGTCCACGACTCTTCCCAGAATGTGGAGTTTGGAGGCACGTCATCTCTGTAAAGTAGGATAGATAGTTATTTGTGACGTCTCCGCCGAAAGAACACAACGACGCTGTTGCACGCACAAGTGTCCCGAAGCACAACGTTCATCATAAAGTGTTGAACATGGAGCGCCGCAGCAAACCGCCCTTACTTGTTCATATGTTGAGCCAAAGACATCGTCAGTTAAGATTTCAGTTGGCGCTGGACCATCGGGATTCGATCACCGATCAGTGGAAACGCGTCAGCTCTTCGGGTGAATCACATGTTTGCTATACTAGGTCAATGGTCCAGAATCTCCTCAAACGCCATCATCTAAGTGAAAGGCGGATCGAAACGTGCAGCGCTCCACGGACACAGGCTGGTGGTAGCAATATTATGTTAATGGAGACATTCTCCTGCGCTTGCATGGGACCTTTGGTAATAATCGAAGACACGCTGGAAGCTATGAATCACCTGTATCCCTTCATGCTTGATGTCTTCCCCGGTGGCGATGTCATCTTTCAGCAGTACAGTTGTCCGCGTCTCGGAGCCAGAACCGTGCTACAGTGATCTGAGGAGCATTACAGTGAACTCGCGCTGATGTCTCGGCTACCAAATTAGCCTGATGTAAATTCTATGGAACCCATCTAGTTCGCTATCGGGTGTCATCACCGCTTACGTAAATTATCGGCCCGTTTTCTGCGAATTATATGACATGTGCTTAGACATCTAATGCCACATACGTCCAGAAACCTACCAACAAACTGTCGGATCCCCGATACCCATAATCAGTGATGATGTTTTTAGTTCCAAAGACCGACAAACACGCTGTTAAGCAGGTGGTCATGTTTCCGCTAGTCAGTGTACAAGCAGAACCATCGATAAAGCTGTATACAGAAGAGTATTAGTAATGTAATATTATTAATGCCATACGTAACACCTTTACATCCACTAATATATGTCAGATCGAACGTTTATAACGTCATAAATACGTTTTAAAGTACAATAATTATCGGTCTGAAATACTGTTTTATCATTTGCATCCCGTATGTTTGTTATATCGTGCTATATACAGGTAAAAGCGTTATGTGTTGGGGACTGAGTGATGTGGCAACACAAAACATCATCTGAGATACTCAGGTCCAGGTCTGGGTCATCCTGCGGACTGTATGTAAAGAACTACGTAATTATCATAATCTACATTGGTACTAAGCTTGGCATGATACCATCTGATACGTGATGTGGCTCTTAATTAGGGCTTCAATGTACCTCTACATGGTCGTCTTGTTCTTCACACATTGCTACTTTTACCAACCTTAGACATCACATGTTGCAGGACTCTCACTGGAATTGATTAACTGCCTCCCGAATTTGATCCTTTGGCTCCTGGATGATGTGTGTGGGTCACACCGAAAGATCTGAAATTTCAAATTATCCCACAAAAATAAAATCACACGCCGAATGGTCAGGGTATCTTGGAGTCCAATATACTTACATGCTATGACCACGAAAGATGTTCTGTAGCGCATTAATGGAACGTCGTAACGTATGGCATATAGCAATTATCAGCAAGCAAATCATTTTCAAGTGATGTGCATTTTCAATTGTAAAGATTGTAAATTTTGTTGTTTTCTTTTTTTTATCGTCTACGAACGGCAACAGTATCGATCGAGTTGTATTTAGGGAGAGTGTGTTTATCTGGATTGTTTTCCCGCAACATACTGCCTATCCAAAAAGTTATGAGGCTCATTTTATTCCTGGTATATAAGCAACGTCAGCGCTGCAATTACTGTGGCAGCTTAAACTAACAACTGAAAATAATAGGTGTAGATTTGGCCAGCCGGTTGTGAACAGTCATTGTTAAGTAGCGGACGTGACAGTGCAGTACGTCAAGGTTGTTCTGTCACAAATCGTAATGGAGCAACATCTCGAAATAAAGCGCTGAAGACATTCTCCAGAATGTTTTGAAGAAGTGGAATATGTGTGCCATATTTGTCCAGAACATTTGGATTCCCGAGCAAAAACGACAACGTGTGGATGCCTGCAACGGTTGGTTGAAGTGCAAAACGCGAACAATTCTTTCCTTTAAAAAGTCATTGTGGGTGACGAGAGTTGGTGTTATCAACAGGAGTCGACCAAAAAATGATGAAATGCAGAAAATCACATTAAAGGTCAATTCTTTGACGACATAACAGGTATTTAGTACACTGTGACTCGCGAGTTGAACAACATCTGACAGTATCATATGGTTGTACGGAAGCTGAGGGAGTCTACATAAAATACCTGAACCCTTAAAACCATCTTCCTAACGTTTCTCTACGTTTTATTAATCCACTCTTGGAACTTTTTGGATTGAGGAGGAGGAGGATATTAGTGTTTAACGTCCCGTCGACAACGAGGTCATTAGAGACGGAGCGCAAGCTCGGATGAGGGAAGGATGGGGAAGGAAATCGGCCGTGCCCTTTCAAAGGAACCATCCCGGCATTTGCCTGAAGCGATTTAGGGAAATCACGGAAAACCTAAATCAGGATGGCCGGAGACGGGATTGAACCGTCGTCCTCCCGAATGCGAGTCCAGTGTGCTAACCACTGCGCCACCTCGCTCGGTTGGATTGAGGGGGTAGGCTGGTGATGAGGGAAAAATTATCGTTTAATTCCAGTGAGTTATCGTTGTAATTGTGTGGGCTACTTGCATTTGCAAGAAGTTTGATGAAACAAGCCTGAATCTCCTCTCAGTTTTGTAGTTCGATGAAATAAAACACACAAATCACGACCAACAAGACCCTAATCTTTTCATATTTTTGGGCCACATTCATGTAATAATGTTTCAGTGATATTTCTGCCATTTTCCTGTACAAATTTCTTTAGCTTAAATTGCTATCAAGATCTGGGCCTGAAGCCATTATCGAGTGCATCATTCTACGGTACAGTTAGACCTTGTCAAGTGATGTCAACGTCACTATCTTTTGCCCTGGGTATTCCAGCGTGCACTTATCTACACGATGGAACACTTAATGCAATGAATACTGACGATGACTTTACTTGACAAAGTCTAATTATACCCAACACTGTTGTACTGGGTAGTGACCTAATACCGAAATCACGATAGAAATATAAAATAAATAAGTTTGTACAGTCAAATGGCGGAAATATCATTCAAACAACAAGAGTTTACTTTAAATAGATGTTTGACTCACCTTCGTAATCACCATTGAGATCAAGATTATGAAATATTTTACCTGCCAATGTAGGTCACGATCGTGAATCAAGTATGCGTTTTGTCGTCCTATTGTAGTTGACACCAAGACACTGCTAAAGTGGGGTAAAACATAGTTTGTCCCGTAGATTATTCTTCTAGGCGTGTTTCCATATTTTCGATGTCCCAAGGACTCCGTTCCTCGTTGAGCCCCTGATATTTGCTAGCAAAGTGTCTGCCGCTGGGCCCCTCGTTATTAAGTTCCCGTGAGGCACGATTATGACTTGATTGAGTCGTGCGCGGATGCTTTTTAAATCTCCTTCGCCGTACCTGGCTTAAAGTAGAAGATTCCTTTAAGAGACGTGTAGCTTCTATTCAGCGTTTCACAGTCTCTTTTCTAACGACTTGCTGCTCTTTCATACAATGACTATGATGAAAGTTTGTTCGGAACAGAGGATCGGAGATTAATAAAAATTTGACAGTATGTATTTTGAGTGAAAACTGAAGTAAAGTTGTCTCTTAGATCGAAATGGACCTCAAATTTTCTAACAGAAGAGGAAAAATTAAAATTTTATTTATGATGTGGGCGTGATACAGCCGGAAGTATATTCTTGTGTACCAATAAACCTTTGACAATTGAAAACGATTTCATATTACCGCGGAAATGCTTTACAGTTCTACAGAAAGATTTATTTAGGAAGGCAAGGGGCCGGGAACTGCATCTATATGGTCTTCTTATACAATTTATATTGTTTTTCACATATAATTCAACTATGAAATTTATCCTGCACATCGCTCATCGCTAAATAAGAACCCAAAGCTGTATTTTGTGGTGGCCTTTAGACTACGTCTTGTAATTTAATTTATATACAAGATAAAAAATGTGAAACGAATAAAGATGAGAATGGATGAAGTCAGACTGCTATTTAGATCTATATTTACTCGTTTACGATAGTCATTCGTTCGAAAGTGCAATGCTTTTGTGTTTAGTTTCGTCTGATGTTTCTTGATGGATAACGCTTCCAAAAATTCACAACAGTTCGCTAATACCTTTTCAGGTCACGCTGCTTAAAATATCTTTCCGTATGTTAGATGTAGCAGATTCTAATTACTGGTTGTCGGTCGTCATTGACTACTGTCATGAGGAGTATTCAATAATGTGGCACGATCGCTACATACATACATACATACATAGACTAAAAAGTCTCTTGATACGCCTAGCCATATTCACAGAAAACATTGTAATATCTGCTTTTTACTACTTTAGATGGACTGTGACAGAATTAGATAACCTCTGGGATTTTGTACGCAGTCAGTGAATATATACTATTATTACTTTGCATAAGCGTTAGGAATTAACATCACTTCCTTGTAAACGTTTTTATTTGTTTCAACATTGTCAGATTTGATGAGTGTCATAAAATAAATAAAATTTAAATTTTTCCTCTTCTGTTAGAAAATTTGAGGTCCATTTCGATCTAAGAGACAACTTTACTTCAGTTTTCACTACGTGCTGAAACCATGTTCTAAACATAAACATAAGCAATCCAGAAAAATTATATGTACAATGTGTCTAAACTACAAAAATTTTGTGGTTATTTCACGTATTCCTGCTAATATTTCACAGCTATGATCACGCTGCTGTTCCACATTGACGTTTCATGGCATTGAACTTTGAACTGTAGAATTTCTGAAACCCTAAATGATAGTAAACCTCTTCTTAAAAAGCAATGTCTAAATGTAATTTTCATTTCTTGTGAGTTGTTGTTATTTGTCGTACCAAAGTTATTTACGTTTATACAAAACACGTAACCACTTAAACAGAATTTAGGGCTTTAAAATCAGCCGATGCGTATTACAGGAACACAAGATACCGACGCCAATATTTTTAATTATTCTCTGAAATAGGGTCTCATGTAGTTGATACGTGTCTTACGCATTGAAACAGAGTGAAATCCAAACTCTCTCTACCTTTTCCAGCACCCATTGTGAATATGTCCTGTGAAACACATTCCATCGTCTTCTAATTCATTCTTTAGCCCTTTCCACTTTATATTCCTTTAATACTTGTGGCAAGATGATGATTCCTATTATCGTCAGATTTCACGAGACATGCCTGTCCCAATTCATTATCACTAGAAGGTTTTCAGAAAGTAACTCACGCTTCATTTTGATTGGCTGTTCTTAAAAATCTATATTTCGTGTATAATCTTCACTACTTTTACTCATTACATGTTAGTTACGATCGCAAATTGAGGACCACAGAGTATTTGCTAGGTAAGAAGATTACTCGATTTTACAATGGCGTCAAATATTGTAATGTTGCGTGAGTATACACACAACGTGCAAGCAGGGAAATTAGACAAAAATACTCCTGCAAATTCTGAACAACAGACGATAACAACCACGATCCTAAGACGTTAGTGGAGTTGTTTGCTGTATCAAAGAATCATGTAGAAAAATGGCCCAAAATGCAAGATTCCATCAAGAGTGTATTATGTTTTGTACCTCACGTTGCTCCGTAATTAACGTACGTTATGTAAAGAAAGATAAAATTTTGTTTTCTTGGTCCGTGTAGTTTTCATTGTTAAATTCATGTTTTAATTACTTCCACTATCTGCCACCAAAAATACATAAAAACAAGAAATTACGCGGTATTCAGTAACTATTTATGTATGTTATTATTGCTAATGGCTTTAGGGATAGGGAGTAGGAAAGGACGAATGAGAAACCAATAATGAATGTAACAAGCTGGAATACTACGTCTACAAATCACTCAGTACTTTCACATCTTCAAAACGACGGGCATATATTGGATTAGTGGACTCCCGGCACCACTTGTGGTCATGTTGAATGGTCCACAGTTACGATGTCGAGTCACGTCCCGGCTGTGACGTTAGCTGTCGTGTGGCCGAACGCCGCTCCCGTATCGGATAACTGAATTTGAAAAGCTGGAGTTGTGAGTTGCCGCCCAATTTGAAGCGACTCACGCGTGAGGCGACTTTAATTTCTGCACAAATGAAATGGCAAAGTAGCCTGTACGCCAACGTCCCAAATCACTGACGAATTATCGTTAGCGGTCGCTTCTCCTGCTTCACGCCTCCATGATGAAACGCGACTAGGTTTTCAAAATTTCCGTTACAGAAATCAGAGTAAAATTTATGCGTTCAAACGTTCAACAGTACTTCTGGAATACTAATGACAACTTCATACCTATTCCAGTGTATTTCATCATTTTCTACTCTCGTGTCAAATAAACAACCGTTACTTTCAATTTTCGCCAATGTTGCCTTTTTTTCGAAATGAGATCATCACCCATATTGACGTGGTTTAAGCTGTTTTTAAACGGTGTCTTGCGGGGACTTCTTGTCATGCTGAATCGCCAGTGCATACTTTCCTCTAGCGCTGCACTTGTTTGTGATTATTAGGATTGATTGAAACATGTAACAGATTTTAACACATAACATCTAAGTTGTAGATTTAATATTTTTTTTTTTGTTGTAGAGCTGTGAAACGGCATTGTGAGACTAACTGAATAGATAGTTGTTATAAAGTTGACTTAAGTTTTTTGGGTCTTACTATCATAGATATGCAAACAAAGATGTGCCAGACTGCTCATTCATCACTGTTAAGTGAACACTGTCAGTTATTACATACGCGATGCCTTGTATTACAGATCAGGGGAGCTGAAGCAATTAGTATAATCACTGACTAGCCTGCACTCATATTTTTATTTTGGAATATCAATCAGTAGTACTGGGATAATACATTACTACATTAATAACTTACAATGTGACAACGCTTTTTCGTTATGCATGCTATAAACAGGTAATAGATAGTTCTGTACCAAATTGTGTGAAATATCACTTAAAGTTCCTTCAATAAAAACTGTCACAGATGACCACAGTTCAGATCAAACACTGTGGTAACTATTACAAAAACCACTAAGGTAGTAACATATGAAAATCCCCTAGTTAGTATAGCAATCACTACGGACGTAAGGCACCACGCTGTGTGGATACTGACGAACAAGTACGAGTGACAGTTCCAAAGCACCTCTCGTCTGGGCTGCGATGATTTATACTATCCGCCTAACGGGCACTCTAAGTGAGAACCCCAGAAGTCGATGGGTCTAAGTAACATCATCATAGTTTTGAGAAAACTCAAATCAAAGTTAAACAGTTTTGGTAATAAGGAGAATTAGAATTTCACTATTTAGAACCAAGCGAGTCGGCGAAGTGGTTAGAACACTGGACTCTCTTTCGGGAATACGACGGCCCTGCTTCCCTGATTTCCCTAAATCGCTTTAGGCAAATGCAGGGATGGTTCCTTTGAAAGGGCACGGGCGACTTCCTTCCCCAACCCTCCCTAGTCCGATGGGACCTATGACCTCTCTGTTTGGTCCCCTCCCCCAAATCAATCAACCAACTATTTCCATCATATCAGACGTATATTTGGGTCCTAAGTTTTTTATTGCCAATGGTATTAAAACGCTGAACATTTAGTTCACGGCTGGTATGTATAAAAAATGAACTAGCCCCACGTCGATCCCATTACCTCCTACTTGAAATATAAAGCAAATTGCTAATGCTCAGAGTACTTAATCAAAATAAAAGGCTTTTATTGCTGTAGAAAAGGACAATATCGCATCAAAATTTCACTTATAGATCTACAAAAAAAAAAAAAAAAAAAAAAATAGAGGTTAACACTTTTAAAGTGTGTTAAAATTATCATCTGTGTTACAGTTGTTGCTACCCACTTGAGTAGCAACGTCGTCATCCATACGAGTACCAGGGCATAATGATTAACCGATCTTTTTTCGTGGGATAGAATTTGATAAACTTGTTGGTTTAGCGCTGGCACAAAGTGCAGAGGTTCCATCAGGTCCTCACGTATTTTTGGATTTTAGCCTTTTGATTTTCAGCGATGGGTTGAATGGTGGGAAGTTGTGCAGCCATTTTATGTGTTCGTTATTTTCTCATTGGCAGTTCCTGATGAGGCAGAATATTGTCAGATGATTCTTTCTTATAAAAAGAATATTGGAGTCTCCCTTTCCATAATGAAGTACCTGCATTCCTCGTATCCAGTAGCACCGGTGCAGTGGTTGAAGATCAACGAAGTCCTCATCCGACGTCTTAGTAACAAAGATTTTCAACTTGAAGCGGTTCCCATGTTCATCCAGTCTTCTGGTACATATAAGTCACGTTTGTTCTTTTTTTTTTCATTTTTTTTAAGTTCAGTGATCCAAAAGGCCTGACGACATTCATTGTATAAACGTCCAGAAAGCAGGAAAAGCTGATGAACAATTTAAATTTGGGTGTTCGTAAATATAACACCAAAGGCCCACAGAAGGTTGAGATGTGCTTTACGGCGTGAGGAAGGCCCTGGATATTTTTCAACAGAAAAGATGCTACCTATTGTAAACTCATACTTGCCACTCCTTTTCGTCGTAGATCAAAGCATGTCGCGATATGGTTGTCGTCCTTCAATTCTTTGCATTTCCTTATGGCCCCCCATGAACAATGGACCTTGCCGTTGGTGGGGAGGCTTGCGTGCCTCAGCGATACAGTTGGCCGTACCGTAGGTGCAACCACAACAGAGGGGTATCTGTTGAGAGGCCAGACAAACATGTGGTTCCTGAAGAGGGGCAGCAGCCTTTTCAGTAGTTGCAGGGGCAACAGTCTCGATGATTGACTGATCTGACCTTGTAACATTAACCAAAACAGCCTTGCTGTGCTGGTACTGCGAACGGCTGAAAGCAAGGGGAAACTACAGCCGTAATTTTTCCCGAGGACATGCAGCTTTGCTGTATGATTAAATGATGATGGGTAAAATATTCCCGAGGTAAAATAGTCCCCCATTCGGATCTCTGGGCGGGGACTATTCAAGAGGACGTCGTTATCAGGAGAAAGAAAACTGGCGTTCTACGGATCGGAGCGTGGAATGTCAGATCCCTTAATCGGGCAGGTAGGTTAGAAAATTTAAAAAGGGGAATGGATAGGTTAGAGTTAGATATAGTGGGAGTTAGTGAAGTTCGGTGGCAGGAGGAACAAGACTTTTGGTCAGGTGATTACAGGGTTATAAATACAAAATCAAATAGTGGTAATGCAGGAGTAGGTTTAATAATGAATAAAAAATAGGAGTGCGGGTTAGCTACTACAAACAGCATAGTGAACGCATTATTGTGGCCAAGATAGACACAAAGCCCATGCCTACTACAGTAGTAGAAGTTTATATGCCAACTAGCTCTGCAGATGATGAAGAAATAGATCAAATGTATGACGAGATAAAAGAAATTATTCAGGTAGTGAAGGGAGACGAAAATTTAATAGTCATGGGTGACTGGAATTGGTCAGTAGGAAAAGGGAGAGAAGAAAACATAGTAGGTGAATATGGATTGGGGGGAAGAAATGAAAGAGGAAGTCGCCTTGTAGAATATTGCACAGACCATAACTTAATCATAGCTAACACTTGGTTCAAGAATCATAAAAGAAGGTTGTATACCTGGAAGAATCCTGGAGATACTAAAAGGTATCAGATAGATTATATAGTGGTAAGACAGAGATTTAGGAACCAGGTTTTAAATTGTAAGACATTTCCAGGGGCAGATGTGGATTCTGACCACAATCTATTGGTTATGAACTGCAGATTGAAACTGAAGAAACTGCAAGAAGGTGGGAATTTAAGGAGATGGGACCTGGATAAACTGACAAAACCAGAGGTTTTAGAGAGTTTCAAGGAGAGCATAATGGAACAATTGACAGGAATGGGGGAAGGAAATACAGTAGAAGAAGAATGGGTAGCTTTGAGGGATGAAGTAGTGAAGGCAGCAGACGATCAAGTAGGTAAAAAGACGAGGGGTAATAGAAATCCTTGGGCAACAGAAGAGATATTGAATTTAATTGATGAAAGGAGAAAATATAAAAATGTAGTAAGTGAAGCAGGCAAAAAGGAATACAAACGTCTCAAAAATGAGTTCGACAGGAAGTGCATAATGGCTAAGCAGGGATGGCTACAGGACAAATGTAAGGATGTAGAGGCTTGTCTCACTAGGGGTAAGATAGATACTGCCTACAGGAAAATTAAAGAGACCTTTGGAGAGAAGAGAACCACTTGTATGAATATCAAGAGCTCAGATGGAAGCTCAGTTCTAAGCAAAGAAGGGAAGACAGGAAGGTGGAAGGAGTATATAGAGGGTTTATACAAGGGCGATGTACTTGAGGACAATATTATGGAAATGGAAGAGGATGTAGATGAAGATGAAATGGGAGATAAGATACTCCGTGAAGAGTTTGACAGAGCACTGAAAGACCTGAGTCGAAAAAAGGCCCCGGGAGTAGACAACATTCCATTAGAACTACTGACGCCTTGGGAGAGTCAGTCATGACAAAACTCTACCATCTGGTGAGCAAGATGTATGAGACAGGCGAAATACCCTCAGACTTCAAGAAGAATATAATAATTCCAATCCCAAAGAAACTATCAGTTTAATAAGTCACAACTGCAAAATACTAACGCGAATTCTTTACAGACGAATGGAAAAACTGGTAGAAGCAGACCTCGGGGCAGATCAGTTTGGATTCCGTAGAAATGTTGGAACACGTGAGGCAATACAAACCTTACGACTTATCTTAGAAGAAAGATTAAGAAGAGGCAAACCTACGTTTCTAGTATTTGTAGACTTAGAGAAAGCTTTTGACAATGTTAACTGGAATACTCTCTTTCAAATTCTGAAGGTGGCAGGGGTAAAATACAGGGAGCGAAAGGCTATTTACAATTTGAACAGAAACAAGATGGCAGTTATCGGAGTCGAGGGGCATGAAAGGGAAGCAATGGTTGGGAAAGGAGTGAGACGGGGTTGTAGCCTCTCCTCGATGTTATTCAATCTGTATATTGAGCAAGCAGTAAAGGAAACAAAAGAAAAATTAGGAGTAGGTATTAAAATTCATGGAGAAGAAGTAAAAACTTTGAGGTTCGCCGATGACATTGTAATTCTGTCAGAGACAGCAAAGGACTTGGAAGAGCAGTTGAACGGAATGGACAGTGTCTTGAAAGGAGGATATAAGATGAACACAAAAAAAAGCAAAACGAGGATAATGGAATGTAGTCGAATTAAGTCGGGTGATGCTGAGCGAATTAGATTAGGAAATGAGACAAAGTAGTAAAGGAGTTTTGCTATTTGGGGAGCAAAATAACTGATGATGGTCGAAGTAGAGAGGATATAAAATGTAGAATGGCAATGGCAAGGAAATCGTTTCTGAAGAAGAGAAATTTGTCAACATCGAGTATTGATTTAAGTGTCAGGAAGTCGTTTCTGAAAGTATTTGTATGGAGTGTAGCCATGTATAGAAGTGAAACATGGACGATTACTAGTTTGGACAAGAAGAGAATAGAAGCTTTCGAAATGTGGTGCTACAGAAGAATGCTGAAGATAAGGTGGGTAGATCACGTAACTAATGAGGAGATATTGAATAGGATTGGGGAGAAGAGAAGTTTGTGGCACAACTTGACTAGAAGAAGGGATCGGTTGGTAGGACATGTTTTGAGGCATCAAGGGATCACAAATTTAGCATTGGAGGGCAGCGTCGAGGGTAAAAATCGTAGAGGGAGACCAAGAGATGAATACACTAAGCAGATTCAGAAGGATGTAGGATGCAGTAAGTACTGGGAGATGAAGAAGCTTGCACAGGATAGAGTAGCATGGAGAGCTGCATCAAACCAGTCTCAGGACTGAAGACCACGACAACATATGGCTTCTTTTGCTACCTCTGACTTCCTTAGCTGATCTCCTCTTTCAAGTACAGCTGCGTTTTTTTTCGTAAGGGTTGCCATGAGTAATTTTAATTTGCAAACTGTCACAAGTTACTCATGAATCGGCATTATTTTTGAGAAAGCTCTCTGTAAGAACTTTCTCTTTCAGGTTTCTTTATTTTTCCTCTTGACACAGTGCTTAATAAATTTTGTGCATTAATAACACGCTTGAATTTGAATATTAGTACTTTCGGTTTAGAGCTTTTGCTTTTCTATAATGACTCGTGTAGATCGGGATTTTTCTTATATTCTTGTTTCATTTCTGCTTGTTTGCATTTTATTTAGAAGCTCCTTCTTTACAAGTTCATCACACAGTGAAACGTCAGATGGATTAGACTTTTAATGACAACATTTTAATGAAACTGGCATTGTCACATTTGGTGTCTTCAAGACTGTTTCCATTAATTTCCGCAGGTATAACGTCTGGAAATAATTACTTTTTAAAAAACAGATGAAGTAGTTCTTCACTTAGTGGACAGAAAAAAAGTCATCCCACAAGGTCAAGTAAACTACACTCATTTTAGGTATTTTCGAAGCCCTCGTTACGCACCTCCATGTCTCTCATACTTCGTCGATTCTACTTTTTGAAAGGAGAAATCGTACTTCGTTGTTGTACAGCCAAGCAGTTTCAAAACAAAAATACATTAAGGACAGCTGTGTCACGCAGGACACACAGACTTTGATAGATCGCCCTATGAGACATTGAAACCGTGAAGATTGGGTACATATACCTGCCCGTTACTTGAAAGAGAAGAATGTCAGATATAAGAAGGAGTCAGATGTGCGAGTGTACCTTCACCGTATTGAGAACTTCTAGGATATTTTCTGTGTACTCCCGACTGACTTCGTTAGGCCCTGGAGCAACGAGCACTGGTGGCAATCAAATAGTTACACCTATGTGATGTGGATTCTTCACGGATTTTCAGCTGAGTCAAGGCGTTGTTCTGCGGCAACGTTTGGGCAAGATTCCTATTCGTTATTTTAGCCTGAATATGACGAGTAGGAAACCTATCGAAACGTTGCCGCAAAATGACGCCTTGACCCAGCTGATAACCCGAGATGACTTAACCTTCCAAATTCGTCGAGAAAGTCTGTATCCCCACATAATTACACTCATTTGTTCGTATAATGTGGTATACGTGTATGGCTCAAAAGGAAGATGAAGAGCGAACACTGATTGCAACGTAGGTTAGGAAACTGTAAATGTGTACGCACTTTATGTGAGTGATGTAACCACAAAGTATTTTACCACCCGACAAAGAATGGCACAAGGTGGTGGAGGAATTTTATATCAATAAGACTCCTAAGGGAGGCGTTGGGTGTATTTATATGACATATTAATTGAATTTATTACTAAGATAAGAAGAAATTCGAACTGACGAGCTAGTTCAAATGTGAACTATACTGTCAGTCACGCTTAATTTAAAACGTTTTTACAATTATTGCTACAGATTCATGATGTGTTGTCTTCCTTACTGTTGGTTGAAATACGGGTGTTGTTCGGAAAGTTAGGAACGATCGGTCGTGAAATGGAAACCACAGTGAAAATCACAACTGTTTTCTTTGCACATTTAGCTACACCTTCCAGGTACTTCTCTATATTGTCACAGCTCCAACTTAGACATTTGTTTGAGCGTTATACCAAATTTCCAACACCATCGTCATAGAAGGCAGCCGCCCGTGCTTTCCGATAATTTTCTAAGCTGGTCTATAGCGGGTAGCCTGCGCTCAAGTGTTGTCTTCGTATCCAGCGTTTCATGTGAACAGAGATGATACTCAGGACGAGCCAATTAGGGCTGCGTTGTGAGTGATCGAACACTTCCCATCGAAAAGACTGGAGGAGCGCCTTCACTGCCCCTGCAGAGTGGAGGTGAGAATCGGCATGAAGAAGGAAGTTCGTGGCAGTTGTGTTAGGTGGGCTGCATTCTTTATGGCGAAGCCTCTCAGGGGGCCCTCCTACTTGGATGGAGACATTGTTGCTCTAGGCACCTTTACTCGCTCACAGTGCGCTCAAAACTGAAAAGAGCGCCTTGATGCGATCGACGGACATACTAGAGACACTGCCCAAAACGTCTGTGAAAAGTCTAGTCGGATTTTCACAATGGTTTCCATTTCGCGACGGATAGTTCCTCACTCTCCGAATAGCACTCGTATTTCAGAGATTTTCGAGAAGACAGATATATGGACATAACATCTAAATATCACAATTACTGAATCACACAAACAAGGAGCTCCCATCCTACAAGAAAACATCTATCTGGGAAAACAAAATTGTATACTGTCTGAAGAGGCAGAACATTATGACGAGGTAGTACGACTAATTAATTGTAAGGATTACAAGAGACAACCGACTCACTACGTTTTTCTTCCGTTAAGCACGTAACGCGTGCATCAGCTTGTGGACTGAATAGTGAAACACTCAGCAGCTTGTTGTTTGAACAGATGTTAACCAATTACGGTTTTTCTATGTCAATAACCAATGGAAAATATGAAAACGTAAGTTATATTACTTCTTTTGTCTGCCTTCGATAAGTCCAACAACAATATTTGTAAACAAAAACAGTTTCACTGTTATTACTTCACTGGTCTCGCGTATTCTTCTCTTTATCGGTCTCAACTGGTTATAACGCTAGTGTATTTTGAAGGGAAATTGTAATAGTTTGTGTTACTCATACGCCAGCGCACAGTTCTGTCGATGCATAAAGCAACTGTAATTTATATCAGAGCTCTGATACACTCAGTATATGTATCTTGCCATTTCAGTTCGGATTTTCGGTGCAGGCGCTAAACCACGTATGGATAAAACGAGATGTGTCCTTTCAAAAAGTCTCGTCCACATTCCTGCCCCATCCTTCTCCAGTCTAAGTTTTATAGTTCATCTCAAAGGATCTTATTGTCGATTGCACTTCGTATCTTGATATGCCTTCATCGCCAAGTCACACACACACCACCGGAGCGACATATTTAATTACTGCCTGAAAAATAACAAGCAGCACGGAGATTACAGCCTTTTCATTTCAAGCAAACGGAGAAATTTATTTCAAACGATTTTCTCTTTCGCTGTATACGATTATTTTCATCTCAAAGTTGTTAAATATTTGGCGATGAACTCTCCTGCACTGAAGCGCCAAGGAAACTGGTATATGAAAATATACAGAGATATGTAAATAGGCAGAATAAAGTGCTGTGGTCGACAACGCCTGTACAAAACAACAAGTGTCTGACGAAGTTCTTAGACCGGTTACTGCTGCTACTATGGCAGGTTAACAAGGTTTAAGTGAGACTGAACGTGGTGTTATAGTCAGTGCACTAGCTATGGGACACAGAAACTCCGAGGTACCTATGAAGTGGTGATTTTCTCGTAAGACCATTCCACGAGTGTACCGTGAATATCAGGAATCCGGTAAAACATCAAATCTCCGACATCGCTGCAAGAACGTGATCAGCGACGACGGAAGAGAATAGTCGAACGTGACAGAGGTGCAACCGTTCCCCAAATTGCTGCATTTTGCAAAGCTGGGCCATCAACACATGTCAGAGTGCGAACCATTCAATGAAACATCATCGACATGTGCTTTCGGAGCCGAAGGCTCACTCGTGTATCCTTGATGACACGAAGTTTTACTCCTCGCCTGGGCCCGTCAACACCAACATTGGACTCTTGATGACTGGAAACATGTTGCCTGGCCAGACGAGTCTCGTTTCAAATTGTAATGAGCGGATGGAGGTGTACGGGTGTAGAGACAACCTCATGAATCCATGGACACTGGATGTCATTAGGGGACTGTTCAACCTTGTGGAGGCTCTGTAATGGTGTGGGGCAAGCGCAGTTGAGGTGATACGAGACCCCTGATACCTCTAGATACGACTCTGGCAGGTGACAAGTGCGTAAACATCCTGTCTGATCACCTGCATCCATTCATGTCAATTGTGCATTCTGACGGACTTGAGCAATTCCAGCAAGACAGTGCGATACCCCAAACGTCCAGAATTGCTACAGAGTGGCTCCAGGAACACTCATCTGAGTTTAAATACTTCTACTGGCCACCAAACTCTCCACACATTTGCAGTATTCAACATATCTGGAATGCCTTGCAACGTTCTGTTCAGAAGAGATTACCATCCCCTTGTATTTTTACAGATTTATGCACAGCCCTGCAGGATTTATGGTGTCCATTCCCTGCATCACTGCTTCAGACATTGGTCGCGTCCATGCCACGTAGTTTTGCGGCACTTCTGCCTGATCGCGAGGCCCCTACACGATGTTAGGCAGGTGTACCAGTTTCTTTGGCCCTTCAGTGTATGTCAGATACGAGTATTTGCTTTGATTGAAAGTAATGCTACTGAATAAAGGTGGTCTAGATCACCCTAAGTCCGCTACTAACGCAGTTTAGAAAAGTAACTAAAGAGTCACTCTTTTTTAGAATACGATACAAGGCTGCGAAACGTTTCCACTTTTAAATATTTAGCTCTGCCCCTGCTTGAATATCTTAAAGATTTGTAGATCATTCCTTTACTTTGTTCCCTGTTGTCCACAGAAACTTGGAACATATACTGATGTGAGCATTAATTGTTAACGCCCGTCTCTGGTAGGCAACTGTGTTGTACATAAAGTCTAGATCACCTATCAAATATGATGTGTTTTTGTTGGTATATAAATCAAGTGACTGATTTCAGAATCACATGTAGGAATGCGCCCTAGAGACCGTAATAAGCAGTTCTCGCAATTTTCTACAGTTTTTGTTGTTGCTGGACCTTCTTGTTACATATTTAAATGAGGTGCAATATATTAGTGATATTCGAAGTACATTGTTAGTTTTTCAGTTACAGAAATTTATGGCCTGTAAAAGTCTACATTTTTTTAAAAACTATTTATGCAGTGTGTAAATGATTAAGTCATATTTCGTCGGTCGTGCACCATTTCGTACCTTGAAACAGAATAACGTCTTTTACCATCGAAAATAGGATATTTGCAAATTAACTGAATTTAGTTAACGTCTTAACAATTTTACCCCACTCTAAAATGATTTTTTTTACTTCCCCATAGCTCCAGTTCCAAAAGTATTTAATTTATAACAAATTTATTATAATGGTTTCGCTTCATTTTAGTTCACTTACTGATTATTGGGCTGCAGTACAGACTAATACCGTATATGTAACAAACTATATATCGTACTGACAAGACTTTCTCGACTGTAATGCTTTTAAGTTTCAGTAGAATATTTGTTCCTAGATAGGTGACCATGTTGTACCTTGGTACTTATTTGTACATTTGGGGACATGTTAATTAACCGGACTAAGAATTTCAGAAAAGACTGGGGCACATAAAAAATGAATCTTATTATTTAAAAATGATGTAAAAATTATGTTAAACTTCTATTGCAGGGATGGACATAGATGAAACATGTTCTGTGGTACAACAATCTCTACTGCGTCATTTCAATTTCATTCGCGTTCTACATGTACGGATTACCCACAGATCACGTTTCGCTTTCATATAAGAGCGCATTATTTCGGTCGTATATGGCTTAGAACTTCATTGGACAGTACAGGAGTCGGTGACATTTCTGAATTGTGACGTGACTCCTCAAAAGGCAGGGACACATAAAAGAACCTACGGATTTTGTAAAGGTATCGGCTGTTGATTATTCACGGGAGATGCCTATTTGGTAACTCACTAACTACCGTTCCAGGAACCTTACAAGCAACTTGGTGCGCTACGCAAGAACTACAATCAATATTCCCGTAACTGCTGTCACAGGTTTCTCAACTGTGTTGCCCGAGTGATAAATGGCTCCGTCGCTTACAACTTCAGACGTTTTTCTGACAAATTAATTATTAGCCCGGAGCCCTGAAAGTTAGTCTGGGGTAACTCCAATACTGGAACATCCGTTTATCAATAACGAACTGCGCTGGACTCTGTTAGAATACCTGGCCTTTCGTAGTGTGATTATGAAGCAAATAGTGTTCCGTATTTCCTTTAACAATCAAAATTATAGTCTCGTAATAACAAGAAGTGTCATTTTATCGATGTTCTGTCATACGGTGGCATATTTGCAAGAAAACACTTATTCAGTACCCTTTGCGTAAGGTACGTTCATAAAGGATGCTAGTGATTATAAACGGAAACGATTATTAATATGTTTGAAATACCCTAAAGAGTAAAGTCTACAGATACTGAAACCTGAAGATGACAGATGACCGCTATAGTGATGTGTGTTACTTTAACGTTTTCGATTTTTAAAGTCATTTTGCACATGTTTAATAAAGAATAAAAATCAAAACTATTTGATTTCATACTGAACGTTCACCAGCAAATATTTTCATTTGACCCATTTTCAACACCAGTGAGATAGGATACGTGATTACATTCTCCTAACTAGCCCTTTGTACAAGAAATGTATTTGAAAACTTGTTTATAACATAATATTGAAAGCCACGAATATTTAAGGAAAATTTTCAACATAAAATATGAAACTGGCTTCGACAAATCACATACCAATGTTTTTTTGCATTATAGAGATAACCTCTTTGACTGGTAATCAAAACTTCCTCAGCCCCGGGTTCGGAACCTGCCACCGCATTAATTTTAATTCATAATCAACACTGACAGCCGAAACCTTCCGGCGTAAGAAGTCACCCTAATTCTACCAACGGCTTTGTCAAAGAGGGTAGAGGAGCAGACAGAAGTTCAGGGCACTCTCTCGTTCTTGGTTCGAAAACTGCCACTAAAGGTGAAAGAATCAGTCATGACCAACGCCATGAAGATGAAGAAGGCAATGGAAATCACTGCATTAAAGATACATAACGTGTACCCAAAGGAATGTGGCCTCTAATTTAAAAAGTGTAACGATGATCTCTCCATTGTCAAAAGATTCTGGAATAGCCCCCATTCGGATCTGTAGGAGGGTACTGCCAAATGGGAGGTGGCGGTCAGAAAAAATTGAATAACCAACGGATGGATAATGTTCCACGAGTCGGGACATTGAATTTCAGAAGTTTGAATGTGGTTGAGAAGGTGCAAAATTTGGAAAAAAGAAATGCAAACCGTCAATCTAGATATAGTAGAGCTCAGTGAAATGAAATGGAAAGAAGACAAGGATTTCTGGTCAGATGAGTATGGGGTAATATCAACAGCAGCAGAAAATGGTATAACGGAAAAAGGATTCGTTATGAATAGGAAGGTAGTGGAGAGAGTCTGGTATTATGAACAGTTCATTGATAGAGCTGTTATTATCAGAATCTACAGCAAACCAACACCGACAACGATACTTCAGGTATACATGCCGACGTCACAAGTTGAGGAGATAGAGACAGTATATGAGGACATTGAAAGAATAATACAGTATGTAAAGAGTGATGAGAATTTAATATTCATGAGTGACTGTAATGCAATTGTAGGGGAAGGAGTAGAAGAGCAGGTTACAGGTGAAAATGGCCTTGGGACAAGGAAGGAGTGAGGAGGAACACTAATTGAGTTCTGTAACACACACATCGAAAAAAAGTTTTGCGCCACCTTGTTTCCGCCGGCCACTGTGGCCGAGCGGTTCTAGGCGCTTCAGTCCGGAACCGCACTGCTGCTACGGTCACAAGTTCGAATCCTGCCTGGGCATGAATGTGTGTGATGTCCTTAGGTTAGTTAGGTTTAAGTTGTTCAAAGTCTAGGGGACTGATGACCTCATATGTTAAGTCCCATAGTGCTTAGAGGCATTTTTGAACCTTGTCTCCGCGAGTTCCGGAACTTATACAGAAAACTGAGAGATCAACTTAAACATCATTTCCGCCCTTTTTAGTGCTCATCAAATCCGCACATTGCTTGTTGTACTACCATGCAGCGAGACCTTCACAGATGGTACTCCAGATTGCTGTATACGCCGGTACCTCTAGCACCCAGTATCATTTCCCCTTGCATTGATGCATGCCTGTATTCATCGTGGCATACTATCCATAAGTTCATCAAGGCACAATTCGTCCAGATTGCCCCACCCCTCAACGGCGATTCGGCGTAGATCTCTCAGAGTGGCTAGTGGTTCACGTCGTCGGTAAACGTTTTCTGTCTATCCCAGGGATGATCGATAGTATTTATGTCTGGGGGACATGGTGGCCACTCTAGTAGAGCGATTTAGTTATCCTGAAGGAACTCATTCACAAGATGTTCACGATGGGGGAGCGAATTATTGTCCATGAAGACGAATGCCTCGCCAATATGCTGCCGATATGGTTGCACTATCGGTCGGAGGATGGCATTCACGTATCCTACAGCCGTTACGGCGCCTACCATGACCACCAATGGCGGACGTAGGCGCCACATAATGCCACCCCAAAACAGCAGGGAATCTCCACCTTGCTGCACTCGCTGGACAGTGTGTCGAAGGCGTTCAGCCTAATCAGGTTGCCTCATAATGCTTGCCTGACGATTGTGTGGTTAAGGCACATGCGACATTCATCGGTGAAGAGATCGTGATGCCAATCCTGAGTGGTCCTTCGGGACTATCTGTACCGCGCTGCATAGTGTCTTGGTTGCGAAGATGGACCTCGCCATGGACTTCGTGGGCGAAGTGGCGCATCATGCAGCCTATTGCGCACAGTTTGCGTCGTAACACGATGTCCTGTGGCTGCACGAAAAACATTATTCAAAATGGTGGCGTTGCTGCCAGGGTTTCTCAGTGCCACAATCCGCAGGTAGCGGTAATTAACTGCAGTAGTAGCCCCTCGGCGGCCTGAGCGAGGCATTTCATCGATAGTTCCTGTCTCTCTGTATCTCCTACATATCCGAAAATCATCGCTTTGGTTCACTTCGAGACGCCTGGACACTTCCCTTGTTGAAAGCCCTTCCTGGCAGAAAGTAACAATGCGGATGAGATCGAATCGCGGTATTGACCGTGTAGGCATTGTTGAACTACCGAAAGCACGAGCAGTGTACCTTCCTCCTGGTGAAATGACTGGAACTGATCGGCTGTTTGACTCCCTCCGTCTTAAAGGCGCTGCTCATGCATGGTTCTCTACATCTTTGGACGGGTTTAGAGACATATCTGAACAGTCAAAAGGACTATGTCTGTGATACAATATCCACAGTCAATGTCTCTCTTCAGGAGATCTGGGAATCGGGGTGATCCAAACTTTTTTTATTTGTGTAAATTTCAGTAATAGAGAATACTCTGCCCAAGGTATAATTGGAAAAGACTGGGTGATACGGGAAGATTTCATTTATATTACGTCATGGTGTGACAGTGATTCCGAAATCACAAAGTGGATTGTAAGGCGTATCCAAAAGCAGACGTAGACTCAGATCACCATGTAGTAGTGATGAAGAGCACGCCTAAGTTTAAGTGATAAGTCAGGAAGAATCAAAACGCAAAGAAGTGGGATACCGAAGTACTAAAGAATGAAGGGATACTCTTCTCATTCTCTAAGGCTGTAGACACAGCAATAAGTAATCGCTCAGTAGGCAGTACAGTTGAAGAGGAATGGGCATCTGTAAGAAGGATAATTTCAGACGTTGAAAAGAAAATGTAGATACAAAGAAGATAACTGCGAATAAACCATGGGTAACAGATGAAATACTTCAGTTGGTCGATGAATAGAGGTGGTACAAAAATGTTCAGGGAAATTCAGGATTACGGAAATACAAGTCGCTGAGAAATGAAATAAATAGGAAGTGCATGGAGGCTAAGACGAAGTGGCTGCATGAAAAATGTGAAGAAATCTAAAAAGTAATGATTGTCGGAAGGACTGACTCAGCATATAGGAAAGTCAAAATAACCTTCGGTGAATTTAAAAGTAAGGATGGTAACATCAAGAGTGTAACGGAAATTCCATTGTTACATGCAGATGGGAGAGGGGATAGGTGGAAAAAGTGCCTTAAAGGCACTATAAGGGGGAAGAGTTGTCTGATGTGATACAAGAACAAGTAGGAGTCGATTTAGAACAGGTAGGAGGATCCAATACTAGAATCAGAGTTTAAGAAAGCTTTGGTGGACTTAAGATCCAATAAGGCAGGAGAGATGGATAACATCCCACCAGAATTTGTAAAACTTCATTTTGGTGTTTACAATCTAAGAGTCTGGCGATATACCATCTGACTTTCGGAGAGATATCATCCACACAATGCCGAAGACTGCAAGAGCTGACAAGTGCGAGAAGTATCGGACAATCAGCTTAACACGTCATGCATCTAAGTTGCTTACAAGAATAACATACAGAAGAACGGAAAGGAAAATTGAGAATGTGTTAAATGACGATTAGTTTGGCTTTACGTAAGGTAAAGGCACTTAGGGAGACAATTCTGACGTTGCGGTTGTTACTGGAAGCAAGACTAAAGAAAAATCGAGACATATTCATAGGATTTGTTGACAATGTAAAACGTACAAGATGTTCGAAATTTTCGTTAGAATTGGGGTAAGCTATAGGTAAAGGCCGGTAACATACAATATGTACAAGAGCCAAGACGGAATAATAAGAGTGGACGACGAAGACCGAAGTGTTCGGATTAAAAAGGTGTAAGCCATGAATGTAGTCTTTCGCGCCTGCTCTTCTATTTGTACATCGAGGAAGCAGTGATGGAAATAAAAGAAACGTTCAGAAATGGAATTAAAATTCAACGGCAAAGGATATCAATAATATGATTCGCTGATACATTGCTATCCTGGATGAAAGCGAAGGAGACTTACATGATCTGCTGAATGGAATGCAAAGTGTAATGAGTAAAGAATACGGATTGAGAGAAAATCGAAGAAAGACGAAAGTAATGAGAAGTAGCGGGAACGAGAACAGCGAGAAACTTAACATCATGATTGATGGTCACGAAATAGATGAAGATAAGGTATTTTACTATCTAGGCAGTAAAATAACCAGGTTCGAATCCTGCCTCGGGCATGGATGTGTGTGATGTCCTTAGGTTAGTTAGGTTTAAGTAGTTCTAAGTTCTAGCAGACTGATGACCTCAGAAGTCCCATAATGCTCAGAGCCATTAAAATAACCAATGACGGACGGAGCAAGGACAAAAAAAGCATGCCATCACTGGCAAAAAGGGCATTCATGGCTAATATAAGTCTACTAGTATCAAACGAAGTCATTAATTAGAGGAAAAAATTTCTGAGAATGTATGCCGGAGCGCAGCACTGTATGGCAGTGAAAAATGGACTGTGGGAAAACCGGAATACAAGAGAATGTAAGCTTTTGAGATGTGGTGCTACAGACGAATTGTTGAAAATTAGGTTGTCTGATAAGGTAAGGAATGAGGAGGTTGTGCAAAGAATAAGAGAGGAAAGAAATTTGTGGAAAACAGTGACAAGGAGAAAGGACAGATTGATAGGACATTTCTTAAGACATCAGCGAATGACTTCCAGGGTACTGGAGGGAGCTGTAGAAGGCAAAAAACTGTAGAGGAAGACAGAGATTGTAATATATACTGCATATGATTGAAGACGTAGATTGCAAGTACTTCTCTGAGATGAAGAGGTTGGCACAGGCGAGGAATTCATTGCGGGCTTCACCAGACCAGTCAGAAGACTGATAATTCAAAAAAAAAAAAAAAAAAAAAAAAAAAAAAAAAAAAAAAAAAAAAGTTACCAGACATAGTCATGTACATCCCACTAATTACAAATGATGTAGGTAAATACATAAGTATGAGAAACGCAATAATGTTTCAAACCAGTAGCAGTGATATAAAGGGAAACCATATTACACACCAATGACGTTCATGGATCGGAGGAGATGGTTGCTTGGTTTGATTATCGTGTAACAGACGTATTTAGCCGGGTATGATTGCGCTGTCTCACCTGTCCGCTCACAGCCCATGATTCCTAATACATTTTTCTCAAAATTCTGAAACGTTCTTGATAAATGACAGCACTAAAGTGAGTTGGGTCATCGATGTCCTGAAACGTGGCAATGTCTTATACGTGAATGACCACGTTCAGATAAACATTAGTTTTAAGAACTTCATTCGATACGTAAGGATATAAGGTGGCTTCAGAAAGAAACCCGGTTTTTGTACGGGTAATGAAACTAAAGTTCTAGCCTTTTTAATGAAGCGAGCGCCGATTAGAATGCAGCGCAATGGCAGGCAGGCGGGCGGCCAGAGCGGAGGTAGCTTGCCGCAGAGTGACGCTAAGAGCCGAGCCGGGTGTGGTAGGCCAGCACGGTGACTCGCATGAAGGTGAAAGCGGAAGGACACAGAAAAGCCAGGGGTAGCTTAAAAATACGAAGCAGCATCCACAGGCGGACACACCTTGGGGATGGAGAAGGTGGACTGTTCCTACCAGAGGCTGCCGAAGGGTAAAAAAATAGTTCGTTTGAAAAAAACTTTAAATTAGAACAGAGAGTCAGGGTAAAATTTGCAGAAGAGTGTAAATCAGAAGGGTATATGTGCAGAAAGCAACAGGGAAAGTATAAGGTAAAATGTATCTGTTTTAAGGGAAACCGTGGTGGCTGATGTCACAACAAGCGGTTTAGTGGTGGAGAAGGGCGCACAGCACGCATTAGTTGAGGACTAGCGGTTCGATCAGGGAGCAATACGGATGGCAGGCAGTTGCGCTCCCGCAAGATTACCAACTAAGATTTGCTGTTTGGCTAAATCTGAATAAGACCATGAAAAAGTAACGTTCGTGTAGGTGGTGAAATTATTTTGACTGTGAATGAATGTTTATCTTAATATGCGACGATTACTAAGACATGGACGCAAACAGTTAATCGAACAAAGCTTATTGCGTGCAACATCACGACAGTCATAGAAAACGGTGAGTCAGCTGCTGTGCGCACTCCTGCTATTGCTATTCTGTTTTAGTTTTCTGCCAATGATCATTATGACCAATTGGTTATGATCACGCTTATTTGTATGTGGAGTGTCAAGTGTAAGTAAAGACTGGTTTCCGTAGCATCAGGTAATACAAGATCCTGGCCTTGTGCATTGAAAGACCGACGTGGCAGCTGTTTGAATTATATTAATACGATCACGACTGGGATTAGCGAGATTGAAACAACATCCAAATGAAATCGGTACCCGACAGCGTCTTAAACCCACTTAGAGGGGCATATCCGTCGGACCGCTACCCGGCTGGATTCTGTCGTGCCAGCAACGATTTTGCAATTGGTTTGTAGTAAATTGTATCAAAGTATTTTGAGGCCATCGTGTCTCTAGAATATAAATACTTTTTTCAGAGCTGGGTTTCATTATTTAGTAGCACCGGAATTGCTCTTCAAAACTTCAGCTCTGCGTATTTTTTAAGTCCAGAATCCACAGGGTACCGAATAACGTGCAAGAAGCTGAACTGTAGGTAAGGCTGGTAAGATTACAGGTCGAGAAAGTGCGGAGGCTTACTGCGCTCCCAATGCGCAGGTAAGTCACAAAGAGGACCTGCCACGCACCCCTGTAAATCTACTGCTTACAGTATCAGACAGTCCAAGGGCTACAGTACGTTATAAGACAGGGTTGTCATTCAGCAGCAGGGATGTTACAAGGTGGTACACCAGCCTACGGAATGTTACAGTCCCATCGCTCTAAATGACGTGTACTTTAGTATGATGTATGTATCTCACTATCCTTGAAGAAGTAATTACCTCCTAAATATTGAACGAACTTTGATCACAATCACGCTGTTGTTACCTATGCATGTATGATATGGATCCCCGATGCCCTTAGTTATGTATGAATTTCTGAACAACTCTGAAAACTGCAAATTTATGAAATGGTACTTTTTGTATCTTTAGAGGTAAAATATTTCGTAAGAAATTCTCGTCTTTTCCGCTTATTCCGGCCTTTAGAAGATTGTACCTAAAACTATAATTCCAAACGATATTGCGACTTGAAAACTAGTCTTATCAATAAATATTCAATGAAGGAAATTTACGTCCACGACCGTATACCATTACTTTATACATATATCAGTATATTCTCAGCCACCAATACTTTACAGTCCAAATTTATCTCCAGTAACAGAGTTCGCCCATGTAAATTATATTTTATGAATATGTCTTCAATCCCCTCTTGCACCATTTGTCCTTTATACTTGATCATCGTTTCACGTACCATCCATTTACAATCTTTTAAGCACTCTTTTGTTTGGAAGCAAATTCTAAATGCTACATTCTTAAACTGCTGTGGAATGATATTTCACTTAGTGTTGTTTCAGCTGCCGAGAATTCTTCCGGGTTTTATGGCCGTGGTCCCTGGAACTCTTCTATCCCTGACGTTTCTTCCAAAGCTACGTTGGACATCTTCGGAGGTGCTCCTGGTTGTGCTGAGCCTTGCCGGCAAGACATGCAAGGAACACATTCCATAAAACAGCGTTTCTACTCGATGGAACAGTCTACACCACAGCACCGAGAGATGTAAAGAGAGTGCATGCACTAGGACTGCCGAACAGACAAAGCTTGCTGGCAAACATTCGTATAGTGTTGAGACAATGAACAAAGTTACAAAGCAACGTTGTAGCTGATAAAAGATGCCTACTCTGAGAGCTACGAATGCAGCGTGGAAATAGTGAACGACTGACTAATTAGATGGACTTGCCTCGTTGAAAAGAGGAATGAAGATCAGCCTTTAAAGTGGGTTTGACGTCCCGTCCACGAAAATGTCGTAACAAAAATGGTTCAAATGGCTCTGAGCGCTATGGGACTTAACTGCCGTCCTCATCAGTCCCTTAGAACATAGCACTACTTAAACCTAACCAACCCAAGGACATCACACACATCCATGCCCGAGGCAGGACTCGAACCTGCGACCACAGCGGTGGCGCGGTTACAGACTGTTGCGCCCAGAACCGCTCGGCCACTCCGGCCGGCAAATGTCATAACAGACTTAGTGCAACTTGGCCTTCTCCTTTGCAAAGGAACCATCCTATATAATTTGCCATAAGCAATTAAGGGAACACATGGAAAACCTAAATCTAAATATCTTGTAGCATCTAAATGGCTCCAGCACGTGATGTGGCCGATATCTGCAGCAGTCGATGGCGGATGCTGGACTAAATACGCTGTTCCCACATTTGCTGCTGTCCAAATCTCTATAATAGGCTTACGGTTGCTGTCGCTTCTTTTGTAATTTTCTTTTTCAATTCTTTTAGTCCTAGTGCCCTGCTTCATTGTCAACACCTCGTTAAATACATTAATTCCGCTACATCACCCTCATTTTCAGCGTGAAGGTCACCATCATTATTTGGTAACTACTGCATTTCTTACTACATTTTTCTTTGGTTTCATTCACTGTTCGTCAGCAAATAAGTCAGTAACAATCCTAATTAGTAGGTATTTTCCACGTTGTAAGCACTACTTAACTATAAAAAAATTGTTTATGACAGGACACTGAACTCATCCGAAATAAACCGCGATCTCGAAGGATACAAAAAGACAAAATGTGCAGCCCCTAAAAAAATTTTAACTTCTCCAAAATGTAGATTTGATTAAACTGTCAGTTGCTACGGCGTAAGCTTCCACACATCATAGCACCGAGTCAAGCTGATTCGATAGTTTCCCTAAGGGAAGACAGTCCTGATGTCATTCGGAGATCAACAGAATCATGTAGAATAGTATGTAGTATAAGCGCACCAGTTATGGTTAAAATCCTTTAAGCTGTCTCGCCACATTAACTTCAGTTTCTATTTGGAACGTTTCAATAATCTTCTTTCCATGACTAAGTTCACCGATCTCTCTCTATTGACATGCTATTGTGCGTTACTTATCAAAGTCTCTTGTAGGTCCGACGTCTCTCGCCCCTTCCATTTCATGCCGGTGGAGGCTGCAAACAAATGCTTGTAAGCATCTCGTAGCTGCTAGGTATGGTAGCCCCGTATGTTTGTAGCTAGGTCTGGGGCAGCAGTATGCTTCACAAGAAATTTTTTTTTTTTTTTTTTTTTTGCTCAGCGCACATGAGATTAAATCAACTCAGAACAGTTACATATAGCCGGCCGAAGTGGCCGCGCGGTTCTGGCGCTGCAGTCTGGAACCGCGAGACCGCTACGGTCGCAGGTTCGAATCCTGCCTCGGGCATGGATGTGTGTGATGTCCTTAGGTTAGTTAGGTTTAACTAGTTCTCAGTTCTAGGGGACTAATGACCTCAGCAGTTGAGTCCCATAGTGCTCAGAGCCATTTGAACCATTTTAGTTACATATAAGGCCAGGCTCAAAATATGACTATTCACTTTACTAAGGAAGTACATGGTGATTTTGTGATGGTATTACAGACAGGAATCATGCACAAGGGTAAATGATTCAGTTTGAAACAAGGGACTATAGTCCTGAAACGACCGACTCAAGAGTTGTAAGCGGAAATGGTTCTGAAACTTCAGAGCGTGGAATACCGGTATTGTTGATGCTATGATTGTAGGGTAGGCAACTTTCATAGGTAGTAGTATGGACCAAAACGATGGCATACCTTAAGAGCTGTGAGCACCACATAACCCTTACGGTATGCATTTTAGAGCCCGTGCTGACTGGACTTTTTATCTTGTTTCGGTTCATAGTGACATCTGAAAATAGCGTACCCTACAATCTTAGCAACAGGAGCGCCACTGGTACTTGTATTCAACAGTCAGAGGTATCAGAATGAGTTTTGCTTATACTTTTCGACTCAGGCTTCTCCGCGCCAGGAATCCTCATCTCATATTGATACATTTACCCTAGGTCCGCGTTCACCTTGACCTCAGCTCGCTCCCAAAAGAGGTCACCCCCGGTTCGGTCTACCACTCCCGTTTTTTGGAACTTCGTTCGAAGTTCATCGACATGACTTTCATTTATACAGATGGCTCTAAGACCAATGACGGGGTCGGGTGTTCCTTTATTGTCGAGGCACAAAGTTTCAAATACCGGCTCCATGGCCATTGTTCTGTCTTCACAGCTGAGCTCTTTGCCCTCTACCAGGCTGTTCTTTACATCTGCCGCCACCGACATTCTGCTTATGTCATCTGCTCAGATTCCCTGAGCGCCATCCCGAGCCTCAGTGATCCGTACCCGGTTCACCCTTTCGTACACCGGATCCAACGCTCTCTTCAGCAGCTGGTGGACGTCGGTTCTCCAGTTAGCTTTATGTGGGTTCCTGGCCATGTCGGTATCCCTGGGAACGAAGCTGCAGATGCCGCGGCCAAGGCTGCGGTCCTCCAGCCTCGGACAGCTTCTTGTTGCGTCCCTTCGTCCGATTTTAGCAGGGTGATTTGTCGGCGCATCTTATCTCTGTGGCATGCCGATTGGGCTGCACTTACCGACAACAAGCTTCGGGCCTTAAAACCTCTTCCCGTGGCTTGGACGTCCTCCTCACGCCCTTCTCGGCGGGAGGAGGTCGTTTTAGCCCGGTTAAGAATTGGACACTGCCGGTTCAGCCATCGCCATCTGCTGACGGCTGCGCCGGCGCCGTTCTGCCCATGTGGGCACTTGCTGACGGTTAGACACATTTTAATGTCCTGTCCTGATCTTAACACACTGCGCCTCGATCTTAACCTGCCAAATACTTTCGATGCCATTTTAGCGGATGACGCACGAGCAGCTGCTCGTGTTCTTCGTTTTATCAATTTGACAAACCTCGCTAAGGACATTTGATGATGCTGTTTTTTTTAATCCTATGCCTGTCAGTCTGTCTTTTATCGTGTTTTCCCTTTTAGTTGTTGTGGTCAACTTGTGCCTCGCGGTGCATTCTTAGAGTAGTCAGGGCGCTAATGACCATTGAAGTTGTGCGCCCTAAAACCACAAAAAAAAAAAAAAAAAAACAAACATTTACCCTAGTGCATCATCCCTACAATTTTGTAGCATAATCACAGAATCACCCTGTATTTGTATGTACGTGCTGGCACGCTACTGTTTTTGGATATAAAATTGTATCCTTAGCAAACGCGTATTCAATAAAATCCAAAGAAATCAGCTGCACAGAACGATAACTTTTGTACAGACCAGTTAAAGGAGAATGGCAAACACAAATGCTTTGAGCGAAGGAATAAAAGATTGTAGACGCATATGGATTCAAACAGTTCGCAATTTGAAGGCTGCCACAATCTTTTGAACATATTTCGTCTTCCTCTCGTGACATATATCTTACATGACGTCGTTCGGAGGAGCAAAAGGACACAGCTGTAGAAAACTGCTCGTCACATAGTAGTTCCTTCATCGATTTCGGTAAAACATGTCGCCGTGTATGGGCACAAACTGAGGCCGAAAAAGGGTTCGCACTAATGAGTGATAATAAACAGTTCCTTATTAATGCGAAAAGTGTTATTTCTTTTGTGTTGCACCTTATGAAGGGCATGTTTTATGTTCAAAATGGCTCTGAGTACTATGGGACTTAACTTCTGAGGTCATCAGTCCCCTAGAACTTAGAACTACTTAAACCTAACTAACCTAACGACGTGACACACATTCATGCCAGAGGCAGGATTCGAACCTGCGACCGTAGCGGTCCCACGGTTCCAGACTGTAGCGCCTATAACCGCTCGGCCACTCCGGCCCGCATTGTTTTATGTGTTTGGAGGAAATAAATACCTACGAATAAGAAAATTCTGGGTGTGACACACCCAAAATAGTTCATAAAAGCGCCGTTGTCCTTCCAGGCAAACACTTCGTTTATAACACATGCATACTTCCTCCAGCGTGGGTAGGAACACTTCACTGTGAGTGTCTCGTTGTTACATACGGAGCTGAAAGCCGTTCCCTGTCTACGTTAGACCGCCAGAATTAAATTTACACTGTTCCTTGGACTTACCCGTCAGCCTCGGCTACCTTGCTAATAGACGTGGATTTCTGATGTCAATGGATGATGGATGATGGATGATAGAGCTACGACGTGGCTGCAGCGGTTTGTATCGTGCCAAGAAGTACTTTCGGACACTGCTTATGTGTGTCGGCATCTGTTGGAATACAGTAGCTTAGATGCTGGAAGGATACAAATTATCCTCTTCCATTTTTGCGATCGAACGTTCATCGCACCGTATGATGTGTTGCAAGTGCATTAAGACCATGTAAATATCCGAGGTGAAGCTTCACCGTCCGCCACTGCCATATTGCTGACGTATTACTAATCACGTACTGCCTTGCCATTTTGTGACCTACTACTAAATTCCTTGAAGGATCGGTTTTCCTAAATTTCTCTTCCAAACATTCAGCTCTTTAGAAGAATTTGGCCTCAGGACGTCGGTAAATTCACGATGCTCCTACCTACAAAACAGAAGATCAGATTTGGAACGTTTTAAATGAATAAACACTGATATTTAGAAAAAAGTTTTATGTTGTAAGATAATTATTAAGAGTAGCATAATAAATAAAATGTGTTTTATTGTTCTCTAAAAGGCCAAATAAACTTCATTCGGTAAGTCTTATGGAATGTCACCCAGCAGGACAATTGCTATAGAAAACTGCATTCATTGTTATACATGTGAAAAAATATGTGACCATTACTGTAGACACTTACACGAGTTTAAATTGTAGTTACATTGGCTTGTAGCTAACCAGCTCACAGTGTATGTTTTCCTCTCATTCTAGTGCCTCCGCACAACATCACTGTCGTCGACGAACGGGGCATTGTTGTCCGTGACGTCATTGGGCCGTTCCCTGAGGGCGCGACACCTCAGCTGACATGCATTTCCACGGGAGGTAAGCTGCACTTGCACTGCACGTCGAATCAACATAGCATTGACACATTACAGAGTAACGAACTAAAAGTAACAGTTTTAAACATTATTGTAGAAAAATGTTCTGCCTGAGGTATTCGATTAACACGTCGTCAACGGCTGATCTATTGATTCTTGACATTCCGTACAGTAATAACAAAAAAATCCAATGTCGCCGTATTAAAACAATCCTGTTTACATCGCACTCTAGCTAATATTGAATTAATGGAAGGATTTCTCTTGTAAAAATGAAATTAAAGCTCATCTACATCATGAAGAAGAAGTATCCATCGTAATATTAGAGTAAGTACCACGTACGCTTCAATACTCTGCTGCCAGTTGAAATGAAAAATGTTGATACTTGATAGCGTGATGTCACACATTGTTTTAGCTAGATAATAGCTCTTGTTATATAAAGGGTATGAGTCAGAGATGGAAAAAATTGGAACGTAGCAGAATTGTAGCATACGTTTTAGAGTATATGGCATTTCTAATTGGTATACCATGTTACTTATGAAAATGCTGTCGATTCAGTTTTGTACTTGAAAACTGTAAAAATTAAATCAAATGCCAAGGAGAAAATTTGCAGGGTTCAGTCTGAGGTACAGTCCAAGGAAGTTTCTACTACTATCATTTAAAGTTCCAGTTTAAACTTTGATTACTAGAGACATACACGAAACATAGAAAGGAAAGACATCATCTTCAGACTTGCAACCGTATGACTCTGTATACACAGCGTTCCCATAAAATGGCTTAATAAAGTATTTGTGTTTGATGGATTTTACATTCGTTTGGTAGGGAGCCATTAGACACCCAACGCATGGCCTGATTGCCTTTGAGCTAACTTTCTGATGACTGAATAAACTGCAGGAAGAATACGTTTGGCCGAATAAAAATGGCCCTAAAACATCGTGGGTAATTTTTTATAAGCAAAAATGTTAATTCCACTCAAGCATAAATGATGGCAGTGGAATGAGAGATTGATTCGGAAAATCGTTCAAGATTTTGCTATGTTTTGAACACCACGCTGCAGTTCAGATTAAAGCCCGTAAATCTACTCTGCAGAATTTTTACAAGCCCCTACACCAGTCGTTTGAAAAATTTCAAACTACTTTTTTAATATCAACAGCTTCGCACATGTCTTTCCTCTACGAGAGATGTTCTCGAACTTTTCCTCCGACCAACCACTTTGACAATCCTGGCACTCAGTTGGAACGCCTTCCTTATTTAGAAGTTTAATAACATTTTTAATAAAGGAAAGAGATTTGCTTTGTTCAGTGATCACTTGAAAACTTAAGTTGTAACTACTAACACTGAAATCATAATAAAAGTTGAAAAAAATTAACACCATCAAACTGTCGAAAGAGAAACATAATTTTATTAATAGTTTTTCACGAAGCACTTATACACTTTCGTTGGAAAGCAGTTTGCAAAAACCCGCTCTATGAGTTCATATAACCAGCTAAACCTGGCCAATACGGCCGCTCGATTTAAATAGCGTCCATGTTTCGTTAGTTTCTTTCTCTTGTATCTAACTCTACACATTTTCGCAGATACAGGGCGATGCAAAGCCTTTTGCTCAAAAGTTAGTTCTGGTGTAGCCACTTACAGTGTGACATTGAACGAATAACTAATTGAGATAAAATTTCAGATTTAATTACCATTAGAAAAGCTAGCAAATGGTGTCACATATATGAGTAGACTAACGGTAAATTTCTGATCTAATGTGTTTTAAAAGGACATATATAAAAATTTCTTTTGTGCTAATAGACACCGTATGTTATTTTCACTCTTCGGTAAGTGGTTACTTAGCTCAGGAAAGTGTATCATGAGATATTAATGAGTGGAAAAATGCGAACTATATTGAGGTATTGAATTCTTTGTTTACGAAACTAACAGTGTTGCGAGGAAATAAAGCTTTGATCTTAGTTGTTTGAAGAGCTCAGTAGTGCGTTACTTCCAGTTAGAAACACTATTAATACCCAAGTTCATCTTAATTACTTCATTGCCAGTTTTAAATCTTCAGTTTGGTTCTGTCTCTCTCCTGCTGTTCTATGCATTCGCTGTCACGGCGTCTTGGAGTTCCTTTATAATACACGCCTCAAAGGGTAAGGGTTGCTTCGTTCTGAATATGGTATTGTGAGAGAAAGTCCAAAGTTTTCTTAATTAACTGACTAATTACGTCGTCGATGTAACTTAACTTCTTTGGTCCCCGATTTCTTTATGGGAAAGAAAAATTTGTGTCTTGTGCTGTCCACTTTTAAATGGGGTCCTCAAGGAGAGTAGACGCATTATTTATAAGCCTGAGAACTCAGACGTCTCTAGCTTTCATATATATCTGTAAAGTTTGCGTTACCGTATCCGATACTATCAACAGCACTGGACCCTTACAAATATTCGGTTTACCTCCGGTTGTTATTAATACAGTAACTTTTCGACCGATAGTCAAGAGTATCGCAGTGTAGTCGCGCTTCTTAGAAAATAGGGCAAACCAACCGCAAATCGCATATGTGCTGAATCTTAATCTCAGCTCATTGTCATATTTCTCCCAGACTAGTCTCATTAACGAATCCTAAGAACTTGCTGAGTATTGATGGGGTACATCCATAACGCTGCTTGACTCTTGTGCATCCGTCACAATATTACTCCTTCGTTGAGACATAGTTACGAAATGTAAGACCCTTATTAGTTTAGAGCAGTACATTTATCAACGCTATAGCTCCATTGTGCTTTGCCGGAGACATAATCGAAAGCCCCCGTAATCTGATGGGATGTTACCTACCACTGTTCTCAGACAGCCTATATTGCTCTGCGCCCATGCCCGGCTTTGTTGTGTTCCGTATAACACTGTCTGCTTAGTGGAACTGCCTCTGGGCGCGATGTGTCTCTGCAATGCCTTTGTGCTAATATCTTACTGAGAAGGCGCGTAATTTCGGTTTGGTTTGTGGTTGGGGTCTGGTTTTACGCGAGTTTCTAATTCTCTCTGTTTGATAAGAGATACAATTTGCCTTTCTTAAGGGCCGTAATTTTATTTCTTCGGAAGGAAGTTCAAGTCCAATTAACGTTAAGTCTGTTTCGCATTATTGCTAAATAGAATAACAATGCGTAAACATTCGAAGAAATTGCCAAATCTAAATGAAACATTTCAGACTTCTTAGTCTCCATAAAAGATATTATGATGGAGAAACTCCATTTGCTCCGAGTACAGTAAACTGTATGACTGTGTGACGGCTTGCAAACTATACCTTCAGAACTACATCCGCCTGATATGTAAGACAGCATGTAAGTGTTGTGTGGGATCCTGCTGAAAAGTATCCATGGAGATCCGAAATCAGGACTTGTGTGTCGCAATAAAGAACTTTCTGCATAGGAAAAACACCTTTTCGTTAATTCTACTACTAAAGAGGCCTAATTACTGCAATGAATTGCTATCACACCTTCTTCCTATCATAGATACTATTATTCAATGTAAACACAACACACACAAAAACAACGAATAAGTAGTGCAGTATCTATAATCGACAATTGAGGGTGACGAATCACTAGCTCTATTCCCGCCTCCTCCTATTATCGATAAAGATTCGTTATTTCTGGAGGACTGTGTGTCCTAGGTATTTAAGAAATATTAAAAGAGTCTAGAACATTGGCTTTATCTACAATGCTCAACAGAAAGGATCATTTTTTCGAAACCCCTTAATTGTCTCAAATTACGACCCCTCAGTTTGAAACTTGAAGGTTCCTACAACTCTCCAATGTAACTGTGTAAAAGCGTGGCGCCTTGCTACGTCACCCTTGCTCTCAAAGACGCTTCAAACAGCAAGGTGTCGACACGTACGGGAAAAGGGCCAGACCTCAGAAGTTCATGAGAGTGTAAAGTGGGTTAATGAGGTTCATTGGACACCACATTTCACCACAATTATGCCCAACGCCTCCGTGGAAGTGTCACACGATAGGAAGATTATCACACCCCGTCGTACAAACATTTTACCCCCCCCCCCCCCCCCTTCGTTTGACTCCTGTGCTATGCAGGTCAGAACTGTGATGCATACCGTTGAAATCAAGTGGTTTCCTTAAGACTGGCCAAGAAATACTTCAGACACACCGCCGCTCATAATCGACGCGAAAAGCCCTCAGGAGGTGGCATAAAGGTCGTCAGTGAGACAATCCCTTTCCTTGAGACGTTGATTCCCGCATATTTCGCGGTCGAAAAGGACAATCTGCGAGCTATGAGTAACAAGAAGACGTTCTTTACTGTCTTTAATGCTTCTAACATTTTTATGAAGCTTCAAACATTCTCTAAGAACATCATGGGCTAGCAACCACTTTGAATGTAATCTCACACCTTTGGAGTGCAGTGCGACTGCAGTTCTTGCTCCGGTGTACTAGGTGGAACAACTAACACCGTCCACAACCACTCGACGCAATTTGTACGTGATCCGAAACAGCAAAAGAGTCTTCCGCAGTTTCAGCGCTCCGAGTTCACGCCTCCTGTGGCGAAAGTGTCCCGCTAGGACTCCACAGTTCGGCATTAACCTCGGCAGCACCACACCCCGCTCCCCATTTATTGAGAATTTTAAAAATGTACCTTTTCAGAGAAAACCTTCGAAGTAGTGCTAGACAACTGTCGCTAAACATCCGTTGACACTAACCTTCCTGCAAGCGCCTCTCAAGCTCTTCTCAGTACAGAAAATACGGAGGTGTGGAGGGGGTGGGGGGCTGGTAGGAGCCGAATTATAATGAAGATATTGGTTATTGCTCAAATGAGGGCCGTTTTACTCATGCATGTGGCATTGATGCACAACATGTCGCAGCCCAAGATATCCTTAAAGAGGGGTTGAAGACTCAGGGAGACATCAGCATTATCAGGAACATGTACCTATTGCTCATCGCACTGCAGATTGTCGTTTCTGTCCACGAAAATTGTAGGAATCAACGTTCCGAAGAATGAGGGTGGTTTCATTGACGGCCTTTCTGCCACCGCCTGGGGCTTTTTAGTGTCTGTCGATTCGGAGCGGTGGTGTGTCTGAAATGTTTTCATCGGACACTTTTAAGAAAACCGCGTGATTTCAACGCAGGGCGTCGTGGTTCTGGCCTGCATAGCAGAGGCGACAAAAGAAAGTGTGAAATGTGGGTAAGACAGGGTGTGACGAACTTCCCATCGTATGACACGTCCCTGGCGGCGATCGGCAGAATTGTGGTGAAATTTGGTGACAGTTTTCGTGTTCCTTGTTCCCTGAACCATCGTCCAGTCCGAGGATGACGTCGCAGGTCCCCATGCTTTTTCACCATTACATAGGAATGCTGCAGGCACCTGAAGTGGGCAACATAATCGTCGCAGTGGGAGACAGTTACGGGGTTTCCAAAAAGTGATCCTTTAATTTTGTTGCACAGCATTCTCCTTTGAAGCTTGTAGTTCAGTTCTAACTGTACTTCGTATGTGTTTAATGTAACTGCTTCCTGAGTCATCAGCTTTGTGACAGGTATGCTGCGTTCGCCAGCAATTCCTCTTCTGTGCCAACCTTTTCATCTCGGAGCTTCATTTTCAACGTACGTTCACAATTATGTTGCAGTTATTACCCTCTACAGCTCCCTCTTGTACCATGGAAGTTATTAAGCAATGTCTTAACACATGACCTACCATTCCGTTCCTTCGTCTTGTCAGTGATCTCCATATAGTTTTTTCCTTCCCGATTCTCTGCAGAACCTCCTCATTCCTTACCTCATCAGTATTAGAGCCGCTGATAAAATATCGATATTCAATATTTTTCAACAAAATATCAATATATATTGGAGACATTCTTTTTCCCAATAAATCTGTTACTACATGCCAAAACAAGTGCGATATTTTTATTTTATACTAATTTTTTCACAGTTTTCGGTAAATATGAGAAATTGATCTTTCAAAATGGTAGATGGCTTAATTTTACACTCTGTGATAGAGTCTTACTACTTTTTGCGGTTTCATCATTTCCAGTCATTGTACAAAGTTGTTAAGGCTTTCGTGGCCACTTGTTGACAAACTGCTTATTGACTTCTGTCTCGGGTTCTTCGGCTGACGTTCATCTAATGACTTTTCTGACGTTTCGCCAGCACGAGTGGCTGGCATTGTCAAGGCTTCACCCTCCATTGCCGCTGGTGAACTGGAGTCGAGCTCGCGGCCGCAGACTATATGTACATGGCGCGCCAACGTCCGAGGGTTTCTCCGCAGTCATTTCCGGTGCGGTTCTCCTCTTGCTACCTGCGACGGTCGTTCGTTGCAATACGGGAAGCCAGGATCCGTTTACCTTAAGGCTTTCCTCTTTCTTGTTGAAACTGTTCGCGTGTTTTTGTATTTCCACAGCTTCTCTGAACAAGCGCGTGAGATACTGCATCTCTACAGCCAGAACTTCCGTGTCGGCGAATTTTATTACATGGTCGGTCTCATTCAGTGCGTGCTCTGCCACGGCCGATTTCTCCACCTGCCCCACCCTGCAATGTTGCTTATGCTCTTTGATCCTGGTGTTAATTAATCGTCCAGTCATTCCGACATAAACTTTTCCGCATGTGCATGGTATACGGTATATTCCCGACATTGCAAGTGGGTCTCTTTTCTCCTTCACCGATCTAAGACACACTTTGATCTTCCTTGTCGGTTTGAAAGCGTCTTTACGCCATGTTTGCGCAATATACGGCCGATTCTGTCCGTCACTCTGGGAACGTATGGCAGAAAGGCCGTACCCGACATTTCTTTTTCTGGTTCCTTACTTCCCCGAGTGTTACACTTCTAATATAATTTGTGGGGTACCTATTGCTCCTCAGAACAGTTTCCTGGTGTTACATTTCTCGTTTGAGGTGTTGCGGCTCACATATTTGTCCTGCTCTCGTTACGAGCGTATTAATCTTGCCTCTTTTCTGGCTCGGGTGGTGGTTTGACAGTTTGTACAGGTATCGGTCCGTGCGTGTCGGTTTTCGATACACGCTATGCCCCATATTTTCGCCGTTCCTTGTGAGCAGCACATCTAGAAATGGCAGTTTCTTGTCCTTTTCTACTTCCATGGTAAATGTTATGTTGGCATGGAGGCTGTTCAAGTGTCTTAGGAAGTCACCGAGCTGTTCCTCACCATGGCTCCACACCACAAAAGTATCATCGACGTACCTGTACCACACCTTAGGTTTGCAAGTCGCCGAGTCCAGTTCCTGTGCTTCGAATTGTTCCATGAAGAAGTTGGCCACCACTGGACTGAGAGGACTACCCATGGCGACGCCTTCCAGCTGTTCGTAGAAATCGCCATTCCACGTGAAATAGCTCGTGGTGAGACATGCATGGAAGAGCTTTTTGATGTCTTGCGGAAAAATGGAACCGATGTGCTCAAGAGCGTCACTGAGTGGCACTTTCGTAAATAACGAAACAACATCAAAGCCGACCAGGATGTCGTTTGGTACAAGTTTCAGTTTCTTCAGCTGCCCAATGAAATGTCCTGAGTCCTTAATGTATGTGTCGGTCTTCCCCACGTGTGGCTGGAGCAGAGAGGCCAAGTGTTTTGCCAGTTTATACGTCGGTGAGCCAGGAGCGCTAACAATCGGTCTCAGTGGAACGTTGTTTTTATGGACCTTGGGTAATCCATAGAGCCGAGATGGTAGGGCTTCTGTGTTGCGCAGGTTTCTCTGTATGTCCGCCGGCAGAGAAGACATCTTGATTAATCGATTCGTATTCCGTGTGATACGCTGCGTCGGATCTGCGCATAGTTTTAGGTACGTTGTCGGATCTAATAGGTCTCGGATCTTTTGCTCGTAATGTTCGGTCTTCATTACGACGGTCGCATTCCCCTTATCGGCAGGCAGTACCAATATACACTTGTCGGCGTTGAGATTCATAATGGCTTGTACCTCTTCTTTCTTCAGGTTGCAAGCTGGTGGTTTTGCTCGGAGCAGTATCCTGGCTGTTTCAGTGCGTATTTCCTCTGCCCTTTCACAAGGAAGGGTCCGAATGGCTGTTTCGGTGTTGGCAATGATGTCCTCCATAGGTATAGTTCTCAGGATGATAGCGAAATTCCCTCCTTTCTAAATAACAGACAGTTCCTTTTGGGTCAGTTGTCGTTCAGTGAGGTTGATCACTGTGTGTGACATGTCGGGAATCGCCTTGTCGGTCTGCTTCCGGAATCTTTCAAACTTTTTCTTGTGTCACTCGGTGCAGCGCTCGAGTTCGATCTGCATGCTCCTGTGAGTGATGCTGTCGATCTTATTCCAGTCGTATTGATGCACTCTGCTACTTAGTTGATAGAAAATGTCCAGAAGTTCCTGATCCGTTCTTGCAAAGTCTCTCCGTGTTGTAAGTATTCGCTCACGAAGAAAAGCTCGTTCCATTCTTTCGTAGATACGATGTGCTTGAGCGCGAGTGAATAGGCGCTTACATCTCAAGAACTTCGGTGTAGCACATTCATCTCGGCACCGTGGCAGAAAGGCGAGAGAGGACACCAGTCGCACTTTCTTCTTGCGTCGTTGGTTAAGGCGTCCATACAATCTGAAAATCTCCTTCCCGTAGAGGCGTAATACGAAATTGTTAAGGCTCTCGTGGCCACTTGTTGACAAACTGCCTATTGGCTTCTGTCTCGGGTTCTTCGGCCGACCTTCATCTAATGATTTTTCTGACGTTTCGCCAGCACGAGTGGGTGGCATTGTCAAAACTTCACCCTCCATTGCCGGTGGTGAACTGCAGCCGAGCTCGCGGCCGCAGACTATATGTACATGGTTCGCCAACGTCCGAGGGCTTCTTCGCGGTCATTTCTGGTGCGGTTCTCCTCTTGCTACCCGCGACGGCCGTTCGCTGCAGCACGGGAAGCCAGGATCCATTTACCTTAAGGCTTTCCTCTTTCTTGTTGAAACTGTTCGCGTGTTTTTGTATTTCTACAGCTTCTCTGAACAAGCGCTTGTGATAGTGCTTCTCTACAGCCAGAACTTCCTTGTCGGCGAATTTTATTACATGGTCGGCATCATTCAGTGCGTGCGCTGCCACGGCTAATTTCTCTACCTGCCCCAACCTGCAATGCCGTTTATGCTCTTAGATCCTGGTGTTAATTGATCGTCCAGTCATTCCGACATAAACTATTCCACATGTGCATGGTATACGGTATATTCCTGACATTGCAAGTGGGTCTCTTTTCTCCTTCGCCGATCTAGGACACTCTTTGATCTTGCTTGTCGGTTTGAAATCGTCTTCAGGCAATGTTTGCGCAATATACGGCCGATTCTGTCCGTCACTCTGGGAATGTATGGCAGAAAGGCCGTACCCGACATTGCTTTTTCTGGTTCCTTACTTCCCCGAGTATTTAGCTCTGTTACACTTCTAATATAATTTGTGGAGTTCTAATTGCTCCTCAGAACAGTTTCCAGGTGTTGCATTTCTCGCTCGAGGTGTTGCGGCTCACATATTCGTCCTGCTCTCGTTACGAGCGTACTAATCATGCCTCTTTTCTGGCTCGGGTGGTGGTTTGATAGTTTCTGCAGGTATTACTCCGTGGGTGTCGGTTTTCGATACACGTTGTGACCCAGGTTTTCGCCGTCCCTTGTGACCAGCACATCTAGAAATGGCAGTTTCTTGTCCTTTTCTACTTCCATGATAAATGTTATGTTGGCATGGAGGCTGTTCAAGTGTCTTAGGAAGTCACCGAGCTGTTCTTCACCATGGCTCCATATCAAGAAAGAGGAAAGTCTTAAGGTAAACGGATCCTGGCTTCCCGTACAGCAGCGAACGGCCGTCGCAGGTAGCAAGAGGAGAACCGCACCGAAAATGACCGTTGAGAAGCCCTCGGATGTTGGCGCGCCAGTCTGCGGCCGCGAGCTCGGCTGAAGTTCACCACCGGCAATGGAGGGTGAAGCTTTGACAATGCCAGCCACTCGTGCTGGCGAAACGTCAGAAAAATCATTAGATGAACGTCGGCCGAAGAACCTGAGACAGAAGCCAATAGGCAGTTTGTCCAGACATTGTCTTTCACTGTGTGAAGCAAGTATAGGTGGCACAAAGAGGAAGTCCGATTGCACTGGGGGTGGCAGTGTGAATGGGATAACAAGATTTCCGATGTGAGAACAGTTTTTAACGCCACTAGTGTGCTGTTTCTTCACATCGGCTTTCTTCAGAGACATTTACTGAATATGATTGACTCAAATATGAGTGACAAGATTGGACTATGCGGCAGGTAGAGGCATGTGAGGGGAAACGCTGTTGTAATCGTCGCTCGGCGATACCAGCAGAAACTGAAATGTTTAACTTCACCACGCAATTTTGACACTACAACTGCTAGGTCACTGCAGTTGGCAAAAATGAAAAAAAAAAACAAAAAAAACAGGAATGTCGAAATGAAATATTGCAGATAAATCCTATATGTGACGAAACCGATCGACTGACACAGAGGACACCTTTTATTGTGACACTTCCAACAGTTACCATTATTAGCAAAGCAGTTATCGCCAAGCGTGAACGTCAATCCTTTTCTTCCCAGTCCTTTCTCTAAGAGTGATAGGCAGGCTGCTAGCTTGTTGATATGCATAGCAGCTGATAACATATCGACACTTAAATATGCAGCTCTAAACTGGCAGCGTATTTACCATGTACTCCCAATATTTTTATAGTCCTGCACCCCGATGTTTGTTTTGTCGGTACATCGAAATATGGACATCTGTTCCGATATACAGACAGGATGTGTACAAGTCATTTTAAATATCGATATATTGGACTCCCGATTCTTTTAAAAATATTAACACTTCTAATCAGTAGATTTCTCCAATTTACTCGCAGTCCATGTTCTGTACTCGTTAGAGTGTTCAACACTTCCAATGAGGATAGCTGTTTCATCAGCGAATATTATCACTGATATTCTTTCACTTTGAAATTTGATTCTGCTCTTGAAACATTCTTTTATTGTCGTCATTGCTTCTTCGATCTGTAGATGGAAGAGCAGGGGCGAAAAGCTGTCTTACACCCTTTTTAATCCACGACCTTCGTTCTTGGACTTCCCTTCCCATTATTCCCTCTTGGTTCCTGTACATTTTCTATGTAACCCATCTTTCCCTATACCTTACCCCTATTTTTCTCAGAATTGAACATCTTGCGCCATTTTACATCGTCGAACGCTTTTTCCATATCGACAATTCCTGTGAACATCTCTTGGTTTTCTTCAGTCTTGCTACAGTTATCAACTGAAGAGTCAGAATTACTTCTTTCCTGAATTTACCTTTCCTAAAGCCATACTCATTTTCATCTAACCCATCCTCAATTTCCTTTCTTGTGTGTATTGTTCTTGTCAGCGACATTGATGCATGAGCTGTTAAGCAGATGGTACGTTGATTTTCGCAGTGGTCGAGTCATACAATGTTTGAAACTATGTGGATGAGGTTTTCCAGAAAATCAGACTCATACATTCAAAACACCAACGTGAAAAGCCGTCTTGCTGCCAATTCACCCAATGGTTTTAGAAATTCCAGTTGAATGTTATCTATCCTTCCTGCCTTATTTGACCTTAAATTTTCCAAAGCTCTTTTAAATTCAAATTCTAATACTAGATCCCTTATGTCTTCTATATCGACTCTTGTTTCTTTTTCTATGACATCAGTTAAGTCTTGCACCTCAGAGAGGCTTTCGGTGTACACTTTCCACTTACCCGCTCTTTCCTGTGCATTTTACAGTTTAATTCCCATTGAACAGTAATGTTACCATCCTTTTCTATATTGTAATTCATTTCTTCCGACAATAATTTCTTTTTCGATTTTTTCACATCTTTCACGCAGCCATTTTGTCTTAGCTTCCCTGTACTTCCTATGTATTCCATGCCCAATTAACATGTATTTCTGGATTCCTGAATTTCTCATAACGTTCTTGTACTCTCATCTTTCATCGATCAGCTGAAATATTTATTCTGTTATCCGTGGTTTCTTGGCAGCTACCTTCTATGTACCTCTGTTTTTCTTTCCTTCCTTAGTTATTGCCCTTTTCAGAGATGTGCGTTCCTCTTCAAGTCATCTGCGTGCTGAGCTATTCCTTATCGCAGTATCTATAGCTTCCTTAATACTTCCGTAACGCGATTTTTTGCGCTTTAACTCAACCTGACTAGTCTCTTAAATTTCAGCCTACTCTTCATCGCTACTAAATATCGATCTATCCATATTTGCTCTTGGTACTATCTAATTCCGGAAGCTCTGCCTGAACATGATGTAATATAACTGTAATCTTCAAGTACCTCCCGGCCTTTTCCAAATATACCTCCTCCTCTTGTTATCCTTGGACAAAGTATTCACTGTTATCATCTGAAATTTATTGCAGAACGCAATTAGACCTTCTCCTCTCTCATTCCTACTACAGAGCCCATGTTCTTCCGTAACCCTTACTTCCACTCCACCTACAACTGCATTCCAGTCTCCTATCAATATAATTTTTTCATCTCCATTTACATAGTGAGTTACACGTTCAGTATCCTCATTTACTTTCCCTCTCTTTTCATCTTCGGCTTGTGACGTCGGCACTTATATCTGAACTATAATTATCGGTGTTGGTTTGCTGACGATTTTGATGAGAATAACCATATCACTGAAGTATTCCCAGTAATTCTCTCTCCGCCCTACGTTCCTTTTCATAACGAATTCTATTCCCGTTAAACAATTTTCCGCTGCTGTTTATATTATACCTGACTTGAAACCCTTGTCTTCTTTCCATTTCAGTTCACTGACCTGCATTCAATCTAGTATGAGCCCTAGCATTTCCCTTTTCAAATTTTCTAGTTTCCCTACCACATTCCAAAATGTGACATTCGCGGCTCGGCTCGTAGAATGTTACCCCCTCATTGGTTATTCATTTTTTCTCATGGTCATCTCCCCTTCTGCAGTCCCCTCCCGGAGTCGAGAATCGGGAATTTTTCGAAAAACTTTTGGCCATGGAGAGATCATTATGAAAATATTTCAATTACAGGAACACGTCCTGTGGATACACATATGTGTCTTTAAGGCAGTGGTTTCCGCTGCTTTCTGCATCCTCAAGCCGTTGATCATTGCTTATTCTTCCGAGCCGAAGGGCAAGAGTGTGCCCAGAACCTCTATCCGCAAGTACTCCCTCGTTGACATGGCCTTTGGCTGAATAAGGGTAACTTCTTACGCTGGAACTCTTCAGCCGCCAATTCTGATGATTTTTGTTAAAAATTTAAGCGGTGGTGGGTTTCGAATCCTGGACAGAGGACGTTTTGATTACTAATCACAGATGCTATTCTTAGACCATAACACTTAAACATTACGTGTTTACAATATTCCAAAGCAATTAAAAACCCAGCATGCTGTACGTACAGAACACTGCTGATGCATTACAGCAGCGACTAAATGTGGAGACCATCAACGTTGTTACAAGCATTGTGCCTACGAAGCATGTTCTGGTACACATTCTGCAACCCATCTCCTGTCTCTCCAATTTCTAATGCAGCGGCCCGAACGCTTGCCAGCAGATCGCCCTCTGTGTCTAGTGGAGTCTCTTGCATGTGATCCCGCAACAAGTACTCCATAAAAGTTAAATCCAGCGATCGCAGTGACCACATGGTTGGACCACCTTGGCCTATTCATCATTCACCATATCGTCTATTGAGATGTCGCCGAATCGCACGTGAGAAGTGAGGTGGTGCACCATCATGCTGAAACCACATTCCTGACAAATATTTAGCTTCCAGAAAAAGAGTCAAATACGTATTTCAGGAAGATCAAGTATACAGGACCAGTTTACTTGAATGGAACGAGAAAAGGCGCATTCACATGACAGTCCAGAATACCTGCCCACACGTTAATATCAAACCGGTGGTAAATCCCTGAACATGCGTGGCACGAGAGTTTTCGTCTGTTCAGACATGGCTGTTTCGAAAATTCAAAACACAGTCCTTAGTGACATTACGTTCATCTGTGAACAGAACTCGACGTGGAATCAGGGGTATGTCGATGCAGCAGTGCTGAATATCTTCCAAATTCTGGCGTGTGGCGTCGCCGTGAACCACTACAGTCCTGCCTCCTCACGGTGAATGTACTTGTTTCTCCAAGCCGCTGCATAACGTGGGTAAAAAGTAGCGGAAACGCTATAGATACAGCCGACTAACAGCTCAGCATGTTCGGTTAGAGGGTTAGCTACTCCCTGTAATAAAAAAACTGAGTCAACAGATCAATCAAGAACCTCAACGTGTGTCATCGGACGTCCGCCCCGAACAAATTCCACGAACAATATAGAAGAAAATGAGATAAAAAAACTAACAGTCCTTGCGTTACCTTGAGCTTCGCCATGTAGAAGTAGCATGTTTGTGTATTCCAAAACCGTGGGCCGAACCATGTTTACTGTATCGGAGACGCACAGACATTGAATAGGTCTCGCAGCAAGGCAGACATTACGTGACAGAGTGTGGCCGTCTGACGTAATGCACGTCATCCTGTCTACACTATTGCATACTAAAACAAGCAACTCTGAGACTTCCAACAGACGTGGAAGCGTTACACATCTGGACACAAACAGTCGTAGAACGGAAACGGTACGTTTCCGAGCATGGGTTCCTATTCAAAATCTTATGTAGTCATCAGCCTCTACAAGTCTAGTAATTTGCAACTGGAATCTCCGACCACCCTGTATTTGGAGTGGCATGTGAAATGTATGAAACGTCCCCCCACCCCTCCCCAAGTTTGGTAGCAATGCAGGATCTAATCACTCATGAATTACTCGAAATTTCGTATCCGTGCAAACACGTAGCCTCTGTTCCTCGTCGAATCGACGCTGTTGACAATGTGAGAGGCGGTGTATCACGGCAGTAGTGTGATGTCTCCTGGGGCTTATTTGAGTATTCTAAGTCATTGGACGTTATTGAACTTTCACTGCTGATTTTTCCAGTACTTTCAGAAACTTTTAACTAGAGAAACTTGAAAAAATAGCACTAAAACATGTACGTACCTGGTCGTTGTAACTAAAATGCAGTTACTCGCAGATGTCCTGTGTAGGCTGTAATATATGGCAGCGAAACACGGTAAATATTCTAATGCGTTAATGCGGAACCGATTAACGGGAGAAAAAAAGTTAGTTCCACTTTTGACCACCAGGTGCAGATGTGGAACAGTGAAGGCAAGAAAGGCGTATAGAAATGGTTCCATATGTAATGGCTCAGGAATCGGACGCGCACAGAAACGGTATAACAAGTGAAAAAGTTGTGATTTTATTATTAATTGCTGCTTACACAGTTTGTTCAAGACGAGCACCGGAGACGTAGACGAGACGGTGTACAGCTTCAGATTTGCGCCTGGTGGCCAAAATTGGAACATTTTTTTCCAGCTTAAATCGGTTCCACACTAACACATTAGCAGTTCTACCAAGTTTCGCTGCCATACGGTAATTACAGCCGACACTTCTGTGAGTATCAGCACATTAATTATAATCTCCCGGTATTTCATGCTGGGGGCAGAGGTGTGTGTGTGTGTGGGGGGGGGGGGGGGGCGGGGAGGGACAAATTTTTTTCCGGTGTGCTTACATAAGCGAAAGCACTGACTCAGTCGCTGTGCATAGCTGGGTAACGTGTTCCAGGTTTTCAAGACACTACGGTATCACTGAATCAATGAAAACAGATGAGTATTATGTCAGCCTCAGCAGACTACGTGAAGCAGAGGCTCGAACGAAGAACTAGTATCAGTATTGGTAATCACTTTCCTACAGAAACACAGGCTAAACGAAATTGCATAGGTGCTTCCTGTGCGTGTTGGGCTCGAAGGAAGACCCAACCACCCTAATAAGGTATGTGGAACTATCTGGCTGCTTTCTTTGGTGGTGAAGGAGGTATTGTGTAAGACAGAAAAAACTGAACAGTTACCGCCCACAAAGTTAGGGAGCGTAATGGGGAGAATTAACCTGTTAGTAACCAAACCGGAAATTATTCCATAGTTGGTAGGGATGAGGCAAATTATATCGTATTGCTCGAAGGAACCGCAGAAAGGAAATATATAGAGTGACCCAAAAGTCAGTTAACATTTCAAAATTCAATGCTTCACGGAATAATGTAAGTAGAGAAGTAAAATTTGACACACATGCTTGAAATGACACGGGATTTTATTGAAACCGAGATAGTTCACCAAATTACCAGTAGATGGAGCTTCGCATGAAACAGAAGCAATAGTTAGCGTAACAATAGATTTTTAACAAAGGGGGTGTTCTTTATAACAAATGCGCAACATGTCAGCCGTCTTTCACAAACAGTATGTGTAGTGTCTTGTGAACAGTACTGTATAGCATATCAGTAGGTACAGAAAGAAACTGACGTCGGAAGGTGTCTTCTAGCATGCCTAATGAGGTCGGACGATCACGGTAGACTTGCAACTTCATCTAACCATACACCCAATAATCACACGGATTAGGGTCTGTGGACAAGCATGACGAAAATGGTGACTCGGCACGCGATCCTCACCAAATGTTGTGCGCAAGAGATCTTTCACACGTGGGATGAAGCGCCATCCTCCATAAAAGTTGTCCCAGAAGGTGTTTATAAGCCAGGCTCATTTTATACATTTTTCTCATGCGGCGTCACTGACGTGTTTCTGTCCAACGTCATCTGATGGCCAGCTGTTGTATTCGTTCTTCGTTTCAGTAAAACTCTAGGCACGTGTGTCAACTTTTACCACTCTAGCTACATTATTCCGTATATTACTGCTTTTACATATGTTAACGGACTTTCCGGTCACCCTGTAGTTCGGGACGGTAGAGATGAAGTGCACAAAACAGATTATGGAGAACGACTGGTGAAGTGATTATGTAGATTAACACCATGTAGAGTGAGATAGAGGACAGCGTCAAACCACTGATAAGACTGATGAATTAGAAAAGAAAGTGAGGTTATTAGGTTTTCAGTAGCACTTTCTCATGCGATCCAAGTTGTCAGCAATGTTGTAAGTCTACCAGTGATAGTTTGAAGGCCACTTTTTTAAACTTTTTATGTGTCATTTATATTTTTACACGTTATTTCGTTCGATCTTCAAGGAAATAGCGTGTATAAGCTTAATGTAACCTCACAAAATATGTCACACATTGGGTGTAAGAACTATTCAGGTAATAACCCCTTTAAACATGAAAAGTGACATACTGACAGAGTGAAACTGTGTGTAGGACCGGCACCGGGACTTTACCTTTCACAGGTAATCGCTCCACCGACTGAACATCCACGTCTGACTCATGAACCGCTCCTCTCCTCCTCCTCCCCTCCAAGGGTTTACTTCCGTCAGTACCTCATCTCCTACCATTCCAGACTTTGCAGTAACGCACCTGCGAACCTTGCAGAATATTGAAGGCCTATGGCACAAATTCCTGGCGGAAGTGAAACTGTGAGAACGGGTCGTGGGTCTTGGGTCTTCAGCAGTTGGAACTATTGCTTGTGAAAAGCAGAGGTCCCGAGTTCGTGACTCGATCCTGGACACAGTTTTAACTTACCAGGAATTTCATATCAGCGCACACTCCGCTCCAGAGTGCATACACATTCTGCATAAAATTGATGTAAACTAGCTTATTTAACTTGAATGAATACGAAAGACTTTAATTCGTTCTGCTCTAGTGGCAATCGGGCTCGAGGTCTTCTTTCGACAGCTCGACATTATTTGTACCGCATGCTACAATGTTTTGACACGTACCAAAAAATTAATGTTCTTACCACCGAACTCAATTCAGTTTAGTGAGTACCGCTGTCAAAATAATATGAGACAGTGACCCATAATAGTACGTTACAAGTAAAAGTATAATGAAAATGCGTTTCAAAACTCATAACAGGAAGCAGAGATCCAATAAAATCAAAAGAAGTAGCTTAGAAATTGTAGATTTTCTTTGTCATTGAAACTACGCTTTAAATGGAGCATTAATTATTTGCGACAAACTGAGAAGTATGTTATTCCACTAACTTGACTGTTTGAGACAGGTATTTTGAGGCGCAAAACTAATTAAGTAGTGTGAGAGAGGCTGTTCAGTAATTAAAACTGAAGGGATTTTTTACGTGAATAATTGTACCTTTGCAGTTCTTCGCTTATTTGTATGTCGTTTTAGAATTTAGAGACATGTGGCTCCGATGAAACTGTTTTTATTTGCTCACTCTAAACAGAGATTAAAGGCAACAAATGTGCAAAAATGCGGAACTTTATTTTCAATTTTTTTTCATTTTTGTTTGTTGAGTGCCGTATTTGCGATGGATGAGCGAAACACCTGTTCGCGCCAGGGGGGCAGTGAGGGATGGGTGGGGACACATTAGCAGCTGCCTCGAAGTTGTGTTCGCTGAACTGACGAAAGAGTTTCTGCGTACAACATAACGTAAAACATGCATTTTCAACTGCTGTAAATATGCGAAATGGTGGGTCGAATTTTTTAAAAAACTGTTCATAAGGGCAATAACTAATTTAACCATGCCGTAAAATTTCCCACTTTACTTTACCAGTAACTAAATGTTGCGCAAAGAGAATTAGCAGAAACAGTATTCAGAATGCACAAAAACGTTGACATAATAATGAAACGATCATTTTTAGTGATCCTTCGGACTATGCAAGAAAAAGCAATAAAACGGGAATGTGTGAGTGTCGAATGAGTAAATACTTTTATTAATGTTGCATGAGGTTGTAGTTTGAAAGCTAGCTTCTGCGCAATCCCTCAGTTGTACATTTTCGAGTCCTTTAACCTAATCGCCACATAGTATTTGAAGATTCCTGTGACGTAAAAACTCCGCCCATTTGACCTATTCATCTGTATCAGATAATGTGCTGACCTACCGACGAAATGCATCTTCGCAGCTTTGAAACCCCCCACCAATTCTCATGTCAGCAGTCTTTTTGATATACCTGACTGCGAGCAACATCTCTACTATATGATGAGTAGCAACCTTTCCTTTTCATAATATAACATTAATAGAAGGTGTTTTAAAAAGAACACATGTCTTTCGAACTCATATATTTATTACTCTGTAAGACATACAGTTATGAAACTTGGGACAGGCATTTACGAGTCCATTAAGTTTAGATTATAGATTATCACTATGTCTTCCACCAGCGACAGGAATAATATCACAACGATACTCGAATTCCTCCCATAGGCGGGTAGGCATGTCCATCGTCACTGATTTTGTGGCGGTAGTGGTCCGTTTCTTTAAATCTTCTAGGTTCTTTGGTAGTAATGGTGCATAAACGATGTCCTTAATGAAACCCCACAGGAAGAAGTGACAGTGTTGCCCAGCTTAGAAGGGCTAAGTCGCGTGCTGTTTGATGACCAGTCCAACGGCTCTGCAGTTCCACTCAAATATTTACACATTTGTCGACTCCGGTGAAAGGGTGCCACGCCTTGTTACAAAATGAATTTGTCCTCGTTCAGCCTCGGAAATAAGTAGTTTCGTAACACGGCATGATACTGCTGACCGTTAACCGTGTTTATATAAAGAAAGAGTGTACCCTAAACAGATGAGTCCGAATTCGCACGAAGCACATTGACTTTGGGTAAATCTCGTACGTGTTACACGTGTGCGTGTGGGTTTTGTAGGCCCCAAATTGGTTTTTCTTTTTTTTTTACTGAGATGGAATCTGGCTTCATCACTGAACATGATGCGTTGTGCTAGTTATCATTGTCTGTAACATTCTGAAGTTTGCTTTCGTCGCATAATGTAAAGCTTGTAAAAGCTGCAGCTTGTACGGCTTCATGACCAACAACTAAAACACACACCAAATTACTGCTGTAGAATGTCGTAACTCCCGTCTGGCATGACTGTTTCGTTTCGTAGGAGCACGTTAAAAAGCGGCTTGAAATCTTGCGACATCTTCGTCGGACACACGACGGCACCCTGGATTCTTCTCCTGTACGTACACGTGCTGTATCTGTAAACCATCGATACCATATGCGAATGTTCCATCCATTAGGAGGATCAGTTTGGCAACTCCATCTGAAGCGTCTTGGCTCTGCAATCACGAAATTACACGTGGCAAACTCGAGGACACAAAATGATTTCTGCTACGGAGTAGCCTTTTTGCAACATTTGACGGTAACCAAGCGAACAGAAAACGACCGGCATCTAGCGGCAAGTGATCATAAGTTATACAACATATTCGTTCCTCCAATTGCCGAGCCGTGGCGCAGCGATCGACAGTTTTGAATACATGGTACTTTGCAATACATGTATTATTTTCTAAACTTCCGGTACTAGGTTGAGTAAGGCAGCAAGAAAACTGATGAGCTGTTTCCCCACCGTGAATATACGAAGCTATCAGTAAAAAGGACTCGCTCAATGAATATTACAATGTTGATAGAGCCTGTGTGATGTTTGTTCACCTTCCCTTGGTTGCCGCTGTACATTTCAATCGTCGCTGAATTTCTCGCTAATTGGCCGTTACTAATCCGTAGACTGTGATTAACGCTGCGTGAGGCTATCTCGCAAGCAAGCATGTTGCTGGGATCTGGGTCGGGAAAACGAGACTTCCACGAATCCCTTGAGTTAATACGGGGTCTAACTCCACCGCGCTGCTAGTTAATAATCCGCGTATCCGTTACTGCACAGGGTAATTATACACAAATGTTATGATACGACGCGAGTGTTGCCACGATACTGGCCTCTGCAAAAATTTAACCAGGGGGCAATATTCTGATACTGCCGTTATTTGTATAATTGCTCCATTGAGTTCGAGAAGGAATTATACCATTGAGTTCGAGAAGGAATTATACCCCAAGAACTAAATTAGACAGGAAATACATAAAAATCGTTGTATCTCAAATATATTTTATAGTTATGCGTTCACTTTAATAGGTAAATTTCTTTCAACAAATAAAAATATTTGTGTGTTATCTGCCACGTACGACTTTCATACCAGTAATGCTAGTTGACCGAATCGACTTTGCCTGGATATTCATTCTAAAAATTTTCTATTCGTTACGAAAATAACAAGTGAACTGTAGTAAAGTATCGAAAAAATTTCATTCACATACACTCCTGGAAATTGAAATCAGAACACCGTGAATTCATTGTCCCAGGAAGGGGAAACTTTATTGACACATTCCTGGGGTCAGATACATCACATGATCACACTGACAGAACCACAGGCACATAGACACAGGCAACAGAGCATGCACAATGTCGGCACTAGTACAGTGTATATCCACCTTTCGCAGCAATGCAGGCTGCTATTCTCCCATGGAGTCGATCGTAGAGATGCTGGATGTAGTCCTGTTGAACGGTTTGCCATGCCATTTCCACCTGGCGCCTCAGTTGGACCAGCGTTCGTGCTGGACGTGCAGACCGCGCGAGACGACGCTTCATCCAGTCCCAAACATGCTCAATGGGGGACAGATCCGGAGATCTTGCTGGCCAGGGTAGTTGACTTACACCTTCTAGAGCACGTTGGGTGGCACAGGATACATGCAGACGTGCATTGTCCTGTTGGAACAGCAAGTTCCCTTGCCGGTCTAGGAATGGTAGAACGATGGGTTCGATGACGGTTTGGATGTACCGTGCACTATTCAGTGTCCCCTCGACGATCACCAGTGGTGTACGGCCAGTGTAGGAGAGCGCTCCCCACGCCATGATGCCGGGTGTTGGCCCTGTGTGCCTCGGTCGTATGCAGTCCTGATTGTGGCGCTCACCTGCACGGCGCCAAACACGCATACGACCATCATTGGCAGCAAGGCAGAAGCGACTCTCATCGCTGAAGACGACACGTCTCCATTCGTCCCTCCATTCACGCCTGTCGCGACACCACTGGAGGCGGGCTGCACGATGTTGGGGCGTGAGCGGAAGACGGCCTAATAGTGCGCGGGACCGTAGCCCAGCTTCATGGAGACGGTTGCGAATGGTCCTCGCCGATACCCCAGGAGCAACAGTGTCCCTAATTTGCTGGGAAGTGGCGGTGCGGTCCCCTACGGCACTGCGTAGGATCCTACGGTCTTGGCGTGCATCCGTGCGTCGCTGCGGTCCGGTCCCAGGTCGACGGGCACGTGCACCTTCCGCCGACCACTGGCGACAACATCGATGTACTGTGGAGACCTCACGCCCCACGTGTTGAGCAATTCGGCGGTACGTCCACCCGGCCTCCCGCATGCCCACTATACGCCCTCGCTCAAAGTCCGTCAACTGCACATACGGTTCACGTCCACGCTGTCGCGGCATGCTACCAGTGTTAAAGACTGCGGTGGAGCTCCGTATGCCACGGCAAACTGGCTGACACTGACGGCGGCGGTGCACAAATGCTGCGCAGCTAGCGCCATTCGACGGCCAACACCGCGGTTCCTGGTGTGTCCGCTGTGCCGTGCGTGTGATCATTGCTTGTACAGCCCTCTCGCAGTGTCCGGAGCAAGTATGGTGGGTCTGACACACCGGTGTCAATGTGTTCTTTTTTCCATTTCCAGGAGTGTATATTCGTAAACACCTTTGAAATTATGAAACAGTCGTACTAAGAAATATGCATAATGTGTAAATTTGTATGTACAGTGTTCAGATTAAGAAACATGATTCCATCAGTTTCGGTACACTCGACGCAGATACTTCGCGATGTTCAAACGTCCCTATGGCAACACCTTTTCGTAGCGCTATAGACGACTATGGTTTTCGCCTATAGCCGTTTGCGCTTCGCATTTGAAAGCTGTCACAAGTGCTAGCAGGTGTCAGAGATACCCTTAAGTTGACTCGACTGTAGGGGTGTCCTAATAATGAAGAGCAAATGTATTAAAAATTCATGCGCGATGCTTCATTTTTTCGTGTTTCACAGTATTTATGACGTCATAATTCTTGAACTCTGTGTCGTACAGTTACATATGTAACTACAGTCAGCGGCATATGTGGATACTGATGGCGACAAATGTTGTGAATAGAGGTAGTAACTAAGAAGAAATAAATTTGAATACCATCTACAATATGGCAGTTTTTCACGAATCTAAATGTTTATGAAGTCAGATATCGTGATCTATGTGTCATACAATGATATAACTTTATTGTTCATGCATATACGGATACTGTCTGCAAAATGTGTTTCGAACAGAGTTAATAGAAAAGAAGTAATAAATTTAACTGTCACGCACAGTACTGCAGTATTTCACTCTCTGTGTCAATGACGTCATATCTAATGACTTACGTGTTGTAGTGTAATACACTTTTTTAAGAGTATTTAGCGGCATATGTGGATACTGCTTGTTACATGTATTGTGAATACAGTTAGTAGCACAGAAGAAATAGATTTAAACATCTGGCATCATGCGGCTGTTTGTGACGTATCTTATTGTTTGTGACGTGAAATCTCCTGAACTACGATAGTTACGTGGTTCTGACCCCCACAAAGATTGTTGCCTGACAGTAAGGAATGTATCTACCAACTTTGGCTAAAATCGGCCCACAGGAGGAGATAGGAGGTGTGGAACCTAAACACACAAACACATGAACGCGCCCAAGCACATACACCCACACAGACACACACACACGCACACAGTTACACACACACACACACACACACACACACACACAGCCGGCCGAAGTGGCCGTGCGGTTAAAGGCGCTGCAGTCTGGAACCGCAAGACCGCTACGGTCGCAGGTTCGAATCCTGCCTCGGGCATGGATGTTTGTGATGTCCTTAGGTTAGTTAGGTTTAACTAGTTCTAAGTTCTAGGGGACTAACGACCTCAGCAGTTGAGTCCCATAATGCTCAGAGCCATTTGAACACACACACACACACACACACACACACACACACACACACACACACACGTACGGTCATACATACATACATACATTTTACGATGTTTATGGGTAATTGTGGTACCACCATTTTTAGCTAACTGCCTGTAATTACACCCGTAAATTATTAAATCTAATATTTGGACATAATTGGAAAATCAATATAGAAGATAATCGCAAAAATATTTATATATACGCCAGTGGTGTGAGACTGACACTGAAAATTAAAAACCTCAAATAGAAAAGAATAATATCGATATAGGAATTCTTGTTGGCTATTAAAAGAAATACCCACCGAAAGCGGTGAAACAGGAAATAAATTTTCGGAGATTTACTTTCATTGATAAAAACTTAGAGGCCCCATTAATATGCTCTTGTAGGATAATAAATTCAGCTATATCGTTGATGGTATTTAATTGGCTGATCAATTTCTAAATTATAGACTTGTATCTTCAAACTTACTTGTGGCAGCCCAACTCGACTAAAACACAGACGTACACAAACTAATCCAAACCGTAACCATATCGAAAATTAGTAATGTTACCAACTGTTAGGATAAAATACGCCAGTTCTTGTGTGCAGCCAGTACGTAGGCCACACATACAACAATCAAAGTTTAGTGCCCACCCAACGAACACAAGGCTAACTGGGTGCAGGCAAGAAACTGACAATCAATATCCTTGCAATACGTTACTTCTACGGTGCCTCGTCATCTGTAAGTGTCTTCATCATGGTATAACATACGTGAACCACATCTTCCTCGCAGATTTGAGACCACCCTCAACACCAGGGGTGGTATTAGTCGATATTTGCTTGATGTCTCCTGGGCTCACTAATGTTTCGTCCGGAATGCTTAGGTACTGAGTCATCCCTGACTGGAAAGTCGGACATATACTGTATTGTCACATTAATGTGGCCAACTGTTAAAAGCCTGAATGACCACCTTTTGCACCGCCGACCGGTGCGACACGTGCAGGAAGAGAGTCAGTGCGGTCCTGGAAGGCACTGACAGGGATGCGAGGCCATGTCAACTCAAGTGCCGTGACCAGAAGAGCTAGGTTTCTTGGTAGATGATCCATGGTGCGAACACCCCGATCGAGATGGCCCCAGAAATTCTCAATTGGATTTAAATCCGGGGAGTTTCGATGCCAAGGTTGTGCGGAAAACTAATTCCGGTGCTCTTCTAACCTAGCACGTACACTACGGGCTGTGTGAAGCTTTGAATTGTCTTGCTGGTGGATGCCATGAGTCCGAGGCGCGCCGAGGCAAAACAAATTGCATGTGATCCCCAAGGAGAGATGCATACATAGGTTTGTCCATTGTGCCCTCAAGAATGACGAGATCGTTTAGGGAACGCTATGACAACATTCCCTAGACGGCCTGGACCATGACGCTCCCTCCTCGTTTATTTCCAGACGTTTCACGTCTACAAGCCACCGGCCATCTGTTTCCCCATGGAGCATAGAACCAGATTCATCTGTAAAGGTCATCTATCGCAACTGAGAGGATGTCCATTTGCCGTACTGACGTGCAACTTCCAGCCTTCGTCGCCTATTAACAGCAGTCAGCGTGGATGCATGAGCATGTCTGCTACGGACGTCCATAGCAGCAACGGTCTTTGAGGAGGGGCTGTTGGTAACCCCTTTGTTGGGATATGGGCGGTCATTTGCTCAAATGTTATACGTCTATTATCCCATATACATCTCCGCAACTGCCCTTGACCCGTGTCATCTATGGCCAGTATGCACCTCAGTTGCTTCGACGCGGCTTTTGGATAGCGCCATGTTGTCATGTATGGCATACTTTCATCAGGGCGGCACAAAAACAGACTTAACCGTTTCGTAAATGTTTCCATCCTTGGCGCAAATGCCAGAGATCACTCCCTTCTGGACGTCGGATAAATCTGTCAGTTCCTGCATTGCGACAACGACTGCACTGTTTTCCGCGTCTCCCTAACACGCTTAATATGGCGTCCACTGCTAGTGACCACTTTCCGCTCGCGAGTGGTTATTGCACATTGAGTCCAACATAGGCAATGGTCAGACGGACAGTTTGGAAAGTGTTGAACATGACATATCCATCGTTAAATCCCTGATGTTCACGGCGCCGATTGGCATTTCATTGGTAAATTGTACTATATAATAAAGTAAGTTACTACGTTCGCAATAACAGACAAGTTACCGACCATTTAAGAGGCGATTAGAGAGATCAGATGTTTTAGGCGCTCGAGCATTGTGATTCATACTTATGAGCAGCTAGATAGTATATAAAAATTCTGCGATACATGCTCATTGCTGGTAAATGCTGTAGACACTATCATCATTACTTCCTATCCATCGCACCACAAATTACTCTCCGATTACCTACGTCCCCCCTTTAATCTGTTGGATTTAGTTCTGTACAGCTTAAAAAGGTGGGACCTGTTACCTTTGTACTAATTTCTGCCCAAGCACCTACGGTCCAACCGGTTACTATCAAACGGCCGAACCGATGATTGACTGTTTGTCACAGCAGTTACCCTTTGTGCGGCTTTTAGGCAGTTCTTCGCATCTGATTGGGTTAATATATTTATTGATTGCACACTCCCTCGCTGAATATACGATTTATTAACAGCTGAGGATAAACACGTCTTCAGAAGATTTTGTACGATTGGGAGCAGACAGCTTACACGACAATTGTCTTTTGGCGATTTTCTTTCATCGTAGTGATAAGCATGAGCCAATACGAGTTTCTCAGAAAGTCAGAAACTGGTGCCAGTTAGTGAGATGAAGTAGTATTACATTATGAATCATCCAACTTCTTGGTTGAAATCTTCTTACAGCCAGCTTTACCTGGCTTGGACAATTGTAGCACACTTCTCAGGGACAAAGTGCTGCTGAGTGCAGAGTCTCGAGGTCCGGCTGTGTGGGCTGTACATCATTGACTATAAAATTTCATAGAACAGTTAGCTCCATCCTAAACATTGGCAGAATAATCTTCATGTAGCGTGTGAAACGTTGCGAATTACATACTTTAAATACGCGAACCAGCAAATTCAGTAGTCGGAAAATATAAACTTAAAACTAGTAGGTCTACAACTTTGCTTCCGCCGTTTTGCAATAGACAGCAGTAGCGGCAAGTGGGACTCAGGTGGTTCATCATAGGTGTAATACAATAAGCTTAGGCATCTGTAAACATAATGCCACAAAGATATTAGTCAATTTGTGATTGCATCATAAGGTTATTCTCAATTAAGTACGTCAACTTACGTAGACATTTCTCGCCATTTGCGGGAAGTTTTAATTTTCTGCTTTAACATGAAGAAATCTGCAGCTGTGGCTCTTAAAATGCTGGGTAAGACCAATGGTGACGGAATTATTAGTGGAAGAACGTGCAAAGAATGTTTTAAACTGCTTAAGAACAGGGATTTTGATGTCGAAGACCGGCATGACGGTGGAAGGCAGAACGTTTACGTAGCTACTGAAACAGACGAAGACAGTCATAGGACACCATTAGCGAAAGCAATTGATGCGTTAGAGCCCAGCACTGAAACACGAATGGCCACAATACAGCGATAGATACGTAAAGGTAATTTTGCAGCAGGTCAGTGCTCGACCCCATGTCGCAAAACTCTTCAAAATATACGTGGCAACGTTGATATGAGAAGTCCAATCCGTCTCGCCGTATTCTCCATACGTTGCTCTCTCTGACTACCGCCGGCCGGTGTGGCCGAGTGGTACTAGGCGCTTCAGTTTGGAACCGCTCGACCGCTACGGTCGCAGGCTCGAATCCTGCTTCGGGCATGGATGTGTGTGATGTCCTTAGATTAGTTAGGTTTAAGTAGTTCTAAGTTGTAGGGGACTGATGCCCTCAGATGTTAAGTCCCATAGTCCTCAGAGCCATTTCTCTGACTACACCTTTTTCGATCAGTGGCATACAGTCTGGGTGACCAGCACTTGCGATCGTATGTACAAGTGCAAAATTGAATCGATTCATGGATCCCCTCAAACGACGCCCAGTTCTTCAAGCCACGGGATTCGTATACAGTTCGAAAGATGGGAGAATGAAGAGGGCAGCGATGGGCAATACTATGAATCATAATTTTGTTGTAAGTTTTTCACAATAAAGCCCCGAACTTACAGAAAAAACGGCGGAAGCAAAGTTGTTGACCTAGTACATATAGGAACGTAAAGACAATGAACACCATTTATAAAAACAGAGATAGCTGTACTTCACTGTTTGCAAAGAAATTAAAAAAAAAAAAAATAGATTGCCTAAGATACAATAGAGTAGGGAAATTTTTCATAAATGGTACGTGTTTTAACCTTAAAAACTAAACAGTTTCGTCGTTTAGCGGTAAAATATTTAGTTGGCTATTCACATACTTACTCCGTTCATACACTCCTGGAAATGGAAAATAGAACACATTGACACCGGTGTGTCAGACCCACCATACTTGCTCCGGACACTGCGAGAGGGCTGTACAAGCAATGATCACACGCACGTCACAGCGGACACACCAGGAACCGCGGTATTGGCCGTCGAATGGCGCTAGCTGCGCAGCATTTGTGCACCGCCGCCGTCAGTGTCAGCCAGTTTGCCGGAGCTCCATCGCAGTCTTTTAACACTGGTAGCATGCCGCGACAGCGTGGACGTGAACCGTATGTGCAGTTGACGGACTTTGAGCGAGGGCGTATAGTGGGCATGCGGGAGGCCGGGTGGACGTACCGCCGAATTGCTCAACACGTGGGGCGTGAGGTCTCCACAGTACATCGATGTTGTCGCCAGTGGTCGGCGGAAGGTGCACGTGCCCATCGACCTGGGACCGGACCGCAGCGACGCACGGATGCACGCCAAGACCGTAGGATCCTACGCAGTGCCGTAGGGGACCGCACCGCCACTTCCCAGCAAATTAGGGACACTGTTGCTCCTGGGGTATCGGCGAGGACCATTCGCAACCGTCTCCATGAAGCTGGGCTACGGTCCCGCACACCGTTAGGCCGTCTTCCGCTCACGCCCCAACATCGTGCAGCCCGCCTCCAGTGGTGTCGCGACAGGCGTGAATGGAGGGACGAATGGAGACGTGTCGTCTTCAGCGATGAGAGTCGCTTCTGCCTTGGTGCCAATGATGGTCGTATGCGTGTTTGGCGCCGTGCAGGTGAGCGCCACAATCAGGACTGCATACGACCGAGGCACACAGGGCCAACACCCGGCATCATGGTGTGGGGAGCGATCTCCTACACTGGCCGTACACCACTGGTGATCGTCGAGGGGACACTGAATAGTGCACAGTACATCCAAACCGTCATCGAACCCATCGTTCTACCATTCCTAGACCGGCAAGGGAACTTGCTGTTCCAATAGGACAATGCACGTCCGCATGTATCTCGTGCCACCCAACGTGCTCTAGAATGTGTAAGTCAACTACCCTGGCCAGCAAGATCTTCGGATCTGTCCGCCATTGAGCATGTTTGGGACTGGATGAAGCGTCGTTTCACGCGGTCTGCACGTCCAGCACGAACGCTGGTCCAACTGAGGCGCCAGGTGGAAATGGCATGGCAAGCCGTTCCACAGGACTACATCCAGCATCTCTACGATCGTCTCCATGGGAGAATAGCAGCCTGCACTGCTGCGAAAGGTGGATATACACTGTACTATTGCCGACATTGTGCATGCTCTGTTGCCTGTGTCTATGTGCCTGTGGTTCTGTCAGTGTGATCATGTGATGTATCTGACCCCAGGAATGTGTCAATAAAGTTTCCCCTTCCTGGGACAATGAATTCACGGTGTTCTTATTTCAATTTCCAGGAGTGTATATCAGGAAATATAAAACTTTGATGAACAACTGATATAATGTCAGTGGTACTGAAAGTAATCTACTATTAACAAATGTGTAGGGAGGTACTAAATGAACTGTGAGCTGTTCTAACGATTCTGCTAATAATTTAACACAAGGGCCACCAGTTGCTTGACAGTCAATGGTTAATACAAAAAGGGAGGAAAACATTGAGTGAGAAAAGCCACTGGGTACCACCTAATATCGTGTCGAACCTCCTGTGGTCCGACGCAGTGCAGCAACTCGACTTGGCATTGACTCGACATGTGTTTGGAAGTCCCCTGCGGAAGTATTGAGCCATGCTGCCTCTATAGCCGTCCACAATTGCGAAAGGATTGCCATGACAGGATTTAGTACACGAACTGACCTCTCGATAAACATTCTGTGGGTTCATTTCGGGGATCTGTGTGGCCAAATTATTCCCTCGAATTGTTCAGAATGTTCTTCAAACCATTCGCGAACAACTGTGGCCCAGTAACATGGCGTACTGTCATCTGTAAAAATTCACTGGTCGTTAGGTAACATTAAGTCCATGAAAGCTTGCAAATGGTCTCCAAGTAGCCGAACATAACGGAAGACCCAGTTAATTCCCTGTAAACATAGCCCACACCATTATTGAGCCATCGTCACCTTGCGCAGTGCCTTATTGACAACTAGGTTCCATGGCTTCTTGGGGTCTGAGTCACGCTCGAACACTGCCATCAGCTCTTACCAACTTAAACCCGAACTCATCTGACCAGCCTGACCAGACCAATATGTTGCAGTAGTCCGGGGTCCAACCGATATGGTCACGAGTCCAGGAGACGGACTGAAGCGATGTCGTGTAGTTAGCAAAGGCACCAGCGTCGTTCGTCTGCTGTCATAGCCCATGAACGCCCAATTCTCCACTCTGTCCTAACGGATAAGATCGTTGTTCGTCTCACACTGATTTCTGTGATTATTTCACGTAGTGTTGTTTGTCTGTTAGCACTGAAAACAGTACGGTGACGCCGCTGCTCTCGGTCGTTAAGTGAAGGCCGGTGCCCACTGCGTTGTCCGTGTTGGCAAGTCATGTGTGAAATATGGTGTTCTCGGTACATTCTTGACACTGTGGATCTCGAAATATTGAATTCTCTAACGATTTCCGAATAGAATGTCCCATGCGTATAGCTCAAATTACCATTCCGCATTTCCACGTTCCATGTCTGTTAATTCCTGTCGCGCGTTTATAATCATGTCGTATATCTCCTCACGTGACTCAACTGAGTACAAATGACAGCTCCGCCAATGCAGTGCCCTTTTATACCTCGTGTACGCAATGCTACCACCATCTTTATGTGATTTTTATCACCTCAGTGTATATCCTATGGCTGTTGTCTTATCGGAAGCTATCTGATTTAAAAGAAGATTTGTACCGCAGAATTGTCATGAGAAGTAGCATCTATCAGATGTAAGCATGGCTGATGGGCGCGGTTAATATATATTGAAATGCCATGGGGTTAATTAATTACTGACATTATGTCCAGCGCGCCTCGATTACCACACATTTGTTTTACTAAGATCTTCACGCATAAAAAAAAAGACTTCATTCAGGAATAGCGATAGATACATGAAGTATTAAACTGTCTCAGTTAGAGGTAATGCACGATCCATGAAGGTGGTTTCACAAGATACTGGGAAAAACGAAGTAAGAGAAGCGTTGCTTCCAGAGATCGGGACTGACTCGAGTTTAAATGAAGAGACAGAAATAGCTGCGTCACCCGTGGTGTAGGAAGGGTTAGAAATGCAGCAGAATTAATGCGTGCACCAGGCAAGTTAACGAGCAAGTCAAAGGTAGCTCAAGGTGCACTGTAACAAATGTCCCGAATAGTGGGAGAATGAAAACGAAAAATTATGAAATTTGTCTGAATGGATCGCAACCCAATTAAATCGTAGCGCTGCAGAGGGAATATTGACAAATCTAGGTGCTGCCCCAGATCTCGAACGAACACTAACTTCTCTCTGTCGATCTCAGGACCAGAAACTCATTGTGCTCCTCTGATCTATGAAACAGAGTCTTCTCTCTACTGCCCTCCGCAACAGAATGTAGTCTGCTTCGCTCTCCGAAACCAAAATCTCTCTGTCCTTATTCATTTCTTCAACTCTGTCGCCTCAACACAATAATCCCGCCAAAATTCTGCGTCAGCTTACGTGGGCTCGAGCATATTAGTTTCACTTATCGAAGGGCGGAAAATTTTCCACGCGACTTCCCTCCGTTTATCTTAAGAGTCTCAGAAAGACCTACGCCACGTATTAGCAGCCAATGAAGTCTCCATTCTTAGAGTTGGCGTATGAGTCACTAGCAAATATTCGTTTCCACCCTATCATCCTGCTTATTTTTCTAAAGTGTCTCAACTCTTCCCACGGTTTTAGTAAACACCTTTGGCCACAGTATGTCTGTGGAGTACGTAACTTTCTTCCTCATTCGACTACCGCCAATGTGTCACCTGGTGGCCTAAATGAGCAGCAGTTTTTGAGATGTCGTTTCTGGACTGGAACCATCGAGTCTGCAAAAGGCGTGGCTTCGCCGCTAATCAGCAAGGTGCTCATTTTAGAGCATACTGGTGAATGCGTACCACAACCAACCCATAGCGGGCCTGAAAAACAACCACCCTGGGCAGCGCCTCCTCAGAATGTGCTACGCGAAAGTGCTGCATTGTCTGAGGTACACAAAGAGGGCCGCTCAGCCCTATGAGGAACACGACTCGCGTGTGAAACTCAGCCATCCGAATATAAGCTCATACGAACGAAAAACTGTCATTTCAATGAGATTCGTCTTGCTTGCTCCTCGACCTGTGAAGGGGAGTATCAAATTTTCTGTCTGAATTCTAGTAAAAGGAGCTAATTACGAGAGTGGCTGCAGTTGTATCTGTTCTGTTCACACTAAAATTTCTGCTGGGAACCAATCGTGACTGAGTCTCAACTGCAGCTGGCCGATGCCTCGTTCAGAGTGCAAGTACGGAGACACACGCCAACGTCTTCTCATGTTCCTTTTATTAAACTAATTCTTTGTCATGCGTTGTCAGACTGGATTTTCACGTTACTTGGGTTAGGAAGGAAGTGAGGAGTGTGGACCAATATTATCAGTTAGTAGACATATAAACCTTAAGAAAACAACGCCACACCTCTTTTCGAGAACTTGCTGATAGTATAAAACATTTAGCAATAGCCATAAGTCAATAGACAGTTGAGAAAACGTAAAAGATATGAGGAGGAGGAGATTAGTGTTTAACGTCCCGTCGACAACGAGGTCATTAGAGACGGAGCGCAAGTTCGGGTGAGGGAAGGATGGTGAAGGAAATCGGCCGTGCCCTTTCAAAGGAACCGTCCCGGCATTTGCCTGAAGCGAGTTAGGGAAATCACGAAAAACCTAAATCAGGATGGGCGGAGACGGGATTGAACCGTCGTCCTCCCGAATGCGAGTCCAGTGTGCTAACTACTGCGCCACCTCGCTCGGTCGTAAAAGATATGAGCAGAATCTGACAAACGTCTCTCAGTACAACGCACAAAGTTGGATGTGTTAACCAAGCGTCGAAATTGACTTCATTAGTCAGAAGGAATATTACGGATTAACCAAAGACGAAGCCGAAACTCGGAGTAGGGAAGGAAATTTACCATGGCCTTTTCAGAGAAACTATTTCGGCTTTTGCTTTAAGGACTTCGGGAATGCAAGAGAAATCTTAAGTTGCAGGCTAGACTGCGATTTGAAGTACATCGAGGGCATTAGGTGTTGGACAAATCTCCGACAGAACTGTGATGGAGAAGGATGCCAACAGTGATTTTGGCGAATAAACCACCTCTGAACTATGGGATATCTCAGAAAATGCTGGACAGAAGACGGGCTGACGACGAATATCTAGTTGTAAGTCTTAGAATTCCCTAGAAAAGCGAGCACATAATCTAAGGTAGTGGTGGAGGGAAGGACGAGCTGTGTTGATGGAAAGGGGGAGGGGGCAGGGATGTGAGAGCCCTCTTTTGCCCTTCGCTGGGTACACCCGTGGTTCACTTAATTTCTATCAGGAACTTAATATTTTATCAAAAGGCAAACATCAAGTAATCAGCAAGGGCCAGAAAAGTTTCGAGATGTTACTGTATATACTAACGACTCAAGCTACGAATACATAGAAATAGGCATACAATATGTGCCATTTGAAATCCGTGTATTGAAGTTTAGCACAATGTAAAATCCTGTTACTTTGTAGGTCAGATACAAAATCTTACGGCCATCCTGATTTAGGTTTTCCGTGATTTCCCTAAATCACTCCAGGCAAATGCCGGGATGGTTCCTCTGGAAGGGCACGGCCGACTTCCTTCCCTAATCCGATGAGACCGATGACCACGCTGTCTGGTCTCCTTCCCCAAACCAACCAACCAACCAACAAAGTCTTATTTTTGGATTTGTGTATATGTGAAAAGTTCAACCCAGCAATTTTTCATATGAATATTGAAAACTTCGGCTTTCGGTCGCTCGATACAAAATTTGCACAGTACAATAAAAAATAAAACAGTAATTACCACATTATGCACATTTGATTCCATCTTATTTCGCCGATAGAGTTTTCAGGTTTTGTAAGAATTACAGATCTTTACAGAAATTTCAGAACTAAATTTCGGATTATGAATAATCATTGGAAGGCAGTTCCCATTAATTTGTGTGCGAAAAGGATTGCTGTTGTTGTATCCAAAACCAAAGGATGATGACTGATTAACAGTTATAATTAACACTTCTAAACCTTCAGGTTAACATTACAATGAAATGGAAACCTTAACTAGGCAAGTATTTTTTTATTATTACTTTGTTACCAGCTTTCCCTGTGTATGCAGCAGTTGTCATCTTCAGAGACGGGAGCGTCCACAGTGTCATCAGTAACATGTAGGAGAAAGCGCAGCCGCTGATCTTCCAGAATACTGAAATGACCGTTCTCGCTCTCATCTTCGTGTTAACCCGAACCAGCGAACCCGGTTCATGGCACCGGAAACAGTCATATAAGGGCATACAACCAACACCCTTCTTAACTAAATCGTCCACAAACAACGCATTAAGCAATTTATTAGGTCGGAAAGTGCTCTTGACGTGATGGGTCATTTGAACAGAAGCAGATTCGTCACTCTACACGCCTCCAGTCATCTACTGTCCATTCTTTTCTTTTTTTTGTTTTTTTTTGTTTCTTTTGGCCCATTAAAGACTTGTAGTTTTATATATCGTTATAAACAATGGCCTTTTGGGAACTATCCGACTCCATATGCTCACTGCATGCAGTACCGTTCGCAAGGTGCATAAAGCCTTTGTTAATGCTTACAAGGAAGTCCTTGACTGTGAGGATGCAGTTAAATCTTTAGTAAGACTCATTTCAAAGTGTTGTGTCAACAGTCATGACAGGAAAATTATTATCTGCTAATCATTCGTCATATGCATCAGGAGGTCGACGTAAAATGAGTGTCCGGGAGGCGAAAATCAACCTTATATGGAATGTACACTCCTGGAAATTGAAATAAGAACACCGTGAATTCATTGTCCCAGGAAGGGGAAACTTTATTGACACATTCCTGGGGTCAGATACATCACGTGATCGCACTGACAGAACCACAGGCACATAGACACAGGCAACAGAGCACGCACAATGTCGGCACTAGTACAGTGTATATCCACCTTTCGCAGCAGTGCAGGCTGCTATTCTCCCATGGAGACGATCGTAGAGGTGCTGGATGTAGTCCTGTGGAACGGCTTGCCATGCCATTTCCACCTGGCGCCTCAGTTGGACCAGCGTTCGTGCTGGACGTGCAGACCGCGTGAGACGACGCTTCATCCAGTCCCAAACATGCTCAATGGGGGACAGATCCGGAGATCTTGCTGGCCAGGGTAGTTGACTTACACCTTCTAGAGCACGTTGGGTGGCACGGGATACATGCGGACGTGCATTGTCCTGTTGGAACAGCAAGTTCCCTTGCCGGTCTAGGAATGGTAGAACGATGGGTTCGATGACGGTTTGGATGTACCGTGCACTATTCAGTGTCCCCTCGACGATCACCAGTGGTGTACGGCCAGTGTAGGAGATCGCTCCCCACACCATGATGCCGGGTGTTGGCCCTGTGTGCCTCGGTCGTATGCAGTCCTGATTGTGGCGCTCACCTGCACGGCGCCAAACACGCATACGACCATCATTGGCACCAAGGCAGAAGCGACTCTCATCGCTGAAGACGACACGTCTCCATTCGTCCCTCCATTCACGCCTGTCGCGACACCACTGGAGGCGGGCTGCACGATGTTGGGGCGTGAGCGGAAGACGGCCTAACGGTGTGCGGGACCGTAGCCCAGCTTCATGGAGACGGTTGCGAATGGTCCTCGCCGATACCCCAGGAGCAACAGTGTCCCTAATTTGCTGGGAAGTGGCGGTGCGGTCTCCTACGGCACTGCGTAGGATCCTACGGTCTTGGCGTGCATCCGTGCGTCGCTACGGTCCGGTCCCAGGTCGACGGGCACGTGTACCTTCCGCCGACCACTGGCGACAACATCGATGTACTGTGGAGACCTCACGCCCCACGTGTTGAGCAATTCGGTGGTACGTCCACCCGGCCTCCCGCATGCCCACTATACGCCCTCGCTCAAAGCCCGTCAACTGCACATACGGTTCACGTCCACGCTGTCGCGGCATGCTACCAGTGTTAAAGACTGCGATGGAGCTCCGTATGCCACGGCAAACTGGCTGACACTGACGGCGGCGGTGCACAAATGCTGCGCAGCTAGCGCCATTCGACGGCCAACACCGCGGTCCCTGGTGTGTCCGCTGTGCCGTGCGTGTGATCATTGCTTGTACAACCCTCTCTCAGTGTTCGGAGCAAGTATGGTGGGTCTGACACACCGGTGTCAATGTGTTCTTTTTTCCATTTCCAGGAGTGTATATATTACAATTCACTAAATGAATATCGTCGTGATTCAATGAAGGCTCAAAACAATCCAGTAACTTGCATCAGGAAATGGATAATGGAGCGTCACAGTGATCACAAAGGTTCTCACCGTCAATATTGAAGGCGAACTCTTTGGGAGTTTAGAAGCCACACAGGATGTTAAGATGCGAATCCACCCTTACTCTTAAAGAGTGATTATAAAACCATAATGGTGTAAAGGGTTGATTCGACCGAGTGCGGCGACTGACGTGGCGTGTATCGGTAAACTGGCATTCCTTTAATGCGTCGCTGCAGATAGTGCGATAATACGTTTTACAGGCACCGGAAAACAAACATTCCGAAGCTGAATTTGACTAGTGCTTCCAGGTGGTATGAACTACACTTTTCATGAGGGATAGTTTGCTCTAAGGGAGCATGAATTTTATATGTAGACCAGGCATCAAGCAAAAGCAAATTATTTTGACCAGCTGTTCTCTAATAGCAGCGCCCATACCATAGTTGTAGTTCTCTTACTCCAAATTTCCCACTCTTACTTGCTGTCACGGAAATATTCCATACTTCCCTTGCAAGATGACACACGAGAAAGAATAGTTGGGGCAGAGTACCTACAACTTCTGGCGGCACAATAAATAACTTTCCAGCAAATTTGCCATCCAGATTAACAGTCGGCATGATGTTCACTAATGCGTTAAGGCATTGATGTTAGCTGCTCTTGATACAGTTCTCTCCGTTCCTCTAGTTTCCAAGGCTCCTATCATATATATTGTCTCTTCAAATCCCGACTGGTTGGAGTTGAAAACAACTTGCTTACCAAACGATGGAATAAGTTTATCTCATTTGCAAATTTTTGGGCCCGTTCTGCAGTTTGCTGTGTATCGAAATTTCATTATAGTACTTCTTCCAATTGTGTAGCGCTGTTTGAACTTACGAAACAATTCATTACTTCCCTCGAAATCACTGTAATCTATATCGCAGGCCGATTGATGTGTATAACGTAGTAGCTTACTATCATGCGCGTCCTAGAAATTGTGTCGAGCATCCTTAAAACGGGCAATTACCAGTTATTGTAACAAGTGGGCGTTGTCCTGTCTTGAAAATCGGTATTTTTTCTTACGCACTACATGGCCATACTGCTGCTGACTTGCTCGAAACGTGTTCGTGAACTACATTTCTCAACATATGTTTCAGTATCACTTTCAGTTGTTGAGCATATATCTAGATCATTGCACTCCTCACGTACATTGTCCTCACAGTCGAGTGTACATGACACCACACATTCCCCTGAATCATCTTGCAGAAACGCTAATACTTCTGCTCCAAATTCTTCCACTTCTTCCCCACTCTGCGAAATTCCTTGGGTTCCTTTATGACGAAATGTCAGCTTCGGCAACTGTTGTAGATACACTGCAAACTTTGATTTGTTTATCGCTCCCATTTCTGTGTTTTGTACCAACGCCGCTATCACACTATCACTGTTGTGGGTTACTCGCCGACTAAGCAGTTCAACTACGCTCCGTAGACTCATGCTGTGCTCACAATTGGATAACTACAGTAGCGCCCCTTTGCCATTAGACCCAATATTGTGGCTGCTTGCTAGATAGATGTGGGGCATCGGATGCCGTAAACATCATTAGCCTTTTGCCACCTCGCACGCAATGGGTACCTTGTTAGTGTCTAAATACTGCTGTACAGATCCTATATTAAACCTCTAAGTTTGATTGATTTCTATTTAAGCAGGCAATCTGGTTTCACATGTCTGTCCTAAGAATCTCTGCTTTCCGTATTAAGTGTGAGTCTAGTGATGTTTTATTGCGAGTTATAAATCGCAGTTGATATTTGAGAACTTTTTATGTTCGGTGATAACAATGTGTAGTGACTAATTTGTAAGTATGTGGCGCGATTGCAACGACTCCACATTTCCCAAACACTTAGGCTTCTCTGTCGGCGAGGGCGGACTAGTCTTTTCCAAACGTTTAGGAGTTTTTCGTCACATGTTGGTGTAAACGGAGCTATTTTGAGAGGAGAAGGATGATTTCGGTTTAACATTCCGTCAACGGTGAGATCGTTAGAGATGAAGTAGGAGCTAGGCTACGATAAGGAACGTACTGGAAATCAGCCCCATTCCTTCCCGCGTTTACTTTATATTATTTTGGGACAAAGTAAATCGGGGTGATGATTAGAGGACTCAATCCCCACTTTCTCCAATGCGAATTCTTGACCTTAAACGCTGCTCACGACGTGCTATATACCGTTGTGTTATTCTCATAAGCCTGTGTATTCTCCGAATTTGACTGAAACATTTTATACTGCTCGTTACAGTGAAGGCTTTTACTGCCTTTACTGCCTCAGACTGTTTTCACTTCACAAACTATTTTAAATAACGGCCTGGAAAATTAGAACCTCAGTTACACACATCAGTTTTTACCCGCTTAATTTTCCACATTTATTCATAACAAGGAGTGTTTGTAGCATTTGCTTGTATGGCCATATGGATTCGTAACTTGCAAGCCACTTCCATAACTCTGTCCGTGTTCAGGCTCTTCTGCTTAGGCAAGTAAACTAATTTTACTTTCATGGAACTGCATCCACAGCTTCAGCAGTATCCCCTAAATGCCTGTGTTTGCTTTCTATTTAACTTAATAAACTAATACTGAACTTGCTATATAAAACCAGTCCTCGTCGCACTGCTTGATGGTAGATGAATTTTTCAAGTATTTATGATGACGTGTGTTAAATAGAGACCTCACCGTTGATTGAAAGTTGGGCTTAGGATACGAGATATTCTGGCTCTGCACGGGCTGTATCAGTATTTCACTATATTTGCAAAGGTAATTATTCTGAGTTCCACAAACTTATCTCGGATCCTGCAAAGGAAAACCAATAGATAGTTGCACAGCCATTTAATCTGACAGACTTGTTCATCTCGGTTTACACACCACGTTCTGTACGTACTTCAAACGCTTTCTACACTCCTGGAAATGGAAAAAAGAACACATTGACACCGGTGTGTCAGACCCACCATACTTGCTCCGGACACTGCGAGAGGGCTGTACAAGCAATGATCACACGCACGGCACAGCGGACACACCAGGAACCGCGGTGTTGGCCGTCGAATGGCGCTAGCTGCGCAGCATTTGTGCACCGCCGCCGTCAGTGTCAGCCAGTTTGCCGTGGCATACGGAGCTCCATCGCAGTCTTGAACACTGGTAGCATGCCGCGACAGCGTGGACGTGAACCGTATGTGCAGTTGACGGACTTTGAGCGAGGGCGTATAGTGGGCATGCGGGAGGCCGGGCGGACGTACCGCCGAATTGCTCAACACGTGGGGCGTGAGGTCTCCACAGTACATCGATGTTGTCGCCAGTGGTCGGCGGAAGGTGCACGTGACCGTCGACCTGGGACCGGACCGCAGCGACGCACGGATGCACGCCAAGACCGTAGGATCCTACGCAGTGCCGTAGGGGACCGCACCGCCACTTCCCAGCAAATTAGGGACACTGTTGCTCCTGGGGTATCGGCGAGGACCATTCGCAACCGTCTCCATGAAGCTGGGCTACGGTCCCGCACACCGTTAGGCCGTCTTCCGCTCACGCCCCAACATCGTGCAGCCCGCCTCCAGTGGTGTCGCGACAGGCGTGAATGGAGGGACGAATGGAGACGTGTCGTCTTCAGCGATGACAGTCGCTTCTGCCTTGGTGCCAATGATAGTCGTATGCGTGTTTGGCACCGTGCAGGTGAGCGCCACAATCAGGACTGCATACGACCGAGGCACACAGGGCCAACACCCGGCATCATGGTGTGGGGAGCGATCTCCTACACTGGCCGTACACCACTGGTGATCGTCGAGGGGACACTGAATAGTGCACGGTACATCCAAACCGTCATCGAACCCATCGTTCTACCATTCCTAGACCGGCAAGGGAACTTGCCGTTCCAACAGGACAATGCACGTCCGCATGTATCCTGTGCCACCCAACGTGCTCTAGAAGGTGTAAGTCAACTACCCTGGCCAGCAAGATCTCCGGATCTGTCCCCCATTGAGCATGTTTGGGACTGAATGAAGCGTCGTCTCACGCGGTCTGCACGTCCAGCACGAACGCTGGTCCAACTGAGGCGGCAGGTGGAAATGGCATGGCAAGCCGTTCCACAGGACTACATCCAGCATCTCTACGATCGTCTCCATGGGAGAATAGCAGCCTGCATTGCTGCGAAAGGTGGATATACACTGTACTATTGCCGACATTGTGCATGCTCTGTTGCCTGTGTCTATGTGCCTGTGGTTCTGTCAGTGTGCTCATGTGATGTATCTGACCCCAGGAATGTGTCAATAAAGTTTCCCCTTCCTGGGACAATGAATTCACGGTGTTCTTATTTCAATTTCCAGGAGTGTATATTTAACACGTGAAGGGTGATACTCTAGTGTCAAATAAACTCAGTCTCTTCCTTTCTTCAATATTTATTAAAGGTGATCTGTAGCTCATTAAAACTTACTGGAATTGACTGTTCGTCAGTTACCCACTTTTGCCCTTCCCTTGCCTTTTCGAGGTGAGGCTGAAGATAGTGAACATTATTGTCACAACATTGTGCCATTTATTACAAGGTTGTCTCGACTTGACTCTTTCATTGGAGCATTGCGCATTCCGGCCGAGTCCGGGGAGACCCTTGGTGCTTTCATTTGCTCTCGTGTCGAAGGGAGTAAATTAAACTGAAATAAGTCCCGACCCTCTGGGGAATTACCTGGGCAGCGGACGCGCCAGATCGCTCCCACAGCCTCCCTCCCCCTCTCACCCTTCAAATCCTTCCCCCCCCCCCCCCCCCCCCCCCGCTCTCTCCTGCTCTCCACGGTGGCAGATCCCGTCTGCCGCGGATTATTCGGCTAAGGTCGCACCGCGCCGCCAAAAGAGAAAACACGACGCCGTCCCCAGCGGCCAACTCTTTTTATGGCCCTCGGCCGGAAGAGATGAAATGAGTTCGAGCTTCATTCCTCCCAGGAGATACCAGTGGTGCTCGGAATAAAACAGAATCTGCATTTGAAAATGCCGCAACGCGAGGGACAACCTTCCGCTACCAGGTCGCGTTATTCCTTTTCACTATACTAAGCTGTTAAATAGTGGCACGACAACTGTTTACACGTTTTCGCCTTGAACTGTTACTGGCCTCAGGAGGGAGCGTTTTGTCGACGAAAGCTGTTGAGGCGGCGTTTACCCCCTGCTACCGTCTCTAGCTGGAAAGAATCTTACATTCACTGCAAGCTCCTTCTGCCTACAAAGTGTGTTTATTCCATCGGACTTCATTTACTGAGACTGCAAGACGTGGTTCCGCTGAGTAGGTCTTTCACTACAGTCTGTGATCAGCACCTAGTTCCTGAGGCTATAAAAGCCCTCGATACTTTGTGGCACACTAGCTGTAACACGAAGAGCCTGAATCCATTCTCACTCGGACGACCAGCCCTATTTCGAGCAGCGTCCAACGTACAACGCTGGAGAGGAGAGAGTTTGTTGTCTCAATTTAAGAAAAACATTAGCACAGAAGAATTTACGTTTTTTGTGTAAGTGTTCATCTGCGAAATAATTCTGTACGTATGCATTTCTGAATTATGAAGCTGTATGTATTATATGCAAATGGATACACAAGGTCCCATTATAAACTCGTAGTCTTCTTTTCGGGCGTTTTATAGCCATCGGAAATTTATCAATATTGGCGGCCAATCTAGTAAAGATAGTTCACGGGAAAGACTTCCTAGTACTTCATTAACCAATGGAAACGTCGAGGATGCGAAATCACTTAGGATGTTTTTCAAATAATACACTTATATAATAAATTTTACAGATATAAAATGAGAGAAATTTCAGCTCGCACTGAAAGGTATAGGTGTTCGTTTTTCCGAGTGCTTTTAGAGAGTGGAATAAAAGAGAATTATTGTGAAGGTGGTTTGATGAGCCCTCTGTCAGGCACTTAAGCGTGATTTGCGGAGAATCCATGTAGATGTAGACGTAAATGAAAAAATTGGCTTTGAGAACGAGTTCTGACACCTAAATGCCATACTTTTGAGTACTATCCAAAAGCATTTGGGAAAAATATCTTTTGATTGATTTAGAATGAATCAGTAGGGGTCCTACCGCAGTTTGTTACTATAACCACACATTACCGTACCGTAAGAACCGGAAACACAACAGCCCTCTAAGCTGTCTTAGACATAGATTCATACAGGATATCTCAAACCTTTTGGATCAGAGTGTACCAGTGTATGCTGATTTGTTGCATGTTGTGTTGTGTTTGTATGAATGTTTCATGACTGCATGTTGGCCATTTTTGTATGTTGTACTTTATTTTATCTACTCCCTTTGTATCATATCCCTTCCCCTGTGAAGTTTGCTTTAGTGCATTCAGTTCTTTTGTAATCACGGATGTTAATGGGTGTTTTATTCACTCTGTGTAGTACATGTCTGAAGCTGTCTTCTGTGTGAGTTATGATGTGACTTGATTGGTTATAATTAATGGTGCTGGTGAGTGTGGGTTTCCCGTAGATTTTGAACTCATGTTTGTTGTTTCTCTTGGGTTTGGTGAGATTCAGGACATTAAGTTCTCATCTGTTTTGCGTTTCATTGGTGAACTGTATTTGTGCCTGGTTGGCGTTTATGACGTCATGTAGTTATTTTATGCAAGGCTGTGATTCGTCTCTTAGGCGAATTATATCGTCTATATATCTGCACCAATATATTACTTTGTACTGTTTTGGTATTACTATTATGTGCAAAAATGTTCAAATGTGTGTGAATTCCTAAGGGACCAAACAGCTGAGGACATCGGTCCATAGACTTAAACTAACTTATGCCAAGGACAACAGACACACACACACACACACACACACACACACACACACACACACACCCATGTCCGAGGGAGGACTCGAACCTTCGGTGGGAAGGGCCGCGCAGTCCGTGAGATGGTGCCTCAAACCAAGCGTCTACTATTTTGTGAACGATCTACTTTTCTATGTGATTGAGGAAAATGTCAGCTAGGAGGGCACTGACTGGGGATCCCATAGGTAGTCCATCTCTTTGAGACTAAAATTTGTTGCTGAATGTGAAGTAGTTCTTCTCTGTAATTAGCCTGAGTATGCCTGATATTTTCTGTATGGTTGTTGTTGGAATATTTCTTGTAGTTGGACGTTTCTTTTCTGTTATGTTGATTTCTTCTGCTAGAATGTGTGTGTACATGGAAATTTTATAAAATTAAATTAATGTTACTCTGTTTGAAACGTTTTCGTTTCTTATTTTTTTCTATTACGTCACTGGAGATCTTTAGACTTCTGCTTTCAATGTATTTGTATATTATCTGTAGAAGTGCTCGTGTGTGTGTGTGTGTGTGTGTGTGTGTATGGCTAAGTAGTATGTTGGAGCTTTTGTAAAGTTCATCAACAGATGTATGGGAATTCCAGATTTGTGAACTTTAGGCAATGATTTTATACTAGGGGCTTTAGGAGTTTATCTGTGTCAATCTTTTAATCTGTTTATCGGTGAAAATTTTTTCCATGTTTTGTAGAGTTTTCTGTAAGTTTCTTTGGCATCGGTTTGTTGGATCACTTGTTAATTCTATGATGTTGTTGTTTTGGATGAATTGTAATATTTTGTCAATGTATTCCTGTTCTTTCAAGACTACATTCAAATTACTCTTGTATGATTTTGTGATGATCGCATTTTTCGGCATACATTTTTTCTGTAGTTTTGTGTAATTTTTTTAGTTATCACTGTGTTCTCTTTTGTTATGGTTTTGTTCTCTTTGGTTATGTTTCTTATTTCCTCAGCAACTAGTTGTCTTGTTATATTTGAATTGAAATCAGGTGTGTTTACCTTTTCTTGTTGCTTTATGATGTGTTCGGTTTCTGTTGTGTAATTCTTTATTCTCCTGTGGGACACCTTTGTGTCTGTGTTATGTTTGGAACCCTTTTTAAGCGGGCTGTTCCCTTATTATGTCTGTTAGATTAATCACTCTTTTGTGAACGTTGTGTTTGTTGTATTGGCGTTGTGATTGATAGTTGTTTATGTGGAATATCATTTTTAAGAGCTCCTTTTGTTGTATGTTTTCTGTCAATTATGATCTGTGTATGTTGCAAAAAAAATTGCTCTGAGCACTATGGGACTCAACGTCTGAGGTCATCAGTCCACTAGAACATAGAACTACTTAAACCTAACTAACCTAAGGACATCACACACATCCATGCCCGAGGCAGGATTCGAACCTGCGACCGTAGCGGTCTCGCGGTTCCAGACTGTAGCGCTTAGAACCGCTAGACCACTCCGGCCGACTGTGTATGTTCTAGCTCTGTGCATTAATCCATCAAAAAAATGGTGGATACTCTGTGTGATTTGCTAGTTTCATACGCAGTCTGTATAGTTCAATGTTCAATGCGTTCCTTTTTTTTTTTTTTTTTAGGGAATACAGAGACCGGAATTCTTGCTTTATCCACAGGATCTCAGCCTTAAATTTTGTCTGTTGTGCTGTAAATGACATGTGGTTTACAGTCGTAATTACATAGCTGGGTACTATCTTATAGACCAAACATAGTTTGTTGAATTTTATGTTGAGTATTGTTTTTTGAAGTTTGATGGTTTTGTTCTGGAATTTGTTGAAGAGCTGCGAAGAGACTACCTGGCTTGGAGTAGAAATAATCATCCTGTGGTGTTGCAGTACAAAAAATTCGGAATTCTTCATCCAGTTTTCTCAGCAAGCATGGAAATAAGGAGAACTACAACACCGCAAGATGATTATATCAGTGTTATTATTTTTTGTATGTCGACGAGAGTGCTCTTATTCATTCATTTCCAGAGTAATACTTGTTTTACCAATATGATTTGAACTTTTGCGTGATAGTCTCTTCGTTCGAAATTGCGTAACAGATACACCTGTGTGACCGTTTTCGTCCAGAGCGCTGGACGAGTTCATTTGTTTGCTCGGAAGGGGAGACTTCTGGTCGGTTGGCGAAGCGATGGAATGACAGAACCGAGGCGCACGTCATGCAATCTTTCTCAATGTACATTACCGAAACTATACGTGAAAAATTTCGTTTTTGCGCTAGTGATAGTTTTATGTGTCAGCTTCATGATGATGTGCACATCATTTCATTAGTGGTCGTAGCTGCGTGAAATTCTAAAAAGTTTGAGTTGAAAAATAGGGATCACTATGATTTTGGGGTTGGTGCATATTATATCATATGGTGCTGCATGCGAAATTTAGCTAAGATACTGATTTTGCCATTAGACTTGAGTGGAGGTCTGTCTGTCAATAATTTCGCAAAAATTGATCTGATGTTGCACACACATTTGCGATGGCACGCAACAACGATAAAGCCGGAATGAAATATCTACAACATTGATTGTATTTCATAAGCGGTTCGAGATATCGAAATGATACGGTAGTAAGGGGTAGCAACCAAAGAGTGAAGTATTATGCCATTATGTTTTTATGCAAAACTTAATTATCAGCCTTGTTTCCTCGCCAACTTCACATTTTTTTCGATGAAACCATGTAATTTTTTAAGATACATCGATAGCTTGTGAAACGAGAAATGCTGTGGGTTTTGGAACAATGTAAGTGATTACGGTACACTTTCATTTTTGTGCTGAACACGCCTTTTTCATTAGCTATTGACCTTATTTTCCCTCAGTTCGTCACATAACAAAAGTAATAAACAATGGTTTCACAATTATTTCCCAATTGCTTCACCACAACATGTAGACCAGATCACATTGTGTAAGTTCCAATGTGTTTTGGAGTAGAACGCGATTTTATCAAGATATGATAGGTTATACTCGAAGTTCGCCATTCATGACGTTTCTCTGAAAATCGCAAATGGATACAAAGCCAGGCGAAAATAAATCAGTCCTTTTGTTAAATTTTCAGCGGAATTCCTTCTAGATAGTAAAAACAGTAATGGTAGTAAATCTTTTTTGAATTGTCACCATGCATGTGTGGGCATGGATGGGCTCAACTCAGTATATGATGTATTCACTTTCTCCTCCAGCACTCGGAATATCCCCTATGCCTGCCCACAACCCCACCACTATTACTAACCCTGTGTGTGCCGTACCATTTGCCCATTTATCGGTCACGTTGTTCTATGGGGACCCTATCGAGAAACTTTCCCAATAATTGGCTATTCGAAGAGAACTGACGTCCAGATTCATATCATCAGTGTCTCAACAAGTAAATTTTTGATCCACCAGTATGAAACACACTACAGCTACCCACAATGAAAATAGGGAAAACAGGACAATGCAACTTTCAACAAATATTCTTATATAATTGAGAATCTGAAAGATGAAATACGAGTTGTGTTAACATTCACCCTGATTATCAAATCTGACACTCTCGGTTAACCATCCAGAAAAATTTAATTCTTAAATAAAATATTCCAGTGTCTCACCGAGCAATTTTACCAGCTTTTCATACTTATTTTCTAATTTCATTTATGAGCAGTGAGCAGAACATGTTTGTTTCCATACACCAGTATTGTGTATAGTGTCTTGAGTATAGTCCCTAAAATAATACGAATGAAATGAAGGGACGTATTCATTTGGTTGTCCCGAAATGTTTCTGCAGGACTTCTGTGGAATTTGAAAAGCTGGGAAAATCTAATGGACTCAAGTTTGAGTCGATATGTTACACGTCCTTTTATTTATTATTTCCTCAGAGCGTTGCACGTTAAATCAGCTGTTGGGGGCCGAGTACTGATTACAAGTTTTATATATTAGTAATTATTCTGCTACGTAGTGAAAGATTATTCTGGACGAAAAACAACAAAAGCACGGATAAAACAACGCATTACCATCGCTGCTCACCTAGAGACTGAATGCTACCTGATGGCGTTGAGGGCTCGTGGCGCACCAAGGTATGTATCTAGCCGAAGCAGAGACAAATAGGCATTTATTCGAGTGATGATAATGGCCGCAAATGGGTAAAACCAATTACATAAGCGATTTTGACAAAGGGCTGATTGTTATGGACCATTGCCTGAGAACGGTCATCTAGGTGTATGTTGGTTGACTATTTGCGTGTTGCTGTTCTGAGCATTAAGGTTTAAAGATTGATGAGTTGGGGAGAAGATGTTGGATGTCTACATATAGGTCGGAAGTTTGGCTGCCTTGTAAAGCAGGTTCGGAGGCGAGTTGTGGCAATTGTGACGACAGAGTACAATGCTGATGGAGATATACGTGCTTCCAAGAACACCATTCAGTGCTCATCCTTGAATACGTGGATTCTTGGAAGAAGCCGCCTGTGTGATCACTTTTCGACTGAACGACACTGGCAACTGCAGTCGGATATACTGGACAGTGGATCAGTGGACAATTATCACCTGTTTGGCTGAATCACTTGTTATACCACGTCAATGGTCACATTCGGATACGCTGTCATTCATGCGGAAACCTGCTGGAAACTGGCCTCGCGCTACAAATGCAGGCCGAGGAGGGCATTAAACTGAGGCGACAAAAGCCATGGGATAGGGATATGCACATATAAAGTTGGCGGTAGTATCGCATCTACATCTACATCCAAACTCCGCAAGTAGCTCTATCGGTTCACCCGTATTCCAGTCTGATACTGTTCGTGGAAACAAAGATTGTCGATATGCCTCCGTGTGGGCTCTAATATCTCTCATTTTATCCTCATGGTCTCTTCGCGAGATATATGTAGGAGGGAGCAATATACTGCTTGACTCCTCGGTGAAGGTATGTTCTCGAAACTTCAACAAAAGCCCGTACCGAGCTACTGAGCGTCTCTCTTGCAGAGTCTTCCACTGGAGTTTATCTATCATCTCCGTAACGCTTTCGCGATTACTAAATGATCCTGTAACGAAGAGCGCTGCTCTCCGTTGGATCTTCTCCATCTCTTCTATCAACATGTATGTGATATAAAAGGGCGGTGCGTTGGAGGAGCTGTCATTTGTACTGAGGTGAGTCGTCAGAAAATGTTTCCGACGTGATTACGACCGCACGACGGGAATTAACAGACGCGGAATGTTCGCTGGAGCTACATCTGTGAAACATTCCATTTCGGAAATCGTTATAGGATCCTATATTCCGAGATTCAAAGTGTCAAGGGTGCGCCGAGAACACCAAACTTCAGGCATTACCTCTCACCATGGACAACATAGTGGCCGACGACCTTCACTTAACGACAGAGAGCGGTGCCTTTTCCGTTAAGTAGTCATTGCTAACAGACAAGCAACACTACGTCAAATAACCGCAAAAACCAGTGTGGAGCGTGCGATGAACTTAGCCGTAGGACAGTGCAGCAAAATCTGGCGTTAACCATTCTTAACAGCACCACTTCGCCTGCAGCGCCTCTCCTGGACCCGTTACCATTTCGATTCTAACCTAGACGACTGGGAAATCGTAACCAGGTCAGATGAGTCCCAATTTCACTTGGTAAACGTTGCTTTTAGGGTTCCAGTGTAGCGTAGACACCAAAAAATCGTGGTCCGAAGTTGTCAAAAAGCCACTGCGCCATCGACATCACATTCTTCACTCAAACAGAGCCTCTAAACATTGTCGCAGCAAACTAGATAGCACCACGATTCGGAATCTGTTGTAACAATGGGGAGAAACAAGATGTCTCTGCACCAGTGGTACTCAGCCTGGGCCCCACCGTCAATTAACGGACGTCCCAGCTTTAATGGTGGGCAGTACGAGGTTGAGATTTTAAAAACATTTTCATAATTCGCACTAATATTATAAACGCAAGAGTAACGCTGTGCTTCCACCACTAAGCCGCTGAGCCGATTATAATGAAATTTGATATTGAAATAGGCTACTTTAGAAAGCGGTTAGTAAAGCTCATTCATTTATTGATTTGAAGAATATAACTCAAATGTGGAAATGATTTTATTGCATGATACGTTCTATACAATACAGTTCAACGTTGTGAATGCAATGCTTTTACCATGCTTTATGCGTTTAATCCGTACTTCCATACTACAGAGTGGTACAAATAAAAGGAGTCCGGAGAACAAAGTTCCAAGGTATAGAGAAACGCAGCAGAGGAACGGAAATACAGTACTAACCTGAGTATAGCACATGTTGAGAGTCACCACCGTTCATCTCTGGGCGCTTTTTGGCACTGGTCAGCCAGATGCTGAAGGCGGATCGAGGCTGAACTGCTCGAATTGCTACAGTCCATCCGAAATGTTTTGCTGCAGTTCTTGAAGACTCTGAGGCTTGTTGCGACACACCTTAGACTTGAGGGCTCTCCGTACAAAGTAATCGCACACTGACAGATCAGTGACCTGGGCGACCAGCTAGACCCGCGACAAGACTGACGTCTGCTAACGCCGCTGTCAGGCATGAAGACTGTGTAAATGTGCTCTAAGGAATGTAGTCTAAGGTTCGGCCCGGCAGTGTGGGCAGTTGCTCCATCCACTTGGAACTAAATGTGGGTCTTTCCCTCCTCCGTTAATGCTGCCACAAATTCACGTCCATTCGTATCCACTCGTCCAAGCCACTTTTGTTTGCCCCACCCTGTAATATCACTCATAATCCCGTTGCATTTTATCCGCTGAGCGTCATACGTCACTTATAGTTTCTACGATGCACGTTAATTTATTTTAGGTGGGCGTGGTTTGGTGGATAGCGACTTCGACCCTCCGCCAAGGGGGTTTGATTGCCGACCACCTTGAATTTTTTCCACTCGCGCCTCTCTCTCTCTCTCTCTCTCTCTCTCTCTCTCTCTCTCTCTGTGTGTGTGTGTGTGTGTGTGTGTGTGTGTGTGTGTGTGTGTGTGTGTGTGTGTGTGTGTGCGTGTTTCGCCCCAATCATAACTTTACTATCATCGAAGCTCAAGTCGCCGAAATGGCGTGAAATAAATGATCTGCATCGAGCTCCTGAACTTCCTGTGCGTATTCATATTTCATTTCATTTACTGATAAACGAACACAGCCGCAGATAACGGTTAGCGTTTTCCTCAAATTCATCGTGACAATGGAAATATCATAGTCTATTATCAGTAATGAGCACGATGTATTTAGTTCAAGCTACTTGAGTGACATGAAATGGCGCTATAGTGCAACCGCTAACAAAAGAGCCTCGTGCCAGAATAGCTCGCGCATCGCCCACACCACCCAGCATTGACAGACGTGCAGAACTGGGGTAGCCACGCCGCTCCCACCCCGAACCCAGCCTACGATGCAAGAGAGGCATCCCAGGGCTATTCATGACACAGGCTCGCTCTCTCTTCTTCATCTTCTTCTTTTTCTTCTTTTTTTTTCTTTGCGGTCGCACAAGTCAGTATGCAGATTTGCGAGGGTGAACACGTGGTTACAACTTCAAACAAAATATTTTGAGACGTTTTGAGACCATGTTTCAAAAGAAGAAACGTGGCTATTTGTCAACGTATCTGAAGATGGATTTCATAGAATTTGTCTTACAAAGAATTGTCCAATAAGACAGTTGAGCCAAGTTATTGCGAGGACATCTTCCTACAAAACAACCAAATGATAAGGCCAAGCCCATATCCAAAAAGTTCAAAATATTTCGTCAGTCGTTTTATGATTTAAGGATCAACGTGCGCTGATCGAAGGTGGATCAATTGACACATATTGCATTTCAAAATTAACTGCAAAAGTGACAAAAGCTATAATATAGTAGAAACAGTAAATAGACTCTATAAAAGAATTTACCTCAACAGTAATGGCAGTAATGCGTTTGGGATTTAACCGAATTTTTAGAAACGTTACCCGTAACGACCATCTTCAACAACGTTTGTCGTTTCGTCGGATCGCGAGAGTTGGAAACGTGCAATGCAGCCAGGATCATTGTCGAATATGCTCGGTATGATAGTCCAAGTGTTATTGTGTGGGGAAGAATAATGCTGCACGGAAATACTGACACATAGATCAATGAACTCGGTACGCACCTGCCAACATTAACTATGACACTGTACTCCTTCCCCATCTGCGTCTTTTCAGGGGTGCATTCGGCTCTGCCTACATTTTTACGGATGACGATGTGCAATCTCATTGAACTGCACTGGTAGAGGAGCTCTTGGAACGAGAGATATTCGGCAAACGTACTGACCTGCCCGTTCCCACCGGCATAAATCCCATCGTGTACGTTTGGGATGCGGGTAATCCTCTGAATCTGAAAGAAAGCACAATTTCTTTCTCTGTGCGACGTTTCTTCAGAAAATATGATTTACGTCACTGTGATCGGTATGGTTATAGTAGAGGTTGAGCGAAGAGGCACTGGGCGTTGAGGGGGGGGGGGGGGGGGGCAGCACAAAGAAGAAAAAGTTGGCTTAGCAACTGATGAGATAACCTTCCACTTTTCACTGTGTAGCTCCTTTTTCGCCACAGAAAATAAATAGATTTGTATGTCAGCGAGAGACACTTAAGCTGCTTGCGGAAGAGACTTCGTTATCCGCTTACAGAGCGACGGCTGCACTTTCCTTAGTCTGTTTCGTAACTTCTCTGCTCACCTCTTTCGAACCTAAACGCTTTTCTTCTCTCTTTTTGTCCTTCTCGAACGACACAATGACCTGTACTCATGTGACCGGAAGTCCTCTTCAACCTGCGACGTACTTCACTAGTAACTTCAATCTATACATTCCTATTTTTAAATCCTTCTACCTACCTATCCGGTTACGTGATCACATATTCCACACTCCGACCCGCAGAACGTCTGATTTTATTTGCCTGATAAAATGTCCTCTTCAGTAGTCCCGGCCCAAAGATCTGAATGGGTGACTAATTTACCTCTGGAATATTTTACGCAAGAGGATCATTAAACTATGCAATAGATTTGCGTGTCGTCGGGAAAGGGGTACTGTGTAATATCTGTATTTTCCCGTTGCTTTCAGCCATTCGCTGTACGAAGACAGCAGCGATATATTAAATGACGTCACAGACCAGATAAGTTAATCATTAAGACTGTTAACCCTACTATTACTCAAAAGGCTACTGCCCCTCTTTAGGAATCATATATTTGCCAGACTTTCGATGCGGCTGCACTTCCGTTTAGGCATTCTGTATCGTTGAGGGCCGCAAGCAACCCCACTGTGGCAAGGTCCATGTTTCAATAGTATACTTAGTTTCACCCTTGCAATTGGATTGACGAAGATGTGGAAATCAGTACTAATACTTTTCCAAAACATTGACTTTGATGAGTTCTCGTCACTGAATTCATTAAAACATAATGCATGAATACGTGAACATGTCTGTGTATAATTTATAGACTGAGAAAATAAGAACATACAATAAAAGCATAGATGTCTCTTAGAAAAGGAGCCCAAGCATTCAAGATTTTAACATAGAAGCCAGTTATTACTGTTTAAATTAATGAAACTCCATCGTTAATAATGTTAGTATATTCTCTTCACTTTGGTCGTTTCTGCCACAGAAATCGTCGTACCGTTACCATCTCTCTCTCTGCATCTGTCTCACTGTTCATGGGCTGGCTGTAATTTGTCTGTGTATGTGTGTGTGTGTGCGTGTGTGTTTGAGAGAGGGAGAGAAAGAGAGAGAGAGAGAGAGAGAGAGAGAGAGAGAGAGAGAGAGAGAGAGAGAGAGACGGGGGGAGGAGAGGGAGAGGGAGGCAGCGAGGGGCAAAATTACTACATTTTCGTGCGCCACAAGGCACCTGTGGCCATGTAACAGGCTACATTAGGAACGATTTCCTCTGTATGATCGTCATCTGGTTTGAAGGGAATAAAGTTGAAACTGAATGCTCACAGAGGTACGCGGTAACAAAGAAGACTAGTGCACTCGGTGCAGCTAACAGCTGGCGTACGTACACGGCAGTTTGTCTTGTGTGATAGTTTGAGCGCAGAGGACACCCGAGCTAGCATGGAACGCGACTCCTCCACTAATTACCTTTGCCTGTCGCAGCCAGCTAATTAAGTGGACAGTCCAGCAGACTCCCTGGTGACAGATGTTCTAAGCAGCCGTGTACGTTGTGGATTACGCACCAGGTGCCAGGATGAATCTAGTTACGCCTGACGAAATTGCGGATTTGCCTCCAATGTAGAGAGACGATTCCATCATCTATCTAACGAATAACTTCAAAGCACTGTTAAGCAATAATCACCCATTCGATAAAGAATTCAAGGAACATATACAAATACGTTAAATTCTGCTATTAATTGAAATACATTGTCAACGGAAAAGTGCTCCTCGCGGAGCACAAAAAAGGCGTCTGTGTTCCTAATTAAATACTTTGAAAGAAGTAGGGAACCAGCTGAGTCAATACTCATACCACCTTCTAACCTAAAAATGTAGGTGTTAGAACGTATTCGCGCTGTTTTAACGCAGTACATTCTAAATCCTTCCACCCAAACCCTATTTGTAGCCAAGCATCTGTGTCTTACTTCCACTGTCAACATATAGGTATCTCTCCCACTCCTCCTTTTTCTCTTATTTGCTCTTTCCCCTGTCTGCCTCTCCCAGTTTCACTGTCGCTATCTTCAACCCTTTCTACAGCTCTTTCTCTGCCTGTTTCACTGTCTCTCTGTCCCATCGCCATTGACTTTGGCCAATTCTTTTTGTGTCCCATCGTGACTGTCTCCTCTTTTGTCGTGTGCAGTCTGCTGTCTTTCTCTTCAACCTCCCTTCTCTCTCGTCACACATGTCCTCGGAGAGGATTTTCTCGTGGTTTTGACCCCCAGACTGGGAAACTTTAACGCGTGATTGCGGGAACCTTGCAATTTTGTAACACGTGGGTATTTGTCGATGGGGCAAAATTGACATAATTCGACCCTTCCCATCCGTAAACCGGCGAATGGCGGACTTGTCAGCTCCTCTCTTTCGATGCCTCTGTCCGCACTTTTTTCTCTCCCTGTCACTGATATGGTCTCCTCTCTTACTTACAGAGGCTCCTTCTGCCTTTCTCTCCCATGGCCAATGTCTCCTACCTCTCGTTTCCACAGCCTCCTGAATTTGCAATACATTTCTGTGCCACTGTCTGGTGTCTCACTTACACTAACTACTTTTGTCTTTGTTTCCTATTGACATTAGCATATCTGGGCAGTAGAAAAATTCTGGAAGGAGGGGGTCCAATATATTTTTCCTATACCCACGTCTTTAAAATTTCGTTCCAGAATGCGCCTTGGGGGGGCCAAGGGTGGGAGGGGAAGGGGGCATCCGTACACCCCCACCTCGCAAATTTGTGTGTGGTGTGCACTTACCTCTCTCTTTTTCATTTCCTGTGTTTCACTCTCTTTTGCTGCAACTGCTACTATCTCCATCCACTTCTCTTTCTCTTTTACTTACACTCTCTCTCACTGACCATCACTGCCTCCTCTGTCTTTCTCTCCCACTGAGACAGTCTCCTGTGTCTCCCAATGTCACTGTATCTCTGCCAATGTCTTTCAGCACAAAAAGCGCGACTGTGTTCGCACACCAAATTTTTTTTCTGAGGAAGATGGAATGAGGACAGAGGTATCCGGTTCCCCACTTTCCTGTCAGTCTTTTAAAGAGGAATATATTCATCTTTCTTGTGCTCACCCAGGAGCATTTTTGCCGGTTCGCTTCCTTCCAATGCTGCAGCAGGGCTGTTTCTTGATAAAACTGTGTTGCATCTGCAGGTACAGAGAGATTCGTGTGACAAGACAGGTTTCTTGTGAGGTGCTTACGTCGCCGGTGGTACCATCGAATAATTTCTAGGACAAGACAGCTTGTATAGGTGTGAAGAGCCAATTATACAGAGACAGAGGGTCGTTAGGTTTTATTGATGAAAAAATGTTTACTAAAAATGTAGTCTGATGACCTCATAACCCATTTCATGGCCCCAGAACTCTTGCCATATGTTCCCTACGTTAGTTAAAACTATATTTACGATTTAGATCGGTGAGTACGTGCATATTTTGCGTGCATAAGTACGATGACTTCGAACTTCTGGATCTCGGTAACGATTATGATGTAGAAAAAGTTTCAAGGTTCTGTAAGGACATAACCTTAAGAACTTACGGAACAAATTTCTCCATCACTTGCCAAGAATAAAAGTTGCAGAAATGGCCATCCCCTCTGTAGCACCGCTACTCGACTTAGGTAAAATTAGTAAGAAGCTGCCACGGTGCGTTGTGGTACCTACTGCAGGCTGGTAAGCACAATGCGCCAAAAAAAAAAAAAAAAATTGCTCTGAGCACTATGGGACTTAACATGTATGGTCATCAGTCCCCTAGAACTTAGAACTACTTAAACCTAACTAACCTAATGACATCACACAACACCCAGTCATCACGAGGCAGAGAAAATCCCTGACCCCGCCGGGAATCGAACCCGGGAGCCCGGGCGTGGTAAACGAGAACGCTACCGCACGACCACGAGATGCGGGGACAATGCGGAAACATGCGGCTTACGGCAGCATGTGCGCCAAAGGATTGCGAGACGGGCTAGCCGTGCTCTGCGAAACTAGCACTGGGCAGCTGTAATAGCCGGAGCGGGCAGAACGGTGACAGCACACCAAGGCTATAACCAGGTTATGAGCTACGTGACCGGGAGCTGGGCAATATAGCAAATACTACCCGGAGCGGTATAAATAACTGTGAATTCTTAAATAGAGGCATTAGGAGGCCAGCAGTACTACCACGCAGATTGTGCTATGGTAGACGGTGAGACTATTGGGCGCCGCCAGCTGCAGTCCTCGGTTCAAGACTGGGACGGGACTGTTCCTTCTCGCACTAAGTCCACCGGGGGGATTTGGTTTCACACCACAGCAGACCTAATGCATACATCTGCCGTCGCCACACAATTGCCAGCAGACAGAGGGTCGTGTCCTGCGCACGGCAGTCACCCTTCAACACCGCAGAAGTCGTTGGCTATGCTTGGATCACACCACTCCACAACAGGTATTTTAGGTACAAAAAAATCACAGTTTTTCGAGTGCATCTTCATAACAGATAAAGATTTTCTAAAAAGGAAAAGTGGTGGATCTAAATGAATGTCATAAGAACAAACGGTAAGATTTTGAGCCATTTGCTGTATTTAGGTACTTAGAAAACAGCGGCGCATGGTGCAAAACTCTGCTAAAAATCGGTTTTTGGGGTTTTCTCAGGAACCACCCACGAACAATAGGCCAGCCCTAAATCATACGTAATGTAGAAGAACCAACCTATTTGCCCAATTTGCCTGTGCTGGAGGAAGTGTGTAAATTTTGACCTGTACTTAAGGATAGTTACAGTATGCCCGTGTTTCCGAGACGTATAAGAATATTCGCTAGGCCAAGGGCTATCGAAGACACTGATACCTATCTCTGAGATCAATAAAACCTGAGATATGACCCCCTGAAAAATTATATATATGCGATCGGCTTTTTGGAATAATTGGTACCGTCCACTGTTGTGCACAGATTTGTAGTAGATAACGATGGACAAGTTACATGTAAACGCGAGCCCAAATGCAAAATGGAAGCGCCACAGGACGGGACGAAATTAATCCAGAGTTATTAAAACATGGTAGGCTACTGCTGGCGCTACATTTAGTGAAAGCAGTAACTACTTGCTAGAAAGCGAAGTTTCACCACGCCGTCAAATTGAAAACAGTCTTGGTTGCGAAAATTATTTAATGTCAATAACGCGTTTCACCCTTTTTGGGGCATCATCAGTGTAAAAGTTACTGGATATGAAACCCATTCCTCATGTAGCTATATAAAATGGAAAATAGACGCAACAGTAGCTGGATACGCAATCCATCCGTGATAAAAGCACATAAAATGCAAGTTGGTCCTTGCACACACCAGCTGACACCGCCACAGTACTACAAAGTGGGGTCAAACTAAACGTAGTATCTGGTACACGCAGCACAGTGCCCTATTGGCGTGCACTCAAATACAACTACAAACTCACAAGATATCTGTGTGCTTGTCAAAAGACATTGTAGTGCGTGCGGCTCATAAGACGATTGTTTTTGTAAGTCTGGTACTATTTTTTACTACTATAGTGGTGTCACCTGGTGTGCTCAAGATTCACCTTGCACTTTATGTGATTTTATGACGGATGGATTGCATATCCAGTTACTGTTGAGTCCATTTTATATGACTGTATGACGGATAGGTTCCATATACAGCTGTCTTTACACAATATGATGATGCTTCAAAAAGATGAAATGCGTCATTGACATTAAATAATTTTCGCAACCAAGACTGTATTCATCCTGAAATAATTGGACACTACTTGCTGTGACACCCTGCCACAAAGTAATGAAATAATTTTTCAAAACCATACTCTTGAGCAACAGTTACATATAACCACTTTATAAGACAGCAATCGATCCGGCAGTGCTTCGGATTTGTTAAACATGTATGGGAATTGGGGATAGTCCTAATCTGGGGTGTCCTTGAGGGGTGTGCCAGTACGCAAATTTCGGCTCCTGATGCAACTTCGCCAACTTTGAAGGTATGAAGCTCGAAATTACAATGAATGTAATAGAATATGAATGAAGAATATGCCTTTGTTATCTTTTTCCTTTTCGTTATTTAAGGTTTTCAAGATTTTTTAAATTTTCTGTACACAGTACGATTACAAAACTCCATAATACACAGTGTTTTTCGTTTCTTATGTTCTGTGTGCTAAGAATATGAACTGGTTTTCTGAACTACCAGTTCGAGAAAGGCAACATACAATTGCTTATGAGAATAACACTCTATTGGTAAACCAGTTCCAAAGTATTTAGGTATGTGACCTTGAGTCTTCCGTATTGTTGTTACCAACAAAACCTTGATACGCTTCTAATGATGGTGTAAATGGTTTGGGATGGTAAGTATAGCGGCTATGAGAGAGACCACTCCAACTGCTAGATCTGTGAAGATAGACGAAACAGCACATTGATATGTGTACAATTTCTGATTGGAAATGTATATATGGGGAACCAGTTTATATGAAAGAAAGATTTGTCTAATTGTTTAATTGGCCTGCTATCGAAGTTAAAACTGACTACGAGAAAGTAAATGAAGACACACTTTCAGAGGACAGCATTTTTTTTCTCAGTCGGTTTTAACTGACAACCTGCACACTGTCGTTCAGAAGAAAAACAATTACGTAGCCACCGTCCGAATATTTATTAGAGCGTCGTGTAAAAATTTTGAAGCAAATCGCTCAAGATCTCCTCTAGATTTTTGCTAATTGCGTATCACGTCACATATTAGTATAGATGTTACTGTAATAAGACAAATCATAAGAAAAAGGAAGGAGTCTGTTGTGGGGAGAAAGAAAATAGTGGTTTTGCGGACTGGGAGGAAACTTTCGAGAAGTACAGTCGACATATTTTATGGAATGTTTTGGGAAGAGGATGGTAGCCCAGGTAGTTGATACGATTTTTTGACAATCTAAATAAAAAAAATGATAAACCAATATAGGGAGAAGACGGGAACCACACAAGTAATACGGGTGTGGGACAAAACTGCAGCTTATAGCTTACACCTTCTAATATTTGTACTGACGCCACTGTTAGACAGTGAAAAACAAAACGTGAAATGTATGCGCAGTTGCTAACTCGGACAACTGTCAACTGCATAATGAAATGACGACAGTTAAAATTTTTGCCGGACCTCGACTCGGACCCGAATTCTCCATTTCACGTGAGCAATAGCCTTAACCACATTTGTTTTCCTTTCGTCATTGTTCTCGTCATTTAGTCTGAGAGGACATCGCATGAAACCCTTTCAAGTTCATCTTTCAATATTTCACGCACTTTTTTAACTACAGAGAGCTGCCAGCCCTGTGAACGAACACACTGGACTATAAGATATCGCAGTGCCGGTGTTGTTATGAAGTACGATGCGAAGTTCTTTCGGACATACCGGGTGATGAAAAAGTCAGTACAAATTTGAAAACTGAATAAATCACGGAATAATGTAGATAGAGAGGTACAAATTGACACACATGCTTGGAATGACAGGGGTTTTTATTAGAACCAAAGAAATACATCAGTTCAAAAAATGTCCGATAGATGGCGCTTCATCTGATTGGAATAGCAATGATTAGCATAACAAAGTAAGACAAAGCAAAGATGATGTTCTTTACAGGAAATGGTCAATATGTCCACCATCATTCCTCAATGATAGCTGTAGTCCAGGAATAATGTTGTGAACAGCACTGTAAAGCATGTCCTGAGCTATGGTGAGGCATTGGCGTCGGATGTTGTCTTTCAGCATCCCTAGAGATGTCGGTCAATCACGATACACTTCCGACTTCAGGTAATCACAAAGCCAGTAATCGCACGGACTGAGGTCTGAGGACCTGCGAGGCCATGCATGATGATAGTGGTGGCTGAGCACACGATCATCACCAAACGAAGCGCACAAGTCACTCGTCTAGCAATATGCGGTGGAGCACCATCCTACATAAACATCGTACGTTCCAACAGGTGTTTATCAGCCAGGCTGAGGATGATGCGATTCTGTAACATATCGGCGTACCTCTCACACGACACGGTAGCAGTTACAGAGCCAGAATCACGCATTTCCTCGAAGAAAAAAGGCCCGATAACGGTAGATGTGGTAAATCCAACCCATACCGTGACTTTCTCGTCGTGCAACGGAGTTTTCACGACAGTTCTAGGATTTTAGGTAGCCCAAATTCTGCAGTTTTGGGCGTTGACAGACCCTCTGAGCGTGAAATGAGCTTCGTCGGTCCACATCACGTTACTCAACCAATCGTCATCTTCCGCCATCTTTTGAAACGCCCACACGGCAAATGCCCTCCGCTTCACTAAATCGCCAGGCAACAGTTGATGATGCCACTGTATTTTGTACGGATAGCATCGGAGGGTACGCCTAAGTGTCAACTAAACAGTAGTGTATGGAATGCCGGTGCGACGTGCGACTGCACGAGCGCTGACTTCCCCGTGCATAGACGAACCCGCTACAGTCTCCATTTCATCCTGAACTGTCTCAGCAGCATTACGCCTTGTACTCGGTCGGCCACTATGGGGTGTATCGTCTAAACAACCCGTGGCTTCGAACTTCGAAATCATTCTCGCCACAGCTGCATTTGTCAACGGACCTTTACCCGTTCGAATCCCCTTCCTATGGCGATAGGATCGTAACGCTGAACTAGCACATTCCCCATTCTGATAATACAGCTTCACTAAAAGTGAATTTTGGGTAACGTCAACATGCTGCGACTGCTGGCGCATCTGATTCTCTCTCTCTTTACAGCTCCTTTTATACACGATTACCATGCGCAGTCACTGACGTTTTGCTGTCCAGCGCCATCTGTCGGACGGTGTGAACTTTTTGTTTGTTTTTGGTTCTAATAAAACCCCATCTCATTCCAAGCATGTGTGTCAGTTTTCACCTCCCTATCTACATTATTCCGTGGTTGATTAAGTTTTCAAATTTATACTGACTTTCTGATCACCCTGTACATGCACGTCTGAAGGAACAGGTACTGAGGCGACCACAGTCGTCATGAAATACTGGTCCTGACTCTGGAACGGATCGCGGAAGCGGCTAAGGCGACCTCTTGCGTAAAGCGGGAAAGCGGAGTTCGAGTCCCGGACTGACAAAAATTTTCACTACCGTCATGCCATTATGCAGAACATGGAGATTTGTATTCACAACTGCAAATACAATTCATGTACTTCATGATGGCTGTAGTCACTGCAAAGACTGTTCCTTCGTATACAGGGTGGTCCATTGATCGTGACCTGGCCAGATGTCTCACGAAATAAGCGTCAAACGAAAACACTGCAAAGAACGAAACTTGTCTGGCTTGAAGGGGGAAACCAGATAGCGCTATGGTTGGCCCTCTAGATGGCGCTGACATAGGTCAAACGGATATCAGCTGCGTTTTTTTTAAAAATAGGAACCCCCATTTTTTTACATATTCGTATAGTACGTAAAGAAATATGAATGTTTTAGTTGGACCACGTTTTTCGCTTTGTGATAGATGGCGCTGTAACAGTCACAAACACATGACTCACAATTTTAGACGAACAGTTGGTAACAGGTAGGTTTTTTAAATTAAAATACAGAACGTAGGTACGTTTGAGCATTTTATTTCGGTTGTTCCAATGTGATACATATACCTTTGTGAACTTACCATTTCTGAGAACGCATTTTGTTACAGCGTGATTACCTGTAAATACCACATTAATGCAATAAATGCTCAAAATGATGTCCGTCAGCCTCAATGCATTTGGCAATACGTGTAACGACATTCCTCTCTACAGCGAGTAGTTCGCCTTTCGTAATGTTCGCACATGCATTGACAATGCGCTGGCGCATGTTGTCAGGCGTTGTCGGTGCATCACGATAGCAAAATCCTCCAACTTGCCCCACAGACAGAAATCTGGGGAGGTCAGATCCGGTGAACGTGCGGGCTATGGTATGGTGCTTCGACGACCAATCCAGCTGTCATGAAATATGCCATTCAGTACTGCTTCAACCGCACGCGAGCTATATGCCGGACATCCATCATGCTGGAAGTACATCGTCATTTTGTCATGCAGTGAAACCTCTTGTAGTAACATCGGTAGAACATTACGTAGGAAATCAGCATACATTGCACCATTGAGATTGCCATCGATAAAATGGGGACCGATTATTTTTCCTCCCGTAATGCCGTACCATTCATTAACCCGCCAAGGTGCATATTACGCCTTATAGTGCATATTATGCCAGTTTACGTTATCGCTGTTGGTGAATGATGCTTCGTCGCTAAATAGAACGCGTGCAAAAAATCTCTCATCGTCCCGTAATTTCTCTTGTGCCCAGTGGCAGAACTATACACGACGCTCACAGTCGTCGCCATGCAATTCCTGGTGCATAGAAATATGGCACGTGTGCAATCGATGTTTATGTAGCATTCTCAACACCAACGTTTTTGAGATTACCGGTTCTTGCGCAGTTTGTCTGCTACTGATGTGCGGATTAGCCTCTACAGCAGCTAAAACACCTACTTGGGCAACATCATTTTTTGCAGGTCGTGGTTGACGTTTCACATGTGGCTGAACGCTTCCTGTTTAACGTAACTATCCGGCGAACGGTCCGGACACTTGGATGATGTCGTCCGGGATACCGAGCAGCATACATAGCACACGCCCGTTGAGCATTTTGATCACAATAGCCATACATCAACACGATATCAACCTTTTCCGTAACTGGAAAACGGTCCATTTTAACGTGAGTAATGCATCACGAAGCAAACACCGTCCGCAGTGGCAGAATGTTACGTGATACCACGTACTTATACGTTTGTGACTATTACTGCGCCATGTATCTCAAAGCCAAAAAAGTGGTCCAACTAAAATATTCGTATTTCTTTACGTACTACACGGATATGTAATAAAAAATGGGAGGTCCTATTTAAAGAAACGCAGTTGATATCCGTTTGACCTATGTCAGCGCCATCTAGCGGGCCAACCATAGTGCCATCTGGTTTCCCCATTCAAGCTAAACGAGTTTCATTCTTTGTAGTTTTTTCGTTTGATGCTTATTGCTTATTTCGTGAGGTATTTGGCCCGGTCACTATCACTGGGCCACCCTGTATACAAGTATATCCGAAGCGACATTAGATCATACTTCCTAACAAGAGCCCGCATCTCGTGGTCATGCGGTAGCGTTCTCGCTTACCACGCCCGGGTTCCCGGGTTCGATTCCCGGCGGGGTCAGGGATTTTCTCTGCCTCGTGATGGCTGGGTGCTGTGTGCTGTCCTTAGGTTAGTCAGGTTTAAGTAGTTCTAAGTTCTATGGGACTGATGACCGTAGATGTTAAGTCCCATAGTGCTCAGAGCCATTTGAACCATTTGAACCTAACAAGAGAGGCATTACAATGTGGTAGTCATCAAATCAAAAACAAGGAAAACGACAGCATTCAAATAGGAATAAACAATTGTATAAACACCATGATGTTCGTTGAAGACGAAATAATTTTACAAGAGAGTGAGTAAGATCTGCAAAAGCGAAATACAAGTGGCTCAAATGGCTCTGAGCACTATGGGACTCAACTGCTGATGTCATTAGTCCCCTAGAACTTATAACTAGTTAAATCTAACTAACCTAAGGACATCACAAACATCCATGCCCGAGGCAGGATTCCAACCTGCGACCGTAGCGGTCTTGCGGTTCCAGACTGCAGCGCCTTTAACCGAACGGCCACTTCGGCCGGCAGCGAAATACATTGTCTAGACACGTAAGACTAGGATTACCATTTTAACATCTCTCACAGAACGACTCTAGTTGTGGCCTCTGATGGGAAAGATCTTGTGCGTTCCTAAATAGTGTTAAATGATCATGTTTTGAAACAAGTTTCTCACTTTAGTTTCTTACGTTAGGGCATGAACTACCAACCTGATGACATATAGAATAAATTAAGTAAATATCAGTGATGTACAGTACATCACAAAGAACGCTAGTCAACAATGTTCGGAAAGAAACATAAAATAAAATTAAGACGCACAGCTCAGCGTACTGTGCTACAAGATAGCAAGAAGAAACGCGTTTATAGGCCACCAATATGAAATTTATGAGACGCGAGTAAGATGGTGCTTTGAGGGATAAGTAAGAAATGAAGACGTCAGAGGGTAGTGGGGAATTTATTCCGAGGAATGAAATGTCTACAACATATCGACAGGGTGCCAGAAAGAAGAGTAACAAGACAGGAATTGAACTACATACTACAGGGAAAATTAGAGCCCGGAAGACCACGGAAGAGGGGCCTACTCCATGAAGGGGAGACAATGTAGTGGGTATCTTAACTGTATCTCATAATGACTCTTTTTGCATATAATGCAACATGTTAATTGACTCTGTATCCACTATAATAAAACACGTAAATCAATATGAAACTTGGCCTATCAGCTAACGATTTAGCAATGCACGATAAATTTACTGAAGTGTCTTCGTCAAGCGAAAGCAGTTTCGTTACTGTCCAGAAACACATCAACGGTTCTCCAGTGCACTATTTCTCCATAATAATTTCTAAAGAAACGCGTTTATCCTGTGAGCTTTAGAGCTTACTGCTACAACTATCATTCGGCCCCAATTGACGTCATCATGTCGCTTTACACGTCGTTTTATTGATACCACCTTTACACACATTATCATTTGAGCTAGAGACACCTATCTCGAAGAGAGTAGAACAAATTTTCGCCATAGCACAGGGAGGATGTATTGCGTCGTGGACTTTACATGACCTTTGTATAGTTGAGGACTCATTCTGCTTCATGAGTGCTTGTATTTTCACGTTATTCGATGAGAGCATCAGTGAATATATTACTTTTCACTATAAAGTTCATTTTAGTCAATGCTCTCGTAAATTCCACAGTGGCTGTACAGTTTCTGCCTGTGTAGTCCTTATCAATAGCTCATAGTCCAAATATTTCTAGGCAGCCGGCTGCTCAGTCACTATAACAAAATCAGACTTGTGTGCAGTGGGTCAAAGGTGCATTTGTAACACTAGAAACCTGATGCTGGTGAAGTGTTTATACACATATATCTGTTACCACGCAGCTGGGGACCATTGGAAGATAATATTCTCTTCTTGAAGGAGTGGGTCGCTCTACCATGTACTGCAGACAAATGGTTCCCAACAGCTGGATAATTACCACACTAAGGGACATTGAAATTTTGTAAATGGTAAAAGCAAAAATGTTTTGATTATGGCTGAGTCATGACTGGATCACTCAAAAAATTATAATGTATATTAACACAATTTGATTAGACTTGTTTATTAATCAGATCATCCTCACAAACATCACTGGCTGATGGTCTCACCTTTGCATTATGTTCTTCAACAATGTTGGTGTCTGATGCCTCTCCCTATTTTCTAATTCCATCAGCGCACTTTCTTCTCAATCTTTTCCCTTATATTTAGGTGTGTGAAGAACTTCATCGGTTCAGCTACATCTGTTCGCTTGGGTACTTCTTCCAACTTCTTGGTGGTCTCTTTAAAGCCGTAATTACGGCCTCAATTCTCGTCTACCCATGATGGCTTTTCTTTCCTGGTAATCAACATAAACCTATCCATTGCTCGCTCACCACCTCTCAGTTTTTTAATTCTTTACGCATATAAAGTCCTTGTCCCACTATATACTGGTAATACACACTGACAGTAAACTTCCAATATGAAAAACATTAGAAGGTTATGGTAGGAAAAGTTAATGGTTTATCAAAATACTCGAGACAGTTTTTATTTATTTTGTTTATCTCCTTGTGGTAAACATCCGCACATGTCATCAGGAAAGCAAATATTTTCCCGATTTAGAAAATCGACAAGTACCGGGTGATCAAAAAGTCAGTATCAATTTGAAATCTTATTAAACCACCGAATAATGTAGATAGAGAGGTAAAAATTGAAACACATGCTTAGAATGACATGGAGTTTTATTAGAACCAAAAAAAAAAAACACCCCTTATTGCTAGACGCGTGAATGATCTCTTGCGCGCGTCGTTTGGTGATGATCGTGTGCTCAGCCGCCACTTTCGTCATGCTTGGCCCCCCAGGTCCGCAGACCTCAGTCCGTGCGATTATTGGCTTGGGGGTTACCTGAAGTCGCAAGTGTATCGTGATCGACCGACATCTCTAGGGATGCTGAAAGACAACATCCGACACCAATGCCTCACCATAGCTCAGGACATGCTTTACAGTGCTGTTCACAACATTATTCCTCGACTACAGCTATTGTTGGGGAATGATGGTGGACATATTGACCATTTCCTGTAAAGAACATCATCTTTGCTTTGTCTTACTTTGTTATGCTAATTATTTCTATCCTGATCAGATGAGCGCCATCTGCCGGATATTTTTTGAACGTGTGTATTTTTTTATTTTTTTTTTGTTCTAATAAAACCCCACTTCATTCCAAGCGTGTGTGTCAATTTGTACCTCTCTATCTACACTATTCCGTGATTTATTCAGTTTTCAAATTTATACTGACTTTTTGGTCACCCGGTATATTCCTGCCCCCTATGCCTTTTTTTCAGGTAGTGAAATTGTAGCCGAAGAGCAGTTTGTCGAACTACGGCGACAACACAGTGTTTGATCACATTTTTTGAATGGTTGATAGTTAATATCCATTAAATTCTGAGAAGATTTAGTAATACCTTTTTCTCTCGCCACAACTTTCTGTTGTGAAAGAACTCGTGAATTTCCCTGCATTACATCAATGAAAGCAAATGTGAATAAATTGGTAGCATGGTTAACAATGTGCATTTGCTTTCGCCAAACTGAATGTTTAAAAGGTGACCCTACCCTCGTTATTGTTTCATGATCTGCTATGGAATAAAAAAGGCCCAGCAATAGATGATTTTATATATTTTGCTCCTTAACGTTTAGTTGGCTGCTAAGCTTTTTGGGGTTATTAGTTGGTATCTGATCTCCATCAACGATAATGGTCTCAGAAGGCTTGGGAGACATTGCTATAAACAAATGAATGCACGTTATCCATGCCGAATTAGATGGTACATTGGTTAACGGAATGGACTAGCATTCGGATAGAGCACCGCTGAGATAACATCGCGGCTTACCGACTGAGATTTTCCGTGGTGTCCCTAAATCTGTTGTGTATCCCTAAATTTGTGGATAGCTCCTACGAACAGGACATGGGAGTTTTTTCTTCCCCATTCTTGACCATTCCTAGCGTAGCACTCCGTTTCTAATAACCTCGTTGTTGATGGGACCCTGTCCGATCTCCTTTCCTTCACGATATTGGACCGTGCCATCCGCTATCGAAATTTGTGAGAGATGATGACAGATATATCAAGGTCGAAGATCTTGTAAAAATCTGCCGCACAATTATACCTCTACCACCTGCGGGGATGGTACTGTTGGAACGTGTGATGCATCGTTGTAAATTCCTTACGTATCCTTCCATCGTCATTCTGCAACGTTTACAGCGACTCATCAGTCCAAGCGACATGTTTCCAGGTTATGGTCGTTAAAAGACTGTTTCTCCACGTTCATACCAATCTCAGCTCTCTGTGACTTGCAATGAGCAGTTGTTCTCCTGCAGAGGTGTTGGCTTAAGTACCAAATAGCTGGTTGAGGTTGGTATAGTTCCTGTGCTATCCTTGCCTACAACATGGAAACGATTCATTCACTGCGTTGTGGCCAGTCACTACGTCATTGTAATTCGTAGTATTATCTGCTACCCCTACGTTGTCCAAGGTAGCTGACTCTTGTTGCAGCTCGGTGTACACTGTGCAGTCTTGACACGGAGGCACGAGGAAAACCCTGTGTATGTGTCCAGCCTTAGAGATGGCTGACGCATGGGGTTCCCATTTGGAAGTGGAGAATAAGTGCTGTGTTCGACTGTAACACCGATGGCCGGTACAGGGACTGGCGACATCCCATTCGCATAAAAAGCTGCAGAATACCTTCCCGAATGAATTACCATTGTACACATTATCCACGACAGCGGTTATCAGCAAATCAGTCTCTCATCAGTGCATTCATAGCTGAGGCTTTCTGAGCTTTCATACGTTTGACGTCAAAATGGCTCTGAGCACTATGGGACTTAACATCTTAGGTCATCAGTCCCCTAGAACTTAGAACTACTTAAACCTAACTAACCTAAGGACATCACACACATCCGTGCCCGAGGCAGGATTTGAACCTGCGACCGTAGCGGTCACGCGGTTCCAGACTGTAACGCCTTTAACCGCTTGGCCACACCGGCCGGCCGTTTGACGTCAACAGGCGTAATACTCTTTGTCTTTTATTATCTCGTCTCGGATATGCTTAATAAGTAACCCAGTTTGCAAAACCTGTAGGGAACTGATGAACTATAGCAAATGTGGCTGAGTTGGCTTTAATGGAAGTGAGATGTCATTTACAAATATGTGCCGTACCCTCTGTGATTTCAGATCAGGATGAAATGCAACACCATAGACCTTACATTTGCAAAAATCAAAACAACTTCAGTCATTTTCTTTTTCAAGGTAACAGCAGAAACATCCACACTTTAAAAAAGAAACACTCTTCCAATAATATTAATTGGAAACATAGTTATTCCATTTCACTTTATGGTCTACCGTCTTGTAAAGAACAGTGGAAAAGCAAGTCATGTTGTTGTTGTTGTGGTCTTCAGTCTGAATACTAGTTTTCTGCAGCTCTCCACGCTTATCTGTTCTGAACAAGAGTCTTCACATCTGCCTAAATACAGCAACGCACCCATTTAGCCTGACTCAAGCTTTGGTTTCCCTTAACAATTTTTAACCCCCAGACTTCCTTCAGCCACCAAATCGAATGTGCAGTTATGCCTCAGGATGTGTCTGTCAACCGATCCCTTCTTTTACTCAAGTTATGTCACAAATTTCTTTTTTCCCCAGTTTGATTCAATACATCCTTATTAGTTATTCGATCTACCCATCTATCTCCAGCATTGCTCTGTAGCACCACATTTCAGATGCTCTTGCTGTTATCAGAGCTATCGTTCACATTTCAGTTCGGTACAAGCCTACATTCCAGACAGAAACGTACAGAAAAAGTTTCGTAACAAGAAAATTTATTTTATTTTCTGGTGGGTGGCCCCCACAGCCACAGTAAATTTGAAAATGAGATGATTCCACCAGGCTGTGTTTGGAATTACTTTACTTTCAGTACTAGTATCATACACTATGCATTTTCAGGGGCATCTAAATAACGTACAATACACCCTAACACAGAACAATAAACACAGTAATATCATGAACGTCATGAAATGACATTGGATGTAGCGTTCAAAGAGATAATAGCTGTTTATACTAACCGATGTGGACTCATAGTTTCAGTTCGTTAAAATATTGTCTGCCACGCACATCAGTGCACAACACAGCCGTGAACGGTCATCTTCCATAATGTAAGGTGCATGACATGCGAAGTGCTTTCGAGAATGATAACATTACCCCCTTATTAAAATATAGCATCTTGCCAGAAGCACCCGAGAAACGAACTATGCGAAGTTTACTACAAATCACGCTACATGCATGTGTTGAAATGACTGTTACAGGTGCATGAATACTTGGGAAAATTTTTACTGTTAGTCGGAGAATGAACAAAAAGATATTTTAATGAACCGACAACGATGTGTTCACGTTGGTTGCTACAGGTAACTATTACGGTACAACGCTACATCCAGTGTAATTATGTAAATTTCGTGTTTTTTATCTTTTTTTTACTTTTTATTATAATGTGTTGCATCTTTTGCAGATTCACTTGACAATGGAGAGTATCTCGAACTAGTACTGCAAATAAAATAATTTCCAACGCATACCGGGGGAATCATATCATTGTTAAAATTTAAATTCATATTTGATATTAACAGAGGTCTCTTTTTCTGAAACGCTTTTCTTTCCGTCGTCCTCTCGGCTTCAGCGTTCGTCAGTTACTTGCTGCGAAACTTATCTACTGTGTTTGTGTCTCATTTCTTAATACAAATGTGCCAGCATCACCGCGTCTAAAATGAATTGTAGAGTTAGTGAAATAACTTGTTCATATAGGATTCACGTACTGACATCCAGCGCAGGCTTTAAAAGCATTTAAACTCGAGTCTGTATGTACTAATCAATATATTTCGTGTTTAACAGCAAGGACTGTTTTGTACAAAAACGTTGTAAACTGTTTTATACAATTCAGTTATTAAAATAAACAGTGAATTACTACAAGGGAGCCAAGCAGAAGAATTCGGTGTTTCTTTCTGCTTTGCTGTAATACTCACAGGCGACGTCGTTCTGAACTCTGCTTCCAGAAGATACATTATTAATCTGTCGTCTGGGTGATAGGGTTATCCCTTGCAGGCTGTCTTGCTATCGTCTCCCTCGGGAGATGCACTCCCACCAGATGGCCGTCTGAAGCGTTTGGCGGTGGCCTGGTTCCGCTGCTCCAGCGAGAGACATAATTTGATTGTCTGACCCAATTTGGCAAAGGGGCCGTGCTCAAGAAACGATGGCGCAAGGTCTGGCGCTGCTGCTGCTGCTGCTGCTGCTGTATAGAACCACTCCACTGTCAGAGGTCTGCTGGAAACATTGCGAGTTCAGACTCCATCTGTTACTGATGTCTGCTGAAATCAAGGTTGTGTCAGCGGCAAAAAGAAATTTGTAGTGTTAGTGCTCTGTAGTTACAAACCACCATACCCAACCCCTTTCTTGAAAGGTTATACACAGCACTTCAGAACAACGTAAGACTGAGCAATGTTAAATTACGGAAAAGCTTTCTTCTGGCCGGAAGGTTGGGTGGAACACTGTATTTATTCACTAGTTGTGGCCCTGTGGGAAGTGGTGTGCCCTTATCATCCTTTGACCTATGAACTGACTTAAAGGGAAAGTTTAACGTTGACGCAGAAACAGGGTTTATCTGAACATTTTTGTTATTGACACTGGCAGTGGTGAACTATTTGAGATTAATTACAAAACAGTCGAAATTGCAAGACAAATTTATTGAAATGTGACCCGTTTCGATCATCACATGATGTTCTTCAGGTCTTAAGCCGTACTGACAGAGCAGGAGTGACTATTGGCATTCAGAGATTCCTGATCCATGCACAGCCTTTGCCCATCAATATGATTGAAGGTTTGAAGAAGATCATATGATGACCGAAACCGGCCACCTTTGCCTTGTGATCTGGACGGTTTTCTAATTAATTTCATATATTTCATTGTGATCACAGAATGCGTCCAACATTTTTTTCAAAAATGAATTAAGAGGTGAACTAGCTCAAATAAAATCGGGGGAACTATCGAGGATTAAAGTCCAGAGTATCAAGTACTCACTTAGCCGCTGTCCGCGTCCATAGCTTAGTGGTCAGCGCGGCAGACTGCCACGCGGGGTCCCTGGGCTCGATTTCCGGCCGGATCGGAGATTTCATTCGCTAGCGAGTGGGTGTTGTGTTGCCCTCTTCATCATCGGCGCGCAAGTCGCTAAAGTGGCGTCAAACGAAAAGACCAACACTACTAGGCCGCCGAACAACCCCAGACAGCGTATGTCGGCCGTTATTCCACATGATCATTTCGTTTTATTTTGCTTAGCTGCCAAGCGTCTAACAAGCAGTTAAAACGAACATATTCATTTTGGAAGATGACTGTGATATGATGTTTAGGTGAAGGATGGGGGTGGGCGGAAAGGTAATGCCTCCTTATTTTATAAGTGAAAACTCTCAATAGTTCTTAAATAAAACAAAATTTATTGACATTCCATCTCTTTATTCTCCATGCCTACATATTTATAATGATGATGATGATGATGATGATGATGATGATGATGATGATGATGATGATATTTGGTTTGTTGGGAGCTGAACTAAGCGGTTATCAGCGCCCGAAAAAATTCCCAATCTTTGTTCAGTCTAATATCATCAATTTCATGAATGATGATGAACAACACAGACAACAAGGCATCTCCCTACATATTTATTTATTTTAGTATCGTTACTGCAGAATGGTTGTTTTTTATGACAGAGTCACAACCTCGCCTTTGTGTGCACCACTTCATCACTATCAAAGTGAAGTCCTCGAAGGTGTTCTTTAAGTCTTGGAAACAGATGAAAAGCGGATGGGGTCAAGTCAACACTACATCTACATCTACATCTACATACATACTCCGCAATCCACCATACGTTACGTGGCTGAGGGTACCTCGTACCACAACTAGCATCTACTCCCCCTGTTCCACTCCCAAACAGAACGAGGGAAAAATGACTCCGTATATGCCTCTGTACGAGCCATAATCTCTCTTATCTTATCTTTGTGGTCTCTCCGCGATATGTAAGTTGGCGGCAGTAAAATTGTACTACAGTCAGCCTCAAATGCTGGTTCACTAAATTTCCTCAGTAGTAATTCACGAAAAGAACGCCTCCTTTCCTCCAGAGACTGCCACCCGAGTTCCTGAAGCATTTCCGTAACACTCGCGTGATGATCAAAACTACCAGTAACAAATCTAGCATCCCGACTCTGAATTGCTTCTATGTCCTCCCTCAATCCGACCTGATAGGGATTCCAAAGGCTCGAGCAGTACTCAAGAATAGGTCGTATTAGTGTTTTATAAGCGGTCTCCTCTAAAGATGAACCACATCTTCCCAAAATTCTACCAATGAACCGAAGACCACTTTCCGCCTTTCCCACAACTGCCATTACATGCTTGTCCCATTTCATATCGCTCTGCAATGTTACGCCCAAATATTTAATCGACGTGACTGTGTCAAGCGCTACACTACCAATGGAGTATTCAAACATTACGGGATTCTTTTTTCTATTCATCTGCATTAATTTTCATTTATCTATATTTAGAGTTAGCTGCCATTCTTTACACCAATCACAAATCCTGTCCAAGTCATCTTGTATCTTCCTACAGTCACTCAACGACGACACCTTCCCGTACACCATAGCATCATCATCAAACAGCCGCACATTGTTAACCACCCCATCCAAAAGATCATTTATGTAGATAGAAAACAACAGCGGACCTACCACACTTCCCTGGGGCACTCCAGATGATACCCTCACCTCCGATGAACACTCACCATCGAGGACGACGTACTGGGTTCTATTACTTAATAAGTCTTCGAGCCACTCACATACTTGGGAGCCAATCCCATATCCTCGTACCTTAGTTAGGAGTCTGCAGTGGGGCACCGAGTCAAACGCTTTCCGGAAGTCAAGGAATATGGCATCCGTCGGATACCCTTCATCCATGGTTCGCAAGATATCATGTGAAAAAAGGGTGAGTTGCATTTCGCAGGAGCGATGTTTTCTAAGGCCGTGCTGATGCATGGACAGAAACTTCTCTGCCTCAAGGAAATTCACTATATTCGAACCGAGAATATTTTCTACAACCCTGCAACAAACCGATGTTAAGGATATTGGTCTGTAATTTTGAGGATCCGTCCTTCTACCCTTCTTATATACAGGCGTCACCTGCGCTTTTTTCCAGCCGCTCGGGACTTTACGTTAGGCAAGAGATTCGCGATAAATGCAAGCTAAGTAAGGAGCCAATGCAGTAGAGTACTCTCTGTAAAACCGAATTGGAATCCCATCAGGACCAGTCATCTCCCTACAAGGTACGAAGAGTGATCGATGACAGTGCACCCAAGGCGTCGGTTTGTTGCAAATGTCGCAGCGCTCCTTCGAGGTCTGGCATTGTCGTGGTGAAGGAGACGGTGCGTCGTATGTGGACGATTTCGTGCTCCAGTTTTTCTGAGTGACTCGCAGTACGTTGCCGAGTTTGTGGTGCCATTAGGCATGCATTCCATATGCCGGTGCACCTTAGATATCCCAGAACACTGTAAGGATGACTTTGTCTACTGACGGCATGATCGCGATGAGTTTCGTCTGTTGCCTTTACAAGGTCGTCAACTCCGAGCTCTGTCGGACACCTTGAGATTAGCACGACCGTTTCCTTCATCACGGGCATGAACAGCCCAACGTCGCACATTACTGACGTCGATACAACCATCACCGTACACACCCTTCATTATTCTACGGATTTTGGCTGGAAGCTCGTTTTCTGCGGTTAAAAATTCGATTACAGAACGTTGCTTCTCGAGCACCGATTAGTTTCGGTATAGGCCGCCGTGTTACATACGACAGGTGGGAGGCCTCCAGCGGCAGAGGGTTGCAGCTTGCGTCAGCTAAGCAGAAAAGTCGACCGAGTAATATACATGTCATGTAATACCACAATCGGTATTAAGAACAGAAAGAAAAATATGAGGCACTGCTATTCAGCCAGCCCTCACGAATGAACGTTTTCGGTGTACAGGGTGAGCGTAAAATCTGTTGCCAATGTATTAATATTTGCCTTAAAGGAATGTTTTTGCAATAAGAAAATGTCGGTGCCTAGCTGGTGATCACAAACTAAGTCACACGGTTTGTCACCCCAATAGCCGGCATTTGTGACCGAGCGGTTCTAGGTGCTTCAGTCCGGAACAGCTCTGCTGCTACGGTCGCAGGTTCGAATCCTGCCTCCGGTATGGATGTGTGTGATGTCTTTAGGTTAGTTAGGTTTAAGTAGTTCTAAGTCTAGGGGACTGATGACCTCAGATGTTAAGGCCCATAGTGCTTAGAGCCATTTGAACCATCACCCCAATTACCAGTGCGACAGTATTGTACTGTGAGCACCTGTGTAGTTCCGGCAAGATTAGCAAACATCGTTGTCAACTGAAAATGGCGGCCATATGGACCAAGGAAATATTGTGTCTAAGATGAGACTGCATGATTCTCCTGAAGACCCGACAAGGATATCATTTCAAAGGTGTTCTATTTGGTTCAGTTCGGGACTCTGGCCAGCCCAGTCCATTTCAACAATGAATGTTATTGTCTATAAACCGTCTCGTAACAGTTGCTGCTTTTGATAGTGTGCATTGTCATGCTGACATCAATTCATCGTGTTCGCATTACGCAATGCTGTAGATTGTGTTCAGGTTTTTACCTATTTATCGTTTGCCTAAGCGGTGTGAGGGGACCGTATCCGAACCAGGAGAAACATCTCCACACCGTAACACTACCTTCTCTGTACTTCACATTACGCAGTACACATGCTAGCAGCTAATGTTGTCGCTAAAACAAAACCCTTTTATCAGACTGCCACAGGGTATGGTGTATTCATCACTCCAAATCATTCATTCCCAGTCATGCACTGTCAAGCAGCGTCGGTCTTTACTCTGCCATAAGCGTAAGCATCCCTTGCGCTGACTACAGAAATGGGAGGTGCATGGGGGCTTAATTAAATAGAATGCAAATACTTTCAATTTTCAGTCGCTGTCTGTCCGGTTACGCAGTCTCGTAACCGGTTGGCCCTGACCAGTATTAGTACGCAATCTGACTGCATAGAATAACAACAAAGAATGAAACAAAACTTCCGATAACACAATTAATTAATTAAGTCCCCAGCAACTATAAAAGCTACGAAACAACAAAGCACAAATGTAACTGTTCTGTGTGTGGAAGTGTGATTCAACGTACACATCTGGCACTGTTCTTCCTCAATACGACAAGATGCATTAAAGCACCATTTACACTGAAGTAATTAAAAAAAACAGTAATACTATAATTGCACATACGAACCAGAGCTACACTCTAATACATGAACACAAGCCAGATGCTTTGTTGACTGAACCTGTGACAAGAGACATTACCTTCATATATATTGACTAAAAATCCACTCTGATCATTACAACATCTCCAATCGAACAGCGTCAGCTGTCTAGCCCATCAGAACAACTGCATACAACATGCTCACAACTAGTCACGGCTACATCAGAACTCCTACTGCCCACTTCTCAATAAGCTCTCTCCACGACGACTTCTCGACAAGCACTGCCAGTGGAGGCGGCTGAATAATACTCTTTGGCGCAATACTTAAACAGTGTTATCATTAATAATTTTGCGAATCCTATATGGAGCGTTATAAAGCAGAAAAAATTTGCCACACAAGCCTTTTCCTTTGTGAGACAAACGGTGAGACTTAATTAACACCTTTGGACCAGGACGTTTAGCTGATTTCTCTCTTCTAGCAGCCGCAGATGCAATATTTTGCAGAGCCAGGTTCACAACTTCAGAATGCCGCAGTTGCCGTGTAGGTGGAAAAGGAACGATTTCAGAAATGCGATTTGTCGGTGCTTTATTTTTTAATATCAATATAGGCGGTAAAGAAGTTGAATCATTAGGAATATCATTCAGAATGTTTTGAAAAATATGAAGATACTGATCCCACGTTCTGTGATTCTGATGACAGTAAAGACGACACAATTTATTGATTTCCTTCATCCATCGCTCTGAAGCGTTAGATTGAGGGTGAAAAAGTGAAATGAAAATTGGTTTAATTTTACGACGCCGTAAAGTACGAAGCCAAGTTTTAGAACGAAACTGTGATCCATTATCTGATATAACCTTATCAACATGACCCACTTCTTTAAGAAAATGTTTGATGAGAGCGTTCGATACTGAACGAGCTATTGCTTTGCGTAAAGGTGTAAAACACACATATTTTGATGTCAATTCCACTGCTATCAAAATGTACGCAAAACCATTAGTAGAACAAACCACTGGACCGAACAAATCGACTGCAGCGATGTCCTTTAATTTCGCTGGAATGATAGGAAACAACGGTGCTCTGTGAGAAATAGTTGGCGGCTTAGCCTTTTGACATATTATGCGTTTGGCAAGAACAGATCGGCAATAGTTTTCTGCACTACAACGCCGTAATCTTCTATCTCTTGAAATAAATGTGCACCTAGGCCTTTGTATGATGAGTCCGTCGCCAAACAAAAATCTTTAGATAAATCCAGATGTGATAGAAGTGGAGCAGCAACTAAAGCATCACGAAGTTGTTCAAATTCTGATTGAGCTTCCTCATCCCAACACCAATTAGAATTCTTTCCAGATAGTTCACATAAACGAGGTGTGGCCAAATTGTCCAATCTAAGAAAGCGTCTAAGAAAATTACAGACACCAAGGAAACTACGAACGTCACGTTTTGTTGTAGGAACAGCATAATTACGAATAGCGTGTAGTTTTTCTGGATCTGGAAGAATACCTTCTGTAGAAATAATATGACCAAGAAATTTAACCTGAGAACGACCAAATTCAGATTTTTCCAAGTTCACTGTAATGCCAACTCTTGCAAAAATACGTAATAATGAATCCATAATTTCCAGTTTGTGACTTAGTAGCCAATTTGGTGGAAGTGCGCACATAAATTGATCTAACCATGAACATGGATGCATGTCGTTCTTAGAATTGCGAAAGATCTTAAATTTCCGAACAGTTAAGAAGTGTTTATAGTCAAAGTTTTCTCCTCGTGGCGACAAAGACCTACCGCGTCTGTCCCAGTCCGAATGTCGATTATTGTCAAGTTCGCGCGCCTGGCGCTCACTTTTTGCAACCCGTAAATGAAACAAGTTATTTTCTTCAAACCCCTCTGATATCTGTGATTCTAAATTTCTCCTACTGTCTTTTCCAACGATTTTACATTCAATTTGTTTGACTTGCTTTCGTAATGCCTCAAATTCCCTTTTAACGCGTTCATTAAATTTTCCCTGATTTTCAACATGCTTATTTATGTTCTGGTACTCTTCGGTTTCTGCAAATGGCAATGGACCTGTATCATCTGAATCTCTGTCCCCGTATAAATTAAGACTTGTCAATTTATCTGAAATCTCCTCAACTATTTCCGATAAGTCACCTATTTGTTCTTTCTGTTTATTTACGTCTTCCGTAAGTGTCGCAACTCGGATTTCAGCATTGACACATTTAGTAGTTAACTGTTCATACTGTTGTGTTAGGTTATTTATTCTGTCATTTGGTACGGATTCCTCGATTCTTTCAAATATTTCTTCCTTATCGTATGCACGTTGTAAAATTAACTCTGAAAATTTCTGTACTATCACGCGATCTCTTTCTTCCTGTTCTCTGTCCTGTTCCTCTTGTCTCATTTCTATTGAAATTAAACTATTATTGTGAGCATTCAAAATCGGTTGTACTTCTTCTCTAATTTCTTTCTTTGATTCATCTTTCATGTTTTTGAAACATGTCCTTATTCGTGAGCCTAACCATGTTGCCATTGCTTCCATCTCGGTTTTTAATTCAGATCCCAAATTTAATATCGCACTCATCAACTGCTCCATATTAACTGGTTCGAAATTCTTTTCACCCCTAACATTTCCCGCTAAACCAGCTTCCTTCGTCATAACTGTAAAGCTATCTGTGTTCGATACAATTCCAGAATCTTCTGTCGTTAATCTCGTAATCTGAAAATTTTTTGATTGTGAAAAGTTTTGAAATGGTTCCGGACTATTTTCCAGACTTATTAAATTGTTTTCCACTTAATTATTCATCATTCTGTTCTCCTGTGTTGGCGAGTTCGCCATGTTAACAATTTCGTCATTCTCATTATTCATCATTTTTGCCTTTTTCATCGACCGCGAAATCATTTACAAAACATATAAAACTCATCACTATACGAAAATTACACACAATATAACACTTTACCACCAACAATACCATTCACACGAAATGCTTCCAGACAAACACGCCTAACGAACAATTAAAACCATCACAATTGCACAAAATTGTCAGGCCTGTATACAAGACATCAAAAATTAAATTCTGCAAAAATACCATTAGAAGAATGACAAGACAACTACAAATGTTCAATTAGCAAATCTACACATGCAATATTCTATTACTACAAATTACTACTACAATACTACTGTCTGCTATTTTAACTATCAAAAGAATTCCAAGGGACGATCCGAAGTAGCGGTCGCCACGTGCATGGGGGCTTAATTAAATACTTTAATGCAAATACTTTTAATTTTCAGTCGCTGTCTGTCCGGTTACGCAGCCTCGTAACCGGTTGGCCCTGACCAGTATTAGTACGCAATCTGACTGCATAGAATAACAACAAAGAATGAAACAAAACTTCCGTTAACACAATTAATTAATTAAGTCCCCAGCAACTATAAAAGCTACGAAACAACAAAGCACAAATGTAGCTGTTCTGTGTGTGGAAGTGTGATTCAACGTACACATCTGGCACGGTTCTTCCTCAATACAAGAAGCTTTAAAGCACCATTTACACTGAAGTAATCAAAAAAAAAATCAGTAATACTATAATTGCACATACAAACCAGAATTACACTCTAATACATGAACACAAGCCAGATGCTTAGCTGACGGAACCTGTGACAAGAGACATTGTTAGTTAGGACATTTGAAATGAAAAAATAAAAAAATGTTTTTTTTTTACCTTCATATATATTGACTAAAAATCCACTCTGATCATTACAACATCTCCAATCGAACAGCATCAGCTGTCTAGCCCATCAGAACAACTGCATACAACATGCTCACAACTAGTCACGGCTACATCAGAACTCCTACTGCCCACTTCTCAATAAGCTCTCTCCACGACGACTTCTCGACAAGCAGTGCCAGTGGAGGCGGCTGAATGATACTCTTTGGCGCAATCTCTGGCGCTGTGACTCAGTGTAGCCACCTTTCAGTGGCTTTTGAGGTGCTGCTCGATCACTGAACCCGACTCTTTTAATTCCTTTACGCTAGATGAACTGCTGGTAGCACTTCGGAAATAACGAGTGACTCCCTTCCGCAGATTTCATCCGATTTTTTACGACCACGCTCTGGAATGCTAGACGGTTCCTGCCTGTCACTACATCAAGTCTGCTTCGTCTTGTTTTAGCTCCGATTGGTCATTCGCGTTTTCACTTTACAATCACATTAAGAAACAGCCGATTAGGGCAGCTTTAGAAGGCGTCAAATATCCCTAATGGATTTGTCGCTCAGATGACATGCAGTGACTAGTCTGAATTCTGCAGTCTTCAGCCTCCTGATAGACCCACTTTGACGTTACTATTTCTCTCCTGACCACACGATGCTTCACACCTCCTTATATTTCTGCGGTGCCTCGTCTCTTGATGTTTAATGGATGATTCCGCATTACGTACAGGTATCCGTATACATTTCAGTAGGAACAATCTTTAAATCCACCCATTACTTTCCTCCTTCATACTGTAATTGTGACACTTTCGTCCCTGTGTTGTGTTGATTCCCACAGTGTTAACTGTACGTAATCGGTATGGTTGCGTTCAGATGCAAGCTGGCCGGCACGCTCCCCGTCTAAAGGACAACTGTGTTATCTGACGTGATTACGGTAGTTGCTATTCTTAACTTTGCCTCTAAATAAACATTCCGTCCTGTTACTTATTGCATATACTGTAATGTATTACTGAAAGCATTTCTGTACAAAGGTACACAAACTGTGTAGGAATTACTATTACACAACTGTTGCTATGGTATCGGGCCAATGAATCTAACTGTATTATTCTCTAGCGGACCTTTGCAGACCAAGGGCTCCTTATATCAAACACACAACAAAAATCCGTTCAGAGACTGACACATAGATGAAGAATAAATCTCGAAGTTAAGACAAACACCAGGAACGTGTTTTGTTAATAACATGGTATAACACACACATACATTGAGTTGAACACGCTGTAACATTTGTTTTACTGCGACAGTGTTATTCCAGCAACATACCTTCAGACCCCTGCTTTGTCGATGGTCTCCCACATCTGCATTACGTACATCTACATCTAGACACATACTCCGCAACCAACCGTACGGTGAGTGGCGGAAGGTAAGCTGTACCACTACTAGTTACTTCCTTTCATGTACCACCCCCAAACAGAGCGAGGGAATAAACGACTGTACATTTGCCTCCGTAAGTGCTCTAATTTCTCGTATCTTATCTTGGTGGTCCTTACTCGAAACATTTGCTAGCAGCAGTAAAAGCGACGTGCAGTCAGCTTCAAATGCCAGTTCTGTAAATTTTCTCAATGGTGTTCCCCGAAAAGAACCTCACTTCCCCTCCAAGGATTTCCATTTGATTTCCGTAACATTTGCGTATGGTTCAAACCTATCGCTAACAAATCGAGCAGTCCACGTTTCAATTTTTTCGATGTCTTCCTTTAATCCGACCAGGTGCGGATCCCAAACACTCGAGCAGTACTCGAGAATTAGTCGTACTATCGTCTTATATGCAGTCTCCTTTAAAATGACACGACTGTGTCAAGCAAGACACTACCAATACTGTATATGAAAATCAAGAATTAGTTTACTCTACTCATCGCATTAACCTACATTTTTCTACATTTAGATCTAGACTGTTTTCTTCATGTTAACAGAAAAATGATTGAACTAGCTATTCCCTGTTAAACATGTACAATTGAGAAGCACTTATCACTGCCTTAGTTCGTTGTGATGCTAGTAAAAATAAATGTACACTACCATATACAGAGTGATTAAGTCCATGAAACATTCCAACAATCGGACCAGATAAATGGTCGAGAAGAACGTAATATATGATACAGCACCTGGGAAAACAGTCTTCAAAAGCCTTTGTTATAGTATTTTCAAGTATTTACTGTGTCCACACCTTAGCACAGGGCACACATCTAATAGGTACTCCCATTATCATATTAGGAATGACTTGAAAGACAGCTGCTGAGATGCGGTTCGCAAGCCTTGAAGGTTGTATGGTAGAGGTGAATCATAAGAACTGTCTTCCTGACAGATTTCAACTGTGGGACGTTTGCCTTTGGCGGGCAAGTGCTCTGCCGACTGAGCTACCCGAGCACGACTCACGACCCGTCCTCACAGCTTCAATTCTGCCAGTAACTCGTCTCCTACCTTCCAAACTTCACAGAAGCTCTCCTGCGAACCTTTCAGAACGATCACTCCTGGAAGAAAGGATATTGCGGAGACATGGCTTAGCCACAGCCTGGGGAATGTTTCCAGAATGAGATTTTCACTCTGCAACGGAGTGTGTGCTGATATGAAACTTCCTGGCAGATTAAAACTGTTTGCCGGGCCGAGACTCGAACTCGGGACCAATGCCTACGCGGGAAGTGCTCTACCAACTTTTTTTAATGATCAGCTAAACTTGATATTTATTGAAAATCAGAAAACCATAGTCTAATCATCATTTAATATCAGCTGCAAAAAGAAAATCAACAAATTAGTTCAAGCACAATCAATTATTAAATTCTGAATGGCAAGACCAACCCATTATCTCACCCCTTTTGTCAATTTTTTTGTATACATGTGGAAGAGAAAAAGTGACAAAACAAAGCTACAAGGAAGGGGCTTCAAGCTCAGGGATGAAACAGAGATCATAAGGGAGCTTAAACTACACCCTGGCGGTTAAACACAAGAGAAAGCATATTAGCAAAAAGCGTTCGGTATCGTGGCAACCGCTGCCATTTCCAATCCGCAGTTGTCAGATAATGGTGATAAACGCTGGGATCTGGGTCATTCCCGCCTTCAATGACATAGTGAGCGTAGGAACCCAAGAGCCAGACAATCGTGTTTGTTTCCGTCTGAGGAAAAATGGATATGTCCGGATGTAAGAGAATGTCGTATAGGAAAGCGATTTCAGGCCCTAGAGTAAGGAAAGCTAATTGACGGCGGACCCAGAGCTAAAGTTCCCGTCCGCAAGCAACAAGCCTGTGAAGTAAGGTGTCAGTTTGATGACATTCCTCAAACTGATGAGTCGGACGAAGGCCAATACGAAAAAGACGATCACCAGTAGGTATCAGACGGTGAATGACCTTATTCCACACTGAAGCAATCTCCATCGGCAATACAGGAAGACTAAGATGAGACCAGACCGTTTTCCAAGACGTTGACGGGCAAGCAAGTTCAACAGGAGAAAGGTCCTCCCCCCCCCCCCCCCCCAACGGGGTGATAGCATGTTGGTATTAATATGCGTCATAGAAAGTATATCAGCACCTAGGATATCGATAATTAGAAAGTATTCACGAATGTGCCGCAATTTAGGATTAATCCGTCCAATATCAACAGGAGGGGTCAGACAGACCGGCCGGAGGAGGGGAAAGAAAACGAGAGGTAACTGAATGCGGCGGGCAAATAAGATGGATGTCTTCACTTTGATATGGGAAAGACCCAATCCTCCAATGTTTCGAGGCCTGGCCACGACTTCATACCGGACACTAAAGATATGGCGGTGCCACAGGAATCGACTAGACAGCTGTTTTAGTCTGTGGGCCGTCATCGCGGGTAGCGGGAAGACCTGCGCAACATAATATACTTTACTGAAGACATAGGTTTCTCCAACCCGTAGCTTGTGAAGGAGGTTAAGGGAACTGAGTAAATGTTCAAGGATCGCTGCGTGAGCACGACTCGTAACCTCACGTTAATTTAGTGTCGCTGTTTTGATCGGATTGCGATCCACTAAGACCTTAGGTCTTATGGCGATTGACGACCGTCGCCCAAGGAATGACGACGTGGTCGGTAGGAACGTGCATTAACGATCATTAATCTGAGCACCAGCAAGACGACAAAATGAATTCAAGGTATCCTTAAGCCTTGGTATGTCGTCGATATTTCGAACTAAATCAATGACTTCATCGGCATATGCACGAAGCGAAAAAAGTTAACATAGTCCAGGCACGTAATTGCATGGCGAGGTGGCAAAGTAAGTGCTCTAAGAACAAGACAAAAAGGGACATGGGTAAGGGCTTCCCTGCGATAAATTCCGTCTGATCGATATCCGTGGGGTAGGGTAACCGTTCACAATCACCGAGACACTGATACCGGTAAAAAGGCGAGTTAAGTCCTGTCGAATATTATTATTAAAGCCGACAGCCGTGAGCACTCTCGTGAAAGCATTATGGCTGACACGATCAAACGCTTTTTGGAAATCGAGAAAAAGCAAAGCCCCTGGGATATTAGCGGCAGCCGCCACCGAAATTACATCGCGACATTCGAGAACTGAAGTCAGTATCGTGCGTCCAGCCACTCAGCTTTGGTGGGCAGCAGTAGTGGTATCGAGCAGCTTAGAGAGATGTTAAGGAGAGAAATAGGATGGAGGGAATCAATCGCAGGTCGACTTGTGGATTTCGGGAGGAAGACCAGTTTACGTTCCTGAAAAGGAGCAGGAAGTGAGACTCCCAGCATCATTTAATTTACCATTGACGTTAAGGTGTCACCAATGAGTGGCCATAATTGAACATCAAAATTTTTAGGAATACCGTCTAATCCAGGCGACTTGCGGGACTGATATCCTGTAACATCATATACATCATCCTTGTGAAAGGGACGCAGAAAGGCGTCATTTAACTGAGGACTGACGACGCGATGCAGCAAGGATGTAAAGTCGTCGAGAGAGTTTTCAGCCGGGTCATGGGTATCGTACAGATCAGTAAAATAGGTGTAAATAAAGTCACGGTGAGAGGTGCACATGCGGCCGTCAGCGGTTGTGAGGGAGGCAAGGCACACACGTTTCCGGCACACCCGTAAACGGACTAGATGGTAAAATGACGTCAATTCGTCTTGAAAAAGGGAACGTGGTTGAGACCTCGTCCGCAGTCGCTCCATTTCAATGCGTTTCAGCTCCATCAATTTGACTTTTATGCGCTGTATATCAGTAACCAGTAGGGGGGTATGCGTAGCACTATCGTACAGTTGACTTAAGACTGAGTAGTAAAATTCTTGCGTTCGTCGATCGTCTGCCACCTTCAAGCTCCAAAAGTCATGGGAGCCCCACAGATTTGTGATTTAACATACAGTTCCCACCGTGCCACAACAGACGACTTCCGGTCAATAGTACGAGCACAGCGAACCCATACGTCCTCCAGGACGACACCAAGAGAGGTATCTTGCAAAAATAGTTCAAATGGCTCTGAGCACTATGGGACTTAACATCTGAGTTCATCAGTCCCCTAGAACTTAGAACTACTTAAACGTCACTAACCTACTGACATCACACACATCCAAGCCCGAGCCATGATTGGAACCTGCGACCGTAGCGGTCACGCGGTTCCAGACTGAAGCGCCTAGAACCACTACGCCACAGCGGCCGGTGGTATCTTGCAAATAGGCTATATTGAGCATCCAGGGAGGACGAAATAATTTTACCGGTTGCCGCTCGTAATTAAACATGACGGCTTCCTCGTAATGATCAGTAAAACAGGCCAGTATCACATCAACATCCTCGAGTTGCCCACACAAGGAATCGGAAAGGAAAAAGCGATCGAGGCGGCTGATAGACGTGGAAGTAAAGTATGTATGTCGCAGAAATGTAGGACAGCGAGAAACTCACACGTCACGCAGGCGCAAGAAGCACACCAGGTCGTCGAGTTCTTTACTAAAATTAAAATTAGGAGACTGATCCACCGGCCGTAGAACACAATTGAAGTCCCCACGTAAGATTATCTTTGTCGGGGATTTACGAATCAGGTAAATGATTTCTTCTTTATAGAAACTTGAACTTGCGGTAGTACGACCTGTGCCAGAAGGGGCATAAAGAAGGAGTAAACTCAGATCACAAAACGTGCACCCGATTCCCCTTCCACTGTCGAGTACTTCGAAATCCATCAAAGGAATGCCTCCCCTGTAAAAGAAGGCAGTGCCTGTAGAAAGTTCGGAAGCTACATTAAAAAAGATTGAGAACGCAGAAACAGAAAACTGGTCGAATAAGACTTCCCGTAAAAAAAAAAAAAAAAACATGTGCCACAGATTGATATATAAACTGTTGCAAAGCGGCGAGCCGAAGCTCAACATATTCTGTTAATATTCGGAGTAAGAAATGTGTATGCTTGCATGGAACTTCAACCCAGAAAGAAGAACAAAGAACGGTAAAGATCCGTCAGGTGACGGAGCAAAATACAAGTAAACGTACCTGAATCAATCGCAGAGCCAGCGAGAGAGAGAGAGAGAAGAACTACGAAAAAGAACCCTCATATTCCCGTTGCTTCTTCTTCGGCCGTGACGCAGCTCTCTGTGGCTGTTTACGGATTCTTCTGCTGCTCCGCGGGGCCGACGCTGCTGCGTTCGGTCGCGTGGGGGCATCATGTAGGTATGCCGTTTCAGATTGCGAGGGAAAGGCTTGTACATCCCACTCGTCCGCAGACAAGGGTTCACGGTGGGACGGTTGGAGAATAACAACGGGATCCACTGGCTCTTGAGAATCAATCAGTTGTTTCATGGGAGAAGGCTATGACCGAGAGGGGGCGACAGAAATCGAAGGGGAGGGGTGGGGGTGGGAAACAGAGTCGACAGCAGGAGTGTCCGAACGAACCGGAGAAGACACGTGGGAACCGGAAGCAGGTTCCTTCACGGGTGTCTCCGAAGGGGCGGCCTCGACAACAGGAACAACGAACGCCAGCTAAGGTGTCAGGGATCTTCTGCAGAGTCGTGAAAGGACCTGTAGTATCCTCATCCACGATTTCAGACTGAGGAAAGGGGTCCTTTACTGGAGGCCCGTCGGAAGGGCAAGCCAATAAGGAAGGTTCATCTGCCGCATCATCCTGTGTTCGGCGACGCTTGTTGTGAGAAATCATGGCGGCCATATCGGAATTATTGGCATCAACATCCCGACGCAAGGATTGCGGGGGAAAATCACGGGCGTTGTCGGTCAACGGATCACTGCGTCCCTCGGTAACAGGAAACGATTCAGTCTGAGATCCCTGCGGGTGAAGATCAGCTAAGGTCAATTTTTTACGCTGTTCGTATGTACGTTTCTAATACCACCACACGCCGCGGACAATTACTACGGAAACGACCGGTTTCATTACAATAATAACATGTTGCTTCTTGACCACTGTACATAATATGGACCCTACAACCACATACCTGTAGACGAGAAGGAATATGTTTCTTACCACCATTTACACCGACCGAATACCACTATAGACCTGTAAGCGGTACTGAGCAGACCAGCGTTCCTTTCGAATATAACGTATTTCCCCATAAGGAAACAAAACGGGCCTCAGAAAACAGACGTCTACCTCGGGCGGCAGGTTAAACTCCCGAGCATTCGTATATATCCCTTCGGCATTTGCCGAGAGAACCATACTAGTGGAACCGTCACAATGCGTAAAGGTTACCTGACAACCGTGACGAGGAAGTACCCTATCAACCTGGAGCGGGTCAAGAAACTTAACAAAAACACATATACTTCACTGTCAAATATGCAGTATGCACCTGACAGTAGTAACTTTAATTTTATCGACTAACCAGTCATGCATCTCCAAAGAACCGGGGTGGACGTGACCCATGGATTTGTCGAAGGTAAAGCTGACGGTACGTGTACGCGGAATTTCCGTGGGGACCATGGTGGACGACGCCGCGTCAGGCGGATATAATAGCACAACATAGTCCCCCCACGCTTGAAGCGGGAATTCCAACTGAGCTACCCAAGCACGACTCACGACCCGTCCACACAGCTTCAGTTCCGCCAGTACCTCGTCTTCTACCTTCCAAACTTCACAGAAGTTCTTCTGCGAACCTTGCAGAACAGTGCGGAAAGAACAACATATAGTGGGATACCGAATAATCACGCAGGATATCTACAATAGACAATGGCACATCTGTCGCAAACGTGAAGTTCTTTATGTAGAATGGAAAAAAGCCAAGACTATGCATATTGAGAAACACTAACATCAAAGGGTTTATTCTTATAAGGGGCAATCAAATGACTACCGAACACTCACCACAACGGGACCATGGAATGATGCATTCAAAAGTACTCATCACCCGCTTTAGGACATTTATTCCACTGGTAGAAGAGACGATCAACTTCTGTTTTTTAGAAAGTGGTCGGCCGCTGGTGGATCCGCAATCAAGTGGTGTTTTCAATCTGCACTACCTTCTTTTTTCTTTTCAAATGGAAAAATTACAGTGTTATTCCAGTTTCAGGTCGCTTTCTTCATCTGCACACATTATTTAAATCATTTTGCAGGTGCCGGCCGGAGTGGCCGAGCGGTTCTAGGCACTACAGTCTGGAACCGTGCGACCGCTACGGTAGCAGGTTCCAATCCTGCCTCGGACATGGATGTGTGTGATGTGCTTATGCTAGTTAGGTTTAAGTTGTTCTAAGTTATAGGGGACTGTTGACCTTAGAAAGCTAGGTCCCATAGTGGTCAGAGCCATATGAACCATTTTACAAGTTTTTCTAGTGTTACATTGTAACGAATTTTAATCATTCCTTTTGAAGTAGCTGTCATAAACTTCAGACGCCTTACCTTTATGCATACCTACAGTGGATGTATAAATCATGAATTAATTCCGAGATTTACGGCAAAGTAACTGAACCAAATATATTTGGTTAATAAAATTGATCAGTTACGTACAACTGACGATGAATAACAAACCGTACGAATCCAAAATGTGTGAGACACATTCACGTGATATCACATTAATTAATTTCGGAAAGGGACTGAAAAACTTTCACCTGTAACTCTAGCCCAGTTCTCGATCTATACTACAGATGAATGTGTCAACATAAGTGTTATTTGGTGTTTACATTTGTTAGCTTAGACATCTGGTCAGATATATTACGCAACCCAACAAAAAATTCGGCCTATGCTGTAGATTAGCCTGGCACCGTGTCGTACCCCGTCAGACCCAGACGTTAATAGACGGGGGTCAATAAAAAGTAGGGAATTGTTGAGACGGTTCTTTTAATATAGTCAAGGTGAGACCTTGAACCCAACGGAGCTAAACACAACTGCATCGCAAGCCAGCACAACTGGAGCAGAATCGGAAAACATGGACAAATCACACACCTCAGACTGTAATCAAATCAAACGCAAAATAACTCTCTCTTACTCACTGACAGAGGAAGAAGACGACGTCTATTATTGCCCTTACGCCAGAGATTGTAGTGTTCATAACAATGATATTCTAAACCGTAATACCGACCATGAACAGGCCACAGCGCCGGCAGACACCACGAATGCCACACAAAAAGCCGCAGCAACAACCGCAACAAAAGTCTGAGGAGGGTCTGGCAACAGAGGCGACAGTGCGCATAACATACCAAAAGCTGTTATGTCTGTCACAGATAGCGTAGACGAGCAGTGAAGTGGGAACCAAATCACGTCAAATCAATGCAGAATGGAGGCACAAACAACCAACACATCTGATACACATCAAGACTGTCAAGTGGGAACCAAATCACGTCAAATCAATGCAGAATGGAGGCACAAACAACCAACACATCTGATACACATCAAAACTGCACAAACGAAACACACACAAAAAACAAACGAATTATCACAGCCTTTAGGAAACTAAAACCGCATAGAAAACCCAAACAGCCTAAGAGAGTCAAGAAAGTGAAAGCGTGTGACGACCAATCGCGGCAGTCGCAGGCTGCCTCAAAACCTAGTGATACGAAAGTGCATACCCCTGATGATATCAACACCTTCGCAGCCCCCCAACCAACAACCGCAATGCCGACGCCCAAGGAAACCCCCACAACAACCAACGAGGAAACCAATCCAGCGCCCCCCCCCCCCCCCCCAGAGGTGCACAGCAACGCCACTACACAATCACGACACGTCACTGCTGCAGAGACGACAACACACGCCGTGGACACCGATAGTTTTAGTTACGATAAGCTAGACATAAATGTAAAATTAAGTAGGCTAGAGAAAAGATACATCTTAGAGACGGCATAGCGGATGCTCATCCGCACCCTACACCCGTACGGCCAATCTGTCTGTTTCCGTACATCAGAGCAAACCGATAGACTGATTCTCAAAACGGAGAATATTCCAACAGATCCAGACAGCCTACTAGACCTGCTCATGCAGGTGTGCGCTCGCAGGGAGGAACCATTTGATATGGACAAACTTTACGAGGATCACGTAAGGGCTCATGGGAGAACATACTTCGATTACAGTCAAACTGGCACCAAGTGCTACGCCACCGTTAAACACCCAAACTGCTAATAGCACAGCTTAATGCTATGCGGAGTATACTAGTAAATTCGGAGCTCCCACGTGTCCTACGTGAACTAAAAAGTGACATTCTGTGCATACAGGAGCCCTACACTAGACAAGGGCATATCCCCAACTTTCCTCCAAGTGCGGTGACAGTTGCGGAGGGGACAGGCTGCATGGCATCTGTCATAATCCTAAACAAAGAAATACATCCAGACAAAATTACAGAACTCTGTTCCGAGCACCTAGTTACAGTTGAAGTCACATACAAGGAGGATACTTGGATCATCGCGTCGCTGTACGCCCAATTCTGTCACTGCATCAAACCATACGCAGACCTCATCAGAGATCTTGCGCAATACGCTGGCAACAAAAAACTTCTCATCTGTGCAGACATAAATACCAGATCAACCCTGCGGCATTCAGACAGAACTGACGACAGAGGTAGAATAATAAATGACATCATCCAAGAAAACAGACTACACGTACTCAACAAGGAAGGACATCACCCGACTCACATCGAACACAACGGTTATTCATCAAACATAGACGTCACCCTCGTTAATAATGCCGCCATCAACCACGTACGAGACTGGACCGTGCATGACCAGATCACTGCTAGCGACCACAACATAATCACACTAACCTTAAGTGGTACACCAAATGTCAACACAGAAACACTACCAAAAAGACTATTATTTGACAAAACAGACTGGGACAGGGTCAGACAAAAAATACTTGAGCACATACCGCAAAATATCACCGGCAGTGTTGATTTCAGAGCACACATGCTAACAGATATCATCACACACACACACACAGAACACCTGCATAACCACACAGAGAATGACAAAACACCTGAATATTCCCTGGACTACACATTTAACACGACTCAAACAAGACTCAAAACGTAAACGTAAGCTTTACCAACGAGCAATTTCAGATAGAGAAAGACAATTACGACTACACGACTGCCGGCTTGCCAAGGACAAATATAAACTTGAGCTGAATAAGACCAGGAAAGACCATTGGAACAGCCATGTAGCAGCACAAACACAACTAAACATTTGGGGGGAACCATACAAAATCGTGACAGAGAAAATTAAGAGCCCACTGGTTCTGGGAACGCTGCGACAGGAGGATGGTGAGATGACTAAGGGCTGGAGACGCACAGCGGAGTTCCTGCTGAGCAAACTCCTGCCCGACGATATCGCAGACACAGACACACCACATCATGCAGCACTGAGACGCGAAGTAGACACAGTATACACCACACCAACCGTCACCTGTCCATTTGCACAGGAAGAAGTGGCGACAGCGATCTCAGAACTCAAAAACAAAAAGGCGCCTGGACCGGATGGTATCCACTCTGAGCTACTGAAACAAATTGCACCGCAGATCACCCCGTTTCTCACAACGTTGTTAAACGATGCATTAAGGCTGGGCTGTGTGCCTGCAGTGTGGAAGACCTCCAAGGCGGTTATCATCAAAAAGGCTCCAGACAAAGACCCATCAGACCCCAAGTCATACAGACCAATTTGCCTTATCAATACACTCGGTAAATTACAAGAAAAACTACTCTGCAAAAGACTACAAGCGCACCGAACACTACGGGGACTGACACCACACCAATACGGCTTCAGGGAAGGGAAATCTATAGACGACGCAATTAACAGAGCACTCCAAATAGTACACGACACACCCTCCAAATACACACTTGCAATTATGGTAGACTTCTCAGGTGTCTTCGACAACCTTTGGTGGCCGGCTTTGTTCAAGAGGTTCAGTCACCTGCAGGTACCGGAGTCCCTGTATAATAGTTTCATGGACTACTGGAGAGACAGAACGGTCGTTTGGCAAATGGACAACCAGAAAGTGATTAAACGAATTACAAAAGGCTGTCCACAAGGGTCGATCTGTGGCCCCATCTTCTGGGACATAGTTATAGAACCGCTCCTACAGATACTAGAGGAGCACATCCTGACAGATGGAGTTTTCGCTTATGCTGATGATCTACTCGTCGTAGTTTCAGCAAACAACCGTGCCCAGCTAGAAGAAAGAGGCAATGGAACACTTAGGACAATAACCCAATGGTGCACAGATAATAAATTAAAGATAGCAGGAAACAAAACAACTTATACATTGCTAAAGGGTATCCTGCGCAGGAACCCAATAGTCAAACTCGGGGACACAAACATAAAAAGACTAGCAGTCACACGCTATCTAGGAGTATACATTGATGAACGATTGAACTTCCACGAACACATGCGAATATGCACAAACAAAGCAGAAAAGATACTACACAAACTGGCTAGGCTAAATTCGGAACAATTCAGACTACCCCTGTCAGTGACACGAACATACCATTGCGATCTCTTCGAGTCAGTACTATGCTTTGCCGCCAGTACGTGGGCCCACAGGTTAAATCTCTCAACCAACAGAGCCATTGTACGTCGAGGCCAAAGAAGTGTTCTACTTCGACTAACAGGGGCATTCAACACAACATCAAATGACGCACTATGTGTCGTCATGGGAATCTTCCCCATAGATATCACCATCAGGTACCGCGCAGCAATGTACTGGCTTAGGATGGGGAGAATAGACCAGGTTCGGCAGATCACTGGTGTACCGATTGAGACAACACGCCAACTCAGAGCATGGCGAGTGGATACCTGGCAGAGCGAGTGGGCCAACAGCGATAAGGGCCGCCGTCTATACAACTTCTTCCCTGATATCCGGGAAAGACTAAAACTAAAACATATTGATCCCAGCCGCGGTATGGTACATTTCATCACAGGACATGGCCCTTATCCCACGCACCTGTACCGCGTGAGTCTGCAGCAGACTAATAGATCCACATGCTGGGAAGAAGGTTCCCCTGAACATACTGTCTTCTTCTGCGGACAACGCACGAACATGAGACACACAGTACACATAAATCGCCTGAACACACAGAACGAACTATATGCCATAATACGCGACCCGGAAAGGTGGACTGAACTCAACAAACTAACGGACGAAATCTCGAAGATCCAACAAATAGAATACTTGCGCAACAGACCCTACCGAAGGCAAGTCGGTCCAAACAGACGTCACGATGCCCAGGGGGACACAGATATGATTAGCACCACGGCTGATGAAGAAGAAACAGATACAGACCAGGGCACAAACACAGATATTGAAGTGTCCAGTGCGGATGATCCATAGTGTCAACCAAGTCAAATTCAGAGAACAGAGTGGAACAACTGTGGGGCGGCGAGTGAGTTTGTAAAATAATCTATTACTGTATAAATGCTTGCAAGTTGAATCAGTTTCTGGCTTTTAGAATGTTGTTAATGCTGTCTTTCGCCGTTCTCAACACTGGCTCTCTATTTACTTTTTGGCACCCAGAAAGTGATTTAATAAAACATGGAACCAGTAATAGAGATCCTAGTGCCCACTTCATTTGAGAGACAATTATAGCTGCAACTTATAGCTCTGAGGAATTAGGAGATTGTCCGGGATTTCTAATCAAAAACGGTTTTCCAAAATAGTTGAGTATATTCTGAAATTCACTGATAAAAAACACAAGTATCCCTACAACCTAACTAACAGAGCAGTTCAGAGTCTAATGCGCTGATGCAACTATAAATGTCCGAATTAAATGTTAAAAAGAATGCTCGCCATAATTTGATGAAAATATTTCATCAAACGCCACGCTAAATATTTGGTAGAATGTCTGTCCCGCGACGGCACGTGAAAATACGACAATACGCAAACTGAAGCTAGATAATGAAAATCATCCCAGAATTAACACTTCACTTGAAATGTTTTCATGGTTCCGCGTATCTCTAGTAACTTAATACGGCACCCGAGGCTGTTTGTAGCAGTGACACTGATGGACGCGACTCCCGACACAGATGGCGTGTCATTCAGCGTCTGGAGAGAACTGGGGCCTTCCTTCCTCGCGCAGCGTCCTTATATATAAACCCGCGGTGCGGACGGCGAAGGGAACGCCTGATCTTTTCGGCTCTCTCGACTAGCCGCTGGGCTAGTAACGCACCACTTCAAGTTACATAATAATTTATAGCTTCTTTTGCTGATGGCCGAAGAAGCTCTTAATTTAAACGTGCATTCAGCACGCAGGTAAGTATTGATAATAAAATTTTGACGTGGCTAAGTTAAATATTCTGGGCGAGAGAATTAATTAAATTACACTGTACGCAGTAGATGAGCTCTGAACTGGCCCTTTTGAGATCCACTATCGCTATAATTTTATAGGTACTAAAAGGAAACTTTACACATCTTCATAGTCATAGCGGACCTCCAACCTATTTAAATCTAAACATCCTAGCCTTATTTATTAGCCTACTTAATCTATCTTGCTTCCTTCAGTTTTGAGACGAAAAACACAAAATCATGAATTTCCACTAAAATCTTAATTTGTGAAATCCAAAGTACTGTTTTTATTAAATCATTATGAAAGATGAATCTAAATATAAATTTTGAAGTCTCTAGCTCTTTTCTGTTGCGCCAATGATTTTTTTCAGAAAAACGTCCAAATTTCGAAAATGACTGAAGTTATCAAACTTATATTTAACACACATTAATTTAGTATTATTCCTGACATGCTAGAAAAGTTTTAGGTCATTTGCTTGATTTTTACAGTATTGCGCAACATTTATGACGTCAGAGCTAGTTACAGCAGACTGGCTGGCACACAATGGAAACTGATGTGAATTTACAACAGCGTGAGTAGGCTGCTTCCCTACACAACCGACAAGAGTTGCACAGGTCATACACAATCCTAAAAACAGATTGCACTTTATATGTAAATAGTTAACAGCATCTCCATGTCTAATAAGAGCTTATAGTTGGGTACCTCTTCAAGGGACCTACGCCTTCCGTTAAGAGGCAGCGCACAGTCCGGATGGAAGGATCTTAATTGTGGTCCCTCTCTTTTGAGCCCAACCCGACGGATACCTATGGTAGATCGGGGAAAGCCACCGTTCAGGCCGTGTTGCTGGCGGGGCCGGAAGGTGCTAACTGCCACACCACGTATCATTGTAAGTCTCATTGGCTCAGCGTGGACTGTTTGTACAACCAACCTACACGGCCTATACCTCAACCTCCACTACACTAATAACTTCTGATCTGAAGCTTAAAGTTAGGCACCTCTTCAAGGGACCTACGCTCCTTGGTAAGAGGCGGCGCACGTCCTGGATGGAAGGATCTTAATTGTGGTTCCTCTCTTTTGAGCCCAACCCGACGGATACCTATGGTGGATCGGGGAAAACCACCGTTCAGGTCGTGCTGTCGGCGGGGCCGGGAGGTGCTAGCGCCTGATGTACTATACTAGGAGCCTTGTAGGCTCAACACAAACCGTTAGCGTCATTACCTTATTACTTTCACCACAAGTACCCTATCATTAGCAACTTTGAGCCAAGCACAAAATCAGTTACCTCTCTATTGTATATCGTAAACAGTTTAGCGGGCTGGACATGGAGGTCTTACTCTTAGTTTCTAGCTCTAACGTACTCTAATCTCTTCTAGTTAAGTTAGGTTTTAGGATGGTAGATGTTAAAGGCATGGTGAGCGACGGCCAGCGTCTTGAGGGTCATTACAAGACCCGGGCCGCTGCCCACAACCAGGTGACGGGCAATTCTCTCCCTTCCTTCATTCTAAATATTTAATTTCGTTTTGTATATTAATATCTTACTTGATTTTGTATTAGTTATAAGTTTTTCTAATGCTGCACAAAAAAAAGTATCAAATGGATCTAAACAAATAGAGCCCGCCTCCACGTGGCGGGACACGGGCAACGGTGTGAGTGGGGACGGGGGCCGGGGTGGTGTTACTTTGTCACTCCAGGCCCCGGACCCAGTCACAGCGGCTAGGTGGCGACATACGACCCACCATAAGGAATTAGACGGTGGGTCATAAAATATAAGCAGCTAGTGAAAAAAAAAGAAAAAAAAGTGAAAAAAGGTCCAACCCTCCTCCCTGTAGCACAACGCACAGAACGTTTTTACAATCATGAGAATCTGTCAGGAATGTCTCTGGGATTTTATTCAACTCGCGCACCACGTTCGCCCCTTCTTAGGTCGTGGCGAACCTGCAGAGACCCATTACGCTCTTTGTCTTTTATGATAGGCTCATGTTGATGACACCATATGTCGTCACCTCTGATGACTTTTTTCCAGATGAGATTGTCAGTCAAGTGTCGGCTGGCATTGACGTGTTGCTGTTTTTCTTCGGTAGACAAGGCGTAGCCGGCCTCGGTGGCCGAGCGGTTCTAGGCGCTTCAGTCCCGAACCGCGTGACTGCTACTGTCGCTGGTTCGAATACTGCCTCGACCATGGACGTGTGTGATGTCCTTAGGTGAGTTAGGTTTAAGTATTTCTAAGTTCTAGGGGACTGATGACATAAGATATTAAGTCCCATAGTGCTCAGAGCCATTTGAAATTCAATGCGTATGGGACAAACTTTGCATACACTTTTCTCTTCTTCAAAAATTATTGGGGAAATGTGTTGTTGATTTAGTTATGTTCAGTTCGTTGCTCCATTGCGATTTGTCGCACAACAACGTTGGAGATTAGGACCACACGAGCATAGTTTAACATTGCCTGCTCACAACTGACAGATCGAATGCACATCTATTGCTTACAGTTATTAGTGGAAGACAGCATCGTAGTTACTCCGCTGACGCTGCTTGTATGCCAGAAATACAAAAAGTGTTGCAACTATTTTGACGTATTGTGTTGGTTCCAAAACTAGTATAAATGCAAAATAAATGTAACCGGGCAATGTTCTGCTGTATCTTTGTTTTCTTCAGTACATTTTCACGCTTCACAACGTCATTAGGAATCATAGCTGACGTCTAGTATCGGTTAGTTGAACCGAGCCACGAAAGTAAATAAAATTCCGTTACTTAGGGACTGCCTGTGTTTTCTTCTTTGCAATATTATCAATTAGTAGGTAATTACCCTTGATATGAAGCATTGTGATTTTAGGCTCGGGACTGCCACATCGATTTGGTATGGCACCTGGAAACCACCAAGCCTATAATGCAACTGCCTACATTAATTCTTTAGTTAATTTTCATGGTCGACTGATTCATTTTTCACCGTTACGGTTACCATGTCTTGAATAAACGTTGTGATTACAAGTCAGCCTTACACTTATGAGCTCGTAGTAGCTGACCGAGTTTCAGCCCTGGGTAAGGTACTGGACTTGCCTGCATGGGAAACGGAGCTGTAGTTGAGTCGGCTGAAGTTGATCTCTGACAGCTGCACTGGGCTGGACGCAGCAGCTTCGCGCGTCAGCCTCAACTAATGACGTCATGTGATCTTGTAAATCATCAGAGAGCGAGAGCGACAGTGATAGAGAGCAGTGTGGGGTGGAGGGGGTGGGGGGGGGGTGGCATCAGCCCTCCGGACAAATTAGAGCCTGCGAGGATATATAATAATGCTAGACTGTTTAAGATGACCTGTTATAAACTTCAGTCTCACTGTTACCGAATATAAACCTGAGCATCGAACACTGTTTCCTCTATCAAACCGTTAACTTTCAAGTTTTTTTTAATCGAGCTGAACTAGAGTATTTGCTTGGTTTTTGCCCGACACTGAAACACTAACACAAACGTACGGCCTGGATTTCTCAAGGGAGCATGTTTTACGCATTCCAAATCTTACTCATTGCTGGCAAACGTTTGTGCTGGAACAAAAACATGTGAGGCAGTGTAACATTCAGACTCTATGTTGAAACAGAGAGCTGTAAAACGCCGGGAACGTTGTTTCTAAAAACTCGTTGCCTTTGTGAATGGAGGGATATGATAGAACGGTAGCAGGGGAGCATCAACTTTCGGCGCAAAGCGTGCTCTGAAATCACCTTCAAATCAACCTCTCGTCGGCACATAAAAGCAAGCAAGCAAGCAAGCGTCTGCAACATCACAACGCGCTGCCCACCGCCGTGACTGTAGCTGTGCCTCGCTAAACAGCGAACCGGCGTCGTATTTGTTCAGTTACGCTGGAGTTTCGACCGCGCAAACATGAGCCCCGGCTTCTCCCGTCAGATGCGAGAACTGTGTTTGTTATTCTTTCTGTATACACAAAAAAGTACCGCCGTTGGCCGTCCTCGTTTTAACGCACTTACAGCGTCAGGGTGACGATAAAATCACTGATACCAGTTGTATGATTGGCGGTGGGGAAAAAAGTCAGCATTAACGCACTACTGTGCAAACACAGGACCATAATGAATATTTGTTAATCAATTGGACTACAAAAATCATTTCGTCTTACCATTTCGCGTCGACAGTATTTCTGGCAATGACATTTAGGTTATTTCATTACTTTATTTCTTCAGAAAGCCGAGCACCGTTCGTATATTTCTAATTGCCACATGTTTCACCAATTTCACCAAAGGTTGGAAGATAGATCCTGTTTACAGATTTTATCTTCCCGTGATAGGTCATTTCAAGTAATGATTCACTCGTAAGTATTTGTCAGCTGTGTGTTCTGTGCGTAACTCAATTACCCATTATGTTTCACCTGTTGTTTTTCGCCACGGCCTCTTCTTTGTAAAAACAGTCTATAATGTCAATCAGAGCAATCATAAGTCCTATTCTTACGTCAAGAATTTAAAACTTTTGTTGTCGACTGAGTATTTGTTATTATTGCATTTGTCTTATATATATCTGTATCTTTCATTTTTACAGCTTCGTGTGTTTAATGAACTTTCTTAATTCCACTTTCTAAGTAATCTTCTAATTTTGGGACGGGTTTTACAAAGTAGAAGGTCAATGAATCATTCTATACATTACTGTAGCAATTTTTATACTCTGAAACAACAAGATACCGTTTCGTGTTTAAATTCTGAATCTGTGGCTAAAACGTCAGATGCTTTTACTTAAGGAATTTTTGATCCTACTTCCAGTACACTGGTTTGAGTAGCGATACAATGTAATCTTTAAATTTTCCTTTCTTTCTTTGATTTTGCGTCTTGATAATATCTTTTCAGCTCATCTTATGAAGTTCTCTCTTAGTATTTGAATCCGGAAAATGTATACTTGTCGTTACATGAACCAGACCACCTTCCTTTTTTTCTTTTCTTTCAACTGTACATTTTTTATATACATCCACATGTACGTTCAAACACACATCAAAAGGAGTTTTGCATCGCCCCGTTCCCCAGAACTCCTGAAGATAGAAGTTGACTGTGGATATTGTATCGCAGACACAGTCCCTTTGAGTGTTCAGAGATGTCAATAAACGCGCCCAAATGTGTAAACAACCACGCATGAGCAGCACCTATTAGACGGATGAGGTCCGACAGCCGATTAGTACCAGTCATTCAATAAGGAAGGAGGTACACGGCTCGTGTTGTCTGCAGTTCAACCATGCCTAGACGGTCAATACCATGGTTGGATCGCGTCCGCATTGTTACTTTGTGCCAGGAAGGGCTCTCAACAAGGGAAGTGTCCAGGCGTCTCCGAGTGAACCAAAGCGATGTTGGTTGGACATGGAGGAGATACAGAGAGACAGAACTGTCGATGACATGACTCGCTCAGGCAGCCCAAGGTTCTACTATTGCCGTGGATTACCGCTACCTACGAATTATGGTTAGGAGGAACCCTGACAGCAAAGCCACCATGTTGGATAATGCTTTTCGTGCAGCCACAGGAAGTATTGTTACGATTCAAACTGTGCGCAATATACTGCATGATGCGCAACTTCATTCCCGCCGTCCACGGCAAGGTCCATTTTTGTAGCCTCGACACCATGCAGCGTAGTACAGATGGGCCCAACAACAAGCCAAATGGACCGCTTAGGATTGGCATCACGTTCTCCTCACCGATGAGTGTCGCATATGCCTTCAACCAGACAATCGTCAGAGACGTGTTTGGAGGCAACCCGTTTAGGTTGAACGCCTTCCCGGGTTCGATTCCCGGCGGGGTCAGGGATTTTCTCTGCCTCGTGATGGCTGGGTGTTGTGTGCTGTCCTTAGGTTAGTTAGGTTTAAGTAGTTCTAAGTTCTATGACCGTAGCAGTTAAGTCCCATAGTGCTCAGAGCCACAGAAACTGTTGAGAGACAGTACAGCTGTACGAAAACAAGTACCTTCGTAAACACCAAACACATCAGACAACAATTCAGGCCGTTTTTGGGCATTTGTGGGATTATGGGCCCGTTGAGACAGACGAATGTGCAGGGAGGCGGGGAGGCGGAGGACTGTGCGTATACTAGATTTGGAGTATCAGGTTCTACAGGATATTGAGATGAACCCTAGTACAAGCTCCAGACAAGTGGCCCGCCAACATGGTGTAACCCATTATCACAACAAATTTCCGAAAAGGACTTGAAAAGCTGTGTGATGTGGTTGGTGCCTGTGAAGGTACTTATTTTGGTATAGCCATGCTGCCTCTCGACCGTTTTCATCTGCTTGGCTGCACACAAACACCATTTCGGCTTGTTCCTGACATGAATCCCGGCCCGTGCTACTGCTTACAGTAAGCTGGGATCGATCACGCAACCTGTAACACACAAGGAACACATGGAACATTTTTTTTCTTTTCTTTTGCGACACATGTCCTTCATATTATATAGGACAAACAGGGCGAGCTTTTTCAGTCAGATATAAAGAGCATCTGTTGGGGAAAAAAGGCACTAACATTCATAGTTCTTCTTTCGCTGATCATTTGCTGATCACAGGCCACAAACCTAAGGAAATTAATGAAATTAATATTCTGCACACAGAGAAAAAAGGTCGTAGACTTGATGTTCTTGAGGAAATGGAAATATTCAAACACTTCTCTCTCAATGATAACCTTATTCTTAATGAACAGTTACAGTTATGTAATAACAATTTTTTTCGATGGCTTCGAACCTTTACTGAAGGATCCTTAAAAGGTATTTTTCATCTATGTCAATTTTTTCTCGTGTTTTTTCTGAAATGTTGTTTTCCTCCCCATACTCTTATGGCAGTGTAATAATTTACTGTATTTTACTGTAACAAATTATTGGAAAATTTCTTTCATAATATCTTACTGCTTTTAAATTATAATACGTCTTCATACTATAAAATGTTTAAAATTTGTAGACTTAACTGCTATACAAACAGCTGTAACCTTTCTATCATATAAAGCAGATGTTACCAATTTTCATCACTAGATGGCGTGACACCTCATGTCCACATCGTAGTATAGCGGACGCACGCGCCACTCAGTCTGATGCCACTTGTTTCAGTATACACAAGCAGCCCTTAGCGGCAATCTTTAATTTTTAACTAGAAATGACAGTAAAACTTTTACGTAGGATGTTTTATCATGTGACGTGGGCTTTTTGGTGTTAAGATTGTATGACGAGAGCTGCAATGCTCAACGTGTTATCTATGTAAGTACATCTTTATATACGAATATTAATTATTACTGTCCTGTAATTTCCTTATTAATGACTAACTTTGTATCCCTCTTATTCAGGTAATATAAATTTTGATGAAGACTACCTTAGTTTAGAAGTCGAAACCATGGTCAATTCGACTATAAAATCAATTGCAAAAAGTGGGCTGTCTTTACTGCAAAAATATTTTCACGGTTCCTGCACACAGCTATGTTTAAAGTTGTAACATAGTCAGAGGAACTTTCATTCGTCTGCGCCTTCTACAGTGGCAACCAACGATGCATTTCCGTACACATAATCATAGGCTCCTTTTTCTTCCGTTTCCCGTCAGAATTCCGTCCCTGGAGTTTGTCGGTATTATTTATTTCACCCTGTGTAGATAATTGAGAGTTTATAGTTACTATGTACGTGGTCTGAAACCATGATCATGGAGATGTATGGTTTTCACAAAAATGATGATAATATATATGTTAATTCAATATATTTCTTGAATTTAATATTTTACTGGTTTTGGCATTGAAAATGAACGAAAAATCTATCTAAAGAAGAGACCCTAGCGTGATTTGAATCAGTCATTCATTGATCGCCCAGTTACCGTCTTCCAACACTACCGAGCGAGTCACGCGGCCTGTGATGACACTAGCCTTAATTTTAGCAAATTAATGTCCTTCGGAAAACTTCAAAAGATATTTTTTCTAGAATTTTGGAGTTTTGTACCGAAATGATTTGGGTGATTTAAATTTAGGCCCTGTACTTCAGGTACCATAAATACGAAAAAATTTAAAAATTCAGTTGCCGGTTGATCTCTCTATAGGTTGTTTATATGGGTCGCCGGTAACCACTGCGTGTCGCTGGAGATGGGCATGTTGCCCGATACCAGTCGGGCGTAATAATATTTAAAATAAATCATACACAGCCCACGCCGACATGTTAGTCATAAAAATGACGTCTCTGGCATAAAAAAATAATAGTCGGCACATTATTCATTTTTGCTTTTGGCGGTAAACTCTATTGGAGTTGATTTACTGCCACGCTAATTAATCTACGATTACACGGGATGCCCGTTTCAGCTGACGCTGGTAATCCACTAGTTTACACGTGCACGCTGGCTGCCTCACTGGGCCATTACAAGATCTGCGGCGCGTTTCTGCCGGGCTAGTGGCAGTTATCTCTAGAGCCGTCGAGTGACGGAATGCGCGGCGGGTTCGCGCGGCCGTCCGGCCCCGTGGATTAGCCGGCGGGTTGCGGGCGCTGCAGGGGGGGGTTCGGCGCTCATTTGATGCACTCGCTGAAAGCGGCCCGCCGTGCGTAACGGCTCCCCGGGATAATGCCCTGAGCGCTGCGGCGAGCATGTGCGCCCGCCAACTCGAACGGCTGCGTGGCGGGTTGCGGCCCGTCGGCCGTTATGAGGCGATTACCGCGGCAGGCTGATGCGCGCGCGTCATCGAGGCAAAAAGCGAAACACTGCCACTACTGATAGCTACTTTCCGGGAAAACATTCCGCTCCACAATGAAACTGTTTCAATCGTGTGTTTCTGATAGAAAATAGCCCATTAACAGGCCTAGCTACAATTTAAAAGTCTTTCACAGAGAGGTAAAGGGGCACACCTTACTATTCTGGAAGGAACTGATTATACAGAGTCTAAAGCTGTATGGCCAACACACCCTTAACAGTCGGGTGGAGTTAAGACTTTACAGTACAGTCTCGAATTTTGACTGCCTTTCAAGGACATAATCTCACAGTTTTCCCATTGCTTGGTTGTTGACCCTGGGCTTGTTGTTATGTGCTTTTGCGTCTCTTCTGTTCGGTTTTTATGATTTTTACGCTGAAGTATTTTATAGTTATGAATGAAACACACGCAACATTGCTGTAATATTCTAAAATATTTGTTATGTGATAGACGAATAAGTTTTCATCATTCCTCTTGCCAGTTTTCATCATTCCTCAGTCAGAATATTTGTCCCTGAAGGATGTGCAGATGTGGTCTTGCAAGATCCAGGATGATGAGCTGAAATCGGTCTGCAAATTTGAATACTGGGGTCGTACGTACAGGGGGACGGAGGACGGGAAAGCGAGATACAACACTGAATAAATTGCCGTTGAAACGACTGGAGGAAAATGAGTGGAGTGTTGTGTGACAAAAAGGTGAGCATTGGGTTGAAAGGGAAAGTGTTCAAGTAGATGGTAAGGCCTGCTATGATATACGGTGCAGAGACATACCAAATCACAGTAGCCAGTAAAGGAAGTTGGAAGTGGCGGAAATGAGAATGCTGAGGTGGATGTGTGGGGTAACAAGGAAGAACAGGATTAGAAATGAATTTGTTAGAGGAGCCGTGAAAGTGGGACCAATGGGGGAAAAAGATACAAGAGAGCAGGATAAGGTGGTACGGACACTTTCAGAGAAAAGGGGCAGAGTATATTGGAAACAGAATGGAAGATATAAAGACTGAAGGAGCGAAAGGAGAGGAAGACCGAAGATGAGGTGGAAGGATAAGACATCCGGGGACCTAAGGGAGAAAGGATGGAAGAAGGAAGAGGCAATGGATAGAGTACTATGGAGGAGAAGGCTCCACAAGAGCAACGCCGACCCTATATGATTTGGGACAAGGCGACGATAAAGAAGTAAAGAAGACGTGAACAAGTTTTCGGCTACAAGGATATTTATGTGATGCAGTGAAATTTGGTGGATCAAAGATTTTAAACTAGTGCATCTCTAGGCTACCTACAGCGCCAGAGATGAAAAACGTTAATGTTGGAAATATGAATAAAACAACAAGGATTACTTCAGTGTAAATGCGATGTAAGACATTTAACTTAGATTAAATATGTAACACCTCAACAAGTGAACCGTCGACAAATTAAAAGAGCTGTTCACAGAAGAAAATTGTTGAATAATAAACTTTGGTTACATATTATAAAGGTGTGGTTGATCAAAACAATATTCTCTTGAATAGGTCCTGAGCTACGGACAAATAATATGTAATAATGATATTAAGCAGCTGTGATTATACAATGTTAAGCTTTTTAATACAAGGAGAGAAATTATAGTTACTGAAATGAATGACTGCAGTTCGTGTGAGTAAGAGATGTCATTTACAACATGGTCTGGATAGGATTGTGAGTAGTATCCCCTGTTAGAAGTGACGAATATGGGAATTCTGTCTAGTGTGAAAATGTGTGTGAAATCTTGTGGGACTTAACTGCTAAGGTCATCACTTCCTAAGCTTACATACCACGTAACCTAAATTATCCTAAGGACTAACACCCACACCCATGCCCGAGGGAGGACTCGAACCTCAGCCGGGACTGCAGCGCCCAAGACCGCTCGGCTAATCCCGCGCGGCATACTCTGTCTAGTATTTCAGTATTAAGCTTGTGCTGATGGACATATGTTCAGTAATTTCTATTATTTCAAGAGGGTTCATCTCACTCCCTTTATGGATGTAAGTAGTACTTCATGTCTCACTTTGTAAATATGATCTTCTTCAAGGAGGTAGTCTGCAAAAGTGGAGACCTCTATCCAAAGTTTCCAGATTCTGTGGTGTTGCTTCAGTTGGGAACATATTGCCCTGCCAGGATGACTTAAAAAGAATTAGCCACAATTACAAGTAATTTTACAGACTCCACTCTCTTCCAAAGTTGGAGTGCTGTCTTTACCATTGGGCAAAAAGTGCCCAAAAATGTTGTGCACATAAAATGACGTTGTTATGTTCCTGGATATATGCTTTCTGGCTGCATTCAGTGAGACTTTACCTAAATATTGATTTGCACACCATTTATTGTGTTCTTTATGTGGTGGTCCAAGAACTCGGTAAAGAAGAGAGTATACCAGTCGCTTCTGTTTTTTGTGCATTATGGAGTCCACCAAGGTAAGAGGATAGCCATTGTTTGATGCTATTTCTCTGATTGCATTCAATTTCATTTGGAAGATTTTTCAGTCATGAGGATAGATATTAGGCGATGTAACACTGAATGAAAGGCATCTATTTGTGGCTAACTGGATGTGGAGATATGGCCGGCTTTAACATATTTGTGGTGGCAGGTTTCCTATAAATTTTGGAAGTATGAATACCGGCAGTGATGTCTACGGTCAGATCTCAATAATTTGTGCATTTACGCTCAAACTCCATTGTGAATTTTGTATCGTTGTGATCAGAACCTAGTTGCTTGAGAAATGTTTGAAGTTCTCTGACAGTGCCTGTCCATAAGCACACCACATCGTGAACATAGCGAAGCCAGAATCCAACCTTGGAAAGATGTGGATTAAATTCCAAAAACTGTTTCAGAATTGAAAATTAGGAATTCAGCAAGTACTGGCCTTTGGCGGGGAATCCCATACCTAGACCACCCAACTTTTTGTAAGAAGTTTGTGTAGTTTTGTTGTATAATGGCGACATTAGTCATTCCCATGATATTCGGATACGCGTGAAAATGTTTGTAACTTTCCGCGCTATGTGCATAGTGGCGCTAGTGTCCTCCGGAGCACCATGAAATCATTGGCCAGCAAGGCGAGGTTGTTGGAAGGTTTCTGTTCGCCGCTTCCTGGTAAGAAGTGTGTTTTCTTAATCAAGTGCTTTCGGTGTTGCTAGCTGGGGCTTTTTACCTCCTCTTGATTACTTATTTAGTTCTTTTAATTGAGGGTAAGCGCGCTTTTAACATGTCAGTTTTTTCAACTGGTCAATTTGAACTATGACGCCCTGCTTCTTGCGGGTAACAATACTTTATTAGAGAAGACTTAGGCTCTCCGTCCCTTACCACGTCTCACCTTTCAATCAATAGAGAATTGATTATTAGGTTAGGTATCATTCAATTGTACATTTTCTATCTTGTAGATCTATACCTAAAGAAGTGAGTTGATGACATGATATCGGTCGTGTTCCTTTATAAGTTCATATGCAGGTGAAATCTGTTTATGTCAGAAACAAAGATTAGAAAACGTTTTGTTCTGTAAACCAACAACTTGTACCTCGCTGCTCATTGAATTAGTGCCACACTACAAATCCGTAAGTCCGACTTCTTTCTTCTTTCACTTACCGCTTCTTTCACATGTGATAGCAATTTGGTCAAAGTAAAATTGCCCAGTGGTTAGGAGTTCATATTGAATTATAGGTCAGGTGTGGTACAAGTAATTTCACTATCCCATCGAAACATAATTTGATCCGAATATCATGAAAAATTCCCTCGTATTCTTTTCTACGATATATCAAAACTGTATTAGAAAACCAAATACAGTGTGTCCGGGTTAGAGGTATACAAAAATTTTGTTTCTATTTCAGTGTCTATTAAGGGTTGTATAATTGTTTCTCCAACACTTTACACAGCAGCTCAAACATTTTTATGCATGTTTTAGTACAGTTCAACGTGGACACTGCTTGTCGACAGGTAACGAAACTGTACTCCTTTTCTCTCAGCATATTTATAAGGCTCTACCGCGGCGTAGATCCGTTGTCTCAAATCTATCATGTCTTGAATCTTTGTTCCGTAAACAATGTCTTTGATAAATCCGATGCACTGAAATCCATCGAAGACAGATCGGCAGACCGAGAGGACCAGCGGAAACTTCTCATGGATAAGTGTGACAATACGCCCATGATAGTGGGACGGCGCACCATCCTGCTGGAAAATGACAGTGGGAGGTACCTGTGGAACTGCGTAGTTCGCCAGCATTTCGATACAGGCATGCCCTCTCTCAGTAAATTCCATAAAAAAAACAGACCATTCACTCCATGTTTATATAGTCCCAACCACACATTAACTTTTGGTGCCTCTCTTTCTTTATGAATCATTTTTCTTTGAGTCTGACTTTTCTATTTTCGACATTTATGTCGATTAACTTTGCCGCAGACATGGAATGTAGACTCATCACTGAGCAGCACCGCAGTGAGGTAGTCGTTGCTTTTGTCTATACGATGCAACAATTCAGCAGCAATTTCATATCGTCTACAGCAATCCTCAGGCTTAATGAGATGAAAAATTGAGAGTCTTTAAGCAAGCAACTAGAGACTTTTGTGGACAATGTCGTGCCTCGCCTAACAGATTTACTTGGGGGTCTAGCGATTGCTTCGCACACACGTTCCACTGTCTATTAATTTACACATGTTTTAGGACGTTTCGCCGCATTTTAAATCAAACTTCCCACTTCTCGAAGAGAAATCCAAGGAGGACCCAGATTTCATTCTCTTCTTAAACGCCGCTGAACACATGTTGCAGATATTAGCTCTGCTAGCCATAGCACACACTGCACCCTTTTTCGTTGTGGCGTCGGCTTGCTGATGACAGAAGTGCGTCTACCCGCTGCACACTAAACACTTGTGGAATGTGCCATACGACTCTGCGCCGTTCATGAAATTGTGAGGATCGCTTCTTACAGAGTCTGCACATCGATTGCGCGCTTATCAAACAACATAAAAGTCGAGTTCTTTCGTTACAAGCGTTTTCTCGTGTTGATAGGTTCCCAGATGTGTGTGCCACGTGATTTGTTCGCATAGTTCATGCAGATTCCGTAAATTGCAGCCGGACCCTTTCTGGGTACTCGATAGCATTCCAAATGTGTTCCATCGGGTTCAGATCAGTTGAATTTGGTGGTCAAGTTATCAACGCGAGTTCACTATCGTGTTCTTCAAACTATTGTGAGATGATTATGGCTATGTGGCACCGACAGTTACCCTGTCGTCCAGGAGGGATACATATAGGATGGAGGGCTGTAGGTGGTCCGCAATAATTTTCACTTAGCCCACAGATGCCATAGTTCCTCCGACTACTACCGCATTTCCCAAGGAATCCCCAATTAACGCTACCCACGATAATACACCCAGTGGCCTGCGTCCATGACGCGGTGCTGTTAGAGCATCTATTATCCTGGATTTTTGCCTATCCGGAGGCAAGCATCGACCTCGTGTAAGAACAAACATGATTCATCCGACCAGGCTAAGTGTTTACATTGATCCACGTTTCATTAACCAAACATAAAGTAATAGGAGTTGACGTAATTGGTTCAGCGTGGGAACGCGTTATCAGTCGTCTGCTGCGGACGCTCATGTTTAACAAGTGCACAGAACGGTGTGCTCTAAGCTACTTTTGTCTGCGCCAGTGTTGTACTCTGTCGTCAGACCTGTCACAGATCGCCGTCTATTCTATTTTACAGAGCGGGCAAACACCGGACTATCACATTCTGTGATGAGGTGTAGACGTCCATCACTTGACGGTTTCACTGTTCTTCACTTACTTTCGATAGATCCCCACGATGGTAGCACGCGAACGAACGACCAGTTTCGATATGTTCGAAATGCTCGTTCCCGAGCACAGAACCATGAAAATCTGTCCCTTGTCAAAGTAGCTTACGTCTGTCGGTTTCTCCATCTGCGAGCTGTTTCGTCGCTAGAATCATTCAACATTCGTATCTGCTACGCCTACACTTTCCTCGCCGCGCCACGTGCTCTCAAAGCCAGCAGGCGGCATTCCGTCTCGCTGTCGTTAGTGTTTCCAATGTTATGACTGATCAGCACTTATTTTCACAAATTTGTAAAACCTATATACGCTGTAGCGGTGTAATCCAACACAGAAGGATTGGTGAAAATTAGCCTTGTGTGTATTACATCCGCATAATCCGTCTGCTTCTCGACTCCAGTGCTTTACACTAACTTGGGATGGTTGCTGCCAGGAGTAAGGTGATGCTGTAGCTACGTCTACTTCATCGGCTCTTTAGTGTTCATGCACCAAAATGCCTCCCATCGTAAATCAGGTAAGTGTCATCTCGTCATAATAACAATACGAAGTCTCACTTGGGGCGGTAGTAATCCTAACTGTGCCCATCCACAGAAGAAAATAGTTGCAAATTGTTTTTATGATGTTGCCTTTTTTATGATGTTGCCTGCCTCTGGAACAAGCTACCTTGTACTGTGTGCGCAAAGCTGGGAGGCCTTAATGTTGTCTACCTTGTAACTTCCCTCCAAAACATTTACACGTATGGTCAGTTTTCGCTCTACAAACAGTAAAGCAAATGCCACTATTCTCCCACTTTTTCTTCTTTCTCTTTTAGTTCCGCAGTCACACCACTGCGACTTCCGATGCCTTTATAATGTGTATGTCTGTCACGTTCCTCTGTCTCTCTGTCGCCTACCCCTTTTCTCACGTCCATTGCTGCCAGTGCCTTAAAAAAATGGTTCAAATGGATCTAAGCACTATGGGACTGAACATCTGGGGTCATCAGTCCCCTAGACTTAGAACTACTTAAACCTAATTAACCTAAGGACATTACACACATCCATGCCCGAGGCAAGATTCGAACCTGCGACCGTAGCAGCAGTGCGGTTCCTGACTGAAGCGCTTCGAATCGCTCTGCCACAGCGGCCGGCAGAATGTTCTTCAAACTAATTGTAAATAACTGTGGCCAATGTCACTATGGCCTGACTAGTCACATTAATAGGCCCACCTATCAAAAGATGGAAAAACCTCCTTTTGCAGGGAATACCGCTGAGGCAGGTCCAGGAAGAGAGTGAGTAAGGTTCTGGTAGGACGGGGATGTGGAGCCGACTCCAACGCAGTAGCTGGCTGCGCTAGGTTTCTTAGTTGAGGATCCATGGGGTGAATAGCGTGATCTAGATAGTCCCACATAGTGTCCACTGGGTTTAAATCCGGGGAGTTCCATGGACTGGGGAGTCCGGCATACTCTTCTCCCCGAGCCATGCATGTACAGTGTGATTTGTGTGAAACGTTGCGTTGTCCTGCTGGTTAAGACCATAGTGCTGAAGAAAAACAAGCTGTATGTATGGGTCGACGTGATCCCAAAGGATAGAAGCAGAATTATATTGATCCTTTGTGGTTTCTGGGATGACGCGATCACACACGGAATGTCACAAAAGAATTCCCCAAACCATGATGTTCCACCCACGTCCCTTCCGACCATGGTTGCAGGGTATTTGCTTTCAGACGCTTCACCCCGTAACGCCAACGGTCATCTGCTGATGGAGCATATCACATGACTCGTACATTAAAAACGATTGGTAACTTTCTTCTGTTTCCTGATATAGGTCGCAGTTTCTCTGTGCGCAGCAGTTAACACGTGCTTTCTGAGTGACGAAAAGTTTCCCTTTGCGGGTACTTTTTTCCTCCGTTTTTCACGAGCCGCAATTACCGACGACAGTTTAGAGCCCTGTTTATTGAATGAGTCTTGCACACGCAGCGTTTATACGCTCTGTGGGAACGCGCAGTGGCGTCACAACGCATGCGAACGCACTGGACAGTGGTCTGTTTCCGTTCGCCGGATTTGACACTGCGTTTCAGTTGCCACCCGTGCGACATATACGTAAAGGAATGGAGATTATATTTTTAGTTTTCTGTTGATAGTAATGGAACACAACCCCTTTGTAGAACAAGGAAACAATACTGGCGTTTGCGACTTAGAAAATTTATTGTAAACTTAGTTACAGTGTGAATGCCGGTCTTCCAGTGCCTTAACAAATGCGCTTCCTCGCTTTGTACAAGGGGCTGCGTTGCTTTCGCCGTAAATTCTGCTTGTTCTTGCAGTAGTGAAATGATTACACAATGAACTGATGATAATGGAACAATAGCGCTACCTGTTTCTCTGCAACACACACCATAAAAAATGTAGAAACCTAAATAAAATAGTAGTCCTGACTGGCATTTGCGGTCATCATCCTTGTAAGCAACTGAAATGGGGTGGAGGAAAAACAGAAATCATACGTTTTCCTGTATTGGCTTTGCATTGCACATAGGGAGCGATCCTGTTTCCCTTGTGCCGTCGCCGATGCCAATGCACAATTACTATACAACACGATGCAACGAACTCATTATTGTGTAATAAAATTCCACTTACAGCTGCCGCAAAATACACACGGAAATATTTCATATATAATTTATTCTTTTAATGGATACGGACAAGATATCACGGATGCAAACTAGTTAGATATCTTTGTATACATTACATCTGCGCTTCTTTATATTGGTAATTGAAGAAAACCCCATCAGCCAAAATCGTTAAAAACAGCATTTTATTGGACACCCGTTTCGGCAGAGCTATGTTGTCATCATCGGATCCTACGCTTTTGATTTTTCACAACCTATCGTCCAAAACTGTCATTCAAATTTCATATGTACTTCCCACTATATGTTACAAAAATTTAGAAGCATAATATCTGGCTTTTGAAGTTTTCATAAGTTACCACACAATGCATATTGCTCTCATACCGACCATGTCAGGAATATGTAACATTTTTATTCAGAAACCAACGTTTTATGTAGAGATTCACTAAAACTATCACCAACCGTATAAAATGCCTTGAAAAATAACAAAAAATAAAGAAGTTGACATAAAACATGGATAAAACAGAATGGACTACTTACAAGTAGATAGCAAACCGTAGAAATTGAGACAGCTTTTGATGTATTTGCCGTAAGCTGTACACCGGCAGCACCCCAGAAACAACGCGTTGGTTTAGTCTCTGTAAGTATTCTGAAGTAGTTATAGGTTAATGCTACAGATACCATTAAACGTCATCAGTATAGTTTAAACTTCAGTATTGAAAGATACTGAAGATAATGATGTATCAGTTAACCAAATATATCCTCGACAGGACGAATTTTTAGATCCCCACGTCAGATAAACGAAGAAGGGGAATATGGTAAAGTAATATACAGGGTGAGTCAGTAAATGTTGCCACCAAGAATAACTCCGAAAAGTTTCTGGGACAAAAGTTGCATGGGACAACGGAGGCCATAATATGACTTTCGTCTTTGTTGCTACCTGGGGTCGCTTCAGAAATATGATGGTCAAAGTTTTTTTTTGAAGGGGATGCTATAGTTTGGTATTTATTATCTGATAGCGGCTATCGAGACGAGTCCAATGATGTGTTACAGTAGGGTCTTTGAAGGTCAACGAAGGTCAAAAAGGTGTCATGAACGTCCATTTAAGAAGGTGTTCGAAGTGATGATCATTGGTATAATGCATATCTTCTTATCATGGATTGAGTGGTATTCCTTATCACATCAGCAAGAAACGAAGCACGTGCTCAGACAATTCTCTCTCGCATATCTTCAGGTTTAATTGGAACGTCTTTATAAACAATTTCTTTTACGAATGCCTACACCAAAAACTCCAGAGGCGACAAGTCTGGCGAACTAGCCAGCCTGCGCGTCCAATCCAACGATTTGGGAACTGTCTCTGCAACTCATTTCTAGCCAACAGCGAAAAATTTGCCAAAGTTCAGCACGAATAAGTATTCTTATTGATGTTCCTACTATTCCTGCTCACGCTCCAAATAAGAAGTATAAAGTACCAATAGCCTTATGGTTTGTTGAGAATAATCATTTTTGCGGTACCCATCGTGTTGATACCACATTCTGTTCCTTGTTCCTAAAGGTATTCCTTCCAATAACAGACCTAACGTTTTTTGCAGGAATGTGGTGTACATCGTACCATTAAGATTTCCTTCGATGAAATAGGAGCCTGCAATTCTGTCCTCCAGAATCCCACACCATACATTCAACGACCACGGTTTTCTGTGTGTAACTTGACGCAGTCAACGTGGATTTTCAGTTGTCCAATAATGCATGTTACGCAAATTAACATTTTCATGGTTCGTGAATGTAGCCACATCAGTAAATAAAATCAAACTAATAAACGTGTCGCCAGCCGCTGTGACAGAGCGGTTCTAGGTGCCTCAGTCCGGAACCACACTGCTGCTACGGTCGTTGGTTCGAATCCGGCCTCGGGCATGGATGTGTGTGATGTCCTTAGGTTAGTTAGGTTTAACTAGTTCTAAGTTCTAGGGGACTAATGACCTCAGCAGTTGAGCCCCATAGTGCTCAGAGCCATTTGAGCCAATCATTTGAATAAACATATAATTCCTCTGAATCTGAAGTTGGGCCCATCGGGAGATTTCAGTGAGACGCAAACAACCCGTACCAGTTAATTCCAGTTAATTCTTGGCGGAGGCTGATATGGTAAGGTTGATATTTATAGCGATGAGAAACACAAAAACACTACTCTGGGTCATGCCAGATTCCCTTTTGATTTGACGCGAACTAACACAAAGATACCGAACCAAAGTGGCAAGAGTACCAATTTCCGTTTCCTCGTTAGTAACTCTCCTTTGCCGGATATGTTTCCGATGCGTTAAAGATCCAGTTGTTCTCAGTTTATCATACACATATTTATATGTACGACGTGTAGGGTGAGCACGTTGAATATATTTTTACGCGTATAAGTCTCTAGCTCTCACTGAATTTCGTTGGAATTCTCCGTAAATAAGAAGAATATCGACTGTTATTCGAAGGAATACATGAGTCACATTCGCTTGATTCGACGATACTAGTCTTATCGCTCCTATTAGTGTCGTATTGCGAAACCGTCTAATGGTGTTTACATGTCAATGGCACGTTAGATGGATACGCCGTATTCGGCGAATATTAACTTTTTGTACGACATACGAGAGAGAATTGTCAGAGCATGTGCTTCGATAAGTCCGAAGTGATAAGGAACACCACTCAGTCCATGATAAGAAGAATCCAGCACTGCATTGATACCAATGGTCATCATTTCGAACACCTTATGTAAATGGACGTTCATGCCACATTTTTTACCTTCGTTGACCTTCACAGAGCTTACTGTTACACATCTTTCGATTTGTCTCGATAGTCGCGATCAGAAAATAAGTACCATCCCATTTAAAGAAACAAAGCTGACCTTCATATCTCTGAAGCGACCCAACTTAGAAACAAAAAACCTACGTCACATTATGGCCCCCTTTCTCCCATGCCACATTTGTCCGACGAACGTTTCAGCTCCTATCATACTTTCGGAGCTACTCTAGGTGGCAACAGTTAGTGACTTACCCTTGTATATACATATTTCTACATCTGGTGACGTTCTACTTTTCACCTCCAGTGCGTATGTGTAACGGTCAGTGGCAAATGAGAAAATCTCCTGTAATTGATTTGAAAGGCTAAAATTATTTCGATGGACACATCTATAATAGTATAGTACGAACTTATAGTGAATCCGTAAGATTTGGTTGTCGAATTTTTGTATTCAGTTAAGTTGAAAGAAACTACTCGACAACTGAGAACGTAAATAATCACGTGTGTGCTTTCATGCGCTTTTTTGAACAGGTAGATACTACAAAACTAAGATTACAGTGTCTCTGATAATGTAAATTTACTGTGGAGCTATGCTGCTTTCCTTGGTGGTTAGTTATGTATTGTTTCCACAGTGTGACATCCTTTATTACCTTAGCACCTCCATTTCATTGCACCATTGTCTCTCAGCTCGTAAATTTTTGCTCTTTAACTAACGTCCTTTGAAAGTATACTGGTAACTATGGAATATTCACTATTGCATAACTGGGTCGTCATTAGACTTTAATACCCATAAAAGGAAGAAGTGCGCTCTGCTGCTCTTCATGTCTACATTAGAGCAGGCGCGCAGTTTTGCTGTTTGTATACAAGGTGTTTCAGAACAGCGGTTACGAACTTCCACAAGAGATAGAGTACACCTGGACGATGCAATATCTGAAAGCATTGTATATTCAGAAACGTTTCTCAGCGCGGTTGTGACGACACAAAACACCAGAAAGGAAGGACACGAACAGAGAAACCATGTTTATTTTGCTTAGTATAGCAAAAACCATGATATAAGAACAAAAACAGGCAACAATCGTCATCAAATAAGGTGAAACTTCCTGGCAGATTAAAACTGTGTGCCCGACCGAGACTCGAACTCGGCCAGCGCGCAGTCCACTGCAGAGTGAAAATCTCATTCTGGAAACATCCCCCAGGCTGTGGCTAAGTCATGTCTCCGCAGTATCCTTTCTTTCAGGAGTGCTAGTTCTGCAAGGTTCGCAGGAGAGCTTCTGTAAAGTTTGCGAGGTAGGAGACAAGGTACTGGCAGAAGTAAAGCTGTGAGGACGGGGCGTGTGTCGTGCTTCGGTAGCTCAGTTGGTAGAGCACTTGCCCGCGAAAGGCAAAGGTCCCGAGTTCGAGTCTCGGTCGGGCACACAGTTTTAATCTGCCAGGAAGTTTCATATCAGTGCACACTCCTCTGCAGAGTGAAAATCTCATTCTGGGATTAAATAAGGTGTTCCAAATTACGGCACCAGACCGTGATGCGGTTCTCACGGCTCCGGCTCATGGAAGATCTGTGGTTCTAGAAAATATCAGGCGTGTCCGAGACTTATTCATCAGCTATCACGATGAGTCGAAAGAGTCCCTCAGCGCTGTTGTTTCGTACACCAGTGTCTTCACGTATCGCCAGAGGAAATAGGCAAGTCACCTCTGGATATCTCACTGGCCAGCGCACCGGATCATCGCGGCTGATCCAGTGTTCATACGTTGCTTTAATGCGGCGAAGCACTTCAAAAATGGCTCTAAGTACTATGGGACTTAACATCTGAGGTCATCAGTCCCCTAGAACTTAGAACTACTTAAACTTAACTAACCTAAGGACATCACACACATCCATACCCGAGGCAGGACTCGTACCTGCGACCGCAGCAGTCGCGAAGCACTTCATGGCTGTAATGAGAGAGGGCACCGTCATAATGAAACAGAAAGCATAATGACAGAAAGCATCGCAGAGGATACGACTGCATGTCCAGTAGTAGTGGCAATACTTGCTGAAGAAAGGTGAGATACGTTGTACTTTTCAAAAGTTTCGCCAACATTCTCGCGCTCTATGACTTCCAGTCAAAATAAAACATCGTGCGGCACTAGGTCTCGAACCAGGAGCCTTGCCTAATGCGGGCAATGCTGTAACCGACAAAGTTATCCAGGCACGCATCACAGTGCGCCCTCACAGTTTTACTTTCGCCAGTACCACTCTCCTATTAAAATTACTTTTATTTTCCGACGCCGTCACAACTACCTTCTCAAATTGTGTTTTTACCGTCGCAAATGGCCATTTTCAGATTCACTGGCTGTTTAGGACGATCATTCGTTGTCACTCTCTTCTATACTCCTAATTTTATACAATAATGTTTGCTTTCCTTGCGTCACTAGCACTCCTTGAGGGAAGTTTATAGCAGTTAAAAGACTTACTCACAAGTTTAGAGAAAAAGTTTCTTACTCTGCACAGAGTGTGCGGTGTATTTAAATTTCCTAGCAGGGTTTTAGTTTGTATCGCCGTCTCGCATACAGTTTAAATCTTCCAGTAAACTCGGTGATTAGTTATTTCCCATTTTATGAAACGCGGGTCCCTTGTAGCCACAGTCGGCAGTGACCAAAGAGAAGTATGTTCGATTTGTTGTTCCGTGTATATTTATATTTTAGCTCATTTTGGCTTGCGACTTTCGAGAAGAGTTGACGAGCGACCAACTCGACATTTACAGTACCTTCACAAGGACTGAATACCTTCTAAAAGCCATATTAAAACTCACAGCTATGACACGTAATTATTAGGAGCTCGTATTCATACTGGTTTAGAATATCACTCTGTTTCGTAGCGCCTTCAGTTAACAACAGTTCATTCTGTGATGTATCAGTTTACAATCCTTTGATGTGTTCGTCTTTCCCACCAATAACCAACAGTCACCACGGTGCCTCACTTTGTTCACACGTCGATGTATATAAGCCACGGTTACGTCCGGTACATCATAGAAAAGAATCAGTTTGATTTTCGAAGATGTATACTAGCTGGACAATCATGGACGGTGTGAATTGAGACAATACATATTCTCAGCTAAAATCCCCGCAAAAATTTCGTGTAACTGCATTGCCTAATACGAAGATTTATTAAGTTTAGTTTCTAAAATTATTGATAACGACCGAATCATCAAGCGCAGCTACACTGTGGTGCCAACAGTTACGGGATACGTCCTAATATCGTGTCGGACCTCCTAGCTGCCATGGTGCAGTAACTCGACGTAACAAGGGCTCAACAAGTCACTGGAAGTCCGCTGTAGAAAGACTGAAATGTCCCCTTAGAAAAATTAATGAATTACTATGCTGATAAACCTCTTACATTATTTGATTTTCAAACAGTTGAACAAAACTGAACGTACTCAGACATTACTCTCTTTACTTATTCTGATCAACACTAAACTGACACACAATATTTTTTTTAGCGCAAAAAAATCTGACTTTCAATATTCCCTACAAGAGAATGGCCCTGACTAAATTAACCTATACGTTTCACAAATCACTTACCTCACAAAAATCTTCGTTACTCGAACTACTGCAATACAGCGAGCGCCGCTACTGCCAGCGAAATAAAAGATTCAAACTACTGAAGGCACTAACTACTGATAGGCATAGTTAGTAAATGAAAGATTTTGGTAGAGAACAAATAATGTATTTACCTTAATATTGTTCAAAAGACATAATATATATAGAAGTTCATGACATCCATTCTTGAAAATGTACTGTTTCTGATGGACACACGTCCAAATCATCCGCTCTAAAAAATCCGCCGTCTCACTTCCCCATATCCACCACTACTGGCGGCTCACCTCCCACTGCGCAACGCTACGCGCTGTTAACAGCCAACTGCCCAACGCTACAATAGCAAATATTACAACAATGCTTCCCAGCCACAGACTGCACACAGCACAGCCAGTGATTTTCATACAAAGCACTATGCGGCGTTACCAATATAAAATCCTAAACCTAAGCAGCCTACTTACATAGCCCCCATGCTCCCCACAAAACATTTTACAGATTGTTTTGGGCAGTGGCCAATACAGATCTGAATAAATTTTTCATAGTTGCAATAACAAAGATATCAAATGCACACACTTATTGATTCAATGTTGGTCAAAAGCTAAAACTTTCTCACAGTCCAGAAAGACAGTCCTGATCATCCATCACAGTAAAATTGCAGTGTTTTTCTCAAAGTCTAAGCAGTAAAAGAAAATGGACACGGAAGTAATGGATTTCCATGCAGTCTTGAAGAAGTAACGTTGTCCTTCCAACGGAAAGGCAGTGCTGACTCTTGACATGCAGACAGGTAATGGGCCACAACAGAGCAAACGTACAGCAGAGTCAGTCGAAGTTATGAAGAGTAATGGTAGGTGGGCCATCACAGAGCAGACCCACTGAAATCCTAGTAGATATTATGGTATTGGTGGGCCACCAGAGGTGCAGACCCACTGCAGTCCTTGTAGAAATAATGGTATTGGTGGGCCATCGAAGGTGCAGACCCACTTCAGTCCTTGTAGAGACGGCCAGCAACTGTCTGTTGCGACTGTGCAGGTGCACAATCACCATCCAAGAGTCTTGTACTATATAGCAAGTCCATAAACCACCACTTGTGCACTCACAAAGTTTTTGGCATTGTCCTTAGAACCAGCAGTGCTGTTAACCAGCCACTTGCTGAATTATTAACACATGTGCAAACACTAACGGTCCCAACTTCTCACATATTGTGCATACATTATGACCAACAGAAATGTGTGCAGTGAAATGAATGCTTACAAGTTACTTAATTTGATGAACTGGTGTCAATTACAATTTTATAACATTAGAATACAATCACAAAGGTAGAGAAAACATAATAACATGGATAAAATTCTTTAAAAAAGAATAGAGATAAGCACATACATCAGTGTTACAGGATTTATGACATAAGAAAATACATAAAAGGTCAGACTAACTTTCGAAACATCAACTTCACAAGTGAGCATTAAAACAAAACAGAATAAATAACGTCTAAACATCTTTACAAAGTAAATAACATATTATAAATACAAATTACATTTGAGGATAGCAGTATTCCTCATCATAGTGAATGTAGCTTAGTACTAGAAAAATTCTACAACATAAATCGTATTAGCTAAACACATAAAGACATAAAGACAGGAAAAACACAAATTCACAAGAGTACACAAACACATAGCAGAATAACACGGGAGGAAAGGACAGGGTTTGTTTTCAGTGTAACATTTGGTACTGCAGTCCAACCCAAAACTTCACTTCATAGATCTTTCCTCTTATTTCAACATTTGTTTCCACCAAAAAAATCCTATCCAAGCATGCTTTCTGTATTTATATGTTCACATTTTTCTTACCTCATTATTTATTTTCCATTATCTTACCTCATCATTTATTTCCAAGAAAATCCTAGCTAAACCTGTTGTCTCTAAACCCTACTTTTTTGTTCATATCCTTTTTCAAAATCCTTTTTTGGCTAAACAATTTTCTTATAGCTTCTCAATGCATTTATTCCAATTCATCACAACTCGTTCTCTTATATAGCCTACCCCATCTTAAGCTAACTTAAATCTACTGAGCTCAAATGCATAAACTAAGGGACAAGGCAATGCATCAGCACAGAACAATTAACACAAACAGCAATGACAAAAAATTGAAATTGGCAAAACAAGCAGCAATATATATATATATATATATATATATATATATATATATATATATATATTGGCAGAGCAAATGCAACATTACAACTAATATAAGGCAATGTGCAGCAAATAAGAAAAATAAATCAGTAGTAAAACTGGCTTAACAGAGTAATACAAAGTGAAATTCAGTAGCACTATGCCTGACAAACAGCAGCAGCACTTGTAATAACTTATACCTAAATATGACATAGCTCAAGCAGAACAAATATTACACTAAAGACAACAATGCAGATAAGGGAAATGTATATTCACATCTTAATGTCTATGTAATTAAAGTGGTGCACCACAAGAAGTTATTCTACAAAAATAATTACCAAGTAGTTGAAAAGAAAATTATGTATGCAGTAACTCATATTAATCCCTTCTTATTGTTCTTTCCTTTACAAGTGCTCCTTTTTCGAAGAATGTGCATCACAAAATTATTATTTAATACATCTGTGGACAGAAAGTGTTCACATTAGCAAATGCATTTAATTTTATTTTATATAACCAATGCTGCAACACAGCTGGAAACCAGATATTAAATGAAATAAGCAACTATGTACAAAGTAAAGCATAAAAATGTCGTTCAATAGTCATGTGGTATTTCATAAGTTAGTAGAAATTCTCTCAACTCTCGTAGAAAGACGCTTGTCGTAATCAGGTGTGCAGATTTAAGTATCTTTCCAAGTAATGAGCATGTCGTATTTACGATGCTTTCTAGAAAGGAATGTCAATAGCGAGGTTAATAGCCTCTCCTTTGTTTTTCACCTGTGCCTCTGAAAGGCACACACTAATGGCTTTTTTCCAGGCGACTGTCGTGCAGCTGGGTGCTTACAGTGACCTACCTTCCTTACCGAAATATTTACATCAGTTTCCGCTAGAGTGACAGTTTGATACAAAAAAAATTTAACAGGTCGAAATATTTGCATTACATTTCTATAGAAACAAAATCCTATAAATATAACAGTGTCCAAAAATTTTCGTCGGCATTGTAATACATTCACTCATTTACACACATTTCATAACTCTTAAACTACGATTCTTCATTTCCAACATCCTTTTTCACAAACCAGAGTCCCTAACCACTGCTCATTATTCCTTACCTTATTACACATATACATATTCGTCAACACTTCTTCAATATTTCATCATAATAAATTCGTAGCATAATCAAATTCCTCATATAGCATCAGCTAATTGATCATAAACATACCTCAACAACATAATACAAATCGTCGTCGTAATAATAATATCATAACACCTCAGTCAAATATCAAAAACGTCGTAGCTTTCTGCAATAATTTCTAAACCTAAAAAAAAAAATTCTCTGCTAATTTCAATAGTGTTATCTACCTCAAACGTACTTCAAATATCATGATCCCTTATCAAATACATCATTCAAAGCTCTCATAGTATCACAATTCTTCCGAAAAATATGAACAGTTCAGAAAGTACATACAAAATACAATTTCATAAGTGTCAAGTTATCCAGCTGTGTAATTACATAAACATCTGTCGCTGATGTATTAAAATAAACGTTTGTCTCTCTCAGTTAAATGATCAGATAGCTGTGTAATTTATGTCTTAGAGAAATATGGTACCAATGTGTGAAGTTGTATAAGCAAATACCATATTAGCTAAGGCTCCTTGTGCTTGCCAAACACATGGTACACAAAGTAAGTGTGTACTCCCCTGAGGATTAATGTAATTATACCCTCAGGTGTTACAGATTACAGCAATGGAATGAAATATATCACGGAAAACTTTCTTTTTAATTCAAAAATCTTTGAAAAAACAGTTTTAAGTACAAAATTAATCACTCAAATGCGTGTCCTGTAGCGCTAAATGTGCGTCTTGCTGTAAGGTAATTCTGTGGAAGTGTCGTAGTTATCGTCCTCTGTAAGCAAATTTCTGCTGTAGTCAATGTACTCACCTCATCATAAACGAAAGTGAAATGCTTTGCGTATAGATATCGTAGTTATTAAGTACCCTACCGTGATCAAGATGGTTCAAATGGCTCTGAGCACTATGGGACTTAACATCTGTGGTCATCAATCCCCTAGAACTTAGAACTACTTAAGCCTAACTAACCTAAGGACATCACACACATCCATGCCCGAGGCAGGATTCGAACCGTGATCAAGAAAGTACTATAATGTAACATAGTGTTGTGCTACGAAAGAGGCTGTCTCGTTGTAGCTATACCACGAACGGTACTACTAAAACATATTTTACTTTCCAGAATAATACAGAAACACTGTGCAGATATAAAACAGATACACCGCAAAAGCAACAATGTAAATTGTGTCACATATTAGTAGCGTCGTGATATAATCGTGTAGCTATCAAAGAAATCAAATGCGAAGTCATCTTTAATCTCACTGAATGTACTTCAAATAAAGAGTATCTTTTCTAGTAAACCATTAAGTTGCATTAAAATCTCATTAGCAGTATATTTTCCAAGTATGATAGTCGTTACATAATCGTGCGACTAACAAGCAAGAACGTACAAATAACAACACTCTGTTGTCTGTTCACTATAACAATGCATTCGTAATTTCTGTTTAAATAAGTTCTCTTGGTTCTTGACTGGATATTTAACTTCAGACATTGTTGTATGTTAACAGTTTCTATGTCTGACAAAGAGTACTAGTAACGTGAAGTGAAAAATTTTATAGCAAAGACTAAGTTTAAAAAAGCAGATTATCTCTCAATAAACGGTTTTACATGTGGAATGTGGTGCAATCCTTTACTCTTCCTAGTACTCAGAGCTCCAACTTGAACACAACTATCATGTGGTATACGTCGGTAAGGAATGCTAAAATTTTTCTCGAAGTTAGCGTCTATGTTATTTTTCTCTCACCTATCCGGCGCATGTGGCTGCCTGCCGTGCGAGTCATTCTCTGTCTCTTTGTTGGCGCTCGTCGTTATTAGGATTAGGAGACCTAACTTCTGCAAATTCACCTTGTCGAAAGGGCCCAGCCCTGTTTGAATCCCGCCAGTTCTGATGCAATTCAGGTCTGTCGCTACGATCATATTGTCTGTCGTCATGTCGGTAGATTCCATTGTTTATTTCTTGTCGGTCACGTGGTGGAGAATTTCTCCCTGAATCGTAACTGCGCGCTGGACCGTTGTGTCTAAAGTTATTCTGTCTCCCTTGATAATAGTAGTTCTGGTTGCCATATTGTCTGTTTCTATGATTGTCTCTGTCATATTCATTACTACGGAAATGCGATCTTTCTCTGTAAGTATTACTCTGCCAGTGGTTGTCATAAGGGTGGTGTCTGTTTTGTTCACGATTTGCGTTGTAAGAATAGCCTTGTCGTGTCCAGTTATTATTTCTTTCATCGCAGAATTGTGATGGATGTGACTTGTAATTGTTGTGTTCCTGTTCTCGCGTCCTGCGATTGTCAGTGTCAATTTCCAATTCTTGTAAGAGTCCCTGAAAAGCTTCACTGTCGTCTTTGCAAAGTCCTGCCAAAATAATGTGTCGCAAATGTTCAGGCAATTTGATTAAGCAAATGCGGATGAGTTCTGAGGGGCTGTATGTGTTTGAAAGATACTGATTGTTATATAACATGTCTTCGAAATATTTGACAGGACTAGAAAATTCCGATTGTTAAAAGTGTTTCATCATTATGATGCTATGTTTTACTCGGTCTTGTGTAGCTTGAGACCAATATGCTGAGAGGAAGGCGTGGTAAAATTCTCCTTCACTGTGGCAATCGTGAATGACTGATCGCATTCTTACAGCTGGTTCATTCTCTAAGTAGCCACACATAAATTCTAATATGTGCTCTAATGACCAGTTGGGAGGAAAACAATGAGAGAATTGATGGAGCCACACTTGTGGATGAATGTCGTTGCCAGAATTCTTAAATGTTTTGAATGTACGTGTAGTAATGAACAGCTTATACTCAAAATCATCATGTCTGCGAGTCGCATGTCGGTCATTGTTACGTCGTTTCGGCGGTTCCATCTCAAAATTCGGTGTACCTCGCCAATTTCTTTCATAATTTCCGAAGTGCCCCGTGTTATTATTTTGTGGCTGTTCCGTATTTCTATGTCCCTCTTCCCGTATTGGAGCGCAAGTGTCCTCTGAAATACGTAATTCTTGCATTACCTCTGTCAGCTGATATTGTACTTCCCGGATTTCTCTTTGGTTTTGCGTATTAATTTGATTCTGATTTTGTTTGAATTTCCTAATTTGTTCGCACTCTTCTGTGTCATTATAGACTACCAGTTTTGTGTCATTCAGATTATCATCTACCTCCGTAGATAAATTATTTAGCTGATCCGAAAGTTCAACTACTTTCTCTGATAATGAACTAATTTTCTCCATGTGTCTTTCTGAACCAATTTTCAGAGTATCTACTGTGTCCTTTAAGTTTTCCTGAGTTTTTGCAAGTTGCGTAACCGAATCGGTAGATGCAACGGAGTCAAATTTAGCTTGCAAGGTCTCATGATTTTCATGAACAATAGTTTGCAGTTCTTTTATGGCTGCATCATGATTCTGTAATGCATTTTCATGCCGCGAAAAAATAGGTTGAAAATGCTCACAAATTTGTGTTTTTACGTCATTACAGACTTTTTTACATTTAGATTTAATGTTATGTAACTCAGTAGTTAAATCTTTACGTATTTGTTCAAGCGTGGTGTCTAACATCCGAAGATTTTGTTCCATTGCGTCTAACTTTTGAAGCTTTTGCTGTGTTTGTCTCTGATTTTGTTCCATTTGTTGCATTAATTGCAATAATAATGTGTTAGTGTCAGGAATCTGTTTCAAAATGGCTCTGAGCACAATGGGACTCAACTGCTGAGGTCATTAGTCTCCTAGAACTTAGAACTAGTTAAACCTAACTAACCTTAGGACATCACAAACATCCATGCCCGAGGCAGGGTTCGAACCTGCGACTGTAGCGGTCTTTTCACACGCCATTATTGTCATAATATTTCACACGATAACACAGAAAAGCACAATTTGAAGAGCAAAAATAAGAAAACACATGAACATAGCACTGAAAATAATGTCTATTTAACTGCAAACGCAGCTGCGAAATACTTGGCGCAAATCTACATGCATCCCACAACTGTTTTACTGTACAACAATGGAAGACTGCAACTACAAAGGCGATTCTCTCTACAATTATGCGCTAGCAATAAACTAAAGCTACACTAGTTATATAAACTACAAGAAAAAATCAGAAGATTCCAGTGAGGTATCCTCCGCTAAGGGTCGACATATGGAACGTACCCTTACAAAAATTAATGGATTACTGTGCTGATAAACCTCTTACACTATTTGATTTTCAAACAGCTGAGCAAAACTGAACGTACTCAGACATTACTCTCTCTACTTATTCTGATCAACACTAAACTGACACAATATTTTTTTAGCGCAAAAAAAATCTGACTTTCAATAATCCCTACAAGATAATGGCCCTGACTAAATAACCCTATACATTTCACAAATCACTTACCTCACAAAAATCTTCGTTACTCGAACTACTGCAATACAGCGAGCGCCGCTATTGCCAGTGAAATAAAAGATTCAATCTACTGAAGGCACCAACTACTGATAGGCATAGTTAGCAAATGAAAAATTTTGGTAGAGAACAAATAATGTATTTACCTTAATATTGTTCAAAAGACATAATATATATAGAAGTTCATGACATCCATTCTTACAAATGTACTGTTTCTGATGGACACACGTCCAGATCATCCGCTCTAAAAAATCCGCCATCTCACTTCCCCACATCCACCACTGCTGGCGGCTCACCTCCAACTGCGGAACGCTACCCGCTGTTAACAGCCAACTGCCAAACGCTACAATAGCAAATATTACAACAATGCCACCCAGCCACAGACTGCACACAGCACAGCCAGTGATTTTCATACAGAGCGCTATGTGGCGTTACCAATATAAAAACTTAAACCTAAACAGCCTGCTTACAAGACTGAGCCATGCTGCCTATATAGGCGTCCATAATTTCGAGGTGTTGCCTGTGCAGGATTTAGCGCACGAACTGAACTCACGATTATATCCCATACGTGTTCGATGGGATTCATGTCGGGTGCTCTCGATGACCAAACCATTCGTTCCAATTGTCCAGAATTTCTTCAAAACAATCGCTAACAACTGTGACCCGGTGACATGGTGCTTTGCCACCCATTAAAATTTCATTGTTGTTGGGGAACAAGACGTGTATGAATGTATCCAAGTAGCTGAACATCCAGAGGAATCAGTCCATTCCATATAAAACAGGCTTCGCCATTTTGCAGACACCAACAGCTTCCACAGTGCGTTACTGAAAAGTTGGATATCAATTTTCCAACGCCTCTCATCAATTAAATCACGACTCATCTGACCAGGCCACGGTTTTCCAGTCGTCTAAGGTCCAAAAGATATGGTCGAAAGCCCAGGAGAGACGCTGCGTTTAATAGAGGCAATGACGTCGGTCGTCTGCTGCCACAGCAAATTAACGCCAAATTTCGCCACACTGTGTTAACGGATACGTTCGTCGCACGTGCCACATTTCTTTCTGCGATTATTTGCCGCAGTATTGCTTGTCTATTAGCACTGACGCCTCTACGCAAACGCCGCTGTTCTCAGTCGTTAAGTGAAAGCCATCGGCCACTGCGTTGAACGTGATGAGAAGGTAATGACAGATATTTGGTATTCTCGTCTCCTTTTTCACACTGTGAATCGCGGAATATTGAAAACTCCATTGATTTCAGAAATGGAATGTCACATGCGTCCAGCTTCAACTATCATTACGCATTCAGAGTCTGTTAATTCCTATGGTGCGTCCATAATCGCGTCGGAAAACTTTTCACATGAATTACCTGAGTGTAAACGACCGCTCCGCCAATGCACTACCATTGTACGCGATACTCTCTGAATGTGTGCGTATCACTACCCAATGACTTGTCTCGCCTCAGTGTACTTGGAACAGAAATTAAATCAGAATACCCCCGTCCACCGGAAAAAAATTCTCATAAAAAACCAATGTCGTCGGCTGCACGCTTCCCCACTTCGTGTCCAGAAGTTGCTTTTGCTTTCTTTTTTTTTATTTTGCATGTGAGGAACTGCGGAACAACGCCGAGCTTCCAGCGTGGTGGAATGCGAGTCGGCCACAGCCGAGACAAGTCCAGTGGGGGAGGAGCCGTGAATCGCGAGCTGGCGGCAGGCAGGCAACGCGCTGCGGCGCCCGGACCCGGCCTCCCTATCCCACGTCGCGCAGCGTGAGAAAATCCCGCCTTGCCGCCTCTGCACTGCGGAGTTCCCGGCCCACCGTTTCTCTTTAACTTTTTTTTCATTTAGTTCTCCTCTTCCTCTCCGGTTTTCTCAGACGGAAGACGGACGGGGGAATTTCACCGCATGCAACAAACAGGGCCGCGTTCCTCCAGCCATAGGACATTCTTTCAGTGAAATGGGAATCCAGTCATCAAGTTCCGCGGGAGAAAAGGGTGGTTCTGGTGAGCTGTTACTCTTTCACGACAAGGGTTTTGAATTTCAGCGGAATAAACAAACAAATACAATAGAATTCGATGGAATATAAGAAAAATCTGCTGTGGATACACTTCGGAGAAATATTTTCTTGATAAAAACATTCTAAGGCCAAGATTGTACGAGTATTTCTTTATTTAATACAACCGGTTTCGATAGACTTTGCTTCCATATACAGTTTAAAAAAATTTTTTTTGTTATGTTCATTTTAAAGTGGACCTCAGTCCAAGTTGCCATGTGGATAAAAACCAGCACATTAAAAAGATTTGTCATAATAATGTGGCGTTTTTTTAGCCACATGATAACTTGGCGTGAGGTTTAACTTAAAATGGGAACGTTTCATAAAAAAATATTTTTTTTTAAACCTGAAGATAGGTAAAAGTCTGTCGTAATCCTTGCTTGAAATAAAGATCTTGGCTTTAGAATGCTTTCAGCAATGAAAACAGACCGCTCCTTCTTTCAGAAAATGAGAAATTCAATCAAATATTTTAGTCATTGACAGGTTTTTCCATCGTCAATGCTGCTCCTAGATGTGGTATAAGAAAACTCTGCAGTGGATGCATTTCTGAGAACTGTTTGAGAACGCAATGCAATATTTTAACAAACCACATAAGTATTCAGCACACTCGGATGTGAGGTGGAATGACTGACCCAAGGTGGTAACAAATAGAGCATTATTCACAGTTTTAAAAAATGCAACACTTAATTTAATGAAATATGCAGCAAAACTTGTCCAGTCGATAAACTACTGGAACTTAGTGAATCAGTGATGTGACAGTGACGAATTATTGCAAGATAATCTTAGTACAATTCTTTTCATTATTTCTCATAAATGGTAGAAGCTACTACTTGAAATTCAAAATTACTTACAGCTGTTAAGTTAATACGTATAACAAATGTAATAGCAAACAAAATTCAAAATCTAAAAATCTTTGGTTTAAATCACTTGTTAGCAGCATCAGCAAATGAGAAGTTTAACTCTTAAGAAACAACTGAATGAAGTGGCTTTGTAAAAATATATGTGATCATAGTTAACAACATTAAATAAGGTACATCAGTAACATAATGTTGAAGCAAATTGCTTCACTGGCCAAGGCTCTGTACGAAGCCACAGTGACGTTGCAGGAAAGTAGGAAACAGACGTCACTGCCCGGGTTACAACGGTCGGTTCCGCACAGCAAAGCAAATTAATAATCGGCCAGACCAGGCAGAGCACTTTCGAAGTCTTTCAAAAACTAAATCTATAATTACATTACTCAATTACAGCCCATTGAAAACCCAAGGAAATATGTCGTCAGAACGAGACCCACAGGGGACGTGACAGTAAAACTACCAGGCTCAACTAAAAAGGCCTAATTCTACAGAAGGACTCTTAAGATTTGTCAGTAGCCACAGTAAAGCTGACAAGTATTAATTTAGAAGAATTCTGGACATCATTTTATAACACACCAGATAGTCATGGGCTTAAATAACAGGCCTAAAGATCTCGCCAGCTAGCACCAATATTATAATTACAAAATTTTAGAGAGCATTCTATGATTGGAGTACAGCGATCGGTATAACTTGCTAAAAATCAATAGAAACAGTCTCTATCGCGTCTTAATTTTTTTTATTTGTTAGTAACTGGTTTAAGCCCTTACCTCAGACCATCTTCAGTGTTTTCATCGCCATTATGTTTGCTGGTGGCGGCAGACGGAGCGATAACCATTGAAGAACGGTTGTCACTGCAGTGACTGTCACTGCAACCGAAACCGGTTGTTAACGAACAAAAAATCTGAAAGGAGATCGAGACGGTTTTTATTGATTTTTAGCATTATAATTACAGTTTAGGCGAATTTTCAGGGAACTGTTACTACTAATAAGCAATCAGAATAATTCGGCCTGCAGCAAGTGCCGGTTGGGCAAGGGTAAACAAAAGAGTCCTAGAAGTTCAGCTTGACACCACACTCATATTCAGGTAGTAGTTCACTGACAACCATGAACCCAAGATACAACAAGCGGCTAGAAAAAAATTAATATGCGTACTTAAAGCTGATTATACAAATTACAAGGAAATATCTCCGAATTTCAATACTCTTAAAAATAACCCACATTGTGACGCCCGTTGTGGACTGTAACGCAGTAAAATTAAACAAGCAGAATAGTGATTTATACTCACGATTCCACTCGGAAGTAGCAGCAGCAGTAGTAGTAGTAGTAATAATAATAATAGGCACTGCTTTGCATCTATTCTGGCAGAACACCTTGCTTTCCAACACAAAATAATTGCACGCAATTTAACAACCGCAAGATTCATATAAAAGGTCAAAGTTTTAATTAAATGAGGCAGTGTTCAGACAACACCTCCACAATAACGCACCAACAGTCTAAACGTTGGCCACTAGCTATTGTTTTGAACCAATCACTCATATCTGGCAGAGGCTGGTCACATATCCGCGTCTGAGGTTGTTACTCATAAGCTTACTTCCCGAGACATTGCCCACCAGGCACAAACAGCGGACGCCACTCAGCCTCTGTTGTGTCGCGTCAAAAACACCTGTCTTCCCCAACAAGATCACGGCTTCTCCAACTAATAACATAGCGCTCCGTGGCCACCTGTGTAACGTCACGGCCCTTGCTTCGACCGCTTCCTGCTTGGAGCCCGCCTTTCAGCTACCAAGGCTCCGTTGTCGCACCGTGTAGATGGAATGGGGCAAAGATAGCCACACAATATATATTCTACGTCACTAATGTAATTTTATCGTGCAGCGTAACACGTTCAAGAACTCTCACTAGGGTTTACTGACTGTGGGTCTATCCAGCCAGGAAGACAGATCTGCCTTGGACGCATATTTCGCTCCTTGCGCTCACCACCTCCCAGACACATAGTTCTGGTCAAAAACAGATCCTGTTTCATTTGTCCTTTGGTTAGAAGCACAGCACATTGCTAAAAGAAGCTATTAACAAGTGTGGCAGGTACTTTGTCACAGATTGAAACTGGACTGCTGGAAAGCATGCAGCCTCCTCAAGGACTGTGCTCGCTAGCACCAGAATATAACATGTGCATAACGAGGTGTTGTAGTGTTGTGATTCATTTTCTAAGGTCATCGACGATCGTATGGCACTCAGAAGGCCTCTCTGATTACTCTCTGTTTTGACTTTGCAGTCAATAAACGTGTTGAGTTTACAGGTGAATAGTGGACAACATTAATTCTATGGAATAGCCATGCCCCACTAACGAGTGCCTACTCATGTTGAACAACCTCAGTAATTGGAAGAGCGTCACATTGTGGATCTGTGGGAAGCTGGATGGACACATCGATGGATTGTTGCAGATATTGGGCACTATACATCTGTGGCGTGTCGCTGCTTTGAGCTGTGGTCTGCGGAACATTCAAACGAGTGTAAACAACGTTCTGGACATCTGCATAGTACAGACGCACGTAGAGACACATTGTTCATGCAGCGGTGGCCGAATGGACATCGTCCAAGGAAGAAACCCGAGAGTATGTTACACCCACTGTGTCATCAAGGATCACTGAGAACCGTCTGTTTGTAGCAAGACTATCACGTGTACCTCTTTGCTGGCTACTACTGACACCCCAACACCGTCAAGTGTGGTATCGTAAAATGACAACTGTGCCACACCGCAATCGGTAACATTCTCGATACCACAGTGTGTGCAAGGTCTTGCTGCAATCCGCAGCAACGAATGGGATGTGCTCTTAACGACCACGCCTTTCTCTCAGCACTACAGCACCCTGACACGGTCAATATAGAGCTGAGCATGGAAACGCTCTGCACGGTTCGTGACGTCAGCTCAAGCAGTCAACATCATCGAGTAGGACTAAAGAGTTAATCAAGTCTCCGATGGAAATGTACTTCAAGAGAACAGTTAATTATTACATCAAGTGCTGCTTTAATAGTCACTGACCGATATAAATATTTAAGCACACTTTTGTCAAAGGATTCTGTCAACTTAAGTAAATCTTATTATTCATTCATGTTATAAAGTGAACTAGTATTTCATACGCCGTCGTTCCAATGAGCCATCTCCAATAACAATCAAAGAGCCCACACTTATGGCCAATGACATTCGTCTGGTCGTAACACCAAGCATGGCTATACTGGTGTCGTGAAAGTGTCGACAGGAGGGTGGAATGGCGCTTTGTTTTGTCAGTGATGAGAGTGGGTTCTGTCTGTATGTGAGTGATGGACGTACATGTATAGGTGTAGACTTGGTAAGTGGCCTATTCCTGAGTGGATCCCCTCACGACACACAGGTCCCACCCCAAGCTTCATTTTGTGTGTGTGTGTGTGTGTGTGTGTGTTTTTTTCTGTGTGTATTGAGGGGGAAGGGGCAGGCATCAGTGAAGCGATTGGGATTTCTCCAGGATAATCATTGCCCGCTAATTGCACAGGCGTTTGTCACCGTGCTACTGCCATTTCTTCGACATGAAGATGATGTAGTTTTACTGCGGGAAAGTTCAAGTACACATACGGATCCTTTGGTGCAACATGCTATTCATGGTGTACAGAAACTGCCCAGGCCAGTAATGTCAACAGATCTGTCTCCGATTGAACACTTACGGGACATGATAAAGTAAGTTCTTACGCGTTTCCCAGGGCTTGCAAGAACTTCTGCCGAATTTCCACCAGAGGTGCAAGATGTTTGAGACAATCTATTGCAAGATATCATTCGACACCTTTATGATTACATGCGAGAATACAAGCCTGGGTTACTGCCGACGGGGATGGCGACACTGTCTAGCCATGCGACTTCTGGGGACCGTTTACTGTGACGTTTGTGTTTCAGTTGGGTCTGAATCTGTTGTCATGTACTCCCACAGTGATGACCTGCCTGTTACCTCACTTGTCAATAAAACGACATTGTCCTTAAGGGTGTTTCATCTTTCTTCCGGCAGTGTATATTCCACAGCTGGACTCGACCCTGAGCCATTGTGTTCCGAGGACAACGCTTTGATCAATTAGGTTATCGACTTATGCTTGACAGGCTGCCACTCATGTTTAACCTGCTGACACCTCTCTTGCTAGCATGCAGATTTCTCGGAAGTTCTCCTGTGTACATAACAGGAGTAGGGGCTCTGTGGTAGAGGATATCGCAGAGAAATTGCTACGTCCTGACCTAAGGGTTGTCCACAGAGTGAATTCGCCAGTCGGTAGTTACGGAAATCCTCGTAAGTTATAAATGCGTATAGGACCGCGTCTGAAACGCGGATAACAAGATTTCCCGAATATGTACTCAGACTTAAAATTCCGGTTTCTCTTCCGTGACTAAGGCAGTTACCTAAGACGTTGACTGGCTGTAGCAGAGAGTGAATTGAACATTTTCAATTCAAAGTTATTCGGTAAAGCTAATGAAGGCCCTCCTAGCTCCCACGCGGCGGTGCGTGAAAAGTTTGTTCCCCTAACCACTGAGTAAATATGGCGACATAACCCAGTGCTGGAAATGAAGCGCAATTTTATTCGCGTCTCCAGCTTTAGCGAATAACTCCAGTGATCGGACACTAAATATGGGAAATTACATTATTTGTATACCTGGTGTTAGGCTTTCAGTGGCGTCCATAGTACAGGGGCGTTCTATATGTTATGCAACACATTTTCTCTCGGCCAATTTCGGGTGAAAAAATGTACAATTTCTTGTGGGATATCGTGGAATATTCCAGTTTCAGTCCCTATAGTTTCATGAAGTTCCGATAGGTGGCGGTGACATATGTAGCCCTCAAAATGGCGCCAGCAACGGAGGTGCGTTCCAAGCAGATAGCTGTCATTGAGTTTCTTTTAGCGGGAAACCAGAGCATAAAAAACCTTTATAGTATCTTACAGAATGCCTAAGGAGGACTGATTGTGAGGCAAAAGATCGGTGAGTCGTTTTGAGAGGTGTCTGCCACCATGACAACAAGATTGTGCGAACTTGCCCGACCTCCCGCGTGCTAGGTGGCCGCACACAGTTGTGAGTGGCCCTTGAACTGTTGGAACGTGTGGGCACTCATTCGAGGTGATCGATGGACCTCAATCAAACATCTCGCTACGTAACTGGATGTCTCTGTCGGTAGTGCTCACAGTCTCGTCCACCCGCCGGGGTACTGAAAAGTCAGTGCCTGCTGCGTTGCTCGCCACTTAACAGCAACGAAGTACCATCTGTGCGGGATTGTTTGGGCATTACGACGCTGACCGTGACAGTTTTTATAGACCGTTGTCAAAGGCGATGTAATATAAGTTCACCGCTTTGATCCTGAAAGAAAACGGCAATCCATGGAGAGGCGGTAAACCACCTCTCCTCCAATGAGAGAGTTCACAGTCGCACCCTCAGCCGGCAAAGCCATGGCGTCAGTTCTCTGGGATTCGGAATGGGGTTATTCTGTTTGATTCCCTCCGTCATGGTGCAACTGTCAACTCTAAAGTGCGTTGTGCTGGACTCTGCAACCTGAAGAAACTTTTCCTTCACCATGACAACACAAGGCTTCTCACGTGTCTGCGCACCCTAGAAGAGCTCAAAAAACTTCATTGGACTTTTCTTACTCATCGAACCTACAGCAGGATCTCGCACTTTCCGACTTCCTTCTCTTACAAGGGGAGGCCGCCAATTGTGAAATTCAGATTCGATTCATACTGCGCATAATAAAAGCTCATGGCCAGAGCTGTAATGTGGCAAAGCACCAAGATGCACTTCTCAGCCGTTGTCGAGAAAATCGACAGTTAAAAGTAACCGTTGCGGTGAAATACTCTCTACGATTGATGATCTTGTACAGCGTCGTGGCGCAGCGGTAAGCGCTCCGGTTCGTAATCCGAAGGTCGCCGGATCGAATCTCGCCCCATGCAATTTTTTTTTTATTATTAGTTTTTTGTAATTCAAACATTAATGTATTGCTTATGCATGTTGGTGAAGGCGGATCGCTCTCCAATTGCACCGCCTCCATTTTTCCGTTTGTTTAACAGGGTGTACCAAAGCTCTCACGTCCACACTGATTTTCGACGATGTTATAAGTTGCGCTAGGGACCGCATCTACCTCCTTTCGAAGTTAGCAGGCAACTACGCTGTTATGCGGCGGCTCGTTTCGGCCCATTCAACATCTGTCCTTCAAGTGTAACGAGCAAGTAACGGAGTTTATATTTCATACCTGCCACAGCAAATTTGTGTTCGTGGGGTCTCTATTCTAATTCGAACGTTTGACTTACGCTATACGTATTCGTTTGGGAATATCGTTTCTACGTCTTCGTTAACTATACGTGGTTAACATTATGAAGACAATTAATAACATTTGTGAAATGCAACTTTGTTTGCGGAAAACATAATGATGTTCGAAGTAGCCAGTTTTTCCACGACAAACGACTTTCAACAACTTATTATATGCACAATTGTTGCAACTGATTCCCGGGAATTTATATATATATATCAGTGCGGACGCGAGAGCTTTGGTACACCCTGTTAAACAAACGGAAAAATGGAGGCGGTACAATCCGCCTTCACCAAGATGCATAAGCAATTCATTAATAGTTTATATATATATATATATATATATATATATATATATATATATATATATATAGTGTGTGTGTGTGTGTGTGTGTGTGTGTGAATAACAAAAACTAATAATAAAAAAAAAATGCATGGCGCGAGATTCGATCCGGTGACCTTCGGCTTACAAACCCGAGCGCTTACCGCTGCGCCACGACGCTGTAGAAAGTTATTAATCGTAGAGAGTATTTCACCGCAACTGTTACTTTTAACTGTCGATTTTCTCGACAACGGCTGAGAAGTGCATCTTGGTGCTTTGCCACATTACACCTCTGGCCATGAGCTTGTATTATGCGCAGTATGAATCGAATCTGAATTTCACAATTGGCGGCCTCCCCTTGTTAGTACCAAGCCGTGGGAAGCAGTAGGTGGATCATGGGGAGGTTGCTGGTGCTGCAAGACGTAGGCCCCAACGTAGACCAGTAGAGCAGTACCATACGGATATACACGCCCTCCAGTAAGGTCACGTAAGAACGTCGCACTGAACGAAGATTGACTCGATAAACAGGGATAGCTGTATAGGAATCCTGATCACAACCAAGCTCTTTTCATAAGAAAAATATATGTTGAAATACTTATTGAGCACCCCACATATAAATTCAGTAGTTTAAACGTGGCAACCGTTTGGTAGTTCACCGTGAGGTGATAATTTTTCAAAGGGAAAATGTTTGTAAATTTTTGAGGTAATGAGTTTTGGAACCCTCATCCCTGGGATGAGTGTAGTGTCTTAATCACTGCTGCTGCTGTCACGAAACTGTGGGGGCTGTGGCTTCTGTTGAGATCAAAACCACAGGGGTCCAAAAAAATGCATCCACTGTTTAAAAGTCCATAACTTGCAAACTAATTGACGGAGTAGTCTCATTTTTGGTGAAAGTGTAGCTTAAAGTCCAACTTAAAGATATCACAGTAGGTGTTCGAAATGATCACCATCAACATCCACACACAAACGATGCCGCCGAACTGCAGCACGAACTACTGACTGCAACGTGTTCAGTTGGATATTCGCACATGAATGTACGATTGATTCTCGAAGTTCATCAAATGTGCGTCGCTTTTTTCGATAAACGACGTCCTTTAGTGTTCCCCCACAGGTAAAATTCCAGAGGAGTTAGGTCTGGGGAACGTGGTGGATACTCCACGGCACCTCTACTGCCTATCCATCTTCCTGGTATATTTTCGTCGAGATACGCCCTAACACGATTTTGGTAGTGGGCAGGGGCACCATCCTGTTGCAAGTAAACTCTTCCGTCTCCATAACAGTCTCGGATGGCAGGTAAAATGGATGCCGCGCCACATATTTACTCCTGGCAAATTCACGGCTTTGTCTACATGGACGTTCGGATTTTCGGCGTCCCAGTAGATGCGAATTGAGGCGATTTACTGTACCATTGAGTTTGAACGGTGCCTCATCAGACCACACAATCATCTCTGCGAACTCTTCATCGTTGCACGCCATGTTAGTAAACCACTCGCAGTACTCCATTCCACGATCTGGGTCATCCTCGTTCATTGCGTGTAGCAATCGTGGGATGTAGCACTTCCACTTAGCTGTCTTCAACATTCGCCAAACACTTGAGCGACTCACTCCAGTTTCACGGACACACTGTCCCACAGACTTCTGTGGTGAGCGAATGAATTGTTGTAACACACGACGGGAGTTAGCTGGATTTGTTACTGCCACAGGTCGTCCAGATCGTTGTTTGTGTACATCTTCGGCTTCAAAATTTGTCTCGAATGCGACGAATCGTTAAACGTGTCGGTGTCTCTGTTTGATACTCATTTCGCCATTGCCGTTGAGCCTCATTAATGTTTTCGTACTTAAAATACCTGTTCAAAACTGACTTCCTTTCATCGAATGTAAGCCTTGCGCCAGCCATGTTTACTCGAGTAACTAGGTGCAACTAAGAACTTAACACTGACTATCTGGCGACTGTCATCTGACAAAACAAAACAACGCAATACAACGCTTGTGTGGTGGTTGCCGGAACTATAAGCTATTACACTACCAAAGATGAGACAACTCCGTCAATTAGTTTGCCAGTTATGGACTTTTAAACAGTATATACAGTTTTTTGGACCTCTCTGTAGGCGTGCGACTTGCTGTAAAGTGATCCCTGAGTGTTTTCCAGTTTTTCTACTATCGTCTCGATTGTGATACGCCGGTCTTGAAATCCCAGGCCTTCCGCTTCCCTTGCCATTCCCGGTTCCATACTTCTTTAACGCATTGGAAGCATCTACGTGACCTTAACCCACTGTGTCATGTGGTGGTGTATTGTTGCCGTACATGTCCGTCAACTTGAATGTTTACCGTCAAGCCTCCTTGCTTAGGGACGTCAGATGAAATTTGATGTCGTCAAGCCCTGAATGAAAATTGTGCAACGGATAACTGGGGAGGGGAGATTGAGGGCGCTACCTAGAGAGCGTGCCGTTTCTGTATGATCTTAAATGAATTCGTTTAACTTGACATCTTTGTGACTTTTTAAGGTATGTTAAAGAATGATGACAATTGATTACCTATTTATTTTAAACATTATCACTCGATTTTACAGCGATTGCAGCAATTGTTCCAGTTTGCAGATATTACAATTTTACAACTTATAGCTCGGGTATATTATATACTAATCTGCATGCACATTTCTACGGGCAAGACGGAATTGCGTTAGCCAAATATACCACCAAATTCTCCCAACATTTTACATGGGACATCCACTATGTGAGGAGGATAACGAGCATACTGGGGACCAGATACTTTAACACAGGGGGTCACATTTACGAAATTAAACGAGAACATTCATTTCCTTACACAATCCGAAGCCGGAAATAAAAGAATTCATACAAATATTCAAATACCTCTCCTCCATGCGTGAACATGGAGACAGACGCACTGAGGGCACGTCGGCTCACTTTCCCGTCTTCTGTAACACTCCTTGAATATGCCGGGCACCCGGAGGTCTTCCTGGTCCCCGGTGGAGGGGATGGTCGAACCACTTGGCCGTGATCAACCTCTCCACCCCAAATCTTGTGACACTGGAATGTCTTTGACTTTTACTTGCCTGTGATGTCTCTCTGATCCCCTACCCAGGAGTGAGGTTGGCACTATTATACTACGGAACTGCTTCTCACCTAAGATTTGGCCACGCTTTACGGAAAGGTGTGAAGAGGATTAGGAACTGAAACTTCCTGGCAGATTAAAACTGTGTGCCCGACCGGGACTCGAACTCGGGACCTTTGCCTTTCGCGGGCAAGTGCTCTACCATCTGAGCTACCGAGGCACGACTCACGTCCGCTACTCACAGCTTTTCTTCTGACAGTATCTCGTCTCCTACCCGAGTTCGAGTCTCGGTCGGGCACACAGTTTTAATCTGCTAGGAAGTTTCATATCGGCGCACACTCCGCTGCAGAGTGAAAATTTCATTCTGGATTAGGAAAGTTCATGTGCAGATTCACATTCACGTACAGGAAATGCATAATACACGTCACATATAAATACGTATTATGAAGCCTGGCACATTTCTTTCCACCCGTCCACATGGGTTCTGTTGCACCCGCGGCCGTTCGCGTCGTGCAATAAAATTGGCGGCAGAGCCGCCTCTGTATTTCTCGGTGCGAGCGAGCAGCGAAATCTGCTGCTTATAGAGCGGATACTACTGTACCGTTTCAAACTCAGCATGGATTGTTTATAGCGTTTTTGCTCATCAAATGCCGAGTATGAACTACGGCTCCGTCCTCCGCTTTATCAATGACCTGCCCCATACTTCGGCTGTTCCAGCGCAATGATAGGGCCCCGCATTAATACCCGTCGTGTATTTGCATGAATCGAGGTCCTCGGCAATTTTTATTGCTTGTGCTGGTTCTCTTTTATCGTACGTATGTAACACGTATTTTTGTGGTATAAGAAGCGTCCTAGATAATTGGGATCTCTAGGCAGTATATTGAAAATGCAAGCAGCAGTAGCTAAACGTATGTCGCTGCGTAGGTACTTCACTCGCCTCTGAATTGTATTACTCCTGGAGAGTGTAGTGAATCCGTCCCGAAGAATGTTGTCCGTTCGAGTCGGAAATCTGTCTTTATCGTCTGCGACTTATTTTTCGGATATTCCAATATTACGATCTCAGCAAACACAACCGAGCACATTGTATGCAGAGGCTTGCGAGCGCAGCGGGAAGATTTACAATGTGCAGCGAAGCAATAACGCTGCCTCGCCTGCCGCAGTCAGTCGCAATATGGAGGTCGCCGGTCGGCTGTGGACGGCTTTTGTCAGGCGTCGGGCGGGCGCACGGCTCGCGGAGGCGACGCGCCGACACCGCAGCAGCGCGCGGCGCGGCGCGGGGCCCGCCCCGCGTTTCCTCTGCCCTGCTGCATAGCGAAAGAGGCAAACGCAGTCGATCAGAAGCGTTTCGAAAGTCCTTAAAAGATTCATTTTTGTGAAGTGCTGCTTCACTATTCAACGAGTGTTATATATTTACAAATCTCGTGTTTCAGTAAAATTGCTGACGTGCATGTTACTAAACTCGGTACCGTAAGAGCACCATTTCCGGGAATTGGACATTGAACTTAAATCTGTTAGATACTTCAAAGATAGGGCTGGGCTCTGCGTGTTGACGTTACCACTAGGAGTATTTTCGTTACACTCCGAAGGTTCCCCTGAAAATTTGTGTGTCATTAAGTGGAATTAACAGGAGCATTGTAATAAGTTTCACAACTCGTCCATCGTGTATCACTCAACTATGCACATTAAGCAAAACAGCAGTAGCTATTACATGAAGACTTCCACGCGTAATCACGATAAAAATACAGCTGTTTTGTCACAAACTGGTTATGGCGAGATCCTGGCTGTGTAATAAGTTCATTCTCACAATAAAGTGAAAACAGCAACCAGCCACACTTACAGTGTTGTTGATTAAGAAGAAGTAGGACAGATGCCAGTTTCTACCTAACAAATATCTGATCGGAAGGCTGTTCACGTTGAAAATTACGCGTAACTTTAGCTGTACATTTCATGTTGGCTGACATTCATTGTGTTCAAAGCTCCTTAGTGTGGTGATACATTTGAAAAACTTGTATCAGTTGATAGCGCTGTTGTACAATGTATATGAATTTATAGAAAAAAACCATGTGACATGAACGTGTCAATTCGAAATCGGTAATGCTCTGTCTCTTGGTATTAAATAAAATTATGAGCTGGTGATTATTCCTGTTTTTACTTCGTTGGGAGAATTAACTTGACGGATAAATAGTTTTAACTTACATTTACCGTAATATAAACAACTGAACATTCACATAAATTTCCACCAAGTAGTAAAACTGTACAGTAAACCATTATAGGAGATGAAACATATGACTAAAATTAAGATATTCAGTTTACTATTTGAGGATTATTTGATAGCTAATACTTTATATTTAAAGATTTTTGTATGAAATGGTCCAACGATTGGAGAAAGATTAGTTAAATTAGAAATGAAAGCAACTTTCTCATTATACAGTGTACTTTCATGTTACAGTACATTTCTGTATCTGCTTCCCATTCATTATGTGGGTGTGCTGACACTATTGTTAGAGTGACAAATAAGAATGCATGAAGGTCACAATCGAAAATAATCACTCCTTTGTGAAAATGTCAGCCAAATGTAGATGTGTGAGGTGTGAGAGGAACGGTGTGTTGCGTGTGAAGAGACCACTAATGACATATGAACGACTAGTACAACATTAGTTTACGTTATATAAACTCAACTGGTTGCAAGAGGGTACATATTACTAACATTGTACACAACATATATGCCCTTGCCAAATAGTGCCATATGAATTACATGTCTATCTGTATGATTCAGTTGAATTTAATTTATGCTTTCTGTATGTGTTAATCTCACTCTCACACTGTGAAAAAATAACTTGTGTCTGAGTAAGTTACTGCTGCTGCACTAACTAGACTACGAGGATAATATTAACCTGAAAAAAAATTTGATCTCTATCGCTTTACAAAATAAGATACAGTTTTCTCAACTTTCTATAGTATAACTTTGATAATAACAGTACAACATGGAGGAAAGGGGATACATAAAACAGAATGTTCAAGTAAACTGAAAACAAATTTTCTTGCAATCAGTAGTGTTCGTTCGTTTTAGTTATCAGAGTGTCAGAAAGTTATTTCATTTGGTATGTTATTATACATTAATGTACTGTGAAACAATGATCTTCAATATATATGAATATTAAGACATGTACTGTTCATTTAATATAAATTAGTGCAACAATGATTATATAAATTACATGTGATGTAAGGCTAAAGTCAGTTTTGTTGAAACAGGTATGTGTAGTAGCAAAGCTGGTGATCAGTAATTGAAATCACATTGGAGTCTGAAAATGATCGATTGAAAACAAAATAATTATTCAACTCAGGTGACGTACTGAAAGAAGACATATAACAAGGCTTCATATTTTGCTGGTTTACTCATAATCAATTTACAGTACAAATTTAAAGCTTTTGGACACCGCTCTTCACTATGACCATACAGTATTACATACCGTCACCTAAGGTAATAATGATAAAGTGTGGAAAATATATAAGGGAAATGGACAATCAGTTATTTTATAAGGGAAGTGGATGAAAATGTTGTGCTCTTTGAAATCTATAAATTTATACTTTAGAAAATATACTACAGACAAATGCGGGAAAAGAAAAAAACCCTGTATCTCCACAATAGATTTCAACTAGATGACACCGAAAAGGTAATAAAACGTTTTAGAAAACAATTTACACTGGGAAATGACTTTACAAGAAATATTTAAATGATTCAATGTGATTGGGTTACAGTATTTTAGACCAAATATTAACAATGAGAAGAACTGTGGTACAAATTTTAGTTGAGAGTGAAGAGTAGTTCGAAATAGCACCACACTGAGAAACACATACTATGCTAGCAAATGTGATATCGGAGCTTAATGAATTTTTGGGATTAATTCGTATTTTTCCTAGCCTGTAGCTGCGGAACGAAACGTGTTGTTTCAGTCAAAGAGGAATAAAACATAACACAAAATAAACTTTCTAATCTTGGAGAAACCAAAACACTGGGTAACTTAGAAATAGTACAATTTTATGAGTGATGGAAACAACTATGAAATATGGGTGATATGAAATCAGCTGTAAACATTGCTAAGACATAAGCTCAAGACCAGAAATCGTTGGTTGAATATATACATGGATAACGGAACAAAGTATAAAAAGTAAATTACTTTGACTCTAACAGATTACAACTTTCAGCAAACTTTGAGAAGAGATATGTACTAGTAGTGCAGGAGGCTTGCACCGGATAGAGTAGCATGGAGAGCTGCATCAAACCAGTCTCTGGACTCAGGACCACAACAACATGTAGTGCAGTACCGGGCGACCATCAGGCTTCTATCGGCGTGGCAAAAGTCGCAATGCAGGCTGCTGGCAGCCCTTCCGGGCAAGGCATGGAGTCGGCGATTGGTGGGGCAGGGGGGGAAGGGGGGTTCTTTGGCAGCGGCTCGAACTGGATGTCCGGCAGAGGCGAAGAAGCCAAATGTCTTCTCGAATTTCTCTCCCTGCGTGTGGCCACAAACCCGGTTGGCAAGCCCGTATTCTTTTTCTGGCCAATCATATTATTGTCAATCATCCGTGTGAGGTATTTTGTATTTCACACAATCCTTTCGGTAGGAAAGGAAGACCACACGCAGCTTTATTCTTGCTGGAATTCATTCACTGTCCAAACGTCATCCCTTATTATCTTCATTTTGACATTGCGTCTGAATCAACAGTCGTTCCAACATTTGTCAGAGCAGGAGACCATACGCAAAAATTAAAGGCGGCGTCCCCTCACCTGTCAAACTGGATGTCATGCTTTAAAACTGACATCCCAAGTCGTCTGGACGCATCCAGTTGTCACCGCCGTCTCTTTCAGTTGCTAACATCTTCTTTCCAACCGATGTTGTCTGGGTCGGTGATCACATTGTTACTTCTAATTGCAGAGGAGCGTATGCAGATGCTAGAAAATGCGTATATTGACAGCGTTCGTTCGCTTGGCAAACTGACTATTCTTTTCTCAGGCCGACAACGTGTTTGCATCCACTCGTCACCTCTCGTCAGCGGAGCACTACATGCAGGATAACAATAATTTTACTCTCCTGACATACGTTTGCGGGTGGTTGGAACGCCCCAGCGCTCATGTCCGGGCGCCAGGCTCGTATCTTTCACAAGGAGCAGCCTGGCCCCGTTCTCACGTTCTCATGTTACCACAAGCGGTTCCAATAGTTGACTGTTATTTTGCCACCTTGACTGTTTTCATTGGCTTGACATTGTAATAAAAGCTGCTTAAGCTAGTTCTAAACCGGCGAGCTAGATTTGTCTTTATAGTGAAAGGAAACAGATTCAAAGTACAATCATGATGCATCTCAACTACCTATGATGAGTCATCTTACATACCCTAGGAGGAGAATGGACTAAATACAGTCTTTTTAACCACTGCTTAAAATTACAACTTCATTTATGTACTTCCAGAAGCTATCTTTTCCTTGAAGAAGAGAAACATGTGCCAAGTATTTGATAAGAATTTAAAATTTTACGTACGAATCTTTCAAGGATTGAAACGTGTTCGAAATAACGACTCGTTTCCACTCGCCTTAACATATTGGCGGTCCCAGAAGAAAGCCAAGGTTTCACATGATGTAGCAGAGTATGTGTCCCTACACTCTTTGATACTGTATAAAACGATAAGAGAGATGCGTTTGGAGCGGGTATAATTTTATATAAGAGATTGCAGCCAATGGTCTCATGAAAGATTAAAATCAAATAGAAATATTATTTGAGTGTATGAACCAAGAGAAGGACAAAAATATGGAAAAGATCTGTCTCATGAACATCTGCCGGGAACTCTAAGGGATGGAGGGAAAATGACTGTCTGATAATATCTAATGATTTAAATGCAAGAATTGGTAATAGCACAGTACCTTGTATCACTGGACAACATGAAGAGCAAATTCAGAATTCGAAAGGACGCTAGGTTATTGATTTATCCATTTTAGTAACTTAAAATTTACTGCTTCTTATTATCCACATAAAGATATCGAAAGCTACCCTTGCTCATAACGGGGTTACAGGTCTATAATAGATTATACTGTATCAAATGAGGATGGTTGACAAGGTTTACAGGATACAAGAATAAATGGAGGGCCTGAAGCTGACACGAGTCATTTTTTACTGGGATTCGAGATTAAGTTCCCTAGCAGGCTTCTCAGAAAGTAACAAACAAGACGCCAATTTGTAAATACCATCTATTATAACAATCTGGGATTAGACATTTGTATCACATTAGAATGGTGAATTACGTCAGAGGGAGAACAGGGGATAAAGAGCTGGACTGAAATGTAATTGCGTAATATAACTGCGTAGGTTTACGTGGCCAGAGTCAGTTGACATAAAAGTTTTCTGAGTATCGTAGCGTTTCGTTATGACGCCGTGCAACACTCAGAATACTTTCATGTCAAGGACTGGAATGAATTATAATGTATTCGCCCTTAAGACTTTGCGTTGCCAAAATATAATGGACGTGAGAACGGGGCCCGGATGCTCCTTGTGAAAGATACGAGCCTGGTGCCCAGACATGAGCCCTGGGACGTTCCACTCACCCGCAAACGTATGCCAGGAGAGTAAAATTGTTGGCATCCTGCATGTAGTCCCCCGCTGACGAGAAGTATGAAGGGGAGTGGATTCAGACACGTTGTCGGCCTGAGAAAAGAAGACAGTCAGTTTGCCAAGCGAAGAAACGCTGTCAATAAACGCCTTTTCTAGCGTCTGCATACGGTCCTCTGCAATTAGAAGTATCAGAGTGATCACCGACCCAGACAACAACGAGTGAAAGGAAGATGTTTGATACAGACATAAAAATGAATTGTTTGTAGATAGTTCAGAAAACAGAGAAAGAAATAACAAGGTAGGAAGTATTATTTTATTCTCTATGGCCTCGATTTTTCCACTTTTTGTTTTCAGTTCTTCCAAAAATGGCACACATGTTGTTGTACATTGAACTGTATTCATGGAACCGCCGTTTGCACATTACATATTGTGACCAGTAAGCAATAAATCAAGTTGCAGAGTAATGTTCCAAACATTCTACACAGTTTTCAATATTGAATTCCTCTGTGTTATTACGGAGATTCCCACATTTCTCAAATCATCTTCACTCCAAGAAGTTCGATTCGTTATCCGATTACAGGTTTTCGGCATGACGTATTTAATCTGCAAGAACTACACAGTTGATTTAGACAAACTGTACTACACTATAAACAAGAAACTGCCGCACAATAAATCTATACCCGTTTGAGGTTTTCCTTTTGTCTCCTGCTTTCGTGCGTCAACTGTCCTAAAGCAGTAATAAAGAAGACGCACCTCGCATTTCCGGTTTAAGAATCTCTGACTAGCATTAAACGCTCCACACACCATTATCGTTAACCTATCTATCGCTTGTGTCTTTCGGTTTTTCGTTCATCCGTTCACATGTTTATCATATAGCAATGCTGCACCATGTTTGTGAAGTGTAAAACACTTAGCTCCGACAACTGGTGAGAAAATCCCCCTCTAAAACATGTGATTATGTCACAATTTCTACAGAATTTGCAGCACGCCTGTCCTCTACAACTACTAACTCATTACTAACAGACTGGTGCTCCCAGATGAATGAAATCAAAAACTGCGTGTTCTCGCCCATTCGCGTCAACTCTACTAGCTTTACCATACATAAGTGTTTCGTTGCTCAATTTCATTTGCTATATCCGGTAGTTTATCGTTTATGACCCCAATGTTCCCGATGGCAATTGTCATTGTTTGTTGTAGGTATGTCCTTTGCCCATGTTGTGATATGATTCAACCGTCCCGCTTTTCCCTTTGGTTTTGTGAGTGAGTTGCCTTTTCCGCTGTAACTGGACCCAGATCCTTGCTAAGGTATTCAGTATGATGGGGATGACAACTTAAGGTCTCCTGATCAGTCTGATTTTTCTGTAGGGGTTTTATCCCTTTCGCCGTCTCCCCTTTGCTACACTCCTAATGAGAGCGTGCGATACCCAGAAGCTAATCTGTTCTTACCATCGTGGACGCGCGTGTAGGATTTGCTGGCAGGGCTGCTAAACGATCCCAAAGGCCTTACCCGAAGTTTTAGAGCTACAAGCAATTCAGCGTTTACTGTGGCCTTCGAGGATATATCAGCCTTTTGCTACCGCAGTCGTTTACCTCTGACCCCCAATTTTCTATTTCAGAGAAACATTGCCACAGCTTAATGCAGCGTGCTAAGCACGTTGATGAGGCACCTTCCTCAGGTTGTATCAGATAAATCACATAACAATATAATAAGCAGCCATTTACACTTGAAATGTGCTCATCCTCCTTGATCTGCCGTACATGTGAAAGATTCTTAAAATGTGAAGAACTACGTCAACGGCTGTGAGACGAGCGTTGATCCACGGATTTGGGTTAACTTTCTTCACTCCAGTACTTGCGATGTTATAGTCACAAGGGACTTTGACCAGCGAAATTTACAACTTCTACTCCATTAATATGAGCTATGTAGTATTTTGATTGCTACTTAGAATACCCGACAGACCTGACATCTGAGTTGGACGATAGAACGCCGCGTTTAGAGTTGCTAAGTTGCCTACTAGTATCTGGAGAAAATCTTTTTGGCCAATAACAGGTGTGGGAGTCAAAGTATCACAGCGAATATACACTGCTTTCCTCGGAATCATGTCAATATTGTCTTGTTCTAGTCAGTTACTTTTGACCTCTTACATGTAATTATAAACATTAGAGTCTAAGACCTGTACGCGGTCGAAACTGTCCAACCATGAGACTAAACACAACCAGTTCTACCCAAAGGCCCTTTACTTTGTAACTACCAGTGAAATGAAATGCAGTCGCAAATTGAAAGCATATCTACGGTCTTCGATCATCAGTCGAGAGGGCCTACCATACCACAACTGTGTTCAAATATCACAGTTTTATCAGGAATGTATCGTGTGAACACCACGCCCCATATAGCACAAATCAATTGAAACTTCTACACTGCGGAAGCAAATTACTTTCAAAATGCGTACCATCTCTAAGCCAGAAAAACTTCAAATGCTCCTGACGAAACAAAAATTGCCTCCGACAAGTACATTCAACAAACGTATAGGCGACTCCACTGTTGAAGTGTTAATTTCACTTGACTCTCCTGAGTAATGCTTGAGAGGAATATTCATAAAACATTTGAACTCGCCTTAGCTATGCGAAGATATTTATAGCTTTATAGTGTTTAATGGGGTTTATGGATTTTTACATTTATCCAGAGCTACATTTTGGCTCTGTAATGGACACTCATCACTTGTGCATTTTATGTCAACATACTCAGTCATGTAACAAAACCATGGTGCTTGATACAGTGGACTGTTGGGTTCTGCCAGTAATTTTGATGTTAACGAACCGTCTTCCCGTATTATTTGGTAATATTTGTTGAACAGCTGATGATTTAAGATGTAAACTAGTCGAAAATAATAAACTTTTTAATATAATAGCTTTCGGCACTTTTCACTTCTGTAACGCTCGCGAGAGCTATCTCAGTGCACAAAGAAACTACCCTAATTAAGGACAAATTTTCATTAGTGGGGAATCTCAGAACCATCAGCTAAATTCTGGCGAGATATATTTTGCAAAATTCAGCAGTTACCCTACCACCTGCTCCCCTTGACGCCAATTGTACGAAAGGCCCACCATAAGTACAACAGTCTTGCACGCTCTTCCCACCTACCCTCGTACACGATACATTACGCACGTACGAGTTTTCGCAGTAACGTTATCGCACAGCTTGTTAAGGCCTCACACACCACCACGATGCTGTAGCTCTGCTGCGGAGGAATTGGCATTTGCAACAACATTGGCAGTGGAGTGGAAGTAACTTAGGGGCTTTTAGGCCTAATGGCGATTTAACAGTGATGCTATATATTAACAACACTACATTTTAAAGCTCCTAATGTATTACGTAAAATTCTCCTGAAACTATTATTTTAAAAGAGCAAAGTAATGTATGTTAAATCTTGCGGGTTCAATAATAATTATTCCCAAAACAGTATTACAAAAAATAATCGGCGAAATAAATAGCATTGTCAATAGAGGAACTATGTAATTGTGCACGTATTTTACATATATCATAATTCATAAGCAGTTCCAACTCAATAATACTCGAAACCCTCAGTCATAGAATTAACAATAAGTTAACACTAACACCCTAACCTAAGAGGGATAACGCAACAGTACTATTGATGACGATGAAGTCCCATACTCCTTGACAGGGCGTAGGGGACGATGTCGGAGATCTGCACCGCTGTACTAGGCAAGGTCCTAGCGGAGGTTGTTTGCCACTGCCTTCCTCCGACCGTAATGGTGATGAATGATGATACTAAAATCAGAATTTGAGAATATAAGTGCAGATCTGTATCAGTGTGATCATGAAGTTGTGACGCCTTTCCCCAAACAGTAATAATGAAACAGAACAAGGTAGGCAATTACACTACCCTAACGATATTACGTTTGCAATCACCTGTAATAGATGGGGAGAAATCTGCTTTAAAGTTACGAAATACACCAGCCACAGAACTAAACCCATCTACCGTGGTAAGCTGCGAAATTCCTAGCAAGTATCAAGGATTGTTAACTGCACACTGAAATGATTGAAAGCTTTCCTGAGCAGTACTGTGTACAGGGCACACAGCGCTAATCATAGCCACGTCCGTGAGCATCAGGCAAAGTTTGACCTGTAACCAGCACATCACTGTTCCATAAAAACACGGGAGAGCTGCCGGATATCAGTAACGTTCTGCCACGATATTTCGGCGCAGAGTCTTCTGGCCATCTTCAGGTGAATGCCACTGTAGTAGTACTGGCGAGTACCCGCTGAGCTCCGCTATTTAAAGCCTTCTGAGGTGACATTGCGCATGCGCTGCTCAGCGTGCGCGTTCATAACGGCTCCGTGCGCTGCGCCTCGCGCCCTCCACTGTGAAAGCCTGGCGTATCGGTACCAGGTCCTGGCGTATCGGTACCAGGTCGATTTCCATCTTTATGCAGATAACTACGTCGACTACGAAGTTTCTCTGTAACAGGATTCCAAGCAGAGTTTAGCTGATAACCGCTATCTCGATTGATGAGAGTCTCGTTGTCAGACAATCTTTTTTCCACAAATTCATTGATAATCGAGCTCCAAAAGTTTGATGTATGGGCCAAAATTTTTGTGTTGTCGTAATTCATGGAATGGTCAGTGGAAATACAATGTTCGCCGATTGCGGACTTGGTGGGTTGGAGAAGGCGAGTATGCCGTTGGTGTTCCACAATGCGTTCCTGCACAGTTCGTGTCGTTTGCCCTATATATGATTTGCCGCATTCACACGGAATTTTGTAAACACCTGGTTTACGCAGGCACAGGTCGTCTTTAACGGATCCCACCAGTGATGAAATTTTGGAAGGAGGACGAAAGATGACTCTCACTTTATACTTTCTCAATATTCTGCCTATCTGTGAAGAAATATTCCCAATAAATGGTATAAAAACAGTCGACCTGAAAGCCTCTTCCTCTTCCTTGTTCCGTCGTTTGTAGGTCTTCATCACTCTGTTCACTTGCCTAGGTGAAAAGTCATTCTTCAAAAACACTTTTTGCAGGTGTTCCAGTTCCGCTTGAAGTCTGTTGGCGTCAGAGATAGTATGGGCACGGTGGACCAAGGTTTTGAGAACGCCCGTTGTTTGTGCTGGATGGTGGCAACTAGTAGCTTGTAGATAAAGGTCTGTATGAGTGGGCTTTCTGTACACCGAGTGACGAAGTGTGCCATCACTCTTCTGTCGCACCAAGACGTCTAAAAATGGCAGACAACCATCTTTCTCTATCTCCATGGTAAATTTGTCACACAGAAGACGTCGTAACGCTGTCGCTTTCGCCGACCCGTCCACTCCCAGTGGCGCCTTGCCTGGATGTTCTAACTCTCCGTACGCCCTTTGCCGCGACGAGAACACACACCATTAGCCAGCTGCCGAGCGTGGTGGGACCTTTGACATTGCAACATAGCCACCACACAACTCATACTCCAATAATATAAGAAAATTTTACATTTGCTTGTGTGTCCTATAGACTAGTTTGTTGGGAGAGCCGATACAATAGAGCTCCCTGGAAGAGAAACTTCATAGCACCAGATCTTCCACACATTACATCCTATACTGACAAGTCACATTAATGTGTCCACATGTCAGAAGCCCGAATGACCACCTCATTCAGGACGAACCGCTGAGAGACGTGCAGAGGAAGATAACGACAAGGATATGGAGCCATTGTGACTCATTGCCCTGGTCAGCTGCGCTACATTTCTAGATTGAGGATGGAAGTGGTCACACGAATTCTTAATTGGGTCTAAATGCTGAGAGTTTCGCTTTCAGGGGAATACGGTCAAGTCATCTCAGCGCTCTTCAAACCACCCACGCGCACTGGGAGCTGTGTGACTTGTTGAACTGTCTTGCTGGTAGAAGCCACCGTGCTGAGGAAAAACAAACTGCCTGAAGGGAGCTGGAGTACCCCAAGGATAGATGTGTACTTGTGTTGATCTAAACACATCAAAAAAAGTTTTGCATCACCTCGGCTCCGAGAGTGCCGGACCCTATACAGAAAATTGGAATAGAGATCAACATAGACATTATTTCCGCCCTTTATATTGCTCATGAAAACCTCACATTGCATGTGGTACCACCATACAGAGAGACCTTCAGAGGTGGTAGTCCAGATTGCTACACACACCAGTACCTCTAATACCCAGTAACACGTCCTCTTGCATTGATGCATGCCTCCTGTTGCACATGGTGGCAGCCAGTCAAGAAATATTTTAGGGAATTGATTCAAAAAATTTATCTCAAAGGGCCAGTCAAATATTTATAAGTGTTCTCCCCGAGTAACTTACGCCGTGCTTACGTGACACAAGTCGATTTTCTTTGAAAACCGAGGCAGTTCTGTCCAATTAAAGCTGCTGACTGAAGGCGCCTTGAGCCCTCTGCTGAAATGACTAGCGAGTTCAAGCTATTGGTTTTAGCCAGTAACGTGCGCAGGATACCGATCACGTATGTGGACACTGGAGTGTTCTGCGGAGCCGAACACAGTAGCTTATCTCTCTTGTAATTCAGACCTCGAGCAGAACAGACGTCATTTCAGAAGGCAGAGCCTCTGGCTCTAATTTTCACGACCGGCCACCGACGTAAGTTAACATGAACCGCTTCCCCCTCCGTTGTCCATTTCAATTAATTGTTCGACCACCTAGACTGGCCTACACCTGCTAACTTCGACCCTAGGCGCGTCATTTGTATACCGTATCCGGAAATATATTCTCGTTATTGTACCTAATTTACTGTTTTGTCAATTAACGGCGGCCCTGGATGCCCACACTCTAATCCTGACCGCTCGAACACCTGCACCCTGTCGTCACGAGGCATATGTAACAACCGCCTCCCCCCCTTTCCCAAACCCTGTACACATTTACATTGTACTCGTAGTGGCATGCTATCCGCAAGTTCATCAAGGCACTGTTGATCCAGATTGTCCCACTCCTCAACGGATATTCGGCGTAGATCCCTCAGGATGGTTGGTTGGTCACGTCGTCTGTAAACAACCCCTTTCAATTTATCCCAGGCATGTTTAAGTAGGTTCATGTCCGGAGAACATGCCGGCCACTCTAGTCAGCGATGCCGTTATCCTGAAAGAATTCACAAGATGTGCACTATGAGGGCGCGAATTGTCGTCAGGAAAACTAATGCCTCGCTAATATGCTGCCGATATGGTTGCACTTTCGGTCGAAGGATGGCATTAACGTATCATGTAGCCGTTACAGCGCCTTCCATGACCACCAGCGGCTTACGTCGGCCCCACGAAATGCCAGCCCAAAACAGCAGGGAACCTCCATCTTGCTGCAGTCGCTGGACAGTGCGTCTAAGACGTTCAGCCTCACCGAGTAGCCTCGAAACACGTCTCCGACTACTGTCTAGTTGAAGGCATATGTTGGCCGGCCGGAGTGGCCGAGCGGTTCTAGGCACTACAGTCTGGAACCGCACGACCGCAACGGTCGCAGGTTCGAATCCTGTCTTGGGCATGGATGTGCGTGATGTCTTTAGGTTAGTTGATTTAAGTAGTTCTAAGTTCGAGGGGACTGATAACCGCAGAAGTTAAGTCCCATAGTGCTCAGAGCCGTTTGAACCATTTTTGAACGCATATGCGACGCTCATAGGTGAAGAGATCATGATGCCGAACTTCAGCGGTCCATTCGGCGTTTTGTTGCGCCCATCTGTACTGCGCTGCATGGTGTCGTAGTTGCAAAGATGGACTTCGCCATGGACGTCAGGAGTGAAGTTGTGCATCACGCAGACTATCGCGCAAAGTTTGAGTCATAACACGACGGCCTGTGGCTGCACGATAAGCATTATTCAACATGGTGGCGTTGAGTTCCTCCTAGCCATAAACCGTAGGTAGCGGTCATCCACTGCAGTAGTAGCCCTTGGGCGGCCTGAGCGAGGCATGTCATAGACAGTTTCTGTCAGTCTGTATCTTCTCATGTCGAAACAACATCGCTTTGGTTCACTCCGAGACGCCTGGACACTTCAGTTGTTGAGAGGCCTTCCCTGCGTGAAGTAAAAACGCAAACGCGACGGAACCGCGGTATTGACCATCTAGGCATGGTTGAACTACAGACAACACGAGCCGTGTAACTAATTCCAGGTGGAATGACTGGAACTGATCGGCTGTCGGACCCCCTCCGTCTAATAGGTGCTGCTCATGCATGGCTGTATACAGCTTTGGGTGAGTTTAGAGACAACTCTGAATAGTCAGAGGGACTGTGTCTGTGATACAATATCCACAGTCAATCTATCTTCAGGAGTTCTGGGAATCGGGGTGATGCAAAACTTTGTTTTGATGTGTGTATTAAGCCAGGCGGAATGACGATACAACGCAGGGAGTACCACCAAAACATTCTCCAGATCATAACGCTCCCTTCTTGTTACAGGGTGTTTCGTCTCTGGCGTTTCACGTCCTACACGCCAGATGTGGCATAAATCGTGATTCAGCTAAGAACCCCCCTATCGCTGGGTAACTGCCGTTCAACTTTCGCTGAATGGTCGTTTGGGAGACACTGTTGGCAGCTCATTAATTCATGTGGACGGTTAATTGCTCAACAGATGCACGTCTGTGCCCCGTACACATCTCCGCAGCAGCCGTTCACCCCTGTCGTGTATGACCCGTGGTGAACCACAACTACATTCGCGTCGGCGGTGTTTTTTGATAGCATCACTTTGAACGCACTGTGCCCGCATCTCGTGGTCGTGCGGTAGCGTTCTCGCTTCCCACGTCCGGGTTCCCGGGTTCGATTCCCGGCGGGGTCAGGGATTTCCTCTGCCTCGTGATGGCTGGGTGTTGTTTGCTGTCCTTAGGTTAGTTAGGTTTAAGTAGTTCTAAGTTCTAGGGGACTGATGACCATAGATGTTAAGTCCCATAGTGCTCAGAGCCATTTGAGCCATTTGAACGCACTGTACCGTAACAGCATCGCCAATCGAACAGTTTACGAACCTTGTTGTTTCGGAAATTTTTCCAACTATTGGCCCCAAAGCCAATGATCATGCCCTTCGGACATGAGAGCTCTGTTTCCCCTTTCCAATAACGACTGTACTATTTCTTCCACGTCCCGCTGACCCACTTTAAATACACTCCACTGTCAGTGCTGCCACCTGTCGTCTGTGAATAATTATTGCAAGTTGTCGTCAAAAATATGCGATGGTCACATTATTGCAATTGGATCGTGTATAACGCCCTGCGAACATTGGTATTCTACTGCTCGAACGACGGACGTGACAGGGTTTCTCTCTCCTAGGCCGGCCGCCGCCCGTGGTGTCGTGGTGGCTGGACGGTGTCGAAGTGAACCGGACGCCGCCGCAGCCGCCTGTGACGGCGGGCAGCGGGCAGCCGACTGCCGGCTACCCGGAGAGCGTGAGCCACGTGATCCGGCTGCCGCCGCTGGGCCGCCGCTATCTGCACAGCGAGCTCACCTGCAGGGCCTCCAACCACCCGGATGTCCTGCTCTCCACCAGCGTCGTCATCGACATGCTACGTGAGTACCCGCAGCGCCCGTTCGCATGTCTGTAAAACTCACTGGGGCATTCTCTCTGTCGTGAGTGACAAATCTCTGTCTGTTACTACATTCATAATCACTTAGTATGTGGGAGAACCGCAACTGTTGCAATCCATTTCAACTAATAAAACCCCAGAATCTGGCAGAAATTGATTAATAAATCACCCGGCCACAACTAGTTTCGTGACCGTAAAGTCACATGTTCAGGTGTAAAACAGGCGAACCTAAAGAAGGTACAAAGTTTACAATTAGAAGCAACTGTAGCTTGACTGCGTCAAACTGCTGCTGCGTCAATTACCAGGTGGGGCTGTCGACCTTCAATTGCGATTAGATCTCCATGAGGACAAATAATAGACGTCCCCTACATTCCTGTTTGAAACTGGCGTGTAAAATACATATCCGTCACTCATAAAATGGCAGCGGACATGAGGCAACACGAAGCCCTAAAAATAAAATGGTGACGAGAATCGAAACCGAAGAATTTGACATATGTTGCCCTATCTTCTTACGCTATCATTTAGTTAATTTCTCTGATCAGTTTGATTCCTAGGAGTTACTTACAGGTGTCTGGAGGCTCCAGTCTCCTAGATTGGTGCCGGCCGCAGTGGCCGAGCGGCTCTAGACACTTCAGTTTGGAACACCTCGACCGCTACTGTCGCAGGTTCGAATCCTGCCCCGGGCATGGATGTGTGTGACGTCCTTAGGTTAGTTAGGTTTGTTGTAGGGGAATGATGACCTCAGATGTTAAGTCCCGTAGTGCTCAGAGCCCATTCCTAGATTGGTCCTCCGGTTCAGCGCATACACGCCTGGGTGATCTCACATTGTCATGACCCGCGCACTCAGTGTGTTTTGCGCTGGTGTCTTAGCCGCTTTACCTATAGTATGTTCACTCCACTTACTGGTAACATGAATATATTGGGAGGATTCTGGTCTCGGGTTCGGTTTCCGTCTTCAAGTTATTTTCAGTGTTCCATCTTGCATCGTGTCCTCTTTCATTGGATGGATAATGGATGCGTTTCTCAAGTAGGAAGACAGGCGACGTCTTTTATTTACCCTCACGGAGATCTAATCACAATTTTAGATCTGAAGTCTTCACTTGGCAATTGACACTGCAGCACTGTGATACTGCCAATCTACGTTTGATTCTAAAAGTAAACTTCGTATCTTGTTTAGTTTCACCCGTTTTCCATCTGAAGAAATGACTTTATGGTCACGTAAGTAGTTGCGGCTATGTGATTAATATACCGATTTCTGGCAGCTGCTGAGGTTTTACAGCTGAACTGATGTATCATATTTCTTTCTGCAGAAAAAGAAGTCAGTAATAAATTCCAAACTAGACACCATCAATCGCCTAATTTTCCAGTTTTATTTTATTTTTGCTAGCAGTTTGTGTTACTCCACGCCATCTTCAGGCCCTCTGACCGACGTGTAGAAAGATTTCCACCTCTCGTAGGGTGAAAATAGTGGCCAGGAGGCAGTCAATGGTATCCGTAGACTTCTTTCCAACAAAGCGATCTCTTCGATAGTCAGCCTGCAGACTGTTGACCGTACAGGAGGCGGGATTCTTCCTACACTTCGGTCAGGGTGCCTGAAAATGATGTAGCGTAACGCTGAAACTTATAGCAAAAATAAAATATAACGCGAAATTTAAACGGCTGAAACTGTTCAGATTTGACATTTTATATTGAACAGCGGACGTCTCGCAAACATCCAGTATAAACATGAACTTAGAGAGACAAGAAGCCAATAATGCCGTCTCGGTACTAACCATCGGTACATAAACTAGATCTTATTTTCTTTATATGACCATTAATTTACTTAGACAGCGGCGTACTCCATGCACTTCAGGACATACATATATAACCCTTGCTGTACTTATGTCTATCCATGTCTGTGTCTATCCCTAATGAACTGCTGTACCCCACAAAGCTGAACTTTTGAAGGAACATACTCGGCTAAGGTGTTCAGTCAAAGATCTGTAGCCGTTTTGAGTCGTTTATGTCAGACATTTTCTGAATAGCTTTGTATTTGCCAGTTATCTATAATCTGCCTTTATTATCTGCAAACCCCCAGGTAAACGGCTTTTATGAGTGACCCGGTTAAGTATTCCTTCTGTATCAGCCTTTTTTTGTATTTGCAGCACTGTGAAAAGTATAGTGTGAAAAACGTGTCAATCAGTAAAGCCCTTGTGCAAGTATGTTGCCCAGGCGACTCTTCTCATTGATTACATAGAAGTATTTTTGTTTAATAGTGTTCTAGGAGTAGCATCATTGGTTCATAATCGAAACGCCTTCGGTCCACTGTTCAAATCCCGTCGCTGCTTACATTTTGATTAATAATCAGCATGGGCGGCCGAAGGCTTCCGACAAAAGTAGTCACCCCTCATTCTGCCAAACGCCTTGTCCAAGAAGGCGGAGGAGCGGAAAGAGGTTCAGGGCACAAGCTTGTCCTAAGAGTGGGAAACTGCCCCTAAAGGCGGAAAAATCAGCAATGATCAACGGCATGAGGATACAGAAGGCAATGTAAACCACTGAATTAAAGACAGGTAAAGTGTATCCACAGGACATGCGGCCTGTAATTGAAGAAGTGTCATGATGATCTCTCCATTGGCAAAATATTTCGGAGTAGTCCCCACTTCGGATCTCCGGGAAGGTACTGCCAAGGGGGAGGTTACGATGAGAAAAAGATTAAATAATCAACGGAAGAATAACGTCGGGGCTTGCAATGTCAGAAACTTGAACGTGGTAGGAAAACTAGAAAATGTGAAAAGGGAAATGCAAAGGTTCACTCTAAAATAGTAGGGGTCAGTGAAGTGAAGTGGTAAGAAAGACAAAGAGTTCTGGTCAGATCAGTATAGGGTAATATCAACAGCAGCAGAAAAAGGTATAACGGGAGGAGGATTCGTTATGAATAGGAAGGTAGGGCAGAGAGCGTGTTATTGTGAACAGTTCAGTGATAGGATTGTTCTTACCAGAATCGACAGCAAACCAACACCGACAACGATAGTTCAGGTATACATGCCGGCGTCGCAAGCTGAAGATTAAGAGATAGAGAAAGTGTATGAGGATATTGAAAGGGTAATACAGTATGTAAAGGAAGATGAAAATCTAATAGCCATGGGAGACGGAATGCAGTTGTAGGGGAAGTAGCAGAAGATAAGGTTACAGGAGAATTTGGGCTTGGGACAAGAAATGAGAGAGGTGAAAGAATAATTGAAATCTGTAACAAGTTTCAGCTAGTATTAGTTGTTCAAGAATCACAAGAGGAGGAGGTATACTTGGAAAAGGCCGGCTGATACTGGAAGATTTCAGTTAGATTACATCATGGTCAGATGGAGATTCCGAAATTAGATACTGGACTGTAAGGAGTACCCAGGAGCAGAGACAGACTCAGATCAACATATAGTAGTGATGAAGAGTAGGCTGCAGTTTAAGACATTAGTCAGGAAGAAACAATATGCAAAGAAGTGGGATACGAAAGTACTAACGCTGTTGATACAGCAATACGGAATAGCCCAGTAGGTGAATACATTTGAAGAGGAATGGACATCTCTACTAAGGGCCATCACAAAAGTTGGAAAGGAAAACATATGCACAAAGGAGGTAACTGCGAAGAAACCATGCGTAACAGAATAAATACTCCAATTGATCGATGTAAGGATGAAGTACAAAAATGTTCCGGGAAAATCAGAAATAGCGAATTACAAGTCGCTGAGGAATGAAATAAATAGGAAGTGCAGGGAAGCTAAGGCGAAATGGCTGCAGTAAAAATGTGTAGGCATCGAAAAAGAAATGATTGTCGGAAGGACAAACTCAGCATACAGGAAAGTCAAAACAACCTTTGGTGAATTAAAAGCACGGGCGATAGCATTAAGAGTGCAACGGTATTATCTCTGCTAAATGCAGAGGAGAGAGCGGTAGGCGGAAAGAATATATTGAATGCCTCTGTGAGGGGGAAGATTTGTCTGATGTGATAGAAGAAGGAACAGGAGTCGAATTAGAAGAGATAGTTTATCCAGTATTAGAATCAGATTTTACAGGAGCTTTGGAGGACTTAAGATCAAATAAGGCAGAAGGGATAGATGACACTCCATCAGAATTCTTAAATCATTTGGGGAAGTGCACCAAAACGACTATTCACGTTAGTGTGTAGAGTGTATGAGTCTGGCGACATACCATCTGACTTTCGGAAAAGCAGCATCCACACAATTCCGAAGACAACAAGAGTTGACAAGTGCGAGAATTACTGCACAATCAGCTTAACAGCTCATACAGCCAAGTTGCTTACAGGAATAATATAAAGAAGAATGGAAAATAAAATTGAGGATGCGCTAGATGACGATCAGTTAGCCTTTAGGAAAGGTAAATGCACGAGAGAGGCAACTCTGGCGTTGCAGTTCCCAATGGAAGTAGTCTAAAGAAAAATCAAGACACTTTCATAGGATTTGTCGACCTGGAAAAAGCGTTCGACAATGTAAAATGGTGCAAGATGTTCGAAATTCGGGGAAAGTATGGGTAAGCTATAGGGAGAGAGGGGTCATATACAATGTGTACAACAGCCAAGAGGAAACAATGAGAGTGGACGACCAAGAACGAAGTGCTCGTATTAAAAGTGTGTAAGACAAGGATGTAGCCTTTCGCCCCTACTGTTCAATCTGTACATCGAGGAAGCAACGATGGAAATAAGAGAAAGGTTCGGGAGTAGAATTAAAATTCAAGGTGAAAGGATAACAATGACACGTTTCGCTGTTGACATTGCTATCCCAAGTGAAAGTAAAGAAGAATTACATGATCTGCTGAACGCAATGGACAGTCTAATGAGTACAGCGTATTGATTGAGAGTAAATAGAAGAAAGACGAAGGTAATGAGAAGTAGTATAAATGAGAACAACGAGAAACTTAACATAAAAAAATGGCTCTGAGCACTATGGGACTTAACATCTAAGGTCATCAGTCCCCTAGAACTTAGAACTACTTAAACCTAACTAACCTAAGGACACCACCCACATCCATACCCAAGACAGGATTCGAACCTGCGACCGTAGCGGTCGCGCGGTTCCAGACAAGCGCATAAGATCGCTCGGCCACACTGGCCGGCAAACTTAACATCAGTTTTGATGGTTACGGAGTAGATGAAGTTAAGCAATTCTACTTCAAGACTGCTTGTGTCGCAGTCATATGTTATTCAACACTTTCTTTGAGTTGTCAAGGCTGTACGCCAGGTTGGTTACGAAGGAGTTGAAGTTTGTGATGTCTGAAAATGGGTGTAATCCCGAAACGCGTGACATGTTCTAATAAGTCAATTGAGCATCTCATGACTTTATTGCGATTGTACAGCATTGGTTGCCAATTATTAACATAAAAATGAGCGCAGACCTCAGACGGGATTTTATGTCCTATATATCAGTGACTATTGTAACGTAACGACGAACTGATGGCACACTGGTAGCACACTGCCTAACGCTCACTCACCTCACAGGCCTACAGAACGATCACAGCTAGTATAAAATCAGCTGGTACTCGATCACAGAAGATAGCATTGCAGCCTACATCGACACATTACTTTAGAACTTTGAGTGTCTACAGTAAACTTATAAGGATAAGTCCAAAACAAATGCATACCCGACCTTCAAATCCTTTCTTTTGCAAGATTCCAACTTTTGTTCTACAGCTTTTCAATTTACGGAGGTCATAAAAAATTCCGTCTTGCATATATTCAAATTTAACTCCACCTCTTTCCGCGAGCCGCGCCGCTGTAGCACTCCGTCAAGATGGCTTCTAGACTCGATGTTCGTCTGAAGCGAAGTGCAGTAATAAGTTCCTAGACTGACGATCTTTGACCAGTACAGGACCTGTCTATTCCTAATTTCTGAAGCGAAGATCCCTTTAACCGTATTTTGTGGAGCTAAGTGTCATTCAATTTTGACAGGGGAACTCTCTATTTCTGCCAGACTTTCCGTTGTATGTAGGCTCGTTTCTTATTTAAAGTCTATGTTACGTTTGGTAAACAGATCCGATTAAAACAATATTTTAAATTTTTAATACAAATCATGGTTTAAAATAACGAATAAATCTCTACCTTTAGAAGTACATTATATTTTCCTACCAATGTAACTTCTTGGGAGCCTGCCTTTGGCACACGTGTGTCTTTGGTTTTGAAAGCATGGTCGCGTCGGTATATATGTAACGAAGTGTGAGGAAGAAATTATATTATCTTACTTGTAACTTCGTATTATCGGCTGTCAAGTTGTTATTTGGTTTATACAGAAGAAAATTGTATTTTAGTGATAATGCGATGAAAATCTGTTTGTCAAAAGCACACGAAGAGAATTTTCTTGTATTACATAAATAGCCAAAAAGAAAGTTTGCGTTTTTATTTAAGCAACCGACCGAAACGCTAATCATTTTTACACCCGACTCAGCGAAAGATATCTTCCTCGAGGCAACTCAGCCGATTTGAAGTATCTGCAATCAATGTTTGAATGTGTAGTGTGATTATAATTAAACTTCGAAAACGGTGTAGAAATAACACCTCTGGTCAGAATGGCGTCAAATTGTAACTAACTGAATATTATCGGAGAAGGGGGGGGGGGGGGGGGGACGTATGGCAAAAGAGAAAAATAGTGAGAAAACTGATCAATAGATGGCTCTGTAGTGTCAGAATAAGTAAATGAAAACACCTTTCATGTGCACGACTCATTGAAGTCTGTATAAAAACGCGGGGTACACGGTTTTTCCTTCTATCGCGTCTGCGACGTTCGCCATGACTATCTCAGTGAAGGATCGCGTTGTGCTTGTAAGGCTGTATTACAAGGTTAGTGAGCGTACACACGTCGCTCTGCGGAAGTTCTGGACACTGAAAGTTTGAAAAAAGGCGTTTGTCTGATAACTGCCGTGGGTCTGGAGAAAATGATTCGGAAATTCGAAAAGACGGGTTCTTTTGGTGTGCAGCTTAGTGAGCGTACACACGTCACTCTAAAGAAGTTCTGGACACTGAAAGTTTGAAAAAAGGCGTTTGTCTGATAACTGCCGTGGGTCTGGAGAAAATGATTCGGAAATTCGAAAAGACGGGTTCTTTTGGTGTGCAGCCTTGTAGAAGGAAGAAACTAATTGATTCGACGTCGGTGGAAGCAGTGGCCACAGCAATGCAGGAGCAGACGAGTGGTGATGTGTAGTGCATGGAGAATTTCCCGAACATTGGACATATCCTTGAGCACGGTGCGTAAAATCCTAAGAAACATCCTTCTTTGCTATCCATTCAAAATTACCCATGTGCACGAGTTGCTTCCTGTTGACCTGCCAGCAAGAGACACTTCTGCTTTAGAATTTCTTGCTCACATGAAAGTGGGCAATGATTGGCCGTGGATGATTTTGTGGACAGACGATGCCCACTTCCATCGGACAGGATATGTCAATACACAGATTTGTCGAATATGGGCAACGGAAAATCCACACACAAATCTACCAGTACCACTTCATCCTCGAAAGGTCACTGTGTGGTGCGAGTTTACGGCATCATTTAACATAGGGTCATGTATTTTCGAAGAGACAGGTGCTTCCGGTCATGTTACCTGTATCGTCATTGGTATGGGTGTCTTTTGCTCCACCATGTCATTCCATTTCTCCAACAGCGTTGATGTGTGGATGGTACAAGGGGAAGTTGGAATATGCTTCCCCTGTCGACTGTGGGCAGAGTAGTGTGATTTGGGCAAAAGACGACACTGCAGGAGAACGCGCACGTGCAAGACACCGATACATCATTGGGTAGAGGTCGACCGCGATCAAGTAGATGGCGCTGTCGCAGTTCCTGCGCAAAGAGGAGGCCAGCCCCTCAGTCTTTTCCCGGAGCTATGGAGAGAAATGGCTCTGAGCACTATGGGACTTAACATCTATGGTCATCAGTCCCCTAGAACTTAGAACTACTTAAACCTAACTAACCTAAGGACAGCACACAACACCCAGCCATCACGAGGCAGAGAAAATCCCTGACCCCGCCGGGAATCGAACCCGGGAACCCGGGCGTGGGAAGCGAGAACGCTACCGCACGACCACGAGATGCGAGCGAGCTATGGAGAGATAGTGGCTTTTAGAATCGTGGTCAAAGGTGGAAGTGAGAGCTGTTATCCGCGATGAATGTGCACATCGAGTATCAGGCACAGAAATTCATAAGCGCCTTGTTAAGGTGTATGGTTGAGATGTGATGTCGAGGCAAATCGTGCGGAGATGGTGCCAGCAATTCAGTGATGGACGTCAGCAAGTGCAGGACATACTGAGACCTGGACGGACGACCACGGCCACTACAGATGCAAATGTCAGGAAGGTAGATGACATGATTAAAAAGAACAGGCGTGTCACCATCGATGGAGTAACGGCAGAACTTGGAATCGGACATGAGCGAGCTCACACGATCATCCTCGACATTCTTCGATACAGGAAGGTGTCAGCACGACAGGTGCCCCGTCACAAATGGAACAAGGCATCTCGTTCAGCCTTGAGCAGCCCGTGCGTTACCATTAATCTGGCAATGACCTTCTGTTTCGGATTGTGACGGGGGATGATACGTGGGTCCACCATTACACGCCCGAATCGAAGGCCGCATCCATGGAATGGAAACATGGACCACAGTCCACAGGGAAAATTATTTTCCAACTCCCCCACGTGTCATTTTTATGCAAGATGGCGCACCTCTGCACGTTGCATATCCAGCTAAGCAGCTGATGAAGTACCATTTCAGAAATGCTAGAATTAACAGCCGCCATTTCCATACAGCCTGGCTACCTGATCTTAATCCGAGTGACTTCTGGCTGTGGGGCTATCTGAAAGATGCTGTGTTCAGTGTTCCGACTGCAAACTTAGCTGCACTGAAGGCACGCATTCCGCAACACTTCGATCAGTTGTGGAACATGATGTTTGTAGATTTTAGCTCGTTCCCGAAACGGTGGACGGCATATTGAACATGTTTTGCCCCAGTGACACGGAAATTACATTACTGGCCATTAAAATTGCTGTACCAAGAAGAAATGCTGATGATAAGCGGGTATTCATTGGACAAATATATTATACAACTGACACGTGATTACATTTTAACAAAAATTGGGTGCATAGATTCTGAGAAATCAGTACCCAGAACAACCACCTCTGGTCGTAATAACGGCCTTGATACGCCTGGGCATTGAGTCAAACAGAGCTTGGATGGCGTGTACAGGTACAGCTGCCCATGCAGCTTCAACACGACACCATAGTTCAGCAAGAGTAGTGACTGGCGCATTGTGACGAGCCAGTTGCTCGGCCACCATTGAACCGACGTTTTCAGTTGGTGAGAGATCTGGAGAATGTGCTGCCCAGGACAGCAGTCGTACATTTTCTATATCCAGAAAGGACCGCATGGGACCTGCAACATGTGGTCGTGCATTATCTAGCTGAAATGTAGGGTTTCGCAGGGATTGAATGAAGGGCAGAGCCACGGGTCGTAACACATCTGAAATATAACGTCCACTGTTCAAAGTGCCGTCAATGCGAACAAGAGGTGACCGAGACGTGCAAAAAATGGCACCCCATACCATCACACCGGGTGATACGCCAATATGGCGATGACGAATACACGCTTCCAATGTACGTTCACAGCGATGTCGGCAAACACGGATGCGACCATCATAATGCTGTAAACAGAACCTGGATTCATAAAAAAAAATGACGTTTTGCTATTCGTGCACCCAGGATTGTCGTTGAGTACACCATCGCAAGCGCTCCTGTCTGTGATGCAGCGTCAAGGGTAACCGCAGCCATGATCTCCGAGCTGATAGTCCATGCTCCTGCAAACGTCGTCGAACTGTTCGTGCAGATGGTTGTTGTATTGCAATCGTCCCCAACTGTTGACTCAGGGATCGAGACGTGGCTGCCCGATCCGTTACAGCCATGCGGATAAGATGCCTGTCATCTCGGCTGCTAGTGATCCGAGGCTGTTGGGATCCAGCACGGCGTTCCATATTACCCTCCTGAACCCACCGATCCATATTCCACTAACAGTCATTGGATCTCGACCAACGCGAGCAGTAATGTCGTGATACAATAAACCGCAACCGCGATCGGCTGCAATCCGGCCTTTATCAAGGTGGGAAACGTGATGGTACGCATTTGGCCTCCTTACACGAGGCATCACAACAACGTTTCACCAGGCAAAGCCGGTCAACTGCTGTTTTCGTATGAGAAATCGGTTGGAATCTTTCCTCATGTCAGCACGTTGTAGGTGACGCCACCGACGCCAACCTTGTGTGAATGCTTTGAAAAGCTAATCATTTGCATATCACAGCATCTTCTTCCTGTCGGTTAAATTTCGCATCTGTAGCACGTCATCTTCGTGGTGTAGCAGTTTTAATGGCAAGTAGTGTAATAATCCGGTTTCATTTTGACTGATACATTTTATGCGTTGTTTGGCCTCAGGACCATTGTAAAAATTGGTGATTAATGCTTTTTATGCGGGTTTTGACATCAGGAATATTAAAAACCGTTTTTTCCCGTCCAATGTGATATGACCTTGCCGTGGTGGATGGGCTTACGTAACTAATAGTATCACAGCTTTACACCCATGCACAGTAGTATAGTTTGTTTAACGTCAAATGTACACCTTAGGCATTGTTGTATGATTCATTTGTCATTTTCAGTCTACCACTATTAAATTATGATGCTTACAGTGCCATCTATTGGTATATTTCGTAACTATTTATTTTTCTTCTGCCATACGTTTTCCCCTTCTCCGATAATATTCTGTTGCAATTTTACGTCATTCTGGCCAGTGGTGTTATTTCTACAGCGGTTTGAAAGTAGAACTTTGATTATAATCATCCTGAACTTCTCTCCAAAATTAATCCGAAGTGCAAAAGAAAAAGCAGCTTGATCTAAAATGCCTTCACTGTCTAACTGTCCTCAGCAATATCATTGTTGTGATTTTGTATATTTTTATCAGAAGTAGGTGTGGATAGGTAATGATATAAAATCACAATTAATAAGTAATTGTTTAACCATTTATCTACAAAATTTACAAAATATACGTGGAGTAAATCAAATGTACTCAATTACTATTGATAAAATATAAAAATATATAAAGCAAAGTAAAATAAAAATAGAGAATAAAATATAGTTACTAAGGCAATGTTTATGCAGGGCTTCAAATTCTTGAACACATGGAAAACTCCATAAATAACTGTACCTAAAATTGGTCATTTCCTAGCTTACTTCGTTTTTTATTTCTCGAAAGAAAAGGTGAACGAATTGAAATGAAGAAGGATAGCAGAAATGATATGTAGGTTCAGGATTATTTTTTCGTAGAATAAAATGAGCCTGAAACTTCAGATTATTTCTGCTAGCATATAAATGACATTTGTGTACACGCTCAACTTTTAAACCTATACATGTGTTTGCCGTGCCTTCCACGTCATACTGCAAGACGGGATGCAATATCCCAGGTAGCATCTTGACGGAAACGCTCACGAGCTCTTGGCCGTCCATCAGCAATGTCATTCCAAAACATGTCCACTTGTGAATTGAAAGTTCAGCCTGTTTTCGCAGCAACGCTTCTGGTGCCGTAAATCACCAGAACGCTACCTTATCAACATGATGCTGAGTGAATTCAGTGCTGATGCTATCTCGGCTCTTACTAACGGATTCAGTTTCACGCCATCGCCACGAATCATTCCCATATTCAAAATAATAAGTGGTGTGGAACAAGCAGTTCAGAAAACGGGTATAAAAGCTGCAGATTGAATTCGTCGAGAAATGAGACGCACTCTTTTATTACCCAAGCCATTTGCTAGTAACTTAATGAGCAACAAGACGTCCAGCCTCCGCATACTATGCAATAATCGTCTTATCATTGGACTGCCACAAAGTATTTCTATTTTCTTAATAAAAGTGCTGGGGAACAACCCGTTCGAAAGGTACCCACTGAAGCTGCAGATGGGATACCCCAGAACATGAGGCAGATTCTTTCAGTACCCAAGCCACTTGCTCAACATTTAACAAGCAGCAAGAGGAACGGCCTTCGCACACTCTGCAGCAATTTTCTTATCACAGGACTGTCAGCTGTTACGGGCAGTGGAGCCGAATCTTTGAATAAGCTGATAATGATCCTGGAAAACAACATGTATCGACTATTGCAGCAACCTCAAGAAAATAAGATAGTAGTAAGAGCTAATCCAACCGTTGTACCTAGAAGAGAATGTTATTAGGAATCTCCTCCCTCTGGCACATACATTTCTTACATTTCATGGCCTCCCGGAGATCCACAAGAAAGGTAAACCCTTATGGCCTATTGTTATCTTCATTACATCACCGACATACAGATTGGGAAACTATCATGTCAATCTGATTACTCTGAATATGGACTGCAGCACGCTTAACAAAATAAATTGAGAAAGCTTTGCCTTAATCCCATTATTCACGTGTGTTCCGTCAAAGATTCGATGTATCTACTCTACGCTTTCTTTAATAGCACGGGATGGATCTGTTAAAACACTTATTAACATTAGCTTATTGTTTGTTTGATTTGAATTATGTCAATCATACACGTGGTAATTTGCAATCATAGCTGAACTATCCTTAGAGAGCTTTGAGACATTCACTTAGATATGGCTCTTGCAAAACCGAGTGTTTTTCTTTTTCCTCTATATCGGTGATATATTTTTTGTATAGCCATATGGGTATCAAAAACCAAAAGAGTTGTTGCTACAACTAAATGGCTACCATGACCACATCATGTTTACGGTTGACGTCGAAAAATAAATATCTTATCCCTCCTTGGCGTCAGTCGTAAACTCAAAGTGTTCAAAAATGGTTCAAATGGCTCTGAGCACTATGGGACTTAGCATCTATGGCCATCAGTCCCCTAGAACTTAGAACTACTTAAACCTAACTAACCTAAGGACAACACACAACACCCAGCCATCACGAGGCAGAGAAAATTCCTGACCCCGCCGGGAATCGAACCCGGGAACCCGGGCGTGGGAAGCGAGAACGCTACCGCACGACCACGAGATGCGGGCAAACCCAAAGTGTGTCTAAGCCACTGTTTATACAGAAAAGCAATCGATACGTGTCAGTATTACGCGCTTTCTGGATCTTCCTCTCGACCCAGAAGTGCTCTATTTCAAGGATCTGGGTCTATCGAGCGGAAGCCGTCTCAGGTGCCACGAACTTTCCGCAAGAGCTAAATCACCTGCGGAAAGTCTTTTCTGTCATCTTCTGAGCTATCCACGAGGAGAATAAATCCGAAGAGAAGAGTAAAACGCTTGAATATCCTCCATTTTAAGGTTCGGTCCTGAAAATACAGTAAATAAGGTAAAATAAGTTTTAAAAATAAGCTATCGCATGAGGCCAGCGAAAGTTAATGCAGGCCTCAGAACTCTCTTAGTCTACAAATACACTATGTGATCAAAAGTATCCGGGCACCTGGCTGAAATTGAATTACAAGTTCGTGACGCCCTCCATCGGTAATGTTGGAATTCAATATGGTGTTGGACCACCCTTAGGTTTGATGACAGCTTCCACTCTCGCAGGCATAGTTAAGTCAGGTGCTGGAAGGTTTCTTGGAGGAGAGCAGAAAATTCTTCACGGAGTGCTGCTCTGAGGAGAGGTATCGATTACAGTCGGTGAGGACAGGCACGAAGTCGGAGTTCCAAAACATCCCAAAAGTGTTCTATAGGACTCAAATCAGGACCCTGTGCAGGCCAGAGTCATTACAGGGATGTTATTGTCGTGTAACCACTCCTCCACAGGCCGTGCATTATGAACAGGTGCTCGATCGTGTTGAAAGATGCAATCGCCATCCTCGAATTGCTCAACAGTGGGAAGCAGGAAGTTACTTAAACTACCATTGTAGCCCTGTGCAGTGATAGTGCCACGCAAAACAACAAGTGGTGTAAGCACCGTCCATGAAAAACACGACCACACCACAGCACCACCGCCTCTGAATTTTACTGTTGGCTCTACACACGCTGGCAGATGACATTCACCAGGCATTCGCCATACCCACACCGTGCCATCGTATCGCCACATTGTGTACTGTGATTCGGCAATTCACACCACCTTTTTTGCACTGTTCAATCGCCTAATGTTTACGCTCCTTGCACCAAGCAAGGCGTCGTTTGTCATTTACCGGCGTGATGTGTGGAATATGAGCAGCCGCTCGACCATGAAATCCAAATTTTTTCAACTCCCGCCTATCTGTCATAGTACCCGCAGCGGATTCTGATGCAGTTTGGAATTCCTGTGTGATGGTATGGACAGATGTCTGTTACACATTACGACCCTCTTCCATTGTCGGCGGTCTCTGTCAGTCAACAGACGAGGTCGGCCTGTATGCTTTTGTGTTGTACGTGTCCTTTCACGTTTCCACTTCACTATCACCTCGGAAACAGTGGACCTAGGGATATTTAGAAATCTGGAAATCTTGCATACAGATGTTTGACACAAGTGACACCCAATCACCTGACCACGTTCGAAGTCAGTGACTTTTTCCGCGGAAGGCCCCATTCTGCTCTCACGATGTCTAATAACTGCAGCCGTCGCTGATATGGAGTACCTGGCAGTAGGTGGCAGCAAATTGCCCCTAATATGAAAAACATATGTCTTTGGGGGTGCCCGTATACTTTTGATCACATAATGTACAGAACAAGTGTGAACCATTCAGTAGAACAACTCCAGAACGAACTTGAGAAGTAATTGCAACCTCGCTATCCGGAGAAATGGGCGGTTTATGAACATGCATGTGAAATTAGCATAAAATTGTGTTCAAATACATATTTAAGACCACATAAGTTAAGGGTTTGTGAGAAAGCAGGATTGGAGGATCAAAATATGGGATAATACCATCAATAAGGTTAAAATGTTTCAAATGGCTCTTTGCACTATGGGACTTAGCTTCTGAGGTCATCAGTCCCCTAGAACTTAGAACTACTTAAATCTAACTAATCTAAGGACATCACACACATCCATGCCCGAGGCAGGATTCGAATCTGCGACTGTAGCGGTCGCGCGCTGCCAGACTGTAGCACCTAGAACCGCTCGGTCATCTCGGCCGGCCATCAATAAGGATTTTGGTTTATATCTCAGTACGGCGCGGATTTCGAAGTTAAAGTGCTTGTCAAAGATTCGAATTGAAATATTGTATTTTACGGCAATGGAGTGAACTCGACGGATGTGACAGCCAGTATTACGGTTATGAATGACGGGGGCAGATACGGCGCTTGGCAATGGCCGAGGAGCATTCGACCGATCTCTTGCATGTACGAGGTGTGTCTGTAAAGTAAGAGGACTATTTCAGTACAAAATTTTGTCTCAAAAACGTACGTATTTAGTTACGTCACCATGAATAATGGTTCAAATGGCTCTGGGCACTATGGGACTCAACATCCACGGTCATCAGTCCCCTAGAACTTAGAACTACTTAAACCTAACTAACCTAAGCACATCACACAACAGCCAGTCATCACGAGGCAGAGAAAGTCACCATGAATATATTCCCTTAATTTGTCCCTACAACGCTCCATGAGAATTTTCCATTGTTGGAAACAGTGTGGAACTGTTCCTCTGTGAACTTCTTGATGACGCGTGCCGCTTTTTCTTTCACTACTTCGACGGACTGAAATCTTGTTGTTTTTTAATGCAGATTTGACCTTGACGAATAGATAAAAGTTGCATGGTGCTCGAGCAAGCGAATGAGGTGGATAGTCGAATTAAGGGTTCTGTGTATTGCTAGAAACGTCTTAACAAAGATTTCGGTGTAATTCGATGCGTTGTCTTGATGTAGAACTCATTCTCACAATTCGGGACATTTTTTCTTATTTTTCATTGAGTTGAGGAAGAACGTTGAAGTATTAATGCTGATTACTTTGGACTTTCAAGAACCCAGTGAAGATGCACAATCCCAGAAATATCTAAAAGTAAAAGCCGTCATTGTAAGTACTAAAATTCTCATGAGCTGCTTTTTGTTCGAGAGTTTTCAGTACAAGTTTCGCATACAATTTCCTCTTGCTAAAGTGGTTACATAAAATTTACCTTACACTTTCTTTCTCAATTCATGCAATTTCAGCAGTCGATCAAGTATTCAACCTACGGTCATATCCAACCGGGTTACCTACTTTTTCGGTAATTTCATCCGTATTTTATGTTGAAGCGTGCCCCGACGGAGTCACCTTCAACGTCTTTTCGTTCTTCATGGAAACGCTTGAATCCCTCGAAAACACGCTTATGTCTTCGCCGTACACTTCTTGTAGTAACAGGTAGCTTTCAGCACCAGCTTTTACAAGTTTTATGTGAAACTTAGAACAGTTCGTTGATCTATTATTAAACTTATCATTCTTCCGCTAAAACCTGATAGTAGCCCTTACAAAAACTAATGCCACGGCTGTGCTGATTTCTCTACGGACACCAGAGATGCCGCTGTCAACTGAGAAGGCTTCACGCTTCACAGCTACTTGTTCATCTTAGGCGCAAACATACTTACTCTGTATCAGCATCAGTCCCGTTATTTTATAGCAACAGCTCGTATAACTACTTCATGCAGATGGTCATATCACTGCCAAACTATCTACACATAAGCTAACACACTTCTTCTTTCTCAAATAGGTCTTCAGTTGCGTGTGTAGACGTCATAGGATTGCTTTTTACAGTAGTGGAAAGTCAGAAACGATTCTCCTTGCGATACATAACGCGTTTAAATATTCATATTCAATTCTTAGGCAGGTGTTCATAGCGTAACACAAACTTTAACTAGTTCACTTGATAAGACGTCATTAGTTGACAGCCTTTGTTTTAGAATTTCTAGTAAAGTTCGTTGGAGGCTGTTTCTGCTTCAGTGTTTGGTCACTCGTCTTTTTATTCCTGCATTAAATGAATTATTGTGGCTGACAGAACGTCCAACGTATTCGGATATGAAGTTGTACGATTGTATAGCTGTCGACGATCGAGATCCTGGTCATAAGGTGGGATGAGCTTAGCGATCGATGTGCGTGCTGACCAGCAAAAAACCTGGGGAGGCCCTGCGCTCCCGTCTCATTCTTATTCGTTCCGTAAATCACGCCACCCGGAGCCGACAAACCGCGGCGGAATCCTTTAATTAAGATGGAGCTCTTATCAGTCGGAGTAAATTAGTCCCTTGTGTGAATTCATTTGGAGCTCCGAGCTAGGTTCCTAGGCGTGAGTGGTATTTGCTGCTGGGAACTTCCAAACGTGTCTTTGGCTTCGCTTTGTAACTTCCTAACCTTAACACTAATTCTCAGCCTTAGGGGCAGTGTCGGCTGCTGCCTAAAATTATGGAAAGTTCTCTACTTTTACTACATTGTGCAATTCACGTTTCCAACTAATTTAATTTTGTAAATTACTTAAAATATTTCTCTAACTCTAAAATTACCTTATAGTGAGCCCGACGACGTTCATGAGGTTGAATCTGCAGTAGAGTTACGTATGCAGGGAAAGTCCATCCTCCTTTCTTTTTTGTGGAGATTCTGTCTGTGACAATCTCACTGAAATTTGGAAGCCTGTGAAACATTTCCTTTCCATAGATGGCAAGGCAAGAACAGACAGCCTATCCTCATCTGTGGTTCATCCAAGGAACGTTTTGATCAGCGACAAAAATCTGCTTCACAGTTGATGCTGGAATAGTATCTAATAATTTCAACAGTTTCATAACATCACGATAAGGTTCTCGCAGTTTGTTTTTGTAAACAACTTCACAATAGATAATATACTTTCCCAATCTTGAAAATCATTTCGAGAATAAATTATATTTAGATCTGTTTTTAAGTCAACTATATTTAAAAATGTGTAGTTCTACACAACAGCAGAAAGAATTTTTCAAGAATTTATTTTTCAGTGAAGGGAAGAAGTGCTGGTCAAGTAAATCAGAGAAAAGTATGTGGCTGGAGAACTGAAGCTCTGTTTGCTCTGCTCAATCGTTACGTCACATACTTCCTTTGCTTCTATATTCGTTGTTATATTATGAACGTTGCCTCCGATTTTAAATATTCCATATTCGAATGAAACTATTACTTACTTTACTGAAACAGATTAGCGATGCAATGGCTGTACAAGGTAGTCGCATGGGCCATTACCCCCGGTAGCTCAGTGGTCAGCGCGACAGAATGTCCATCCTAAGGGCCCGGGTTCGATTCCCTGCTGAGTCGGAGATTTTTCGCATCTCAGGGCCTGGCGTGTTGTCCTAATCATCATCATTTCATCCCCAATCGGCAAACGGTCTACCAGACGGGTGGCCCTAGTCACACGACATTTATTTACCAAAAGGAAAATTTTGGCTGTTGCAGTCCACAGATTGCTGATATCTTCAGTGTGTTGAAGAGATTCGAGCATGGCCTCTTAATGCTCATGAAGTGTGAGGACTATTCTCTCCTTGACGGTCTCTTCGTTCCACACTTTTGGCTATAACAGTCACTGCTTAAGGAGAATGGGAGAAGAGTATCGGTACCCCTGCAATAAGAACTGAAAAACGGTTTTTACTTTCCGATATTCACTTGTCACCGGGGCAAGAATTGAGTTCAACTGGTGTGCATAGCAATGCACATAATAAGCGAAATGAAACTCTTCTCATACAATTATTTCGATGCCTGCATTTTGGCCGTGCATGACGCAAGCATCATCATAACTTTAAGATGGTAGTTTTTCTTTTTGTTCTTGGAAAATTTTCTCGAAAACATTTTTAAGAAAACTGTTAAGAAGGAAGAATCGTCATCAGATTGATTTGAAGACGTTTAAATCTTTCAGCCGGTAGATAGTGGCTAACGAAATGCTACTACCAACTAAAATTTGCAAGATACATTAGAAGTTTCATCTGCTATCACAGACACAAAATCTACCTTAGCTATTCCTTCATTAATTTCCTCATTAAACACATACAATATACATTCTAGTGAACCATTTCGTATATCCTTCGATGTGCTCTTAAAGAATGTGGAATTGTGCATGTCCTGTTTTATAACCGCAGCTAAAGTTGAAGTGAAATTTACTATCCATCTGAATATTCCAAGATTGTTAATTTCACTGTCTCATCATGTCCACGTGGGTCAAGTTCAAACTCATAACAGAACTTAAAACAGTCTCATATTTTGGAAAGAACGTAATGGATTTCCTTCATGTATTCGTTCTGTCGTCCTGTAGCCCGGCTGGAAGCCAAGCTAAGCTGTTGAGTAATTACTATTTCCCCAGGGATTGGCAGGTCTAAATAAGCGGTCTTACGTGCAATAGATTTCTTGTGCCTCTTAACCACCTGTTTCAGATGACACATTTCTGATGCTCCAGTGCACGTCCAGCATGCATCTTTAGTCTTCGCAAACAGCAAGCGCGGGAAACAAAACAGAGTATGTATTGAAATGCAGCTGCAAATGCAAATATTTCTTTTTGAGGTATTTACATAAAAGGCTTTCAAAGTGTCTTACTTCGGCTTGTTAGCGCTTGTTTCAACTCGAGATGAGGCGCTGGCATCCCAAGTTTCTGTATTTAGCTTTAAGCTGAGAACTTTATTTCTAATATATATTGAATGCTGTTCCTTCTTCTTTGGAAACAAACTCGAAGTACAGATAAATGCGCATATGAATACTAAAGCGCTATAAATAACTGAATACACTGTTAAGCGATTGTAAGAAAATCACTCCATTACAATGAAGACACACGTGCTAGCTGGTTCCTTGCGGGCCGCAGCCTTACAGTTCACATCAGTTTGTGCGTTTTCGTCAGAGTCCCACTCGCATTTCGGCAGGTCCTTCCACCAACGCAAATGCACCTGTTAGTAGCATCATTTCCTTTTGGCCCTCCTTGCCGAGGAAACACCCATAAGCTTACTCATGAAGGTGCAGAAGAGAAATTGAACCTCGGCAGTGTCTGGACACACTATGGTCCATATGCGTGCTACCTGAACATCTTAATGGCTTTTGCATACGATAAAACACTTTGAAAATTTAGATAAAATTATCTGATACAAGGAACGAACAATGATTGTTTAAATATACACAATCATAATTTGCACAATGCACAATCAACTTTTTCCAGGGGGTCCACTCACCTATTATACACACAGGACGCACCACCACTGCTTAGGGGTGTGTTATTTTCTTCTTATGACCTTAATTATACCTTGACATAAATGCACATTTAATCTACGTTCTCTGTTTTATATAAACGTTGCAGTTGTCTTTATGAATATATTGAGTGGAGATTTTTGATATGACGATAAGACAATATAAATTGTTTCCGAGGTGCATCCTGTAAATAACTTTCAGATAGCCACGCAAGAAACATTAAATATGTTGCATTTCACGTGATTTGTGTGTTGTGAAAGACGGAAAGACTACTAAAATTAATGAGGATTGATTATCTACGTGAAACATTTTTCTGAAAGTGTGGCACAATTTCACTTCTTGGAAGTTAAAACTGCTCTATTTTTAATCACATAGCAATTTATGTGATGAAACGTTATAAATAATTACTATTAGTAGGCAAGGTGAACAGTGATAGCAACAACATATTCTCTACAGAGTGAGTAGTGACAACAACAACATAGTCTCTGCATAAAATAACGCAATGACTGTAAACAGTTTACAGAAAACCACCATAATGAAAAAATACCACAACAAATTTAAGCAAACAGTAGAATGTTCTGTGAGGACTAATATCCAGTTTTGTAAGTTGATATCATCTCTCTCAGCACTAGAGTAGAACTGTCTGTAAAGTGAAAATAGTGAACTATGCACGTCCCCAATATAGAACCGGAATAGTCATGTGACTGTGGTGTCCAAATCATTTTCGTTGTTTCCTGGACTCACAACTGGCTAATATGATAGAGGTACTGATTCCTATGACGTGCAGAATGATTATGCCCTATAAATCAGTAGTTTACTTTTGCTAAGAATGAAGGAAAGCTGAAAATAAGATACCAGAAAATAAAAGCGAATTTCGCCTCCAACAATGTATTGTTTTCATACGAAGAAATTTTCACCTACAGAAACACGTGTGCGTTCTCATGTTAAAGCTAGAAAAGGAAATGTGATCTTGCAACGTTAGTCACTGAAACATGTTACCAAACAAATGTATACGCGATGTTTCATTACTCTAATTATATTTGTATGTTGCGATTTTCTTTTCAGTCAGTATATAGTGACTGAATAATAAATTCAAACACCAAAAAATTAGGAGTGTACAGCAATGAAATTTCAGGAATATACTTGTTTCGTAACATATCTGAGTGATTAACAATGTAAGATCATAGCTTAACGTAAGTGCGAGATAAGCCATTGCAAATTTTGAATGCTGGTAGATTAATAACCGGTCTCACCGCTAGAATGTTGAATACAAACATGCCAAGGGGCATGCATTGCCTTCGACATGTGATGGATGTTAGTTTGTGGGATGGAGTTCCATGCCAGTTCCAGTTGGTCGCTCAATACAGAGATGGTTAATGCTGTTTGTGAAATACGCTGGAGTTATCGTCCAGTGATGTCCCATTTGTGCTTAGTTGGACACAGATGTGATGACCGAGCATGACGAGGCAACATATCGACACTCTGCAGGGAAGCGAAACGTGGATGAGAGCTATCTTGTTACAAAACACCCCCTGGAATGCTATCCATGAATGGCAGCACAACAGGTCGAATCACGAGATTGACGTCATAGAGCGCTCTTACACGAGTGGTGCAAAATTTGAATAGACATCATCTTTCACATGTAGAAACACGTCTACCTACTTTCGACTTTCGTTTATGTAGGAAAGCTTCTTCTTGCTGACGCGATTTTCTTTCCGTCGATGAGCAGCAGTTGGCGCCACAGTGGCACAACACACTGTTACAAATAGGTTACTTCAAGGACAGCGCCGAGCCAGATCCGCTGTAGCGTGCATTCCATTAATCCCAAACCACTGCAATTTGCGACTTCAGTAGCATCAAGAGAAAACTCATTGGAGGTCTGTTGTGTTTTCTGATGAAGATTTTTTCTTCCCTGGTAGCCACGCGTTGGTTAGAAGGAAGCCAGTTGATGGTCTGCAGTCAACCTATCTGCATTCAAGAGAAAGTGGACCTACATCTGGAGTTATGGTTTGGAGTGTGATTTCGTTTGACAGCAGGAGCACTCTCTTGGTTATCCCATGCACCCTGACTGAAAATTTGTAAGTCGGTCTGGTGACTCGACATGTTGTGTCACCATTCGTGAACAGCATACCAGGCTGTGTTTTCTAACATAATATCCCTCACCCACATACAGCTGATGTACCCTACTGAGTGTCTACATTTTGCCTTGGCCAGCTCTATCAGCGTATCTGTCTCCCGTTATGCACATATGGGGTGTCATTGGATGACATCTCCAGCACAGTCCACAAACAGCATTAACCACCCTTGTTTTGACAAGTACAGCAGGCTTCGAACTCCATCCCACAAACTGACATCCATTACCTCAACAAAACAATGTACGCACATTTTCATGCTTGCATTCGAAATTCTAGTGGCTGGACCGGTGATTAACGTACCAGCATTCCACATTTGCAGTGGTGTTTGTCGCACTTACATTAACCTCTGATCTTACAAAGTCAATGACTTAAATCTATTACCTGGAAAAATATTTCCCTTTTAGTGTGTTAAACAGAGCATCACCTTGCCCGGGAATGACCTTCAGAGGAAGAGTGAAGGGGTGTTGTTAGGTGCTTAGTAGAAAATGAGCCTATGTCCTGTAACAATGTGTTTACAAGTGAAGTCATTTTCATGTATTTGATAAGAATGTGAAGCTGTGATATACAGGAAATCAGCAATCTATGCTTGCCCATTATTTTTATCAATTCTTCCATATTCATTTTTGTCTTCATTACTGTTTAGTTTACATTAATATTTTATATTCTACCAAATTTATTTAGCGAATTTTGTGAGCAAGTGTCCCTAGATTACATAATATGTGTTAAGAGAAACAAATTGAAACGCTTGAATAAACGTACAGCAAAAGCTACTTATCCCTGGACAGATACAGACTGTTGAGAAAAAAAAACTATCCACTAATTCAGGTGTTGATAATATGCATCAAAACAAGACAAAAATGTCCAATGACCGAGGGCCCTACAAGGCATATATTCGGGGCATATGACACATGAACACATGTTAACAAGAGAAGCTCCTACGATGTCATCTGTCGCAATGTATTACTTGTCCTACTAAAGATGACTACCCAACAATTCACATTAATTTATGTTCATGTACATTTCTCCTAACTCTGAGTGTATAACATGTCGTTTTACTACTTACATGTTGCAGTTGAAGTACATGTTATTGCTATGTTTGTGGTGAGGTACATGTTTCCTTTCCTGCAGATATTCAGATGCGACATAGTAATGGGGACCTTTTATTCTATAAGGGAAATGTTAGACATGATCTACTGCTGTGCTGTAGCAGATGGAGGTAATCTGAGAGTCCGTGACCTGTACAATGAATGATTTCCAGCATGCTGGGTACCATCAGTTACGCAGTTCAGCCGATTGTTCCAGTGTTTTGGGGAAACAGGTTCTGTAGCACCCCAACAATGTAGTTGAAGGCATCGTTCAATTAGCATGCCTAAAATCTAAGAGTGTTCTAGGTGCAGTAGATGACAATCCTGGGACCAGGTTGCCAAAAACCGCACCAGCCAGTCATACTATGGTCTGGGCAGTACTCCATGACCTACTGTTGTATCCATACCATGGTCAGTGCTTCCAGGCCCATAGGACACAAGACCATCCTGATGGTGTGCAGCTAAGCCAATAGTTCTTGTGCCAAAGGGTGACCTTCAATTTGCCTCCAAGATTTTCTTTACTGATGAGGCAGGTTTTACTTGAGATGGCATTGTAAATTTCCTTAATCAGCATGTATGGGCCAATGAAAATCCCTGTGTGGTTCAAGAAACAAGGCGTCATGATCAATTTTTCATCAGTGTATGGGTAGGTCTTCATGGTGATAGATTGCTGGGGCCATATGTGCTACAACAGAGATTAACTGGGGCTCATTATCAGTGTTTTCTTAAGAACATACTGCCCATCTTGCTGGAGAATGTTCCATGTCAGGGGAGACTACATGTGTGATTCATGCGTGTTGGCACACCAGTACACTTTCTCTCCACTTTGTGTTAGCATATTGAGGACATTTGAAAACTGATAGAATGTTTGGTTGGCTGCATAGGTTCATTCCCCTGAACTAAATCCTGTATAATTCTGGTTGTAGGGACTCATAACAAGACTCATCTTCTTCCCATCAGCTACGAATTTCTCTGTAGTGGTATTTATTAATGACATTGCCTGCAGACGTTCACTTGCACTGAACTTCGCAATTCTGCGAATTCGTTTTTCGTGTAATTTGCTGAACCTGTTTAACCATGTTGAAGAAGCGTGGAAATCAGTCACGTTGATGCAAATTGCTATTCAGAGCGTCCAGTGTTGTAGATCTGGCTCGTTACCAGTACACTGACTCATGGTCAGTTCGCTGCCAGTTTCATTTTGGCGCATTTTTTCTACTTCCTGTAAACCATTCTTCATTTTATATTGTTCATATCAGACCATAGGAAACGAAAACGGCTTTGTACACGGCTTAACTTCAAGCCGTTTCTCCCTCCTTTATTTAACAAAACACTTTACAGCCTTTTCTTAGTCACTGAAAACTAGTACTGTACTTGTCTTTGGGCTGTAACGTTCTGTACTTTCGATCTGAAATTTAACTAGCCCACCTGTCGAATCACCATTCACTGAAACGTAAGAGATTTTCTATTTTTTCTAATGTTTCTACAATATCTAACAAAATGTCGATATCGTTCGAATGAATGACCAAGATATTAATTAATAAATAACACATGTCTATGTCTTTACGAAGCTAGGGAGTCTTCATATTTCATCTTGGCAAGGTTGAAAACGTTAACTGGATTTAACATTACTGTGCAACTCTGGAACCTGCAGAAAGGCATATGACATTAGCAAGCATGTTGTTGTTGTTGTTGTGGTCTTCAGTCCTGAGACTGGTTTGATGCAGCTCTCCATGCTACTCTATCCTGTGCAAGCTTCTTCACCTCCCAGTACCTACCGCAGCCTACATCCTTCTGAATCTGCTTAGTGTATTCATCTCTTGCCCTCCCTCTGCGATTTTTACCCTCCACGCTGCCCTCCAATTCTAAATTGGTGATCCCTTCATGCCTCAGAACATGTCCTACCAACCGAACCATTCTTCTAGTCAAGTTGTGCCACAAACTCCTCTTCTCCTCAACCTGTTCAGTACCTCCTCATTAGTTATGTGATCTACTCATCTATTCTACAGTATTCTTCTGTAGCACCACATTTCGAAAGCTTCTATTCTCTTCTTGTCTAAACTATTTATCGTCCATGTTTCACTTCCATACATGGCTACACTCCATACAAATACTTTCTGAAACTACTTCCTGACAATTAAGTCTATACTCGATGTTAACAAATTTCTCTTCTTCAGAAACGCTTTCCTTCCCATTGCCAGTCTACATTTTATGTCCTCTCTACTTCGACCATCATCAGTTATTTTGCTCCCATAATCTAATTCCCTCAGCGTCACCCGACTTAATTCGACTGCATTCCATTATCCTCGTTTTGCTTTTGTTGATGTTCATCTTATATCCTCCATTCCGTTCAACTGCTCTTCCAAGTCCTTTGCTGTCTCTGACAGAATTACAATGTCATCGGCAAACTTTAAGGTTTTTATTTCTTCTCCGTGGGTTTTAATACCTACTCCGAATTTTTCTTTTGTTTCCTTTACTGCTTGCTCAATGTACAGATTGAACAACATCGGGGAGAGGCTAAAACCCTGTCTCACTCCCTTCCCAACCACTGCTTCCCTTTCATGTCCCTCGACTCTTATAACTGCCATCTGGTTTCTATACAAATTGTAAATAGCCTTTCACTCCCTGTATTTTACCCCTGTCACCTTTCGAATTTGAAAGAGAGTATTCCAGTCAACATTGTCAAAAGCTTTCTCTAAGTCTATAAATGGTAGAAATGTAGATTTGCCTTTTCTTAATCTAGCTTCTAAAATAAGTCGCAGGGTTAGCATTGCCTCACGTGTTCCCATATTTCTACGGAATCCAAATTGATCTTCTCCGAGGTCAGCTTCTACTAGTTTTTCCATTCGTCTGTAAAGAATTCGCGTCAGTATTTTGCAGCTGTGACTTATTAAACTGATAGTTCGGTAATTTTCACATCTGTCAACACTTGCTTTCTTTGGGATTGGAATTATTATATTCTTCTTGAAGTCTGAGGTTATTTCGCCTGTCTCATACATTTTGCTCACCAGATGGTAGAGTTTTGTCAGGACTGGCTCTCCCAAGGCTGTCAGTAGTTCGAATCGAATGTTGTCTACTCCCGGGGCCTTGTTTCGACTTAGTTCTTTCAGTGCTCTATCAAACTCTTCACGCAGTATCATATCTCCCATTTCATCTTCATCTACACTCTCTTCCATTTCTATAACATTGCCCTCAAGTACATCGCTCTTGTATAGACCCTCTATATACTCCTTCCACCTTTCTGCTTTCCCCTCTTTGCTTAGAACCGGGTTTCCATCTCAGCTCTTGATATTCATACAAGTGGTTCTTTTTTCTCCAAAGGTCACTTCATGCCCACCCTGTGTTGGTGTTAACGGTAGGTAGTATTATAAAACCATATGAACACTGTCGTCATTATTGTTTTATACATTGTTTCTTAATTTCTGTGGAGCAAATTTTTTACTACATTTGACACCACGGTAACTAAATTGCCATGTAGGCTGGTGCAAATAATTTTCTATGAGTGCGAATTTTTTTTTACGACAGCTTTCGTGAGCGTGTACAACACATAGCGTTGCACTGATAGTTTTATATTAAATGTGTCTGCAGTGATCTTTCTGTTACTGCACAGCACACCTGACGATTATCAGTAACTTAGAATCACTTACAAAACATGAATTATTTTATAAGTAGCTCTTGGCAATTTGTAAAAATATACTCTGCTTAGCATGGTGCGGCATGGCATGAAGTGGCGTGGCGTGAAAATGATTAAAAGATCGGTTTGAAACTGACGTAAAGCTCATGACATTGTCCAACAATATAGTGGATCTTTGCATGCGGCAGTGATTTACCAACTGTTTAAAAATCTTTAAAGCAGATCTTATGATCGGTACTCTCCCATATTCTTCATATACGATTAATGACATCAAGATTCGGAGAAGGCCCATCAGTTTCTTAAAGCAGCACGACACACTTCACTAAAAACATACAAAAAAACTACTTTGAATAGTTTCTGAACACTGCCACAGTCAGCGTATAAAGCATTGGGAAGTTTTCTTCACTGTACACATTGTATAGAAATACAGTGAGACAGTAAAAGCATTTGTACCAGTGTCCTGCATGTGCAGTATTTCCTATAGTTGAAACCGCGAACTGTTTTACATAAAATATCATATACGAAAAGTTTTTGAAAAATAAATTCATAAGAAATTAGCAGCGTGTGTAAATAACGAGGTTACATGTTCCATTTTATATAGAAGCAACTCCTTATGAGACTGAATTACTAATATTAAATATTAAATCAGATTTCATTTCTCATTTCCAAACACATGGAAATGCCAGTACTCATAATAAATTAAAATGTTGAATGAAGTATGCAAACTGTCTGACTGTTGATTAAAAAATTAGATATATTTATTAGATTTCTATTTATTCATAATTTCTAGAAATCAACAAGCATTTTTTATTCGATACTTCGTTTTTGGTCTTAAGTCTTAATTTACTATAAAGACTCGCTTTTTCGGGTGATTGGTGATGCAAAAGATTTTATTTTAATCAAAAACTATGATTCAGTTTTGTCTATTAATTTTCTGTTTGATAATAATTACGAAATTCAAACGAAAGTTGAAAACGTTGCATCTAGTGAGAATAGAAAATTTGACCACGTGATTCTAAGATTAGAACGCTTTACATGTCGACATTGGCCTTTTTTAACTAATGTCTTTTATTGTTCGGAAATTTAATTTAATTGTAACATTTTATTAATGTTGATCAAAATCTTGATCAGTATCAAGCACCCTTCAAATTACGCCAATGTACATTTTGCATCAACAAAAATGTTGTCAGACGGTCCATAAGTGAAACTTATCAATATACCGTAGTATTACGCGCAACTGAGGAGGACAGGACCACAAAAATATAGTTCGCTGGCATTTTTCATAATAAAATTCAGTCGTCAATTGCAAATGTATGTATTCTTTATGCTTTACCGGTTTCGACAAATCTTCAGAAGTTTAGTATTGGTTTATCAGATGTGAATATCTTCTTCATAGAAGCGTAATCCCGTGGTATGTGCAGAAAATTACATATTGCTTGTGGTTATTGTAAACACAGCTTGACAGTTTACAGTAACTAAATTAGATGTACGTGCATGTCAAGCTGTTGTTGAAAGGAGTAAAGCATAATAAAAATATATTTGCAACTGACGACTGAATTTTCTTCTGAAAAATTTATACTACAGTTGCTGAAAATTGCACCCACGAATGAAATAATTTTCTGGCAACTGTGCTGGAGCAAGCTCGAAACCCTATATAGTTTGTACACGGAAACGTTGGGAAATTTTCAGAAATTTTTTGGGGCGTTTTTTGAAAATACTTCGTACTGGCCTAGGAAGTTGATATCCAAGCGCTGACCTTTAAGTAAGAAGAAATTCGGAGATGGCGATTTCGTAAGTTTCCGTAGTGCAGTAGAATAATGTAACAGAAATCTGCGGAACATACATACAGTGTCACTCGAGAACACCCGTGATTTCTGTGACGCGGTGGCTGCACAGTGCCATTTCTTCAGCTCCGTGATGGTCAAGAGTTTACCCAAGAGTGTTCCCCGCGGCCGTGGGAGTTTGTCCGCTGCGCATGACCGACCACGACTCCACTGGGGCCTGGAACCGGGCGGTTAGGCTGCCCGCGGCGCAGCGCGCGACGGGCTGAGCCGCTCCGTGCTGGGTACACACGCGGCTGGCGGCGGCTGGCGGCCGTGTTTGTAGCTACAGCCTCAGTGCAAGCAGACTCTGCCACCTGGCTTCCAGAAACTGCGTCGCCTACTCGGCAGCACACACGTGAATCGCCCGCACCCCTGTGTAAAGCGTGCCATCTGAGTACATTACCCAGTGTATGCTGTGGTGTTTCTGCACACATCCCATCATCAGGAGAGGGAACAGGAATTGACAAGCTTAACGTCAGTGGACATTTCACGATCATCTTTGAATACAGAAACTCATCGTACAACCTTCTTCTTTATTCAGTCACTGCCTTTTAGAGTTACGGAAATTACACTGGGGTGACAAAACGTCATTGGGTGCGATAAGCACACGTACAGAGGGCGGCAGTGTCGCGTGCACAAAGTACAAAAGGGTAGCGCAGAGGCGAAGCTGTCATTTGTACACATGCGATTCATGTGAAAAGGTTTTCGTCATGATTGTGGCCGCACGACGGGAATTAACAGACTTTGAACGAGGAATGGTTGTTGCAGCTAGGCGCATGGGACATTTCGTTTCGGAAATCGTTAGTGAATTCAATATTCCGCGGTCCACAGTATCGAGAGTGGCCAAGAGTACCAAATTTCAGCCCGCATCTCGTGGTCGTGCGGTAGCGTTCTCGCTTCCCACGCCCGGGTTCCCGAGTTCGATTCCCGGCGGGGTCAGGGATTTTCTCTGCCTCGTGATGGCTGGGTGTTGTGTGATGTCCTTAGGTTAGTTAAATTTAAGTAGTTCGAGGTTCTAGGGTACTGATGACCATAGATGTTAAGTCCCATAGTGCTCAGAGCCATTTGAACCAATTTTGAACCAAATTTCACGCATTACCTCTCACCACGGACAGCGCAGTGGTCGACGGCCTTCACCTAACGACTGGGAGGAGTGACACTGGCATAGAGTTGTCAGTGCTTACAGAAAGAAACACTGCGTGAAATAACTGCATAAATCAATGTGTGACGTGCAACGAACGTATCCGTTAGTGAAATGCGGTGAAATTTGTCGTTAGTGTGTCATGGCAGTAGACCTCTGAAACGAGGGCCTTTGCTAATAGCACGACATCGTCTGCAGTGCCTCTCCTTGACTCTTGACCATTTGAGTTGAGCTCTAGACGACTGGAAAACAGTGGCCTGGTCATATATTCTAGGTTTTAGTTGGTAAAAGCTGTTCGTTGGGTTCGAGTGAGGCGCAGACCCCACAAAGCAGCGGATCCAAGTTGTAAACAGGGCACTGTGCAGGCTGGAGGTGGATCCAAATTGGTGTGGGCTGTGTTTACGGGGTCTGGACTAGGTCCTCTGGACTTTCGGCTACTTGGAGACCATTTGCAGCTATTCATGGACGTCATGTTCCCAAATGACGATGGAATTTTTCATGCATAACATCACGCATGACATTGGCCACAGTTGTTTGAAATTAGTTTGAAGAAGATTCTGCCGGTCGCTGTGGCCGAGCGATTCAAGGCGCTGTAGGCCGGTACCACGCTGCTGCTACGGTCGCAGGTTCGAATCTTGCCTCGGGCATGGATGTGTGAAATGTCCTTAGGTTAGTTAGGTTTAAGTAGTTCTAAGTCTAGGGGACTGATGACCTCAGATGTTTGGTCCCATAGTGCTTAGAGTAATTTGAACCATTTGTAGAACATTTCCCCACTATAATAGTGGGGAAATTGATGATCTAACTTGGAGTGAAGTGGAAGAAGCCATAAAGAGGATGATAGGGGGCAAGGCACCAGGTTGGGATGAAGTAACAGTGGATATGATACGAGCAGCAGGAGAAGTAGGAACCCAGTGGCTATACAGAGTGCTGAGGGTGGTGTGGAAGGAGAACAGAATTCCTGAGGATTGGAAGAAAGGAATTATAGTCCCGATCTTCAAGAAAGGGGATAAAAGGAGATGTGAGAACTACAGAGGAATCACCCAGCTATGCCACTGTGGAAAAATCTATGAAAAGATCCTGGAGAGGAGAATAAGAAGCAGTATTGAAAGTAGACTGCAAGAGGAGCAGTACGGTTTCAGACCGGGAAGATCAACAACGGACCTCATATTTGCGGTAAGGCAACTGCAGGAAAGGCACTATGAGTACGGGAAGGACTTAATCATGGCCTTTTTGGATATTGAGAAGGCGTATGACAGTATCTGTAGGGACGAGCTCTGGGATGTGCTGAACGCAAAAGGGATAGATGAAGAGATAACACGAAAAGTCAGAAAAATGTATGAGGGAAGTGAGAGTTCAAGCTGGAAAATGGACTGCGACAGGGAAGTGCACTTTCGCCTTTATTGTTTATTATTGTTATGGATGAAATCCTACAGCAAGTATCAGATGCAATTGGATATCATAAAATGAAAGCAGTGCTTTTTGCCGATGACCTGATGTTATGGGGAAATTGCGAGAAGGAGGTGCAAGAGCAGTTAGATGCATGGGAGGCAATGGCAGCACAATATGGAATGCATTTCTCTGCAAAGAAAAGTGAAATAATCGTCACAACAAGGAAGAAGAATAGGCCAAATGTGGATATAACTTGTGGAGGGGAAAAACTACAAGTGGTAGAGAACTTCAAGTACCTGGGAACCGTGATTGAAAGTAAGGGGGGAAACGCAATGGAAATAAATGAAAAGTGCAGAAAAGCAGGGCAGTTCTACAAATGCATTAGGGGGCTTATTTGGAGCAAGGAGGTGCCACAGAAATCCAAGGGAATTATATACCGAACCTACTTTGTCCCCATATTGGCATACGGAAGTGAGACATGGGTAATGCACAAAAGCGACAAAAGTAGAATACAGGCTAGTGAAATGAAGTTCCAGAGGAGCAGGTTGGGTGTAACAAGACGAGACAGATTGCGAAATGTGTATGTGAGGGAAAGACTAAAGGAGGAACCAGTACAGGACAGGATAGAAAAATGAAGACTGCAATGGTATGGACACTTGAAGAGAATTGATGAGGGAAGAATTCCAAAGAGGATGTTTGATCTGCAACTGGAGGAGAAGAGGCCCAGAGGAAGACCAAGAGATAGATGGGTGAAGGGAGTGAAGGAATGTGTGTTGAGAAGAGGAGAGAACTGGACGAAGGTGGAAGAGGGGGAATGGTGGAAAGACAGAACACGATGGAGAGGCTTGTGTTCCCGACAGACCCAGCCAGTGGCTGGAAACTGTCCAAGATGATGATGATGATGTAGAACATTCTGGACAATTCGAGAGAGTGGTTTGGCCTCCCAGCACCCAGATCGCAGAGATGAATAACATTTAACATTTATGGAACATAATCGGGAGGTCAGTTCACGCAGAACACCCTGCACCACCAACACTTTCATGATTATGGACGGCAATAGACGCAGCGTTTCTCAATATTTTTGCAGAGCTTTCAATGACCAATCTGAGTCCATACCACGTCGACCTGCTGCACTATGGGGGACAACGGACCTCCGACACGATATTAAGAGGTACCCATGACTTTTGTATTAGTTGTTTTAAGCTGTTTTTATTAAACGACCATCACAACTACGACTAGAAAACGTCGCGATATGCCGTGTGTCTCTCCTAAGATTCGTCAGCCAAATTTTTTCCGATGTTTCAGCACGTATTAGCAATTCCGACTCTGCAATGTGCACCTGCAGTGAGTCCGAACAAATACTGCTCATCATGTCTTTCATGCGACGTCCAGTGTCACCGGAAAGTGTTGGTCTGTTCATCGTTGCAAATCAAAATGATTTTTGGTACAACGGAAACCAGACAAAGTTACAAATTTCACTTTTTTACTTACATGATGACTAGTGTCTAGCCGGGACCTGTTTTCAAAACATCCAGATAGCCAAAAACGTTGTCATAAATATATATCATGAAGTGAAAATGAACAGTTACAATAAATGTTAATGTGACTAGCGTTCAAGCTTCATAATCAGTGGATCCCGGGTATATTTTTTCAACACTAGTCATGTTATTTGATGTATATATATGATGAAAAGACACATTTACTGGCATGAAATATTCTTGAATTTCCAGTGTTATTTGGCTGTGTACTTATTTCGGAATAAATATTGCATTTATATCAACAAGGGGACGACCAAATTCATAAAGCTCTCCTGAAAATGTGTGCCCGTCGTTATTTCCCAAATCCCACATGTTTTCAGTCGGGTACGGCACTACGAACTGCTTTGCATCTTTACGCTTCCATCTACAGACACAGGTTTCAAGGACGAGAGACGTGGTTAGGAGCGCCAACTCAAACACTGATAAATAAACGCCTAATTAATTTTATAATACAACGAACTGCAAAATGCAAGATTAGGACAGTAATGTACAATTAATCATCGATTGTGCTTTTGACAGTAAAAGTTGCAGGATGATTTTTTTCGTGCAGACACGAAAAACATAAATTAAAACAGCAAATACTATATCTAATGAATGCTCTTTTCCCGAATTCATAAGGTATCTTCACAGCTTCTGAGAAAAAAAAACCATCTAGTAGTCTTTTGGAAAATATCTCTTTCTTCCGACTGTTGCAAACCATAAGTAACCCAGCATTTTCGTAAATGTTAATTGCCGATGTACAGACGAATGAATTTCTACAACATCTTCACGAGAAGTAATTTTTCGTTGGTTGTCAATCAAATATGAAGAAGTCTGAAGGCGCTCGATAAAGTTTACTTGTTGTAATCATAAAAGTTAGTACTCAACCAAATAACATTGTTAATTTAGCAAAAGTTCATCCAAAACCACGTTTCTTTTCATCATAGGCCGGCCGCAGTGGCCGAGCAGTTCTAGGCGCTTCAGTCTGGAACCGCGCGACCCCTACGGTCGCCGGTTCGGATCCTGCCTCGGGCATGGATGTGTATGATGTCCTAAGGTTGGTTAGGTTTACGTAGTTCTAAGTTCTAGGGGACTGATAACCTCAGATGTTAAGTCTCATAGTGCTCAGAGCCATATGAACCATTTTCTTCATCATATTCCTTTAAATGGTGATATTCGTAATAATATGATTAATGTTGACAAAAATATAAATGAAAAACAGAAAACGGAAAAAGGTGAGCAGGACTCGATCCAGCGATTCACCTATTTTGAAGCTTTCCTTTTTTATTTTTTTCCCGTCGTCGTATTCGTCATTTCGTCTGGGCGGGCGCCACATTCACCCATTAAAGTTCGTCGTTGAGTATTTCACTCTGTTTTTTTAAATTTTTTTTTATTACAGAAGGCCTCAGCCCTCCGAACGGACACGCTGGGCTGCGTGTCGGCGCTTGAACGTTAAGCACAAGACATCCACCAGCTCGGGCTCACTATCGCAACCGTCGGTAAAACTTCTGTTGTGATTTTCTCGAAGTCACCTCTCTACTATTTGCATATTATGTTGTACTAATAGACTGCTAAAAATGTACAAAGTTTGAAGTCAATCCGTTGTGTGACCGTCGTGACCTTCCTTTGTTAGTAAATTGCTGGCCATTGTCGATATTTTAGAGCGTGATCACCCTGAATCAACGATCTTTTCTTCTCCTATAGTATTCTAGAATGATATACGTTTAACCATTCGAACACCTGTTATACATTGCACCACAACGCTGTTGGCACACGTTACCACAGGCTTGAAAGCTAATGAACAAACACTGTGTGTGTGTGTGTGTGTGTGTGTGTGTATGTGTGTGTGTGTGTGTCATAGAGAGTGAGAGAGACAGGGAGGGAGTAGGAGAAGGTGGCTCTATATGGGTGACACCTTCGGACCTAGTTATTTGTCGTCCACGCCGAGCAGATTCATCGCGTTCTGTGGTCCGGAGAAAGAATGACACGAGGTGGAGAGTAGGTGACCGCTTTACGCTTAAATCTGACGGGCTCCACCCTACGTCTCTGTGTCGTATCATTCGCCGCGGCAGGCAGGTTGACCAACCTGTGGAGTCAAACGACATCAAAAGATTAAATTCAGCGCCCGCGGTACTAGCCGAGCCCCAAAAACCGGCGTGTGCGACAGATGTGTCGCCGCCGATGTCACGGCGCAAATTGTCGTTTATTACTGTCACACACTGACAGCAAACACACCCGGTTCCCCGGGCACCACGCCGCGTATCTCCAGTACACATCGACTGTCGAAATGCCGCAGCTGTGTGCGGATAATGTCACTGTTGTGTTCGTTAGTTCAGCAAACCGCCGCTCGTTAGACGCTTGTTTCGCATTCGGTGAGCCATTGAAAATCACGCACGGCTATCCTTTGTTTCGTTGCTCATTTTCTGTGGGAATCTGCATCGCAAACAGCACCATATGCGGCTTTGTTTATCAGTGACTGACTACAAACAAAGTGCTCGCTGTTTTCGGTGATAAACATCCATTCCTCTCTTGATCGGAGGCGACATAATCATTAATCTTTCATCATAAATTTTCGAATCACGGAATTTGACGTACCTTAGATATTTGTGGGATTTGTTTTAATCTCTCTTTTGGCTCTAGCACTATGCGACTTAACTTTTGAGGTCATCAGTCGCCTAGAATTTAGAACTAATTAATCCTAACTAAACTAAGGACATCACACACATTCATGCCCGAGGCAGGATTCGAACCTGTGACCGTAGTGATCGCTCGGCTCCACACTGCAGTGCCTAGAGCCGCACGGCCAATCCGGCCGGCAATCTCTCTTTCCTTCTCTGAAAAAACATCCTATGTTATTATCTGACAATGAATATTGATCACAGGAATGAATGAATATTGATCACAGGAATGTATTACGTACTTTAGGTTTGTTAAATTGTCTTGACATCATCCTATAATGTTTTGAGTAATACATTGTTGAGCGTTACAGGTTTTGACTTTTCTCATATAACCAATCTCTCTCCATGTCCCTCTCCTATCTCTAACACTCTCTCTCTCTGTCTCTCTCTCTCTCTCTCTCTCTCTCTCTCTCTCTCTGTGTGTGTGTGTGTGTGTGTGTGTGTGTGTGTGTGTGTGTGTGTGTTGTGGGCCTAAATTTATATAAACCAAGTTGTTGTTATCCGCGCTAAGGATTTAGGTAGCCTGATGATCTATTACTGTCATTACAATGCAGACGTCATAGACAGACTATCCGACGTGGTTTAGGTCACTGAATTCGTATTCAAAGGATGAGGTCCAGATCCCCGTCATGCCATCCCAGTCATCAAGTGGTGCCTCCTAGGTGATTTCCCTGTCCACTCGTGTTACTTTCTGACATACTTGACCACTCTGGTGCTAAGATAAGATAAAGTTCATTATGACCTGATGAAACTACAGTAGTCTGGTCATAATTGTTAGGTTGTAACGTTACACGTATTTAGGCGAACTAATTGTCCGTCCAGTAAGAGTAAGAGGTGAATTTGCTCGTACAGTTGAATCCTAGCGGACCCAGGTCTCAGGAGCCGCCGTGGTAGTTCCGGCTTCCGCCTAGATGACGGGTACGAGAGTCCAGGTACAAAGACTAGCAGCGTCGCCGGATATGGGGAAAATACTGAGGTGGGAATTTGGTCTGCTGTTATTCGCTTGGCTACTGTGCAGTAGACGCTCCAAGATACGGCTGATTGTCAGAGAATCTTAAAGACGGTTTCTTACTGCTCTTTGAGAGTCTACAATATTTCACATCAGGTACTAAGTTCAGATAAATGAAACGTAGCAAATGACACAACAGTATTTCAATACCTTTAAAACTACAGAGTTAATATTTCACAGTGAATAAACTTTTACAAAATGATAGCATTGCACTATAGCTATCATTCCTGTCTGTTTTATTTATTGATTTATATCTCTTTTATTACGTAAATGTTTGTCAGAATATCGTGTTCTGAACATCTTCATAGAAACTCAACACAACATGAATAGTTCATAATTCGTCATATTTCTATACCAATTTCACAGTTTACTATTCTGCCAGTAACTTTATTTAAATGTTAATTGCAACTGCTATTAAAATACTTTGCTAATTTAAAAGAGATCAATCGCTCGCATTACCGAACACAGCAGCTGAAAAGAGAACTAAAAGACGCTTCTTTCAAGAAGGTACAAATAATTCTTTAAACAATACTTAAGGACAATGTGTTGTCATCTAACGTGAGCACACTTGCGCAAGAATGCGGTTTATTTATTTATGAAACAACTATTAAATATCCAGAATGAGATTTTCACTCTGCAGCGGAGTGTGCGCTGATATGAAACTTCCTGGCAGATTAAAACTGTGTGCCCGACCGAGACTCGAACTCGGGACCTTTGCCTTTCGCGGGCAAGTGCTCTCTGAGCTGCTGAATCACGACTCACGCCCGGTACTCACAGCTTTGCTTCTGCCAGTATCTCGTCTCCTACCTTCCAAACTTTGCAGAAGCTCTCCTGCGAACCTTGCAGAAGTAGCACTTGCCCGCGAAAGGCAAAGGTCCCGAGTTCGAGTCTCGGTCGGGCACACAGTTTTAATCTGCCAGGAAGTTTCATATCAGCGCACACTCCGCTGCAGAGTGAAAATCTCATTCTGGAAACCTCCCCTAGGCTGTGGCTAAGCCATGTCTCCGCAGTATCCTTTCTTTCAGGAGTGCTAGTTGTGCAAGGTTCGCAGGAGAGCTTCTGCAAAGTATGGAAGTACTGCCAGAAGTAAAGCTGTGAGTACCGGTAGTGAGTCGTGCTTCGGTAGCTCAGGTGGTAGAGCACTTGCCCGCGAAAGGCAAAGGTCCCGAGTTCGAGTCTCGGTCGGGCACACAGTTTTAATCTGCCGGGAAGTAACTATTAATTATATTTAATGTGCATGATGTGAGTGTAACTGAATGTTTGTGACTTTTTTTTAATTTAAGAATTTTTGTAATATATCATTTTAGTCCAGGAAGTGGTCAACTTGAATCATATCATGCGTGTATAGTTTAAATACAACGTATGTTTGTTGGGGATGTCCTTCAGCTTATGGAAAAGCAGATAGTAGCGCAACACTATGGGAGTCAAGTGGAGACTAGGACTTGAGCGAAGAGCTCAAGGGAGCGATTCTAGACACTTTGTGACGAGTTCTGGAAGAAAGCAGACCTCTCTGGAGTAAAGTGTGCGATTCAGTCATATAGGTGATTGTTTCTGGGCAGTGAACGGCCGATATTTATTATTCTGACTTTTGAAGGGACTTTATACTTCGAGAGGTTTCAATTTGCTCCAGAACAGCACTCCTACTTTTGCTGCTTAATGTACGGAACCGAGAATAGACAGAGTATGAGTTACTCTTCTTTGTATCGCGTGTGTTAATTTGTGAACCATGACGCCGAAATGTGAGCTGTTTTGAGCAGGTGAATCTTTCGTGTATTGTGGTCACGAAAGGGACTTAATTCTCGCTAGTCTTTGATGGCTATTTAGTCTGGGGGATATTGCTACCATTCTAGTACCGCTTTCAACGTAACTTTACCCCATTTGATAAGGGTATTTTCTGCCTCCATTTTAACTGAATATCGTTGCATCATCTCCCGTTGCTTTAAGATGTCCTTTCTTGAATAAACATTATTCAAAATATATCCCTGTCATCTGCATCAATAACATACGTTAGAATAGAGCCCCTTTCTTTAAATTATTGGTTTATCTTTTATATTCTTTTTATTTTATTAACCCCAAACTCTAGCCAATGCATAGACTATTTAACTGCGTGATGACGATTACATGTTATTACTTGCAGCGAATTAGATGCAAGGCATGAAAGAGGAGTGCGTGGATCGACGTTGTGACTACATCTGGCTAATCATTTTAAACATAGCCCCATTACATAAAGTGCGAGCAACCGCCGTTAAAGTCGCGACTGGTTTGCTCATATGGACTGCTGCTTGGAAAAACAACTACACCCTGCAGTAACCCTTAGGTACCATCGCATATTCCTTGATAACTGTGAAAGATGGTTGATCAGTGCTACAACGTATGAAATACTAGTTCACTTTGTTACAGCAATGATAAAGTGTTTTGCCTAACACTGAAGGGACAAAAGTCATCGGATAGCCATAGTCATGGGATAGCAATAGGCTCATATGAAGCTGGCGGTAGTATAGCGTATACTAGATGTGAAAGGGTAGTGCTTTGGCGGAGCAGTACTCAGGTGCTTCATGTGAAAATGTCTCCGATGTGATTGTGACCATAGGACGGAATTAACAGACTTAGAATGCGGAAAGGTATTTGGAGCTAGATATATTGGGACAATCCATTTCAGAAGTCGTTGGGGAATTCAGTATTCCGTGATCCATAGTGTGAAGAGTGCGCCGAGAATACCAATGATCAGGCATTACCTCTCACCACGGACGACATAGTTGCCATCGGCATTCACGTAACGACTGAGAGCAGCGGCGTTTGCGTAGAGTTGTCAGTGTTAAAAGACAAGCAACACTGGGAGAAATAAACGCAGATGTCTATGTTGGACGTACGATGAACTTATCCGTTAGGACAATGCGACGCCGGCCGGAGTGGCCAAGCGGTTCTAGGCGTTACAGTCTGGAACCGCGCGATCACTACGGTCGCAGGTTCGAATGCTGCCTCGGGCATGGATGTTTGTAATGCCCTTAGGTTAGTTAGGTTTAAGTAGTTCTCAGTTGTAGGGGACTGATGACCTCAGATGTTAAGTCCCATGATATTCAGAGCCATTCGAACTACTTTTAGACAATGTGACGAAATGTGGCATTAGTTGGCTGCGGCTGCAGATGACCGACACCAGTGCCTTTTGGTGACAGTACGACATCGCTTACAGCGTCTCTCCTGGGCTCACGACCAATCGTTGAACTAGGCACTGTGCAAGCTGGTCGTGGCTCCATAACGGTGTCAGCTGTGTTTACATCGAATTCACTGGGTCCTCTGGTGCAACTGAGACGTTTATTGACTGGAAGTGGTTATGTTCCTCTACTTGGAGATCATCTGCAACCATTCATGGACTTCATGTTCCCAAAAAACGATGCAAATGTTATGAATGACAGTGCATCAAGTCACTAGGCTACAATTGTTCTCGTCTTGTTTGAAGAAGATTCGACAGAAAGATTTGCCCATCCAGATCGCCCAACATGAACCCCACAGAATATTTATGCACATAATCAAGAGATAGTTCATGCATAAAATCCTGCACCGGCAACATTTTCACAATAATTCATGTCTATATAGTCTTTTGGCTCAGTATTTCTGCGTGGAATTTCTGAAGACTTGTTGAGTCCATACCACGTCCAGTTGCTGCACTAGGCAAGGGGTAAGACACTAATTAGGAGTTATTCCATGAATTTCGTCAGCTCAGTGTAAACAATCCATAGCCACTGGAAGTTTACGAATATTTACATTTCTCTTTGAATATTAATGGGGAATTTAATGCACACGTTCACTAAACTTTTCTCTTGAAGAGCGAAGTTCTCAGTGTTCAAAAGAACAGTTCCGTCTGAGACATGAATAATACATGCGCACTAACTAGTCATTGTTGCGTTATTCATCGGTCAGGAACTGAGAAGAGCGTCTCTCTGCTCAATTGTATCTTGGCCTTCGTGCTGTGGCGCAGTGGAGTTGGGAGAAACGGTATGGATGCGCCAGTGCCTCCTATATGTCGTTGATGAAAATGGTTCAAATGGCTCTGAGCACTATGGGACTTAACATCTATGGTCATCACTCCCCTAGAACTTAGAACTACTTAAACCTAACTAACCTAAGGACATAACACAACACCCAGTCATCACGAGGCAGAGAAAATCCCTGACCCCGCCGGGAATCGAACCCGGGAACCGGGGCGTGGAAAGCGAGAACGCTACCGTACGACCACGAGCTGCGGACTGTCGTTGATGAATGCAGCGACATGTCGTGAACTCTTTTGGTATCCATGTGAGGTGCCGACTGTGTTAGGGCACCGCTCTCTTAGGACGATACCACAGTCTACCCCCATCCCCCTACTCCCCTCCCCAAAGACCAGAACCGTCGTCTTGTAGGGCGGTCGCACGTGACGGGAGGGGAATGGAGAGAGAAGTGAACGGAGACGCAGAGGTGGAGGCAGGGAGATTAACGACGGCCGATGGCGCGTCACTGCCTACAATCCAGGTATCCACAGCGATAGCGACCGGCAACACCGGTCGAAATACCAGTCACAGAGTGCATGCCCACACCTTGAGACGTTGACGTTCCGGTGGGATGAATGGATGGGGATCTTCTGCAGCAACGTGGTGACCTTGCGGGGGCGGCCTGTCTAGGGACATCGGTTGAGACTGCGTGGCAGGCGGCGACGTACTTGACATCAGCAGCGGCGGCTGCAGCAGCGTGTTGAGGTTCATGTCGACCACTGCGGACGCTGCTGGCCGTGACTGGCTGAACGACAGAAGCGACAACTCGCGACAAACACAGCGACATGCTGCGTCTGTGGACAAGAATTCTGCGACAGTATCACTGACACCGCAGATTGTTTTACTGGCGCCTCTGCAGCCCAGAAGAGCATTGGATGGTGTAGGAATAACATTCAATGGCTTGGGTGGTGACTCCGAGCTGCCAGTGGCGTTACTTTCCGAAAACTTTGTGGAAGATTTCATCTTGCCTCAGGAACTTTGTCTGACCAGGTGAAATGAATTGTTTCCTTTGTAGCCGCAGGAGATGCAACAAGTTACAGGGTCTACTGGCCGTGTGTGGGAGGAACGAAGTTCAGTAAGTGACTTTTGAACTTCCAAACGAAGCGTTTAGCTACACAGTTAGACCTCGGATTAGAAGGTGCAGTGGTCACGTGGACGGTACAAAACATTTGGAAATGGGCTGACTTTAGATATGATCCACTGTCTGAGGCAATGACCTCAGGAAGGCCTTCAGGACAAAAACTAGAAGACACAGCCGACAGCGCACTATCAGTTGTGGTGGATTACAGGGGACAACAGGAGGAAATTTACTGAAAACTTCTAATAGTAACAAGCATCGCGTGTTCCAGAATGGAACCGCAAAATCGGTATGAATGCGTTGCCACGGTGCAGATGGACGTGGCCACGCAAAAATCCGTTGCGGCGGATCTGACTGATGTTCCACACAAACTTGACAACGCGATGTCATTCACTCAAATCAAGAGTTCATTCCCTGCACAATACAATGACGTCTGGCCAATTGATTCGTTCGAATTACTCCTATTTTACCTTGGTGTAGTGAAGTCAAAACTCCCCGCTGTAGAGAGTGAGGAGTCACCATCCGTGCATCGTATTTCTCTGTATGCAACAGCAAAATACATGATCGCGTGGATAGCACGTGACGACGCCGAAAGTAGCGAGGCGCCACTGCGTGGTGAACATCTTCTAAATTTCCTGGTCACCAGTGTCAAGCGTATTGGAAATCAACCTGCAGAAATGCGTCGGAAACGGTTGCAATGGCAACACGCTTTAAGATTGAGAAAAGAATTTTTCAGAATCCTGTGTATAGGTTACGTGGTTCCTCAGGTGAATCAAATACTGTGTCTGCACCACCCGGTAACGGAGACAACAAATCCGAGGCAGTGTGCCTATGTGCAACTCGTATCGATAATTAAACAATATAAGAGACCAACATTGAATTTTTCCGCTTTCAGAGGCGGGACAGGCTTGGCAGGATTGCACAAGACCGTCTCAAATGCTGTTACCTACCAGCAAATAGAATTTCCGACTGTAAAAATACTGATGAAACTTCGTAACGCCAATAATGAGTGCCTCTTTTTTTCAAGCTGGCTCTAGTTACACTGCGCTCAGTTAAAAATTTTGAAGGCAAAATCAATAGGTTCATCAGAAGAACGCCATTTGTGGGAGATCACAGCTCTGATCCAGTAAGAAGCTACATCTGCAGCTGAGAGGTTTAGATGGGTCCAAATGAATCAGACAAGGACGACTTAATCATGTGTCCTTCAGTTGCTAAAATGCGTTCTGGCATTCTTTGGACCGCACAAGAAGAACGTTTTTCCGGCGTAGGTGGTTGAGCAGAACAGGAATTTGTGCTGCGTTACTAATAAATTTGATATAATAGATGAGCTTACCCATGCCCGATTGGAACTTTATAATGTTACAGGGTACTGGCAGATCTACAAGAGAAGCCATTTGCGATGTAGTAGGATGAATATCCTGTGCATTAATTACTTGACTTAAACAGTCCAATTCTTCTTGGAAGAAGGAGCTCTTTCCTTTCTTGCACTTTAGACCACCCGCAGATAGAACTTGAAACAAGCAGTCGAAATCTGCTAAATGTTCAGCATGGGTACAACCAGCGACTACAATATTGTCTAAATGGTTTGTACAGGAAGGCACGTTTGCTATTAACTAATCCAGGAGCCTTTGGAAAAGCACTTCGAAACAGTAGTCTTTGACGGTGTGTAACACTACGCTACTGCGTACGATACTTATTAAAGCCTGTACTGTAGTAAGTTGACGGGCTTCACCTTGTAGGAAAGGATTTTGGTATATATGTTGACCGCGTGTACCTGAATGGAGGCAAAATCAGATTTCCACCCACTCAGTAACAACAATGATACGTCAAGCAAGTCTGAAGTGCAACTACGTGTTAGGACGGACAATTAGGCATTAACTGAGTTTCTTCCCAGTACAAGTTGATGTACGTTCATACAAAACAACACGTAATAGCACTGCATAATATGGTAAATTTTAGAACCAGAAAATCTACTGAACTAATAATTTCACTTTCTGTACTAATATGGACAAGCCAAAAATACACAACAATATACTATAATGTTTACTACGAACTTCGTACTGTCTATTGATCTGATTAAAATCGGGCATAGGTTACCCTAGAAATAGCACTTTCGAAACACACATACAATGTCAATTTTGAAAAAGGTAAAACACTAATAAATTTTGGTTTTATATTGACTTTAAATTTGCTGGTCAAATCAGTTCAGTACACTTCAGAATTTAAATGAATAGAAAAGAAAATGGGGGGGGGGGGGGGGGGAAGGGAACCCTGAAACTGTTATGATCACTGTACTGAAATTTTTGATTATGGAATCGTTAAGCACTCAATATTTCCAATTTATGAGTTACAACTCTTTTTGTCTTATTTCTTGCTCATTTAACTACCATTAATTTGGTCTCAAATTAATTACAATTTATTGCTAAACCAATTTCAACATTATCTTCCAACTTTGTCAGACCTATATTATTTGCCTATACATTCATTAACAACAAAGTTTTTTAAACATCATTCTAACATAGATAGGTCTGCAGGTAATTATTATTAACATAAACTTTAAATCTTTATCTCGGGACACTCAGATTGCACAACATGTGGAAAGGACCCTGTCTAAGTTAGCGATTAGGATAATTAAATGATAGGACTGTTCTGGTAAAAGTTAAGTTGTTATTGAACAGTAAGGAACAAACGTAACACTGGTCCACACGAATACAGTACTAATAGTTTCAACCTGTTCGTATCGATGTGGCGGTTGGCGGGCGGCGAGATGGCAAGGCGCAGAGCACACATGCAATCACAGCTATGGCTCTTGATGTATCGGCACTTTACTTCTTCATAGCGTCGCAATATTTTTCCATTTAGTGCCTATGGAGTTTTGCCATGCTGTATAGTCGTCGGAAACGGCACATCCGAGGCTCAACGAAATCACGTTTTCCAGGAGAGCCTCCTCGATCCAGAACGTGTTGCCCAGATCAAAGCCCAACTCCGACTACTACTGCTGAGCCCGTTATGCCGTCCAGCGCCCGTGTGCATTTTCCCGCGCTCGCCTGCCATCCACCTTTTACCGCTCCCCTACAGACAGGGTATTCACCAAAGGTTTTGCATTCCACATATCCTAATACATTGCCTACGTATGGACCAGGCGCACAATTACAACTTTAACATCTTACAACAGTTTCAACATTTCCCACATTTCCATTTTGTTATAATATTGCTTGCAATTTGACATAAACATTAATATTCACATCGAAAATTGTTAAAGTTCCTTTAACATAATGGCATGAAACAAAAAAGAAATGAAACCAGAACATCGATTATACTAATTTATCGAAAAACAGAAGCAAAAATTATTATATGTACAATAGTATAACGTTGTTGTTGTTACAGGTGGAACAAATGTAGGCAAGTGTTTATCACAACGTATTGCTTGGACTGCACATCCAGTGTTAACTGTAAATTTGCATTACGCAAGTCAATCTTTGAAAAGCATCAGCCCTGTCCCTGTCTCTCCATCAGTTCCTCCAGATGTTTAAGAGGAATAGAATCCATGACAGTTTGTGGGTTTACTATTGCTTTAAACTGAAGGCTTCTTAGAATTGCCAAGGCTGATGCCGATTGATGCAGAAATGGATTGGATGACCTCATTGTCTTCCCATCTTTGCAGTTCCTGAGAAACTTGCTCACATACAGCATAGGGGACATGCCGTGCGCGTAACCAATCGCGGCTGCGCATTGCCTTTCATTGAAGCGCACACTTCAAAGCCTTTAGTCCTTCCTAAAACTGATGACCACAGATGTTAAGTCCCATAGTGCTCTGAGCCATTTGAACCATTTGAACCTTCCTAAAACTTGTTCAAACTGCCTCTTGTACTGATTACACAAGTCAGAAACATTAGTGCGAGGCACAGAAACACTGATTTGTAACAGACTGTCGTGTATGCGATGGATGAACAAATCAAATGAATCTAATCTAAAAATGTTGGCACTGCTCCTAGAATTGGGTACATGAAGCGAAAAACACTTTTTCACTCTACGAAACGTTGCTGGCAAACGCCACATACCCAGAACTAAAATTCTTGTCTGCTATAGACAGACAAAATAGATGTGGCTGCTGTATAGGTAGACTACCGACTCTGTCATATGTGCCTTCATTAATGAAGAACAGAAGCACCAGTGTGTAGCTGCAATTTGTCTTTTGTTCTTCTTGTAACTGAAATAAATTTATGTTCGCCTGGCTGCTTACAGCAGCGGAAGGCTTCTGCCATGCAGAAGTGCTTGGTTTGGCGTGTACCATTGTGACAGGCTTCGCCGAAACCGAATGCACCTGTTGGAAACTTAGCCGCGGACGTGCTTTCGCACTGCGGCGGCTGTTTGCTGTTCATGGGTTTCCACGTAAACATACGCATTGTGGCCTTCGCGTCCGTACATTACGACAAAGACGCTTTTTCCGATCATGTGTCTGACAGCGCTACAGACAAAATTTACTCACAAAGTTTTGTACCACCCGTCGTATAACACCATATTGAAGCTTTCACGTCGACTTACACTGTTCTTACTGTCTTTGTGAGCTATATTTTCAATTATAGTAATATTATTCTGCCCTTGAGACTGAATGTGCTGTGCACTGTGAACATCTCACGCACAAGGAGTCTCAAAATCAACCTAAGTTCTGCGCTCATAGGTAGCACACCGCGCCTAATTCATGTCCACCGCGGAGCTCGGGGGCCACAGCACAGCTACGACACCTGAAGATGGGCTTATAACAGCCCGAAACCGGTCGTGTGAAAATAAAAGAAATTTACAACTGAAGCGGTATTTTTAAACTCTGGTATAATGCTCAGTTGCTGGTGCTCTTCCACCAGGATTGTTTGTTTTCGAGATACCACACTACGAATAGACAGAAATGTTTTTAAACCATGGTCTCATAGTTTGAGACTTTCAGTGTCAGTGCGTGTATCTGGTATATTCTGTGTAATAGCATCACGAAAAATGATATAAAGATAGTTAATTTCACAAGAACGGTTTAATTCCCTGTGAGACTTCGGAGTTCTGCTATTCTGTTTTATTGTGTGAGCAGGCTGCAGCTTCAGACGAAAAAAATTTCTGTTTGCTGCTGCTGCATGAACATGATCATCAAAATGTTCGTCGTATGTGACATCATCGGGAACAGTATTGCACACAACTTGACACACAGACGGTAGATGTCGTGACCAGAGGTGGATAAAAACTAAGCATTGCGCTCCATAGGCTGCAAAGAGGCCTACCATTTGTGTCCTATAGTCCGACCATTCTTCTTCCTGGCTATTGTGTGAGAAAACTTTGGTGCAGCTACCGGCAGCTTAGGGGCTTGTTTATTCATTAATGACGTCAACAGAGCGACACGGAGTATCAGGCGTTCAATCTGCTGCGCCTGAAACTGTGCGAAGTCGTTAGAGACATTTCCTTTGGCGTCTCATTCATGGTGAAACATGGAATAGGACACATTAATTCTAAAGCACAAAATTAGAGCAACAGTAATAATAAAAAACACATGTGCAACTCGCGCACATTACCATCAGCAGGGGAACCAGCTTAAATGTCGATCGTTTTAGGTCTCATTTATCATCGCAATTTCTCAGAACCTCAAGAAACTACAATCGTCCGATCATAAGTGTGTATTCATTGATTGCACTGGGAGGTCGATGTTCAGTACTGTAACACGTGAAATAGCCAACGTATGAAATACTATTCACTTTAATTCAAGAATGGTAAAAAGATTTACTAAACTTTATAGAATCCATAGCCACAGGAATGTGCCGTATATTTACGTTCTTTACGTTCTTTGACTATTAAAACATCACTTGATGCACGCTTTATTACATTCTTCGCTAGAAGTAAAAAGGTCTCTAAGTTCAAAAGTACAGTTCCATATAATACACGAGTAACACCTGAGCCCTAGGCAGTCGATGTTGTCTTCTTGATCGAAGGTAACGAACTGGGTAGGAGATTTCTTTGCTCGTCTGTATCTCCGTCCAATGGTGCTGAGGGGCTGGGAGAAAGGGTGTGGTTTTGCCACCGCCTGCCATTGGTCGTTGCGGAGTGCATTGAGACATGGTTAAATACTGTGGTACCGATATGAGGTGCCTACTTTGCTACGGTACCGCGATGTTTGGACGATGCCACACACACAGTTACAATGTGAAAGATTTCGAAGCATCTGACTTCTACAGGAAAGACTTTCTCATACTGAAGAATTCCCTTGTCATGTAGTACCTCCACCACGGTGTTTGTCGATTAGCTCTGTCATCAATGCACAAAAATAAATTTAGAAACTTAGAACTGAAATAAAACGAGATCTGAAAGGGGTAAAAGCTAAGTGGGTACACTGTGTATCTTTCTTTTATGTTGTCAGAGCCATATTAAATAATACCCATCCTATGCACATATCGTCAAATGAAAAACAACATACAATATTTCATTATATCGCTCATAACAATGTATGGAAGCTGTGCAGCGTTCTAATGAGAAATAACACTCATATCTTGTCAATACTCGTACATGGGTTGGATAAAAAGTCGTGACGAAACTGCCGTAACATGAAGGATGTGCGCCACATGGCATGTACGGATCTATTTCCTCGTAGTAGAATGTCAGTTGAGGTAGTCCAGTGAGCGGTGACGGCTGTGTTTGAGTAATTTGCTGTATGTACTGTCTGAAAGTGCCAAAAGCCAAATTCGAGCGCACTAACGGTGTCTTTAGGAAACATGAAGAAAGCGCACGTATCAAGACTGAAGTGGCACGAGGTGAGAGAGCACAACAATGCTTCCTTCTGGCATTGCATACTGTGATTCTTCATGAAATACAAGGTGCCACATGGCGAACATCGTTCAGTTGCTCCTCCTTACGTGGGGATAGGACAATTGAAACATCCACGGTATTCACCCGATATGAGTCGGAGCGATTACGACCTGTTCGCTAAAATAGAGTATCTCTTCGTGGCACTCGCTGCAGCAGAAGAAAGCATGCCATCTGCGATCCTTTGAAGACATCGACAGATAGGGATGCACTGATGGTGCGTCTGTGTGCGGGAAGGGAATAGAGATGTGGGCGGTTACGTTAAGGGTATGTAATACGGAGAACGTCTTTCATCAACGTCTGGTATGAATAATAACCGCATTTCCCCTACTTTTTATCCAAACCATGGATATGCAAGAACTTATTCACAAATAGATTCGCAAGTGGAATAGGATGAGTCTTCAGCTGTATTTCATTCGCAGCAGAACGCCTTCTGTCAGATGATTGTGTTGCGTATCAATATAACAAAAAAATGGTTCAAATGGCTCTGAGCACTATGGGACTCAACTGCTGAGGTCATTAGTCCCCTAGAACGTAGAACTAGTTAAACCTAACTAACCTAAGGTCATCACAAACATCCATGCCCGAGGCAGGATTCGAACCTGCGACCGTAGCGGTCTTGCGGTTCCATACTGCAGAGCCTTTAACCGCACGGCCACTTCGGCCGGCTCAATATAACAAAAGGCCTATGTGTTAACCAGGCGTATTGACCCTGCGTATATAACTTTTATGTTCATTCGGTTCACCAGTTGTTGTTCGTAGTTTTTACCAATCTCTATACATCCACTGAAATAAGAAAGAATTAAACACTAGAAGCAATGCTTTGACATACTTGCAATTCTGTACACATGCATACCATGTGGATAACCAGAGGTCCTGTCACATTGTAACACAGAAAATGCACATAAAATACCTTCTGAACTACTCAAAATTTTTCGGCTTTTAGTAACCGTTGATACAGGGTGTTTCAAAAATGACCGGTATATTTGAAACGGCAATAAAAACTAAACGAGCAGCGATAGAAATACACCGTTTGTTGCAATATGCTTGGGACAACAGTACATTTTCAGGCAGACAAACCTCTCAACAACAGATGGCGCTGCGGTCTAGGAAACTCTATAGTACAATATTTTCCACATATCCACCATGCGTAGCAATAATATGGCGTAGTCTCTAAATGAAATTACCCCAAAACCTTTGACAACGTGTCTGGCGGAATGGCTTAACATGCAGATGAGATGTACTGCTTCAGCTGTTCAATTGTTTCTGGATTCTGGCGGTACACCTGGTCTTTCAAGTGTCCCCACAGAAAGAAGTCACAGGGGTTCATGTCTGGCGATAGGGAGGCCAATCCACGCCGCCTCCTGTATGTTTCGGATAGCCCAAAGCAATCACACGATCATCGAAATATTCATTCAGGAAATTAAAGACGTCGGCCGTGCGATGTGGCCGGGCACCATCTTGCATAAACCACGAGGTGTTCGCAGTGTCGTCTAAGGCAGTTTGTACCGCCACAAATTCACGAAGAATGTCCAGATAGCGTGATGCAGTAATCGTTTCGGATCTGAAAAATGGGCCAATGATTCCTTTGGAAGAAATGGCGGCCCAGACCAGTACTTTTTGAGGATGCAGGGACGATGGGACTGCAACATGGGGCTTTTCGGTTCCCCATATGCGCCAGTTCTGTTTATTGACGAAGCCGTCCAGGTAAAAATAAGCTTCGTCAGTAAACCAAATGCTGCCCACATGCATATCGCCGTCATCAATCCTGTGCACTATATCGTTAGCGAATGTCTCTCGTGCAGCAATGGTAGCGGCGCTGAGGGGTTGCCGCGTTTGAATTTTGTATGGATAGAGGTGTAATCTCTGGCGCATGAGACGATACGTGGACGTTGGCGTCATTTGGACCGCAGCTGCAACATGGCGAACGGAAACCCGAGGCCGCTGTTGGATCACCTGCTGCACTAGCTGCGCGTTGCCTTCTGTGGTTACCGTACGCAGTCGCCCTACCTTTCCAGCACGTTCATCCGTCACGTTCCCAGTACGTTGAAATTTTTCAAACAGATCCTTTATTGTATCGCTTTTCGGTCCTTTGGTTACATTAAACCTCCGTTGAAAACTTCGTCTTGTTGCAACAACACTGTGTTCTAGGCGGTGGAATTCCAACACCAGAAAAATCCTCTGTTCTAAGGAATAAACCATGTTGTCTACAGCATACTTGCACGTTGTGAACAGCACTCGCTTACAGCAGAAAGACGACGTACAGAATGGCGCACTCACAGACTGCGTTGTCTTTTATATCTTTCACATCACTTGCAGCGCCATCTGTTGTTGAAAATTGTAACTACTGTAATTTCGAAAGTTTGTCCCCTGAAAATGTACTGTTGTCCCATGCATATTGCAACAAACGGTGTATTTCTATCGCTGCTCGTTTATTTTTTATTGCCGTTTCAAATATACCGGTCATTCTTGAAACACCCTGTAGCTTGTAACGTACTTCTGATTCTGAATATGTATGCTTAGTTATAGAAACTATAGTTAATATGTAACGGATGTAATAGTGTATCTGTTTCTGACTGTATGTAATTGATTGTAATTATAATGTAGTTATTGTGTATTGCCAGGTAATAGCCAAGCGAACTTTATCTTACATAGCAACGACGAAATGGTACTAGCTTTACCGGTGTTTATCTTTGCGTATGTAGAGTCTCAGTCGCGCTGCGAGCAGAGCGGAAGGCGCTCGCTTGAGTAATGAGCAGAGCGCAAAGTGTTTACTGGGCGCTCCTGCGGACGGGTGTGCAGCTACGACCTCACCTATGTATGCGCACCTAATTCGTTAACCCGCGATGTTGAGAGCACGGTCAGGGTAGTAGTGAACAGGTGGAGGAAGCTGCAATTCTAACTGTTACCTATCCCATAATTATGCGCTGCTCTGGAGACGACTCGGGATTCTGAAGCAGCTGCAGCTGCAGAAACTCAGCATTGTCGTCGGCTACATTCTTTTTTCTCCGCACAGCTACAGCATCGTAAGACGGTTAAGTGAAGAAAATATAACTTTCTAGAGGCATTAATCAGTGGGATTTCTTTCACAAATTATGACTGAATTGAATAATAACCAGCAATAATTAAAACTTGTAAGGCACCAGTGTTGTCATCGACCTCAGACATTATTACCCAGCAGGTACCTTTCTTTACCATGAAATCACCGAGTGTCGTAAAAATTTGAAAATTGCTTGGCTATTTACTGCCAGTTTTGTTTTTTTCTAATGACCAGTATCCGTCTAAATTTTCTGTCTCAGTAACTGTTCATCCTCGCATTGCATAATGGAGGCTTAAATAATATGCAATTGTTGTTGTTACATTAATGGTAAAATCAGTTGATTATTTGCTTGAAGCAAATTCAGTTCAATCTTTCAATAATTAAAAGTAAATGGCTTGCCTTATTCCAAATTTTTCAATGTGATATGCTGAGTTTACTAAAAGTAATTATTTTTTCATAACAGAGTTTTAGGTAGATTTATTTGTCCAGTAATTTCATTCAACTCTACTTTCAAAATTTAGTATTTCAGAATAAGTAACTGCAAACTCAGTGCTTTCTCATTAATATTTTTTTTCTGGAGAACTGTTGTTTTGTGGAAAAGCTGGTCAACCTTTTGTTGCCACGCCAGTGATTATTTGCTTAAATCTCTTTATCATTACCTTTCTTAACATTCTGGAGATTCATTGCCCTCGTGGGCTGACAACCGCTTAATTATTCACTTTTTAGCTAATCAATATATTTTTGTATTATGAGTATTTTTCTTTTTTTGTATTAGGCCGGCCGGTGTGGCCGTGCGGTTAAAGGCGCTTCAGTCTGGAACCGCGTGACCGCTACGGTCACAGGTTCGAATCCTGCCACGGGCATGGATGTGTGTGTTGTCCTTAGGTTAGTTAGGTTTAATTAGTTCTAAGTTCTAGGCGACTGATGACCTCAGAAGTTAAGTCGCATAGTCCTCAGAGCCATTTGAACCATTTGTATTAAATATTTCGTGGTACGATTTTCCGCCTGTGTGGTTTGTATATTCCACCCATTTCCAAATTATCATCAGTACGTAGATTAGGTTTATAATAGATTCTTCCTTTAGTAGTTTCTGTTGACACTATCCTACTACTAACCGGTATTATATTCCTTGAATAACGAGAGGCTTACTCGCTGTAAAATTTACGTAGGTACACGCGGTCGTGATGAATTATATCGCCATCCAGTAGGCTAAGTAAGAAGGGAGAGGTTACATCCTATGACGACCAGAACGGTCACCAGAGCGCATTAGTGTTCTCAGCAGGTGGCAGTGATATCAGGAATAACAGATATACAATGAGCGTGCAAAGCATCACGTGGTTAGTGAGCACAGTGAAGGACAAGGAGAATGTTGCGTGCTCGTGGAAGTACCGGTTCTAGAACCGTACAGAGTTCGAGAGGGATATCATTGCACGTCTAAATGTTGCCGGTTGGTCGAACTGTACACTATCTACAAATGAGGGCTGTTTGATGATGACAGCGGAATAATGTTGTTCCGAATGGGAACTCATGAGATGTCAGGATTCTGGGCGACCAAGAGTGGGTTATTATACTGCACACCAAGCATGTCGTGACCTTTTCACACCTATCCCTTCCGCCAGACAGAAGAAATGGATTCGGAGCTAGCCTATTTGTCATCCCACAACTTTTCTGGAGGTTGGCTGCAGCTGGGCTGCTGAATTACCATTCAATGGGCCTTGCCGTTAACAGCGTAACTCTGACGACTGCTTGCTGAGTGTTACGGTACTAGGTGAGCACGGATTGCTGAAGCGTGGGGACCCACTATTTGTAACTATTAATGTCGGCTCCACACTGATCCAGATGACCATCGCCTGCAAATACGATGACGACATTGGGAGAAAACTCATTAAGGGGATGCTCTGGGACATGATTTCCGGTTATCCCTGTGCTGTGGTGAGACTCTGAAAGCACGTCTTGAATATCTTACTGTGTCAGGTGCTTCCCTTCAGATGCCAGTATTCTGATAGCTTTTTTCAAGAGGACAACGGTTGACCTGACGAGTTACCTAAGAGATACTGATGTGCTCCCTTTGCCTGCGAGATCTTCTCGGTCTGTCTGCAGATGTGAGACCAACTCGTTCGACAGATTCATCCTACTGCCAGTAACCTCGATATCGATTGCAATTTACAACAGTTGTGGGATAGTTTAGCTCATAAGAGTATCAGAGGATGCGATCGCTGTATGACATCCATCCCATCCAAATCGTAATACGCATTCAACTCTAAGAGGGTGCGTCTTGCTGAAGGTAGAGGCAGCACATAACACCAAATTAGTTGCCGTTTAACTTTAGTTTAAAATCGCTGAAATCAAAGCACATAACATCACAGCGGGCTAATTTTTATTTAACTTCTTAGTCTCTTCGTGCATATATATTTCTATATTTATACTGCTTAAGACAACTTGTGGTGTGTGGCGGAGGGTACTTTGTGTACCACTGTTCAGTCGCGAATAGTTCACGGGAAAAACAACTTCGAGGGACATACGTAGTTCGAAGAAGCAATATATTTGCACACTCTTCTAGGAATCTATGCTCCGGCACCTTTAAACAACGAAGAACACTGATATGCAGAATACCACTCTTGCACCATGTGCCACTGGGGCTGCTTGATCATCTCTCTGAAGCCTTCTGCTTACAGAATGAACCCGTAGCGCAACAAGCTACTTTTCTTTAGATGTTGTCTTTCTTGCAGTCCTATATGGTACAGATCCCATACAGACAAGGAATACTGGAGTATTGGTGGAATGAATGTTGAGAGAGCTACTATCTTTGCTATTGGACTACGTATCCTGAGGATTCTTCCAGCGAATCTCAGTTTGGCATTTGTCTGGCTCGCGATTTATTTTATGTGGTCATACCATTTCAGATTGCAGTGTACTTTCTAAGTGGATAATGTCTTTAGTCAGTGAGAGTTGATTTATAGCGTTTCATGTAACTTTACCTACTTTCCACTACAATCATCGGATAATAATTAGAGGCAACACATTTTTTGCAATTTATTTGTTTATCTGATCCACAGTATGTTTTTTAGAACTACCATCTCATCATATCGTTGCAGATGGACGAGTGTGGTATCTGGAACCAGTTACATCGACCACATTGATAGGTACTATAATTATGTGTCACCTGCACTCTGGATTCACTGTTCGCATCACCCGCTGTAGTGAGTGAATATTTATGCATTTATGGTCGTATGAGATGCTTGATAAATATTCGGAAACGCATCATTTGGAGATTTTTCGGAGCATTAATAGCATCTAAGCCCGAATATTTATGTCATACGAAGTTAATCTTCATTAATTACACATCAGAGCACAAGAGTTCTTTATATGTACGCATCTACTGGTCACTGTAGTGGGGATTACGCCATTAATTTGAGTTAGATCCACCGCATCGCCAAGTGTATGTTCTGATGTGGGACCAAGTCAGCGGGTGCAGGTAGGCGGCAGTGTGTTGTCCGTTGTGCGTGGCGCCCAGGCCCGGGCGTCGCGCTTTATTGACATGTAAAGCGGCCGAGTTAGTATTCATGAGTCGGCGCGGCCGGGTGTCTGTACACTGTTGCGCTGTTGTTGCAACTGGGACGGTCTCGCTTGTTCGAAGCCACGCCCCCGCGAGTTCCGCCGCCGTCGTCCAACCAGAGGCGGTGTCTCAAAAGAGCTGCTGGAAAGGTAGCCCTCATAAATTATCCATAGCCTCGAGGAAGTTGTAAGCTGACATGTCCGAAACGCCAAGCAGGCTGTCTAATTGCTTGCCCGAAGAACAACAACATAAGGGGTTCCAGAATGAGATTTTCACTCTGCAGCGGAGTGTACGCTGGTATGAAACTTCCTGGCAGATTAAAACTGTGTGTCTGACCGAGACTCGAACTCGGTCGGACACACAGTTTTAATCTGCCAGGAAGTTTCACATCAGCGCACACTCCGCTGCAGAGTGAAAATCTCATTCTGGAAACATCCCCCAGGCTGTGGCTAAGCCATGTCTCTGCAATATCCTTTCTTTCAGGAGTGCTAGTTCTGCAAGGTTCGCAGGAGAGCTTCTGTAAAGTTTGGAAGGCAGGAGACGAGGTACTGGCAGAAGTAAAGCTGTGAGTAGCGGGCGTGAGTCGTGCTTCGGTAGCTCTGTTGGTAGAGCACTTGCCCGCGAAAGGCAAAGGTCCCGAGTTCGAGTCTCGGTCGGACACACAGTTTTAATCTGCCAGGAAGTTTCAGTAACATAAGGGGTTTCTCCATAAAGGTTCCTGATGGAAACTCATCTACCAGCGTGTAGACGTCTTCAAATGCCTTGTAAGATAATGAAGACGACATGCAGTAAACGTCAAATTGATGTGAAAAGTACCACATGTTTGGGTGTACTAATGATCGCCTTTTCACGGGCATAGCACAAAACAGATAAGAGCATCGCCATCTAAATTCTCAACATAATGACAAATCATGCAACGGATTTCTCACTCAGACACAGATTAGAATGTTTTTGTTTTCATGAACAGTGTGTTATTCCTAGTTTAAGGTGCAGAAACGTTTACCAGCACGTGTTGGAATTCAAAATTGGCAGGACTGTAGACTATCAAGACTGCGACTTACCAGTCTGCGGTACTGCTGTTCGGATTGGTAGATATCTGACGACAGTCGCGTTAATATGGAATCGATGGTATCGGAAGGACCATACACAACGCTATGCAGGATGTCAGCGGGACCAAACAACTCGCGTCGAAGTGGACAGACGTCATATTCAGTCAGCTGTGAAGTATCGTACTGATCTGTCATGTACATCTAGTGAGTAAGTGGGGTTTTCACAACAAGACCAGTATGTGCAGAGACAGTAAAGCGACGTCTTTGTTACCACTGACTGCCAGCACGGCTACCCTTAAAGCATCAACAGAGAGAGGCACGTAGAGAGTGTGTCTCCCAGAAACAACAATGGACAATGGAGTGACACAAAGCCATATTTTCACTTGAGTCCCGGTTATGCGGACAGTGTTACATTTGTGGAGACCCCGCGGGTGACACTCGTTCCTTTATTGCATTCGTTTTCGCCTTACGGGCGCAGCACCTTGTGTGGTAGTATGTGATGCCATGGGTAAGATCTCCTCTGGTTAGCAAAGACGGTAATTTCGACAGCACGTGGTACATTTGTGACGTAATAAGAGCAGTGCTTGTACTCTATCTTCCCTTGAGTCAACCTTCATTAAGACAAGAGTCCGCAGCTCGTGGTCGTGCGGTAGCGTTCTCGCTTCCCACGCCCGGGTTCGATTCCCGGCGGGGTCAGGGATTTTCCCTGCCTCGTGATGACTGGGTGTTGTGTGATGTCCTTAGGTTAGTTAGGTTTAAGTAGTTCTAAGTTCTATGGGACTGATGACCATAGACCCATAGTGCTCAGAGCCATTTGAACCATTTGAACAACACAAGACTGCATCGTGCCCGTGCTGTTCTGACCTAGCTCGACACAGTGCATTGTCAGCTGTTAACTTGGATAGCACTTTCTGCAGATGTTTCATTACTGACAACATCTGGTCAAGGGGTCGCTGAGAAATTGGTACGCTATCATTCACCAGGTCCCTATCATGGAAGAATTGCGCAATAGAGTTGAAGCAGCATGACGTAACACAGCAGTGTCTGTTATCCTAACTTGGCTCTATACGCTGCCCAGTTTTAGAGCTGCCTCTTCTGGCACCACTCTATACTACATTCTGAAACATGTACAGCCACAAATAGTGAAAAAATCTGGGCAAAATCAGGGACATCATGGCTTAAGTAATTCGACTTCCCAATAGATCTATCTCCTTCCTTTTTCGACGATTAGGAAATTTCTTCAACATCTTAGTCGGTTCCTGGTCAATTCTTATGTCGTCCCCGGAAATTAAATGGCCCAGAAACGACACCTGTTAAAACGACTGACTATAAATGACAACATCATCAAGGTAATTAAAGAAACAGGAAAACTTTAAGTCTACCAGGGTATTGCGGCGGTGCGGTTCTTTCCGTCCCTTTTACGACGGACCTGCACCTACCTGTGAACATTGTCTCAGCAGATCATCAGTAGGAAAGCCGAGTGAAACCTACTGTACTTCGACTTGAAGCAGGCTGCTATTAAAATCACTAATCTACGTTTCGGGAGAAACACGAAATGAATGGTTGGAAATTTAGTCCCCAATTAATATATTCTGAAACTTGGGTGAACAAGTATCACTGCCAAGCCCGTGCTAGTCTTAACACAGTCACTCACAATACCTTTCACAAACGTTAGCAAGTTTATGGTCTTGCATTTCCCGGAAACGTAAGAGCTACAAAAATACTGATCATTTTTGATTGATAATGCTCGCCAAGTATTAAGTCTGTCGGTACCAAATGCAGTCACAGTTTTTAGCTACCGACCTGCTCAATACGCCATGCGGAATATATGTCTTTTCTCGTCACAAAATTCACTTAAAAATTCCGAAATTTCTACACGGCGGTCGGAATAATTATGCCGTCACTTTACTACACTTTTGATGATATGAAACACTGCTAGCTTCGCAACATCAGATTCCCATCGGAACTACTACTACACACGTCCGAACTGTTTCATGGCTAGGCTCCGACTCTTCTCTAGAATACTCTAAGTCTTCGCTACCAGCAGAGAAAGGCACGCGAAGAATATTGCTTTACCATTGGTCAGTTTACTCAGCAACCAATAGCAAAACAACACTCTCCCGCGGCAATCCGTTCTTTTCATCAATAACCAATCGCAAAATAGTAAACCTAACGACTGCATTTTTAACCTACGTAATTATCTATTATGCTGACGTTTTGTTTATGCATAAAGTTATTTACTATTGTTATTTATACCTGAATTAACTTTCCCTTTACCATAAACTTACTTTATAAATCTATTCTACACAAATCCCCTTTGTCCATATCCATACGTCTTCGAAATGTTTCCACGCTAAATGCTACAACATAACTCGTTAAACAATTATCTTCATATTAACCTTAATCCACACTCACGCATCATTCATACTGCTAAAACACATTGATAACATTTTACATACACAAAAAGACATAATAACCCTTTATGAAAATACTAGAACAGTTTACGAAAAACATTCTATTACTTTAGTGCACTCTAGTGGGCACAATCGAAACTAAAATCACAGTCCCCCTGTCCAATATTGTCCTCTATCGTCTGATACATAAACTACGTGCGCATCCAGTCTCTCGTCACCATCTGTTACTATTCAGCTCTGAGACATATCTCCCACTGAACCGCCTCCAAGGCAGGATCGTTATATGGCAAAGAAAATGGCTCTGAGCACTATGGGTCTTAACTGCTATGGTCGTCAGTCCCCTAGAACTTAGAACTACTTAAACCTAACTAACCTAAGGACATCACACACATCCATGCCCGAGGCAGGATTCGAACCTGCGACCGTAGCGGTCGCGCGGCCCTAGACTGTAGCGCCTAGAATCGCTCGGCCACTCCGTCCGGCCTTTATATGGCGCTACCCCTCACTATGTTCTAACAAACGAGACAAAACCACTACCCCAGTGGGTAAGCAGAACGGTAACCGGTTCAACACATAAAGGTTCTAATCAGTGCAAAAGGCACTGACATTTTTAGACTCCTCGGTAAGAAGAATGTGGCTATAAGCTTGGTCGAGATCAAGCACTGTGAACTATTTAAACTCCGAGAAACAGGTAAAGCAGTAGTGAAGATCCAGCAAGGGGACAGTTTCTAAGATAACCTTTTTAGTCTACAATCAACCACCAACTTGTAGTCCTGGCCCTGAGCTTTAGGAACGAGAAAAATTGGTGACGCGTAAGGATATACACCTGGCCTAATGACCCATTCCTTCAACATAATCGCTCAAGATTTTCATTTTGGATGGCGAGAGGTGAAGAGGAGACTCTCGCACAAGAATATCGTCAGCCAAGCGTAAGTGATACTGTATGACGTTAGTGATCTCCAACTTAAAGTAGTGAAAACCCCGAGAAACTCCCCTAACAAATTCAACAACTGCCCTGCCTGACCCGGTTCGAGATGGGCCACATCAAATTCACCGGAGTTTACAATTTGCCGAATTCCCCACACATGTGCAACGGCGAGCAAAAGGCTACCTTGTCAATAGGCGAAAACCAAAAGAGAATTTACATCTCTCCAAGTCGAGAAATAATCCAGTTTTCTGAATGAAAACACACCCGAGCAACAAATTTTGCGCTAGATCTTTAGCAAGCAAGAGCGTAACGGGCCATGAGGAATTAAAAATGAAGAAACTACCACGCACCTCGCTAACCAAGAGGCAACTCTTGCCCATTGGCCATACGACATCTCTGAGGGCAGGGGCGCATGGAAGATAATTTACACAAATGCCCAAACTCTAAATAGCAATAGTATTTCAACAAAGACACGGAGCTACCAGAATCCCACAGCTCCCTCATGGTTTCTTGTCCTAGACTGGCACAGATGGAACGGAGGGCAGATCCGGAGGGAGCTTGAATACACGCGCACCTTGGCGCACGGCTCCCACGGAAACAGCCCCCATCCCCCCCCCCCCCCCCTTACTCACGTGGCGTCATTTGCCCTGTCAAGGAGTTTGTGCTACTGGACACTCGCGCACCAAGTGATCGCGGGCGCTTCAACGAAATCACCGAAACTAACCTTTACCAGAAAATATGTTGGCTGCTTGAGGAGTCCTATTCATTCTCGAGGTGGGCGGAGGAGTTTCCAAGTGCTCCTCAAGCCTCCGCTATTCATCGGCAAATGACAAGGATTCAATGCAAGCAACCAGTGTTGGCAATACCCGGAAGCTAGTGGGACGGGAAGAAAAGGCCGAGCGCGACCTATCCTCCGGACGCATGTCCTCCAGAATATTTGATGCAATATAGAGTTCCGGAACCGACATTCCAAGAGCCAAGGTGGCTAGGCGCACTCGCTCGACATACTGGCTTACCGGTTCAAATGATGCCTGCACCCGCCACAAATAATTGTGTTCAAGCTCGTTGGGCATCAGCAGCGAGAGCTAGCTATCGACTATCAGTCCCTTAGTTGTCCTGTTAAGCCCTCCCGGTTCAGGACTTCAGATATAAAATCACTCCGAGTACCTTTCGCCTAGGGCAAAGTAATGCTAATATCACATGGTGATGCGTCCCCAAGGCATCCGCATCAAATTCAAATCGCAACAGCCACAAAAACTCCTGGACACGGCCCAAGGTATCGAGTAAAAGCTCTGAAATACCGCTGAGTAGGCACAAAATTGGGTTGAGTAGTCTAGCGAAATGATTAGCTGGAGGGCTACCTCAACTTGGTCCCCGGATGCCTGATCAATGAACTGATTCGTGGGGGTAGCTGCTGAACGTGGTGACGCTTCCTGACTTTCCAAGCTAAAGGACGCTGCATGGACCTGCAAATCCCTTGCTCGAACACTAGACTACCCCACCCTCATAACTTCGGGCTGGCTAAGTTGCAAGGAGGTAATGTCCGTCAAACGATTCCCCAAATGTGCTAGGCGATCCTGAATTCTGCCAGTTTGCATATCTGTAGGTTCACTTTATGCAAAAAGGACAGGTTCCGCTGCACCTCATCCAACGCCGCGGAAATATTATAGACAGAAACATCTACTTCCCTAATGGTGCTCGCCGAAACGCAAAGCTGAGTGCCCAACGCCGTGTGCAACCTGGCCGCCAGGTCTGGAACACTGCCCTCGGTGTTAAGCTCCCAAACTCTAAGTTCATACTACAAATACCCCTTATTTAGATGCCCGTTTCCTCGGGGCAACCCCTTGGATCCATAGCAGGCTAGATCCTTGCGAACAACGGAATAAATGCTCGACAGACAGTAACGAAACTCGCGCACTAAGGAAATGATCACAACAAATGACCGCAACAAATGACCAGAGATAGGGTAGACAACTCTGAATCCCCCATCTCTACCACCATAACGCAACTGCGCTCTCTGAATACCAGATGAAATTTATTTATGTTATTTTCTTACTATGTACTGAGGGCACAAAAGTCATGGGATACGAAAGCTACAGTTATGGATAAAGGGACGTATCAACATGTGTCATTTCCTGCTACTAACTTTTTGACGTGAATACCTCAGAAACAGGTAGGTCTTTGGCAGTCACAATTTCAGCTAATTACAACAACGATTGAGTAAGGTAGCAGATATCAATAATACAGCAATAAAAACAGATAATCCTTGATTAATTAGAGTTTCAGCTAACCGAAATTTTGAAATAATTCTTACTTTAATTAAAAGGGAACAGGCAGGCCTTCAATAATAACATCTCCAGTTAAGTAAAATTATCAAACAGAAATCATTTAGGCCTTCGATAATAACAGCTTCAGTTAAGCAAAATTACAAAACAGAAAACAGGCAGGCTTTCAACGATAACGGCTTCAGTTATGTAAAATTACCAAATAACAACAGGCAGGCCTTCAATAATAACAGCTTTAGTTAAGTCAAATTACGAAGTAGAAACAGGCAAGCCTTCTTTAATAACAGCTTCAGTTAACACCACAACAGGCACCGTGCTCCATCGAGCAAAGATATTAGTGGTCTCAAATCAGGGTGACAGCACGCGACAGATAGAGCTAGTGGCACCAGAACTTCAAAAGACGACGCCAGTTTCCCCGCAACGGCTCAGAATACCTTCTTATATAGTGTCAGACCTCCTTTTTTCTGGTGTATTTCAGCAACTCAACGCGGGATGAAATCGACAATTTGTTGGATGTCCGCTGCAGAAATACTGAGCCATGCTGCCTCTATAGCCGGCCACAATTACGAAAGCGTTGCTGGTGCAGCTATTCGTACATGTAATTCACATAGTGTCGTCTGGGTGGCCCAATAACCCTCTTGAATTGTCCAGAATGTTCTTAAAATTAATTGCAAACACCAGTGGCCCAGTGACATAGCGCATTGTCAGCCATAAAAATTCCGTCGTTGCTTGGAACCATGACGTTCATGAATGGCTGAATACGGTCTCAAAGTAGCCGTATATAAATATTTGCAATCAACGATCGGCTCAGATCTACCAGAGGACCCAGTCCGTTCCATGAAAACACAGCCCACACTCTTATGGAGCCACCAACAGCTAGCACAGTTCCTTATTGGCTTCGTGGGGTCTGCGTCACACTCGAACCCTACCATCTGCTCTTTCCACCTAAAATTGGTAATCATCAGATCAGGCTACATTCTTCCAGTCATGTAGGGTCAAACTGATACCGTCGCGAGCCCAGGAGACGCGCTGTAAGCGATGATACGCTGTGAGCAAAAGCTCTGGCTCGGTCCTCTGCTGCCGTAGCCCATTAACGCCAAATTTCAACGCACTGTCCTAACTGATTAATTCACCGTCCGTGCCACACTGAGGTCGGCAGTTATTTCATGCAGTGTTTCTTGTCTGTTAACATTGACGACTCTACACAGACTCCACTGCTCTCGCTAGTTAAGTGAAGAACGACGGCCACTGCGTTGTCCATAATGAGAGCCAATGTCTGAATTGGGATATCTACATCTACATCTACATCTATACTCCGCGAGCCACCTTACGGTGTGTGGCGGAGGGTACTTATTGTACCACTATCTGATCCCCCCTTCCCTGTTCCATTCACGAATTGTGCGTGGGAAGAACGACTGCTTGTAAGTCTCCGTATTTGCTCTAATTTCTCGGATCTTTTCGTTGTGATCATTACGCGAGATATATGTGGGTGGTAGTAATATGTTGCCCATCTCTTCCCGGAATGTGCTCTCTCGTGATTTCGATAATAAACCTCTCCGTATTGCGTAACGCCTTTCTTGAAGTGTCCGCCACTGGAGCTTGTTCAGCATCTCCGTAACGCTCTCGCGCTGACTAAATGTCCCCATGACGAATCGCGCTGATTTTCGCTGGATCATGTCTATCTCTTCTATTAATCCAACCTGGTAAGGGTCCCATACTGAAGAGCAATACTCAAGAATCGGACGAACAAGCGTTTTGTAAGCTACTTCTTTCGTCGATGAGTCACATTTTCTTAGAATTCTTCCTATGAATCTCAACCTGGCGCCTGCTTTTCCCACTATTTGTTTTATGTGATCATTCCACTTCAGATCGCTCCGGATAGTAACTCCTAAGTATTTTACGGTCGTTACCGCTTCCAATGCTTTACCACCTATGGCATAATCGTACTGGAACGGATTTCTGCCCCTATGTATGCGCATTATATTACATTTATCTACGTTTAGGGAAAGCTGCCAGCTGTCGCACCATGCATTAATCCTCTGCAGGTCCTCCTGGAGTACGTACGAGTCTTCTGATGTTGCTACTTTCTTGTAGACAACCGTGTCATCTGCAAATAGCCTCACGGAGCTACCGATGTTGTCAACTAAGTCATTTATGTATATTGTAAACAATAAAGGTCCTATCACGCTTCCCTGCGGTACTCCCGAAATTACCTCTACATCTGCAGATTTTGAACCGTTAAGAATGACATGTTGTGTTCTTTCTTCTAGGAAATCCTGAATCCAATCACAAACCTGGTCCGATATTCCGTAAGCTCGTATGTTTTTCACTAAACGTAAGTGCGGAACCGTATCAAATGCCTTCCTGAAGTCCAGGAATACGGCATCAATCTGCTCGCCAGTGTCTACGGCACTGTGAATTTCTTGGGCAAATAGGGCGAGCTGAGTTTCACATGATCTCTGTTTGCGGAATCCATGTTGGTTATGATGAAGGAGATTTGTATTATCAAAAATGGTTCAAATGGCTCTGAGCACTATGGGACTCAACTGCTGAGGTCATTAGTCCCCTAGAACTTAGAACTAGTTAAACCTAACTAACCTAAAGACATCACACACATCCATGCCCGAGGCAGGATTCGAACCTGCGACCGTAGCGGTCTTGCGGTTCCGGACTGCAGCGCCTTTAACCGCACGGCCACTTCGGCCGGCATTTGTATTATCTAAGAACGTCATAATACGAGAACACAAAACATGTTCCATTATTCTACAACAGATTGACGTGAGCGAAATAGGCCTATAATTATTCGCATCTGATTTATGACCCTTCTTGAAAATGGGAACAACCTGCGCTTTCTTCCAGTCGCTAGGTACTTTACGTTCTTCCAGCGATCTACGATAAATTGCTGATAGAAAGGGGGCAAGTTCTTTAGCATAATCACTGTAGAATCTTAAGGGTATCTCGTCTGGTCCGGATGCTTTTCCGCTACTAAGTGATAGCAGTTGTTTTTCAATTCCGATATCGTTTATTTCAATATTTTCCATTTTGGCGTCCGTGCGACGGCTGAAGTCAGGGACCGTGTTACGATTTTCCGCAGTGAAACAGTTTCGGAACTCTGAATTCAGTATTTCTGCCTTTCTTCGGTCGTCCTCTGTTTCGGTGCCATCGTGGTCAACGAGTGACTGAATAGGGGATTTAGATCCGCTTACCGATTTTACATATGACCAAAACTTTTTAGGGTTCTTGTTTAGATTGTTTGCCAATGTTTTATGTTCGAATTCGTTGAATGCTTCTCTCATTGCTCTCTTTACGCTCTTTTTCGCTTCGTTCAGCTTTTCCTTATCAGCTATGATTCGACTACTCTTAAACCTATGATGAAGCTTTCTTTGTTTCCGTAGTACCTTTCGTACATGATTGTTATACCACGGTGGATCTTTCCCCTCGCTTTGGACCTTAGTCGGTACGAACTTATCTAAGGCGTACTGGACGATGTTTCTGAATTTTTTCCATTTTTGTTCCACATCCTCTTCCTCAGAAATGAACGTTTGATGGTGGTCACTCAGATATTCTGCGATTTGTGCCCTATCACTCTTGTTAAGCAAATATATTTTCCTTCCTTTCTTGGCATTTCTTATTACACTTGTAGTCATTGATGCAACCACTGACTTATGATCACTGATATCCTCTTCTACATTCACGGAGTCGAAAAGTTCCGGTCTATTTGTTGCTATGAGGTCTAAAACGTTAGCTTCACGAGTTGGTTCTCTAACTATCTGCTCGAAGTAATTCTCGGACAAGGCAGTCAGGATAATGTCACAAGAGTCTCTGTCCCTGGCTCCAGTTCTGATTGTGTGACTATCCCATTCTATACCTGGTAGATTGAAGTCTCCCCCTATTACAATAGTATGATCACGAAACTTCTTCACGACGTTCTGCAGGTTCTCTCTGAGGCGCTCAACTACTACGGTTGCTGATGCAGGTGGTCTATAGAAGCATCCGACTATCATATCTGACCCACCTTTGATACTTAACCCAGATTATTTCACATTCGCATTCGCTAATAACTTCACTGGATATTATTGAATTCTTTACTGCTATAAATACTCCTCCACCATTGGCGTTTATCCTATCCTTGCGGTATATATTCCATTCTGTGTCTAGGATTCTGTTCACTTCCGGTTTTAACCAACTTTCCGTTCCTAATACTATATGCGCACTATTTCCTTCAATAAGAGATACTAATTCAGGAACCTTGCCCTGGATACTCCTGCAGTTTACCAATATTACGTTAACTTTTCCTGTTTTTGGTCTCTGAGGACGGACGTTCTTTATCAACGATGATAATGTCCTCTCTGGTAAGACGTCAGGTATTTTATCGTTTCGCCCGAGGGGGGGCCCTCTAACCTAAAAAACCCCCGTGTGCACGCCACACGTACTCTGCTACCCTAGTAGCTGCTTCCGGTGTGTAGTGCACGCCTGACCTGTCTAGGGGGGCCCTACAGTTCTCCACCCAATAACGGAGGTCGATGAATTTGCAACCATTATAGTCGCAGAGTCGTCTGAGCCTCTGGTTTAGACCCTCCACACGGCTCCAAACCAGGACCGCGATCGACTCTGGGCACTATGCTGCAGATATTAAGCTCAGCTTGCACTCCGCGTGCGATGCTGGTTGTCTTCACCAAATCAGCCAGCCGCCGGAAGGAACCAAGGATGGCCTCAGAACCCAAGCGGCAGGCGTCATTCGTTCCGACATGTGCTACTATCAGCAGCCGGTCACACCCAGTGCGTTCAATAGCTGCCGGAAGGGCCTCCTCCACATTACGGACGAGACCCCCCGGCAAGCACACCGAGTGCACACTGGCATTCTTCCCCGACCTACCCGCTATTTTCCTAAGGGGCTCCATAACCCGCCTAACGTTGGAGCTCCCTATAACTAATAGGCCCGCCCTCTGTGACTGTCGGGACCTTGCCGGAGAATCGGCCACTGGCCCAACAGGCGAGGCATCCTGTGGTGGCCCGGAAACGATGTCATCACCACTAGGAAGCACCCCGTACCTGTTGGAAAGGGGTAAGGCAGCTGCCACGAGGCCAGATCCCACCTTCGCCTTTCGGCCAGGCACGCGCGAGCCCACCACTGTCCGCCATTCACCCTGGAGTGATGGCTGACCGGTAAGATGCTCACTGCCAGAAGACGCAGCGACATCAGGGGTTCCATGTGATTCCAAGCCCACCGAAGTAGGCATAGGTCTCACCACAGTTGCCCCAACGCCACTACGAGCCGACGCCTGCGCCTCGAGCTCGATGAGCCTAACAGACAAAGCCTCCACCTGCCCCCGAAGAGTGGCCAATTCTCCTTGCGTCCGCTCACAACAACCACAGTCCCTACACTTGACTATGTTTACCCTACTCTATACGGTGACAAATTCCCAAGATAATCTTCTGATGAGCTACTCTGATAATCAAGAAACACTCACTGAAATACGAGACGCGAAAACTAAGCTAGGTTTTCCCAGAAAAACTATTTAAAAGCTAAGCGCAGCAAATAAGTACAAAAACGCTTTATACAAACAGTACTCGCTGCTGCTGGTGCTCTCGCTCTGGCTGTCACAAGACAACTGCTGATTCAAGTGACTAGTGGCTAACGGCCACGAAACAAACAAAAGACGGTTTTAGGGCGCTTTCTGTTCTAAACGATCAAGAAAACACTAAGAAATCTAACACGAAAACTACGTAAAGTTTTATCAAGAACTGTTAGTTACTATGCAGAGCAGATAAACACAAATAGAATCCCTTCCTTAGTGGAAGGTCGTAAACAAAATGCAAAATAAACGCTTTATACAAACAGTACTCGCTGCTGCTGGTGCTCTCGCTCTGGCTGTCACAAGACAACTGCTGATTCAAGTGACTAGTGGCTAACGGCCGCGGAACAAACAAAAGACGGTTTTAGGGCGCTTTCTGTTCTAAACGATCAAGAAAACACTAAGAAATCTAACACGAAAACTACGTAAAGTTTTATCAAGAACTGTTAGTTACTATGCAGAGCAGATAAACACAAATAGAATCCCTTCCTTAGTGGAAGGTCGTAAACAAAATGCAAAATAAACGCTTTATACAAACAGTACTCGCTGCTGCTGGTGCTCTCGCTCTGGCTGTCACAAGACAACTTGCGTCTAGCTCCAACTACCACTCAGTGTTGATGGTCTGCTAATTCCCGTCTTTCGCTCATACTCACATCGTAAACCTGATTCACAAGAATTACCTGAGTACAAATGACAGCTCTGTCAATGTACTGCCCTTTTATATCATTTTTACGACATCTGTATATTGCATATCGCTATCCATGACTTTCTCACCTCAGTGTACTGAAAACACACAGTAATGAAAATTGCACCATTGTTATTCTTCCTGGTGTTGCAGTTTTAATGGACAGCAGTATTTTGGCATATTCTACCCTTAGCTAAGTTCACTTGTGAAGGGAGAGTTACAAACCTCTGAATAAGTCAATAGTCAAAGAAGATTTTACTTGGTTGCCAGAAAAGATTATCTCATAACTGGCGACGATATGTGCTGCTGCCGCTTCATCTTCATGAGACACATCGGCCTGTGGTACCAATGGCAATATTCCCATCAAATGGTTGAAAATCACCCGTGTTTTAGACATCATATTACAAAGCCAAATTTCAGTACCTCGAAATTCGAAACATTACTGATTGTATTTTCACCTACATTGAGCAACTCTTCAAAATATTCCCTCCATCTGCCCAAGGCATCCACAGGATTCACCAGCAGTTTTCCTGACCTGTCCAAAATACTTGTCATTTCCTTCTTACCTCCCTTTCGAAGACTGCTAATTACACTACAGAATGGTTTTCCAGCAGCTTGACCCATAGTCTCCAACCTGTTTCCAAAGTCTTCCCAAGATTTCTTCTTGGATGCTGCAATTATCTGTTTGGCTTTGTTTCTTTCTTCAACACAACTTTCTCTGCCTACCTGAGTTCTAGTATGTAGCCATTTTTCATACGCCTTCTTTTGCCTTTTACAGGCTGCCCTGACTGTGTCATTCCACCAAGCTGTTTGCTTAATCCTGCTTTTACACACTACTGTTCCAAGACATTCTTTAGCCACTTCTAGTACTGCGTCCCTGTACCTTGTCCATTCCTTTTCCAATGACTGTAATTGACTACATTCAACTAACTGGTACCTTTCTGAGATCGCTGTTATGTACTTGTGCCTGATTTCCTTATCCTGAAGTTTCTCCACTCTTATCCTCCTACATATGGACCTGACCTCCTGCACTTTCGGCCTCACAATCCCAATTTCACTGCAGATTAAATAATGATCAGTGTCATCAAAGAATCCCCTGAATACACGTGTGTCCCTCACAGCCTTCCTGAATTCCTGATCTGTTATTATATAGTCAATGACATCTGGTTCCCCTGCCTTCCCAAGTATACCGGTGAATGTTCTTATGTTTAAAAAAGGAGTTTGTGATTACTAAGCCCATACTGGCACAGAAATCCAAGAGTTGTTTCCCGTTCCTGATGGCCTCCATATCCTCTCCAAATTTACCCATAACCTTTTCATACCCTTCTTTTCGATTTCCAATCCTGGTGTTAAAATCACCCATGAGCAGAACACTGTCCTTGTCCTTTACTCTAACAACTACATCACTGAGTGCCGCAAAAAAACTATCCATCTTATCTTTGTCTGTCCCTTCACAATACGAATATACTGACACAATCCTAATTTTCTAACTACACACTGTCAAATCTATCCACATCAGTCGTTCGTTTACATACCTTATTGCAACAACGCTGGGTTTCATGTCTTTCCTGATGATGTGCTTAGAACTAGTTAAACCTATCCAACCTAAGGACATCACTCACATCCATGCCCGAGGCAGGATTCGAACCTGCGACCGTTGCAGTCGCGCGGTTTCGGACTAAAGCGCCTAGAATCGCTCGCCCGACGCGGCCGGCAATTATGTTTATATTGAGATGGTAGATGATATATGTAATAACATACAATTTCACGTAATTTTCAAACACGGCAAATATAGTGTAAAATTGTTTTGGAGTAAGTTTAACTAGGTAACATATTTACGTGATTAACATTCCAAGATCACAGGTTAATGTTTAATGAAAAATTATTATACTTCATTTTTGACAATACTTGGTTGTAATAGCCAAGTAACTACCTACTACGTGAATGGGTGTATGGAAAGCAGATGTAAGTCTTAAGTCTGTAACTAGTGGACGTTTAATCCTAAATCTTGTGCATAATTTGGCTGTTCTTAACTGAGCTTCATTGAAATGAATAATTTGCTTTTATTTTTGACAATACTTTGTTGTAATAGCCAAGTAACTAGCTATTGTGTGAATGATGGATTTAATGAAAGCAGATGTCAGTATTAAACCTGTAAATATTAGAAGTTTAATTTTAATTCATGTACATAATTTTACTGCTTATTGACTGAGGATCATTAAAATTAATGAAACTCAAGTTTTTCTAATTACATTTTTGTAATGAGTTTATCTGACCTGTTCTACACCCAGGAGGACCCCTCTTTTGTGGGTCTATGGAATGAATAATTAATTTAATCTAAAATCTAATCTGAGCGTGACATAAGAACTCGTAATTGTGAAATGTTAGTGCATTAATAACCGCTGTAAACGGTAGACTGATGTGGGATGGAGTTCCACGCCTGTTGCCATTAGTCGGTCAGTACAGACATGGTTAATGCTATTTGTGGATGACGCTGAAGTTGTCGTCCGATAATGTCCCATATGTGCGCCATTGGAGACAGATCTGGTTATTGAGCAGGCCAAGGCAACATGCCCACATTCTGTAGACCATGTTGGGCTACAACAGCGACATGTGGCGAGCGTTATCACGCTGGAGAACTCCTCCCGGAATGCTGTTATGAATGGAAGCACCACAGGTGGAGTCACCAGACTGACGTACAGTTTTGTAGTCAGGATGTGTGGACTGAGTGCTCCAGCTGCCATACGAAATCGCACACCAGACCATACCTCCAGGTACAAGTCCACAGTGTCTAACACGCAGGTAGTTTGATTGCAGGCCCTCAACTGGTGTTCTTCTAACAAACACGCGGCCGTAACTGACACGAGGGTAATACCAGCATTTATCAGAAAACGCAAACTCTGACGCCATGGTAAATGGTGGTTGTCTGGGGTCGGTAGAATGCACGCTACAGGCCGTCTTGATCGGAGCAGTCCTTGAAATAACCGATTTGTAACAGTTCGTCATGTCACTGTACCCCCAGTTTCTGCACAGATTGGTAGTACAGATGCAGTACGATGCGACAGAGCCATACTCCGTACACAAAGGTCTTCGCTCTCGGTAGTGCCACTTGGCCGTCCAGAGCCCAGTCTTCTTGTGTCCGTACAGTCTTATGTCCACCGCTGTCAGCAAACATATACAGTGGCTGCATTCCTGCCTAGTCTTCTGCAGTATCGCAGAAGGAAGATCCAGCTTCTCGTAGCCCTATTACGCGTCATCGTTGAACTTCAGTGAGGTGTTGATAATGATTTAGCCGCCATAAAGGCGTATTTGACTAACATCAACTCATCAAGTCCAGTCTCAAAGGTAAATAAACTTCACGACAGTTGCAATGTTCATTTAAAGCAAAACTGATTTGGTACCTCATAGTGCCGTTACTAGCGCGACTCTTATGCTACTGGCGTCGAATTTGGATATTCGTCTTTCAGATGTAGGAACACGCCTATCAAGATTAGATTCTGTCACGCAAGTCATTCTTGGCGTTGCGGTTTTCTTTTCGTCAGTCTAATTTTAAAGCGTTATTATGGTTTTCCAAAGTTGTTGATAACTTGGGGAAAAACATAGTTCATTCACGACTGAGGAGAAGGTGTGAAAAGAGACAACAGAAAATAGCAGTCAAGTGATTTATGAGCAGTAAGTATAGTGCACACATTTTAGGTTGTTTGATTTTAAATGAGGTTGCAGTGTGCAGGTGAAGCAAGCCCCGCAATGCAGGGGTACTATGTTTTGTATCAAGTGTTCAAATGGTTCAGATGGCTCTGAGCACTATGAGACTTAATATCTGTTGTCATCAGTCCCCTAGAACTTAGAGCTACTTAAACCGAACCTTCGTAAGGACATTACACAGATCCATGCCCGGGACAGGATTCGAACCTGTGACCGTAGAGGACATTACCGCCGCGAGGGGTAGCCACGCGGTCTCAGGAGTCTTACCAAGGTTCGCGCGGCTCGTCCTGTCGGAGGTTAGAGTCCTCCCTCGGACATCGGTTTGTTGCCCTTAGTGTAAGTTAGTTTGGGTTACATTAAGTAGTCTGTAAGCCTAGGGACCGATGACCTTAGCAGTTTGATCCCATAAGACCTCACCAAAAATTTCCAAGAACTTGTTACTTATCTTGAAAGTCTTAATGGCTCTGTTTTATGTTCTTTGTAATGAAATAGTGATTCCCTTGTTAAAGTGACCTTAATTCACAATAATTACCTGGTGCTCAGTTTGAATTTGTAATAATAATAATAATAATAACAATAATAATAATCACATCGTGATGTAATAAATTTAAAAATGTTTTCAACGGACAATGCTCAATTTGACACCGTCCTACCCCCATGGTCCAGCCATTCTCATTATGATAAGCCAAGCATACGCAATGGTACCATAGTCCCATGCTCCTCCAATTATGTGTTAAGGATCTCAGTGTATTATTTATTGGCAGATCTGCAGAAATAGGACTGATCTTGGTCCACTCTTGACACACCGTAGTTGTCACAAGGTGAGGAATGATATTATAAAAATTTGGTAGCTATGGAAGGTGGGTGGATTTGAGTCTTCCAGATATTATCCTTATTGTGTCGTTAAGGTGTACATCTACCTTTTTAAGTTGGAGCTTCTACGCCATACAGGAGAGCAGTAATCACCAGCAGAATGGACCAGTGCTTGTGCTACAAAAAAATGGTTCGAATGGCTCTGAGCACTATGGGACTTAACATCTGAGGTCATCAGTCCCCTAGAACTTAGAGCTACTTAAACCAAACTAACGTAAGGACATCACACACATCCATGCCCGGGACAGGATTCGAATCTGTGACCGTAGCGGTCGCGCGGTTCCTGACTGAAGTGCCTAAAACCGCTCGGCCGCGCAGTTCGGCCATAACAAGTGTCTATCCTCACTCTGGATAGTTAGCTTCCTTATGTGCAGGTGGAGTTGTGAGTAGAATTTGCAATGCTCCACGAATTCCTTCTTCGTTCATTCTAAAATAAATAAACACACACACACACACACACACACACACAAACACACAAACAGAGAGACAAACAAAATATGATTCATCTTTTACCATTTTCGCCGGCCGCGGTGGTCTCGCGGTTCTAGGCGCGCAGTCCGGAACCGCGCGACTGCTACGGTCGCAGGTTCGAATCCTGCCTCGGGCATGGATGTGTGTGATGTCCTCAGGTTAGTTAGGTTTAAGTAGTTCTAAGTTCTAGGGGACTGATGACCACAGCTGTTAAGTCCCATAGTGCTCAGAGCCATTTGAACCATTTAATCATTTTCAAAATAAAAGTGTTATAAGAAAAGAATTTCGTTCTACAGTTTAATTAGGCGCTAAAGTTGGTGACGATGTGATAGGCGTGGAGGGGGGGGGGGAGTTGGGGGGGGGGCGGCGGGGAGGGATTGGAGCAACAGACGGTGATGGAGCACATAGTGGGGGTACTAGCTAATGTCTAATTGCGCTCAGGGCTAATGGTCTAACAAAGGTTAAGAACCACTGGTCTAAGCAGACCACAAAATTCCTGACATCGAAGCACCACAGACACACCCTCGAGTCAGTGCGAGTTATCGACCCTGTAGCACAGCGCAGTAGGCTTAATACTAGGAAATTGACCTGGAACCACCTTCCACCTAACGAAAGCTGAGCTCTTTAAGTAGAAAGCCGCTGAAAATCCTCTTTGCGACTGTGGGGCTCCAGAGAAAACAGTTAGCGACGAAATACGTATATAGGAAACTATAAAGGACGATCTGCTAGTAGCAACAACTGGAGAATTTTAGTGGCTGAATTCATTGGACATCGTCATGTAGCAGGCACTAACCGATAAATGAAGTGCTATATAGAGTAGACTTTAACTAATGTTTATATATTGTAATCACCACTAAAAATCAGTATCTTTTATAATTTATTTATACTACATGTCTTCTCTTCCCATCGCTGTGTAATTCTTAGTACGTAAAAGTTTTATATTTGAAAGTTAGAAATCGATTACCTCTGTAGACTCCATACAATAAATAACGTGGCTGCGTCAGATGATAATCTTGAATTACTGAAGACGGGATCGTGACTTACATTCACTGCTGCTAAGAATTACTTATTTATTCGACTAGAAATATGTGAAGAGATCAGTGACTACGCGAATCAGAACGGAGATACAATTACTGAACTATGTGAAATAAAATAGTCGTAACTTCTGAACGGTTTGCGTTAGGACGTTCCAACTACACGGCTGTCTGCAGGCCATGATGGGAATTGTATGGTTTGGCTTAGCGATGAAGCCCACTTTCATTTGGATGGGTCCGTCAATAAGCAAAATTGGGGCATTAGGGCCACTGAGAATCCACATTTAGCGATCAATAAGTCTCTTCACCCTTAATGGATGACTGTGTGGTGTGCAAAGTCCAGTGACGGAATAATCGGTTCGATATTCGTCGATGGGACGATGACTACTGATGGTACGTAAAGGTTTTGAAACATGATTTCATCCCCATTATCCAAATTGAGCATGATTTCGACAATATGTGGTTCATACAAGACAGAGCTCAACCCATAGAAGCAGGAGAGTGTTTGATGTCCTGGAGGAGCACTTTGGTGACCGCATTCTTGCTGTGAAGTACCCAGAGGTCACTGGCATGGGCCTCAATTGGCCGCCATATTCTCCGTATATGAACACATGCCACTCCTTTTTATGGGGCTATATTAAAGATAAGGTGTACAGCAATAACCCCAAAACTATTGCTGAGCTGAAAACTACCTTTCAGGAGGTCACGACGGCATCGATGTTCCGACACTTTTGCGGGTTATGCAGAATTTTTCTATTCGTCTGCGCCACATCATCGCCAGTGGTGGCAGGCATATCCGACATGTCATAATCTGTAGTGATTTTACATGCTGAATTAATTGTGTGCATGCCGTAGTTTGTAACTAATTTACGTTTCTTTACATTTATTTCAATGATAGTCGTCCTGTACTTTCAATATAGGGTACGTACTCAATAGTAGATACTATTTTCCGATATCTTTGTTTATACAGTACTTTCAGCACAAATATTGTTGAAGTGTAGTCAACAGCTTTCTCAGAAAAAATAAATTCCAGAACTGCATTGCGGCGCTTGCTTGACCTGCACACTACTACCTCATTTAAAATCAAACAAGTTAAAATGTGGGTTCTATACTTACTGTTCATAAATAACTTGATAGCTGCATTCCTTACTTCTGAACCGGCAGGAGCTGGATGACTTCAGTCTGTTAATGCTTTGTATCTGACCACAGTCAGTAATGGTTGTAATAATAAGAGGAATATAATAATAATAATAATAATAATAATAAAACAATAATAATAATATAACAACACCACATAATAAACCTGACATCATACTCATCAATAAAAAGAAAAAATTAACATAACTAATCGAAGTATCCATACCCAATACAACAAATATACAGAAGAAAACAGGAGAAAAAAATGAAAAATACATCCAACTGGCTGAGGCATCAGGATAAAGTTGACATTATACCAACTATACTATCAACTACAGGAGTCATACCACACAATAGCCGGCTGCGGTGGTCCCGCGGTTCTAGGCGCGCAGTCCGGAGCCGCGCGACTGCTACGGTCGCAGGTTCGAATCCTGCCTCGGGCATGGATGTGTGTGATGTCCTTAGGTTAGTTAGGTTTAAGTAGTTCTAAGTTCTAGGGGACTGATGACCACAGCTGTTAAGTCCCATAGTGCACAGAGCCATTTGAACCACACAATATTCACCAGTACATCAACGCAATACAGCTACATCCAAACTTATATATACAACTACAGAAATCTGTAGTTGTTGATACATGTTCTGTTACCCGAAAGTTCCTAAATGCAATGTAACATATACCGTACAGTTATAAGGAAGTCATGCTTGATCAAGGTCTGCGTCACTTTCTATTTTTAACCAGACCTAAGGTCTGAGAAAGGAAAGAAGATAATAATAATAATAACAATGATGTGTACAGCACTATAGTATAACTTTCGTAGTTACTGATGCGTCGTGCTGTCAATTAATTTACTCATCTGTTTCAATCGAAGCGAGTAATGAAGTAATTTTCCGGACTACTGGAGGGAGTATCTACAATTTGGAGAGGACACTTTCTTGAGATATTTAGTATGTGTCTCTTTTTTATCGTCACCGAAGTGCGGGACAGAGCACCGCATGTGTGTGTAGTGGGTGGAGCATCTGAAGAACATGTATCCTCTATCACATTAATGCTACTAACTGAGAAAAAGTAATTATTGATAACTGATATAATCAGTATTAGAGTCTTACAAAATTGTGATAACAGTAATGATCTTTGGAAAATAATTTAGTTTAGTGACTGAAACAGAATCGAATCGTTTGGTTTTTACTCCTCAGAAAATTTCATTGTATCGCTCAGGGGTTAATTATCCACAGGTTGGGAACCATTGTCTTGGACAAGTTACTGCATTGTGCAGGGAGAGATTTCTGGTGGTTGCCATTGAAAGAGGCCGCTGGTGGCCTGTTTTGGCTACGAGGCGTTCGGTACGGAAGGACTCTGTGTGTAGCTCGCTGGACGAGTAATGAGAAACAGTGTAAACATGCCAAGGAGGACGTTCCTACATCGCGGGCGCGCCGCAACCAGAAGACGTGCGGCCTCTGGCAACTTTTGTTTTTCAGATCTCGCTGTTGGTGATCGGTTTATCCGCAGGACGTAGCCTTGCTGCACTGGCTGAGCGCTGTATTATCCTCAGGCTTTGGTTATTCTCCTCAGATCCGGCCAGTGAAGTGTTTAGCACAGTTCTTGGAATATTATTTGGCATCCTGCCCGATTGTACTGTTCTGGAGCATCACTTTCCTTTTTATTTCGACAACTGTCCATATTGCTTACTAAAGCGCCTATGGCGTGTTGATGTTGATCTAGCAACGCAGCTTCCTTCCTGGATGTCATTGGTTTTCAATTTTGGAATCTATTGCCAAGCGTTTCCGTTTTATTGTGTCCACCTGTTGGTTGGGTTTTATATGTTATCGTCTCTGGGCTAGTGTACCTGCTATAAACTTTTTGGGGCTTGGTTGGCTATTCTATTGTCAAGCGTGTCCGTTCTATTGTGTCCACCTGTTGACTGGGCATTATATGTTAACGTGTTTGGGCTACTGTAGCTGCTACAAATTTTTTTGTAGCATTATTGGCTATTTGAGGACATTACCGCCGCGAGGGGTAGCCACGCGGTCTCAGGCGTCTTACCAAGGTTCGCGCGGCTCGTCCCGTCGGAGGTTAGAGTCCTCCCTCAGACATGGGTGTGTTGTCCTTAGTGTAAGTTAGTTTGGGTTACATTAAGTAGTCTGTAAGCCTAGGGACCGATGACCTTAGCAGTTTGATCCCATAAGACCTCACCAAAAATTTCCAAAAACTTGTTACTTATCTTGAAAGTCTTAATGGCTCTGTTTTATGTTCTTTGTAATGAAATAGTGATTCCCTTGTTAAAGTGACCTTAATTCACAATAAGTACCTGGTGCTCCGTTTGAATTTGTAATAATAATAATAATAATAACAATAATAATAATCACATCGTGATGTAATAAATTTAAAAATGTTTTCACCGTCCTACCCCCATGGTCCAGCCATTCTCATTATGATAAGCCAAGCATACGCAATGGTACCATAGTCCCATGCTCCTCCTATTATGTGTTAAGGATCTCAGTGTATTATTTATTGGCAGATCTGCAGAAATAGGACTGATCTTGGTCCACTCTTGACACACCGTAGTTGTCACAAGGTGAGGAATGATATTACAAAAATTTGGTAGCTATGGAAGGTGGGTGGATTTGAGTCTTCCAGATATTATCCTTATTGTGTCGTTAAGGTGTACATCTACCTTTTTAAGTTGGAGCTTCTACGCCATACAGGAGAGCAGTAATCACCAGCAGAATGGACCAGTGCTTGTGCTACCAAAAAATGGTTCGAATGGCTCTGAGCACTATGGGACTTAACATCTGAGGTCATCAGTCCCCTAGAACTTAGAACTGCTTAAACCTAACTAACCTAAGGACATCACACACATCCATGCTCGAGGCAGGATTCGAACCTGCGACCGTAGCAATCGCGCGGTTCCTGACTGAAGCGCCTAGAACCGCTAAGCCACCGCGGCCGGCGCTTGTGCTACCTTATTATTATTATTATTATTATTACTATTACTATCGTAATTACTATCACAACCACCACTATCACATTGTCATCATCATCATCATTATTATCATTATCATTGTTGTTAATAGTAATAATGTTTAAGGAACTGTCTTTAAAACATGACGTCCATTACGTATGAATATCGATAGTGATCTTACCAAACGAGTCACTACTGCTTTGACGTGACAAGACAGAGAACTTAAACCAGGACGGCTTGACGAGGACTGAACCCCTCTTCCAGGGACTGACAGTATCGTACGTAGGCACACTTTTAAACTTTCGCGGCCAGCCAGTAATCTAATGGACGTTTAATCTAATCTGTTATTGCATTTTCAAACGATGTCATCAGCTTTTTACGCGCTGCAGTTTTTTACAAAATTACGACTACTACTCTGGAAATCTTAAGGTTTCTCCAAATGTGAAAACAATTCTGAGATACAACATGATCAAACGGCTACGAAAAAATATGCAATTGAAACTTATATACATTGCAGTCGAGAAAATCTTGTTAATACTCCATTACATTACTGCTCTACTAGAGCTCAGTAATCTGTAAGTGAAAACCAATTTTCCAGTTATATTCTCAAATACCAGTCACATGTATATTTGGAAACGGAAGCTATTGGTAACTTAACATTCCATTTTCAAGACGGGTAACATTTTGAAGACACTAATGAAACTCAGTTTATTTGAAGGTATCACATAACCCGTAGTAAAAAACATTCTTTTGTTTCAAGATACAAGGTGATGCACCACCAACGAAGTATAATTTGATGGTCCACATGTTGTATACAGTTCTAAAGAAAATTACTTTTCCTGTTCATAAAATTCTGTACCTAAAGAATTGACAATACATTCCCAATCTGTTTTATGTCTTATCATCATCACTATCTACGTCATCATCGTCTGTATTTCCAGTACCAAGCTAAGTCTATTTGGAATATAATCCTCACCATCCGGTCATGTTTCTCCTCCATCTTTTTGTGTTCAGTCTGGTCCAGTCCTCGCATTGTTTTTCAACAAACTCCCCCAAGTCTTTCACCCATCTATCGCTTGGTCTTCCTATTGGTTGTTTCCTTCTCCGGAACCATCTTGTTTTCCATTCTTTTTTTATTGCCCATGTCATCTTTGCTTTGGTGTTTCCATCTTGATCTACAAAAGTTCCTCTTTTACTATTTCCCATACACTTTCATTCCTTATTCTACCTCTCATTGCTACTCCTATCTTAATTCAGAGGAAGTACAGAACATGTCACGGACCTGTAATCTGCGTACAGCTCATTTCCTCATTACCCCTGTTTCAGAAGGATAGATCGGCATTGGTATGTAGTAACTTTTATATATCTCTTCTTTCGGTTTTTTGTGGAACGTCTTTGTTCCAAACGAGGCTCTCAATACCTTACAGCATCACTTCTGCCTATCTACCACGTTCACTGATCTCTTTATCATTTCTGTCACCTTCCTCTTCCACACTACGCAAGTGCTTGACACTTACCACTTCTCCAATTGTTCGCCTCCAGTCCTGGATGCTTGGGAGGGAACTGTGAGACAGTAAGTATAGAAACTAAGTGTAACCAAATGTGAGATCTTGGTTATAACTCGTAAGACAGGTAGACCAACTAGCGGAATAAGGACTGAAGGTGAACTGTTGGAGAAAGTGGTACACATCAAGCACTTGCGTAGTGTGATAGAGGAAAATAGAAGAAATGAGGAAGACATCAGCGAAAGTGGTATATAGGCAGATGCAATCCTGTGAAATATTAGGAGCATGGTTTCTAATAAAGCCGTCCTCCCAGAGTTTACTTCTACCTCCTTTTGTGTAATATCCAAGTCTGTTCGGATTTAGCAAATGCTACTAGTAATCCTAAATTATCTTCACTGTAACTTCGTTGTTAACCTTGATTCCATTTATATATATATATATATATATATATATATATATATATATATATATATATATCATTCGTGCATCCTCCCCCTTCTGTTACTTTTGACCACTCCATATAATAGTGTTTTCCTGCTTTCTCTACATCTTCCTCCATCACCTTTGTCCATTCTTCTGCACACTTTCTTCTTTCTCGGCCACTGTCTCACTTGCCTCTTTCTGCTTTTTATATAATCCTCTATTGCTAATTCGTTTCTTTCTCGGAACCACTGCCTTCCAGTTACCCCCTTCTCTGTTTAATACCATCAAAATGTCTCCTTCCACCGTTTTATTATTATACAGAACTCAAATGTGTAGAACGCGAAACGTTATCAAAGGCTATGCGAAACACGACCTAATGTCTGACAACAACAAAAATAATACTAAATGATGGAAGCTGCCTATGGTGGTACCTAGTGCGCTTTCCGTCATGAGATTCTAAAATCAGTCACTAGACAGAAGTGGTGACCAAGGAACACCATGTGTTCGTAGTTACACTATCCACTAGGTACAACGTACTCCCCTACTAATAATTTGTCCTCCTCGACCGGTGGCCGGTGAAAGAGGCATTGAGGTAGTGTTTTTGATTAGCTGAGTGTTCAGTACTGTAATGAATTAATTCTGTTTAGGATGGCAGCGAAGGAGTAATTGTTGAAAAGTTTATTTACTCCAGTGTTTCATCAGAAACAACATATCATCAGTTTATGGCGCTAATAACCCCCGTTAGGTCTCTATACTAATTTTTGCTGGTCGGTTGGTTTGTGGGGGTTGAAAGGACTAGACTACAAAAGCCATCGGTCCCTTGTTCCGCTACCATGAAACACCCATAAGGAAAAAAAAAAATAAAAACAAGCAATGGACATGGCAAGGGACAACACAGAACAAGAAAGACAGACAAAGACCGGAAAAGAGGAATTAAAAACACACAGAGTGTTACAGTGATTGGACGACCATGGAAAAAAAAGAAAAAGAAAGGAGAAGCCAGCTACCAAGAGACACACTAAAAACCCCAGTCTAAAACCGTAGGCAAAAGGCCAGACTCAACACAAAAAAACCTCAGATCGAGCGACAAAGGCCCCTGGCGGGAATAAAACTCAAAACTAAGCCTGCCATGGCAGCGTCATCTGTTAAAACTACAGGGAGCGTATCAGGCAGCGCAAACTTGTGCCTGAGCGAAGTTAAAAGCGGACAGTCCAACAAAATGTTGGCCACTGTCAACGCTGAACCACAGCGACAGAGAGATAGGTCCTCGCAGCACAATAAATAACCGTGCGTCAGCCAGGTGTGGCCAATGCGTAGCCAGTAGAGTATGACGGAGTCCTTGTGAGAGGCCCACAAGGAGGAGCGCCACACACCCGTAGACTCCTTGCCGACCTGAAGTTAGTTGGGTGAAGGCAGGGTGCACCATGCAGCACCTGAGGTACCAAGGACCTTCCTCCTCAAAACTGACTGGAGATCCACTCTGAAAGGCCAATCTCCAGGGCCGGTGTACCGACAGCATGTTAGGTCTACCTGTCAACCCATTCATTACACAGGATGCTGACATGACCGGGATCCACACAAAAACCATGGAGTGGCCACAATGAACAAGAGTATGGAGGGACTCCTGGATAATTTTCACCAGACGAGGGCGAGAAAAACACTGGTTGATAGCTCATAAACTGCTCAGGGAGTCACTACAGATGACGAAGGGGTCTCCTGGGCAGGAGTGGTCATACTCAGGGGCGCGAGATATGGCTACCAGCTCTGCAGTGAAAACACTGCAGCCATCCAGCAACGAGCATTGTTCAGAGCTATCCCCAAGAGTAAAAGCAAAACCAACTTGACCAGCAACCATAGAACATTCAGCATAGATTATGTCGGAGACGACAAACTCAGCAAGGATGGAAAGAAAGTGGCAGCGGCGGGCCTCAGGAGTGACTTAGTCTTTCGAACTTTGTGCCAAATCCAGCTGAAGGCATGGGTGGGACACACACCACAGGGGTATATGGACATGGGCCCGGAAAGGAAGTCGGAGAGGGAAAACCTCAAGCCCAGAGAGAAGAGACTGGACGCAAGTCACAATTGGACATCCGGACTGAGGGTTCTGTCCCAGAAGATGGACGACTGAGTTACGAAACAGGAGACGGTAATAAGGATCCTTGGGGAACCTAGAAGCATGTACAGCATAAGCGGCCAGGAGTTGTTGGCACCGGATCCGCAATGAAGGAACGCAGGCCTCCACAAGTAGGCTGGCGACAGAGCTCGTACAGAAAGCTCCAGTGGCGAGTCGGATCCCGCAGTGAAGGATGGGGTCAAGCAACCACAACACAGCAGGTTCTGCCGAAATATAAGCCAGGCTCCCATAATCGAGATGAGACTGAATCAATGCCTGACACAGTAGTTGAATAGTAGACCGAAATTCACCCCAGCTGGTGTGACTCAAGCAATGAAGAGCATTAAGATGACGCCAGCACATTTGTTTAAGCTGGTAAATGTGAGAGAGCCAAGTCAACTCGCTATCCAAAAGCAGTCCCAAAAACCGATGCGTCTCAACCACAGCAAGAGGTTCGCCATCAAGGTAAAGCCATGGCTTAGCTTGAACAGTGCGATGCTGGCAGAAATGTATGACATAAGTCTTGGCGGCCGAAAACTGGAAGCCGCGTGTTGCGCACAAAGACTGCGCCTTGCAGAAAGCACCCTGCAGCTGCCATTCAGAAACTGCAAGTCCAGCGAAGCTGTGTTATAGGGAAATGTCATCAGTACGCAAATAAGCTGATACGGACATTCCCCCAGCTGCAGCTAGCCCATTGATAGCAACTAAAAAGAGGCTGACACTCATGACAGAGCTTTTCGGGACCCCATTCTCCTGGAATCGAGAGGAACTATGGGTGGGACCAACTTGAACATGGAAGGAACGAACCGACCGAAAATTTTGAACAAAATTCGCGAGCTGGCCCCTGAGACCCCACTCATGAAACGTGGTGAGGATGTGATGTCGCCATGTTCTGTCGTACACCTTCTGCATGTCAAAAAAGACAGCAACCAGATGCTGACGGCGGGCAAATGCCGTACGGATGTTGGACTCCAGGCAGACGAGATTATAGGTGGCAGAGTGGCCTTACAGAAGCCTCCGTGAGATGGAGCCAGAAGGCCCTGAGACCCAAGTAGCTAACTCAGCCTCTGGCTCACCATGCATTGGTGAAGCTAATGGGGCGGTGCCTATCCACCTCCAGTGGGTTCTCACCGAGTTTCAACACTGGTATGATGACGCTTTCTTGCCACTATGATGGGAACTGACAATCAACCCACATATGGTTGAAAAGGTCCAGGAGGTGTTGCTGGCCATACACTGAGAGGTGTTTGAGCAACTGATAGTGAATGTGATCTTGACTGGGGGCTGTTCATGGCAAACAACTAAGGCACTTTGGTATTCCCACTCACTGAATGGAGCATTGTACGATTCGGGGTGGCGCATATGGAAGGAAAGGCTCTGACGTTCCAACTGCTCTTTCAGGGAGTGGAAGGCCAGTGGATAATTTGTAGAAGCGGAACTCAGAGCATAATGCTCTGCTAAGAGTTCGGCAATCGTGTCTGAGTCAGTACCGGCTGCTCCATTCAGGGAAAGCCCAGGTACGCTGACAGGGCTCTGATATCTATACAGTCACCTAATCTTGGTCCAAACCTGTAATGGAGAGGTACGGATGCCAATCGTGGAGACATACCTTTCCCAGCACTCCTGCTTCCATTGGTGAATAAGAAGTCGGGCTCAGGCACAGAGCCACTTAAAAGCAATATAGTTTGCCAGTGATGGGTGCCCCTTATGACGTTTGAGGGCCCTTCCACCATCTCTAATCGCCCGAGCAATCTCTTGTGACCACCAAGACACAGTCCTCCTACAGGGGGACCCAGAAGAATAGGGAATTGCAGATTTCACTGCGGAAAGGATGCTGGTGGTTATCGTGTGAACCACCACATCAATGGCGTAATGAGAAACAGGCTCAATAGCGGCAATGGAGGTGAACGAATCCCAGCCAGCCTTATTGAAAGCCCAAGTGCAGAGGTGCCCAGCTGTGGCAGTGACAGAAAGATTGGAAAGTGTTCACTACTGCACAGATTGTCATGCACACTCCATTGGACAAACAGTAGAAGGCCAGGGCTGAAAACCCAAGGGTCAATTGCTGAATACGTGCCATGCGCCATGCTGAAATGTGTGGAGGCACTATTATTTAAGAGATAAAGGTTGGGCTGTGCCAACACTTGCTCAACGACTGTGCCTCGGCCTGTTGCCACCAATCCATCCCACCAAGGGTTATGGGCGTTAAAGTCGCCCAGTAACAGAAAGTGTGGCGGCAGTTGGGCGATCAGCGCAGCAAATACATGCTGCCGGACATCACCAGCGGGTGGAAGATAGATACTGCAGACAATAACAGCCCAAAGCGTCCACATCCTAAAACTGACAGCTTCTAAAGATGTTTGAAGAGGAACACACTCACTGTAAAGAGAGTGAAGAATGTAGATGGTGACTCAGCGAGATATTCTTTCATAAGCTGCCCAATTCTTATAATAACGCCAATAGCCATGAAGGGCAGGGGTTTGCATCGCCGGAAACCAAACCCTGGAGAGCAATGCAGAAGATGGGGTGAAGGCTGATAAGTGTCTGAGCTCAGCAAGGTGGTGGAAGATACCACCGTAATTCCACTGAAGGATAATATAATCGTGATGCTGGGAAGGCATGGAACATTGAATGACGCGGTTTACACCTCAGGGTCACCTGCTGCCACCTAGTGATTTCTTGAGGAGTTGATATCCATTGTGTCTGAGGGGCCGGCGAGATCCAGGTTCTAAGCAGACGCCATAATCTCCATCACATCCTCCGAAGCAGAGTTTGTAAGTAGTGGTGGGGTGGGTTCGACCACAAGTTCCTTGGTCTTAGTGGTCTTCTTCTTGGACTTTTCATGCTGATCATATGGTTCCTCTGGCTGGGAGGGTTTCAGTGATTCAAAATCATATGGCTCTGAGCACTGTGGGACTTAACTTCTGAGGTCATCAGTCCCCTAGAACTTAGTACTACTTATACCTAACTAAACTAAGGAAATCACACACATCCATGCCTGAGGCAGGATTCGAACCTGCGACCGTAGCGGTCGAGTGGTTCCAGACTGTAGCACCTTCAGTGATTCGGTCTCCAGGACTGTAAGGACAATCGTGAAGCCCTACGACCAGGTGCCTTTGGGCACTTCAGCCACTGGCAGGTGTCAACTTTCCCAATAGTGGAAACCTGGGAAGGGAAGGACACAAGGTACCCCTTCTGAGCGAGCGGAGCCAAAGAAGTTTGATGCTTCACCGCCTTAGAAGTGGGGACAGACGTCCCTGATCACTGGAGGTGTCGCTCCCAAAGTAGGTGGTGCCGGAGCAACAGGGAGGGAATTGCCCCCACCATCAAGGGGCAGGTATAGTCTTCCGGCTCTGAGAGGTGACTGGGGTAGGTGGAGCTGATGGGGTTAGAACAGTTGTAGCTTCGGGTAAGAGGAGGTCATATGAACAGGATGGAGCCGTTCAAACTTCCACTTAGCCTCAGTGTAGGTCAGTTGATCCAGGGTCTTATATTTCATGATTTTCTTCTCTTTCTGTAAAATCCTGCAGTCTGGGGGGGCAAGATGAATAATGCTCTCTGAGTCACAGATGTGAGGTGGGGAACATGGAGTATTGGGATATGATGAGCGTCCGCAATCTCGACATGTGAGGTTGGAAGAATTGCAGGAAGACATATGACCGAACTTCCAGCACTTAAAGCACCACATCAGGGGAGGGATACAGAGCTTGACGTGAAAGTGGTGGACCATCACCTTCACTTTCTCAGGCAATGTATCACCCTCATAGGCCAAGATGAATTCACTGGTGGCAACTTGATTATCCCTTCGAACCCGATTAACATGGCGGGCGGGCAGCTCGTCATCAGAGTGCAAAAGAAGGTCCCTGTGGAAATAATACCCTGGACCGTATTTAAGCTCCTATGGGGTGTGATTGTAACAGAAACATCCCCCAACCTGTCACAGATCAGTAGTGCCCACGACTGGGGAGAGGATGCTATATTTATCAGAACTATCCCAGAGTGCATTTTGGACAAGACCTCCACCTCCCTAACCTTAGCCTCTAAATTATCTACAAAGAACTGAGGTTTCCTCATGATGAAAGATTCCCCATCAGCTCTAGTAAACACTAGGTACTGGGGTGAATAAGCTTCGCTTCCTCCCATAGTGTGTCCAGGGAGGGGAACGTTTTGGGGTCGTACTTCTGCGCATTGAAGTGAGCCCTCAAACGCTTAGATACTGTTGATGGCTGGCCACCAGCAAGAGAAGATGTGCCACACTTCGTTGCGTGTCATACGCCCTGATGCCACCCATTCCGACCAAGGGCCCTCCACACGGGCGGCACCCAGCGGCAGCAAGGGCCACCTGGTAGGATGGCCATTGCCAGGATCAACACAGCGATCCCCGTGTTGTCAGGGGATACAACCAACAGGGTACATGGTGGTCCCACCACAACGGACTGGCTACCGTGCAGGAAATCAGGTGTAAAGAAGTCCAAGGTCGTCGTCGGCGCAAAAAGTGACACTGCATATTGCATGATGGAAACCGAACCCAGGCATGTATCCTCGCCCAAGAGATGGAGAATGAGCGGGACTGCAATGCGACGACGAGAAAGTGGGCTACAGATCTCAATGCACTATGGACACGATGCACCATTTATGGCGCCCTTCCCCATTTGGCTCGCTCTTCAGGACAATTTGGAGGTATGGAGGTCAAACCCTACAGGGATCATCACAGAAAGGCCGAAATCTGTGAGACTCCTTGTAGTCGTCTCTTACGACAGGCAGGAATACCACATGCCTATTCTTACCCCTGGACCCCCGGAGGGGGGGGGGGGGGGGGGGGAAATTTTATTAATATAAACGAAAGACAAAATGAAATTCAATAAAAATGTCTTCGTCATATGTAATACAATTAAGTCATGTGGCGCTGGTGATGCTTATCCTTTCTCGGATGCGCAAGTTAAGCTCAGTGTCTCATGATATTAGTCGAGAAGAGAATGGCATCTTTAGGCTGCTCTCTCACTGTCGGTTACAAGTATCATTGCGAAACTTCTCTCTACACTAACACGTCAGAGTCACCCACCGAGTGCACATTCTGCACCTGACACAAGCTTCGACAGTGAACCAGAAACTTTCGTCCCATGTCAGTATCAATACGACATGAGCCAAAGAATCTGCTGTGATGCATATCTTCACTACAGCCTAGTGCTAGCGCTCCTGTCGACTAGGTGAACAGACAAATTCGACGAGGCAGTTTAACACAAATGTGGTCAGGTTCGATAGTAATGATCTATGCAGTGCCACAAAATGTTGACAAAGAATTACAGTACACTCGATAAACAAAAAATAATTGACACAATGTAATATGTGTACTTAATTTTTAGTGGAGGTGTAATGCGTCTGATGGAAGTCAGTATGTGAAGTGTAAACTGGCGTATCCGACTGAAATTAAATCGCCGCCATCAGTGTCAAATACCGTAGCGAACAAATTGTGGACTGTAGGTTGTCTGTCGGCTAAGCCGATTGTCACAGTAGATGAACAGTAATTCGACGCTTTTTCAGATCAGCCCCGCAAAACATCATAATGAAAGCTTCCAGAGCATGGTGAAAGCCTCGCTGTGTCACCTTTCCATGTCTGCTGACCCACCAGGAACAGAAAATACCAGGAACTCTCAATTGAAGTTGGCGGTTGTTGGCACGACTTACCAGTACTCGTAAATGTCGGTGTTTGTAGACGGACGACGATTGAGTGCTGAAGTGATATTCTGCTTCCTAACAATACTTACGAATTGAAAAATTAAGCCTGCCTATCTGACCGAGCGGTTCTAGGTTCTTCAGTCTGGAAACGCGCTGCTGCTACGGTCACAGGTTCGAATCCTGCCTCTGGCATGGACGTGTGTGATGTCCTTAGGTTAGTTAGGTTTAAGTAGTTCTAATTCTAGGAAACTGATGATCTCTGATGTTAAGTCAAATAGTGCTTAGATCCATTTGAATTTGCAAAATTGATCTCTTGTACGTTACTGGAGGGTGATTAATGTCAGAGGAATGTGTAATAGATCCAACTGATTCGGTCTGTAATGAATGACGACGACGACTGCTGTTAGAGTCTTATAGGGGATCCGTTTAATAATCTGTTAAATAATCAGGTGCACTCGTTGATACACGCACATGGAGATGCTGAAGGAAATGCGGTCTTTATTAGCTCCGGATTAGTTTCAACAACGATTTGATAAATAATCGATCTACATAAAACGGTTGAATATCACCATTCCCAGATATTGTATTCTTCCCATGTGGCAAATTCTGAAGATGAATTTTCAGCAGCCTTCTATACTTTTGCTTACTTATTACCTTTTTATTCTGACCATATCGTGGAATTTATATTACCTCTTACATCAGATCAGACAGGTTACGTCAAATCAGGCTAAATTCTTTGCGTCCGCAGAAGAAAATGTAAATCTTAAATGTTACCTGCGGACCATTAATGTAGGAGTACTTTATAATGACTCGGATCCATTCGTAATGTAATGAATGAAAACTGCTGTTAGATCATCACTTATTATTTCACATTAATTTTCACAGGTCAAAATAAACATATTGGCCGGTCAGATTACTTGGCACATGACCAAGTGCGTAACACCCGACCGAACGAGAGTGCATTGACACACTGTTCTCACCGCGGAGAGTGTACAGTTGTGTGCCCTTCGGCGTGCGGCTTACTGACCATTGTCCCTGAGGTACAAATGCCTCCGCTTCTCCAGTAAATCAGTGAAACGTAGCAACGAACACTAATTCTGTGACTTATATCAAAGAGATTTTTAAAGTCGTCTACCGTCCGAAAACTCTTTCGATACAGATCCGTGCTCCAAGGACTCAGTAATACCTCCGCGGCTTAAAAATAAAATTTAGACAATCCATAAAAAGCTGTTCAAAATGGTTCAAATGGCTCTGAGCACTATGGGACTCAACTTCTGAGGTCATCAGTCCCGTAGAACTTAGAACTACTTAAACCTAACTAACCTAAGACATCACACACATCCATGCCCGAGGCAGGATTCGAACCTGCGACCGTAGCGGTCACGCGGTTCCAGACTGTAGCGCCTAGAACCGTAAAAAGCTGTACTCCGTGTTCAAAAAAGGACGCAGAAATATCGACAGGCAAAAGTTAGTAGGGAATCGCGAGTTTATGAAAAATTGTTGCGGGAAGTATACTACTTTCATCGTCTTGATTATGATAGCGAAAGATCTTACAAAGAATTCAAGAAAAATTTGATCCTGCCTAAAATTGTTTAGAAGACTTCTGTTCAGTCCCTCGTTGTTCAATCTGCTGTGGTAACAGAAAGCTGTAAAAGAAAAGATGAACTATTAAATTTTATGTCTAAAAAATCATTTAGGCGGCACAACTACAAACCACCACGACGGCCACACCAACTCCCTTAAAGTACATAGAAATAGGCATCCCAGTAGAAGTAGGTTTCCCAATCCAGTATTACAGTGAGTACTCGTTGCCCTTGCTTAGCCATCATTTAACACAAATGTCTCCACAGCGCAACATACTATAGGCATCAGTCCCCTGTCTCCTACAGCCGTCAGGAGAGAGCCAGACGGGATGTGGTGGGGAGGTCTTACACTACTGGCCATTAAAGTTGCTACACCAAGAGGAAATGCAGATGGTAAACGGGTATTCATTGGACTAATATATTATACTAGAACTGGCATGTGATTACATTTTCACGCAATTTGGGTGCATAGATCGTGAGAAACCAGTACCCAGAACAACCACCTGTGGCCGTAATAACGCCCTTCATACGCCTGGGCATTGAATCAAACAGAGCTTGGATGGAGTGTACAGCTACAGCCGCCCATGCAGCGTCAACACGATACCACAGTTCATCAAGAGTAGTGACTGGTGTATTGTGACGAGCCAGTTGCTCGGCCACCATTGACCAAATGTTTTCAATTGGTCAGAGATCTGGAGAATGTGCTGGCCAGGGCAGCAGTAGAACATTTTCTATATCCAGAAAGGCCCGCACAGGATCTGCAACACGGCGTCGTGCATTATCCTGCTCAAATGTAGGGTTTCGCAGGGATCGAATGAAGGGTAGAGCCGCGTGTAGTAACACATCTGAAATGTAACGTCTACTGTTCAAAGTGCCGTCAATGCGAACAAGAGGGGACCGAGACGTGTAACCAATGGTACTCCATACCATCACGCCGGGTGATACGCTAGTATGGCGATGACGAATACACGCTTCCAATGTGCGTTCACCGCAATGTCGCGAAACACGGATGCGACCATCATGATGCTGTAAACAGAACCTGGATTCAGCTGATAAAATGACGTTTTGCCATTCGTCCACCCAGGTTCGTCGTTGAGTACACCATCGCAGGCGCTGCTGTCTGTGATGCAGCGTCAAGGGTAACCGCAGCCATGGTCTCCGAGCTGATAGGCCATGCTGCTGCAAACGTCGTCGAAATGATCGTGCAGATGGTTGTTGTTTTGCAAATGTCCCCATCTGTCGACTCAGGGATCGAGACGTGGCTGCACGATCCGTTACAGACATGCGGATAAGATGCCTGTCATCTCGACTGCTAGGGATACGAGGCCGTTGGGATCCAGCACGGCGGTCCGTATTACCTTCCTGAACCCACCGAATCCTTATTCTACTAACTGCCATTGGATCTCGACCAACGCGATTAGCAATGTTGCCATACGATAAACCGCAATCGCGTTAGAGTACATACGACCTTTATCAAAGTCGGAAACGTGATGGTACGCATTTCTCCTCCTTACACGAGGCATTCTAACAAAGTTTCACCAGGTAACGCCGGTCAACTGCTGTTTGTGTATGAGAAATCGATCGGAAACTTTCCACACGTCTGCGCGTTGTAGGTGTCGCCACCGGTGCCAACCTTGTGTGAATGCTCTGAAAAGCTAATCATTTGCATATCACAGCATCTTCTTCCTGTCGGTTAGATTTCGCATCTGTAGCACGTCATCTTCGTGGTGTAGCAATTTTAATGGCCAGTAGTGTAATTACGATCTAGAGAACCAGGGAAACATCATTGCCAATAACACATTTTTTAAGCATAAATACAGTGTTGTTTTCCACAGATCTGTGCTACAACTGGGCCGCCGGAGTAATGCCTTTTACAGCGGCATGCGGGCGTTCGATCGACTCGCAGTACGGCCAGTACGATACAGCGAACTGTTGGGTGGCGGCTATTTTGTCACGGGCGGCCGTCGACCAAGGAATTCGGCAGCTTCTAGTTCTGCGTATAGATCTCCTGTCGGAGACGTCGAATATTTGTACTCAGGAATCTCGCACCAGGTCGATAGTAAATACTTGCTGGCTCGCAAGAGTCAGTTCTCAGGCCATATTTGGGAAACAGTAGCGTCGTTGTCTGCCATAGGAAAGTTGAATGACGGACAGCGTCCAGATCACACAGGTCGAGTCTACACCAGGTCTGCAGGGTGAAGATGGCTTCCGCGTCCCATCAGTGTGGTCTAGGAAGTTGGCAGTGCAGCTGGTACGTGGCTCCGTAGACGATCGAAGACAGCCTGGCGTGCTGACGGTCAACCTCCATAGTGTAACCCCGCACTGGATAGATGCAACTGACACAAGTGCGGGGACTACGCACTGGGCAGTCGGCAATCCGCACTCGGCAATCAGCAATGTCCCATTTGTTAAAATTGTGGGATATTTATGTTGCCTCTTCCCGAACGTTCCACGGTGATGGGAATGGCTATGACATAGAGTGTCTTGGTTTTTCCTTCGCTGTCAGCTCTCCTAGTGACTTCAGACTTCCACAACTTCACCTTTCAGAGGCGCTTTTCTATTGGCTTGACACTTGATTACTTATAGTTGACTTATAGTTGGTGCAGTGGTTAGCACACTGGACTCGCATTCTGGAGGACGACGGTTCATCCCTCGTCTGGCCATCCTGATTTAGGTTTTCCGTGATTTCCCTAAATCACTCCAGGCGAATGCCGGGATAGTTCCCTTGAAAGGGCACGGCCGACTTCGTTCTCCGTCCTTCCCTAATCCGATGAGACCGATGACCTCACTGTCTGGTCTCCTCCCCCAAAAACTACGCAACCCAACCTATAGTTGCATTGTACCTAACCTTTCTTACGAAACTCTGCTTTGTGACTAGTATGACGGTATCTCTCGGCTTCCATGACGTCATTATACTTTGGTCGCAGACCTGGACATTCGGTCATTTCAGCGTGCTAGGACGGCTTCCGTGTTTACTGCAACTCACTCAGCATTTCCCCCTAGCTGGCAGTCTAATGGTCATTTACACAGGCAATTCGGCTTCAGTGAGTTGCCAAGGTAGAACTTGGGCGAAATTTTAGTGTCCGCGGGGATATTATCCTGGGGAGTAACAATACCAAGCAACTATAGAAAAAAAAAAGAAACAAAGACCACAGACGACGAAACCATATTGCAGTGCCAGTGTTGTTAATAAGTACGATGCAATGTTGCTTCGAACATGATGCATGCATATCAGAAGGAACATTGCATCGTACATCACTTGTTAACAACATTGGCTCTTGGCTCTGCAGTATCGTATTTATCTGCCTACACCACACAGCGACATTTAGTTAAAATGTCCCTCCTGCTCTCCACCCCCCACCCCCCACCCCCCACCTTTCACCTGTAATGTTATAGCATGGAGTAGTGGTAAAAAAAGCAGAAAGAGAAGAATGTGGCAATGAATTAAAACGAATCTAAAACTTTATGTACAAACAAGAAAACTAAAGGTTGGTGTGTGCAAATTAATGCGATCATAAAAAGAACAACTACAGTTTCGTAAAAGTTTGTCGTCTCTTCACAAACAGCGCATTTCGCATTTTTTAAGTGAGGGAAAGGGAATGACGTCATGGTATCTCTCTGTATTGTCTAACTGAATAAATGATGTTCAAGGGAATGGTTGTCACTATAATTCCAAAAAAGAAAGACACCGTACGTACCACTTGATCTGTTTCATTTGGATATTCAAATGAAATACATCAACTGACCTAAATGGCATCTTTCTTCATTATTGTGAAGATAGTTCGTGAAATTACGAGAAATAGCCTTCGCGCTACTTGGCTGATGATCGGAAGTGAACTCTTTATTATCCAGATAACATTAGTAGATAATTGATTCCATGAAAGCAAGAGGGGAAGGCAACGCGATGTAGAAATGACATGTTGCGAGAATTACAATTACCTTTAACGTAATTGGACGTATTTTCTAACCAAGCGAAAAAACAAGCTGAAATATTCTGCAAATCCCACAGAGTGAGTTTGAGCTTCTACAGTCAGTAAAGTGGACATGCCACAAACTCCTTTGACCGACGGCAGCAGGCCAGATCAGATGTGGCACGTTCAGCGCCCTTCCAGAGGGAGGCCACATCGTTAGCGGAAGAGCCGTGCGTTATTGTATTGTAGCGGACCGTGACATATTGAGTAAAAGGTCGTCATTGCTGCAACTCTGTTATGGTAACCAGTTTAGAGCAAAGTGAGAGGCATGTCGGCGTGCAGATGTGCGCTGCGGAAGCAAAGAGGCGCACCATCCCAGCCCATCATATCAGGCGATGGAATTTCGTTATGTATGAGAGGCTGCCTCGTACAAGTTCGAGCGCAGTAACAGTGGTGGGTAATGCTTTTCATGATATAGTAAAATACAGTGCGCAATTAAATAACACAGAGTGACACACATGTGAAAAAATGTTCTCTTACGACATTAATGAGCTGAGACTCTTTGATATGTGCGGCCCGCAACGAAAGGATTGTCTTGTGACCATAACACTTGCAGCGAAATGGATGTTTCTGCGATTTTTGGAAATTCAAATAAATACTTTTCTTTCTGGCTGCGCATACAATTTTTTTGCGGAGCTATATTATGTGACATTTTCTTAGCACTGGTAGTAGCTAGAAAACAATGTAGTGTTGGGAGTAAAACTGCAACGAAGGCAACTTAATTGTTCTTAATTACTAAAATGTATCGTAAGGAAGTGGCCAATATATATATCACGTCTGATTAACGTGATGGAAACTGATACAATAGTATATATCGTTTGCGAGCATAGAACGTACTACAAGGCTTCAGAAGTTGTTCGGGTAAGCACATATTAACTAAAAATTCAGTTTTTATCCATTCCCAACATATGAAATATTGATTTTCTTAAAATATGAAGCAAGATATGTCAATGACCCTCAGATTGTGCTGCTCGTTAGCTCAGTGATGAAGGAAGAGATTAGTGTTTAATGCCCTGTCGACAACGAGGTCAGTGGAGGTGGTGCACAAGCATCGCAGCATTAGTCTTAAGAGATTTATCGAATCACGGGAAACCTAAATCAGGAATGGCCAGACATGGGTTTGAACTGTCGTCCTCCCGAATGCGAGTTCAGTGTGTTAACCACTGCGCTATCCCACTCCGTCTGAGAGATGGAGAAGACCTAAACAAACCCTATGCTCGAATCAGAATGTATCCATTCTTACAGGCGTAAGATAAGGAGCACTGTAGTCGGAACTACGTAGGGAGAGTTACCTTATTAGTGAGTTTTACATACTTTGGGTACGGGTGGTAAGCAGACTGAGGAAAATTACATAGCAGTTCTACATGACATATACTTTCTATTGAAGTCTGGGTTTGTTAGTCGATCGATTGAACATACGAACACTTAATTCCCACTTACAGTGACTGCTTGCAGTGCAACAAGATTGGGCATTGCTAATGACACTTGGATATTCTGCCGCCAACTGGACAACTTCATTGAATAATCACACTCGAGAAGCTCACACGGCGCATAAATGGGGGTAACAGTAAGCTGTGAAATTAATAGTAGAGGTAGAAATTGATTATAAACGGGGGTAATACCTTAGGAATACAAGAAAAATGCTTCTAGGAAACATGCACTCAGCAGCATACGTACTACAGCTACAGCTGATTTTACTAGCTGTTATGATAGCTTGAAGAAATTTAATCTCGAAGAATATCAAAAAAGTTTTATCATACAGCTCGTATGATAAGAGGGTAAACTGAAGACCAGACAAACGTTGAAAACTTCATCTGTGACTGGAGCAGGTAATTGCCTATCGCTTGAAACAAGAACTTTCAGGCAGATTAAAACTGTGTGCCGAACTGGAAGTCAGTCCTAGAACTTTGCCTTTAGTAGGCATCAGTCTTTGCGATTGAACCATCGCATCAGAACACAGTATCCACCCCCTTCCCCTTCAAATCGCCACGTTTAAATTTATGGAGGACCTGCACTCACAAGAACAACAGTTTGACGGAGCTCCATAATTGACGCCTTAACGCTAGCTACGTAGATCGCTTAGAATATAAGTTGTATAGGACAAAGATAACCAACTCAAGATTCCGTCATTGTATATTCTATAATCTAACACTGATAACGTATGTATTTTGGACGTGTCTTTTGGTCGGGTGTATCCAATTAGTAATCTGCTTTTTCGTCTGGTTAATATTGTAAGGTGTCAGGCAAATCCAACACCTCCCATGAAAACCCTGACATGATAAGCAAATCCAGTAGTATGTCACATAGCTCCGAATACATCGTGACATTAAATGAACCAAAGTAATACGAGTTACGAGTGAGCAAATGGAATACCACAGACTAACAAAAGAGAGCCTAAATACATGTCATACCTTCCCACCGAGGGACAGACGCAGTTACGATGGGAGAAACGAGAGCAGAAAACGAGAGAAGAACCGTGTTAAGCGAGAAGGCCCTATGATAAGGGACGGACTGGACACCCACGTCGCCAGCTAACCACTAGGACCACCCCAGCTGCAAGTTTTAGCGTGAGACTTTTTCGCGTCTCTGTTACATTGCAAACTTTAAAAACATTGCCCCACCACGAAAAGTATAACGTTTCTCATTGGATGGACAGAATTTATGTAGGCAGAGCTTAAGGTTAACATTGAGACCCTGATTGGTCAGATGAAAACACAGCCAGATAGTTTTTTTTTAAACCTACTTCGGTAAATTGTAGCAAGATGAAGTTAGGAGAGAGTTGCTTCCGAGACAGCGAGGTGAGTGGAGCTGTGCTGCCCGCCACCCCCTGACGAACCCCGACAAGGTAATGAATGCACGCGATGCCGCATAACAGCGCATAAAGCTTCACTCAGAACTGCAAATGTCTCATCTGTTACATCCCCTTTTTGCGTAATACTAGTGTCAATCGTCAATTAAAGCTCATGGTGTTCACATTTGCCACTTGAAGTAAAAGTCTCAAACGCGATGATTTTTCTGTTATATAGTTACCGACAAGCCACATCAGCCACTGTAATTTACAACAAGTTAAATAATTAAATAAAGATAATTGAGGGTCACTGTTGACCATTTTGATAGTTTTCTCTTTTGTCAAACTTAATTTAAACCTACATTATAGATGTGATATGGCATAGGTCATCCTTCGATCAGTTGTAGAACTTGGAAACCAACTCAGGGGATATTCGTTCACTTTTTTGTTGAACGCAGTTGGTTTTTACCATCCTGTATTAAAACATTTCATTTTACCAATAGTGCAATTTATAAACAATGTTTTGCGAGTAGAATAAAATTTCCAATGGTAAACTTAATTGCTTTTTCGACGTTATTTTACCAGCTAACTAAAAATAGGAAAGCCTTGAACCCCTTCCGCTAAATTTAGTTAGTATTAAGATTCTTTTACAGGGAGTGCAGTGGAGCTGACGCTGAAGTCATTAAGTATTTATTTTTTTATCATCGCTAGTCTCACTGAACTCTTCTGAATTCTACGTGTCATGTGTGGTCTGGCGTCTCCTTACCAGCAACAGGTCCCAGGATCAAACAAGTCAATTCCCTAAAAAACACGCTCAGAGTGTCGTTGCGCGAAAGTGGTAGGGAGACACGATATAGAACACACAGACACCACGCAGAATGTTAGAAAATGGCGACCCTGCCAGGATGGTAAAATACCATGATTGAAGGTCGACCACATGCCTAACTAGGTCAGAAAATTATCCTGTTGAAAAATTTTCGTAATAAAAAAAAAATTTTTTTAACGTTACAAATAGTCGAAAACTGTAGCGATAATAGTAAAAGTATTCAATAGAAACAGAGCCATTATGGCAGAGACAATAGCATAAGTAAGTTATGAATTTTAATATTGTTTGAATTAAGTTTTGTCTCCAGTGCAAGTGCACATGTGGCGGATACATCGTTGACAAGTTGGTTCTGACCCAACAAGTAAGTGAATGGTTTGTCAAGTCGTGTGAACAAAAAGTTTATGAAACGCGTGAGATCGTATGAGCGCATGTTGACTCGAAGTAGGGCGCGTGAATTGCTTTTAAAACAGAAAATAAGGAATTGGGAAAGATTAGCAATGGCAGATCGAGACCTTGACCGAATTGAGGTAGAGACCCTGCATGAAAATGGACAGAGAATAGAGGACAGTACAACAGACGATGCAGTCTCGCGAGAAATAGGACATATAACGAACCATAACGAGGATAATGTACGTCAAGGCATAGAAAACGTTAGTCAGCATACGACAGAGGAGCAGGAAAGTAGAGAGACAGTCGATGAGGATTCTAACTTGCGTCTTGAATACGTAGAACCCATAGTACAAGTAATCAGAGCTCGCTCACCTCAGAGTACAAGGAATCCGAGCAGAAACGTGTCACAGCACAGTTCAACGCAATCGGTTGCGAACCAACGCTTGGGCGAAAACACAGAGCGTAGGACGTCGAAAAAAAACGCAATAGGCCCCTCCAATCTGTCAGAACTATTACAACAAATTACGGAAACCATGACAAGGCAAAATAAAGACACACCGAACCAAATTCAAATGCAGAATGCAGAAACTACGAGAAAAATGCGTGAGTTTAAAGAACAAAAAAAAAAAAAAATATTCAGTTACAACTAAGTCGTATTGAAGACGAGGCAAAATAATCTCGAGAAGTGATAGGAAACTTAATAACAGGTCACAATCAATTGAGAACAGACATTGACAAGGTACAAGTGGACGTACAAACATAGCGTAATGACATTCATGACGATATCAAAACATTACGTAACAACACCCAGGGAGAAGCCAAGAAACTAGAGAAACAGATAAACGTTATTAGTAGACAAGCAGCAGGTACAGCGCGTGAAATTGTTGAAAACAGTGTGTTACACAAACGTATCACAAAAGCAGCGCAGAAAAGATATGATAACCGCATAGTCAAAATAGAAGCGCAAACGAAGCGACAATTTCAGAAATTTCGACCAGAGTTGTGGCAAACCATTGAAGAGCGTAGTGAACAGGATCGAACAAGTACAGAGTCTGCAACCACATCCGTATCTGTAACAGCACCGGAAAAACAAGCAATTAACGAAGATATTACGCATTTGCGATTCCAATCACAGGCGGAAAGTAACATACGTGAAATCAGACAGCCTGCACAGCAACAAACACGTTTCGAAATTCTTGATGAACAAACGTCATCACAAACACATGCGGAACCACAAATGTATGTTTCACGACAGTTTGGATCAAGCAATGAAGCAGCAAGGTTAGCCAGACAAGATACTGAACCAATACCTGACATGGAAATCAAGGTCGCGAAGAGTATAGTGCAATGCATGCAGTTACACGTTCACAACCAATGGAAGAAAATTATTGCGTACCACTCCAACGATACTACGCAAGGGTAGGCGAAAGTTACAGTGGATTATATCCAATGGATCTACCACAACCGGAAAGAACGAAGGGAGAAATGATCAGAAACAAAAGTGGCGAAGAATCGCGAATTTAATATTGAATTATGACGAAGTACGCCAACGATCATTTCCTCACAGTCAGAAAATTTCAACACTTTCGAGAAGGAAGCTCCTTACATCCACGAACTTTTATTGATCAATTCCGAGTAGGATTACCAGAACACTGGACGCTAGCACACAAATCAATGCTTAGATGTACCATACAGTGACGGAGAGTTGATTAAATTATGCGCGATGAAGCTACCATTGAAATACCAGCAATCATTAGTAGGTCGCGGAGGCAATGATGTCGAAGCATTTAAAGGTATTCTAAGGGAACTAGAGTTCATATTTTCGGAAGATGACGCAGGAAAAAGAAGCGCACGTGAAAACAAAAGAAAATAGCAGTGGAATCCACAAGACACAGTACGAAGAAACAATAATTACCAACCATGTGATAACTTCGCACCAAGAATCGACAATAGATTTCAACAAAGAACCGGTTATAGATTTAGAAGAGAATATGGCAATAACTATAATTCACCCAGGAATGGCAACAACTATTACAGAGGGAATAACGACAACCGGAACGGGTACTGGAGAACCAATAGACCGACAAATTATCAACAAAGAAACCACTACCAACAAGCTGAACAAGAAAAGAGAATACAGATAGAAGAGGTGGAGGTAAGACCACCAAACCCCGATAAACTTTCGAATTGACAGCTAAGCGCCCATGCCAAAAAGAATGACGCACCGACCCATAACAATTGCCGCACCTTGAACAGAGAAGTAAAAATCTTATCACGAGAAGAGAAGAAGGAAGAAACAAATCCGCAGGGACCAGATGAAAACGAAGACAAGAAAATAACAATATCTTGTTGGGACGAAATTGATTGGGAGAATCCTGACGAGGAAGATGAATTACCAGAGTCATGCACAACTAATGTAGGAGGAAAGGACGAAGTAATGAGTATTGCAGAGCTATTTGAGGTTTAAATCAGGGAAAGCGAATTCAATGAGGATTATGCGCAGTCGACAGAAGTTGAAAATAAGTTACAAGTGGGCACACGACCCAACGTATATAATGAAGGAAGTTATGAAGCGATAATTAGAGCATTTAGATGCGATTATGTGGAAGTAGCGACGAAGAAGGAGAAGATAGACGAGGATGAGGGAAAAGTAGAGGATGTTGAAGAAAGCGTAAATGAAGGAAGAAATAGAGAAGAGGAAATAAGAGAGAGAAGTAGCAGTCGAAGCTTATCCTACAGAAAGTTCGAATTCGCAAGGGAAATTCCAAGAAAGACTCATGTATGATTCAGTGGAGGATTCGTTGATGCAAGAAGAAGAAGAAGAAGAATAGAGCCAACCCTTTCAAATTCAACCAATTGTGAAGGCCATGGTAAAGCATATCCCAGTCAATATTGTACTTTCGGGAGTCAACTGACTGCGATATCAGAAAATTTATTCATGCAGTGTAATGACAATGAGGAATTACTAGATTAAAGTAAGAGGTCCTATTAGAAACAATGCTGCGGAAGTTACGAGACAAACAAGGTTAACTCTTTCGTGTCAAGGTCAAAAGATCGAAGCCAACTTCGTGATTATACCTAAACTAACTGTAGATTTGATTACAGGTGCAGATTTTTTTAAATGAGAGACGAGCAATAATTTATACATGGGGAAAGGTAGCGTAACGTTCGGAATGTCACACGTCTCTTTGAGCAAAAGCTAAAGTTAGAACAAATACCGGTTTTTAACAAACAATTAAGAATGACATGAGATAAAGAGAATGAAGAATTAGAATGGTATGCACAGAAGGGGTAATCGCCTCAACTCATGTTACAAGTCCATAAAGAAGTCGAAGAAAAATTGCAAGAAGTTCAAGGTATTTCGGAACACAGTAAAAGAGAATTAGAGGGTATTTTACGAGATGAAGCTGAGGTATTTTTACCTAAGACTGGCAGTATTAAACACTTTCAGTACAAGAAGTTTAATAATTAATTTTATTACTGGTAAATAATCCGCATAATATTTCAAGATTATGTTGCAGATAAGATCGTGAGGAGAAAGAAGAATGAAGAGAGAGGAAGCTGGGAAAAAGAAAGTAGTTTCAATAAAAACAAAAACAAAAGTAACACCAATAGTACCATAGATTAAGGTGAAGGGATAAAGCGTAGATAATGTAACAGCATGAAATACTAAAATGCTATACACCACGACACTACACAAAAATAAAAGAAAACGAATCTGAGGATTTTTGTAGAAGCTAAGACTCAAAATATCTTAGAATTGTAACATGGAAAGGGCGCCGAAATTTGTAAAGCTTTTAAGAAGGCATAAAACAATGTAGGTACTAGACATTAGATGATTATAAGTAAAACCTTTTGCAAGAACCATTGTAAAATCTCCAGCAAGGACAAAATGCAACGACCCACTAGTTGCAACAAGAGAAATATCAAGAAAAAAAGGACTTAATTAGTAAGACACGATTCCTACAAGGCAGAAACGTTGAGAGAAAGGAAAGGACAGCGAGACCAACAGAAGGCCATTGTATCAAAAGTGGGCAATAAATTTGTCCACTAGGCGGAACCCTGCTGGGACAGAACACGGAGCCACACAGTGGCAGAGCGCTAAAGAGACGCGACGGGACACCAACGCCGGAAGGGTCTCCGAGTGCCCCGAATGACCGGAGCGAGCAAAAAACGGTCCATTCAGAAGACGTCTTGGGCAAGCCACCACTGGCAAAAAATATGTGTAAAAGTCACACTACCGCTATTAAACAGCACGTTGATGCACAAAGCTGAAGAAAACATGCATGAAGTAGAAATGACATGCCCAAACCATTTATCAAACTGTTACTAAGAGGAGAACTTCAAAGCGACTAGTTATCAATAAATATTTCCATATCCTGCCCAGAGAAGAACCAAGAAGCAAGTAAGAAGCAGAGAAAAAGCAGGAAGAACAGAAGTTGAAGATTCGCAAGATTGAGACCAAGAAAGAAGATGGGTTGTGAATAGACGACATACCTTCCCAAATCCCTATCCTATTGTAAACTAGTCGTCTGCGAAGTATTACAAAGAAAAACGAACGCTTTCAGCGACACATAACGATGAGTTTCACGCATACAAAGCCAGTAAACCACCAGATTCTGCACTCACAGCTCCATTCCATTATGGGACCTCCACAACAGCAACACACACTTGCAAAGCCAACAAGGAATGACGAACGAAGCTGTACATCAAATACTTGCCCACATCTATCTCGCTCAAGTCCAACAGCTTCGTGCAAAAACAACCTCATACTTAAACATTCATAGGATTGTGTGAATGTGTGAAATCAAATTATGTGATGTAGAAATTGCCAAAAGAAATGTGTGAAAAACTAAATAAGTTAAGCACACCAGACAGCTAATGAACTACAAAATCACAGTCATTGACTATGGACTTAAGCAGAAAATAGACTATCGATAAAAATAAGTCATTATTTCTGAAATGGACAGCATATAAAGAACAAAAGTAAGGCATAATAAGCACTAAAACTATATGTCAATTATTTTCTCCTCATAAAAATAAAAGAATAACTCTATTTTACTTATTTTCTCCTTATAAAAACAAAGAATAAAAAATTATCTTGTTGGATGTTTTCTCTTTTTTTAACATTTTTACCATTTGTTAGGATAATATCTAAATACTTGTGTATGTATATTTCTTTGTCAAAGCAATTCTTGGAAATATTTCTGATTTGTTAGTGTAACAATTTTGAAAAGAGTGTCTAGGAACAAAAACATTTTACTTCTACATGATATTTAGAAAATGTGTCAGGAATACATTTTACTTAATTACTACGTTTATAAAAGCAATGTTTCTAAGAAAATCGATGTGTCCGACTCCTCACTTTCCATAACAAACTCCCTAAAAAACAAACTTCAAACTTAAATAAAGAAAGGAAATAATTAAAAATTAATAATAGCATAAAAATATTCTTCTCATGTCATTTTTAATTATAATGTGGAAGAATATAAAAATTTAAATTACTTATACAAACTAGCATAGAACAGAATAATGTAGCTGAACAGTAGGCAACATAATTTAGACAACGGAATAATTTTTGACTGACTTAGACAATGATTCAATCATTGCCTAACTTCAGTGCAAAAATTAAGTTCGAAGGGTGGTGATATGTAAGGTGTCAGGCAAATCCAACACCTTCCATGAAAACCCTGACATGATAAGCAAATCCAGTAGTATGTCACATAGCTCCAAATAAATCGTGACATTAAATTAACCAAAGTAGTATGAATAACGGGTGAGCTAATAGGATACCACAGACTAACACAAGAATGCCTAAATGCATGTCATACCTTCCCACCGTGAGACAGACACAGTTCCGAGGAGAGAAACGAGAACAGAAGCCGAGAGCAGAACTGTGTTAGTTAGAAGGCCCTGCGACAAGGGACGGACACCCACGTCGCCAGCTAACCGTTAGGACCACCCCCCAGCCTATGCTAAAAGCTAGAGCCCTCCAGAAGAACAGTGTAGATCTTACGATAACTCAAAAAAGGGCCACACCACCTGCAAGTTTTAGCGTGAGACTTTTTCGTGTCACTGTTACGTTAGGTCCACCCCCCAGCCCATGTTAGAGCCCTCCAGAAGAACAGTATAGATCTTACGATAACGCTAAAAGGACCACAGCAGCTGCAAGTTTTAGCGTGAGACTTTTTCGCGTCTCTGTTATGTTAAAAACATTGCCCCACCACGAAAAGTATAACTTTTCTCATTGGATGGACAGAATTTATGTAGGCAGCGCTTAAGATTAACATTGAGACCCTGATTGGTCAGATGAAAACACAGCCAGATAGTTTTTTTTAAACCAACTTCAGAAAATTGTAGTAAGGAGAAGTTAGGACAAGAGTGGCTTCCAAGATCGCGAGGTGAGCGGAGCAGGGCCGGCCGCCACCCCCTGACGAACACCCACAAGGTAATGAACGTACACGATGCCGCATTTTTGAGCGCATAAGGCTTCACTCAGAACTGCAGAAGTCTCACCTGTTACATCCCCTTTCTACGTAATACTAGTGTCGATCGTCAATTAAAGCTCATGGTGTTCACATTTGCCACTTGAAGTAAAAATCTGAAACTCAATGATTTTTCTGTTATATAGTTACTAAGAAGCCACATCAGCCACTGTAATTTACAACAAGTTTGATAAGTAATTAAAGATAATTGAGGGTCACTGTAGACCATTTTGATAGTTTTCTCTCTTGTCAAACGTAATTTAAACCTAGATTATAGATGTGATGTGGCATAGGTCACCTTTCGATCCATTGTAGAACTAGAAAACCCACTCAGGGAATATTCGTTCACATTTTTGTTGAACGCAGTTGGTTTTTACCATCTTGTAATAAAACATTTCCGTTTATCAATAGTGCAATTTATAAACAATGTTTTGTGAGTAGAATAAAATTTCCAATGGTAAACTTAACTGCTTTTTCGACGTTATTTTACCTGCTAACTAAAAATAGGAATGTGTTGAACCACTTCCACTTAATTTAGTTAGTATTAAGATTCTTTTTACAGGGAGTGCAGTGGAGCTGACGCTGAAATCATTAAGTATTTGGTTATATCATCGCTAGTCTCACTGAACTCTTCTGAATTCTACATGTCATGTGGGGTCTGGCGTCTCCTTACCAGCAACAGGTCCCAGGTTCAAACTAGTCAATTCTCTAAGAAACACACTCAGAGCGTTGTTGGGCCGAAAGTGGTAGTCTAAAAGACACACTCAGAGCGTTGTTGCGCGAAAGTGGTAGGGAGACACGGTAGAACAAACAGACACCACGCAGAATGATAGAGATTATCGCCATCTTTCGAACTTAATTTTTGTACTGAAGTTAGGCAATGATTCAATCGTTGTCTAAGCCAGTCAAAAATTATTCCGTTATCTAAATTTTGTTGCCTACTGTTCAGCCACATTATTCTGTTCTATGCTAGTTTGTATAACTAATTTACATTTTTTAATTTTTTTTCATTATTTAATTGTGAAGTTTATTTTTTAAGAAGTTTGTTATCAAAAGTGGGGAGTACTTCACATCGATTTTCTCAGAAATATAGTTTTTATAAATTTAGTAATTAAGTAAAATCTATTCCTAACACATTTTCTAAATATCATGTACAAGTAATATGTGTTTGTTTCTAGACACTCATTTCAACATTGTTACACTAACAAATCAGAAATATTTCCAAGAATTGCTTTGACAAAGAAATTTTCATACACAAGTATTTTGATATTATCCTAACAAATGGTACAAATGTTAAAAAAAAAGGGAAAACATCCAACAAGATAATTTTTTTTTTCTTTGTCTTTATAAGGAGAAAATAAGTAAAATAGAGTTAGTCTTTTATTTTTATGAGGAGAATATATGTGGCATATAGTTTTAGTGTTTATTATGCCTTACTTTTGTTCATTATATACTGTCCATGTCAGAACTAATGACTTATTTTTATCGATAGTCTATTTTTTACTTAAGTCCATAGTCAATGACTGTTATTTTGTAGTTTATTAGCTGTCTGGTGTGCTTAACTTATTTAGTTTCTCACACATTTCTTTTTCACAATTCCTACATCACATAATTTGATTTCACACATTCACACAATCCTATGAATGTTTAAGCATGAGGTTGGCGAATGTTTTTGCACGAAGCTTTTGGACTTGAGCGAGATGGATGTGGGCAAAAATTTGATGTACAGCTTCGTTCGTCGTTCCTTGTCGGCTTTGCAAGTGTGTGTTGCTGTTATAGAGGTCCCATAATGGAATGGAGCTTTGAGTGCAGAATCAGGTGGTTTACTGGCTTTGTATGCGTGAAAGTCATCGTTATGTGTCGCTGAAAACGGTCGTTTTTCGTCGTAATACTTCGCAGACGACTAGTTTACAATAGGATAGGGATTTGGGAAGGTATGTCGTCTACTCTTCACCCATCTTCTTTCTTGGTCTCAATGTTGCGAATCTTCAACTTCTGCTCTGCCCGCTTTTTCTTTGCTTCTTACATGCTTCTTGGTTCTTCTCTGGGCAGGATATGGAAATATTTATTGATAACTAATCGCTTTGATGTTCTCCTCTTAGTAACATTTTAATAAGTTGTTTGGGCATGTCATTTCTACTTTTGTGGACGTTTTCTTCAGCTTTGTGCATCAACGTGCTGTTTAATAGCGGTAGTATGACTTTTACACATATATTTTTCCGGTGGTGGCTTGCCTCACTCCGTTCATTCGGGGCTCCCAGAGACCCTCATGGCGTTCGGGGTCCCGTCGCGACTCTGCCACTGTGCAGCTCCACGTTCCACGTAACGGACTAATTTATTGCCCACTTTCGATACAATGGCCTTCTGTTGGTCTCGCTGTCCTTTCCTTTCTCTTGACGCTTCTGCGTTGTAGGGATCGTATCTTGCTAATTACGTCCTTTTCTATCTTCACACTGCTCGCATTGCAACTTTTGGGTTGTTGCATCTGGTCTTTGTTGGAGTTTTACAATGGTTCTTACAAAAAGTTTTACTTATAATCATCAAACATATGTCTAGTACCTACATTGTCTAACGCCTTTTTAAAAAGCTTTACAAATTTCGGCTCCCTTTCCATATTACAATTCTAAGATATTTTGAGTCTTAACTTCTACAAAGATACTCAAATTCGTTTTTTTTTTATTTTTGTGTAGTGTCGTGGTGTGTAGCATTTTAGTATTTCATGCTGTTAGATTATCTACGCTTTATCCCTTCACCTTAATCTATGGTACTATTGGTGTTATTTTTGTTTTTTTTTTTTTTTTTTTTTTTTTTTGAAACTACTTTCCTTTTCCCACCTTCCTCTCTCTTCATTCTTCTTTCTCCTCGCGATCTTATCTGCAACATAATCTTGAAATATTATGCGGATTATTTACCAGTAATAAAATTAATCATCAAACTTCTTGTACTGAAAGTGTTTAATACTGCCGGTCTTAGGTAAAAATACCTCAGCTTCATCTCGTAAAATACCCTCTAATTCTCTTTTACTGTGTTCCGAAATACCTTCAACTTCTTGCAATTATTCTTCAATTTTTTTATAGACTTCTAATATGAGTTGAGGCGATTACTCCTTTTGTGCATACCATTCTAATTCTTCATCCTCTTTATCTCGTATCATTCCTAATTGTTAGTTCATATCTGGTATTTCTTCTAATTTTAGCTTTTGCTCAAAGAGAAGTGTGACATTCCCGAATGTTACGCTACCTTTCCCCACATATATATTATTGCTCGTCTCTCATTTAAAAAATCGGCACCTATAATCAAATCTACAGTTAGTTTAGGTATAATCACGAAGTTGGCTTCGATCTTTTGACCTTGACACGAAAGAGTTAACCTTGTTTGTCTCGTAACTTCCGCAGCATTGTTTCTAATAGGACCTCTTACTTCAATCTAACGTGGTTTCAGAACTAGCAATTCGTCATTGTCATTACACTGCATGAATAAATTTTCTGATATCGCAGTCAGTTCACTTGCGCTATCAATTACAATATTGACTGGAATATGCTTTACCATGGCCTTCACAATTGGTTGAATTTGAAAGGGTTGGCTCTGTTCTTCTTCTTCTTCTTGCATCAACGAATCCTCCACTGAATCATACATGAGTCTTTTTTGGAATTTCCCTTGCGAATTCGAACTTTCTGTAGGATAAGCTTCGACTGCTACTTCTCTCTCTTTTATTTCCTCTTCTCTATTTCCTCCTTCATTTACGCTTTCTTCAACATCCTCTACTTTTCCCTCATGCCCGTCTATCTTCTCCTTCGTCGTCGCTACTTCCACATAATCGCATCTAAATGCTCTAATTATCGCTTCATAACTTCCTTCATTATATACGTTGGGTCGTGTGCCACTTGTAACTTATTTCCAACTTCTGTCGACTGCGCATAATCCTCATTGAATTCGCTTTCCCTGATTTAAACCTCAAATAGCTCTGCAATACTCATTACTTCGTCCTTTCCTCCTACATTCGTTGTGCATGACTCTGGTAATTCATCTTCCTCGTCAGTATTCTCCCAATTAATTTCGTCCCAACATGACATTGTTATTTTCTTGTCTTCGTTTTCATCTGGTCCCTGCGGATTTGTTTCTTCCTTCTTCTCTTCTCGTGATAAGATTTTTACTTCTCTGTTAAAGGTGCTGCAATTGTCCTGGGTCGGTGCGTCATTCTCTTTGGCATGGGCGCTTACCTGTCAATTCGAAAGTTTATCGGGGTTTGGTGGTCTTACCTCCACCTCTTCTATCTCTATTCTCTTTTTTTGTTCAGCTTGTTGGTAGTGGTTTCTTTGTTGATAATTTGTCGGTCTATTGGTTCTCCAGTACCCGTTCCGGTTGTCGTTATTCCCACTGTAATAGTTGTTGCCATTCCTGGGTGAATTATAGTTATTGCCATTTTCTCTTCTAAATCCATAACCGGTTCTTTGTTGAAATCTATTGACGGTTCTTGGTGCGACGTTATCACATAGTTCGTAATTATTGTTTCTTCGTACTGTGTCTTGTAGATTCCACTGCTTTTTGCTTTCCTTGTCACGTGCGCTTCGTCTTTTTCTTGCGTCATTTTTCGAAAATATAAACTCAGGTTCCCTTAGACTACCTTTAAATGCATCGACGTCATTGCCTCCGCGACCTACTAATGATTGATAGTATTTCAATGGTAGCTTCATCGCGCATAATTTAATCAGCTCTCCTTCACTGTATGGTATATCTAATCATTGATTTTTCTTTGCCATTAATTAGAAAAATTTCACGGGACTCTTCTCTCCTGAATTTTCAAAATATGGGTTCTGTAATAATTCGCACTTCACTCTGTTCTGGTCTTCGCTGGACCAATATCGTTAGAGAAACTTCTCTCTGAAATCTTCGTGCGATCGGCATGTCGCTGCAACATTCTGCATGATTTCTGCGACTGTTCCTGACATGTGTGCACATATAAAGTCTAATTTGTGTGCTAGCGTCCAGTGTTCTGGTCATCCTACTCGGAATTGATCAATAAAAGTTCGTGGATGTAATGAGTTTCCTTCTCGAAAGTGTTGAAATTTTCTGACTGTGAGGAAATGATCGTTGTCGTACTTCGTCATAGTTCCATATGAAATTCGCGATTCTTCGCCAATTTTGTTTCTGATCATTTCTCCCGTCGTTCTTTCCGGTTGTGATAGATCCATTGGATATAATCCACTGTAACTTTCGCCTACCCTTGCGTAATATCGTTGGAGTGGTACGCAATAATTTTCTTCCATCGGTTGTGAACGTGTAACTGCATGCATTGCACTGTACTCTTCGCGACCTTGATTTCCATGTCAAGTATTGGTTCGGTATCTTGTCTGGCTATCCTTGCTGCTTCATTGCACGATCCAAACTGTCTTGAAACGTACATTTGTGGTTCCGCATGTGTTTGTGATGACGTTTGTTCATCAAGAATTTCGAAACGTGTTTGTTGCTGTGCAGGCTGTCTGATTTCACGAATGTTACTTTCCGCCTGTGATAGGAATCGCAAATGCGTAATATCTTCGTTAATTGCCTGTTTTTCTGGTGCTGTTACAAATACGGATGTGGTTGTAGACTCAGTGCTTGTTCGATCCTATTCACTACGCTCTTCAATGGTTTGCAACAACTCTGTTCGCAATTTCTGAAATTGTCGCTTCGTTTGCGCTTCTATTTTGACTATGCGATTATCATATCTTTTCAGCGCTGCTTTTGTGATACGTTTGTGAAACACACTGTTTTCAACAATTTCACGCGCTGTACCTGCTGTTTATCTAGTAATAACGTTTATCTGTTTCTCTAGTTTCTTGGCTTCTCCCTGGGTGTTGTTACTTAATGTTTTGATATCGTCATGAATGTCATTACGCTATGTTTGTACGTCCACTTGTACCTTGTCAATGTCTGTTCTCAATTGATTGTGACCTGTTATTAAGTTTCCTATCACTTCTCGAGATTATTTTGCCTCGTCTTCAATACGACTTAGGTGTAACTGAACTTTTTTGTTTTGATCTTTAATCTCTTCGCATTTTTCTCGTGGTTTCTGCATTCTGCATTTGAATTTGGTTCGGTATGTCTTTATTTTGCCTTGTCATGGTTTCCGTAATTTGTTGTAATAATTCTGACAGATTGGTGGGTCCTATTGCGTTTTCTTCCGACGTCCTACGCTCTGTGTTTTCGCCCAAGCGTTGGTTCGCAACCGATTGCGTTGAACTGTGCTGTGACACGTCTCTGCTCGGATTCCTTGTACTCTGAGGTGAGCGAGCTCTGATTACTTGTACTATGGGTTCTACGTATTCAAGACGCAAGTTAGAATCCTCATCGACTGTCTCTCTACTTTCCTGCTCCTCTGTCGTATGCTGACTAACGTTTTCTATGCCTTGACGTACATTATCCTCGTTATGGTTCGTTATATGTCCTATTTCTCGCGAGACTGCATCGTCTGTTGTACTGTCCTCTATTCTCTGTCCATTTTCATGCAGGGTCTCTACCTCAATTCGGTCAAGGTCTCGATCTGCCATTGCTAATCTTTCCCAATCCCTCATTTTCTGTTTTAAAAGCAATTCACGCGCCCTACTTCGAGTCAACATGCGCTCATACGATCTCACGCGTTTCATAAACTTTTTGTTCACACGACTTGACAAACCATTCACTTACTTGTTGGGTCAGAACCAACTTGTCAACGATCTATCCGTCACCTGTGCGCTTGCATTGAGGAGAAAACTTAATTCAAACAATATTAAAATTCATAACTTAATTAAGCTATAGTCTCTGCCAGACTCACTCTTATTGAATACTTTCTTACTATCTATCGCTGCAGCTACTGTTTTCGACTATTTATAACCTTGGATTTTTTTTTTTTACGAAAATTTTTCAACAAGATATTTTTCTGACCTTATTAGGCGTGTGGTCGACCTTCAATCATGGTATTTCCCCATCTTGGCAGGGTCGCCATTTTCTAACGTTCTGCGTGGTGTCTGTTTGTTCTATATCGTGACTCCCTACTACTTTCGCGCAACGACACTATTAGCGTGTGCTTTAGGGAATTGACTTGTTTGAACCTGGGACCTTTTGCTGGTAAGGAGACGCCAGACCCCACATGACATGTAGAATTCAGAAGAGTTCAGTGAGACTAGCGATGATATAACCAAATACTTAATGATTTCAGCGTCAGCTCCACTGCACTCCCTGTAAAAGAATCTTAATACTAACTAAATTTAGCGGAAAGGGTTCAAGGCTTTCCTATTTTTAGTTAGCTGGAAAAATAACGTCGAAAAAGCAGTTAAGTTTACCATTGTAAATTTTATTCTATTCACAAAACGTTTATAAGTTGCACTATTGATAAAAGGAAATGTTTTAATACAGGATGTTAAAAATTGTGTTCAACAAATATGTGAACGAATATTCCCTGAATGGGTTTCCAAGTTCTACAATGGATCGAAGGGTGACCTATGCCATATCACATCTATAATCTAGGTTTAAATTAAGTTTGACAAAAGAGAAAACTATCAAAATGGTCTACAGTGACCCTCAATTATCTTTAATTAATTATATAACTTGTCGTAAATTACAGTGGCTGATGTGGCTTCTCAATAACTATATAACAGAAAATTCGTCGAGTTTCAGATTTTTACGTCAAGTGGCAAATATGAACACCATGAGCTTTAATTGACGATCGACACTAGTATTACGTAGAAAGGGGACTTAACAGATGAGACTTCTGCAGTTCTGAGTGAAGCCTTATACGCTCAGAAATGCGGCATCGCGTGTGTTCATTACCCGGTTGGTGTAGCCCTTTTTGTGTTATTGTAAGATCTATACTGTCCTTCCGGAGGGCTGTAGCTTTTAACATGGGTTGGTGGTGGTCCTGACGTAATAGAAACGCGAAAAAGTCTCACGCTATAACTTGCAGCTGGGGTGATCCTAGCGGTTAGCTGGCGACATGGGTGTTCAGTCCGTCCCTTATTGTAGGGCCTTCTCGCTCAACACGGTTCTGCTCTCGGCTTCTGTTCTCGTTTCTCCCCTCGGAACAGCGTCTGTCCCTCGATGGGAAGGTATGACATGAATTTAGGCATTCTTGTGTTAGTCTGTGGTATTTCATTTGCTCACTCGTTACTCGTATTACTTTGGTTAATTTAATGTCACGATCTATTCGGAGCTATGTGACATACTACCGCATTTGCATATCATGTCAGGGTTTTCATGGAAGTTGTTGGATTTGCCTGACACCTTACAATATCATCAGTTGATTAAAATCGTAAGAACTTTAAGTTTCACATTAAATTTCCCAGTGTTTCACCAAAGCGTGGTACCGCAATAAGTAGGAGTTGGAGTCCGATCCACTTCTGCCAGTTCACTTTCTGTTTTTCCGTAATTCCTGTAAATGGCTTAAGACGAGTACTGGAATGGTTCCGTTGCAAAGGATACGGCCAGTATCCTTCCCCGCCTAGACCTATTTTTTATCCTCTGTTCAAAGTTACTAAGTTACTTTTGTCAAAGGCACTTTAAATTCTTACCTGCTTGCTTTCCCTCCTGCCATTAATTGGATGCAGCAAATTACATGTTTAGTCTACCACCAGAAGGGTACATTCACAGAAATGCGAGAGAAATACGAACTCTGCAAAAAGAGAACTAGCAGTGCAAAGGGAACGTAATACACGTAACGTCCACATGTCATTTAGCACTTCAGTCCGGATGTAGGGAAGACTCAAAAACTTCTTGAGAGCAAAGTATAGCGTACTCAAAAAGAATATGTCTTAACGACAAACGAAACAAGGGCAGAGGTGCAGAAAGAGTTACAGAATTGAAAATAACGCCTTCTCAAGGACGAAATTTGAATACGATACAGTAGTGAACTGAGTGAAAGAATTCCCTTATCAGTAGAAAATGATGGCCTTAGCAAGAAAGGAGTCAGAAAATTTTCTTCAGTAAAAGTGTTTTGCTAGTATCAGAAAATGAAATGAAAATTAGGTTGTAGCTCCTGCAAAGAGCATAGCATCATGTGAAAGTGATACATAGAGCATAGGAAATCCGGAGCTGCAGAAAATGGCAACATATTAAAAGTGACGCTAACGAAACTGTAAAAAATTACATGGATAGAAAGGTAGGAAAAAATAGGGTACTGAATACATTATCAATGAAAGACATTGCCAGAAGGAGGTGCAGATTAGACACATCTGCTAAGTCGTCGAGGAGTAGTTAACACGACGAAGTAATGAGTATTGCAGAGCTATTTGAGATGGAAACCTGGGAAAGCGAATTAAGTGAGGATAATGCGCAGTCGACAGAAGTTGAAAATAAGTTACAAGTGGGCACACGACAAAACGTATATAATGAAGGAAGTTATGAAGCGATAATTAGAGCATTTAGATGCGATTATGTGGAAGTAGCGACGAAGAAGGAGAAGATAGACGAGGATGAGGGGAAATGTAGAGGATGTTGAAGAAAGCGTAAATGAAGGAAGAAACAGAGAAGAGGAAATAAAAGAGAGAGAAGTAGCAGTCGAAGCTTATCCTACAGAAAGTTCGAATTCGCAAGGGAAATTCCAAAAAAGACTCATGTATGATTCAGTGGAGGATTCGTTGATGCAAGAAGAAGAAGAAGAAGAAGAAGAACAGAGCCAACCCTTTCAAATTCAACCAATTGTGAAGGCCATGGTAAAGCATATCCCAGTCAATATTGTAATTGATAGCGGAAGTGAACTGACTGCGATCTCAGAAAATTTATTCATGCAGTGTAATGACAATGACGAATTGCTAGTTCTGAAACCACGTTAGATTAAAGTAAGAGGTCCTATTAGAAACAATGCTGCGGCAGTTACGAGACAAACAAGGTTAACTCTTTCGTGTCAAGGTCAAAAGATCGAAGCCAACTTCGTGATTATACCTAAACTAACTGTAGATTTGATTATAGGTGCCGATTTTTTAAATGAGAGACGAGCAATAATATATATGTGGGGAAAGGTAGCGTAACGTTCGGAATGTCACACGTCTCTTTGAGCAAAAGCTAAAGTTAGAACAAATACCGGTTTTTAACAAACAATTAAGAATGACATGAGATAAAGAGAATGAAGAATTAGAATGGTATGCACAGAAGGGGTAATCGCCTCAACTCATGTTACAAGTCCATAAAGAAGTCGAAGAAAAATTGCAAGAAGTTCAAGGTATTTCGGAACACAGTAAAAGAGAATTAGAGGGTATTTTACGAGATGAAGCTGAGGTATTTTTACCTAAGACTGGCAGTATTAAACACTTTCAGTACAAGAAGTTTAATAATTAATTTTATTACTGGTAAATAATCCGCATAATATTTCAAGATTATGTTGCAGATAAGATCGTGAGGAGAAAGAAGAATGAAGAGAGAGGAAGCTGGGAAAAAGAAAGTAGTTTCAATAAAAACAAAAACAAAAGTAACACCAATAGTACCATAGATTAAGGTGAAGGGATAAAGCGTAGATAATGTAACAGCATGAAATACTAAAATGCTATACAACACGACACTACACAAAAATAAAAGAAAACGAATTTGAGGATTTTTGTAGAAGCTAAGACTCAAAATATCTTAGAATTGTAACATGGAAAGGGCGCCGAAATTTGTAAAGCTTTTAAGAAGGCATAAAACAATGTAGGTACTAGACATTAGATGATTATAAGTAAAACCTTTTGCAAGAACCATTGTAAAATCTCCAGCAAGTCCGATCCACTTCTGCCAGTTCACTTTCTGTTTTTCCGTAATTCCTCTAAATGGCTTAAGACGAGTACTGGAATGGTTCCGTTGCAAAGGATACGGCCAGTATCCTTCCCCACCTAGACCTATTTTTTATCCTGTGTTCAAAGTTACTAAGTTACTTTTGTCAAAGGCACTTTAAATTCTTACCTGCTTGCTTTCCCTCCTGCCATTAATTGGATGCAGCAAATTACATGTTTAGTCTACCACCAGAAGGGTACATTCACAGAAATGCGAGAGAAATACGAACTCTGCAAAAAGAGAACTAGCAGTGCAAAGGGAACGTAATACACGTAAAGTCCACATGTCATTTAGCACTTCAGTCCGGATGTAGGGAAGACTCAAAAACTTCTTGAGAGCAAAGTATAGCATACTCAAAAAGAATATGTCTTAACGACAAACGAAACAAGGGCAGAGGTGCCGAAAGAGTTACAGAAATGAAAATAACGCCTTCTCAAGGACGAAATTTGAATACGATACAGTAGTGAACTGAGTGAAAGAATTCCCTTATCAGTAGAAAATGATGGCCTTAGCAAGAAAGGAGTCAGAAAATTTTCTTCAGTAAAAGTGTTTTGCTAGTATCAGAAAATGTAATGAAAATTAGGTTGTAGCTCCTGCGAAGAGCATAGCATCGTGTGAAAGTGATACATAGAGCATAGGAAATCCGGAGCTGCAGAAAATGGCAACATATTAAAAGTGACGCTAACAAAACTGTAAAAAATTACATGGATAGAAAGGTAGGAAAAAATAGGGTACTGAATACATTATCAATGAAAGACATTGCCAGAAGAAGGTGCAGATTAGACACGTCTGCTAAGTCGTCGAGGAGTAGTTAACACGACGGTAGCAGAAGCACTGGAGAGTTTGATAATAAAATATATACACAAAAAGACAGAGTCGCGATGGGATGTAGCAATGCTCAAACCCTAGCTGACATATTCCTTAAAAGCTTGAAGACAAATTTTTTGAAACAATAAATAAACACAATAATCAAAAAATCATATACTGTTACAGATATGTAGACGACACTTTAATGCTTGCAGAAGGTATCCTTACTGATACAGACGAAATACATAAAATAGCGAATCAATTATATTGCAAAATGAAATTTACCGTAGAACGCGTAACTAACAAAACAGTTAACTTTCTCGACCTAACTATTGAGAACACTAAAAACAAACATTGCTTCGAAATTTACAGAAAATCTACCACAACAGTTTGTATTATCAATGCACACTCATGTCATCCAAAAGCCGCAAACTCGGATTCTTCCACACAATGGTGAACAGATTAATAAAGTTACCACCAGAAGACGAAGCAATTCGGAGAGATTAAAAATTTTAGAATACATAGCCCAGAAAAGCGCTTAAGACCCCAAAGTCATAACCAGTTATGCCACATTGAAACGCAACCTGAAAGGCACAATATACGTAAAGAAATAACACTAAACACACACATAACGAAAAAGAAGAAAACAAAATACGTAACCACTACTTATCTAGGAAAAATCTCGAGCAAAATCAACAAATCGTTCAATAAAACCGACATCGCATTTGCATTTCAGAACGCACACAGCATCATACACAAACTTCACTGAGGTATCTCGGAAATTCCCATACACAACAGTCCTGGCGGTTACTAAATTTCGTGTAGCACATGCCCCACACTCTGCATAGGGCAAACCGGCAGAAACTTCAAAATTAGATATAGAAAGCACACCAGAGATAGCGAAAACAACACATTCACATTTTATCAGCATGTGCAAGCAGAAAAACACGACCTAAAACCTGTAAACCAAGCACTTGAAATCCTCCATACTACGCAGAAGGGAACATTCATGAGTATCTTTGAGGAAATAGAGATATATTTAAACGCATACAGTAACCCGACGAATTTACTGAACGAATAGACCGACCTAAAGCAAAAAAAAAGTAAATATAAAACTTTACTCACATTATAAATCAAGAAAACGAGTAAAATGATAAAATCACAGACGCTAAATAACACATTTACATGGTAACAGCGATAACAACTTGAGTTGTAAAAAACAGAGATATAACATCAACATAAATCGTAGACAACAACAATTATTACAAAAAAATTAAAAACATAAAATAAAAATCTCAAATAAAACTAAAACAAACTCTAGGCAAAAACGTATTTAGAAACAAACCTATAAAAATAATAAACAACAACTGAATTTCACACATCACTTATTTATCATGGTAACTACGTAAACATGTAATATCGCTGACCCACTGTCTTCCAAGCTGTCAGAAAAGTAGCATACATGGAAAACAAGCAACAGCCTATGTACATCTTCAGTGCACACCTGGGGGAAAGAAATCATTCTAAAACAGACAGGACATGACAGCAACGATGTTACATGTAAGGTAAAAGCACTGTTTTGATGTATTACACCTTTTCAGACCATAGTTAACAAGCCCATTATATTAATTACTTCTTTTCTATGTATGCTACTTACTTATGTATTTTTAGAGCTCCTGACGATAACAGTTTGCCGAAATAGCCTCATCGTATATAATATAAAATATAAACAATTTACGTAGCAGTGTGGCTGCCTATTATTCATAATAATCACGTCTTTAAAAGACATATTTTGCACTGCAGGCCACAAAGAACAAAAGTCAGGGGATATATGCTACCCCTAGCCGAAAACTGATGTCGAATTCAACCATACTGACCACTCTGCTCTCAAACAGCTCATGGGACAAAAATATCTGTATTAAACACACAAGACTTTACATCCTGGTACTCTTAAAGTAGCTCTGCACTCTGCTGCCAACTCATGGAAGGATGTTGCAGGAAATAATGCTGGCCTGCAGATGTGATACAAAGCTGTGTATAGTTGTTACGAACTTAACACGAGAAATTACTACGCACTTCAAAATTGTCAATGTGGCATACTCTTAATACCACAGAGGAGATCTATGTTATGCATCGGACCTCATTTGGTATCTTCCTGCAGGTTTAGGTTGGTGGATGTAATAAAACGTATAATATTATTACAGCTGCATCTGTACATAAAAAATAAAGTGAAATGGATGTCATGTGACCAGCAGTTGTCTGTATGGCAATTGTTGTACGCCAAACTGTGTTTAACTAAAGTGTAAACCTCATATCCGTCGTCTTTATGTGCAAGCTGAAACCAGAAGTAGAGAGCTCTGAGACATTTAGCGAGTCATGGAACGTTTATCGGAAGGACAGAATGGGTGCCATAGGAGGAGTAGTGTCCATTGCAGTTAATACAATAGTTGTCTCAATTGAGGTTGAAATTGAGTGTGACGATGAAGTTAGCTGGTCACCTACAACTCTTCTAGGTGAGACCTAGTTAATTGTCGGTTATTTGTACCGCCCACGTCTTTCCGTTTTGACAGTTCTAGAGTCATTGAAAGATAATCTTCGATCAGTAGAGTGAAAGTAAGCAGATCATGTAATTCTAGCTGGAGGCGACTTTAACCCACCGAGGCCGGCCGGTGTGGCCGTGCGGTTAAAGGCGCTTCGGTCTGGAACCGCGTGACCGCTACGGTCGCAGGTTCAAATCCTGCCTCGGGCATCGATGTGTGTGATGTCCTTAGGTTAGGTAAGTTTACGTAGTTCTAAGTTCTAGGGGACTGATGACCACAGATGTTAAGTCCCATAGTGCTCAGAGCCATTTAACCTACTGAGTGTAGAGCCGGATGTGTATGGATTTATTTTAGTGGATACAGACAGCAGTCTCCCGAAGTCCTTTCAACAAGTCCTATTGAAAACTGTCTTGCGCTGCTAGTTCAGCAGCCCACACGCACTGAATACCTTATATCATGTAGACATAAACTTGCCGAACCTTACATATAGTGTCACTATAGAGAAGGGAATTAAAGGTAGCAGTTTGCACTTGTCTAGTGCTCACGAATGTTGATGTGCTACAATGTATCTAACGTTTTTATATGACTTACATAGCGCTACCTTTGAAAATGAGGGAAAGACTAAACGCGTAAGGTTGATGAAGAATAAAAGTGTGGTCAAGAAATACGTAAAGGTATTAAAAGGACTTTTGCTGTAAAAGTTAATAAATCATTTAAGAAGGATAGGAGGGTATTTCTAGTAGAAAGATCAGATAAACAGTGGTGACCAGCTCGCAAGACAATGAATTACAATCAATTAGTTCAGTATGATGCACATACAGGAATTATGGACAAAATTTATACAGATTCTAAGTGTAATAAGGACGTAAAAGACCCACCGTAGATTAGGAACGAAATTCGGAAAATGCTGAGGAAGCAAAGGCGGCTCGTTCGTAAGAGAACGCGCAAATTTCTTCAGGGAAAGTTTAGTAGAGATTTCTGCTTCTGTGAAAATAACTGTGCGCGAAATACACAAAAACAAATACCGTCATTCCGTAGCAAAAGATCTGGCTGAGAACACGAGAAAATTCTGGTCCTGTCTGAAATAGCTACTAGGTCTAAGGCTTCCATCCTGTCATTCGTCGACTAGGCTAGGGTGGCAGCTGAATCTAGCAAAAAGAAACCTGTATTTTTAGAAATCGTTCAATCCTTTACATAGTAAAATTGCAGACCAATATCCTTCAAAATGGTTCAAATGGCTCTAAGCACTATGGGACGTAACATCTGACGTCATTAGTCCCCTAGACTTAGAACTACTTACACCTAACTAACCTAAGGACAGCACACACATCCATGCCCGAGGCAGGATTCGAACCTGCGACCGTAGCAGCAGCGCGGTTCCGGACTGAAGCACCTAGAGCCGCTCGGCAACAGCACCAATATTATTAAAATCGTTTTTGCCGCATAAATCAGGGATTTATTCTAAGTTCGAATAATAAATTTACTAAAGACTGTAAAACTTATGTCTACGAATCAGCACGTTTTATGAAGCATAGCTCGACCGACACTGATCTTACGTTTCCAAACATCATATACTGCGATTTATGGATGAAGGACATTAGGCAGATGTTATATTAGTAGACTTCCGGAAAGCGATTGCCATGGTACGCCATGGCAGACTGTTAATTAAGGTGCGACCATATAGAACATGTTCATAGATATATGAGTCGCTAAAACGTTTCTAAACTAATAGAACCCGAAATGTTGTGCTTGACTGCGAGTATTCATCAGAGACAAGGGTATCGTCAATAGTGCCGCGGGTATGCGTGATGGAACCGCTATTATTCTGTGAATACATACAAATGGTTCAGATGGTTCTGAGCACTATGGGACTTAACTGCTGTGGTCATCAGTCCCCCAGAACTTAGAACTACATAAACCTAACTAACCTAAGCACCTAAGGACATCACACACATCCATGCCCGAGGCAGGACTCGAACCTGCGACTGTAGCGGTCACGCGGTTCCGGACTGTAATGCCTAGAACCGCTCGGCCACTCCGGCCGGCTATACATAAATGATCTGGCAGGGATGATGAGCAGTAATCTGCTGTTGTTTACTGATGATGATGTGGTGTATCGGAAGGTGTCGAAGATGAGTGATTGCAGAGGAGAGTACAAGATGTCTTAGACAAAATTTCTAGTTGGTGCGATAAATGGAAATTTAGAAAAAAATGGCTACGAAAATGTTCTAATACAGCATTTGTAATCTGCTGCCTGACGCAGTCACGTCTATTAAATATCTGGACGTAGCGTTACAAAGCAACATGAAATGGAACGATCATGTGAGGGTTTTGGGAAAGACAGCGAATGGTCGACTTCGCTTCATTGGGAGGATTTTAGAAAAGAGTGGTTCACTAGTAAAAGCCATCGCACATACGACGCTGGTGCAACCCATTCTTGAGTACTGCTCAAGTGTTTGGGAACCGCCACTGGTCGGATTGAACGAAGACACTGAAGGAATTCAGACGTGGGCTGCTAGATTTGTTACTAGTAGGTTGGAACAACACCTAAGTGCTACGGACATACTTGGGGAAATCAAATTCGAATCCCTGGAGGGAAGCGATGTTCAATTCGAGAAACACTATTGAGAAGATTGAGAGAATCGGCATTTGATACCGAGTGCCGAACCATTCTACTTCCGCCAACATGCATTGCGCCTAAGAACCACGAAGATAAGATACCAGAAATTGGGACTCATACGGAGGCATGTAGGTAGTTGGTTATCCCTCGCTCTATCTGCAGAGTTGAACAGGAGAGGAAACGACTAAAGCACACTGTAACAAGATGATATGACTCGTAGAGTGGCGCAACAGTGTACACAGCACCGCACGCCACTGCCTGAAGTAAGAAAGATTCGGTTTACTGTCCCATGTCTCGTTGACTTCGAGGTCATTGGAGAGAGAGCACAAGCTCGGGTGGTGTCAAGGATGGGGAAGGAAATCGGCAGTACCCTTTCAGAGGAACTATTCCGCCAGTTGCTTGGAATGATTTAAGGAAATCATGGGAGACATAAATCTGGATGGCCTGACGCGGGTTTAAACTGTCGTCCTCGCGAGTGCAGTGTGCTAACCGCGACGCCACTTCGCTCGATTCGGCTGCCTGCGAACTGCCCAGCGCATCATAGCTCTCAGAGTGATGGCGCGATGGCTCGAAAACTCTACTTGTTCCTGAATTCTGCCGTCTACATGTACCAGTGTAGGACCTAATGAAACGCATCAAAAGTGAACTGAGCCCAAGCAGAAAGGTGAGTTTTCAGAAGAAACTTTCATCTGGAAACATATGAAATAGTATTGAACGTTTCATGCAGGATATCTACAAATGTAATTCACGTTTTACGTGTTTTGATTCAAGGAAGTATAGCGCAAAACTCTCGTTGGTAGCATTGGAATCCTGTCATAGTGATAGACTACCATTCCATTAGATAGAATGCTCTTCCTGACTGGTTATGTACACTGCTATCACAACAGGAAAGTACAAAATTGACAGCCACACACGATTTTATATCACAGCTCCATAAACCCAATGCCCAAATTCATGCCGATAGACAACCAAGAGTAAGACGGCGAAACGAACGCTGATACTTCGAGAAAGATGAATAACAATTAACAAAAACTAACGTAATTACAAAACTTGTTCGTTGTACAGTTGTTGTAGCTCGAAAGCACGTGCAACAAAGGGATTGTATATGACTTAGGTGTAACTGGTAACACTACGACAATAATAATAATAACTGCACAACAGTGTGAATATTCGTGTAACATACCCTGCACACTGATTCTTTTGCTATACAAGCAGTAATGATTGCATTTCGTAAAGAAAGAGGAGTTTTGAAAAACAAATCATCCGTTTACTGTTGTTGTATAGCTTCAAGACATAATGCAAAGGTGCAGTTGTAATCTGCACGGATATAGTATTCTACAACAAACCCTAGCTCAAGATTTCACTATCAAAACATAGGAGACTTACAGAATTGTCAGTTAGGTGATGACAAGTGTCAGCAGAACCGTCAACACAGCTCATGTGCTTGTAGGCGTTTAATACATGAGGACAGTCTTCCACAGGGTTAAAGCTTAGTGTTCATCAGCTGTCTTTTATCCATTGCAGAGTAACGTTGTAAAGACGCTTGAGGACTATAAATTTCAGTACCATTGTAGTCAAGTGCCTTGTGATATGAGATAGTCCAAACACATATGAGTCATAGCTCATATGTGTAGAGAAACGGTGCTACAGTATCCTGAATCTAAATAAAGTGTATATGAAACAGTGAACGTGTACACAAGAGTACACATTCCACTAACAACAGTAATAAGATGAGTAGAGAGAACGGGACATGAAGGAATTAGCTACAGTATTGCTATAAAATGATGAAGTATGATACGAAGAGCCACGTAGTCTCCAGTGTGCAGCAGTGTAACGTATCAGGTGATGACGAGTGCTTTGTTCTACAAGATAATTTTTTTACGCTATTATGTACGTCACTACGATTTATTGTCGAATTTGGTATCGGTTAAAGCTGAACGAGGACGAGATTTGACAAACGATACACACAAATTAGTCTTAGAGGTAATGTTATTTTACTTCGATACAAAAATCAAACTATTCTCATCGACATGTGCACTTTAAGCCGCAAGTTTTTTAACGTAATACAAGATATCTTTAGGAATTTTGCTAAATAATACACAAAGTTCTTGATTTCTTTAACACATGGTACAAATATCAAACTAGCTCTCTCTACAGGTGCTGCATAACCTGAAAGCTACATCATAAGTATCAATATCTGAGTTCATATGTTTTTGAATTCTGTAGAACAATTAACTTACAACTGTACTGCTAACTATCAATTGTATACTCAAACTATTATGTGTTTTGATCAGTGATACAGATAAATTTTATTACAAGAGGCAACCTACTTGTGTTTTATATGCATACTATTGCTCTTTATCCCAAAACATCTACGTAGTGGATATTTTTGATCGTGTGTTTACTTAAGTAAGCTTTAAAAAATAACAGAAAATTTTAAAAATACTCGATTTTTAACTATATGGACTAGGGGACTGTACAGATTTAGGAGGCACACCAAAAAGTGACATCTGGTTAAGTAACTAAAACTGCCATAATCTCGGTTATTTGGTGTATCTAAGACACCTAGACAGGCACAACTGATCTGAATATTGTGATATACATACGATACAGTAGAATAGGTACCATCTTTTCTAGGTAGAGATATTGTCAAACAAATGATGGTGGCCCGGGAGCGCCATTTTGACAAAGTACGTAAACACAAAGCAGTATTTAAGCTAGATATAGGCAATGCACTCATTTATGATGCAGTAAATAACACCGTAATGTGCTTCTACAAGGACATACAAGGGCTTGACCCGACAGCTGCAGTTGCATTGGCAGACTCTTTCCTGGGTAGACCTCTGAAAGCAGAGGTGCTCCTGTTTACGTTTTTTAGACATTTGTGTTTGGTGTGGAACCCAAATCACTGTTGGACGCTAAACAAACCAACCCACACCTGTGTGACTAACAAATAAGGAAGTAATGTTCTTGCACAAAACCTTCATTAATTTAGCACACAAACACATCACAGAAAAGATTTGCATCACCTCGGTTCCGAGACTCCCGGAACCTGCGCAGAAAACTGGAATAGAGATCAACATAAATATCATTTCTGCCCTTTTCATTGCTCATGAAAACCACATATTGCATGTTGTACTACCATACAGCGAGGCCTTCAGAGGTGGTGGTCCAGACTGCTGTACACACCGGCATCTCTAGTAACCAGTAGCACGTCCTTTTGCATTGATGTATGCCTTTATTCGTCGTGGCATACTATCCACAAGTTCGTCAAGGCACTGTTGCTCCAGATTGTCCCACTCCTCAACGGCGATTCGGCGTACATCCCTCAGAGTGGTTGGTGGGTCACGTCGAACATAAACAGCCCTTTTCAATGTATCCCAGGCATGTTCGATAAGGTTCATGTCTGGAGAACATGCTGGCAACTCTAGTCCAGCGATGGCGTTATCCTGAAGGAGATATTCACAAGCTGTGCACGATGAGGGCGCGAAATGTCTTCATGAAAACGAATGCCTCACCAATATGCTGCCGATATGATTGTACTGTTGGTCGGAGGATGGCATAAACGTATCGTATAGCCGTTATAGCGCCTTCCATGGCCACCAGCGGCGTACGTCGGCCCCACATAATGCCACCCCAAACGTGCAGGGAACCTCCACCTTGCTGCACTCGTTGGACAGTGTGTCTAAGGCATTCAGCCTGACCAGGTTGCCTCCAAACACGTCTCCTGCGATTGTGTGGTTGAAAGCATATGCGACACTCATTAGTGAAGAGAACGTGATGCCAATCTTGAGCGGTCCATTCGGCTTGTTGTTGGCTCCATGTGTACTGCGCTGCATGGTGTCGAGGATGCAAAGATGGACCTTGCCATGGTCGTCGGGAGTGAAGTTGCGCATCATGCAGTATTTTCCGCGCAGTTTGAGTCGTAACAATAGGTCCTGTAGCTGCACGAAAAGCATTATTCGACACGGTGGCGTTGCTGTCAGGGTTCCTCCGAGCCATAATTCGTACGTAGCGGTCATCCACTGAAATAGTAGGCCTTGGGCGGCCTGAACGAAGCATGTCATCGACAGTTCCTGTCTCTCTCTATCTCCTCCATGCCCGAATAACATCGCTTTGGTTCACTCCGAGACGCCTGGACACTTCCCTTGTTGAGCGCCCTTCCTGGCACAAAGTAACAATGCGGACGTGATCGAATCGCGGTGTTGACCGTCTATGCATGGTTAACTACAGACAGCGCGAGCCGTGTAAATCCTTCCCGGAGGAATGACTGGAACTGATCGGCTGTCGGACCCCCTCCGTCTAATAGGCGCTGCTCATGGATGGTTGTTTACATCTTTGGGCGGGGTTAGTAACATCTCTGAACAGTCAAAGGGACTATGCCTGTGATACAATATCCACAGTCAACGTCTATGTTCAGGAGTTCAGGGAACTGGGCTGATTCAAAACATTTTTGATGTGTGTACATTTTAGACATGGCGATGTGTGTACCAGTTTTACAACCATTCTTCTATGGCAGTCTGTTACAATGTTGCTGTTAGATAGTGGTGATATTTTGCCATAACTCAGCGATGTATGTGGAAAAGTTATTACAATTTCATGTAACAGTGCTGATACATGGTGTAATGTTTTACATGTTGCTGCAATTTGTCAGTGTATGGGGTAATTTCATACAAGATAATACGTCATTCTAACCCTTATGACGGTTTCTTCTTAACTATGCACACAGTCAAAAAACAAAACAGCTTGACTCAGCACGGTATACTGACCGCTGATGCCTACTCATAAACACATCCACACTCACCTCTGATAATATGAGGGTCATTCGATAAGTAATGCAACACTTTTTTACCGTCATTTGCGGTTGAAAAAAATACAGAATTTGTTGTGGGATATCGTGGAATATTCCCGCTTCAGCCCCTATAGTTTCATGAAAAACATATAGGTAACAATAGGGTCAATTGCCACTTTCCACATCACACAGATATCTTATTTAAATCATTTTTCAATTTATTTTGGTCATCTGATGACTTTACAAGACGGTAAATGACAGCATCATCTGCAAATAATCTAAGAGTGCTACTCAGATTGTCTGCTATGTCGTTAATATAAATCAGGAACAATAGAAGGCCTATAACACTTCCTTGGGGAACGCCGTGTATTATTTCTGTTTTACTCGATGACTTACCGTCTATTACTACGAACTGTGACCTTTCTGACAGGAAATCACGAATACAGTCGCACAACTGAGGCGATATTCCATAAGCCCACAGTCTGGTTATAAGACGCTTGTGAGGAACGGTGTCGAAAGCCTTCTGAAAATCTAAAAATATGGAGTTAATTTGACATCCCCAGTAGATATCACTCATTACCTCATGAGTATAAACAGCTAGTTCTGTTCCGCAAGAACGATACTTTCTGAATCCGTGCTGACTATGTGTCAGTAAATCGTTTCCTTCGGGGTACTTCATAATGTTCGAATACGGTATATGTCCCAAAAACCTACTTCAAATTGACGTTAGTGATATGGACCTGTAATTCAGCGGATTACTCCTTTGGGTATTGGTGTGACTAGAGCAATTTTCCACTCTGTAGGTACGGATCTTTCTGTGAGCGAGTGGTTGTATATAACTGCTAAATATGGAGCTATTCTATCAGTATACTCTGAGAGGAACCTGACTGGTATACACTCAAGACTGGAAACCTTGCTTTTATTAAGTGAATTAAGCTGCTTCGTTACACAGAGGATATCTACTTCAATGTTTCTGATCTTGGTAGTTGTTCTTGATTGGAATTCTGTAATATTTACTTCGTCTTGTTTGGTGAAGGAGTTTTGGAAAACCGTGTTTAATAACTCTGCTTTAGTGACACTGTCATCAGTGACTTCGCCGTTGTCATCGCGCAGTGAAGTTATTGATTGCGTCTTGCCACTGGTGTGCTTTATGTATGACCAGAATGTCTTTGGGTTTTCTGCCAGATTTTGAGACAGAATTTCGTTGTTGAAATTATTAAAAGCATCTCGCATTGAAGCACGCACTGTATTTCGGACTTCTGCAACACTTTGCCAATCTTCGGGGTTTTGCGTTCTTTTAAATTTGGCATGCATTTTTCGCAGCTTCTGCAACAGCGATCTTACCCGTTCTGTGTACCATGGGCGATCAGTACCATCACTTATTAATTTATGTGGTATATATCTCTCAATTGCCGTCGATACTATCTCTTTGAAATCTTTCCACGTCTTTTCTACGCTTACGTGATCATATCGGAAGAAGACTGTCTCTTAAAAAGCCTTCAGAGCATTTTTATCAGATTTTTTAAATAGATGTTCAAGAAAAACGTTGTGGTTGTTACGGTATTCAGCCTAGCAGCAAGTGCCTTGTGGTCACTAGTCCCTGTATTCGTCATGATATTCCCCATTTTTTCCAGGATTATTTGTTGCTAAGAGGTCAAATATGCTTTCACAGCCAGTTACGCTTCGAGTAGGCTCATGAACTAATTGTTTAAAATAATTTTCTGACAACGCACTCAGTACAATTTCCGATGACGTTTTGTGCCTACCGCCGCCTTTAAACATAATTTTTTTCCAGTATGTAGAGGGTAGATTGAAGTCGCCACTGACTATGATTGTATGAGTGGGGTACCCAATTGAAATGAGACTCAAGTTTTCATTGAAGTGATATCTTCTGAGTTGGGGGGTCAGTAAAACGATCCGATTAATTGTTTCGCGCGATTGTCATGTATAACCTCTACCTATACTATTTCTAAGGGAAGTTTCTACTTCAATTTCACTACAAGGCAAACTACTTCCGACAGCAATAAATACTCCTCTACCAACTCTATTTAATCTATCCTTTCTGAATACTGAAAAAAATTCAGCTGAACTTATTTCCGGCTTTAGCCAGCTTTCTATCCCTATAACTATTTGAGCTTCAGTGCTTCCTATTAGGGCTTGGCGCTCTGGTTCTTTCCCAACTCAGCTACGACGATTTACAACTACAATACCGATAGTTTCTACAACTACCTTACTGTGCTTTACCTGCCCCGTTTTAGAAGGACGCCCTTTCTGTGGGTTCCTGAGACACTCTAACCTAAAAGACCGCCCAGTACCTCCAACACAGCCCCAGCTGCCCGTGTAGCCGCTTCCTGTGTGTAGTGGCCTGCTGACCTATTAAGCGGAACCCGGAAACCCACCACCCGATGGCGCAAGTCAAAGAATCTGCAGCCTACACGGTCACAGAAGCGCCTGAGCTTCTGGTTCAGGACCAAAGTCGCTTCTGTCGACGATGCTGCAGATGGTGAGCTCAGCTTTAGTCTCGGAAGCAAGACTACCAGTCTTTACCATTTTCACAAGTCGCCCGAAACCAGAGAGAATATCCTCAGATCCAGAGCGACACACGTGATTGGTATTCACATGAGTACTAAACGAAATCCGCTAAATTTCGATTACGCGGTAAGTCACACAAATCTGAAGGCTCTAAATTCAACTAAGTGCTTCGGGATTACAATTAAAAATAACCTAAGCTACAACTATCACATAGACAACTTTGTGGGTAGAGCAAACCAAAGATTGCGATTCGTTGCCAGAACACTTACAAGGTGCAACAGATCTAGTAAAGAGACTGCTTGCTCTACTCTTTTCCCCCCGATTCTGGAGTTTTGCTGTGCGGTGTGGGATCCGTATCGGGTGGGACTGACGGATGATATTGAAAAAGTTCAAAGAAGGGCGGCTCGTTTAGTATTATCGCGAAGTAGGGGAGATAGTGCCACAGACATGACACGTGGAGTGGCAATCATTCAAAATAAGGCGTTTTTCTTTGCGACAGGATCTTTTCGTGGAATTTCAATCACCAGTTTTCTCCTCCGATTGCGAAAACATTCTGTTGGCACCCACCTACATATGGAGAAATAATCATCAAGATAAAATAAGAGAAATCTGGGCTCGCACAGGAAAATTTAAGTGCTCGTTTTCCCGCGTGCAGTTCGATAGTGCAATGGTAGAGAGACAGCTCGAAGGTGGTTCGTTGAACCCTCTGCCAAGCATTTAATTGTGAATAGCAGAGTAATCACATAGATGTAGATGTGGCAGTGCGATATGTAGTCTTCAAAATTTTGTCATTAATGGAGGTGTATTGCAAGCAGATAACTGTCACTGAGAGTCTTTTGGTGGAGAACCACATCATCACAGATATTCATAGGCGCGTGCATAATGTATATTATGGAGAGCTCGCAGTGAACGAAACTATGGTGAGTATGGACTGTCATCATTGCAACAAAGTCATGCAAACTTGTCCAATCTTCCGTGTGCCAGCCGGTTACACGTAGCTGTGACTCTTGCAATATTGGAATGTGTGGACACTGTCACTTGAGATGATCAACAGGTCACAATCAAACACCTCGCTGCTCAACTGGACATCTCTGTTGGTATTGCCGACACACTTGTTCACCAGTAGGGGTACTCAAAGGTATGCGCCCGGTGTGTTCCTCGCCGCCTTACAGAAGATGATAAAGAGCGACGATGGCCCATCTATGTGGAATTGCTTGAGCGTTAAGAGGCTGATCTAGACAATTTTTTGTCGGGTATCGTTACAGGAGATGAAACATGGGTTCATCTCTTCAAACTGGAAACAAAACGGCAATTCTTGGAGTGGCGCCACAAGCCCTACAAATATAAAGTTGTAAATCATATCCTCAGCAGATGAAGTCATGATGACGGTCTTGTGGGACTCTGAAGAGGATGTTCTGTTTGATATCCACCACTTGGTGCAACGATCCATTCTGAAGTGTATTCTGATATCCTCAGGATATTCAAAAACGACTTTAGCGTGATCGTCGCCACTAAAACGTAAATAAACATCCCCATGACATCGCAAGGGCTTACACAAGACTGTACATCCGAGAGGAGCTCACAAAATGTCACTGGACGGTTGTTCTTCATACAATCTATAGCCCAGATCTCACGACTTTCGTCTTCCATCTGTCTTGTACAGTGAATGACGTACTCTGTAGGAAAGAGTATGTGGGTTACGGGAAGGTTTTTGATACTGCAAGACGTTGGCTTCTAAATTGAGCAGTAGAATGGTACCATGTGGGCCCACGGTCTCTCCCGGTAAGGCTGTCGCACTGAACGGAGATTATGTTAAGAAATAAGGCTTTGTTGGCAAAGGACTGGGGAATAATATGGCTTATTGGAATCCCTAATAAAACTAACGTGCTTCCAGAGAAAAACGTGTTACTTATTGAACGCCTCTCATTCAAGAAAATAAAATGGAAACTACCTTCATTATATAGAGATCCTGTCAGAGCAGTTGTAAGACAGATTGCAAGATTTTCTGAGAATCAGTACGCTGCATTTAAGATACTGACGTCCTCACATTGGTAGATATTGAGCTAACAAGCATTGTAACATGTAACCAAAAGCTATCCGTATGATTTGTTTAAAATATTAATCATGCACTTCCACGGTTCAACGGTTATGTGGGAAAAGTCTAATGTGTTTAGAAAGTGACTCGCAATACAATGCAGTGCAACTGTTTCGTACAAAAAGTCTCTCACATATTTAGGTGGGCTATGTCCGCCATCTTGGTGATGCTGGTACAAAAAACCTTATTGTAATAACATCAATAATAATAATAATAATGATAATAATAATAATAAGTCCCGTGGAGGCCCGGGAAAAGAATAGGCCTTTGGTATGTTCTGCCAGTCGTAAAAGGCGACGAAAAGATCAAACCACTAATAGGGCTAACCCCCCATTTAGTGTGATTAGTTGGTTCAGGACAGAACTAATGAAGCCTCGGACAAGCGCTGTCATGGTCGGGGACCACGCTTGAACCCTATGCCCGCCCACAATGGTAACGACACTGCGAGCCACACGGCAAATGATTTAAATCCAAATAGATGTGTTTTGCAGGATATGCATCCTGCAACCACTCTAGAAGGAAAACAAAGGCAGAGGATGAGATGGTCAGATGAAGTTAACCGACACCTCATGTTCTGTTAGTACCAAGCAACAAACTTAGGAACTGAGACAACTGGATAAAGATCACAAGTACACAGAACATTTATTACCAGATACCCAGAATTAAAATTTTTAGCAAAACAACGACTAGCTGATCAGATCCGTCTAATAATCAAAAATAACAGGATACCCCAGTCAGAATTAGAAAACATCAAACAACAAAATAATGTGCAATCAGAAGAAGAAGAAAATACCGTACTGGACTCAAACATCCCAAAGCAAACAAACAAAGAACAACACTCATCAATTAAACAATCAGAGGAAAACGAAATCTTAAGACAGCCACCAGAACAAGCACAAAAAGAACACGAAGTGACACACATGTTAGATATAGAAGAAAAATTTCAGTTGACATATATAGATTACAAAGACACAAATACAGACAATAGACCATTCTTGCATAGACCATCAAATAACCGACAAGTTGAAACAACAATAACAACTATCAACACAATCATACACAACAAAATAAATGAAAATACAACTATGGAAGAGTTCAAACTACTGGTTTATGTAGGAGCACTCACTACACTAAATATACACACTAGGCAGAGATCAGAACCAACCAACACACAGAATAAACCCACAAAATCAGCATGGCAACACAGGCTACAGATCAGAATAGAAAAACTGCGAAAAGACATCAGACAGATAAGACAATTTATAAGAAATGAAATATCAGACAAAAAACGAGAAAGGTTAGGTAAAATCTCACAGCAAGAAGCGATAGAGCAATTGGATGAAAAGAAACAGAAATTACAAGCATTGGCCAAACGACTTAGAAGATACAAAAAAAAGTGAAAATGGAAGGAAACAAAACCAAACATCAACACAAACCAAAAGAAATTTTACCAGACAATAGATAACACACACATTAAAGTAGACAATACACCAAACATAACAGACATGGAGCACTGCTGGAGCAACATATGGTCAAACCCGGTACAACATAACAGACACGCACAGTGGAAACAAGCAGAAACAAACTCATACAAGTTGATACCACAAATGCCTGAAGTGATAATTTTGCAACATGAAGTCACCCAAGCAATTAATTCTTTGCACAATTGGAAAGCCCCTGGAAATGACAAAATATCAAATTTCTGGCTAAAGAAGTTCACCTCAACACATTCACATCTAACTAAATTATTTAACAATTACATTGCAGACCCATACACAGTCCCTGATACACTTACACAAGGAATAACTTATCTGAAACCGAAAGATCAAGCAGACACAGCAAACCCAGCAAAATATCGCCCCATAACAAGCCTACCAACAATATACAAAATGCTAACTTCAGTCATTACACAGAAAATAATGACACATACAACACAGAACTAAATTATAAATGAAGAACAAAAAGGCTGCTGCAAAGGAGCACGAGGATGTAAAGAGCATCTGATAATAGATACAGAGGTGACATATCAAGCTAAAACTAAACATAGGTCACTGCACTACGCATACATTGATTACCAAAAAGCTTTTGATAGTGTACCCCACTCATGGTTACTACAGATATTGGAAATATGCAACATAGATCCTAAATTAATACAGTTCCTAAACATAGTAATGAAAAATTGGAAAACCACACTTAATATCCAATCAAATTCAAATAATATCACATCACAGCCAAAACAAATTAAGTTTGGAATATACCAAGGAGACTCATTAAGTCCTTTCTGGTTCTGCCTTGCTCTGAACCCACTATCCAACATGCTAAATAATACAAATTATGGATATAATATTACTGGAACATACCCACACAAAATAACACATTTGCTATACATGGATGATCTAAAACTACTGGCTTCGGTAGCGCAGATGGTAGAGCACTTGCCCGCGAAAGGCAAAGGTCCCGAGTTCGAGTCTCGGTCGGGCACACAGTTTTAATCTGCCAAGAAATTTCACAAATATTAAAGATGAACTAAAAGAAAAATATAGACAAAGATTAACAAAAATACTGAAAACAGAATTGACAGCAAGAAACAAGGCAAAAGCTATAAATACTTATTCTATACCAATATTGACCTACTCATTTGGAGTAGTGAAATGGAGTAACACAGACCTAGAAGCACTCAATACACTTACATAATCACAATGCCACAAATATAGAATACATCACATACATTCAGCAACAGAAAGATTCACACTAAGCAGAAAGGAAGGAGGAAGGGAATTTATCGACATAAAAAAACCTACATTATGGACAGGTAGACAATTTAAGAAACTTCTTTATAGAACGAGCAGAAACTAGCAAAACACACAAAGCAATCACTCCTATAAATACATCAGCTACACCATTGCAATTTCATAACCACTTCTACAACCCTTTAGATCACATAACATCAACAGAACGAAGAAATTAAATTGGAAAAAGAAAACACTACACGGCAAACAGCCTTATCATCTAACACAGCCACACATCGATCAAGACGCATCCAACACTTGGCTAAGAAAAGGCAATATATATAGTGAAACAGAAGGATTCGTGATTGCAATACAGGATCAAACAATAAACTCCAGATATTAAAGCAAGCATATTATTAAAGATCCCAATACCACAACAGATAAATGCCGACTTTACAAACAACAAATAGAAACAGTAGATCATATCACAAGCGGGATGTACAATACTAGCAAATACAGAATACCCCAGAAGACATGACCATGTAGCAAAAAAATACATCATCAACTCGCCATCCAACACCTTCCCACATACAAGTATGCACCACAAAATGTACTGGAGAATGAAGAATACAAATTATACTGGAACATATCCATTATAATGGATAAAACAACACCACATAACAAACCTGACATCATACTCACCAATAAAAAGAAGAAATTAACACAACTAATCGAAATATCCAAACCCAATACAACAAATATACAGAAGAAAACAGGAGAAAAAAATTGAAAAATACATCCAACTGGCTGAGGAAGTCAAGGACATGTGGCATCAGGATAAAGTTGACATTATACCAATTATACTATCAACTACAGGAGTCATACCACACAATATCCACCAGTACATCAATGCAATACAGCTACATCCAAACATATATATACAACTACAGAAATCTGTAATTATTGATACATGTTCAATTACCCAAAACTTCCTAAATGCAATGTAACATATACCGTACAGTTAAAAGGAAGTCACGCTTGATCAAGGTCCGCATCACTTTCCATTTTTGACCAGACATAACGTCTGAGAAAAGAAACAATAATAATAATAGTAGTAGTAGTAGTATTTTGATAATAATGATACTAATAATAATAAGAAGGAGAACAAGAAGAAGATTACCTCGTGGATTCCCCACGAATATACTAAACATCCCCCTGCACAGTGCTGGCGAAATCTTGTATGACCTGCACTGTGTTTTTGCCATAGTACTGTTACACATGTCTGTGAGGGGATCTAAAACGTTTCTAAATGTTTAAAGAAATAGATCATGCATTGTTAAACTGTTAAGCAAGCTGTCTCACACGAATGAATCAGTGAAAGACAGTCAGCCGTCAGGGATACCTGAAGATCACAGGAAATTTGCTCACCATAATATCACATCTTCTGGTTGACACCACCAATGCGGAATACCGAAAAAATATTAAAATACTATCTCACTTGCTTTTTTAAATTTTCCGGCATTTTACACAGGTGTTTGTCCACTGTGTCATCATACAGGCTGGTGGAAAATCATTAGACCACCATGACTGATTGTGCTGCCACATATGCAGCCATCATGGATTACCATATTGGCTCATAAACTTTTCAAATTCGGTAAAAAAATTACGCATCATGAGGATAAGGCTGGCTGCAGCTTAATGAATTATGCTAATTAAGTCAACCACAAGTATGCGGGCTGTAAATATAAAGACAACCATATTGGTCCCCTCTTCTTCGTATTATTGGACTAACACAAGTCCCGAATAGAACCATACAAAATTCTTAAAATTCTTCGGAAAGGTCAGGTTGGGCAAGAATCGCTGCATTAACTAGTGCAGTTTTGAGAGACTGAAACGCTCGTTCTGCGTCGTTATCCCGGATCCAAGAGACATTCTTCCCCTTGAGCTGACATGGGGGGGGGGGGGGTTGCTGCTAAAGTGTCAATACTGAGGAGTATCTGCAGAAATTTATGATTCCATGATATTCAATAACCTGCTCCTTGGTAGAGGGTCCTGCAAATTGTGCAATGGCCTCAGAGTTTGGTGCTGTAGCTTCAGCGGAAATGATGGACCCAGAACTTGATTTCTCTATCTTAGACATCACATCACGTTCTCGAAATGTTCGCAAAACGTCTCTCAAGACTCTGTGGTATTCTTCCAAATTCTTTTCGACTATCAGCAGATCATCAACGTAACGGGTGAGTATTTGTTTCAGTGCTTCGCTTAGAATGCTATCCAAACCACGAATCATCGCAGATGAAGACACGTTTAACCCAAATGGCAAACGGTTAAACTGATAACAACAACTTCCGAATGCTAGACAGTCGGTGTATTGTCTGCACTCAGCGTCAAGTTTGATGTGACAGAAACCGGTTCATGAGTCTATCGATGAGAAAACTGACATTCTGCATTAACAAATTTTGCAACTATTTCTAAAATTTCTTGGGCCTGTCTGTCTCTGTGTCAATAATTGCATTGGTTTGACTAAAGGCCCTACGCCAGTCGAATGGAACCACCCTTCTTTCCTGCGACACGTAGAGGGCTGATGAATATCAAGCTTGCAACCTGTTACCTCATCTTCCAACATTCTCCGAATTTCTAAAGAAATTCGATGTCTGTATTCCAGTGGAACATTTTACGGAGGCACGAATAATCGACGGTGTTCACTCACTCTAAATGATGAACAGGTCATTAGAGTCTTTGTTGCGACCTCCGCAATGTTATTGGCGTGGTAAACTGCCCCATAGGTTTGAGCGACACAACCTCGTTATAATGCTGACTTCGTAAGTACAGGCACCATCGCCAGCACTGTTCACGTAACTGTGAGAAGATTCGTTCTATGGTAGCCAATGTGACCGGCTAGGTGGCAGTGTGGTCAACACACTAGACTCGCATTCGTATGGACGACGGTTCCAGTCTGCGACCGCCCATCCAGGTTAAGGTTTTCCGTGACGCCTCTAAATTGCTCCAGGTATGGTTCCTTTGTTTCTTCCCCCACAATTTAAACATTCCGAGGTTGTGTTCTGTCTCTGACGATGTTGATGTTTACGGCTTATCAAACCCTAATCTTGCTTCCTCCTTTCTCTGACGAATCTACCACGCACTGGCCTAAAATTACCAGTTTGTCGAATTGTTACTAAAATTCCCTCAATAAAAAAGAGCTGTACACTACGTCACGTTAATTCGCCGATAACCCTCAAGAGACTTGTCTGGCACACATCACCGATCTCTGGTGACTGCCACTCACTATGTTGCCCCCCCCCCCCCCGCCCTACACCAAAAACAAACCTCGTCTCACTAAGAAACGACACGCCATTGGCTATACCACTCGTCACCCCTTACTATGTTATGTGGCTGTATAATGCCATTCTTGACCGAAACAAACATAGCACATAAATCGCAATTAATTTAAATATTAAATTTGTTTAAAACTTAGAAATAATTTTAGCACATAATCGAAACGCATGTGTTAGAAGTAACACACCGATTAACATTGCATTTGCAAACTGACTGTATTGTGTTCAGTGGAGACCTGTCTGTACACAACTGAAGATCTCAGCAATCTGCCGAAACGCCTAATTTCAATGTATAAAGTAATTTCATAGGTGTGTGATGCAGAAAATGCCGTCTTTGTAACTGTTATATACAATCGAAGACGTCAACCAATATAATTTTAAACGTGGAAAACGTAAAGATTCATAACGCTCCACTACGGCCACAGCACGGCTGCTGGTCTATGACATGTTTGAATTTCTTTATTGAAGATAATCATAACACAAGATATACTGGCTGACAAAAAACGGGAAGCAGCCGGAAGGAGAGGAAAAATTGAAATGATACTTCTAGGATGATTGATAGTTATTATGCTCTTCAGACCCAAGACTGGTTTGATGCAACTTTCCATGCTACTCCATCCTGTGTAACCCTCTTCATCTCAGAATAACTACTGCAACCTAAATTCTTCTGAATATGTTGACTGTATTCATCCTTTGATCTCCCTCTGCAAATTTTACCTCCGGAAATTTGTGATCCCTTGATTATCCGAAAGCGTCCTACCAACCGATCCCTTCTACTAAGCAGGTTGTGGTACAAAATTCTTTTCGACCGAATTCTATTCAGGGCCTCCTCATTAGTTACGTGATCTACTATCTAATCTCCAGTATTCTTCTGTAGCACCACATTTCAAAGGTTCTATTCTCTTCTTGTCTATACTGTTTGTCGTACATGTTTCAGGCCCATAGATGGCTACACTCGATACAGATACTTTCAGAAACGACTTCCTGACGTTTAAATCTATACTAAATGTTATCAAAGGTCCCTTCTTGAGAAAAATTTTCACTTTTTTTGCCATTGTCGGTCTACATTTTATATCCTCTCTACGTCGACCATCATCAGTCATTTTGCAGTCCAAATAGCAAAACTGATCCACTACTTTAAACGTCTCAAATCCTAATCTACTTACCTCAGAATCATCTAATTTGAATCGAATACATTCCCTTATCCTCGTTTTTCTTTTGTTGATGTTAATTTTATATCCTCCTTTCAAGACACTGTCCATTCTGTTCAACTGCTCTTCAAGTCTTTTTCTGTCCCTGACAGGGGCATAAAGTCGTGTCACAGCAGCACGTGACATCTCCGCGTGCTTCACAGTGATCACTCAACATTTGACGCTGTTCACGCCCTTCGTGCATTCTACCAGTTCTGGTAAGAACACTAGACGTAAACAACCCTAACGCACGCTTGGGACCGTTGAACGGGTCATAGAAAATTTCCCACTGTTAATCTGTGCGTGTATAAAAAATACATTGACATCCGGCCAGGAAATCATCTTGGTGCTTCACTTTTTTGCCACGCAGTGTAAATACAACTTAAATAGGATAAGATATTTGTGGCCAGTGGGTATTTAAACTTCCTTTTCGAAAAGTAGTCTTAACGGTAGGAAATACAAAATTTACTGCAGATTGCGTAGATACAATAACGTTCAATTATGACACTGGTTATAGTTCGAAGGAGTGGGATTAAAACCACTTGTCTGCGAGACTCACAGAAATTTTTCGTAGTTTCAGTAAACCACTTTAGACACGAACTGGACTGTATCCTTCAGTGGAAATGAGATGGATTTGCTTCTCCATTTTGATTGAACTGAGCTACCCATGACTGCGCACCTACACCTACTGTAACTCAGTTTTTCACTCCGTTCTTGTCAAACTGACAAGCTCTTACCGACAAGCTATGGAGAACTTGATGGATTTTTGTGGCGCTGCTTCAAACTGCCTTTCACTTCACGAATTTTATGTTTATCAATAACCATCATTACTGGGGGCATTCATCACTTAATAAGAATTCTTGAAGTGTAACTGCACATTTGTCACACTTACTTCTAAACAAACCAACTCACAATGTCTTTCCTCTTTGGAACTTCATCTAATCTTCTCATTTCTCTACGCTTCCTAGAGTGTCTGACCCAGTCGACTCATCGATTTTAATTCCTATTTATTTTATGAACTGCTTGATAGTAAGATGTTTCACATTTCACATGTTTTCTCTGCAGCCTTACGCAATTCTTCACGTTCATGTAAACCTACAATTATGAAAAAAAGATGCTTTGTTTGAGGAGACGGTTTTTGGTTAACTGCAGGATGTTATTTTCTTATTTTGCACTCAGTCCCTTTTTTATAATACAGTCACAACAGGTTTCGGTCTCCCAAGGCCATCATCAGACGGTATGGGCGACATTTGATCAACATGTGTTCGTACGTTGTCAACTAAACATGGAATTGTTTATGCTTATGTTTAATTGAGAACAAATGAAATCTTCTTCATCAACAGCACCCACAGCATCTGAAGATGCCTTTGAAGTCCGAGACCGATTATGATTGTATCATAAAGAGGTGATTGAGTCAGAAATAAAAGAATAATAACCAACATTTAATTTCTTGTTTACAAATACAAGCAGTAGATAATTTTCAAAGCAACATTCGAAGGTAATAATCGGCGAAACGTTAGTAGTTATTGAGTTTGGAAGAACTTATTCCCTGATGGATATATTAGGCTCTGTGTCATCTGCTAGCCGTAGTTTCTAGCGACTGGAAAACATTCAGCATCGGCCAACGTATTTCGATTCCTTTCGATTCAACTACTCACATCAGCGAGCTAAGCGAGAGTCTTCTCAAAGCGCGAGAATAGGGGGACAAGAAAGGGGAGAAGTGTGACTTAAATAATTATAGACCAATCTCATTGCTGACTTCATTTTCTAAAATATTCGAAAAAGTTATCTAATCAAGAGTAGTCTCACATTTGAGTGAAATTATTTTACTCATCATGTCACAGTTCGGATTCCGGAAGGGTTACTCGACTGAGAATGCTATCTACACATTTATCCATCAAATAGTACAAGCCCTAAATAACGAATTATCGCCCGTTGGTATTTTTGTGATCTCTCCAAGGCATTTGACTGTGTCAATCATGTCAAACTCCTAGAAAAACTCAGGTTTTATGGAACTGAAGGCTATACACATGGCTGGTTTGAATCATACTTAATGAACAGAAAGCAAAAAATTGTGCTGAATAGCACAAATAATGTTGGGAGGGTGGTAAATTCTAGTGAATGGGGAGTCATCACAAAGGGAGGCCCACTGGCTTCAATTTTAGGTCCTCTGCTGTTCCTTATTCGTGTGAATGATCTCCCACTTAACGTTCAACAAGCGGAACTAGTAATTTTTGCAGATGACACGAGTGTTATAATTAATCCCATTCCAGAAAAAGCATCGAAAGATATTGTTAAGGATGTTTTTCAAAGAATTATTAAGGGGTTCTCAGAAAATGGACTCTCCCCCAATTTTGAAAATAATCACTACATTTAGTCCTGTACACCGAATAGAATCATACCGACAATTGATGTAGCATATTAACAGGGCTCAGTTATCATTGTACATATCTCCAAGTTTTAGGGTGTTCACATCGATGATAACTTCAACTGGAAGAAGCACATTTCTGAGCTTCCCAAACAACTAGGTTCAGCTTCTTTCACTCTTTTTATAATCGATAGTCTTGGTGATAAGCAGATCACCCTCCCAACGTACTTCGCATATTTCCACTCAATAATGTCTTATGGAATAGTTTTCTGGGCTAACTCACCACTTAGGAATAATGTACTGATTGCACAAAAGAGAGCAGTGAGAATAATTAATGGTGTTCACCCAAGGACGTCATTTAGGCACCTTTTCAAGGAGTTAGGTATTTTAACTGCAACATCAGAGTACATATATTCTCTTATGAAATTCGTTACAAATAATCCATCTCAATTCGCAAAGAACATTGATGTTCACACGTGCAACACTAGAGGAATAAATGACTTTCCCTATCGGTTATTGAAGCTGTTCAAAAATGGCTCTGAGCACTATGGGACTCAACTGCTGAGGTCATTAGTCCCCTAGAACTTAGAACTAGTTAAACCTAACTAACCTAAGGACATCACAAACATCCATGCCCAAGGCAGGATTCGAACCTGCGACCGTAGCGGTCTTGCGGTTCCAGACTGCAGCGCCTTTAACCGCACGGCCACTTCGGCCGGCTATTGAAGCTGTCAGTTGCTCAAAAAGGAGTACATTATTCAGCAAACAAAATCTTTGATCATTTGCCCAACAACATAAAGTGTCAAGCAGGTAGCAGATCAAGTTTTAAATCTAGCTTAAAGTCATTTCTTTTGGACGACTGCTTCTACTCCATGAACGAGTTTCTGTTTCAGATATGGTAAAAAGAAAAAGATTGTACCTCTAAATGTAGTTGCACGTGTAGAACTAAAAAATTTCAGTTATATTAAATTTAGCATTATTCATGTGTGTATATATATCTTGTAAATTGACCTGTTCCACATCATATCGATAAAATAATCGGGAAAATGATCTACGGAACATGACATAACTAAAACTAAAGTAAAACTAATAAAGTTCTTGACCTTGATGCTAATTTCTATGACACCGATTTTTGTTTGACGATAGCTATGTAATGTTCCCAAGATAAAAATATTTTGACAAACAAACCGCGGGTCTTTTTACTGATACATGTCAGCTGATGTAGTGACTGAAGAAGATGATGACTCAAGCTATGACTGTGGATTGTCGGTTTGATGAACGCAGCTAAAGTGAGACACACGGATCTGCAGCTGTCAGTCGCACAGTTCCAGAGCCTAGCAGGTCACGCCACGCCGTAGCCGTCGCCCTAATCTGATCTGCGACCTGGACATTTTACTGCGGGCCAGACAGAACATACATCCCGGTGACGTTTCCCACTTCCCGCTGCAGCGTGTTGACGCACAAAGCGGCCGCCTCGTTGGTATTCATGACGTGTCGCCGGCCGCCTGGCCGCTTGCCCCGACGCTAAGCCAGCCACCCGGAGCCACCGTACTTCCTTGCTGGAAAGCTACGCATGTCGGCAGGCACTTCAGACTGCCACCGCTAAGTCAGACCAAAGGGGAGCAGCAACTGCAAACCACACGGCCCACTGCTCCACTTGGAACAAAACTGTGGTGAAATAAATACATTAACTAAAATTCTAAGAAGAAGCGTTTCTCATTCGCCGATTACCAGTCAAGTCGGCTAAATACTTCAGGACTTTTTACGCCTTTGTCGTCTACCATGTTGACAATAATCGATAAAGATATTATGGCGATAATGGAGTTATGCAAGAGAAAACGTACAGGGTTAGGCATAGGATGAAATTTTCTCCGTTTTTAAGTTGTGTCAGTTTTCACCGCTTTGTCCTCAAGAGTTAAAACTTATGACTGCGTGGATAGGAAAAGTGCACTCTCTGTGTACGCCATGAAATATCATCGGGAACAATTTACGTGGGATCAAGTTACCACATTGGAAGCGACGACATCAGCAAGTGCGAGGGGCCAGCGCCATATTCTAAACTGCCCCTCCTGACCACCTACATTTGTCGAGGAGTTCCCTTTGTCTCCGTCCAGTGTTTAAAGGCCGCCCCCATGCTCTACTAAGATGAAGAATCAGAAGCTACGCCCCATAAAGGTGCCGCCGGCCTGTGCCACATGTTTGCGGCATTCCCTGAGCACCAGCTGTATTTACGTTGGACAACCCATCCGCACAGCCGGCAGAAGCTGTGCTGAACGCAACAACATTATAAAGCAAACAGAACTCGATACGGCGACTGTTGCAGGACATGGATTAAACAGTTGCCACAGAACTGTGTTTGGGAAGATGATTTTCTTGGGCAAGTCGGTTACTCATGTGTGGGTGTAAGGAGGAGAGAGTTTCGGGATGGATTTCGTGCAGACGGAGACTGTATTTTGGCAATAATTTATTTTATTTATTTAACAATCAGAGTATCAGTATACAAGAAAAAATCACTCCGGGAGAACCGTTTATTCTTCGTAGCCTGATTGATAACACAGAAAAACATTTTCAAAATAACAAACCGCAATGTAGAATAAATAAATTGGCGCTATAACGGGGAACTAAATTCATAATAAGAAGTAAAAGTATTCTACTCTCGGCCTCCTTAGTCGAATGACTGATAAGTCCTTCTGCTAGCAAATATTCACTTTTCTAGCATAGCAATTAAGTAAAATAGCCACTAACTACTGCTTGCTGTATTACTGCTGATTATACCGAATCACCAAGACATCAAGTAACTGATACTATATACCTACCCTACTAATATCAAAATGGCACCAGTAATCCAGTTACACGTATGACAAATCAGCCACATAAGAGCATATAACTATTTTTAGTACACTTAACTGGATGACTGGTATGACAAAATGAAGTACAGCACAGCACAGTTGAAAACCACTGTTTGCTGAACATAACGACTGTAGGAATAAAATCAACTTCAACACTCATTTAATCACAACAGTTGCTCATCCATCGCATACTGACTCCACAGACATGGACCGTGCATTCGAACGTTGAGCGTTGAGCGCGCCGAGTTTACGACGTCATACCGTGGAATAGCACGCTCGGGAGTCTTTCCGAACGTGCAGGGCAATATCTGGCATGTCAGATATTCTGAGCGTGCGTCTGAGCGTTGACCAGTGAGATGGCACAACGCCACCAACGTCACATGCACGCCATCTTCCTTCAGCACAGAATTGTGAGACGCCATATTGGCATTCATATACGTATATATGCCGTTTCTGAGCACCAGCAAATTGAGAATCACTCGAAAACCCGTTGTTAACAGTGTGATTCGTTGCAAAAAAATTATGAGAAACATCTTATTCGTGGCAAAAGTATTATTGTAACTTGTGTGTTATGAGAGTATGCCATTTGAAGGCAACAACACACTGAAGATCCATCAAAAACGCATTTTTCTTGGTACAATTTGTTATTATTAAATTTCAGTTAGTAACATAACTACGATTAAAGCTTTTACCAAGTGGTAATATATTAGGATTGGCTGTGCGTGCTTTGTTGTCAGTTTAGCGCAGGCGGCACGGTAGCTCAGCGTGTTCGGTCAGAGGGTTAGTTGCCCCTGTAATAAAAAAACTGAGTTAATGGGACAAAGATCAAGCCGAACAAGCGTTGTAGCACGTCCGCCCCGAACAAACAGAACGAAGTGAGATCAGTAAAAAAAGCGTAGGAAGTAGCGTTACCGATTTCCATCTATGCGCATGAAATGTTCATGGTTTACGTCTCACCAGGTCTAAATTTTTATTTTCTTAACATTCACGTAATAGGTTCTGACGCATTGTTATTAGTTTAATATAAGTATATACTATAGTATTTGATGTTATGTAAATATGAGTTCAAATTTTTCTGAGCAGTGGGTTTCTTCGATTGGCCTAATCTACAGGACGGCTTTCGCTACTTGTATAACGGCATTTTGCTCCTTTTTCTTTTACGTTTCGTAATTCACATGTTGCACAAATTCTGATAGTGGGTAGGAACAGTGATCAAGTAAGAATGACCTTAGGGTTGTACTAAAATCTGGGAATCGTGAAATAATGCTTATCTTACGTGGATAACTATTGCAAATATGTATCGCACTGTTTATAATAGAACTTTTATAAGCTTGTGTTCATACTTATTGGGCACGGTACTTTCCTTTTCGTCTTAAAACATGTACGTGGATAATGAAGTTTTTATGTATATTACTTATATAACAACGTGACTAGCCTATGTGCGTTTTGAAAGAGATAATGTGGGAATTTTATGCACACCCGTTTAGGAAACAGTGTGATTTACGAGCTAGAAACATCCCGCTACTGTCGCTGGAGTGCATTGTGATCGCGTATAGCACGTTGGGGCCCACGTACCGTATGCACAAGTCGCATCGTTCCCGAGCATTCAGCAGCATGATCAGCTCAGCACGCTCAACGTTGAAGTTCGGCAGCACGGTCCTTGTGCTGTCGGCTTTAATGTCATAACGCTGACTGTCGCAAGTCCAGCGTGCAATCCAGATACAAGCTGTTACAGAACGCTCATAAATTTCCACACTATAGTGAATTGCAGTTGGCAGCACTTAATCCACAATCACATATTGTACCATGTGGTTATAACTCAAGTGGACTACTCATGGACCTCTAGTTTGGGACGTAAGTATCGCATGCCAGCGAAACTTGGTAGATACACTATTTGCTATTTACAATGGAAAACAAAATTCCAGTTTTCTGGCGTTGCATCTCGTCGACGTCTGTGGTGCTCTTATTGAACCAATTGTAGAAACGATGCCTTTCTCACTTGTTTGACGTTTTCTGCCCACGCTCCGTTCCAGGTAAATTACATATGGACACATTTTTATACGTATTTCTTGGATTGACAGCGCCAGATGTGCACCTGGTGGCCAAAATTGGAAATAACTTTTTCCACCGTACATTGTTTCTGTATCAAAACGTTAGAATATCGATCAAGTTTCGCTGCCATATGATAAATGCAGCCCACACTGTACCTCTGCAAGTAGCTGCATTTTAATTATAACTATGCGACATATAACACTGTGCCTCGACCTGAACCCAAGGTTATCAGGATGCCAAAATTAACTCCAAGAGCATTCTAACTGTGCACTTCGTAATCTGCTGAAGCTGTTCTACGCGTTCCCTGCAGTGTTATGCACGTAACTGGAGAAGACAGCACCTCTGCCTCAGGTTGCTGTCCTTAAGACAGCCATCCGTGCAGACTGTTGTCCGTCGAGTATCGCTCCGCAAGGACTGTGAGACGCCCCGCGGATCTGGCTCCTCGCAAATTACCCTTTTTCGTACCGCTCCAGGAAGTAACCCATTTCCGCAGTGACTCTTTGGGCCAGCCACCGGTATGCCACAGAATGCCCCAGTGCCGGCCCACAACTTTCCAGCCATCAAGCTGGAGTTGTCGCTTCCCGTACGTACACCAGACTGCCTCTGAATCCAACACCTCAAAGCCTAGCCATGCTGTGAGACAACCTCTGCTGTAGCGCCAATGCCTGGCATTCGGCAACACGCCGCAGGATTGCTAGCTGCTTCCACAGAGGCGCCGACAGCGCCCTCCAAAACATGTCACTTTTGCATCGTAATACAGACTGATCATAGGCGACCGTACGCTCTCCTAGCTGCGCAACACCGCCGCTCACGGTGATCACATGGTCTGCAGCAGTATCGGAGCCACATACCCTGGACCACGATCACTGGCTCCGAGTAAAACACACATACCTTCCTACATGGAACACTACATACTGAGATTCTACTGTGAGAGAAGTAGACGAATTTGGATTACAACGTATTAAATGAACGGCACACTTAATACGGCGTAGTGATGGACTTTGTACACATCACGAAAACAGAGAGAAACACAGGACTATTACGGATTATAAACTAATAAGGAATCGGCCCATCACGTCTGTATATGTTATAGCATCAGTGGTGGACTCACGCTGTCGGACTTCTTAACTCGTCTTTCTGCGCGTGTCTTAATTTGGCCCGTGCCTGGAATGTTCTGGCTGGTGCTGCCTCATCTTATATCATTTGGTTACAATCAAAGTACAGCTACTCACAGTGGTGAAATGTGGGCTGCTATTATCGTATGGCAGCATAATTTGGTACATATTCTAATGCGTTAATGCAGAACTAATTTACATTGGGAAAAATTAGTTTCAAATTTAGCCACCAGGTGCAACCCTGGCGCTGTGAATGAAATAAAGAAGTGTGTGTAGGTGTTTCCCTATGTAATGGAGTATGAACGGGATGTAGGCAGAAATCGTCAAACAAGTGAGAGAGGCATAATGTTGATTTCATTACTAATCGCTGCTTTTACAATTTATTCAATAACAGTAGCGGAGACGTCGACGAGATGCGGCATCCGTAAAACGACATCAGCACTTCCTGGCAGAAATGCCAGTAGAATCTGATTAACATGTTTCTGTTCGTTGTCCTTCAGGTCTGGTAAATACCGTGCGTGTACCTCCTAAATCCATTTATTTTAGATATCTTCGGAGGCAGACATCGCATGCATTCAGATCAGGTGATTAGCAGGCCGTGCATCTATGGAGGTAATACGTTCGTGGAAGGTTGCATGAAGCAGATCTTTCTCTTGGCGATCAACATGATTTATTACTCCATCTTGCATGAAATCAATGGTTTCCACACACGTGCTCTCTTAACAAACCAGGAATCACATGAAGTACAAGAATGTCTCGATAACATGCAGATGTCAAGGTACGCGTCAGAATCCCTCTGGATGTATTCTCTTTAAAGAACAACGGACCGAGAATCTGCCTATTCACTCAAGTGCGGTTAATCCAATGAACTCTTGGAGCTCAACATGTTTTAATAGTATCCCATATTTGGCTGTTCTGTATATTCAGTGCAGCCTTTAGTGCAAAATGTGCCTCCATAGAAAATTGACCGGTCTCATGTAATCAGCAACTTCGATCTGTACCAGAATCCGAAGACCAAACACGCAATGTTCCTGCAAATCATGACGTTAAAGTCGCTGCACCATCTGGATCTTTCACGCGTACTACGGTTAAAAAGACCGCAAAACTTTCCGTACTGTTCAACACAGCATTGAAAATTCTCCTAACATTGCTCGAGCACTAGCACCATCCGTCTCAAATGCTGCATGGTCAGTTAGAGCAACTTGCACCGAGATAGGGCGCCTTCCTCTTCCAGGTGCAACACTCACGCTCATCCGTGTTTTCGAGTTCCGTTACCATCTTGTGTAAACCATTTAATGACATCACGCATCTTCTCGTAATTTTCAGCCAGCGAAGCGATGCTTTGTCAATGCAGCACTTTAAATGGTGCCGTTTACATAAAACTGTTTCACTATCGACGCACGGTAGCCACACTGTTCACCCACGTTATGGCTTATCAAATGACAGCATGTCATACAAACAGTGTACATGGCCAGATGTGCACGTGGTGACGTAATCGGAACTATTATTTTCCGGTACTGCAGTGGCAATTCTACGCAATAGAATATCGACCAAGTTTCGCTGCCGTACGGTAGCCAAAACCCAAGCTAGACCTTGGTCATTAGGATCACTTTAATTATAATCATCTAGTATAAACTGGACACCTTTTGTGCAGAATAGCACCTGTAGATGACGGCAGTAAATGCTGCCTAAATCTCGAGAATTTTATCTGAGTCGTAGCTTGAAAAGGGAGATAGTTTATCCATAGCTGTGGCACCACGAAAGATTCAAAGGACAGTATTATACGTTGTAGAATGACGTAATTAGAGAAAATATTGCATAGGTACAGTGATGCAGAAAAGCTCTGTTTGAATGGTATCGCCGGCTGGTGTGGCCGAGCGGTTCTAGGCGCTACAGTCTCCAACCTCTCGACCGCTACGGTCGCAGGTTCGAATCCTACCTCGGGCATGGATGTGTGTGATGTCCTTAGGTTAGTTAGGTTTAAGTAGTTCTAAGTTCTAGGGGACTGATGACCTCAGATGTTAAGTCCCATAGTGCTCAGAGCCATTTGAACCATTTGAATATTATCGTGACAGAAGAAGGGGACTGACACATAATTTCCTTGTTACACAAGCTCAGTAAGCGACGCCATCCGCTACGCTACATTAGTTACCGCTTTTTTTTCTATTTATGATATTTTCTTCTAGCAGTGATTTTCGATATATATATATATATATATATATATATATATATATATATATATATATATATATATATGTGTGTGTGTGTGTGTGTGTGTGTGTGTTTTTCGATCCTATGTGTATGCGACTCCTTTTTCGTTGCTGTAATGAGAAACTATTACCTCTGAAGGGCTATATTGGTCGAATTATTGGTTGTACCCACCTGACATACTAACGCAATCGTCCGCAGATTGGCAGCTGCAGATTGCAATTTATGCGAGACATCCGTTTGTGCACAGGTTTCAGCTGTCGAACTGCCACGCAGTGGTCGTTAACAACGGAGTTAAGTTATTTTGTGCACATTCTCAATGCGCGAACCCGGGAGAAATGAGACATCCGCATCGATGGGCTGTCACCACCGTGGATCTCTGTCGCTACTGCGTCATCTCTCTCTCTCTCTCTCTCTCTATATATATATATATATATATATATATATATATATATATATATGTTTCAGTTCTTCGTTTCTTGCCATTATGTCAGCCAATCTGCTTTCATAAATACAGTTTTGATATTCGGTGTTGAACCAGTTGAAAAAGTAGGACTCCTGTCGCAGGAAACTGGTGCATATGCAGTGAAGATAAAGTACTAGTAAAGAGTGCAATAATAAATGTTGATATATTTATTTGGTGATTTGTGGTATTGTTAGAGAATAGCAGAGGAAATAAACAAACAGCCCTTAAGTCCGTAACTTGAAGTATGTGAAAGGCCCCAATTTTCACATTGATCTTTACAAACGTTTCCTCTCATAACTTGCTGGGCGAACCCTTCGGTGACATTGTTACCCACAAAATGAAGGGTTTGAATGCCGATCCGTCACAGTGACTTAAACTGTGTATAAACGTGCTACATTTGGCTTCTAATTATAAGCTTCAATACTGAGGCCATATTTTTTCACGAATGACCATCACTTGTATATCTTTTAGTAACACTACTTCTTGTTGAAGGGTGTTACTCCCAATCGAGCCTCACCATGTAGTGAATTCGATTTTGCGTCGAAAATCACGGAGACGTGTGTCATACTGGTATGTTCCATGCCAAATGATGCTGTTCCGAAGGTCGTAAACAACTCTCCTGGCACCCACCTCCCAAGCGAAAGTCGCCAGTGACTCTCACTCGTTGGCGCTCGATTCGGTTGTTGCCAGTTATGATCTTGGTAACGAAGGAAATTCTCATAGTGAGTTACGCATGAAACGGGGACAAGAGACTATGGAGTTCACTTTATGATCAGCAGAATATACGACGCTGCTCGTGGTTAAATCCTAAATCTCTCCTCAGTGTCATATTAAGTGTAGGCCTGTGACTCTCCGGCTGAATGCCTTTCGTCTTTGAAAATAATTCGTTTTTCAAAGTGCTGAATGTCCGTAGAACATTATCTGATATCCAGTAATCGCATGATAAGAGCACTCATTGAGGGTAGTTACCATAGAAAAAAAACTACCTTAGAAACAACATCAGTATTAGTGTTGTGTGTGAGGTTGAGATGATATTTTTTTCCTTATAACATGAAATAGACTTTTTTCGGGGATATTTTCCGTTCTATTGGTTCAGCAAGGGCTCTATGAATACGAACGAGATAAGGTCTTCCAGGGATTTAGTTGTTTTCTTTGCAGGATCTTTTTAAATTATTCTGTTCGTACAAGACTCAAGAAAATTAACACTTATGATTATAGTAACGCTGTAAGTAGTATTATTATCGCAGGAGAGCTTCTGTAAAGTTTGGAAGGTAAGAGACGAGGTACTGTGAGAAGTAAAGCTGTGAGGACGGGCCGTGAGTCGTGCTTGGGTAGCTCAGTTGGTAGAGCGCTTGCCCGCGAAAGGCAAAGGTCGCGATTTCAGTCCCAATCCCGTATGCCTTCTGTTGATATGTACCTGCCGTAGGTCTTTCTTTATGTCTTTGTTGTCCACATACCGTCTCCCTTAATCCATTTACATTATATAACACTAGTCGCATTTTTGTCCATGCACCATCTCCCTTAGACTTTCTACGTAATGTAAAACTATACGCCTTGGTAGATGTGTGATGCTGGTAGAAACGTATTTTGCGAGTGCTACAAGAGGGGAGTGGTGAAGCGTTGTTATAGAAAATGTTAACTGTGCACGTCAAATAGGCGAATATATTCCTTTGGTCCTCATAAAGAATGTTTCTTTCTCATATGACTCTTGGCGGATACCGCAGAGTTCTTTCAGTAGAATATGTTGCACATAAATGAGTTTAGTTTCGCAAGACTACAACAGTTAAACATGGATTACAAAAAGTAACATTTTCTGCCTGCTTTTTTTTTTTTTTAGTACTTCATGAATCCTGGGCACAATCGCAGAGACACATCACCGTACTTAGAATCAGGCGAGCAGAAGTAGCTACCAACTATTAAACTCTGTCACAGACAAGTTCTTCACCAGAATAATATTACAGAGCCCCACTTACGATGCTGATGTTGAGAGTCCAAAAAAAGTCAGCTGAAGATTTTGGGCGAGGTGAAAAAGAAGAGGCTGCGCAGTAACCTAGAGCTCTGTCAGCTGTTGGTGGCGGCTTGGTATTTAAAGCGGTCTACTCAACTCACAGGTTGCCTCCTGCTGGGGTCGTCCGCGCAGGTATCACCGCCCCGTGAGTCGGTGGCCGAGTTTGTAGCGCCGCCTGGAGGCAGCAAGTTTCCACACATTCCGGCAGCCTGCCCAAGTTGCCGTTATGCCATCCCACAGGCAAAAGCAATTTCCTTCTCCGTTGAAACATGCACCAGTCTCCAGTCTTCAGTTTACCCGTAACTATACATTATCTGATCACCAGTATCCAGATACCTACAGGTATTAGTGCAATTAATAAGAGGAGTTATTCCATCACCTTTATGATACTTTGTATTCTGCTTATGATACTTTCGAGAAGGTACTTGAGTGCCTGTTGAGGAATGGGAGTCGATTCGTCAGAGAAGGAAGTGGTGTTTGATGCTGGGGTCGACGTTCTAACTCACCCAATGGTGGTTCATTGGGTTCCGGTAGGGATTCTGGGTAGGTGGACTACTACTACCATTTTGTAGCTCAAGAGTGATTTCTTCCACTGATTTCATGTAATGTTTTACAAACACCTCTGTCAGTATTTGAGGTATGTACGAGCTTGGTTAATAAAATCTTCCACGCTAGCTGTTAAAGTACATTTATTAAAAATCATTACCGGTTTCGCATCAACAGAAGTGCACCTTCAGGCGATAGGTTTGTTAAACAGTTCTGTCGCCACCAAGTGACTGCTTAGAACCAAGTCACGGGCTATCGCTTTTAACATGCTGTCGGTTTCTGTCTTAACGATGAACTATGAGATTTGGCTGTAAGCAATCTCTTTGACACGCAACATGAGCATGTAGAACTTTGGGTGTGCAGTTACCCAACTTTGAAAATAATATGCCTTGTCCTAGGTTAACTGTGGTAGTTTCCGCTTCCCAATGACATAACCATGAGTAGATTTGGCGCGCTTTAGAAGGGCTGAAATGTCCCTGATGGATCTGTTACTCAGATTACATCCAGTGCCTAGTCCAACGAGAGAATATTCCAATGTCACCTGGAAACCTGCCCTCAAATTCTTTTCAATGGGAAGAATACACTGAAAGAAAAAAGCTATCAAAATCTTACCTACTAAGACACACTTCAAGTATTTTTTTTAAATGTTGAAATTTGCTAAATTCGTAGCTCTTCAGGCAACAGGAGAAATGTGCACCGCTACCGTAGCTGTAGCAGAGAGCACATGGACAACACGGCAGGCAGATACTGTAGCCATGGCTGATTGCACATCGATAAACAGTTAACATGACAGCATGAGATCTTAATTTGTAAAGCGAACTGCAGTTTCCAGTGATTACATTTCGCACTGATCTGCAACTTATTTAATATCCATAATAATTAGCAGTTTCCTTTGGGGTATCCAAATGGTTCAAATAGCTCTAAGCACTATGGGACGTAACATTTGAGGTCATCAGTTCCGTAGAACTTAGAACTACTTAAACCCAACTAACCTAAGGACATCATACGCATCCATGCCCGAGGCAGGATTCTAACCTGCGATCGAAGCAGCAGCGCGACTCCGGACTGAAGCACCTAGAACCTCTCAGCCACAGCGGCCTGCACCTTTGGGGTATGGTTAAATGTTAACAATGAAGGTAATGTGAATTAATGTACTTTGTATTTCCTTGGAATGTGCTTGCTAATAGCATCTGTCTTTGTGAGGATTCCAGAACTTCAGAGTCATGAGGTATTCAGTTAATATTTTAAACCTCGCAAAGACAAACGAAGAAGAACGTGGTAAGGAATCGAAATCACTTACTTCTCATGAAGACCTAGTTATGTGTTAATTATTAGTTAATTTATAGGAAATCCACCCGAATGATGTCGATATTCTGTTACAAATTGGGGAAACTCTGGAGGAAAGATGAGGTAACTCGTGACGATTCAATGGCATACCTTCCTAGCAAAACAAAACATGGAGAGCTATAGTGTTCAGTGACAAAGAATGGCTGTAAATGTTTTTGGTAAATGAAGACGGGAGGAAACACCTGAAGTTAAGCTGTTTGCAAAGCCAGTTTCGTTTCGTAAAATCTGAACCTGATTTGTATAACTGGATGAAAGATTTACACGCAGTACAGAATATGCACCGAATTGAAACTCGCAAAAGCGTGAAAGAAAAACTGTTCAAAAGACTACAACTGCTCGCGAGAGTAAATTTACCTTTGCTGGGGAAATCTATGAGACAAGGCCCTGTGAAGTGCGAGAGAAATGAACATCACTGACACCCGTGGTTCATCAACCTGGTTAAACAGATTCCGATAAATGTACAGAAAAGGAAATCGATATATTAGGTAGTTTACTTCAAGTAAAGGTGTAACAGAGATGCCATTGTTAGGCAGTTCTGTGGACACTTCTTGTAACCACATACAATGCTGTGTATTAAGCCAATCAGTCAGGTTCCGTGCACGAATTGTGTGCAAACCGCACCTCATAATTTCAAGCGAAAATAAGACAGACTCACTTTTGCAGCAGATGAATGCTATTACACCTACTTATACAACTATGCTAGTGATATGCATCAGTGGATTAATGTTTCCCCAACTTTATATCTGCCTTCAAGAGTCTCAAGACAAATTGGGGGAAAAATTTATAAAAAAATGACAGTTCAATTTTAAAAAAATCTTGTAGTCTACGTAGCAAACTCTGTAAAACTGGGAGAGAATAGTTCTCAGTCTTCTTACCAGTTGCAGAAAATAATTCATTGTTTTTTTTGGAATGATTTCAAAGTGATAGTGTCGACAGCAATGGAGAGATATATACCACATAAACTAATAAGTGAAAGTACTGATCCCCCATGGTACAGAAAACGGGTCAGATCGCTGTTGCAGGAACAACGGAAGAAAGCATGATTAATTTAAAAAAGCGCAAAATCCCCGAGACTGGGAAAGTTTTACAGGAGTTCCAAATATAATGCATACTTCAATGCGAGATGCTTTCAATAATTTCCGCAACGAAACTCTGTCTCGAAGTCTGGCAGAAAAACCCAAAGAGATTCTGGTCATACATAAAGGACACCAGTGGTAAGACGCAATCAATACCTTCACTACGCGATAACAACGGTGAAGTCACTGATGACAGTGCCACTAAAGCAGAGTTATTAAACATAATTTTCAAAGCTCCTTCAAGGACGAAGTAAATATTCCTCAATTCCAATCAAGAATAACTGCCAAGGTTAAAAATATAGAAACAGATATTCTCGGTGTCTCAAAGCAGCTTAAATCACTGAATAAAAGCAAGGCTTCCGGTCCAGATTGTATACCAGTCAGGTTCCTCTCAGAGTATGCTGATACAATAGCTCCATATTTAGCAAGTATTTACAACCGCTCGCTCACAGAAGGATCCGTACCTATAGACTAGAAAATTGCTCAAGTGTCACCAATACCCAAAGAGGGAAGTGGAAGTAATCCGTTGAATTACAGGCCCATATCACTAATGCCGATTTGCAGTAGGGTTTTGGAACGTATACTGTATTCGAACATTACGACGTACCTCGAAAAAAACCATTTATTGACACGTAGTCAGCACGGATTCCGAAAATATCGTTCTTGCGAAACACAACGAGCTCTTTATGCTCAAGAAGTATTGGGTGCTACCGGCAGGGGATGTCAAATTGGTTCCACATTTTTAGATTTCCAGAAGGCTTTCGACACCGTTTCTCACAAGCGCCTTCTAACCAAACTGCGTGCCTATGGAATATCGCCTCAGTTGTGCGACTGTATTCACGGCGTCCTGTCAGAAAGGTCATAGTTCGTAGTAATAGACCGTAAATCATCGAGTAAAACAGAAATAATATCCGGAGTTTCCCAAAGAAGTGTTATAGGCCCTCTTTTGTTCCTGATCTATATTAACGATATAAGAGACCATCTGAGTAGCTGTCTTAGTTTGTTTGCAGATGATGCTGTTATTTACCGTCTTATAAAGTCATCAGATGACCAAATCGAATTACAAAATGATTTAGGTAAGATATATATATTGTGCCAAAGTGACAATTGACCCTGAATAGCCGGCCGAAGTGGCCGTGCGGTTAAAGGCGCTGCAGTCTGGAACCGCAAGACCGCTACGGTCGCAGGTTCGAATCCTGCCTCGCGCATGGATGTTTGTGATGTTCTTAGGTTAGTTAGGTTTAACTAGTTCTAAGTTCTAGGGGACTAATGACCTCAGAAGTTGAGTCCCATAGTGCTCAGAGCCATTTGAACCATTTTGACCCTGAATAAATGAAAGTGTAAAGTTATTCACATGAGTACTAAAAGAAATCCGCTAAATTTTGATAACGCGATAAGTCACACAAATCTAAAGGCTGTAAATTCAACTACATACTTAAGGATTACAGTTACAAATACCCTAAATTGGAACGGTCATATAGGTAACGTTGAAGGGTAGAGCCAACCGAAGACTGGGATTAATTGGCAGAACACTTAGAAGCTGCAACGGATCTACTAAAGTCACTACTTGCACCAAGCTTGTCCGCCCTCTTCTGGAGTATTGGTGTGCGGTGTGGGATCCGCATCAGATGGGACTGACGGATGAGATCGAAAAAGTAGAAGGAAGAGCAGCTCGTTTTGTACTATCAAGAAGTAGGGGAGATAGTGCCACCGACGTCATACGTGAATTGGAGTGGCAATCATTGAAACAAAGGCGTTTTTCGTTGCGACTGGATCTTCTCATGGAATTTCAATCACCAGTTTTCTCATCCGATTACGAAAAATTCTGTAGGCACCAACCTACATAAGAAGAACTGATCATCACGAGAAAATAAGAGAAATCCGGGCTCCCACAGAAAAATTTAAGTGTTCCTTTTTCCCGCGAGCCCTTCGAGAGTGGAACGGTAGAGAGACAGCTTGAAGATAGTTCATTAAACCTTCTGCCAGGCTCTTTATTGTGAATAGCAGAGTAATCACGTAGACGTACAAGTAGACTCTTGGACTGGACATAACGAAGCCACCGTCTTTAGGTGGAGACCGAAAAACTACTAATACAGCCCGGACTCCACCCGGAACTAATACCGTTATTTAGTGCCTGAATGAAGAAATCGTTTACAATGTAACTTCTCATACCTCTTCGTCATTTGAAACGTCCCCTTAGAAAAATTATAAATGGCTGTGCATAAACTGACACACAGTATTTTTAGCGCAACAATCTGACTTTCAAAAATCCCTACAAAAGAATGGCGCTGACTAACAGTAACCTATATCTTTCATGAATGACTTAACTCACAAAAATCTTCGTTACTCAAACTACTGCAATACAGCGTGCGCCAATACTGCCAGCTGAATAAAAGTTTCTAACTACTGCTAGTCATAGTTAGCAAATGAAAGATTTTGATTAAGAACAAACAATGGATTTACCTTAATAGTGTTCAAAAGTCATAATATATATATCAGTTCATGATATCCAGTATTACAAATTTTCTCTTTCTGCCGCACACACGTCCAGATCGCCCGCTCTTAAAATTCCGCCATCTCCCTCCCCACATCCACCACTGCTGGCGGCTCACCTCCAACTGCGCAACGCTATGCGCTGTTAACAGCCAACTGCCCAACACTACAATAGCAAATTCCAACAATGCAAACCAGCCACTGGCTGCACAAAGCACAGTCAATGATTTTTCATATAGGGCGCTACATGGCGTTACCAACATAATAACCTAAACAGCCTACTTACACATTTCATTTTAATCATCGTAACGCTAGTGTTAAACGTCAGCTACCTATGTCGTGTCAGTTTGAATCATCGAGTTTTATGAATTTGATCAATCATGCCTGGTATGCAGCACAAAATGCAGAACAATGGGCACGTCCATTTCTTACTCCATCCCAGTCCTGTCTTAATAAAACTATTAATTACTTTGAAGCGCCTGAATGCATTAATTTTTCCTTTATCAGATGTGCCTTGTGTGAGGAAATTGTTTTTCTTATTCGTCATCCAATACACACTTTGCATTTTTGTGACGACTACAGTGAGTGAATAATGAACTGTATCATTGTATGTAAAATATACGTGATTCAAAAATTAACATGAGAAGTGTACTACAGGAATTTTTATAAAATATTTGTTGTCAACCAACTTAAGATCTGATTGATGGTAGTCGTGTGTAATGTAACATCATATACTGCCTTTATTTTCTTTCCTCTGCCAATCAGTTGTGTTACAATTACATCTGCAACAGTTTAGTTGCCAATATGATCTACGAATTCTTAAAAGATTATCGATGTGAGACATATTTAGTGGTTTAAAATTCGCCTGTGTGCACTATAGAGCTCGTAATACGTGGTGCTGCAATGTCTAGTCATGCCGGTGTCTCCTTATCCGCCGGATCGCACGCTAGGCAGGAGGTGCTGTACAAACAACTGATATAAGCGGTTTTTCGTGTTGCAAAATTGAGTAACTTTAATTTTTCTAAATACTTGTAGTGTGCCTCAGTAACGAAAATTTTGACAGTGCCTTTTATTCGGTATACTCTTCCTGCGTGAAAAATTTCATATTTGGTTTCGACATATCGGATAGCAACGTTACCTTGAAAGTTCTGCGTTACTGAGCTCTCCTGAGTGCCCCTTTCTGCAGCTTCTCTGCTAACAAACCAGTACTCCCCACAGTACTCCCCATATTGGGAGGCTCGCTTCTTCTGACATCTAGTGGTCAGTTCCGCATTACATCGGGGTGTCGAGATACTTTTATCATACAGTGTAAAACGGAGCCCTGCAACTCCGTGGCCTACCCACGTGGCCCGTACACTCCTGCTGATGTGCAATTGATAGCGCTTGTCGAGCGTTGGCGGAAAATAACAAAGATGTCCGATGCTAATGACAGCCGCCTAGGCGCGTGTACACCGGCCACGCGGCTGGCAGAGCGGCGTGACGATTTGTCTACAGCCATGCGTATTTCAATTGCGCGCACTCACTTGCACACAGGTTGCGAATTTGCGGTGTGCACTGGAGCGATGCGCTCCGCTTAACACAAGGAATCCAAGCAAATGACGAATAACTAATACAGATATAAATGAGTATTCGTTATTCATGAATAACAAGTATTGTTCCAAACGTTATTCACTTACACATATAAAAACACTCATTCGTCATCTGTGAATAAAAAAAACGTTACGAATAATAGATAAATGTGAAATCTCCGTAGCATCTATTGCTCCAATACTTTGTCATGTGTTAAACGAATATACTTTTCGATTCATTTAAATTAGTTTTTGGGACAACTCTTTCTTGAAAGCGTTTCATAAAACTGTATTTGATTTACGAAGATTTACTGTTGTTACACTAAATAAAATATATTCTACACATCCAATGCACTCCTGAATTCGTCTGCAATTATGACTTCATTCAATGACTTTCAGCTCACAGTCTTCTTCAGCAAAAATCGAGAAATAATAAATGCCACTGCAGCTTTTGGCAAATAATTCATCGGATTCCACATTAACTTTACTGCTCATGTTACATTTCAAATAAAATATTCTTTGTACGTCATAATGTCTTTCAAAAGTCGTGATATGATTTCTTTGACACAACTTTCACTATTACGCGTCTGAATTTGGCTCTAAGCCTGCCTTGTCATGGACATTAATAGATGTCAACTACTTGTTTTTGAATCGTGGGTAAGACTTTGCTGCAATAATTGCACTTGGTATAAAAGGGCGAGAAACGTCTCTTCTACTCATTTCCTGATACTTCCACGACACTGAAGTTGCAGGTTTGCTGCAGTATTACGAACACTTTTATATACTCGAAACCAGTGTCTCTTCCGAAAATTTTCTGTCTCAAAGTTCTACATAATTTCATAGACGGATGTCAGATCCAAAAAGTATCCTATATTCTAGCGGAAAGCTTACTCAGAGTTAATCTTAAGACACTTTGGATGACTCTGGACATCCAGCAGCATTCTATTAACGTTTTAGGACACTTTAGCACTACAACCACGGTTTGCGTAATTGTATCAACAAGACACGCATATTCGCTAGTGTTAGCAATCCAAGGTATGTGTTGAAGACTGAGTGTTATTGTCGGCTGCATTTTCGGCGTTGGCTGCTTACGTAGAGTTCTTAGGCCGTGTTAGCAGTGCGAGGAGGAGACGTTTTGTCAAGTGCAGACACAGCAGAAGGGGGCTGAATCAGTAGTGTAAGGACTGTAAAGCGTCAGGCAAGCTGCCTGCGGCAGCCAATAAAAATAAATGACGTGCATTGTAGCCCATGCATCGGGGAAGCTCGGACTACGTGGCACCGCACTGCCAGTTGTGACCAGGCTGTCTCGTAGAGAACGCAGGCAGCTGCCTTCAGTCTCCGTGCGTCTGTCGAAGCAGCCAGACCTTGCCTGCATCCTGAAACAAATTCCATGATGGCTTTCTACAGTTTGTATTACCCGCGGGAATCTTTAGTTCTGGTGGGATGTATAATATGTCTTCAAATTTATAGCCATCTGTTTCTAGCACATTGTTTTGAAAAACACAACATGCATTTCTTATGGCAATCGCAAATTCTTCTATAACTTCCATTGTGTGATGAAAAGTTCTCAGTTTATTTACCAGAATGCATTCTATAAACCGCCTAGTCCGAGACAGTCGTTTTTTTACAGGTTCTTGTGTTGTTTAACTTCTTCTTCCATACCGGCATATTAAATTTTCAGATATACCAGATGCCTCATCTCAGACAATGACACAGGGCATCGCTACTCCCTTGCTTGAAATAGGGCTTTTTCTCTAACATTCGTAAATTTTTACTAACGAGATTTTCAAGCGAAATTGATTGCATAAAAATAGATGAGTCACTACATATTCCGTATGCTCCAACATCTATGTACGTGAACTTAAATACTGCAGAGAATGAAGCAAGTAAACTATGAAAAATAATTTTATGGTTGTAATAAAATACGTTTGTTATGAGAGAAATGGCATAACATATTCCAAGACTGTATCTCTCAGCTGATTGGTCGCGACTGACCGTCAGCTGTCTGACTGAATTGGGTGCTCAATATTCAGGCTGCTTAATGCATTATAGCCGAAATTGCTGAGGCCCTCAGCCTATAAGCACTTTAATGTCTCATTTGTTACGCTGTAAATCAAGTGAAGCTGTACCAAACTTGAAGGACTGTAAATTTGGATATCTGTGAGAAGTTCCTATGGGACCAAACCGTTGAGATCATCGGTCCCTAGGCACACACACACACACACACACACACACACACACACACACACACCATCATGCCCGAGGGAGGACTTGAATCTCCGAGGAGGGAAGCCGCGCGAATCGTGGCAAGGCGCCCTAGACCGCTCGGCTACCCCGTATGGTTTGAGAGATTGTTTCAACACTACAGTGCTTTACTAGGCGTAGTGATGTGCCCTTAGTATCCTCCCACCTCTGAAAAAACATATACAGTCAGTTAGAGTGGGATCTACATTTCATCACGTACTCCGAAAATACGGTTCAAACTGACTTGCCATATTGTCATTGTTATAGGTGAAAGAAATGATAAGAACAGACAAAATCGTAGGACCAGCCGGGAATCAAACAACAAGCATAAGTTCCGTAGCCTGGATAATAAGCCACTGAGCAACAAAGGCACGTTTCTAGAGAAACCATTAATAAGTTATTTATCAAACAGAAACTGCACTGAGCCAAGAGAACAAATACTAATTCCGATCTAGAAGTAAACAAAGATGATACGGTGGCATTGTATGTATTTCTTTATTTTATTTGCAGATAATTTGTTAGTAAATAAATTTCTGTGAATGGTCTATTTATTCGAATAATCATCCAGATATAAATCCATTCGCATTACTACCCATCTCTATTTCATCGCTCTAGTCGTAGTGATTCATTTAGTCGGTGTCCACCTGCTTAGTTGCGGGGTTACGTGTTTGCCAACCATGCAATGGGACCGGGTTCGATACCCCGCGAGGCTTGAGATTTTCTCCGCTCGTGGACTGGGTGTTGTGTTATCCTCGCGATCCTTTCATCACCAAAACCGCCACGCAAGTCGCCCAGTATGGCGACTCCTGAAACAATGCTTGCTAAACGCCGGCCGAACTTCCCCGAATGGGAACCTCCTGGCCAATAATGCCACACGATCATTTCAGTTGCTCCATTTACTCACGAAAGCCTACAGTGTATCTAGATCGAAGTTTTTTGTTAATTATAAACAAAGTTTGCGAGGTTCCGGGGCTAGCAGTTTCTTTAACACTAAATTCTTCTAGAATCTTCCTATGGAAATGATGCTTTAACACCCCCCCCCCTTTTCTAACACCGACTTTTGCTGTTGCACATGGATTAAGAAGAAACGCTAACTGACTGTAATTGACCCTGCAAGTGGAGTAGAAAAGAGTTTGGCACCTGCAATAATTTAATTTGATAGAAATTAATTTAATAAAGGAAAGTTTCATTAATGTAGTGAGAGATGAAAGGCTCGCTTTACCGATCCACAGAATGAAAGTTCTGTCCAAAATAACAATTTGATTTATTATGACTAAACTCAAAATAATAAACAAATCACCTGAGACATTTACAATACATGAAATTGGATACTCATATAAATGATGTGAAGGTGAAGTTGTCGATAAACTAGATTGTGACATTTATGACCAAGTGGTATGTGGAGCCAATTCCTTGCAACTCAGATTTTAAGACAAACACCCTGCCAACCCAACATTAATTGCTGCTACAGTAGTGAGAACTCAGACAATGAACACCCAAGACAGAACCACGTTAGAAAAGACGGGAACGGGCGCGCTCTGGTGAGCTCTGATTGTCACATGGAAAAATTCCCTGATTTGCCAGTGCTGCGGACATACATTACCAAGCTGTCTTATTAACTGCAAGGACACGATCTGGCATACCGGAGACGATGGCTGGTTGCTTCGACGTCCCGTTGTGGTGATGATAATGTCGTGAGTATAGCCTGAAACAAATTCTCCTGGTCCGGTTGTTCCAGACTAAAGACTTCCTAGCAACACAAATACACCTCTGAGGGAGACGAAGAAGGCTCACTGCACAATCACTGACGGTACAGTGAGTTACTTCAACAAGCGAAGTTACACAGTAACTCTGATACAGTCAACTTTAGCCAAAACTGCTCAAGACGTACAACATAGGCCGCTTGTAAGCAGAACGCTCAATTGCCAACTGTACTCAGAAAGTTACATTGAAGTCGAAACTTCAGCAACTTCGTCAAACAGTTACAATTAAATGAAAGTATATTAGACAGCCAACGGAAGGCAGGCTGTCCTGAGCAGCGAGAGCTCAGTCTTGTAACCTACTCCGACCGAAAGCCAAGAGCTGACCCTCTCAAGAGCACCCGTACAAGCCGAACACAGAACATTACCGCAGCCACGACAGTGACCACGGTTAAACGTTACAATCAGCATCTTGAAAACCGACAGAAAATTCCACTCTTATTGCCGATGAACTATTATTCCACCAATGAAGATAATCGGCGCCAATTTCTGCGCCGATTTTGCTACGTCACGGAGCTATCCCCTGAGCAAGCCAATCACAGTTATGATTTTGCAGAAAACGCGGGAATTTGCCCACCAAGACTGCCTGGCAACATAAATCATTCCCACGCCTCGCTGGTAGTCCGCCAGAAAGTGTTTTCACTAAATTTCTGCGAAGTAACGGAATCTGTAGCCCAGCCGCTCCGTCAGGCCCCTGTGGGCGTGTCGCCCCCGCTCTAATGACAATGTAGGCGTCTGGAAAACGTCTACTCGAGTCCCTTACACCCGTCGGCTTAACTCTTTCAAGATCAGCAGATACCACCTGTCGCCGGACCACCCGGGTGACGAGAGACGCTGCGTGGGAAGTCCGTGTGTAAAGGAATAGCGACTTTTCACCGCATGTAGTTCGAGAGGAAAATCGAATTACTCAGAGTAAGATAAAAATATGAGATGGGGCTCATGCCACACATCGCAAAGTAAGTTTTTTGATTTGTTCTGTTCAAAATATGTTTAAATGGCAGTGTGATTTTAGTGGCTGAGTGGAAGTGGGCATTAATTCATCAGCTATCATTTCACGGAAATATGCACTTCCACAACTGAAACAATGACCTTCAGTAATACTCAATATTCGGTTATCACTTCAATCGTTATATTGTGGTAACATTTGGTGAATCTCAGGAATACAACACTCATCTTCTAAATGGAATGGATGGAAAATCGACAGCTAAAAAGAAATTCTAAGCCTAAATCCATTATTGGAAGGCTTGCTGGGCCCATTAATGCCACTACGTTGTTTCGAAGCCGTATGGACAGAATCTATGTTCTCTCACCCATGTGGCAAGGGCACGTGAGCACATGGCCACTGCTCGTCACTCCGTGAGCGGACACCACACAATACCGAGTAAGTGAACTGCCAGCTGCGCGCTACCGCATGTGCTTCTATAGCGAACGCTGAGGACGAAAGCTACTAAAGCGTATTCGCCACGCAGATTCAGTGCCCTATTGTGTAATCAATCTCTTTGGTGCCCAATGGGAAATTAACTTCCTCTACAGCGATATAAAACGAATACCCATCCATTGAAGACCATTACAGTTTTGTCCTTTCAATCTCATGGCTAATTTAGAAGAATGGTTTCTACATCCACAGTGAAATTCGCAGACCGTTCCAACGAATCAAAATCGTGTTACTCTTATGATGAATGACGAAATATTTTTGAGATTTCGCGACTTTGGTCACAACTGCTAATAGTAATCGCCCACTACGTTTTTAGCTTATTTTCCCCTTTAGTCTGTTTAGGGCCACATGCGATTTCCGTTTGCTAGAAAACAAATTCTAGGAAATATCTGCCCTCATATGCGTCTCTCTGGATGCTCACTTGCACTAGTCCTCCTGTCTTGTCTTATAGATTTGAAAATTACGTTTGGTGTCAGATATTAGAGAAGGTGTTGCATTCATTTTGGGGTATTATTCTCGCCGTTCCAGGACATGCATATTGTACTGTAACTATCTAGAAACCGGAACCGGCTGTGATAATGTTATGTTATACGAACACTGATGAAGGTTTCTTGTTAAGTGATGATCTGGAAGTTCTGTGTTGCAGTTTGGTGCCGACGGAGGTAAAAGCGATAGAAGTATCACTGGCAGTAAACAATTGCAATTATCTATATTATCAATAGTGGTATCATTTTGCGCGATAGTCTGAATCAATGGCAACGTATGCCTACGAAAATGTAGACACTACAGTTTATAATGGTGTCCTCAGTGACGGTATACAGGAAGAGCATGATTTTATCCTGTAATTAATTTCGACGTATTATGGAGTAATTCCCAGAGTTCAGGAGTATTAGCTAATTAATTCCAGCGAACATCACGCATACTGACTTTTAGGCCAGGCATTTCACAAGCGCTGAGAGTTTCTGTGAACTCGTTTTGAAACTAAATTAATATGACTGATGTATCAGTGACCGTTTAGAAAATTGAAATTTATAATTCTTGTACAGTCAAGATCTTTTACTAAATTCAAAAAGTTGATTCCTCGATGTACCCAATATTGGCTGTTTCATTCAGTATTCTACGTTGTCAATCAGTCACCCAGACCTGCCCTAATATTTCTTCAGTGTTTTGTTTGCTTAAGAGAAAATATTGAATCTCCATAGAAGGAGATGACTGTAATGAACAAATTTACCGTCCTTGGACGTGTCGATTTATTTACCTTTTCATTCGTTTTCAATTCCGAAGACGAAGAAACATTAAATAAGCAATACGGTGCATGATATTTGCGTGTCGTTTAAAATGGATTGATATCTAAGAGTTGTAATTTACACTGACTCAGATGGGTGTCACTGCAGTAATCTTGAAAAACACTAATTACGCCTACAAAGACTGATTACGATTACATAGTCGTATTCCAAATACTTTACAGGTATTGTCTGTTTAATTTTTTCTGTAATGAAAATTATTTAGTAGTGACCTACCCGAAAGTGTAATATTCAGTATACGTTGCAGATGCTAAAAATAAAATTTTAAATAATATTACGGCAGAGGTCTCGAGAAATGAAAACACCACTGAATATCACATGAAGTATCTTTCAAAAAATTTTTGAGAATAGGTTGTACGAAAGGGAGAGATTACACAGACGGGAGGTCACTGAGTAAAGGCCGTAAGTAATACAAAGTAACTGTAAGATTCACGAATATAGGGAATAGGCTGGCTCTGAGCACTATGCGACATAACTTCTGAGGTCATCAGTCACCTAGAACTTAGAACTAGTTAAACCTAGCTAACCTAAGCACATCACACACATCCATGCCCGAGGCAGGATTCGAACCTGCGACCGTAGCGGTCGCTCGTCTCCAGACTGTAGCGCCTAGAACCGCACGGCCACTCCGGCCGGCTATAGGGAATAGCGGAGAATTTCGTATGTTATTTCCTCATAGTACAAGCTTTCGCGTAATTACAACATTCATAACATCTAAAACCTGTGTATCGAACTGCATGCATGAACATTGTACACCGAAAATTTTTCACACTAAACTAACAATTGTCTAAGTTGACTATAAGGGCGTAATAACATTGATATATCGATTTATTCGTTTACATCACTTATCCTAATCATTGCTGACATTTTCTACGATATGGACGTAAGTGTTACTGGATATCTTTAGGCGAATTACACAACGACCTGCATCAATAAACAGAAAATCAATGCACTAAGCTAATGTTTTGTGCCGAACAATTAACGTCAGAAATAACCCAAGTTATACACTATCGTTAGAATTAATGCATGGTACGTGTGATATTACTGACAGAAATACACTGTAAAATGGTTTTTATTATGAACGCACTAAACCTACTTCAGGCAGTGGAATGTTACTCGTAGCGGAGAGAAGGAAACAAATTTTAAATATCTAATAGTCTTTCGTTTCCCCACACAATGTTCCTAGTTATGAAATTCGAGTCTGTGTAAAGTACCGTATGAATGTTGAATTTCGTACCGAGATACGTAGATAACTTATTAATTTTTCTCAATTATGTCATTTACCCCTTGTACACAACCAGTAATGTGCATGCCACTCTTTCGTAACGTATTTACAGAAGGGACTGAAATCTGTTTTCCAGGCATTGTCACCAGCTGACAAACGATTAAGATTATTTTAATTATCTCTTCACCACTGCAAATGTTAATATTGTGACCGAACAGGAAAAAAGTAAGTTATCCTAGAAGACATGATCGGAGATCAATGTAACTTCGTACACATGCACATCATGGAAGGATATGTAAATGATTAGAGTTACAATTCTCTATGTCAGGTTGTATGGCCACCAGGGTGTATTATTGTTGTTTGTTTGTACTACTGACGCCATCACGTGGAAAACCAAGATGTCTGTTGTAACAATAAATAAACAAACACCACATGTATAACTCCTTATATTACCAAGTTCTGGTTTCAGACTTTGTTGTAGATCGTCTTCAGTTAGAACAAAAAAAAGAGGCATCGACAATAAAAATTACAGAAGTGTGATATTACAAATATTACCATCTGATTCTGCGCAATTAACAACCAAATATTATTCGAAATCAGACATACCTGGCACCGCAAAGTGCAGTTAGTCAACTAACGTAAAAAAAGGGTTGTGCGTGAGGTAAAATGTCACAGGGTAGTATATTAGAACAGCATCAAAGGGATTCCTCCACAACAAAGCGAAGTAAAGCAAATAATGAAATCAAGGAGTAAAAGACATGATCCTGAAACACATTTCCATGTGTATAATATGTCACACAATAAAAGATAAATAGAGTAGAAAAAACAACCTCACAGTACAGTGTGCATTGTACATATTCGTTGTTTGTGTTTAATGTCGATACCAGACCTGCTACAGTACATACGTGGCCTGAACAGCATCAGATGCCGAATGACCACTGTAAAGGGCACTGAGATGCCGCATAATCGTATGAGTTAGCTTTATCAGCATCTGGGCCTTCTTGCAGATCTCCATGTAGACAAGTGGACCATTCGCACAATATCTAGATTCTAGATTTTTGGGGCGTTCGGATGTAAAAATGGTGTAGTGTTGGACTGCATGGGAAAGTGAGGCCAGTTATATTTGTCATCAAGGTTCCAGTCGACGACATCTGACCACCACGAAGGAATATCGCCACACTGTGCATAAAGCCCCTTCATACCTGCTTCTATCGTCAGAGAACAAGTAATGGACTTGCTTCATATTTTTGTGTCATCCTGCACCAATAGCCGGAGACTTAAAGCAGTAAAGCTAGAGAACTGTTATCCCAAGCATAAGTTGCCATTATTTTGTGTCATCCTGCACCAATAGCCGGAGACATACAGCAATCACGTTAGGGAACTGTTATCCCAAGCGTAAGTTGTCGTTAACACCACTACACAAACAGCTGCGTTCAGTATAATTCCGTGACCGGGAAGCGTGGACTGCTGGTGAATGGCATCTCATTCTGTTCATAGATGAATCGCTATTCAGCACTACCTTACATTACCATCGTAGACGAATATGGCGGCAACGTGGGTGTTGCTCCCATCCTTCTAGTGTTATGAGAGGAACAGCGGTATTACTTACGGCATAATGGAGCGTGAAGCCATCCGATATGACTTCCGGTCAGGGCTGGTACGACTGAGGAAAGTTTGACGATAAAGTAGTACTTCAGAAACATCTTGTGTCCTCTTACGTTACCTCTACGGCACAGTTTTTCCATTCTTCTACGTGGCATTCAGGTACTCAAGTGGTCACCAAGATCGCAAGATGCCCCTTCCCCCCCAGCCCTCCAAAAAAAGCGCACATGTTTCGAACGATCTCTGATGTCAAATGCGTCTCACAGCCAATAGCCCTTTGTAATTACATTTGAAAACGAGACTCACAAGCGTATGCATTTCAGTAGGACTGACTCTGTTCCTCAAATAATCTACTGCTTGATGGATCATGGTACATTTTTACAACGCAACAAATTTCTCACAACCTGTCACTCATTCCTCTAATATTTTATGACTGTGTGCTTTTCTTGTATATCCGGTTTATGTCTGAAACGGTTACATAGTATTCCTTCTCCCTCTCTCTCTCTCTCTCTCTCTCTCTCTCTCTCTCTCCCCCTCTCGCCCTCTACCTGTTTACCTGTGCTGCTCTCTCCTCCCTCTCTCGTGTGCAAATCATCTTAATAACTTATTTCTGCTCTTCTTCACACTCATTCAAAATGTAAGTTTGCATTGAATGTTCGACAGTGTCCATTTAAATAGTATTGTTATATATAATAACGTAGTCAAAACTTTTACAGGAACAAGATTCACTAACGCCATGGTCAGACCCGCTTCGTTTCGCTCATTGAGATGAATACTCTAGCTCCTCATTCCGATTCGTTTCCGAGGTTCTTATAATCCATTCTTATGGTCCACTGGCTGGAATCTGAAGGTGTCCTCCAAGGGTAACGCTCCATAATCTAGTTGTTCATAATAACAAACAAAGAAAGGTCAATCTGGCAAGCAGAATGAACGTACAATAGTAACTTTACCGAAAAGTGTGAACACGGGGTGAGCTGCTTTGTTGGTCACGGTGGCGGCGTGCGTATATACCTCGCTGCACCAAGCAGTTGCGTGGTACGGGTGTTAGGGGGAAGTGGAGGCTATGCCACTCGTCTGTATGACTCGGTCTCTCATCGTTTTAACGTGGTTGACTCAATTTTTAGACCTAGATTTTCTGTAGGGAATAAGGACGAGATAATACAAATAATCTCACAGGAATATGCACTGATTCCCCTAAAATTTGCGGTAGTTATAACAAATAAGATGGAACACACCCTTATGGATCCCAACACATAAATTAAACTATTTTGCTGTAAAATAAGTGCATTAAATTGTAATAGCAATAAAAACAAGTGTAATGTAAAGTATTGTGTACTCAACTTCCAAGAAATATTTTGCACTCACATCAACCTTTTTCGTGATGTTCCAGACGATATTTCGATACACTTCATGTTAAAAAATTTCGAATAAACCTGTACGCAAGAGATGATCGCTCTCGAACGTGCATGTGTGTGTGTGTGTGTGTTTGTGTGTGTGTGTGTGTGTGTGTGTGTGTGTGTGTGTGCGCGCCCATGGGGGGTGGGGGGGTGGGAGGGGAGTGGGCGGAATAGACGCATACGTGAGACGAAGGTATCGCAAATATTATGAACACATTCAAGACAACTTACAAGGGGAGGCCGCCAATTGTGAAATTCAGATTCGATTCATACTGCGCATAATAAAAGCTCATGGCCAGAGGTGTAATGTGGCAAAGCACCAAGATGCACTTCTCAGCCGTTGTCGAGAAAATCGACAGTTAAAAGAAACCGTTGCGGTGATAAACTCTCGACGATTAATAATTTTCTACAGCGTCGTGGCGCAGCGGTAAGCGCTCGGGTTCGTAATCCGAAGGTAGCCGGATCGAATCTCGCGCCATGGAATTTTTTTTATTATTAGTTTCTTGTAATTCAAATATATATATATATATATATATATATATATATATATATATATATATATATAAAAGTATTAATGAATTGCTTATGCATGTTGGTGAAGGCGGATCGCTCTCCAATTGTACCGCCTCCTTTTTTCCGTTTTGTTTTAACAGGGTGTACCAAAGCTCTCCCGTCCACACTGATTTTCGACATTGTTATAAGTTGCGCTAGGGTCGCATCTACCTTCTTTCGAAGTTAGCAAGTAACTACGCTGTTATGCGGCGGCTAGTTTCGGCCCATTCAACATCTGTCATTCAAGTGTAAAGAGCGAGTAACGGAGTTTATATTTCATACCTGCCACAGCAAATTTGTGTTCGTGGGGTCTCTATTCTAATTCGTTTCGGAATATCGTTTCTACGTCTTCCGTTAACTATACGTGGTTACCATTATGAAGATAATTAATAACATTTGTGAAATACAACTTTGTTTGCGGAAAACATAATGATGTCGCCAGTTTTTCCACGACAAACGACTTTCAACAACTTATTATATGCAAATGATTGCCGAGAATTATATATATTTGAATTATAAAAAACAAATACTAAAAAAAATTGCATAGCGCGAGATTCGATCCGGCGACTTTCGGATTACGAACCCGAGCGCTTACCGCTGCGCCACGACGCTGTAGAAAACTGTTAATCGTCGAGAGTATTTCACCGCAACGGTTTCTTTTAACCGTCGATTTTCTCGACAACGGCTGAGAAGTGCATCTTGGTGCTTTGCCACATTACACCTCTGGCCATGAGCTTTTATTAAGCGCAGTATGAATCGAATCTGAATTTCACAATTGGCGGCCTCCCCTTGTAAGTTGTCTTGAATGTGTTCATAATATTTGCAATACCTTCGTCTCACGTATGCGTCTATTCCGCCCCCTCCCCTCCTACCCCCCACCCCCCCCCCCCCCTGGGCGCGCGCACACACTACACACACACACACACACACACACACACACACACACACACATGCACGTGCGAGAGCGATCATCTCTTGCGTACAGGTTTATTCGAAATTTTTTAACATGAAGTGTATCGAAATATCGTCTGGAACGTCACGAAAAAGGTTGATGTGAGTGCAAAATATTTCTTGGAAATTGAGTACACAATTCTTTACATTACACTTGTTTTTATTGCCATTACAATTTAATGCACTTATTTTACAGCAAAATAGTTTAATTTATGTGCTGGGATCCATAAGGGTGTGTTCCATCTTATTTGTTATAACTACCGCAAATTTTAGGGGAATCAGTGCATATTCCTGTGAGATTATTTGTATTATCTCGTCCTTATTCCCTACAGAAAATCTAGGTCTAAAAATTGAGTCAACCACGTTAAAACGATGAGAGACCGAGTCATACAGACGAGTGGCATAGCCTCCACTTCCCCTAACACCCGTACCACGTAACTCTTTGGTGCAGCGAGGTATATACGCACGCCGCCACCGTGACCAACAAAGCAGCTCACCCCGTGTTCACACTTTTCGGTAAAGTTACTATTGTACGTTCATTCTACTTGCCCGATTGACCTTTCTTTGTTCGTTATTATGGAGCGTTACCCTCGGAGGACACCTTCAGATTCCAGCCAGTGGACCATGAGAATGGATTATAAGAACCTCGGAAACGAATCGGAATGAGGAGCTAGAGTATTCATCTCAATGAGCGAAACGAAGCGGGTCTGACCATGGCGTTAGTGAATCTTGTTCCTGTAAAAGATTTGACTACGTTATTATATGTAACAATACTATTTAAATGGACACTGTCGAACATTCAATACAAACTTTCATTTTGAATGAGTGTGAAGAAGAGCAGAAATAAGTTATTAAGGTGATTTGCCTACGAGAGAGGGAGGAGAGTGGAGCACAGGTAAACTGATAGAGAGAGAGAGACAGAGAGAGAGAGAGAGAGAGAGAGAGAGAGAGAGAGAGAGAGAGAGAGGGGGGGGGGAGAAGGAATACTATGTAACCGTTTCAGACATAAACCGGATATACAAGAAAAGCACACAGTCATGAAATTGGTAATTTATTTAAAGAAAACGAGAATGTTGAAGATAAGATCGTTATTATAGGTCAGAGAATTGCTGCTGTTCATATTAGAGCATCATGTTTGTTATTTCGTAAGGAACTTCCAGTCTGTGCATGCCATTATACTGTTGCAGGAAAAAAACACTTACAATGTGTACAATGAGATGAACTCTCGAGATCGGAGTTCTCCTCTAGAAGGAATTACAATTCGGTTCGAGCCTCTAACTCTGACTTGAAAATCCCTAACTTATTGCAGATAGGCTGTGGGCTTTCACAGGGATTTCACTGGGAAGTTCAAGCTATGTTTGTAGTAAATATACTGAGGAAATTTCATGTCAATGTAAATATAATTAAGGTTCGAGTGGCTCTGAGCGCTATGGGACTTAACATCTGAGGTCATCAGTCCCTTAGAACTTAGAACTACTTAAACCTAACTAACCTAAGGACATTACACATATACATACCCGAGGCAGGATTCGAGCCTGCGACCGTAGCAGTCTCACGGTTCCGGACTGAAGCGCCTAGAACCGCACGGCCACCGCGGCCGGCTATAATTAAGGGAAACATTGTTCAGTACTGATATGTCATTTGGACACGGTCATACAAAAGTTCCTTTGTGTTTTGTGGGAAAAAAAATAATTTGTTTTTCGAAGAGTGAAACCGAAATATTCAGAACGCTTTGGAAACGGGCATATTTGTCTGGAAACTTTGTGGCTGTGCCGAGGGCAGCAGCGTGTAATTAATGCTTTCTTCATTGCGTTCATTGTCTGTTATATTTATTTACTTATGTACTTATTTATTGCTTATTTAGCCTGACTAGATTGGGGCGTTGTGGCCCTCACTTACACCTGACCTAGGAGCAACATATCGAAAGATATTACGAAATTTCGAAATGGTAATAATAACAGTGATAATAAGGGTAATATTTAATAATAATAATGACACTAAAAACAACAATAATAATAAAGGTATTTAGAATAATATTCATCATTTTAGCACATTTGAAGCCATATTTAGTATCACCGGAAGCACAATGGATAAAGGAAAAGTAGAAGATGAAATGACGATGACAGTGGCTCTTAGGAAAGAACAGAGTATAAATGAAGTATTCTGCCAACGATGGGTAGGGAACAGTTGTGGGGGAGCGGCACTGACGAGAATGAGCTGCACAGAATCTGGGAAAAAGGATTGTTGTGGTAAAAGATGGACAATTAACTGTCTTATGAAGTTTGGAAGAAATTTAATGTCTCTGATATTTCGAGGAAACCTGTTTCACAGACTGGTTTCTGATACAGAAAATGACTTAGAAAAGATGGATATTCTATGAGATGATACAGAGAGAATTTTACGTTGTTGAGAACGAATATTTTGCAACTGTATGGTACACAACCATACATCATCAGAAAAGCCTGTATGAGCGTTAGTACGAAAGTCCGCAGAGAATGGCATCACAATAGTCAAGTACGGGGGTATAGGGTCCCTACGAGCTCCTTTTTAAGCTTGAAAGGAAGTACGTTTTAATATTTCTGAAGTAAGTGAAGTTGCTGACATTTTCCTATAGGCTGCAGTAGAGTGTTCAGTCCAGTCTAAACGATGATCCAGAATTATTTTAAAGTTCTTTGCAGAAGAAGAAAACGTTACATCTGTGCCTTTTAGGATTAATGACGTAAGAGATTATTTGAACTGGGAGGGGAGGTAATAAATTCTTTATGGGCGACTTAGATTGCTTGGGATTTGGATGGGTTCAGATACAAACCTGTGCTATGCGCCGAAACTGATGTGGCAAGTAAATCGGCATTTGTATGCCGAATGGGTTTGCATAGGCTTGATGCACGTAGACTTACTTATAACAGAATCTCGTCAGCATATGAGTAATATATGCAGTGAGAGAGAAAAGATGACACTTCGATACATCATTAAACGTATAATGAGAATAGCAGTGGGCCCAAAACCAATCCTTGTCGGACCCTTAATACTACATCCCTCCATATTGAACTTTTCTAAGACACGAAGGAATTACTGAAATTGGCTGCTTGTGGATATTGATTCAAATTAATGATGGAATTTGAAAATTTCTCCCTGTCTGGGATTCGAACCCGAGTCTCCTGCTAATTAGGCAGATGCTCTGATTACTGAGCCAACCGAACACAGTGGGCATTCCAGCGGCAAAGACTACCCTAGGACGCCTGCCGTCAGATATTTTCAACTGTCTCCATTGATTTTAATCAATGCTCACTCTCAGAAAATATCTGTTCATTCCTTTTTTGTTTTAATTCATAATGGCTGCTGGATCAAAATGGTGTCTGTTCTTTTGGACATGTCCGAAACAACAGTCGCCACATATAAATGTTACCTTTTTTGTTCCATCACTACGCACTGCTGGCGAGATGATACGACTGAATGGAACCACTACACAGCAGTTGAAATAAACTTTCACTTGTGGGTTTAGCAAGTAGAATGTCGAATTCTACTGTCTCGAAAGCTTCCTAAAATCCGGAAAGGACGTAATAGTCGCCGATTGTTCATCCATAGCTTTTTTTTCAGTTCGTCAGCTTCTTTTGTAAGAAGTGCAGCGATTTGGATGGAAACCACACTGGTATCCATCTAAAAGGTTATTTGATGCTAAGTAATTAGTAAACTGTTCCTGAACTACGTATTCATCGCCTGTGAAAAAAAAAAATAGTTTGTACCAAACACTGATACTTTAAGGGAATCTATGGTTTGTACTCTTATGCATTGGTCAGGGAAAAGTGTCGTCGTGGTAAAATACTTTTTAGGATGCTCAGTAGGAACTAGAGGTTCAGCTGCAGATTTCGGTTTACATATTCCTACACCTCATAGATTTTTTCACAGGACGACAAATCTGTGAAAGTCCTTCATTGGCGACTGGGAGTACCTGAACTTTGAATCCCTCACAGGTTGACTAACTTGGTTGTGTAGTTGCTTTTAGGTGAGTTGATTATCAGAGATCGGGTGCCATGTCCTGTAAGCTTTATGTATAACACTCATAAGATGTTCGAGATGGTATGTAAGCCATCGTACGGGTTTTCTCCTTCCACTTAATGTTTTTAGAGGAGTGCGTTTCTCGTACAAATTATTTGGTCTCTTAGTGAGTTTGGATGCTTCCTTATTTATGTCGAAGCTACTTCTTGTCTTTGTTTGCCAAGAAAAATCATAGGCTTCAGTTGTAAGCCAGCTACGGTTTTTTCTTTCTGTACTGTAGTGTGTAAGTGATGAATATTATATGCCGAAGAGACAAACAAGCAGTAGAAATCTGTTCGGTGTGAATTACCCTATTTGGAGATTTGGTTGCGAATATTTCAATAAACGTGTGAGTATCTGCTGTATGATGAGTAGGCCCAAGTGGAATCAATGTAAAGTTTGTGCAGGAAATGGCGCGCGTGAATTTTAATCTGAGGACTGTAGTTTAGAAAATTTGTGTTGATATCTCCAGTTACACTTACGTGTTCATACAGTGATTCAAGATTTGAGAGTGGAGATGCGAAGCCAGAGAGCTGTCCAGCTTTAGGGTGACTGTACATAACACAGATGCGACATTTTCTGTTAAGTGGATTAATCTCAGTGAACAAGTCGTCTGTCTGTTTGTCCTCGTTTCTAGACGTGAGTACAACATTAGGGAAAAACTTGCGTAAACATGTGGTACGATGCCTCATCCTCGTATGTTACATCGTCATGTTTCAGATAAATGTAACCATCAGGGCTGACAATACTGGAAGGGATACTAGGCTTCAGCCATGTCTCTAACGTTAGTATAACACGAAAGCTGAGGTCCAGGAACTCAATCAGGTGGTCTGGTAAGGACTGAACATTTTCGTGAGCGAGCTGTAGAGTCGATCTTACACGATTCGTTTCCGTTTTAGCCGGCAGGTAGGATGGACAGCTCGAAAACTCTGTATTCTCGGAGCTGTCGGACAACTGTTTCAGAGTGATAGCCCAGCGCTTTGTAGAATGCGACGGGCAGTGGAGAAGAAGGCAGAGGGAGCTGTAAAAGGCCGTAGGAAGTGGGAGATACCGGCCAGAGAATGTGCGAGGCTGAAGATTAGGTTCACTTGTCCGATACAGGGCGTGTACATCTAGAGCTACATGGCTACTCTGGAAATTACATTTAAGTCTTGGCGGAAGGTGCATCAAATCACCTTCACAACAATTCTATATTATTCCACAATCGAACAGCGCGCGTAAAAAAACGAACATCATCCCATATGAGCTCTGATTTCTCTCACTTTATTATGATGATTGTTTCTCCCTATATTGACAGCGTGAACAAAACATTTTTGCATTCGGAGGAGAAAGTCGGTACTTGAAATTTCGTGACAAGATGCCCTCGCAAGCGAAATATCTTTCTTTTAATGATGTTTACCACAAATACTGTATCATGTCCGTCACAGTCACTACCCTGTTTCTCGATACTTCAAAACGAGCTGCCCTTCTTTGAACTTTCTCGAAGTGCTCCGTGAATCCTATCTGGTAAGGACCAACACCGAGCAGCAGTACTACAAAAGAGAACAGACAAGCGAAGTGTAGGCAGTATCTTTAGTAGATCTGTTGCATCTTCTATGTGTTCTTCCGATGGAACGCTGTGTTTGATTCGCCTAGATTCAAGTTGAGTGAGTTTTCTAGAGATCGATAAAACATGGGGGCATGATGAGTAGTCCTGAATGAATATGTCACTCTGCAGCGGAGTGTGTACTGATATGATACTAGCTGGCAGAGAAAACTCTGTGACGGACTGAAGTTCGAAGTACATATATTTGCCGGTCGCGAACAAGTGCTGTATTAACTGGGAGACCGAAGCACGACTGACCACCCACCGTCACAGCCTTACATCCGCCGGTACCCCGTATACTACCTTCTCAACTTCAAAGAAATTTCTGGAAACATCTCCTAGGCTGTGGCTAAACCATGCCTCTGTGAATCTTTTCTTCCAGGTGTGCTAGTCTCTCAAATTCCACCGGAGAACTTGTGTGAAGTTTGGAAAATAGGAGACGAGACACTGGCGGAAATAAAGCTGTGAGGACGTGTTGTGAGTCGAGCTTGGGTATCTCAGTTGGTAGAGCACTTTCTAAAAAAGAGGAAGTTCCCAAGTTCAAGTCTCGGTCTGAAACACAATTTTCATCTGACATGAAGTTTCAAGATGAGCGGTGAGTGATAGAATGAGACTATGGTAATAAAAGAGTGATTATTCAGAAAATAATAATAATAAGTGCACCGACCACACCTCCTTAGCACTGACTTCGTCCTGATGGCCCCTGACGACTTTCACTTTGAGTCTCTTTCAAAGTTCCTGCACAACTATGTGTATATATACAAAAAATCCATTTTAGTCATAAATGAATAAACTTTTTACGATGGTGTTATGTCTCTCTGTAAGAAAATAAATAGACCTCTTAAACACGAAATATTACTTTTTACCAGTTTGACACTATACCGCAGGATGTGGAGTTGGAGGAAAACACACAGAATTGAGAAGACAGAAAATTGAATGAGGAGAAAGGGGTACTAAATTGAGGCAATCTAGTTGACATATATTTGCCAGTTGTAGAATGTACAATGAAAGAACTATTTTCATGTTCACTTGTAGTATCTTTCATAAACACGCTTCTCACATTCTCTTAATTTCCAATATTTGTATCGCATAGGTCAGACATCTATTGGACCGTCGACATCGAGTGAAAAGGATCAGGGTATGTAGAAAAGTATTTTTTCACTTTATCTCTTGGCTAAAACATCTTAAATTCATCTCCAGCACACAAAAAAATGGTTCAAATGGCTCTGAGCACTATGGGACTTAACTTCTGAGGTCTTCAGTCCCCTAGAACTTAGAACTACTTAAACCTAACTAACCCAAGGACAACACACACATCCATGCCCGAGGCAGGATTTGAACCTGCGGCCGTAGCGGTCGCGCGGTTCCAGACTGTCCAGCACACAACCCCGTTTCCTTTTGCACCTTATCGGTCTACCTATACCTTAATGCTGGCCTCGTAGATCAAACGGAATGTTTACTTTCAAATTTGTGCCTGAAACTACCAGAAAACACCTTCACATAAACAACCAAAAATTTGCTCTAGCCATTATTTTCCGCGTTGCGGTGAGCTTTGTACATCATCATGCTCTTGCGGAGTAGACCTCTCAATAAAGTTTGCTTTAGTGTATCTTTGTGTGGCATGTACTAAGCTGTCGCTAGGTAACAGTTATGCCTAAATTTAAATTTGTTGTCAGTGTAACGGAAAATGATTGACGTTGCCAGCATTGCAGAACGTATGTAAGCTGGTCATAATGAATTTGCCAGCGGATATCGCAAATCTGAAACTTTCCGCAGAGAAGGAATTATATTAGGGATCTACAGGACTATTTGTGTGTAGGTACCCTAGAATTGAGTGAAATTCGATGCACCCTATTTCTACTGTGACATAACACGGAAATAAATATTCAGATTCAAAGTCTCCTCACAATAAGTTGGTAAAGAAGGAGTTCAAGCTTGATTAGGACCCAGATGAAAATCCACCTGGTGCTTTTCAAAGGAATGATCTCGGCATCAATAGTGATCAATTCAGGAGACTGCCAAGAAATTAAGTTACAATGGTAAGATTAGTGTTTGAAGATGGCTCTTCACAAGTACGACTGCAGTTCCATAAACGCTACGCCATTTAGCTCGATCCTTCAATGAGTATGGACGTTCCCCGAGAGGGAAAAGCGTTCGTGTTCTAATCAGTCGAGAAGTCCACTGCAAGCTAACCTCCATAGCAGTGTGGAACTGTTTTCTCGAAGACAGAGCCTAAGTCATATTCAACCATATCATTCAACCCAGGTTTACTAATACAGCAAGAAATACAGTGACACAACTGCGGTGTTCAGAAAATACGAGAAGCGTTCAATAAGCATAGCAATACATCTTTTATATGCAAGCAAGTTGGTTTTATTCAGGATTTCAATACGCTACGTTACTCCCCACTCTTTTGGCTGTAAAACCATGTTTATCAAAATAATGTCCGTTCCACGCAACGGGCACCCTATCTTGCTGGGAGAGCCTTTATCCCCGCACGGTACCACTCTACTGGTCGACCTCGGAACCAACGTCTTGCTGCATCAATAACCTCCCCGTCATACACGTATTGCTTCTCGCGGACTGCACTCTTCCTTAGGCCACATACATCAAAACTGGAAGGTCCGAGAACATGGCTGTAGGTTGGGCGAGGAAGAACAGTCCAACGACCTTTCGTGAGCTCCTCTACGATGGTAGACGTATGTAAGCCTTTGCATTTACATGGAGTAGGATTGGTTCGTTTTTCCTTTTGTGGAGCTGAAAGCGCTGAATTAGATTCTTGAGTTTCCTGTGGGACCAGCACAGTACACCTCATAGTTGATCGTTGCACCATGTGAGAGAACATCAAACATAATGCCCCTTCAGAATCCCAGAAAAGAGTTGCCATGACTTTGCTAGCAGAGAGTGCGGCTTTGAATGTTTTCTACGGAGGAGAGATGGTGTGGTGCCTCTCCATGGAATGACATTTCGTTTCCGCCTCGAAGTGATTAATTATGTTTCATCACCTGTGACGATGTTCAACAAAAAACAATCATGTCGATCAGCTCTGGACAGATGGTCCTTCGTTACTCTTTATGGCTATCTGTTAGGCGGCGAGGAACTCAACGGGCACGCACCTTTGAGTACTCCAAATGGTGGACGAGCGTGCCAGCACTACGTACTCAGACGTCCAGTTGTGCAGTAGGACCTTTAATTGTGATCAGTCGATCACTCGATGAGTGTGTCCGGACGTTCCTACACTGAATTTGTCACAGTTGTGTGAGGCCTGCCGGTACGCGGGAGATCGGTCAGGTCTGCGCGATCTTGTTCGGATGATGACAGACGCCCTGCCTAATGACTCATCGTGCCTTTGTTCACTGCCACGTCTCCGTAGACATGCTGTAAGCGCCTGCGAAAATCTGCGATTCTTTGGTTTATCGCCAAAAGAAACTCAATAACAGCTCTCTGCTTGAAACGCGCGTCCGTTAGAGACGCCATTTTTGAAGGCTACGTATAGCGCTGCCACCCAGTGAAACTTCATGAAACTATGTGAGCTGAAGCGGTAATATTGCACGATGTGCCACTATAACTTTTGCGTTTTTCAACTGAAAATGGCCTGGAGAAAATGTTTGCGTTACTTACTGAACACGCCCCATAGAAGAGCAGACGACTGTGCATTCCTGTTTCGGCATAGTCCGTGACATTCGCTCCTCAAAGTCGTTTGACAAGAGCATTGCGCCAATGGCGGATACGAGTACCAACCTAGCAGGTTTAATGTGGAAGTGTCATAAGTTTCACATTCACTCATTAACTTGTAATTAACCTTCAATGTACTGACAAAAACTGCATATAAACGAGTGTGTGAAAACTATAGCTCGTTAAAGCTGCTAGTTTTCGTTCACGACAAGCAAGAGTGGCTGTGAGTCCCGCAACACAGCTCTAGCAGGCGAACAGCAGCGTCTGTCGCACATTTGAGCGAGAGAGTAGGTACTCCACCCTGGTCGTCACAGCTGGTACACGGAATATAAAAACAGCTTGTTGGTGCGGCGTGGCGGTAGCTCTGCTTAACGCGCGCGCCTGAGCCCCCCCCCCCTTCCCCCCCCCCCCCCCCCGGTACACACACACACACACACACACACACACACACACACAGCGCACCAGGTTTTCGCAGCTAAACGCCTACCTGCGCAGATGCCGTTAACGCCGTGGTTTGGCTCCAGTGCTACGTCAATAAAAACCGCGCTGTAGTAACTTCAACTTTAGCGTATTGGCGCTGAACCACAGTCCCAGGGTAATTTCTTGTTTTTCAGTGATCCCTGCCGCATATACAAAGATTAAATGTGGGCTAGAAAAAGAAGAAATTGTTTTGCACTGTTCGAGCAGTTCTTGCTGTGTGAAATACTACGGTAGCTGCATTCTTTTCTCCCCGGCAGCTAAATTTTTTTTCCGTTTTATGGTTTTCACATAATGCAGTATATGTGAACAGCATGTTCGTTAGATATCGCGAAAGAAAATAAAGCTCGGGTGCTTTCTATTAAAAAAAAAAAAAAAAAAAAAAAACGCTTATACGTTACCTGGTTACACTTTGTATAGAAACTGTTCGACCCCAATGATATTTTTCTTCAAATTGTTCTTCGGGCACCAACATGTTCTGATTTCTGACCGTCTACAAAAGAGGAATTGTTAGGCTTGTTGTATTAACGTATTTTGCAGATTTTAACTGGGGAATTCCACGTTATAATTGCGCTAAATATACCATGCTCCACTGAAAAACATTTTTCTGATATGTTTAATTTTGTATTACGTTGTAAAGTCACTGACAAGTGAATTAAAAAAGATTGATAGAAATTTAACTCATTTCGAAGAGATATTTTCCTGTCACATTCAACGATAAAAAAATTAATATAAACGAACAAAAAATTGAAGTTCCTAGAGGTGTTTCGGTCACTCGTAAAATCCGATGATGCGTCTTCTAATATTCGTAAGGCGACAAATAAAATGAGTAAAAATAATTCCATCCACGTACACTTACTATACTGACAAGTCAGAGTTCATGGATACGAGGCAGTGGGTCCATTCATATCAGTTGGTATTAAGTTTATTAACTGATATCAACAGTAACAATAGAAAACTAGTATAATAAACAAGGGGAAGGGGGGGTCTCCGCAGAATTGACGTGGCAAATCTGTGTCCTGAATACTACTCGTAGGAGAATTAAAAGGATAACTTGACAAGGCAACGTCTGTGGCATTAGGGGAAATTGTATAGGGAAATTCCTAGGAGATGACAGGGACTGAAGTGCAATTTTTCGTTGGTTCTTAGGTCACACCACAGAAATCAGAATACACGACTTTCTAAACTGACATAATGGCAGTATATCTGTGAAGTTCTTCACTGATTTAATTGGTAAAACAATAGTGTCTGAAATGTACATGTATCTGGATTTAAAGACGCTGAAATCTGACGCGGACCGGACAGAAGATCGCTTTCAGTGACTCTGATACTGGAGGCAAATATTCGATGCACTTGCAGAGTAATAAAAGTTATTCGTCTTCTGTGTGAATAAATGTTTAATCATTTTTGTTGTCAACTTTAGGGAGACCCAAAATTTAAACGTTTTCGGAATAACCGAGATAATTATTTTGAACCTTCCTCTGGGCATTCTCTCTTTTGTTTTACGGTATATATTCCTACAAGTCCATGTGGTAACTCAAGGTGCAGTTTGACAATGATAGTACCACTTCACTTTTAAATACTTTACAAAACTATGCCAATTACTCACTCAGAAAAGACAAGAAATTAGAGTATACCTAAGAATTTCGTCCTTGAAGAAAGTCCTACATTTTCTAAGAGAAAAACTCTTTATTTGCATTGGAAAGAGAGTAGCTGAATGGTTTGTTGTTTACCTAATGCAGGTATAATGAACATCAGAACTGCGGGCCTAACGTGCTTCATCAAAATGCGGAAATGCCTGAAAATTCTTATATTATGGAAGTGTAACAGACGTATAACGCTTCCGTAACTCATAGTAAATAATCATTTTGCAACTGTCGTCGTTTTCAGATATGCCACAATTTAACCATTTGCCTATTTCATTAATTTTACATCTACGAGGGTTATTCCAAAAGTAAGGTCCGATCGGTCGCGAAATGGAAACGACTATGAAAATCCGATAAAGCTTTGCACAGATGTGTTGGGTAGTGTCTCTAGTATAACCCCAGTTAGCATCACGTCGCTCTTCTCATTTCTGAGCTCGCAGTGAGTGCGTAAAGATGTCTAGAAAATAGTGTCTGCCGCCAAGTACGAGGGCCTGGTGAGAAATTTCGCCTGAAGCTATGCAGCCAACATTACATAACTGTCGTGCTGTTTCGTCTTCACGACAATTCTCAGCCGCATTTGTCTCCCCCTGAGTTTCATCTCTGGTCACATGAACCGCTGTCTTTGAAGACAACATTTTGACACAGACAACGAGGTGTAGGCCAGCGTGGAGAATTGGCGGAAAGCACTGGCGGCTGCCTTCTATGATGAGGCTATTGAAAAGTTGGAACAACGCTATGACAAAAGTCTAAGTCAGAACGGCGACTACGTAGAGAAGTAGCTGAAAGGTGTAGCTAATTGTTACAAGTAAAACATTTCTGATGTTCACTGTGGTTTCAATTTGGCAATCAATCGGACCTTACTTTTGGAATAACCCTCGTAAAACACATCAAGCCCAGGCAAACACTACATAGCATTACGTTAGCTTTAATTATTTTTTTCAAATATTTTGTATTACATTGAATATCCCGTGGATTCATTGATGTGTAGAACAGTTGGCGTACAATGATTAATTCATGGGACAACTGGTAGAATTCATTTCATCACGAAAGAGTCGTACTGCTTAACAACAAAATGGTTCAAATGGCTCTGAGCACTATGGGACTTAAAATCAGAGGTCATCGGTCCCCTAGAACTGAGAACTACCTAAACCTAACCAACCTAAGGACATCACACACATCCATGCCCAAGGCAGGATTCGATCCTGCGACCGTAGCGGTCGCGCGGTTCCAGACTGAAGCGCCTAGAACCGCTCGGCCACAACGGCCGGAGCTTAACGACAGTGTGGCCTACGCAGAAGTGTTTCTGTTATTTATAACAATCGTAATACAAGTTATAACGTAAGTAATAGCGATAACTAGCACCATACTAGAATAAAAAACGTTCCAGTTGACATAGATCCATCAATGAACCGTCAGCAAAGTAAATGCGAATTTGTGGTTAAGAGCAGCTACTGTCTTCTCCAGCCGGCCGGAGTGGCCAAGCGGTTCTAGGCGCTTCAGTCTAGAACTGCGCGACTCCTTCGGTTGCAGGATCGAATCCTGCCTCGGGCATGGATGTGTGTGATGTCCTTAGGTTAGTTCGGTTTAAGTAGTTCTAACTTCTAGGTGTCTGATGACCTCAGCTGTTAAGTCCCATAGTGCTCAGAGCCATTTAAACCGTCTTTTGTCTTCCCTAACTATAAAGATCACTATAATTGATTCATTGTGCTCAATAAGCAGTCCACGATATGATGCTGCTTACAAGATTTAACATTGCCAAGTGGTGGCGTTGTATTAACATAGTACGTACAGGATGGACAGAACAGATGTGGAACCGTAAAGCGACGGCGGCTGGGAGAACGTTTAGTTCATTTATGGTTGGGCTGACGCGAATGCTTCGGATGCTACACGGTTGTACCGAAATAAATACTTTGATCGAAGACGCCGACAAAATCGTTCAATTGACAGATCTGTCAGACTCACGGACAAAAGGGGAGCTCTACCAGAGATAGAGAAGCAGTAATGAATGCACGCGTTGCAGTTGAAGCCGAGGATACGCTTTTGGATGAATTACAGGTTTACCCAGGGACACTGTCGATGGGAACAGCTGTCTGTTCTCACATCTAGGCCACACCTGTGCATGGGGGATTCTACATCGCAATTCGCTACACTCGTTCCAAACCCTTCATTGTCTCAGTGGAACAGACTTTGATGATAGTGTGATTTTTTTGACAATGGACGCAACAAAAAATTGTTGGCAACAATAATTTGAAAAGCAACGTTCCACTTGCAGATGAAAATAGTATTTTTTAATTTCATTATATATGTCAAGCAGAGTGACGTAAGCCCATATGCTGTTAATAGGACACCATATCAGCGACGTTTCTCATTGAATGTGTGGTTAGATTTTCTAGGTTTTCGTCTCATCCTGCCATACATTCTTCTAAGAATGTGGGCTGTAATTATCATATGACAGCGAACTTGTAGATGTGCTAATGCGTTAATGCGGAACAGATTTACGCTGGAAACAATTAGTTACAATTTTGGCCACCTGGTGAACATCTGGTGTTGTACAATGTTTATATGACGCTGTCATTTGACAAGTCACAACGTGAGTGAACAGTGTGGTATCGAGAAGGGTGACCGTGCACTGTAGTAAAACACTTTTATGTGATCGGCAGCAATTATATTGCTGCTCTGAGAGAGTCACGCGGACAGAAGTGTCTGAGGAGAGGCCCGACATAATTAAATGGTTTAAAGAAGATGATAATGTGATTCGAAAACATGAATAAGCTTGGTGTGGCACCTCGAGAAGGTGGGCGTCCTGTCCCGGTGGAAGTTACTGACGAGGCTTCTGTTGCTGTAACTGACCCCGCAGCACGTGCCCCGGGTAGTGCTAGTGCTTATGAAGTGTCACGAGACTCGTCCATCCCATGGACAGCACTATGGATAGTTTTGCAGTCTATTTTACACGCGTACAATATCGAGAGGGTGCAGCAACTGTAACCTCATGATCCACAACAACGTTGTGAATTTGCTCTTCGGTTTCTAGCACGGATCTAAGTCGATGATACGAGACTAGGCAATGTTCTATAGACTGACGAGGCACTTTTTACACTAAAGGGTGCAGTCAGTACACAGAACTGCCGAATTTAGGGTACTCATAAACTGCGTTCCGTGCCGAAGAGCCATTATTAGACTTTCCATATGTGAATGTATGGTTCAGATTCACAAGCACCTTTATTTTCGGACCGTTCTTCTTTCAAGAGATATACATATAGGGCCAATCATATATACTGGGATGTCTGTAAGTTATTGAAACCTCTCTTGTATGACATGTGATTCCTGCTCTGAAGGGACGTAACTATGTACTGAATACTCACAGTCTGGCACATACTTTGTCCAAATTTCCACACAGTCGCCTCTGGCATTAAGGCACTTGTCGTACAGTGCTAACATTTGGTGCATATCCTCTTCGTATCATGGGGCCTGCTGGCTACTACTCCATGTTACGACAGCATCCTTCAGACCTTCGTCATATGGGAAATGTTTTCCAGTAAGGTGCTCCTTCAGTTTACGAAGCAGGTAAAAACCCGACTGTGCCAGTTCCGGACTATAGGGAGAATGCTAGAAGGTGACCCATCGGAACCTCTCACGCAGTAACACTTGTGTCTACCGGACAGTATGCGGACGTGCATTGTCAAGCAACAAAACGGTTCCACTCGACGGGTTGCCTCTTCGGTGGTTCTGGATAATCGGTCGAAGACCTGCATGTGCAGCACAGTAAGCATCACCATTCATTGTTTTCGTTGTTGTGTCACGGGGCTTGATATCTACGAGTAGGGCCACTTCACCACCCCGGAACACAGAAGCCTTCAGTTTTCGACTTGATGCAGTTTCTTTGAACTTACTTGGTTTCCGTGCGACTGAGGATGACGCCATTTCATAGACTGTCGCTTCAATGTGGGGTGCTATGAGAACCTAATGTTTTACCTCCTGCAACAGTCCGGTAAATGAACGTGTTGTTGTCCATAATGCACACCCATTCTCCCAACTTTCGAGTAATAAATGAGGACGCATGGCACGCACCAAACACAGATTTTGTGGTATCCTTAGCGCAAAGTGAAAATTTCATGTGCAACTGAATGAGACAGTTCCTGAGATTGTTCATGCACGTCGCTAATCGTGAATCGATTCTTTCGAACGGTGCGCTCTACTCTTTGTTTCAGCGCATCTGTGACGACGGAGGGTCGTCCTGATCTCTCTTTGTCATAAACATCTGTTGTGCCAGTCTTATAAATATTAGCGACGATTTCTAACAATGGATGTATTCATTACACCTTCAGCATATATAGTAAAAAGTCCGAAATGAGTGTCATAGGCCAGCCGGGGTGGCCGAGCGGTTCTAGGCGCTACAGTCTCGAATCGTGCGACCGCCACGGTCGCAGGTTCGAATCCTGCCTCGGGCATGGATGTGTGTGATGTCCTTATCTTAGTTAGGTTTAAGTAGTTCTAAGTTGTAGGGGACTGATGACCTCGGAAGTTAAGTCCCATTGTGCTCAGAGCCATTCGAACCATTTTTGAATGTCACAGGGTCTAAAATTTTCCTCCTACACATGGTACCTCACAGTCGGCAGAATTGAAAATCAGCACAGTCTTGGATCACAGCTATATCTGTACTTAACCACGTGACATGGTCCGACTTACAACCGCATGTAGCAACTTTCTGCATCAAGACAGGTACGCGGATTGTACACAAAAACTTTCTTTACTTTTTGAAGGGCCCTCGTACATGCGGACTTCATTCTAAATTTACATTTCAAATGGTTATGCACCAACTGAAGCAATAATTCATAATGAATTCTGTGATGGCTCATAACTGCATGTTGACAAACGGTTCGTTTGGGAGTGACACGTCGTTACTTCTATTATCGTATTCCTTGCCGTTGTGTTTCCGGTATTACGAGGCGTGTTTCTTCTGAAACAAAAATAAAACAAGTAGGCTTTTCTCAGAAATTTTATTTTTGCATGAAAGTCACTAATTTAATATGCTTCTGTACACAATTCCCTCCGATATTAAGGCACTTATCGTACAGCCAGTCTTGGTATCACTCTCTTGGAAATCTGCCACCTGAGAACAACTTTCGATAACTTAAATTTTCTGTAACAATTTCAGAAGCACAATTCTTGACATTTATGAGCTATGGTGTGGTACGGAAAATGATGAGAGCTTTCAAATGTGGCGAAGAATCGGCATGAGGAGGAAAGAAGTGGGCAACCTTCAGCCAGAACTGATAATTTGGAGCAGAAAGTCGATGAAAAAGTGAGACAGAATAGACGGTTTACAATTTCGATGTTAAGTCTGAGCTTCCTCAAGTGTCAAATAGTGTGATTTATGCAGTTTTTACAGAAAGTTTGAATTATCGAAAGTATACTCAGGCAGCACATTTTTACAAAGATGATGATCAAAGATGGCTGTATTATACGACAGTTGCCTCAACATTGGTGGGAATCATGTAGGAAATCAAAGTATAGGCCTTTATGTAAAAATATAATGCTACGAAAAGTATTACTTCTGTTAGTGTTACTTGAAAACGGTGCTTATGAAACACGCCTCCTATGTATGATACACCCTGTATAATGGATACGGAAGGTAGGAGCGCAGCAAATGCGGTGAAGAAATGGTCCCAAGTTCGTGCTGTGAAACACGTGAAGACATAATTTCATATCTTGGAGATTATTGAGTGGGTTATGTGGAGAGTGTTGGGGAACGTATGACGTGCTCTCTCTGTATGTAGCTGGCGTGTAGATCGCATCAAATTAGTAGCATAACATATTGAAAGTTTCCCGTATCTTCACTAATTCTCAGTGTATACATACTGATGGGCACTAGCATAGCTCCTTGTGCTCTATGATCCTTTGTTAACATCACCGGCGGTGCGAATTAGTGTAATATAATGGGAATTAAGATCAGTACATTCTAGCAGAATGCCACATGGGTTATACTATCGGCTATACATAGTGTCCTACAATCTTGTCTTCTTCGGTGACTATTAATACTAGTGTCGTAAACGATGTAACAAATTCCTTCCCAAATTAACGGAGCTGCGGTGTTCAACTTCTAAATATCCGTTCAAGACATATTAATCTTCGCTCTACTGGAAGAGAAGCAACATAATATCGGTGTTAGTAAGAGAGCGGGATTACAGTTACAACGTATAAATCGACCACGTAACTGGTACAAAATAAGGCATTTAGATATTGAATATCGCTTGCACGATGAAAGTTAATCAGTTTAGCTTTGAAAGTAACTTTGAATGAAGGGATCATCATCTTTTCTTGACACATAGTTAGCAAAAAGCTCTTGCTGCGACCCGAGTTTCAAAGTGCCGTTTACGCAAGACGTATGGAATGTAAATATCAGTTTGAGGCTGTTGTTGTTGTGGTCTTCAGTCCTGAGACTGGTTTGATGCAGCTCTCCATACTACTCTATCCTGCGCAAGTTTATCTCCCAGTACCTACTGCAACCTACATCCCTCTGAATCTGCTTAGTGTATTCATCTCTTGGTCTCCCTCTACGATTTTTACCCTCCACGCTGCCCTCCAATACTAAATTGGTGATCATTTGATGCCTCGGAACATGTCTCACCAACCGATCCCTTCTTCTAGTCAAGTTGTGCCACAAAATTCTCTTCTCCCCAATCCCATCCAATACTTCTTCATTAGTTATGTGATCAACCCATCTAATCTTCAGCCTTCTTCTGTAGCACCACATTTCAAAGGCTTCTATTCTCTTCTTGTCAACTATTTATCGTCCATGTTTCACTTCCATACATGGCTACACTCCACACAAATACTTTCAGAAATGACTTCCTGACACTTAAATCTATACTCGATGTTGGCAAATTTCTCTTCTTCAGAAACGCTTTCCTTGCCATTGCCAGTCTATATTTTATATCCTCTCTACTTCGACCGTCATCAGTTATTTTGCTCCCAATGGCAAAAATGCTTTACTACTTTAAGTGTCTCATTTCCTAATCTAATTCCCTCAGCATCACCCGACTTAATTCGACTGCATTCCATTATCCTCGTTTTGCTTTTGTTGGTGGGTTGGTTGTTTTGGGGGAAGAGACCAAACTGCGAGGTCATCGGTCTCATCGGATTAGGGAAGGACGGGGAAAGAAGTCGGCCGTGCCCTTTCAAAGGAACCATCCCGGCATTTGCCTGGAGCGATTTAGGGAAATCACGGAAAACCTAAATCAGGATGGCCGGACGCGGGATTGAACCGTCGTCCTCCCGAATGCGAGTCCAGTGTGCTAACCACTGCGCCACTTCGCTCGGTTTGCTTTTGTTGATGTTCATCTTGTATCCTCCTTTCAAGACACTATCCATTCCGTTCAACTGCTCTTCCAAGTCCTTTGCTGTCTCTGACAGAATTACCATGTCATCGGCGAACCTCAAAGATTTTATTTCTTCACCATGGATTTTAATACCTACTCCGAATATTTCGTTTGTTTCCCTTACTGCTTGCTCAGTATACAGATTGAATAACATCGGGGAGAGGCTACAACCTAGTCTCACTTCTTTCCCAACCGCTGCTTCCCTTTCCTGCCCCTCGACTCTTATAACTGCCATCTGGTTTCTGTACTAATTGTAAATAACCTTTCGCTCCGTGTATTTTACACCTGCCACCTTTAGAATTTGAGAGTGTTCCAGTCAACATTGTCAAAAGCTTTCTCCATGTCTACAAATGCTAGAAACGTAGGTTTGACTTTTCTTAACCTTTCCTCTACGATAAGTCGTAAGGTCAGTATTGCCTCACGTGTTCCAACATTTCTACGGAATCAGAACTGATCTTCCCCGAGGTCGGCTTCTACCAGTTTTTCCATTCGTTTGTAAAGAATTCGCGTTAGTATTTTGCAGCTGTGATTATGAAGCTGATAGTTCGGTAATTTTCACATCTGTCAACATCTGCTTTCTTTGGGATTGGAATTATTATATTCTTCTTGAAGTCTGAGGGTATTTCGGCTGTTTCATACATCTTGCTCACCAGATGGTAGAGTTTTGTCAGGACTGGCTCTCCCAAGGCCGTCAGTAGTTCCAATTGAATGTTGTCTATTCCGGGGGCCTTGTTACGACTCAGGTCTTTCAGTGCTCTGTCAAACTCTTCATGCAGTATCATATCTCCCATTTCATCTTCATCTACATCCTCTTCCATTTCCATAATATTGTCCTCAAGTACATCGACATAGTGTAGACCCTCTATATACTCCTTCTACCTTTCTGCTTTCCTTTCTTTGCTTAGAACTGGGTTTCCATCTGAGCTCTTGATATTCATACAAGTGGTTCTCTTTTCTCCAAAGGTCTCTTTAATTTTCCTGTAGGCAGTATCTATCTGACCCCTAGTGAGGTAAGCCTCTTCATCCTTACATTTGTTCTCTAGCCATCCCTGCTTAGCCATTTTGCACTTCCTGTCGATCTCGTTTTTGAGACGTTTGTATTCCTTTTTGCCTGCTTCATTTACTTCATTTTTATATTATCTCCTTTCATCAATTAAATTCAATATTTCTTCTGTTACCCAAGGATTTCTACTAGCCCTCGTCTTTTTACCTACTTGATCCTCTGCTGCCTTCACTACTTCATCCCTCAAAGCTACCCATTCTACTTCTACTGTATTTCTTTCCCCCATTCCTGTCAGTTGTACCCTTATGCTCTCCCTGAAACTCTGTACAACCTCTGGTTTAGTCAGTTTACCCAGGTCCCATCTCCTTAAATTCCGTCCTTTTTGCTGTTTCTTCAGTTTTAATCTACAGGTCATAACCAATAGATTGTGGTCAGAGTCTACATCTGCCCCTGGAAATGTCTTACAATTTAAAACCTGGTTCCTAAATCTCTGTCTTACCAGTATATAATCTATCTCAACCATGTCAGTATCTACAGACTTCTTCCATGTATACAACCTTCCTTCATGATTTTTGAACAAAGTGTTAGCTATGATTAAGTTGTGCTCTGTGCAAAATTCTACCAGGCGGCTTCCTCTTTCATTTCTTAGCCCCAATCCATATTCACCTACTACGTTTCCTTCTCTCCCTTTTCCTACTACCGAATTCCAGTCAGCCATGACTATTAAATTTTCGTCTCCCTTCACTATCTGAATAATTTCTTTTACTTCATCACCCATTCTTCGCCATCTGCAGAGCTAGTTGGCATACAAAATTGTACTACTCTAGTAGGCGTGGGCTTCGTATTTATCTTGGCCACAATAATGCGTTCACTATGCTGTTTGTAGTAGCTTACCCGCGTCCCAATTTTCCTATTCATTATTAAACCTACTGCTGCATTACCCCTATTTGATTTTGTGTTTATAACCCTGTATTCGCCTGCCCAGAAGTCTTGTTCCTCCTGCCACCGAACTTCACTAATTCTCACTATATCTAACTTTAACCTGTCCATATCCCTTTTTAAATTTTCTAACCTACCTGCCCGATCAAGGGATCTGACATTCCACGCCCCGATCCGTAGAACGCCAGTTTTCTTTCTCCTGATAACGACATCTTCTTGAGTAGTCCCCACCCGGAGATCCGAATGGGGGAATATTTTACCTCCGGAATATTTTACCCAAGAGGACGTCATCATCATTTAATCATGCAATAAAGCTGCTTGCCCTCGGGAAAAAATTTACGGCTGTAGTTTCCTCTTGCTTTCAGCCGTTCACAGTACCAGCACAGCAAGGTCGTTCTGGTTGGTGTTACAAGGCCAGATCATTCAACGACCGAAAGACGACCACTGATAGACTCGCGTTTCGGTGCGAAGCAGGGATTCCCGGAGAAGATGAAGTGCCGGTCTTTCCCAAACCATTTCCGAAAGAACACTCCGCAGGGAATCACATCGTATCAACGTTTGAAGCGAAGCTACACGCAAGAGTGTCTTCGCTCCTTTCAATTTACAAAGTAACCAGCTTACAGGGGCTGAAGAGACACTAACAGTAGATGGTCAGAAACAGGAAACATTTTACAGCGAAAAATAATACAGTTTTTTTTGACTGCGTATGACCTATGCTTGGAGTTTTGTTCATCGAACAACCCACGAAGTACTATTTTGCTTCTTGGTCAGTGGGGACAGGACATAATTGCGGTCATCGATACCAAAAGAGCCAGATATGTGGAGTAGAGAAGAAATGTATTTTAAAAAGGATATTACAGACACTTTCAATAACATATTGATATCAACTCACCATTAACTGTTTACAAAGCCATTATCCGTAGCTACCTACCTAGACGACCTGAGTCATAGTTGAGCGGATGTGTTACTTGGCGCTACAGGCTGTTCCGGTGCATAAGTCTTCTTCTCAGTGTGCAATTATTCCACATAACTAATGATGACTATATTTTCTGTAAGTCAGTATTTCACTGCCTCACTGTTAACTATAGGTAAACGGACAGTTACGTCAAAAAAAATGGCTCTGAGCACTATGGGACTCAACTGCTGAGGTTATTAGTCCCCTAGAACCTAGAACTAGTTAAACCTAACTAACCTAAGGACATCACAAACATCTATGCCCGAGGCAGGATTCGAACCTGCGATCGTAGCGGTCTTGCGGTTCCAGACTGCAGCGCCTTTAACCGCACGGCCACTTCGGCCGGCACAGTTACGTCCCTTGTAAAGTCATAGACTGGTACACCATTAGGCGCAAGTTTCAATCTCGCCGCGGCACGTAAATAAATCTCTTGTTGTAGTGACAGGTCTTGATTCTGGTTCTATTTCTCAGTCGTCTAGCTATACCGTAGCGTCACATCACTTGGGTCATCATCGTTTAATGTGCCGGTACGTGTCCCTTCATTACTTAATTTTCTTTACGCGCGTCTGTTAGGAGGCGCTTTCAGAACTCAGTTCATTGACAGCTACGTATTTATTTCCATTTGTCTTAGTTCTACACAGTACCGTACACACTACCTTTGTATTTCATAGTGTTGCTTCAGGACAACACACCAAAACATATAGAGCTCTTTTAAGAATTCTTATCGATTATTTCCTGCCACAGACCATACTGCAGGGCATAGACGTGACCCGTACCGAAAATTCACTGGACGACCTGGAATAACCTTTAATCACTTTGACTTAGACGAGAACTATGTTGCTTCAGGAGTAATCTGATATTAGTGCCTCCTTCCGCCAGAATCGATTACAATTTTTTTCACAACGATTAGCAGTATTTTGTAAGGTGTCCCTCTGTGTTATATTCTCTTAGGACGACTTTGCTTTTCTGTTTTGTCTCGTGAGCTACAGCTTTTCTCTTTTCCTGTACTATGACACTTATTGTGACTTAACAAGCTTAATGATGACGTTTGTGTCCCATGGGGTAAGAAAAGTGACTTAGTGGGATTTATTTCGAGCTGAAAATCTGCGTATACGGAGTGGTCCATTAATAGCGACCGGGACAAATATCTCACGAAATAAGCATCGAACGAAAAAGCTACAAAGAACGAAACTCGTCTAGCTTGAAGGGGGAAACCAGATGGCGCTATGGTTGGCTCGCTAGATGGCGCTGCCACAGGTCAAACGAATATCAATTGCGTTTTTAAAAATATGAACCCCTATTTTTATTACATATTCGTGTAGTACGTGAAGAAATATGAATGTTTTAGTTGAACCACTTTTTTCGCTTTGTGATAGATGGCGCTGTAATTATCACAAACGTATAAGTACTTTGAATCACGTAACATTCCGCCAGTGCGGACGGTATTTGCTTCGTGATACATTACCCGTGTTAAAATGAACCGTTTACCAATTACAGGAAAGTCCTGTATCGTGTTGATGTATGGCTATTGTAATCAAAATGGCCAACGGCCGTGTGCTATACACTTCTCGGTGTCCTGGACTACATCATCCAAGTGTGCGGACCGTTCACCGGATAGTTACGTTATTTAAGGAAACAGGAAGTGTTCAGCCATGTGTGCAACGTCAACCACGACCTGCAACAAATGATGATGCCCAAGTAGGTGTTTTAGCTGCTGTCGCGGCTAATCCGCACATCAGTAGCAGACAAATTGCACGAGAATCGGGAATCTTAAAAACGTCGGTGCTGAGAATGCTACTGCAACATGGATTGCACCCGTACCATAGTTCTAAGCACCAGGAATTGCATGGCGACAATTTTGAACGTTGTGTACAATTCTGCCACTGGGCACAGGAGAAATTACGGTACGATGACAGATTTTTAGCACGCGTTATATTTAGCGATGAAGCTTCATTCACCAACAGCGGTAACGTAAACTGGCATAATATGCACTACTGGGCAACGGTAAATCCACGATGGCTGCGACAAGTGGAACATCAGCAACCTTGGTGGTTTAATGTATGGTGCGACATTATGGGAGGAAGAATAATTGGCTCCCACTTTATCGATGGTAATCTAAATGGTGCAATGTATGCTGATTTCCTACGTAATGTACTACCGATGTTACCACAAGATGTTCCACTGCGTGACAGAATGGAGATGTACTTCCAACATGATGGATGTCCGGCACATAGCTCACGTGTGGTTGAAGCGGTACTGAATAGCATGTTTCATGACAGGTGGACAGGTCGTTCAAAAAATGGTGCAAATGGATCTGAGCACTATGGGACTTAACTTCCGAGGTCATCAGTCCCCTAGAACTTACACCTACTTAAACCTAACTATCCTAAGAATATCCCACACATCCATGCCCGAGGTAGGATTCGAACCTGCAACCGTAGCGGTCACGCGGTTCCAAACTGAAGCGCCTAGAACCGCACGGCCACTCTGACCGGCGGACAGGTCGTCGAAGCACCATAGAATGGCCCGCAGTTCTCCGGATCTGCCGTCCCCAGATTTATTTCTGTGAGGAAAGTTGAAGGATATTTGCTATCGCGATCCACCGACAACGCCTGAAAATATGCATCAGCGCATTGTCAATGCATGTTCGAACATTATGGTAGGCGAGCTACTCGCTGTTGAGAGGAATGTCGTTACACGTACTGCCAAATGCGCTGTGGTTGACGGACATCATTTTGAGCATTTATTGCATTAATGTGGTATTCACAGGTAATCACGCTGTAACAGCATGCGTTCTCAGAAATGATAAGTTCACAAAGGTACAAGTACCACATTGGAACAACCGAAATAAAATGTTCAAACGTACCTACGTTCTGTATTTCAATTTAAAAAACCTACCTGTTGCCAACTGTTCGTCTAAAATTGTAAGCCGTATGTTTCTGACTATTACAGCGCCATCTATCACAAAGCGAAAACAGTGGTCCAACAAGAACATTCATATTTCTTCACGTTCTGCACGAATATGTAAAAAAAAATGGGAATTCCTATTTTAAAAAACGCAGTTGATATCCGTTTGACCTATGGCAGCGCCATCTAGAGGGCCAACCATATCGTCATCTGGCGTCCCCCTTCAAGCTAGACAAGTTTCTTTCTTTGTAGTATTTTCGTTTGACGCTTATTTCGTGAGATGTTTGGTCCGGTCACGATCAATGGACCACCCTGTATATGAAAGGCACGTAAATGCCAGCTGGTATGCTCTGTAATGTTTTACAAGACCAACAAAACAAGTGATCACTTCAGTGACTAGAGGAAGAGGATGGTTTCACATTTTAAAGTTAGTAAGGAAATAATTTAATGATGTTTGTATGGAGAGTGTTAACGTTTCTGACTAAATGATTATCAGCGTGATACATTAAGAGCCGGCCGCTGTGGTCGAGCGGTTCTAGGCGCTTAAGTCCGGAACCACGGGGCTGCTACGATCGCAGCTTCCAATCCTGCCTCGCACATGGATGTGTGTGATGTCCTTAGGTTAGTTATGTTTATGTAGTTCTAAGTTCTAGGGGACTGATGACCTCAGATGTTAAGTCCCATGGTGCTTAGAGCCATTTCAGCCATTTGATACATTAAACTTTGTAGGGCTCAAGGTCTGACCGCGTCATTTGAAGGCAAGTCAACAACTGAAACAGACTATCAAAAAGTCGCATATGTTTATCACAAAGGTGGAGATGTTTACGTTGATAAGTATGTGAAATGAAGGCCACATGTTTTAGATTTAATATCTGCAACATGCACAGTATGCATAATATACGAATTGGGTCATGAAATTGGCAAAAAGTAGAGTTGCTTTTCCTATTTTGGTTAATGCTTATGACTTCTACGTAACTTGTCAATGAGTATGGAAGTGTTCGTTTCCCACAAACTTGTAATACTAATGTGGTGCCCACACTAGAATACACTCTTAAAAATACGTTCATCCCATAGTGGAATTTGTTGTCAACAATCTATTACAGTATAAAAAAACAGTAGCTTTCGTGAATACAAAGGTGTGCTGAAAAGTAATGCCTACGATTTCTTTTATGTGAAGAGTCCTAAAGCTATTTAGATAAAACAAACATTATATGTGTACAGTATTTAACAATCATTTTCTGAGCATTCCTGGTGAGTTAAATAAAAACTTGGTTTCCACAGGGAATCATATAACTCTCTTTGAAATTTTTTTTCCGAGATTGATGTCTGAGACACTCCTCTGTGATAGTAACAAGGGGGAGACTGAGTTAGTAATCAAATCACTGAAGACTAAGGACTATCATGGGTGTGATGGAGTTCCTAGCACAATATTAAAGTACTGGACTGCACATGCAGCCCTGTACTTAGCCATATTTGTAATTTTTCAGTTACGAATGGTCAGTTTCCTGAACGATTAAAGTACTCAGTAGTAAAGCCGCTTTCTAAAAAGGGAGAAACGGATAAGGTAGACAATTTTTAGTCCTGTTTCTATGCCATAAGTGTTTGCTAAAGTTATTTAATGGGTGTGTATGTAAGGATAGTTGATCATTTTATACCAGACGATTTGCTATCAAATGTACAATTCGGCTTTAGAAGTCGTTTAAGAACTGGAAATGTTACATTCTCTTTTCTTAATGAGGTACTGAATGGAATAAACAAAAGGTTTCGCACGCTAGGTGTATTTTTTGATTTAACTAAGGCGTTTCATCACAGAATATTTCTCCAGAAGTTTGACCTTTACAGAATATGGGGAGTAGCTCACAATTGGTTCACTTCCTACTTTAACGACCGACAGCAAACGATCATTTTTCATAGTGTTGAGAATGGCTGTAATGTGGGGTCTGAGTGGGGTACGGTCGAATGGGGGTTGCCATAGGTGTCAGTGTTGGGGCCACTCCTGTTCCTTGATTCTATATGATTTAGTCTCTAGTATTATGGGTAATTCTAAAATATTTTTGTTTGCTGATGACACTGGCTTGGTCATAAAGGATGTTATGTGCAACATTGGTTCTGTTTCAAATAGTGCAGTTCACGATAAAACTTCATCAATTGTAGACAATAAACTAACGCTACATCACAGCAACACTCAGTTTCTACAAAACCTAACGTATTACTTTCACAGAATAGGCATATGAGTAGTGAAACTGAACAGTTCAAATACCCAGGTGTTCACATAAATAGTAAACTGTCGTTGATAGCCCACGTTCAGGATCCTGCTCAAAGACTTAATGCTGCCATTTTTCCTATTCGAACCGTATCTGAAGTAAGTATCGTTGGACGCGAAAATTAGTCTGCTTGGCTTATTTTCATTCGCTTATGTGGTATGGTATAATATTGTGGGGTAAGTCTTCCCATTCTAAAGGGATATTTGTGGCTCAGAGACAGGCAGTTCCGACAGAGAGTGGTGTAAGTTCTCGAACTTCTTGTCAATCCCTGTTCACTAGTCTGGGTATTATAACATTACCCTCTCAATATATACATATATATATATATATATATATATATATATATATATAAAATCTTTGCTGTCGTTTCTTGTTAACAACATCAGCTTACTTCCAAAAATAAGCATCTTTCACTCAGTTGATACACGGCAGAAATCCAGTCTACATTTGGATCGCACTTCCGTAACTCTTGCGCAGATAGGTGTGCAGTATACTGCTGCATCCATTTTCAATAAGCTACAACAATAATTCAAAAATCTTAGCAGTAATGCACGCGATTTCAAATCAGAAGTGAAGAGTTTCCTCATGGGTCACTCCTAATCTGTCGAGAAATTCGTTTAAAAATTAGGCTGATTCAGATGTTATATAGTTGATTGCGTTTACTTAAAGTTGTGGATTGACTTTTTTGGGTCCATAAACATTTTATTTGATCGGTTATTACTTTTAAGTTCTAATTTAATGAACTGACACGTTCCATGACCTTTGAGATTTGCTCCTCAATTTGGTCCTACGGAACTAGGTGTGTAACTAAAAAATATACATTTAAAATAAATAACTATGCACTTCCGTGAACACATAATACATCATATGTCAGAGGGAAGCGTACCACTCTGTCCTTTTCTCTTGCTTAGAGTGTCACTACGTAAATTTACGGCAAAAAATGGCTCTAAGCAGTATGGGACTTAACATCTGAGGTCATCAGTCCCCTCGATTTAGAACTACTTAAACCTAACTAACCTAAGGACATTACACACATCCATGCCCGAGACAGGATTCAAACCTGCGACCGTAGCAGCAGTGCGGTTCCGGACTGTAGCGCCTAGAACCGCTCGGCCACCGCGGCCGGCCTAAATTTACGGCACACGCTAATTATCGTACAGTAACAATGATGCAGGGAGCAAAGAATCCAATGTTAGGCCTGTACGCCCAGTCCATTAAGAATTCTATGTCGGCCAACAGTTGTTCATGGAGCTGCTACAGCAGCGCCTTATTCGTCCCGTTATAGCGAGTACCGCACCCCAGTACAAGTTTCCAAGCCTGTCGCGCACTCTCTAACCGAGTCTGAAAACTGTGCGGAAAAATTTTCCCGGGCGGCATCACGCTTTCAATCTTTGTTACATCTCCAGAGTTCTGCCCACCACTTTTTAAGTAACGGCCTCCACCGTCAGGCCCCGCGAGTAAAAGGTCTCATTAACAACTGCTGTTGCACCAAAGAAGTTCGGCGGTAGCGTTGAATGAAGATTTATGACTATCAAAAGAAAGAGTTCCTAACGCTGCTAAAAGTCTGAGAACATTCATTGGCAGATTTATTGCTCAAAAAGTATCGTCTAGGAGCTAAAATCTAAATTCCCAGAGTTACAGTCAGCGACAAGAACGATCACAACTCTGAATAATAACCATACGATTTTTACAGGATATTCTTGGAACATATGCGTCTGATATGGAAGTATTGTTTCTTATTTACCTTTAGACTTCCGATATTTGTGGACATTTAGAAGCAGCAGAGCCACATTTTTATCTAAAAGCGAAGACAATTGTACAGAATGGAGGTACAGGGGAAGGAGAATAGAATAAAAAGTGCAGTTCAAAATAATAACCCACACCACTGAGCAATACTGCGACGTCAGTGCACTTCCCCTGTTTTGCCTCTTCCCCTGGACCTTTGGGAACATGCAGTACGCATGCATAGTCTCAGCAGTAACCGTGAGTCGTAAAGTTTAAGTGGAGTTATTTAGCAGTTTTAATTATGCGTCAAGAGAACTTTCTCAGCGGGAAGTTTCCGAATAGGTCGGATTTGCACAAATTTATATTGCGTTAGAATCCATGCGTCTCTAAACGGTCCAGTGCACAAATGTTTTGGTATTTCTTAAAACAGTTAATAACAATGCAATTTTGTCATACGATGACAGGGTTGGAGACCATGTCTGTTATTTGAAAACGAATGTTGGTGGTGTTGAGACAGCAACCAGTCACACATTTATTTTAAGTTCATTTATTCAAAAGTACCATTACTGGTTTGGAATCATTAAAATTCATCGTCAGGCGGCTTTCATGCTTTCATTAGAACATGTGGTGCGTTTTTTATTGATAAGTTGTCCTAAAATATAAATAATACATTATTATAACCACGCCACACGGATGGCTGCGTTACAGATCTGAATTGGGATGTGACGTACGTGAAATGTCCGCCTGGAGCATTTGTTTTCATAGTTTTGGTTAAACAGATGATGTTCGTAGTTCTCGAAACATTCTTATCGTTGAACTGTAATGATTCGAAACCGGTAATGGTACGTTTTAAATAAAATAACTTAAAATAAATTTGTGGCTGGTTGTTGTCTCAGAACCATCAACATTTGTACACTACTGGCCATTAAAACTGGTACACCAAGAAGAAATGCAGATCATAAACGGGTATTCATTGGACAAATACATTATACTATAACTGATGTGTGATTACATTTTCACGCAATTTGGGTGCATATATCCTGAGAAATCAGTACCCAGAACAACCAGCTCTGGCCATAATAGCGGCCTTGATACGCCTGGGCATTGAGTCAAACAGAGCTTGGATGGCGTGTACAGCTACAGCTGCCCATGCAGCTTCAACACGATACCGCAGTTCATCAGGAGTATTGACTGGCGTATTGTGACGAGCCCGTTACTCGGCCACCATTGGCCAGAAGTTTTCAGTTGGTGGGAGATCTGGAGAACGTGCTGGCCAGGGCAGCAGTCGAACATTTACTGTATCCAGAAAGGCCCGTACAGGACCTGCAACATGCGGCCGTGCATTATCTTGCTGAAAAGTAGGGTTCCGCAGGGATCGGATAAAGGGTAGAGCCACGGGTCGTAACACATCTGACATGTAACGTCCACTGTTCAAAGTGCCATCAATGCGAACAAGAGGTGACCGAGACGTGCAACTAATGGCACCCCATACCATCACGCCGGATGATACGCCAGTATGGCGATGACGAATACACGATTCCAATGTACGTTCACTGCGATGTCGCCAAACACGGATGCGACCATCATGATGCTGTAAACAGAACCTGGATTCATCCCAAAAAATGACGTTTTGAACATTTGTGCACGCAGATTCGTCGTTGAGTACACCATCGCAGGCGCTCCTCCCTGTGATGCAGCGTCAAGGGTAACCGCAGCCATGGTCTCCGAGCTGATAGTCCATGCTGCTGCATCGCCGTCGAACTGTTCGTGCAGATGGTTGTCGTCTTGCAAACGTCCCCATCTGTTTACTCAGGGATCGACACGTGGCTCCACGTTCCGTTACACCATGCAGATAAGATGTCTGTCATCTTGATTGGTAGTGATACTAGGCCGTTGGGATACAGCGCGGCGTTCCGTATTTCCCTCCTGAAGCCACCGATTCAATATTCTGCTAACAGTCATTGGATCTCGATCAACGCGAGCAGCAATGTCGCGATACAATAAACCGCAATCGCGATAGGCTACAATCGGACCTTTATCAAAGTCGGAAACGTGATGGTACGCATTTCTCCTCCTTACAACAGGCATCACAACAGCGTTTCACCAGGCAATGCCGGTCAACTGCTGTTTGTGTATGAGAAATCGGTTGCAAACTTTCCTCATGTCAGCACGTTGTAGGTGTCGCCACCGGTGCCAACCTTGTGTGAATGCTCTGAAAAGCTGATCATTTGCACATCACAGCACCTTCTTCCTGTCGGTTAAATTTCGCGTCTGATGCACGTCATATTCGTGGTGTAGCTATTTTGATGGCCAGTAGTGTAGCTAATTAGTGTTGCAAGAATAATACGCTATCTGATCAAAAGTGTCCGGACTCACCTAGTTAATGAGGAAATGACAACTAGATGTCATGAAGAGTGGACTCTGCAGTATAGAAGAGCGCGGCGAGTACTGTGTTGTTTGTAGAGATGCCATAACAGCAGAGTCGGTCGGTTAGGAGAGCTTGAGGTGTCACCGCCAGACACCGCACTTGCTAGGTGGTAGCTTTAAATCGGCCGCGGTCCATTAGTACATGTCGGACCCGCGTGTCGCCACTGTCAGGGATCGCAGACCGAGCGCCACCACAAGGCACGTCTCGAGATACGGACTAGCACTCGTCCCAGTTGTACGGACGACGTAGCTAGCGACTATACTGACGAAGCCTCGCTCCTTTGCAGAGCAGATAGTTAGAATAGCCTTCAGCTAAGTCAATGGCTACGACCTAGCAAGGCGCCATTAGTAACATTGCATGTATCTCAAGAGTCTCACTTGTATCGCCACAATCTCCAGATGTACCAAAAGGATGGATTAAAGTTAAGTATTCCAGAAGCTACGTACTTTTCTTTATAGCATTCATTACGTATCCTGTTTCAGACCTCACGCCATCCTGCTTTAGCTTAGCGCGTGCCTTTCGGCTTCCTCTCATTGTGTCTAGGCTGTCTTGTCTAGACACAACAGAGCTCATTGATCTCAAACGTGTAGTAAAGCTACCCAACTCAAGTTTTACTCATGTGATTGCGAAATGGGAACGCGAAGGAACAGCCAAAGTTAATACATGACAAGGCAGACCTCGTGTACTAGTGAACGGGACCATCGAGCATCACGGGAGTGGTTGTAAAAAATCTGATGAAATCAGCGGTGATTTTCGAAGTGCTACCAGCAGTCCAGGTAGCACAATGATTGTGCATAGGGAGTACAATGGTGAAGCAGCCGCTCATGAAGCACACATTTCTCTAAAGAGTGCTAAGCGACGCTTGAGGGGATTGAAAGAGCATCTCCACGTAACAGTGGATGATTGTAAAAGAGTTTTTTGGAATAGTTAATCACGCTGTACCTTGATGCATTCCGGTGGATGGGTTTCGAGTTTGGAGAGTGCTTGGAGAATGTTACCTGCCGTCGTGTGTAGTGCAAGCAGTGAAACACGGACGAGATGTTACGCTAAGGAGGTGGTTTTCGTGAGTAGCGTGTTATCACCTTATTCACCTAAGAAAACGCTAAACGCTGGAGGATATGAATACATTCTACAGTACTTTGTGCTGCGTACAGTAGAGGAACAGCTAAGAGAGAATGATTGTTTGTACCAGCAGGACAGATCACATTGTCCTTAACCAGATGGTATGAGGCAGTGGTTTGTGGACAATAATGTTTCCGGGATAGACTGGACTGCTCAGAGTCCAGACCTAAACCCTATGTAACACCTTTGGGATGATTTAGAACGTCCATTTCACTCCAGACCTTAGCGTCCAAGATCAGTACTTTCTCTGACTTCGGCTATTGAGGAAGAATGGCCTTCCATTCGTCCACAGACGTTCAGATATCTGACTGCACGTGTTCCCTGATGATCTGAACCCTCATTAAAGACGAAGGATGTCTTCTACATCTACATCTACATACTCCGCAATCCACCATACGGTGCGTGGCGGAGGATACCTCGTACCACAACTAGCATCTTCTCTCCCTGTTCCATTCCCAAACAGAACGAGGCAAAAATGACTGCCTACATGCCTCTGTACGAGCCCTAATCTCTCTTATATTTGTGGTCTTTCCGCGAAATATAAGTTGGCGGCAGTAACCCTGTACTGCAGTCAGCCTCAGATGCTGGTTCTCTAAATTTCCTCAGTAGCGATTCACGAAAAGAACGCATCCTTTCCTCCAGATACTCCCACCCAGTTCCTGGAGAATTTCCGTAACACTCGCGTGATGATCAAAACTACCAGTAACAAATCTAGCATCCCGACTCTGAATTGCTTCTATGTCCTCCCTCAATCCGACCTGATAGGGATCCCAAACGCTCGTGCAGTACTCAAGAATAGGTCGTATTAATGTTTTATAAGCGGACTCCTTTACAGATGAACCACATCTTCCCAAAATTCTACCAATGAACCGAAGACGACTATCCGCCTTCCCCACAACTGCCATTACATGCTTGTCCCACTTCATATCGCTCTGCAATGTTACGCCCAAATATTTAATCGACGTGACTGTGACAAGCGCTACACTACTAATGGAGTATTCAAACATTACGGGATTCTTCTTCCCATTCATCTGCATTAATTTACATTTATCTATGTTTAGAGTTAGCTGCCATTCTTTACACCAATCACAAATCCTGTCCAAGTCATCTTGTATCCTCCTAACAGTCACTCAACGACGACACCTTCCCGTACATCACAGCATCATCAGCAAACAGCCGCCCGTTGCTGTCCACCCTATCCAGAAATCATTTATGTAGATAGAAAACAACAGCGGACCTACCACACTTCACTGGGGCACTCCAGATGATACCGTCACCTCCGATGAACACTCACCATCGAGGACAACGTACTGAGTTCTATTACTTAAGAAGTCTTCGAGCCACTCACATATTTGGGAACCATTCCCGTATGCTCGTACCTTAGGAGTCTGCAGTGGGCACCGAGTCAAACGCTTTCAGGAAGTCAAGGAATATAGCATCCGTCTGATACCCTTCATCCATGGTTCGCAAGATATCATGTGAAAAAAGGGCGGTGCTTTCTAAAGCCGTTCTGACGCATGGACAGCAAGTTCTCTGTCTCAAGGAAATTCATTATATTCGAACTGAAAATATGTTCGAGAATCCTGCAACAAACCGATGTTAAGGATATTGATCTGTAATTTTGAGGATCCGTCCTTCTACCCATCTTATATACAGGGGTCACCTGCGCTTTTTTCCAATCGCTCCGGACTTTACTAATAATGGTCCGGATACTTTCATCACAGACACTAATTGTTTAAATTTCTCCTAAGGCTAATCGAATTATCTACTAAAAATTTCGAAAACGGTATGTAATTATTTATCTTAAAAAGAAATATCCCAGTGATTTTTCAAATTGACTTTGACTTTGTGTTTAAAATTAACATCGAGAAATCAATGTAGTTAGTTCCTAACAATGTTTTCCCGTACAAACATGAGAACTGATAACACTTTTTCCTCTCTGGAGAAGAAAAGGGCTACATTAATTAGTTGCCGTTTCTGGGAGTCCCCAACTATTAGAGGAGGTTACATCGATTACATCGTTGGCCGGTGTTACGTATTTTGGTCTGAAGACACTAGGACATAGGTTCGGAAGATTACCATTTTATATGCGAAAAGAAAGGATCCTGATACGATCAGTTGCAAGAACAGTGCTTCATCCGGGGAACATCGCAAATGGGAAAGAAATATACTAACACATGGACATGCAACTTCAGTGTACAAAAGGAGTTCACATTAACAACATGTGTTTATTACGTCTGGATAAAGGCACAGAAAGAATCTACATTATCGGTTATTGAACAAGTTGACAAGTTAATACGTCCGAGAGCCCTCGGCTGGAGCATGTGAGAGACTAAATGACAGAAGACTTTCTAAGCAGGACAACAACAACTGTGACTAATCATCTGGGGTATTAAGAAGACGTTCCAGCTGTATCTGATCCTTTTATTACCGCATCATAACTGGTTTCGTGGCGCTGATAAGCACATCCTCAGGTGATATCTTGATAATAATTGTTCTTAATCTCCGAGATAAACGATAGAAAGCCGTGATGAAGACTGGAAGGCATCAAAGAAATACAAGCAAACGGTTCACCACCGTTATATAATCCAGGATTCCTCTAAGATTCCGGTTTAGTAATACAGTAGCATGACTTCAATTGCTGGCATCCGCAATTTCTATAACAGAAGTTTTTCGTGGTACTGATAACAGCGATTCAAGTGATCAGAGATGTGGAAATGTTTCCAAATTAATATTTATGTATAGGATACAAAGAAATGGAGCATCTATACATAAACAAAAATTTGAATACATTTTCTTGGCGAACATAGTAGCACGAGCATTGTAGCATGTAATAACACTACTAATAATGTTATTATTTATAATGTCTAATGATATTATATGGTTTGAGAAACTAGATCTGGGACGTCATACTTGTGGATATCCACAAAAATAAAAAATAAAAGTTTTGTTTGTGTAAAATGCATATTGACCATCAGCTGCTTTTTTATTTAAAACACATATCGACCGGTTTCAGCCACAGACCATCTTCACGGATTAGGATTAAAACAGTTAAGGCCGGAACAAGACATCTGTTATAACTTAAATTGTGGCCTCCTTTGATACACAAGAGAAAAGGATGACGAACTGGCGTCCGTTTCTGTGAGTATTCAACGACTCAAAGTAATTACGAAGTGTTCGTTTAAATGAATAATGCCAAAGTTACTAAAGTTTTCATATCAAGGAACTGCTACACAGATTCGCTAGGTGTAGGACTTTTCTTACCTAAAGAGACTGAATTAATAACGCATAACTCATTATGAGTGCTACAGATTATATATGCGACATCTGTTCGCACTTGTTGCTATGGTAAGACCTTTTTATTACAAAATAGACAAAATTCAATCGCAAATCCTCATGCTATCGCAGTTCTGCGAAAGGAAGATGCTGCTTTGCAGATGATAGCAGAATCCAAAGGCGGTGCTTTGAGTCAAAGGAGTCCATACCTCGGGGGTCAGGAACTGTAATTTCCGTTACAAGTCGTCTCCAGCTTTCTGCAGATGTTCCGAGCAAAGAACGTCTTGTCAAAAACAAGTGTCAATTGAGCTTCAAAGAACTGGAAAACTACCAGCAACAAGGGGTGCTACAAGTAACTGGGCTCCTGAGCGCTTCTTGAGTACTTATTTTGGCGCATGTAACGCAGGGAAAACATCCATAGGCATCCAGCCCGAGATTTCCCATCTCCTAAAAAGTGACAAACACACGACTATAAACATAACTTTTCCTTTTCAAATACCAGATCACACATGAGACACTAAATTTTGACACTTCATTTATTTCTCCTACATTAAACAGTAATGTCGACTCATACGATGCTAATGAGCTGGAACAACTGATCTCAAATTTAGATTAATTTTCTAGAAGTATTCCCGATAGTGAAATTTACGGAAAGAAACTGCATTGCACACAAATATTCAGCCAACGTACCGTTTTTGATAGGTGGAGGGTGATATTCACGTATTCCTTTAAATCCAGTAATACGGACTCATTCATGTATTAGCTTTACGTGACGTAGGTGAAAGCACGGAAAACGTTAACCTTCTATGTACATCTAAAACGCTACGTCGCAGTTCACACTTAGGTGCCTGGCAGAGGGTTCTACGAAGCACTTTCGTACTACTTCTCTATCGTTCCACTATCGAACAGTGCCCTGGAATAACGAATAATTAATTTTTTTCCGTACGAGCTCTGATTTCTCTGATGATATTACAATGATCATTTCTCCCTACATAGGTGGTCGTCAACAAAATATTTTCACACTCAGAGGAGAAAGGTGGACATCGAAATTTTGTGTAAAGATTTCGCCGCAACGAAAAATGTCATTTTTAATGAATGCCATTCCAACTTGCGTATCACGTCCGTGACCCTACTTCTAGATTTCTCTGAACTTTCTCAGTATTGTGCGTCAATGCTACCTGGTAGGGATCCCAAACCGCACAGTAATACTCGAGCAGAGGAGGGACAAGCTTAGTACTGGCAGTTCTTTAGTGGATTTGTTTCGTAGTCCAAGTGTTCTGCGAATAAAACCTGCCTCACAGCATTATCTATATCATCGTTCCAATTTAAGTTGCTCGTAATTTTTATCCGTACGTTTTCAGTTCAGTGAAGGAGTAATGAATAATCGTGTCTTGTTGACAATGATAATGTCTTGCGATCACAAAACGTGTTTGTTGACTTTGCGGCGCGTCTTGTTACACAGGTGAACCCGACCTTCGCTATATGCTGTTAACCCAGTATCCGCGCTCCAAATTTGGGAGTCTGTCCAGGAATATTTTTGAAAATTTTGCTACAAGAGATGCGTGGTCGCCGATGGCTCCTTATGGCGTAATTGATGTACAGTGTGGACGAAGTGGATTTCTCGCTATGGTAATTTTCCATGGCCAGCTCGGTCACTAGACATACCACCAGTGTACTTGTTCTATTGAAAGCAAGTGAAGATAACAGTTTACGAGACTTCGGTTGATACATGAACCTGGTTGCGAGGAGTGCTGTAGCCACTGAAGTGGTGCGCCCAGTTCTTGGGATTCTTGAGCGTGTAAGGTAGTCGATCATGTGTGTCACAACACACACACACACACACACACACACACACACACACACACACACACAAACACTGCCTTGATAATAGTGATCAATATACTGAATAATAGTTGCAAGGGAATATTTCTGCATTTATTATGTACTGTACTGCACATAGGTGCAACATATTTGATAATGCCGTGTTAAGAGTTTACTTATTTTGTCTGAGGATTTTTGCATTATTCTGCATTGGTTATGTACTTTTTGTGATTCTGTATTACATATTTTGTCATTGTTGTAAAGATATTTGGGTAGAAACTACGTTAAATGGAATAACAAACCGAATAAGTTATGCTTACATTGTTACTCTGTAATGAGCCAACAGAGTCCACAGATTCCTCATATCAACATAATTACAAAATGTCCCTGAACCCCCACAGAATTTTTGTAATTATATTTCGAGTTTACCGTTGTAGAAACGTGAGCAGGTACTCCGCATGTCTCTTTCTTGCTGAAGATTATTCTTTTTATAGCCACGAAATTTCAAATTAAGACTCACAGTATGTATTGTCTCACTGAAACGACATCCATCTTCCACGATTACAAAATATTAATGCAGAATTTGATCATTGTGGAGTAAGCGGAGCAGCTCTCAGTTGCTTTCTCTCGTATTTTAAGAATAGACAGCAAAAGGTCATTCTCGACAGTAATGAAAACGGCTGAGAGGTGGCGTCTGGTTATGGCATAGTTAACTGGAGCGTGCCTCTGGGGTCAGTGCTGGGGCCACTACTGTATTTAACGAGCAGTCAAATGAAAAAGAGATAAATGGAAAAAAGTAAATAAGCTGTTTATTATTTCAAAAGGAACCGCCATAGCTGTTCATCCATTTCTTCAGACAAGACAGTCCACGCCATCATGGAAAAATGTTTCAGATTGTTTACGGAACCTTGACTGTACTGAGGTGTGCTCCTCTTCAAAGCCACGCTCACGAATATGTTTCCTCAGGGCTCCAAAAAATACGGAAAACTTATGGGGAGTATTCGGGGTTTTAGGGAGGATGCGTAAGAGCTACCCAGTGAAACGTCTGCAGTGTTACTGAAACAGCCTGGACAACATGTGGGCGGGCCCAGTTTTCAAATAATAAAATGTTTGTCTATTTTTTCATTTGATTAACCTTTATCCATTATGTGCCATCTACTTTGACAAGTGAATCCAAAACATTTCTTTATGCTGATAGGAAGTGGTTGGTAGTGAACGATGTTTAGTGGATTAGTGCAGTTCTTGACGTAAGTTCATGTAGAAAATAAAATCATGCTAAATCGCAGTGTTTACAATCTCTACTACAGAATTCAGCTAAAACTGGCGTTTGGGTCACACAGAATGCGCACATGATTAGTGAGTTTGAACAGTCCAGTTTTCTGGGTATTCAGATATATAATAAGCTGTCACTGAAAGTCCATGTTTAGGATGGTGTTCAAACAGTGAACCTTTCTGTATTTACTGTTGTAACAGTATCTGCAATAAGTGATACTCAATCACAAAAATTAGTCTACTTTGCTTATCTCCATTGGTCTATGACATACGAAATTATATTCTGACGTAACTGATCCCATTCACAAACAGTACTTTTGGCTCAGTAACAAGGAGTTCGAGTGATTTGTGGTATACGTTCGCTAACCTTTGTCAAACGCTATTAATGGATCTCGGAATTCTGACATGATCTCTCAATTCATATTTTCTTAAGTCTTTTTTTTAACAAAATGTGCTTATTCAAAAAAATTAGCAGCTTTCACTCAGTTAATACGTGGTCGAGATACAATCTACACCTGTATCGCAGAACGGCGTAGTGTATTCTGGTGCACCCATTTTCAGTAGGCTACAGGTTGGCTGTAATCAAACTGTCGCTACTTGAATCAGTGTAGACGAAAAGCTACTTACCCTACGGGTTCACAACTTTAGGTGGAATGATATTCAAACTGTGCGCTGTAGGATTTGCTTTGTAGGTAGTATTAGGGCCATGACTTGCTGTCAGGTACTGCCACTGGTACGGACCAGCGCACGCTTTTGTGATCCGATTCGCTAGCATGAGAGACCTGCTCTATGGAACAGATGCGCTTCGGACTCAGCCGTTTTGATGCACAATGGAGCTACAACTCACATTGCTCCTGATATCGCTCGATTATCCCGTAACGCATCTGAAGAAAACAGAATCATCGTTAAATAGTTGTAAACTCGTTGGCCACCAATACCACCAGATTTTAACCCGTGTGATTTTTGACTGTGCCGTTACCTGAAGGAGAGCATTTATCCTGGGGGCACGTAACACGAGGTGGAGTTTGAAGATGGGCTTAGTGATAGAGAGAACCAGCATCCTAGTGAGATACTTCAGGCAGCTGTGAAGCCATCTCTGTTGCACTTCCAGGCTATTGTTCATACTGGTGAGCGTCAAATGGAGCAACGTTTGTAGCCTGGAAAGAAAGCGTGGTAAGCCATGAACAAATGTTTCAATGTCATGTTTTTCTTTCAATATTTCATTCGGTATTTTTCTTCGGCAGGACCTTGTAAATATTCCCATGACGTTTCACTGTTCTACGACTACTTGTTTTCTTTGGGATATTCTCTGTTAGCGAATGATTAATTATTACCACCCTGTTCTACAAGAATTATTAACCTTAGCAGTAATCTTCGCACTTTCATATTTAAATTGAAGATTTTTCTCGTGCCTCACTCCTTAATTCCGTCGGGGAGCTACTAGAACAAATGTAAGCAAGTTCATATGTTTTATTGTTGATTGTTCTAATATATACTCAGTAGCTTGTCGTCTGCATAGGATTTGAGTAAATTTAATTTATTGTTATAATTTCTGATGTAATTTCTTGTGCTGCCTCGTTACGTGACAGTAAAGATTGGCTCCTGAATTTGCTCTTACAGAGACACACGCATAAATAAAAATAAAAATAGTGGAACGGTTTCTGGATCATGACATGAAACTCACACCTTCTACAGAGACAGAAATTTGGTCATGAACGCTCACGTAAGCGACTCAGGAAGTAACGCCTCCGAGGGTTAATAAAGACAGTGTTATCCAAACTGTGTCCGGTGATTTATTTTCTACACTGGCAAACTCGATAACTCAAAAAAACTTATTAATAACTAGCCTAGCGCCCGCCTCTTCACTGGCGTGGACTGTATGGTCTGCACAGATATTTTTGTTTTTATATAATGGAAATTTTACGTTGTTTACGAACTGAAATATCATCTAAAATTTTCACGCTAGATCAGGCCACAGGTCTTCTCCGAATGTGCTTCTGACTAAAAAGCGATTCTGGTAGCTGGAATCGGAGGTTTTTGTTAATTCTGCCTTTTGAGTTTTTGTCGGTACGATACTTCCACAGAAATATGTACGTATTTCTTTTTAAGTCAAATACAATTTTTAGTGATTTCGCTTTAAAAATGTTTTAATATAACGCAATATTTCCATAAAAAATTTTCATCCCCTATTTCACTGCATTAGGGATTAAATTTACCGCATATTTATTTGTTACCAGCCGAGAAGCCAAATACAAATTTTCTTGGATTTAGCGTTAAAATGCTCTCATAATTAATTATTTAACAGAAATATCCACCTTTGCATCCCCTTAGAGGTTTAATTTCCAAAGACACCGAAATACACATTACTGCACAATTTATGGATGTTGGAGCGCAGCTGTTTTCAGATAGGTGATTAAGCCTGTTATGTCTCGTTCTGTGAGCCGCTATTGTTCTCCCATAAATATTTGTTTGGTTTCTTGCGAGTCTCTGCACTGATTGTGCAGAGTATAAGGGGAGGCCTAACCCTTGTACTCATAAGCGCGCTGCGTGTAGCAGTTTTGCGCACCCTGCAAGTAATCAGGGAGTTTCGTGGTCGTCCCACATCAAAGGCGCAGTTTCGGCCCGCACAGTCAGACGAGTCCGTTCCCGTAGCTGCGCCGCCTGACAGGAATTACTCAGCAGTTTGCTCGCGACTCTGGTGCGTACAGAGCAAATAATAAGGTAGCATCTTAACGTTACAGGACAAGCACGGATTGACAAGTAAGAGAAAGAGCGAGCAAAAACCGTCAATAAGCTACTCCTCCCTCTTGTCTTCTCTCCCCCCCCTCTCTCCTCACCCCTCTCTCTTTCTATCTCCTCCTCTTCCCTTTCTCTGCCCATTTCCACCTGCCTCACTGTCCTTCTTTTCCTTCTTCATCTCTTTCCCTGTTCATTCTTTCCATTGTCTCTGTCCATTTCCTCTTCTTTCCTTTCTCATTCCATGTCCTGGTCTCCTCTCTCTCTCTGTCTATTTCCCCCTCCCCTATCTCTGTTCATATCCATTTCTATCTGTATCTATCTCCTCCTCTCCCCTCACTGTCTGTCCATCTACTCGCCGTTCGTAATCTTTCCCCACATTATTACACACACCCAAATTGGTGGTTGGGGGTTCTACCACTACAGTATTTATTTCCGGACTGTAACTAATACGTGTACCAAATCTGATTCAAATCATTCTAAGCAGCACCCAGCATTATGCTAGTAGTAGATATGTAACTTCCGGAAAACCATTTGAAGATGTACCTGGAAAGATTCGAAAACTAGTTAATAGAATAATAAATAACTACTCAAAAATGTAACTGGTTACAATTTTATGTATTGACATATTATTCACATATATTTAACGAATTTCACGCGTATTTGTACACATATTTCACCTATACGTCTAGCAAATTTCACCTTGCAGTTTATTTTTCGCAGCTTAATAATTATTATGTGACTCCTGAACTATGTGCTGTACAGTTATCTAAGCGTGTAGCTACCTCCAGTGGTACATACGCCTATTGTCTGCCAAATGTGTTGTAAATAGAGTTGATAATAAAGAAGTATTAAATTAAAACATCATGGTCGCTGCATCAGTTTCTCACACATCACAGCGGCATATGTTGATACCTTCTGCGAAATGTGTTGCGAATAGAGTTAGTGAAAGAAAGTAATAAATTTAAACAATTTGCATGGTGCAGAAGTTTTTCACCCGTTCATTTTTTATGACATAGTATCTTCTGAAATAAGAATCGTACAATGATGCAATGTTTCTGACACATTCAGTGCCGTTTGTGAATACTGTCTGCAAAAAGTGTCACTAATACAGCGGGAAGAAACGAAGTAATAATTTAAAATGTCATACTTTCTTTGGCAGTTTTACTGCATGAACAGCGAAAGTGTTGTAAAAAAAAACCTTGTTTTCCTTTCATCATCCTGTCCCAAAGAAAGCAGGTGTTGACAGATGTGAAAATTACTGAACTATCAGTTTAATAAGTCACAGCTGCAAAATACTAACGCGAATTCTTTACAGACGAATGGAAAAACTGGTAGAAGCTGACCTCGGGGAAGATCAGTTTGGATTCCGTAGAACGTTGGAACACGTTAGGCAATACTGACCTTACGGCTTACCTTAGAATAAAGATTAAGGAAAGACAAACCTACGATTCTAGCACTTGACAATGTTGACTGGAATACTCTCTTTCAGATTTTGAAGGTGGCACGGGTAAAATACAGGGAGCGAAAGGCTAATTACAATTTGTACAGAAACCAGATGGCAGTTATAAGAGTAGAGGGACATGAAAGGGAAGCAGTGGTTGGGAAGGGAGTGAGACAGGTTTGTAGCCTCTCCCTGATGCTATTCAATCTGTATATTGAGCAAGCAGCAAAGAAAACAAAAGAAAAGTGCGGAGTAGGTATTAAAATCCATGGAGAAGAAATAAAAACATTGAGGTTTGCCGATGACATTGTAATTCTGTCAGAGACAGCAAATAACTTGGAAGAGCAATTGAACGGAATGGACAGTGTCTTCAAAGGTGGGTATAAGATGAACATCAACAAAAGCAAAACGAGGATAATGGAATGTAGTCGAATTAAATCGGGTGATGCTGAGGGAGTTAGATTAGGAAATGAGACACTAAAAGTTGTAAAGTACTTTTGCTATTTGGGGAGCAAAATAAGTGATGATGGTCGAAGTAGAGAGAGGGTATAAAATGTATACTGGCAATGGCAAGGAACGCGTTTCTGAAGAAGAGAAATTTGTTAACATCGAGTATTGATTTAAGTGTCAGGATGTCGTTTCTGAAGATATTTGTATGGAGTGTAGCCATGTAAGGAAGTGAAATATGGACGATAAATAGTTTGGACAAGAAGAGAATAGAAGCTTTCGAAATGTGGTGCTACAGAAGAATGCTGAAGATTAGATGGGTAGATCACATAACTAATGAGGAGGTATTGAATAGAATTGGGGAGAAGAGGAGTTTGTGGCACAACTTGACTAGAAGAAGGGATCGGTTGGTCTTACATGTTCTGAGGCATCAAGGGATCACCAATGTGGTACTGGAGGGCAGCGTCGAGGGTAAAAATCGTAGAGGGAGACCAAGAGATGAATACACAAACCAGATTCAGAAGGATGTAGGTTGCAGTAGGTACTGGGAGATAAGAAGCTTGCACAGGATAGAGTAGCATGGAGAGCTGCATCAAACCAGTCTCAGGACTGAAGACCACAACAACAACAACAACAACAACAACAACATTTTCTCGGGGTCATCAGTTAGAAAACGTGTCCTAAAAGTTTGAAATTATGTTTAAAATTCGTTGCAAGTCTGTAAGCACTGTCATTCTAAAATAGTGGACACCTAAGAGTATGCATATTGACGCGTCGTGGGCTACATTGCTTTTCACTTTCATCCCCACCCTCTTTGATAAGTGGGTGGTTCTTACCCCCACAGTGATTCTTTGCAGACAGTAAATTGTTTTTGTGGAATCAGTGCAGTGGTTTAATTAGAGATGTGGAACATGCACACACACATCCTCACTTACATTCACTATGTTATCAAAAGTACCCGGACATCCCCTACAACATACGTTATTCATATTACGTGCATTGTGCTGCCACTTACTGCCAGGTTCTCCATACCAGCGACCTCAGTAGTCATTAGATATCGCGAGAGAGCAGAATGGGGCGCTCCGAGAAACCCACGGACTTCGGACATCCTCAGGTGATTGAGTGTCACTTGTGTCGCACTCTGTAAGCGAGATTTGTCACATTCCTATACATCCGTAGGTCCACTGTTTCCGATGTGATAGTAAAGAGTTAATTTGAAGGTACGTACAGGCCGACCTCGTCTGTTGACTGACAGAGACCGCCGACAGTTGATGAGGGTCGTAATGTTCAATACGCAGACATCTATCCAGGCCATCACACAGGAATTCCAAACTGCATTAAGATCCACTTCAAGTACTATGACAGTTAGGTAGGAGGTGAGAAAACTTCTATATCATGGTCAGGCGGGTGCTCATAAGCCACACACCACGCTGGTAAATGCCCAACGACGCCTCGCTTGGTGAAAGGATCGTAAACATTGAACGATTGAACAGTGGAAAAATGTTGTGTGGAGTGACCAATCACGGTACACAATGTTCGATCAAATGACAAGGTGTGGGTGTGGCGAATGCCCGGTGAACACCATCTACCAGCGTGTGTGGTGCATACAGTAAAATTCGAAGGCTGTGGTGTTATAGTGTGGTCGTGTTTTTCCATGGAGGGGTATTGCACCCTTTGTTGTTTTGCTTGGTACTATCACAGCACAAGCCTACACTGGTGTTTTAAGCACTTTCTTGCTTCCCACTGTGGAAGAGCAATTTGGGAATAGCGATTGTATTTTTCAACACGATGGAGCACCTGTCCATAATGCACGGCCTGTGGAGGAGTGGTTACACGACAATAACATCCCTTTAATGGGTGTCCTGCACAGAGTCCTGACCTGAATCCTATAGAACACCTTTGGGATGTTTTGTAACACCGACTTTGTGCCAGGTCTTACCGACCGACATCGATACCTCTTCTCAGTGCAGCAGTCCATGAAAAATAGGCTGCCATTCCCCAAGAAACCTTCCAGCACCTGACTGAACGTGTGCCTTCGATGGTGGCAAATGTCATCAGGGCTGAGGGTGGGATAACACTACATTGAATTCCAGCATTACCGGTGGAGGGCGCCACGAACTTGTAATTCATTTTCAGCCAGGTTGGTTCAGATGGCTCTGAGCACTATGGGACTTAACTTCTGAGGTCATCAGTCCCCTAGAACTTATAACTACTTAAACCTAACTAACCTAAGGACATCACACACATCCATGGCCGAGGCAGGATTCGAACCTGCGATCGTAGCGGTCACGCCGTTCCAGACTGTAGCGCCTAGAACCGCTCGGCCACTTCAGCTAGGTGTCCGAATACTTTTGATCACATAGTGTATATACTTACGTACACCCATTTTTATAATCTGTATGGATTTGTTTTATGGGCATTAAGCCGTGGTAAAAGGCGCAGTTCTCTGCTTAACGTTTCGCCATTCTATGCAGCATATTTCATCAGTTCGTTTAAGGGCAGATGCAAGGAAAAACTGTGGAAAAATTCGAATTTTTTTTAATTGTGTAATTTATTAGATTCATTCTTTAAGAAAAAGTTTCGTAATCGGATTCTGTCTAGAGAAGTGTTTTAAAAAAGTGTGTTTGGGAGTCTGGGTAAGCCATACCCCCTCTTTCTATGCTGTGATCCACACCTTTCCTGCGCTAGAAAATTTTTGTACGTCGTTTTTTCATTCACATAATCAAAATGAACTGCATATGAGTCTAGAAGGCTGTGAGAAAGACTATCTGTGCTTGTTCATTATTTTACAACGTGTTTTTTTTAATAGTACGTGCTACAAACTTATTTCAGCTTATAGTTTTGCATATATCAACCAGTTTTGCTCGAAATGGGTCGTAAGAGTGAACGTGTATTCAGAAAGTGAGGGAATGTCGAATTTCACTTGTAAAAGGTACAGGAAATTTAAATAACAGTGGTACATATGCCTCTTCTAAGTGCGAGTCCTCAGCATTCCCTTTATGACATATCGTGGTGCAAACATCTTCAGGCAGATGCCAGTGGAAAGTCATATACTGACAGACATGTTTTGCAACTTGCTGTTTTCGATGTTACGAACCAAGTTTCAGGTACGTAGCAAGTCCTGAACAGTTGTAAACATGTGTACGTTGAAAAACATAGAATACAAATGAGAACTACAATCATCTTATATGGATGTGTTGTCCAGAAACAGTATTTGTGTCCTCAATTGTTGTGAAGATACCTGCATGTGATGCCTGTCTAGTGTTCAGTAGCGGAAATTTAGGTAAGATTAAGTGCCTGCAGAGACTAGGCCTCCATCCATGTGCATTCACGCTGAAGGTACGCAGAAGCATCGATGAAGCGCGACTAGACAAAGCTCACGAACAGAAGAAAAAATGCAAAGCTTGTCTCGGCAAAGGAGGAGAGGGAAAATATTATTCCAGGAAGACGAGGAAGAGAATAAAGAATATGGATATGAACAGCATTAGTCACTAGAGATACAGAAATATTGTCAAAAACTGAAATGAAAACTTTAAATGCGAATTATTGTAAAGTTACTTTTTTGGGCTGTAATGTAACTTTTCTCAGGAATCATAAAAGCTAACATCCTGAAATTTGGCATAATCGTTAAGAGTTACTTACTGAATAATCCTGTGCAACAATTTTCCGTTATCGTTCCTCTCAGAAAAGATCTCCTTTAAAATGTAGGAAAAATAGAGCAGTTCCATGTAACACAAAACTGAAAAATTAATTTCCAAGCAACTATGACCTTAAACTAGTATCTGTTTCACACGTTTTAATAGCCTGTTACGAAGATGTAAACTGTGGAATTGCAGTCTCATTGATACATTAGTTTATGGGAAAAGGTACTTTATATGAACAATGGTAATTAAAAATTTAAATGCTTATAAAATATATATCGATGCGCATTTTCAAACAAAAATTGCACAGAATATCAAGCATTATGCTGTGCATAATAGTCTCAAATTTTACTGTGTTAGATGTGATTTTTTGGAGATACATGTGTTTAAGTATAAGAACGCATTTTGCCTTAGGTCTGTCCTTAACGACTAAGAAGACAATTACATTCTCAAACATGTTTAGCGAGCAGAACTCTTTATCTGTATCCATGCAACTGTCGGTTCGTGACTTCATAAGATCGCTGCCTAAGATTGCGCAGTCGCACCGACATATGTTATGGTACTCGTGGTGGGGAAGATTAGGCGCTGTTTGTTTTATTTAGCACTAAGGCTCTCGACTTGGCTTAATTTCAGTCGTCCTCCTTTTCCATTAATATTGTTTTGTGCTTTCGAATTTCTGTGGCTTCTCTTACAGAAGTTAATCAAGTTGTGGACCGTAGTACTAAATAAAAGAAACAGCGCCTACTCTTTCCCACCAAAAGCTCCGTAACATATATCAGTGGTATTCCGTGATCTTAGACAACGGTATACACAATTCAGGTACTGAGGTTGTCTGAGACTGTAACTGCTTTCTGAGTCATTAAAGACTTCTATTAAGTCTCCCTCATTGGAAGGCGAAACGTTGGGTAGAGAATTATCCTCTTACCACAGCCTAATACCCATTAAACAAATATCAGCAATAACACAAATACGGGCGATGAAGACCTGTATTATATAATTAATCCATTTTCTTACCTTCCCTGTGCCATATTTTCTGATCAAGTGGCAATGTAAGGAAAACTGAAACAATAATTGCTGATTCACAAATGCAGTAGTAAGCCTTATCATAACACTTCTGTATTATGTATTAAACCGGGGGACCTAGATACGACGGAGAGGCTTCGTCCCGCCGTAGCGCTCATTGGTTCACAACAGGCCACAATAGTCCACCCACGCCACCGCCGCCCCACACCGAACCTAGGGTTATTTTGCGGTTCGGCTGCCTCCAGAGGACACCCTGTCCTCTCCCCCCCCCCCCCCCCCCTGCCGAACGCCTCATACAAGCCGGGTCTAACCAGAAATGTTTGCGTGGTAGAGTACGCGGAGACAGTATTTGCGCATCGATGGTTGACGTAGTGTAACTGAGGCGGAATAAAGGTAACCAGCCCGCATTCGCCGAAGTAGATGGAAAACCGCCTAAAAAACCATCCACAGGGTGGCCGGCACACCGGACGTCGACACTAATCCGCCGGGCCGATTCGTGCCGGGGACCGGCATGCCTTCCCACTAGGGAAGCAGTGCGTTAGACGGCGCGGATAGCCGGGCGGACTATCGTAACATTTACTTAAATTTTCAATAAATGGAAGAACTCTCCCGGCTTATCAACCCACTGTAATCAAAATTTTTATTTTTTGATTGACGTTGTATGTAATTCCTTTAATGATTCACGTTATGACTCGTCGTTCTTATTTGAGAACTTCATGTCCGGTTTACAGGGACTTCTGGTTCCTGAAACTTTCTTTGTAAGTCATTAAATGGTAAAAAATGAGCAATATGTCAGCAACTTATGATATAAATCTGTATTTTAGGTTCAGTATTAGGCGGGGTATAGAACTACGTGGGGCGTTCAACAAGTAATGAAACATTTTCTTTTCTCGGCAAGTTTAGGTTGCAGAAATGTGGAATTTGTTGTGAGACACCGTGGAAATTCCCGCCTCAGCCTCTATGGTTTCATGAAGTCCCGATAAGTGGTGGCAGCACAATAGGCAGCTTTCAAAATGTTGTCTGTAATACAAGCGCGTTCCAAGTGGAGAGTTGTCGCTGAGTTTCTTTCGGCGGAAAAGCAGACCGTCCAATTTACTCAGAGGCGCTCCGAGAATGTCTACGGTGATCTGAAAGCAAAATAACGCTTGGTGAGTCGTTGGTTGGTTGGTTTTGGGGTAAGGAGACCAGACAGCGAGGTCATCGGTCTCATCGGATTAGGGAAGGACGGGGAAGGAAGTCGGCCGTGCCCTTTGAAAGGAACCATCCCGGCATCTGCCTGGAGCGATTTAGGGAAATCACGGAAAACCTAAATCAGGATGGCCGGATGCGGGATTGAACCGTCGTCCTCCCGAATGCGAGTCCAGTGTCTAACCACTGCGCCACCTCGCTCGGTGGTGGTGAGTCGTTAGACGAGGCGTCTGTCATCATCGCAATAAAGTCGCGCAGACCTGTCCGATCTCCCGCGAGCCGGCCGGCCGCACACGGCTGTGACTCCTGCACAGTTGGGACGTGCAGATACTCTGATTCGAGGTGATCGATGGTTCACAATGAAACGTCTCGCTGCGCAACTGAGCCTGTCTGTTGGTGGTGCTGATGCACTTGTCCACCTGTTGGGATACTCTGAGGTACGTGGCCGCTGGGTTCCTTGCTGCCTAACAGAACACCATAAAGAGCGACGAAGGACCACTGCTAGGAGGGTGCTCTCCGCAGGAACCAAAACGTGGAGGAAGGGGAGGCCATTGATACAGCAAAACGATGACTCCGACGTCGACCAATAGAGTAGTACCATGCTGGCACACAGACCCTCACAGTAGGGTGGTTATGTTGAAAAATAGAATTCTGTAGACGGAAGAGTGGGGAATAATACTATGTAAGGGAATCCTGAATAAAACCAACCTGCTTTCAGAACAAAAAGTCTTGCGTTAGATACTGAACGCCCGTCGTAATTTCGTCGTTCATTTCACTCGACGTAAATTGCGAAAACAAGTGTTTCCACAAGCTCTTTCCGTTTGAGGTTGTAGTCTCCTCGAGAACATGAATATTAATAGTGTTGGTTTGTAGGTTGTTGATAGCGTTTGGTAAATTCTTTCTTCTGGTATTAATGAAGTTGATTTGTAGATTTCGTCCACAAATGTCATATTAGGCACAGTACCGTTCACAGAGTCTGATATTGAAACGGTTATCGCTGGTATTGATAGCATAATGTATAACTACATTGTAAGTCAAAATTTAAACACAGTCTGTTCCTTCCTTGTTCTGCAGAATAAAATTTTGTGTTCTGCATTACACCCAGGCGTTCTCGAATACCTTCCTATTTCCTGTGGATGATTCCTTCTTCACCCTATCATGTTATTGAGGTGCGATTTGTGGTCACATTTTTACTGCATTCTGTAATAATTAAGTAGAGTGTTTGTGCTCGGCGTACACGTCAGTGTCGCATCGATTCCGTAGCAGGCCTCTCGCAGTAATTAATTGTTAATTTATTTGCTTGTGTATTTACATTATCTGCATTGAAACTTGAACAAAAATGGACGTACCAATAAATGAGAATTCGTTATGCTCATGTTGTAACAACGAAACAAATATAAAATCAGGGGCAAGAGAACAGTAGGTGAAAAAAAGATGTAAAGAAGTAATTCGACACTGATGGAAATATGCCAGAAGGCTTCTGTGTGAGCTGTAATTGTCTCAAAAGGCAAGTCATTAACTCTCGTTCTTAAATGGATGAATAAGACCCATCTCGCTTATTGTAATTTGTTACTGATAATACTGGAGATGACACGAGAATATTCGAGGACATCACAAAGTGATACGAAAAGATCTTAAAGGCGGTAGTATTTTTTCAAAAATACTCCTGAGTTAAAAAATTATTCGTAAATTCACTTAAATGTTCAGTAATACCCTGAAGTGGTGGAATAAAGGTGGTTCTAAGCCACTCTGCATTGTTGCTGGATATATTCAATATGGCAGATAGCACCCACCCCTGCCCCCTAGTGTGGATGTGGCAATATCACACCGATGTCGTTTAGTATTTCCCAAAACCTTCCCCTCCGCTACCCCTTTCCACCCTAATCCTCCCCTACTCATTCCTTCCCTTGCTCACAAATGGAGGAAAAAATCGCTCACTTTGGACTGAGCTGTTGGTTTTCAAGGACATACTGCGCATTATCCTGTTGTAAAATGCTTTCTGAAATTTTTTCTTACACATCCACACACCTTCATGTGAGGAGACCTACTGACGTAGTTCACGTTACTGCCACCAGAGGTTGCTCGAATTTGGGAAGTCATGGGTGAAAAAATTTTTGGGAACCATTAGCAACGCTTATAAAGAGGGAAAATGCTGGTCAGCAGGTTCAGACATGTTAAGTATTATTGTCGCACACAATGCACCGTGAATTCATTGTCCCAGGAAGGGGTAACTTTATTGACACATTCCTGGGGTCAGATACATCACATGATCACACTGAGAGAACCACAGGCACATAGACACAGGCAACAGAGCATGCACAATGTCGGCACTAGTACAGTGTATATCCACCTTTCTCAGCAATGCAGGCTGCTATTCTCCCATGGAGACGATCGTAGAGATGCTGGACGTAGTCCTGTGGAACGGCTTGCCATGCCATTTCCACCTGACGCCTCAGTTGGACCAGCGTTCGTGCTGGACGTGCAGATCGCGTGAGACGACGCTTCATCCAGTCCCAAACATGCTCAATGGGGGACAGATCCGGAGATCTTGCTGGCCAGGGTAGTTGACGTACACCTTCTAGAGCACGTTGGGTGGCACGGGATACATGCGGACGTGCATTGTCCTGTTGGAACAGCAAGTTCCCTTGCCGGTCTACGAATGGTAGAACGATGGGTTCGATGACGGTTTGGATGTACCGTGCACTATTCAGTGTCCCCTCGACGATCACCAGTGGTGTACGGCCAGTGTAGGAGATCGCTCCCCACACCAAGATGCCGGGTGTTGGCCCTGTGTGCCTCGGTCGTATGCAGTCCTGATTGTGGCGCTCACCTGCACGGCGCCAAACACGCATACGACCATCATTGGCACCAAGGCAGAAGCGACTCTCATCGCTGAAGAGGACACGTCTCCATTCGTCCCTCCATTCACGCCTGTCGCGACACCACTGGAGGCGGGCTGCACGATGTTGGGGCGTGAGCAGAAGACGGCCCAACGGTGTGCGGGACCGTAGCCCAGCTTCATGGAGACGGTTGCGAATGGTACTCGCCGATACCCCAGGAGCAACAGTGTCCCTAATTTGCTGGGAAGTGGCGGTGCGGTCCCCTACGGCACTGCGTAGGATCCTACGGTCTTGGCGTGCATCCGTGCGTCGCTGCGGTCCGGTCCCAGGTCGACGGGCACGTGCACCTTCCGCCGACCACTGGCGACAACATCGATGTACTGTGCAGACCTCACGCCCCACGTGTTGAGCAATTCGGCGGTACGTCCACCCGGCCTCCCGCATGCCCACTATACGCCCTCGCTCAAAGTCCGTCAACTGCACATACGGTTCACATCCACGCTGTCGCGGCATGCTACCAGTGTTAAAGACTGCGATGGAGCTCCGTATGCCACGGCAAACTGGCTGACACTGACGGCGGCGGTGCACAAATGCTGCGCAGCTAGCGCCATTCGACGGCCAACACCGCGGTTCCTGGTGTGTCCGTTGTGCCGTGCGTGTGATCATTGCTTGTACAGCCCTCTCGCAGTGTCCGGAGCAAGTATGGTGGGTCTGACACACCGGTGTCAATGTGTTCTTTTTTCCATTTCCAGGAGTGTAGTATAATGTAATAGAACAGCAGAAGGTGTCTTCGGCTATTTTCGATTCAGTAGTTTCAGTTGTCTACATTCAGCTCCAACGGCCAAAAATCCTTAATTTTCTGCAAGTCGCTACAGCTTACTGCTGTCGCAAACCTGCTATACAGAGGAGTCTGCATCTAAATACGTAGTTCAGAAATCACTGCACGGTGTGGACCACGGTGTAGCATTATTATCGATTCCTCGTTCCTTTTCCGGTTGCATGCGTAGTGATCGAGTAAAATTGTATTTCTGGAGGCCTCTCTACATAGTCTAATCTCCTCTATGATGGCTACACCAGACATAGGTTTCTTAATGGGCAAGGGAGCCGTACTGCTGCACCTTTACTATACGAGGACTGCTCAACGAAAATCTGATGCATCTAAAAATCACCAGTAACAATGATTGTTTATAAGTATGCCCCTGTATGTGTCATAATCTACTTCATCGTATTCCAGTGATCATTATGCTATATATGCAACAACACAGTGATATCAGAGTCTTCTAATTAGTGTTTCCTGAGGAGTACACCACCAGTTTCCCAGTTGGAATATAGCTCACGAATACAATTCTAACAGTGTGACAGTGCTTCCAACAAGCACACGCACGCATGGTGCGCCATTCATCACCAAAGGCATCAACTACTTTCTGCCGCAATACCGACTGGAGATCACATTCCGAAAGGCCAATCTCCAGTGCCGAATCATTGATTGCCTGTTTGGCCAGCCTGTCGACACGTTCATTACCTGGGATGGCGACGGGGTCCACACAAAAACCACGGAGAGGACGCAGCGAGCAAGAGTATGGATGGACTCCTGGATAGCCGTCACCAGACGAGAGTGAGGAAAACACAGGTCGACAGCTTGTAAACCGCTCAGGGAGTCACTACAGATGATGGACTCACCTGAGCAGGAGCAGATATACTCTAGGGCGCGAGAGATGGCTACAAGCTCTCCAGTGAAAGCATTGCAACCGTCTATCAATGAGTGTTGCTCAGATAGATCCCAAAGAGTAAAAGCAAAACCAACTCAATCAACAACCATCGAACAGTCGGCATAAACTACGTTAGAGCCGTGAAACGCGGCATGGATGGAAAGAAACCATCATCGGAGGGACTCAGGAGGGACTGAGTCTTTTGGCTCTTGTGCCAGATCCAGCTGAAGGCATGGGTGGGGCACACACTGCAGTTGTATACGTTAATGGGCCCAGAAAGGAGGTGGGAGATGGAAAAACTCAAGCCTAGAAAGAAGAGACTAGACGTGAATCGCCATGACGCATCCCGACCAGGGCTGCCGTTCTGGAAGATGGACGACTGAGTTGGGGAACATGAGACGGTAATTGGGATGCCCAGGCAGGCATAAACGGCCAGCAGTCGTTGCCGCTGGATCCGCAATGGAGCGACACGAGCCTCAACAAGTACATCGGCGACAGGGCTCCTGTGGACAGCTCCAGTGGTGAGTCAGACCCCAAAGTGAAGGATGGGGTCAAGCAACCACAATGTGAAAGATGATGCCGGACTATAAGCCAGGGTTCCATAGTCAAGAATATGAGGGAGGCAAGTCAACCAGGTATCAAAAAGCAAGCCCAAAAACCGATGCATCTCCACCACAGCAAGAGGTTTGCGATCAAGATAAAGATGTGACTCAGGGAGAAGAGTGCGACGCCTGCAGAAACGCATTAAGCAAGTCTTGGCGGCCGAGAACTGGAAGCCATGCATGATGGCCCAAGACTGAGCCCTGCAGATTGCGCCCTGTAGGTAACACTCAGCAACCGTAATGCCAGTGGAGCTATAGTACAGGCAAAAGTCATCAGCATACAGAGAAGCTGATACGGACGTTCTCACAGCTGCAGCTAGCCTATTGATAGCAACTGAAAAGAGGCAGACACTGAAGACAGAGCCTTTCAGGACCCCATTCTCCTGGACTCGGGAGGGACTATGGGAGTGACCAACTTGCAACTGGAACGAGTGAAGTGAAAGAAAATTTTGAAGATAAATCAGGAGTAGGCCCTTAAGACCCCACCCATGAAGCGTGGGAAGGATGTGATGTCACCATGTTGTATCATATGACTTCCACATGTCAAAAAAGACGGCAACCAGATGCTGAAAGCGGGAAAATGCCATACAGATGGCAGACTCCAGGCAGGCCGGATTATTGGGGGCAGAGCAGCCCTTTCGGTAAGTACCCTGAGACGGAGCCAGAAGGCCCCGAGACTCAAGTAGCCAATTCAACCTCTGGCTGACCATGGGTTTTCTAGCAACTTGCACAGTATGTTGGTGAGGCTAATGGGGTGGTAGCAGGGGAATCTTGCCAGGCATCAACAATGGTACGATAATGCTTTCCCACCATTAAGACGGGAACTCACCCTCAACCCAGATATGCCTGAAAAGGACAAGAAGGAGTTGCTGCCAATCCACTGACAGGTGTTTGAGCATCTGATAGTAGATCCAATCTGGCCTGGGAGCCATATCAGGGCAAACAGCTAGGGGACTGTGGAATTCCCACTCACTGAATGGAGCATTGTACGAGTCACAGGGTGGCCCATATGGAAGGAAAAGCTCCAATGTTCCAATCACTCTTCCAGGGAGCAGAAGGCCAATTGGTAATTTGTAGAAGTAGAACTCTGAGCATAATGCTCTGCGAGGAGTTCAGCTATCGTGTCAGAGTCACTACAGATGACGCCTTTCAGGGGAAGCCCAGGGGCACTGAGGGGTGCCTGATATCCACAGAGTCACTTAATCTTGGTCCAAACCTGCAATGGAGAGGTAAGGATGCCAGTGGTGGAGGCCCCTACCTTTCCCAGCACTCCTGTTTCCATCGACAAATAAGGCGACAGGTTTTGGCACAGAGCCACTTAAAGGGAAGAAGGTGGTCAAGAGAAAGCTTCTTCTTATGACATTGGAGGGCCCACCTGTATTTCAAATTGCCTCAGTGATCTCCAATGACCACCAAGGCACAGTTCACTGCCGAGAGAACCTGGAAGGGCAGGGGATTGCAGATTACACTGCAGAAACGATGCTTGTGGTTATCGTGTGAACCACCATAACAACAGCGTTATGAGGAAGAGGTGTAATAGTGGCAGTGGAGTCAAACGAGTCCCAGTCAGCTTTATTCAAAGCCCAGAAGAGTGCCGCTGCAGAAGTGACAGAAACATTGGAATGTGGTCACTACCACAGAAGTTGCTGTGCATACTCCAATGGACGGATGGTAGAAGGCCAGAGCTGCAGACCAAAAGGTCGATGGCTGAGTATGTGCCATGCGCAACACTGAAATGTGTTGAGGCACCAAAATTTAAGAAAGAAAGATCGAGCTATGCTAACACCTGCTCAACGACAATGAATTGGCCTGTTGCCACCAATCCACCCCTCAAAAGGTTATGGGTGTTAAAGTCACTCAGTAACAGAAAAGGTTACAGCCGTTATGCCACCAGCGCAGCCAATACATGCTGCATGATATCACCATCTGGTGGAAAATAAAGGCTGCAGAATATAACACCTTCCAGCGTCCACACCCTAACAGCCTCTAAAGTTGTTTGAAGAGGGACACGCTCACTGTAGAGAGAGTGAAGAACATAAGCGCAGACTCAATCAGATACCCTCTCATAAGCTGCCCAATAGCCACAGAGGGTGGAGGGTTGCAACATGGGAAAACAAGTTTCCTGGAGAGCAATGCAGAAGAAAGGGTGGAGACTGAGAAGTTGTCAGAGCAGAGCAAGGTGGTGGAAAAAACTGTTGTAATTCCACTCGAGGATGACATTGTCCACGGCATGAAGGGAGTGAGGTGGCAGATTACGCTGCTAGGTCATCGACCGCCACTGAAGAACTGGCAGGAACAGGAGGCACAGAGGCTACCTGAACCTCGCCTACCTTACCCATCATATTCTTCTTCTTTGCCTTCTCCCACTGCTCCAGGAGAATCAGAAGGAGTGTCAAGGACAGATGAAGAGCGGGAAGCTCTTTGATTCGCCACTCATGGCTCCTTGAGCCCCTGACTGATGTCAGCTGCTGCACTGGAGGAGGCCTTAGAAGGTGGACTTCCAAGGGACCCTTTCTGTGTGTGAGAAGTTAGAGGAGGCTGGCGTACTTCCATTGGGAGGGAGGGGTCGGATGTGCCTGTCAGTTTGTGGGGTTGGTCTCCCAAAGGAGGTACATTGGGAGCACCAGAATGAACACTGTCCCCCATTACAGACATGGGGGAAGAGCCAGGGTGGCCCCAAGGGCCCACTGAAGGCTTAACAACTACAGGGACAGCAGTCGACATCAGGGGCAACGAAGTCGCAGTTGCAGCATACAATGTAGTCAACTGCACAGGATGAAGTCGTTCGTATTTCCTCTTCACATCCTTATAAGTGAGCCTGTCCAGCGTTTTTATTTCCATGATTCACCACTCCTTATGGAGAACAGGGCAGTCAGCCAATCAGGGGGCGTGGGTGTTTCCCTCAGTTGACACAAGTGGGAGGAGGCACACACAGAGCACCTGGGAGCAGAGGACGACCACAATCCCTGCATGTGGCGCTGTATGTACAGTGAGATGACATGGGGCCAAACCTCCAGCACTTGAAGCACCACATAGGAGGTTGGATGTATGTCTTCATGTCACAACGGTAAACTATCATCTTGACCTTTTCAGGCAACCCTAAAAGGCCAAGACGAAGGCAATAGTAGCAACCCCTTTGTCTTTGGGTCCGCTATGCACGTGCTGGACAAAGTGGACACCCTGTCACTCTAAGTTGGTGCGTAGCTCTTCAGCTGACTTCAAAAGGAGGTCACGATGGAAAATAAAACCCTGGACCAAGTTAAGACTTTTATGGGGAGTATTCGAGACGGTGATATCAGCCAACTTGTCACAGGCAAGCAACGCTCGTGACTGGGCTGGTGAGGCCACTTGGATCAAACTCGCCCTGCTGAGCATTTTAGACAACACTGCAACTTTACCAAACCTAACTGGGCCTTCGTTGCCTCAAAGGTCTCTGCATCAGTCCTGTGCTAAACTAGGTACCAAGGCTAATGGGGCTCATGATACCGAGTCATCAAATGGTCTTCCCAAGACATGGCCAGGAAGGGGAACAATTAGGAATCATAGGTCACAGCATCAAAACCATTTTGTACACGCTTGGAGACAGCTGGGGCCAAGCGACCACCAGCTTGAGTCGATTTAACACGTTTCATTGCGAGTCATCCGCCCCATGGGCACCACCCAGCTGCAGCAAGGGGCACCCGGCGGGACGGCCGTTGCTGGGAGTCCTCGTGCCCCGGAAAGGATGGGCACCTACTCATTGGCCTACATGTGGAGGTCGCAGCTCAGGCATCAGCAGTGCAGTCCCTGTGTTGTCAGGGGGCTATCACCAAGAGGGTACTTGACAACCCCACCACGATGGATTTTGGGTGCCAAAATGGTCAAGAATTGTCAGATGCGCATAGGATGGTATGGTGCAGGAGACGAGAAGTAGACAACCTACAAGACTGAGGGGGCGCCAATCCCGCCACACGACAATAAGCAGGATGCAAGATCTCAGTGCACAATGGCCAAACAAAAAACACCACTTGAGGTGTCCTTCCCCAAATGTAACGCACTATCAACAGAAATTTAGAAGAGGTGGAGGCCAAACCCGAGGGGGGACCATCACAGAAAAGCCAAAACGTAGGAGAAGCCTTTTAGTTGACAGGCAATAATACCTTGGTGCTATTCTAACCCCCAGACCTGCAGGGGAGAGCAGCAGAGTTATTGCATCATTACTCATTGCACTTGGTGTTGGTATGTTCAAATTAACACGTCAGGAGTCATTGCAGAGTGTATTCCTGAGGCATGAAACTGTCATGCATATACGTTGCTGCAGGAAGTGGTATGTGCTGCAGTGGAGCGAGAGTGGATCTGTGGTAATGTCGTTCTGAAAACAGCAAGAGCATTGAGATGATGTACTGTTGGTGATTTCTGTCACTTAGACATTCTAAGATCAACAGAAATTCAATGCATGGTGGTATACCTACCCCAACAGGTTGTGGATGCAATAAATGTAGAATTCGAGGCAAATAAAAACAATTATTTGCGAAATACTGTTACAGTCTTCAAATGTAAGTCAGTTCTATTTAAGTATAGTGATGCTGTGTGTTTTACTCTCTATCACGATTAACAAATGCTCCGTTAAAACTACATCCATACTTGCCATATACATCCATATAGAATCTCTGTTGATTTAGAAATGGAATTAGCTTGTAAAGAAAAAGTACCCAGTAATCCAGTGGTGCGTTGGAATGAGATATATCTAAATTAATCTTCAAACGTCTGTCAGCGCTATGTGAATGCAGTGATGCTGTATGTGGTATTCTGTATGTGGTATTCCCTCCCGTCATTAATATACGTTCAGTTAATGCTACAGTCTTACACGCCATGTGTGTCCCACACAGATCTTCGAATCGTTCTGCCCCGTCTGTAGCATTTACACAGGATCAAACTCAAGCAGTTTAGTAGTAAATCATAACTTAAAAATGAAATTCTTTTTGGTCGAAGAAACATGTAAACGTTTCTGCCAAACGTTATTTCCTCGCACATATACATTCAGGTAAAGAAACTGGCGTTTTATCCGAGTTCATAAGCCAGTAGTCATCTGTAGAAAGCCATTGCAATAGCAAAGTCTGATAGTTCATTTCAGGGTCAACCAGTTCTACTTCACATACGTTTCTTTTTATATATTCTTGCTTCATCCATACCAATTACTGCACTTGTACACCCTTCTCCTGACTATGGAAAATGATACGATGTTTCTTAAAGTGCACAGACTTCCTCCTATTAGAGTACTGATGATGACATCATTCTTTACGAAACACATACTGCATACAGTATAAAACCAAGGATCTTCAACTGTAGATTCCAATTACATGTGGATTAAATTGCTTTATACTAAAATGTCACGTGCCCGTAGGCAGCACTCAGATTTTCTATTTCTCCGAGCAGCACACCCCAATTCAGAATCCAGTCGCTACTATCTTAGAGGCGTGTACATGTCGTAAAGCATTTGTTACCGAGTCATATGGAGCCGTGTAGCCCAGATCTTAACAGCAGTACCGTATTCGGAGCGAAATGATGTTTGTTTAATCACATCGAAGATTGCACACATTGACTGAATGATCATATCGTATGTCAGTTCTATGCAACACTAAAAATCATGATTCATTAACGCAGATCACAGTGTAACCATGGCGTTCATATTAAGAGCTGACCTAAGTATGACCGATATAGGAAAAAACAAGAAAGAGCGTATTTTAACGATAGTTCCTTATTCTTCTCAATTTGTATAAAAATGACTGTAGTTACAACAGGTCTCGGACACACAGCGCATGAGGTCCAAATCTAACACAATCAGTAATCTCTTTGCATGGAAAGAGTAGAACTCCTATTTCTTCTTGGAAACAAATGTTACACAGATTGGCATTGTCGGAATCTCTCTGTCGCATGGTGTTCTGATGCCGCTCAGAGGATTTCCACATGAAGAATCAACAAGTAATGATACTCTGACGATGTGAAAACACTAGCATGATCCGAATTCTTCTGTATTTGACAATTAATTGCATTAGAGGGTGTAATCCACATTCAGCACGAGAAATCCGAGGTTTGTGGACCACAACAATCATATCTCGGATTGGATAAAGTTGATTTCATAAACTAGGGAGTCTGTATCATGGGTGGAATTGCACTTAGAACTCAACATCTAACCTTCACTTGCGTCTCTGTCAGAGTGTTAGGAGTTAACGACGCCGGTCCGTGGCCAGTGACAGGAGTGGCCACGAGGGCTAGGCCGACTGGAAGCTGCCACCTAGCCTGTCGAGACTGGGAAAGTACAAAGAAAGGCTTCGATTGATCGGCTCTTCAGATAAACAGTGATCTTGGTAGATAATGCTGGAGTAGACTACAGTAGACCTGCCAGTAATTTCGTCTTCAGATACCATATTCAAGTAAGATAATGAAAGCTACACTCATATCAAAATCGTACAATTTATTTCCTACAACTCTGTTAGCTAGGACTCGTAATCGAGAATAATTGTTTTTCATTCCCCGAACAGCAGTAATCCTGTTGACACATGCACTGGAAGCTTTCTTCCTTGTCAGTAGCGGTTTGCTGGAGTAGACCAGAGTAGACTGGCCAGTGATTTCGTCTTGAGACGCCATGTTCAAGTAAGATAATGAGAGCTACACTCATATCAAAATCGTACAATTTATTTCCTACACCTCTGTTGGCTAGGACCCGTAAATAGGAATGTTGGTGTTTCATTCCCCGAACAGTTGTAATCCTTTAGACACATGCACCGGAAGCTTTCTTCCTTTTCAGTACCTAACTACCTTGCATATCATTATGAGTATTTCCGAGAACTAAACGCTCGCTCGTCGGCTGCTACTTCAAACGCCTAGAAAGACGATGTCGTCCTGTGCACCGCTGCCATTATCATTTTATGAGGACTAGGATTTTTGTTCCCGCCCTGTAAGCCCACAGGCGAAAGCATATCTTTTGTCAGTTGTCTCACTTTGATGTGGTCTGTCGGCTTGTTGTGGTGTATCAAGGGCATTTCCCGGAACGAGTACTCTCTTAACAATACACTTCTTGTGTTCTGTCTGAAGGATGCACTTCCCTTGTGAGCTACCCTATCTCTCCCCAGTGTGTTTGACTCAGCGCATCTGTAGCGGCTGCTTCAAGGACATTCTCAGAAATACCAGCAAAGAATAATGTCTTTCCTAAAGCGCTTGCTTCAGAAGCATCTGGGAAAGCTGACTTTGGCTTTAATGTAGCCAACAACCGTTTTCCCAGATTGGCCTGGTGAACACCGACAAAGACATTTCTGGAATGTCTACCTTGTGAACAACACCTGTCTGAAAGAATTGTGCACCAGCGTTGATGTAACATACCAGATTTTCTGTGGGGGGCGGGGGGGGGGGGGGGGGGGGGGACTGTGAAGAGCAACAAAGACATTCCTGTTGGAGCAACAACTGGTTGCTGTTTCCCCAGCATTCTATGGGGTAACTAGTTCTAACGTGTCTGAACATACTTACCAAGGTTTCATCGCTGCATAAATATTCCTATTGGTTTCTGCCAATTTTTTGACCAACGGTGTCACAATTTCGAGAGCCCTCTTGTGGCGCTAATATGAACTACGTCAGTCGGTCTCCACACGTCAAGGTGAGCACATGCACAAGAAAAAATTTTATTAAGCTTTCTGCACCAGAATAAGACCCCAAAATAAAAGAAAACCCACTCTATGTCCTTCCATACCAACAGCTCAGCACAGACTGAGCCATCCTTCCCTCTGTTTTTTCATGTGAGGGAAGGATGTGTAGGGGAGGGGAGGAGGGGCAGAGGAAAGGGATGGTGGAGGGGGAGAAACCATGATGTAATCAGTGCGACATTGCCTCTCTACATCAGAGGCAGGGATCAGGGTGGAGAGGAGTGTCTACCATCTTGAATAAATTTGGAATGTTGTAGAACCACCCTTATGTCACTTCTCCCAAAACATCTCATTGTTCTGTTAAATATTCTCTCAATCTCTTCGGTTTGTTTTCTTGTGAAGGTAACGTGCTTGTCTCTCCTGATCTGTTTCCGTTTTTTACTTTACTTTCTATCTGGATCTTTTCAATCTCTTGAAGTATCTGTTTTCCCTAATTTACGTAATAATCTTCAAATCGAAAAGTATCTTGTGCTGCAAACTTTCTAAAGTAGTCTGTATCTTTATTCAGGGTTCAAGCTATTTCGATATCAGATTTAATGGAAATTCAGTATCACAGGGCTCTCCAACCAGTTTGGGATTTTAAACATCTAACGCGCCAATTGGACAACTTTCACACAGTATGTCTCAGCATTTTTTTTAATTTTATTATATTTTTATTCATTTATTTATTTATTTTGCACGGAGTGTATATCACTAGGGGTTACAGAACATCTTTTAAAGTAATCAGCAAAGACAAAGTCACGAACTGGTGGGAGAAAAATTACTAGAGAATTGAACATGCCGTTTAACGCGCAACTTGCAGTGCCTGCAAGGTTTCTGTGTACCTGTAGGGCACTTTGCGCGGAAATGAGTTCTGTTTTCTCAGTCAACCTTAAATGTCTCTCCCACTGGAAAGCTGATGAAAATTTTTGTTTTACTCGACACTAAACGTGGTAAGTTCAAAATGGCTCTGAGCACTATGGGACTTAACGTCTGAGGTCATCAGTCCCCTAGAACTTAGAACTAGTTAAACCTAACTAACCTAAGGACATCACAAACGTCAATGCCCCAGGCAGGATCTGAACCTGCGACCGTAGCGGTCGCACGGTTCGAGACTGTAGCGCCTAGAACCGCTCGGCGACCCCGGCCGGCAAACGTGTTAAGTATCGGCGCCAGTATGAACTCCGAAGATTTGTATAAATTGTAAGTATAGTGTACGACTTCAAATACTTTAACTTGGGACTGCTGTTACGGAGTTAATCATGACTGCTCCTACAATTTGTGATCCATTTATTTATACATAGTCAACTGTCGTCTATGTAAATGTGCAAACAATAATGAAAAATAAGGTGGATAAATCTCGATAAGTAATCTCATAGTATTGCAGCGTCGTGTTGACAGATTTAGTAAAGTTAACGAGGCACAACGTGACTTCGTGTTATTGGCCCGTACGCATAACCTATCGTCAGTGTGATTAGGATAGCAATGGTCTAACAATGATTCCAAAAATATAACTGAAGTGTTATTTAGAAATCTAATTGAAACTTGAAAAATTGCTGACTCTCATTTAAGTCCTCGGTTATCTGCTAACTCGCTGCGTAGTCTTTGGTATCAAGCCAGATGCTGGCCTGTCAGACGAGGAGTTGTTTACGGTTGAAATTCGGAATGGTTTGCGATTCTGCCGTGAGCAGTGTGTGTGTTGCGTACACTGGGTTGTGCCTCTGGAGTCGCAACTTCTCTGGTTCCGCTACGCCGAATTCGGAGATAGTCGTATGCTGGCGCTACCTGATCCTTGTACATCTCGTCACGCCCGCTTGTATTTTGTGTTGTTACTTCTCGGGGCTGTCGCGCTCTCGTACTTTGGTGTTTGTCGCTGGTCGTGATTCCAGACTCTCCGCTTGCCCATTAGGTGGAGACTTGTTGTTTGTTCAGGGACGTCACACGTCGTGGTACACTGCGTTTCACGAGACGCTACCGTCTCGCTTCGAGAGTCATAACATATTCCATGGTCCTTGGAGAGTGGGTACAAACATAGGTCTCTAAATAGAGCAGCACATACTTCTGTCATTTGTTTTACGTGACTTATTATTATTCCATGTGAAGAATAATGTGACAGTGGTTAATTGTGAGTTTTAGAGTGGGCTTAAGTGATGTTTGAAAGGAAGATCATCTTATTCGTGCAACTGCTGGCGGAAATGTTAACCTCTCCATTTACGTTTTAAAGGAATCTAACTTTCGTACGAGAAAAAATTGAGGGAGTTTTGGGATCGTGAAATCACATTCTTGATTGTAATGCACAGGGCCGTATGATTTTTACACAGTTAAATACAAGAGCAATTACATATAGTTCGTCATTAGAAATATATAAGTTAGCGGTCTTAGCTTTCCTAAAGAAGCCACTACCTGTATGCTAGGAATAAAGTTACAGCACCGAAATTTAAAGGTAACATACTGATTGGCAGGCATTGTCTTATCTGTAAATCTTTCAGGAGAGCCATCAATTGTGTAACTACATGTGGCGCATCGATGCGATTGGGAGGGTGGCACCTGGATCTATACTTTTTAGACTAAGGGTAGGTGGCAAATTGCCAATGTCGACATACGTTATAAGTCGGGGTTGTGTAGAGGGTGATTCAGATGCCCCTATCCATGGATTTTATGCAACCTACAACACCATAAAATACCATTTGTAAGATTTTCATATCCTCTCACCCGCTACATGCAAACTGTTAGTTTTAAATGTTCAAATGTGTGTGGATTCCTAAGGGACCAAACTGCTGAGGTCATCGGTCCCTAGACTTACACACAACTTAAACTAACTTCTGCTACGAACAACACATACGCAGACACACACACACACACACACACACACACACATATATATATATATATATATATATATATATATATATATATATATATATATATATGCCCGAGGGAGGACTCGAACCTCCGGCGGGAGGGGCCGTGCAATCGGTGACAGGGCGCCTCTAACCGCACGGCCACTCCGCGCGGCAGTTCTACAGAGAAAGTCAACAGGACCTTATTGTAAGAAAATTAATATATTTAAATTTTGCGCTGGGATACGTGTTCACAAGAAGTTATTGTTTTCGAATTATTGAAGAAATATATACAAAAGTAACCCTCAGACACATGTTTCATAAATAATTGGAAAACCGTGGACCGCAGCGAAAAAGTCTCCTCATAGCAAGAGAGACAATATGAAAATCTCGCACGTAGTTTTTGAAGGCGTTGTGTACTACACAAAACCCATATACAGGGTGGTCCATTGATAGTGACCGGGCCAAATATCTCACGAAATAAGCATCAAACGAAAAAACTACAAAGAACAAAACTCGTCTAGCTTCAAGAGGGAAACCAGATGGCACTATGGGTGGCGCGCTAGATGGCGCTGCCATAGGTCAAATGGATATCAACTGCGTTTTTTTAAAATAGGAACCCCCATTTTTATTACATATTCTCGTAGTACATAAAGAAATATGAATGTTTTAGTTGGACCACTTTTTTCGCTTTGTGATAGATGGCGCTGTAATAGTCACAAAAGTATAAGTACGTGATATCACGTAACATTCCACCAGCGCGGATGGTATTTCCTTCGTGATACATTACCCGTGTTAAAATGAACCGTTTACCAGTTACGGAAGAGATCGATATCGTGTTGATGTATGGCTATTGCGATCAAAGTGCCCAACGGGTGTGTGCTATGTATCCTGCTCGGTATCCTGGACGACATCAACCAAATGTCCGGACCGTTCGCCGGGTAGCTACGTTATTTAAGGAAACAGGAAGTGTTCAGCCACATGTGAATCGTCAGCTACGATCTCCAACAAATGATGATGCCCAAGCAGGTGTTTTAGCTGCTGTCGCGGCTAATCCTCACATCAGCAGCAGACAAATTGCGCGAGAATCGGGAATCTCAAAAGCGTCGGTGTTGAGAATGCTACATCAACATCGATTGCACCCGTACCATATTTCTATGCACCAGGAATTGCATGGCGACGACTTTGAACGTCGTGTACAGCTGTGTCACTGGGCACAAGAGTAATCTCGGGACGATGACAGATTTTTTGCACGCGATCTACTTAGCAAGGAAGCGTCATTCACCAACAGCGGTAACGTAAACCGGCATAATATGCACTACTGGGCAACGGTAAATCCCTGATGGCTGCGAAAAGTGGAACATCAGCGACCTTGGTGTTTTAGTGTATGGTGCGCATTATGCGAGGAAGGATAATTGGGCCCCATTTTATCGATGGCAATCTAAATGGTGCAATGTATGCTGATTTCCTACGTAATGTTCTACCGATGTTACTACAAGCCCGGGTTCCCGGGTTCGATTCCCGGCGTGATCAGGGATTTTCTCTGCCTCGTGATGACTGGGTGTTGTGTGATGTCCTTAGGTTGGTTAGGTTTAAGTAGTTCTAAGTTCTAGGGGACTGAAGATCATAGATGTTAAGTCCCATAGTGCTCAGAGCCATTTGAACCATTTGCTACTACAAGATGTTTCACTGCAAGACAGAATGGCGATGTGCTTCGAACATGATGGATGTCCGGCACATAGCTCGCGTGCGGTTGAAACGGTATTGAATAGCATATTTCATGACAGGTGGATTGGTCGTCGAAGAACCATACCATGGCCCTCACGTTCACTGGATCCGACGTCACCGGATTTCTTTCTGTCGGGAAAGTTGAAGGATATTTGCTATCGTGATCCACCGACAACGCCTGACAACATGCGTCAGCGCATTGTCAATGCCTGTGCAAACATTACGGAAGGCGAGCTACTCGCTGTTGAGAGGAATGTCGTTACACGTATTGCCAAATGCATCGAGGTTGACGGACATCATTTTGAGCATTTATTACATTAATGTGGTATTTACAGGTAATAGCGCTGTAACAGCATGCGCTCTCAGAAATGATAAGTTCACAAAGGTACATGTATCACATTGGAACAACCGAAATAAAATGTTCAAACGTACCTAAGTTCTGTATTTTAATTTAAAAAACCTACCTGTTACCAACTGTTCGTCTAAAATTGTGAGCCATATGTTTGTTACAGCACCATCTTACAAAGAGAAAAAAGTGGCCCAACTAGAACATTCATTTTTCTTTACGTTCTGCACGAATATGTAAAAATGGAAAATGGGGGTTCCTATTTTAAAAAAGGGAGTTGATATCCGTTTGACCTATGGCAGCGCCATTTAGCGGGCCAATCATAGCACCATCTGGTTTCCCCCTTCAAGCTATACAAGTTTCGTTCTTTGTAGTTTTTTCGTTTGACGCTTATTTCGCGCGATGTTTGGCCCGGTCACGATCAATGGACCACTGTATATAGGGGCAGCTGAAAGACCCGGTAAACGAGGCTTGTCCAGAAAGTAATGCACAGCATTTTTTTTCTCATTAGATATGAATTTTTTTCATTACATATGAATTATTTGAAGTCTCCTGAGTCAGCACACCAAGTTTCCGTAACTTTCGACAGAGAGCGCAGCTGCAGGACAGTTTCAAAATGGCGTCTGTAGGTGATATACGTTACAAGCAACGTGCCGTCGTTGAATTTCTCACTACAGAGAAAGAAACTATGGGGAATATTTACAAACGCTTGTGCAAAGTCTATGGAGCATCTGCTGTCGACAGAAGTACAGTTCGTCGCTGGATACTGAGGGTGAGGTCATCAGAAGGCGGTTCGGCGGAGCTCCACGATTTGCAACGGTCAGGGAGAACATCCACGACTGTCACACCTGACACATCTGACGACTTCCACTTGTTGGGCCATTAAACGATGCCATTCGTGGAAGACATTTTTAGGACGATGAGGAGGTGATTCACACAGTGAAGAACTGGTTCCGTCACCAGGACAAAGACTGGTACCGACAGAGCATACTCCCCCGTATTTCGTGCTGGTGGAAGGCCACACAATGGGTTGGAGATTACGTGGAAAAATAGGGTGCGTAGATAAAACACCATTGTTTCGTGTGTGTAATTCTCATTATGTTCATGAAAGAATTCTTGAAGAAAAAAATGCGGTGCATTACTTTCTGGACAACCCTCGTATGTAACAGTAATGACGGCACTTGTTGAGTTCAGTTGACGGTTATAGGAGAGCTTGCAATTCAGACGTGCTTTATTTTACAAACGTCTCTTAATCCATGTCTTTCAGATTGTTTGCACTCGACGTGTGCTTTGGGGTACATACGTAACAGCTGCCTTATCTGTCTTGTTTCTGTGTAGGCCAGCTCTCTGTAGCAGTAGCAGCCGACCAGAGGAGATCCAGAGCCTATTTCAGAGCTCTGGTATGTTATAGATATAGTATTTTCGAAGATGAATAGAAATTCAACGAAATGAGTGTGAAATGAATTCATACTGTTGACACCACTGTGTAACAGCGAACACTCAGTTCTTAAATAACTAAACGTTAGTAGAATACCGATATAACGCAGCAGTCTTCAGATCTGAAGATTTAAAAAGGTTTTCCGTATTCTCATCTGAAATTCAGTAATTCGGTAGGAAACTGGCACTGCACTTTATTAGATACCACTCATAAAAACACTCGTGAAGTTCACTGTCGTTTCCGGCGTTCGTCATTTTCTGTCCATTTTTCACATAGTTTTAAGCTGTGTTTACAAATTACCGAGTTTAATATATTCTTTCATCTATCACCTGTTCCTTCAGTTATAGCATACTCAAGTGATATACTTGCTTTTCTTTCAACATTCTTCACATTATCAATAATTTTTGGTTTTTGCGACGTAACAAGGGTCCAGAAATTTACTCTCTTAATAAATAATCCACGATGCGCTTTATGGTTTCGCTCATTTTGATTACTGCGGAACATTATTACGTAAACATTTTTTGATTACGTCAAAGTGAAGACCCTGAGCATGTGTTGAGGTTGCTGTCAAGCGACAGCCCTGATACAAAGATGATAAGACTTACTCAGGACTGGTTACCCCCAACCTTTTCGATTGTAGCTTACCGGACTTGATGGTAGCAGGGGTACATGATACCACATAAATGCTAAATGGAGATATTAAGAAATTTACACCGATTTGTATCTGGATCATCTGCACTTAGGGATTTTGTGTAACGTTGATATCGGAGAGTTGTGAATGAAATGTCTCTTCTGCGATGATTTCTTTCATAGGTGAAACGAATTCAGGTAGACCAACAATTACAAGGACACAACGTTTTTGTATTCACCCTGACAGCTTTGTAGCTTGAAGAGTGTGTCCTATGTCCTAGTTAATCGCGAAGCATACTAGCCATAAGAGATCAATCCTAATCAGATGTTTAGTTATTTAGTGCCCTACAGTCAGACCCCTCAGCAAGGCACAACATTAAATTGCAACATAAGTATAACGTATTTCGCAGTGGTCAGACAACGAAGTAAGAGTCTGGTTGTATAATTCCTTTTATGAATACAAGTTTGTTACGTAATACGGGAAATACGGCGCTCAGATCTGAACCTTGTATGACATCAATGGATATGCAAAAGATGATAATGTAAAGCTATGGTTAGCTTTGTTCAGATCGCCTTGAATGACCAAATATCATTCATGAAATACAAATGGTTTCCCTTCTTAATTATGAATATTTCAGGTAATTTTTCTGGACACTGTGATCTCTACACGTACTCTCCATACTTTGCTGACATTCCTCAGACAGATGTGGCTGATATCTTGTATACCAGCGATTACCTCCCCATTTGCATGTACTCTCCATAGTTTTCTGACACTACTCAAACAGAAGTGGTCGATGTCTTGTACACCAGCGATTACCTCCCCATCTTAACTCACCTTGAAATTGCAGAAAGCCGCCACGATTGGTGTCAGGAAGGTAATTTAGACCCTGCATATACTACTTGCTGTGTCTGAACATGGTAACCATATCGAGGAATGAGTACATCATATCATAAGACACACGACACTTGTGAAGCAACCGTACTGCAGACTGCATATCAGCTGTAGGATAGAGAGACGAATGATGCTCTGCAGTCAAGTCTATGTCAGCAGTGAAGGGTCACATGACCGCCGGGAACCAGTTACACACGATCTACAGCGCTCCAAAGTGACCACTTTGCTCCTTTTACAGCGTGCTAACATTTTAGCCAGTGTGCCTACGGAGGTGCTATCAATGTTAATGAGTCTTCCATTTCTCCTGTGTAGAATTACATCACTGTTCCATGTCTGCGTGTGTGTCGCAGTGTCGCCGCTGGTGACGCAGCTGCTTGGGGAGAACCGTCCGCTGAGCGCGGGCCGGCAGTACGAGGTGTCCTGCCAGACGGTGGGCTCGCGGCCGCCGGCCAATGTCTCCTGGTGGCGCGACACACTGCTGCTAGAGGGCGCCAGAGACACTGTGAGTACTCGCTGGGCTGCCAGGCTGCTGCTTGCTCCTTTCTCTCCCTCTCTCTTTGTCTCGTCAGGACAGCTGCTCATTAAGAGGCGTTTGTTCTTTGTAATTACCCACTCATGGCACACAAAACACTTCACAGAGCACCTCACAAGGAACCCACTGAGTGTGTGGCTGCAAGTTCAGTATTTAGTAAGCCACATTTGAAAGAGTTGTCCTAACAGTTATGAAAGGGAAAATGTCGGCTGATAATGACTCACTATGAGCTTATGGAGGGCGACAGGGAATGAGTGTCTGCGAAATGCAGAGGTCAGCCTCGTATGGGATGTACACTTATCAGCCAACACATTATGACCACCTACCTAATAGCCACTATGTCCATATTTGCCTTGCACAACAGAAGTAGCTCATCAAGGCATGGGAGCAATGAGGCCATGGTAGATTGCTGGCGAGAGTTGGCATCACATCTGTCTTTTTATTTCCCGCAAATTTCGGGGAAGGACACGATGGGCTCTGACTCCACGTTCAACCACATCCCAGATGTGGTCGATTGGTTTCAGATCTAGCGAGTTGGAGGGCTAGATCATCTATTGTAGCTCGCCACTCTGTTCATCGAACCACTCCATCGCACTCCTGGCCTTGTGACGTGTTGCATTATCTTGCTGAAAATTGCCACTGCCACTGGGAAACATGATCGCCATCAAGGCGTGTATGTGGTCTGCAACCAGAGTACGATACTCTCTGGCCGTCACAGTGCCTTACCTGTGCTCCACTGGGCGCATGGTTGACACTTGAATGTTCCATAGAGCATAATTGGCCCGCCGACAGCTTCTCTCCGTCCCACAACATAGGTGGCAAAGAAGTGGTCCCCTGGAAGACGCGGGATTCACGCCTTCCCATCGGCATTATGAAGAAGGTATCGGATTTTGTCACACCATGCAACGCTCTGCAACTGCGATAACGTCCATTGCTGATGGTCATGAGTCCATTTCAGTCGCACCTTCCGATGTGATGGCGTTAAAAGCTTTCAACGACCTAGATAGCATATAGTGTTTCTTTTTTTAGAACAGCTGGTTTCTTCAGATTTTGCTGTCGTAACCTGTTGTTTTAAATATCTTGACTGTTGAATGTTTCTTAGCAGGATGACAGTAAAGTCTTTCGAAACCAGTTGTCTTAAATAAAGACATACTTTTACCCTCAAAATGACAAAAATATATCATGGTGTTAAAATTGGCTAATGGATGGGTGATTGGCTGTGAAGACCCGTTGTTAGGAGTATTCTGTGGACTGTGTGTTCAGATACACTTGTGCTCTGCCTATCATTAAAGTCTGGCGTTAGTTTCACTACAGTTCGCCGCCTATTCTGGTGTACGACTGCCCAACCTACGACGTCAGACATCTGTAATGAAGGGTGGCCACCCTACCCCCCAAAGTCGGGACGTGGTTTCACATTGGCTTCGCCAAGTGTTGAAGAAGCAGTAATATCGCTGTTGTAATGCCATTAGTATATATATATATATATATATATATATATATATATATATATATATAATCATTTAGCATCTTTAATATCATACTGCAGTCGTTTGAACATCAGGTTCATTAATGCATTCACAGCATCATGTTATGCGAAATATGATTTTATTATCAATTGGTGATAAAACAAAGCATTATACGGAGTTGTCATATGTATTGATGTTGTATAATATGGTACCGTATGACAGTGTATAATAGGTGGTTTTACCACCTGCCAATAATGATTTTATATATCGCCTAACGTGATGCTGTGAATGCTTTTATGAATCTCATGATGATCAGACGACTGAAACTGGTTGTGTAAATGAGGTATTTTCCAAAGACATCTTCCAAATATATAAAGAGCTATGGGGAATCATCTTCCGAATATCATTACTACTATAATATAATTAATATAATTGTTTACGGAAACTCTGATGTAAAGGAGACCCTAATATGACAAGTTTAAGGAAATAAATAATAGAAAAAAAGCGAGTAGTAAGTACATAGAGGTAAAGAATGGGCGTAGGAATGAAGCGCGTACAAGAACATGGAAATTAACCAAAGCTAACGAGCATTTGATTTACATTCAGTTTGTCACACTGGTAGTTCAGCCTCTCTTAACGAGAGCAGTTTTTTATCTGCGAATTTAGCAATAGGTCTTCTGTGTTTGTTTGGACACAATTTAATAACAGATTTGCCATGAAAAGCAGGAAAAGTACAGTGAAATATATATTACAGGTATCCAGATTTGCTACATACATTAATGAGTAAATTCATCTTAGCCAATACGAATTCACTTATTCGGTGGCTTGAGAGCAGAAACAACTCACATCATCATGATACAGAAGAATCTTCCATTAGGACCAAAATAGCCTCTTAGCTAAGATTCCGCACGTAGTGGTTAGATACTCGTGAACTGTTGAGCCTGGAACGATTTCGAAGCCAACTACAATTGTCGCATTTCATAAATGAAGTTTATAGCAGTTTCTTGTTTATACGGCGTTTCACTGTTGTCACAATACCTCGTCCCTTATGAATCACGTATTTTCCATACTCTGAAGTGTCCCACGTTGCTGCAAACATTACGTATTAGTCCCGTCAGTGGAACGCAACAGGTGTGTCGACAGTGTATACATCATTCACGATTTCACGCCACACTTCATGTTTTAGAAATGTCATCGAATTATCTAGATAGCAATTAGAGCTGATACATGATGTGTGCGCTAATCAGGATAATCGGCGTAAACTTGATTTAGCGACTATTGAACATCTCACGTTGTATACTAGACATTAGTGATTATTACGTTAAACTACTCTTCTATTGAACTATCTGACTCCACTAAGAAATGTAATGGCTTCTAAGCATTAGTCAATGTGTTAAATAATATCTGCGATGAGTACACTTGACAAATTTTAAGATACATTAGTTTTTAGTTTCAGTAATTAAAGAAAAAGAAAGGGAATACGAGTATCCACGCAATCTCTTACTGACTAAGTAAGAGAAAATTACAAACTGAAGAGAAAGAAAGCAAAATCACTAATGAGAGAAGTTAATAGAGGCAGTTAGGATAAATTTTTAGCGTGTACGATATACACTGACGGAAGAAAATCCGAACACCAAAAAATAACTAATGGAAAGTAATGAAATTTCGGCAATGTGTTTGTCTAGATAACATATTTAAGTGATTAACATTGCAAGACAACAGGTTAATGTAAGTGTAAGTTTAGCCACTGACACTACGAAATGCTAGTACATTACTAATAGTTGTAGCCGCCATATAACTGAATGTGAGCATGGAATCAGCGGTATATGAGCGAGTGTCATCCTCTTGAAAAACACCCCCTGAAATGATGTTCACGAATGGCATTACAACAAGTCGAATCACCAGACTGACGTAAGTTTGCAGTCTGGGTCCGTGCGATAAACATGAGAGTGCTCTTGCTGTCATACGAAATGGCACCCCAGACCTTAGCTCCTGGTGTAGGTCCAGTGTGTCTAGCACAGAGACAGGTTGGTTGCAGGCCCTCCTCAGCTGGCCTGCTTCTAACGAACACACGGGTGTCAATGGCATCAAGCAGAACCAACTTTCATCAGAAAACGTAAAAGACCTCCACTGTGCCCTCGAGTTGTGGACACTTGTGACAAGAGACACTTGTGAGAAACTCGAATGTGGCGACACTTGTGAGAAATCCGGGATACTGAGGAACCGGCACAGGGTGTGTCGAAAATGCTGTGCCACTACCTGCTCGGCCACTACCTGCTGCCGCTTGGTGTGACTGAGCGCTCGGCGTGTGCTGGCCCGGGCAACTGCCGAGGGACATTCACACTCCTCCAGGGCAGCCAGGCTACATTGTTTCAGAATTGTTTTGGGCAAGGAAGAGTGGCCCTAGTCAGATTAGAAATCGGAGCTGATTTTGCCCCCACGATATCATGTCAACCATTAGTTGCAGCACAGTTATGCGTAAGACCTTTTTCATTGGAATTTTTGTTCTGATTAATCTTACATAGGGCATAATTTTCGCTCAACCTCATACTTAACGATGCATTTTACAGAAATATAGAAACGGAAAATGTTTTCCGTCACCCAAAATTTGGTATGATAGGAGTGGCAACCTTTTACCATATATTAAGAGGAGCCAACTAAAGAATTTGGTTCTCAGTAGAAACTTTTTTCTTTAATTATTTCGAAATAAACCTCAATATTCCCGTACCACGCAGGGAAGTGTACTGAGGTCTAATGTGAGTCCTGCTACCAATTAGCATTAAGGAATGCAATTTATGTATTGCAACAAGCTGTATTGATCGACCACTCAAAGAGCCATTGTTTCTAAAATTCTCTACACAAAAATGCTGATTGTGACTGTTAGAGAAGCTATGACTTTTCATACTTCATTAGTGAATCTTTTACAATTTGCAAAAGACATTTAGACGACTTTGTGTCGTGTCCAGGGAACAGCACGAAGAGGTAGTCTCTCTTCGTCCCCCATTATATTTATTTACAATATTTACTGGATTATTATTTATTTACAATTTTTACAATAGGGTGATCGGCGTGAACTGAATCCCTTTCCAGTATTTACAAGTAATGCCGTAGCATCAGCCATTTCCTTTTCATTGTAACTTCTGTGCACAGGCCACGCAAGTAAGAAATGATTTTACATTGCCGTCAACACGGAGTCTTGTAAGGACCTTAGAAACTGTCTCATCTGTCTTAATTGCGGACTTCTTTCTTCTTTTCCCAATTAGATTCAAAACTAGTCGGTCAAATTGGTGCACATGATAGTCTATTCTATTGGATGAGCAATTAATGTATTTATCCTCCGATTCCATCCTGAAACATTGTTGGTGTGGTGACGCCTTCCAGCGCAGTTCCATATATCCCTTGGCATGTCGTCATTATCCAGCCATTGTTCAACAAAATAGTCGTAAAAATCCTGCAGTTTTTCATTATCTGGCGTGCTCTCCTGAATCCATAGCCACCCATCATCTAACATGTCCAGTGGAATGTGAGCCAGAGCGGAACACAGTCTTATGTGAAAACGAGTTTCTTCGTTTTCCTTGTAGGCAGCAAGAAGGCCACAATTCTGCACTTGCCTCCACAAGCACTAATAGAAATGGTAGTTGCAGCCATTAATATTTGCATCAGGAAACATATGTATTACTGAATGGAAGACTGCAGCTTCAAAATCCATCATGATATCTGTATGATTCCATCCAGGAACGTTGCTTTTAACAGCTGTGAAAAAGCGATCGTACGTTTCGCGCTTTTTATTGGGTAGCAAGACGTACACAGTTGGAACTGTGTTTGTTTCCTCCTCAGAACTAGAAATATCGGCATGAACAATAAATAACTGTCCAGACTGCTTTCTGGAGCTTTTGAACGTTCCATCGATAAAGAACGAATTGCAGTCTGTTAAACAGGATATTCACCTTTCGCTGGCGAACACCAATATCCTATCATTTGGTACTCTGTTGTCATCTGCAAGTAAGAATTTGCTCCCATCATTCATTAGCAAATGGTGTTCTTGCAGAAATATACCTGCAGCATTGGTCGGATCTTGTGTAGATCCCATGTTTTTTTTTTATTTTTTTACCTGAAGCGTTGCAGCGATCGTTTTGCACTCCTGTGTGACGGCGGTGATGTGACGATGTATCCTTGATTGAACAGCGGCCCTCCTTCTTCGGCGTAAACAGAAGAAACTGAAGTGTCCGTTTCTTTTGCACGTCTTTTGGCGTTTGCCACGTGTTTTCGCACTTCATTAACCGCGACGTCCGGAATACATGTATGGCTGCCTTCACCTAAAACTAAGTTGTTTCTGGTAGTTAGTCTTTCTTTACACTTCTTGTTTACGTTTACGCACCGCCAATAACTTACACCTTCATTGTTGGTATATTCCACTAAATCCACAGCAGTTTCAGACATATTTAGGAAAGTACTTGCCATGATTTCATACATTCCACTACTATATTCTGCTCGAATTAAAGGAAACTATGCTCTAGAGGAAAATTTTTTAAATATCTGAACTCGTAACATGTGTTGCTTTTGGAAGTACGTTCTGACTTTGTTGTTACTGATAATGGTTTACGAATGTTCTTTTTTCTAGCAAGTTGAATGAAGTCTGTGTTTCGCGCACAGTTAATACTTCTCCGAAATATTTCTCAGAAAACTGGTGTGTTACTGTTATGCTTCGCCTTGAAGCGGAAGCAAAGCGAGCTGTAAGAATGAAGCGAGTTCGCACAAGAAGCTAATTAAAGTCACCTGGCAAGTAGAGTAAAAAGTTTTACTGGCTACCGTTTAAGCTGTGTATAATTAATCGCTACCTAAACTCACACTGATACGATCGTCTTTGGAGGATAAGTATACGAGTACATCGTTAACGGTATTCTTTGCTGAACTGAGCCTAAACATTCATCTGTCGAAACTAAATTGCTTTTCGAACGTACTGATCGTCTGAATTCCGAGATGCAGTCTTCATTGGTATTTTCCAGTGGCACGTAGATAGGGTGGGTAATTATTATATATACCGTATTTCTAAGTTTGTAGTTTTCACAATGAGGAGTAACCCATGATTGCGTGTGTGATAATTTGGAGGCTTTATTTGCCGAAAAACTCATCTTCTATAACGTCAGTTATCATTGTAAGTGAAAGTACCCTCAGTACAACCCACGGGGTGCTTGACAGGATGAATACTGTTCATACTGATGGGCATCTTCGGAATCATCATCATCATTATCAGGAATTTGACATTCATTCCTGCATAAGCTTTCCCACTCATCACCGTCATCCGCGTTGCTCCTGCATGTTTTCTAATGTCGCCTGCGTACATCTACATCTATGTGATTACTATGCTATTCACAATTAAATACCTGGCAGAGTTACAATGAGCCACCTTCAAGCTGTCTGTCTACCGTTCCAGTCTCGAACGGCGGCGGGAAAGACGAGCAATTAAATTTTTCTGTGCGAGCCCTGCTTTCTCTTATTTTATTGTGATGATCATTTCTCCCTACGTAGATGGGTGCCACCAGAATGTCTTCGCAATCCGAGGAGAAAACTGGTGATTTAAATTTCATGAGAAGCTCCCGTCACAACGAAAAACGCCTTTGTTTTAATGATTGCCACTCCAATTCACGTATCATGTTTGTGGCACTATCTCCCTATTTCACGATAATACAAAACAATCCGCCCTTCTTTGAACTTTTTCAATATCATCCGACAGTCCCACCTGATTTGGATCCCACACCACAAAACAATACTCCAGAATAGGACGGACCTTGTATTGGGACGTCGTTTCGATCTTTTCTTATCTCTCGAAACCGAGCAAAGAAATTCCTGTTCATACTCCCTCCAGTCACTTGACTGTATACTCCGCCCATCTTAATTTAATTTTGATTTCGGTCATAGTTACGTCTTCATTTCTGACTGTTTCCTGATGCATTCGTTTGTCCTCCTTCTGCATTCGCTAAGACCCTAATGCACCGCTCGAGTGCTTGCTGAACTTCTTTCGGTTTTTGAACGCTTTTCGTATTAAAAGTCCATGTCTCATTGCCGCAAGTAAAAACTGGCAATACGGACAGATACTACGCTTTCCTTGTCAGAAGTAGCAGAGGCTTGGCTTGAGAATCCTTTGTAGTTGACCAAAAAAATTTCCGACCGTTTCTATTCTTCTATTTTTTTTATTCTGGCGTTGATCTGGTCATTGCCTTCATGTTATTGTTTTCTGCTAGGTATCTTTGTTAAAGAATAGTTTTGCATTCTTGTCATTGATTTTCAAGTGAACTTACTGACTTACTTTAATAATTTATAATGTTCATAGTGGAAGTCTATCTGCTACGAAGATAAACAACAGAATCCTGCCGGAAACTGAAGGAGACTGAGATATGTGAGAATAACAAGCATTCATTCTTCGTTTCGTAAGTAAATTTCCTTTGGGACTGGTAGAGGTAGTTTTGAGCCCATAGTATTTCTTGGGCTTTCACCTCTTTCAAGTCTGAGTGTACCGCTATTCTGTTGAAGCAATAACGGAAACTGTCGCGCAAGCGTATTCAGTAACATAACTTGGAGCTACGGCTAGTTTCTCATTAAATAATTACTTTGAAATATCTGTACAGAAAAAGCCTTTGCTGCAGGAAGGCTTGAGAAGTTTCCAAAGCAGAGCACGCATTAGAGACCACAGTGGCCAGATGCTGTGTGTAAGCAGACTATGAAAATCAGATTAACTACCTCCACATCTACATGGATACCCTGCAGATCACACCTAAGTACCTGATAGAGGATTAATCGAACCACCTTCACGACAATTCTCTATTATTCCACTCTAGAACAGTGCGCGGAAAGAAACGAATGCCTATATCTTTCTGAGCGAGCTCTGATTTCACTTCTTTTATTATGATGAAAGTTTCTCCCTAAGTCGGTCGGAGTCAACGAAGTATTTTCACATTCGGAGGAGAAAGTTGGTGATTCAAATTTCGTGAGAAGTTACCACCACAACGATAAACGCCTTTGTTTTAATGATGTCCACTCCAAATCCTTTATCATGTCAGTGACACTCTCTCCCATATTTCTCGATAATGCATAATGTGCTGCTCTTCTTTGAACTTTTTCGATGTACTACTGTAATCCCATCTTGTAAGGATCCCACACAGCGCAGCCGTACTCCAAAAGAGGACAGACAAGGGTTGAGTAGGTATTCTCTTTAGTATATATGTTGCATCTTCTAAGTGTTCTGCCAAGAAATTGCAATCTCTGGTTCACCTTCCTCACAACATTTTCTTAGTGTTATTTCCAATTTAAGTTACTCTTAATTGTATCTCATAGGTATTTAGCTAAATTTACGGTCTTTAGATTTGATTGATTTATCGTGTATCCGAAGCGTAACGGATTCCCATTAGCACTCATTTGGATGGCCTCAGACTTTTCATCATTCAGGGTCAAATGCCTATTTTCACACCATACAGACGTCTTTTTCATATCGTTTTTGGATTTGTTTTGATCTTCTGATGACTTTACTAGACGACAAACAACAGCATCATCTGCAAACAACGTAAGACGGCGTTTCATATTGTCTCCTAAATCGTTTATATAGATAAGGAACAGCCGAGGGCGTATAACACCATCCTGGGGAAATCACTTCCATTTTATTCGATCACTGTCCGTCTATTACTATGAAGTGTGGCCTCTCTGACAGGAAATCGACAATCCAGTCGCATAACTGAGACATATTCCATAAGCACGAAATTTTATTACAAGCCACTTGTGGCGTACCGTGTCAAAAGCCGACTGGAAATCTAGAGATACGGAATCAAATTGAAATCTCTTGTCAATAGCACTCGACACTTCGCGTAAGAAAAGAACTTGCTGTGTTTCACAAGAACGACGGTTTTCAAACGCATGTTGACTGTGTGTCAGCAGACCGTTCCCTTCAAGGTAATTCGTAACATTCGAACACAACATATGTTCAAAAATTCTGCTGCATGTCGACGTCAATGATATTGCATCAGCACACTCTGGAAGAAAAAAAAAAAAAAAAAAAAAACGTAATTGGTAGAGTCTGGTCTGGGAGGTTTGTTTTTATTAAGTGATTAAAGTTGCTTCACTTCTCCGAGGAAACTATTTCTAAGTTACTCATGTCGGCAACTGTTCTTGATTCGAATTATGGAATATTTACTTCGCCTTCTTCCGTGAAGGAATTTCGAAAGGCTGTGTTCAGTAACTCGGCCATAGCAGCATTGTCATCAACAGTGTTTCCGTAGCTATCGCCCAGTACAGGCATTGATTATGTCTCGCCGCTAGAATACTTTGGGTACGACCAGAATCTCTACGGAGTTTCTGCCAGGTATCGAGACAAAGTGTCGTTGAGGAAACTAATATCAGCATCTGCACTGAAGTCCGCACTAAATTTATAGCTTCTGTAAACGATCGCCGTCCGTAGAGTTCATCTCTTTACTTAAGGCCCGTGAACTAAATAGAAATTAGACAATGTTACGTCACATACACAAGCTTTATTGGACAAGCCCACACAGTGAAACGCACTAAGATTGTTGATGTAGGTGATTTAACACTTGAAGCCTCAACGGTTAAAATCTCTAGAGTAACGCAGAAAAAAAAACCCTTCTAATACCCCAACTACGTAGGCGATGAATCATATTAGGTATATAATTAAACAGATTTCCACATTTATCTACTCAGAGGTCAAATAATGCTGTTCCTTCCTTAGAAAAAGTCTCGTTTGGAGACGCCGTGGCTTCATGTATGTCTGAGACTACACAGTACTTCGCAGAAGGTCAGCGTTCTAGGATGTTAAGCTGTTAAGCATATCCCAATTTCAAGCGAAGACCTTCTATGTGCTTAATGGTTTATGATGAATTGTTTCCCAGATGATCACTTGAAAAAAATTTAGTACCGTTTTGAAGTTCTGTTTGTAATTCTCTTATTATTTATGTCTCATGTTATAAGCACGTCACGGTAAATACGAGAGCCTGCTGAAATGTAATGCCTCTGAATTTTTAATGTAAATTTTCTTTCGTAGCAAAGCAAACGTTATTACAGTTCAACATCTTCTTTGTTCATGTTTACATATTTACAGTCCTCTATCACGAGGAGTCCGAATTATAGCGTATAACATGGCGATGTGTAACGTAACCAAGTCGATGCGTGAAAAAAGTGTGCTTTAATTGAGTCTCAAATTCAAAGAGTTCCCTTGCACGAGACAGGTTGATATTTCCAGATCACACACGAGCGACATCTGCAGCAATCCATTGTCTTGAGTTCACTCTCATCGATCAACGTCCCTACAGTCCCGCCTTAGTCCTATCCAATTTTCATCATTCTCCAAAACTTAAAAGAAAAAATCCAAAAAAACACCCTCGAGGATTTTGCTTTGATAGTGAGGAAGCGGTGCAAGCTAATGTGAGGTTGTGGCTCTGTCAACAGGGTCAAATCTTCTACAGTGACATTATCCACAAAATGGTCTCTCTTTGGGATGAACTTGTTCTTTGGATGGATGAGTATGTTCAAAAGTAAATATGTGAGCATGGAGAACAAAAATTTGGAATATTAATAACGTTTGTTTTATTTTAAAACTTTAATAGTTTGCATATAAAAATTCGGAGGCATTACACTTCAGCACGACCTCCTATATCATTTCTCAAACAACTTTAAACAGCGCATCGCTTTTTTTTTTTAAAAAAAAAAAAAAAAAAAAAAAGATATCGATGTGCTTTTAGTAGAGCGACTGTGTTGTTTGCCTTTGTGTCCTTCCACATCCCAGAGCGAGTTGTGTCGGTGTTTAATGCAAATAGTCGTACTAGGAAATAATCGGTTCAGACACTCGTCTGACCCTACAAAATACATTTCCCATGATCTTCCTAAAGTGCATATGACGATGGTTTATCTACAAAGGGCGCTGCCTATTTTCGTCCTGATTCCAAGCTTGTGTTCCGTCACATTTGAACTCGTCAGGCGTAAAATCCTAACCTTTCTCTTTTCGTTGCCACCGTCTAGTTCAGATACAGCTTCAGTGGAAGCACGTCGCTCCTGATATTTAACTAGTCGAAAAATGTAACTAGGCGAGTACAGACTCCAGCATGAAAATACTGTAACGTAACATAATGACATCGGAAACTGTGGTCTGAGAATCACGAAAGAAGGCTGTGAACGCTACTTGGAGATACCAGAAGTTTTCAGATAAAGTATATAGTGATTGAAAAGAAATTTAGAAACCAAATTTTGAACTGGAAATTGTCTATATTGGCAGATGTGCACTCTGACCATAATTTATTTGTTATGAACAGCAGATTAAATGGAAGAAATTACGGAAAAGTTTGATAAGAAGATGAGACCAGCTTAAATTGAACGACCTACAGGTCACTGGAAGTTTCAAAGAGAGTATTGGGTAACGATTGACGGAACAGGGGAAAGAAATACAACAGAAAACGTAAGGGCAACTTTGAAGTAGTATGCCAACGGAAGATCTTGCCGAAAGTTCAAGTGTCCTCCAGTAGTCGGCACTTCAGTTGCAAAATACAATATGGTTGCGTCGTGAAAGTAAAAATACAAGATGGCAAGGAATTTAAAAAAAGGTATCGATCTGGTGGGAAATTCAAAAATGCAAGGCAGCAGATCTGACAGACTTGTGGTAATGGGATATTACCAAAAGTTCAGGATAATTTTTGAAAAATTAGAAATATCCAAGACATGCTCACGTGTGTTAGCTTGTACGAGGGTTGACTGAAAAGTAATGCCTCCACTTTCGTAACTCAACAGTTGGCAGCATTGGTATGGGGCAGGTACTGGCTTGTTCCGTAGCCTCTTCTCTACAGCTCTAGTTGGCGGGAAGCCTTAGAACTGAACAGTTGTACATGTTACAGTGTAAAGTATGGAACCCTGCCACTGCTCAAACGGTCGGCCAATGCGATTTAAGCAACCTTGCCGTCATTGAATTCTTGACAGAGAAGGTGTCACCCCAAAGGAGGTTCATCACAGAATGAAAGCAGTTTATGGTGACTGTGTTGATGTGAGTACTGTGCGTCGTTGGGCGAGTAAGTTTAAAGATGTTGAGACGGGAACATTTGACCCGCGTGACAGACAAAGAGTTGGACGTCGTGTGACAGCACCCTACGAGTTTCAGAACCAAAATGTTGACAGATTGATTCAGGACGATCGTCGTACCACTCAGAGAGAAATTGCAAGCACAATCGGCATTTCACAAGAACGTGTGGCTCACATTATTGCTTTGCGGCTATCGGAAGATCTGTGCACGATGAGTACCTCGGATGCTGACTCCTGAAATGAAAGCGCACAGGCTTGAAATTTGACAGGAACTCAGGAACCCCTCTCGCGTTGGAAGAATGAAGACGCACAGTACTCACATCAACACAATCGTCTCAAATTGCTTTCATACTCTGATGAATCTCCTTTGGGGTGACATCTTCTACTGTCAAGAATTCAATGACTGCACGTTGCTTAAATTGCAAGACCGACCGCCTGGGCAGGGTTCCATACTTTACACTGTAACAACACAACCGTTCAATGCTAAGGCTTCCCGCCAACTGGAGCTGTAGAGAAGAGGCTACGGAACAAGCCAGTACCTGCCGCATACCAATGCTGCCAATAGCTGAAGAGTTACGAAGGTGGAGACATTACTTTTCAGTCAATCCTCGTAATACAAAGAATGGAATTAAATAATTTGGTTGTAGTTACATGTAGTAGTTGAATTATCCATTCGTGCTTTTGATTAAAACCAGTCTCTCAGAGCACTGAAAAGAAAACAGGCGACACATTCCAATGTACTTTTACTTATTGACAGGTTTCTTTCATTTCTTTCAAGTGAAACCAGCACCCAAATGAGAAGAGTCAATACAGACCGTTTTAGTTTTGCGTATTACCTGATAGTTTTAATTCTTTCTTTTCCAGTGAAACCAGCTTGTTGTCTTCCTATCGATATTGATGGCACTCTGAGTCGTTTCTTGCTGGTTTCCGTAAATTCCATTAGCTGAATCTTCGGATGATTAAGCATTACCAGAAAGTTAATGGATGATGAAAAAATCATTTTTGCGAGAAAGTAGTTATGATAAGTGGCAGTATATGCTCATAAAATAAGTGGCTCAGTCATCAACCAATGAAAAAATTTGTATCCTATATGCTTTCTGTTCACGTCGCCCTATCATGTACCACAAGAGAATTATTCCTAATGGGCGTATCCTACCAAAGTCGTGTATCAGAAGATGCTTACTACCCATGGTACGTGGCCAAGGGTGCTTCCTACCAATTCTACATGGCAAAGGGTGCATTGTAGAAGAAACTCTCTTACACGCACACACATTACACACATATATATGTCTGTACCATCCAGTTGATAATGAACAAACATCTATCTCTGTACCCCTGTTGACGCAGTGCATAATGGAGCCCAGAAGTTAAATAGAATGTGCTTTTGAGATAAGGCGATTTTAATGTTTGAACAAGTCCTTAATCACATAAAACGTTAAATTTTCATTGTACATAATTAATGTATGTTTTGCTTTTATTACAAGAAATATCATAAATATTTTAGTACTGGGACTATCCACCATTTATCATCCATCCTCCCTTGAGTTCCACTCTACCTTTATTGCGTTCTACCTTTTTAGCGTTCTACCATTCTAGTATCCCACCATTCTACTATTCCACCATCCTAGTGTTCCATCTTTCTACCGTTTTAACTTTCTTCCATTCTTTCCTCCGTTCTAGTGTTCCTCCTTTATAGCTGAAACGTCCCATTTGAACAATTATACATGACTGTGCTTAAACTGACACACAATATTTTTAGCGGAACCCAATCTGACTTTCAATAATCCCTACGAAAGAATGGCCCTGACTAACATTAACCTATACCTTTCACAAATCACTTACCTCACAAAAATCTTCGTTACTCGAACTACTGCAATACAGCGAGCGCCACTACTGCCAGCTAAATAAAAGATTCAAACTACTGAAGGCACTAACTACTGGTAGGCATAGTTAGCAAATGAAAGAGTTTGATAGAGAACAAACAATGTATTTACCTTAATAGTGTTCAAAGGTCATAATATATGTAGCAGTTCATGACATCCAGTCTTACAAATGTACTGTCTCTGATGGACACACGTCCAGATCATCCACTCTCAAAATTCCGCCATCTCTCTCCCCACATCCACCACTGCTGGCGACTCACCTCCAACTGCGTAACGCTACGCGCTGTTAACATCTAACTGCCCAACACTACAATAGCCAACAACAATGCAAACCAGCCACAGACTGCACGCAGCACAGCCAGTGATTTTCATACAGAGCGCTACGTGGCGTTACCAATATAAAAACCTACCCATCCTACTTACATAGAGTTCTGTCATTCCATCGTTATAGTGATGACTGTTCTAGTATTCTACTATTCTACAGTTATAACATTCTACCATTATAATTTTCTGCCATTCTAGTGTTCTACCTTGCTATCATTTTATCATGCTAGCTCTCAATTGCATACCTCTTAGCCATGAATTCAGATCTAGACGTCCTAGCTTCATTACTTGGTGAGAGTGTTATTTTATGATATCGCTGAGGAGAGCCTAATGTGATTCTATGAGGCAAGAATTTTCTATGATTTTAGGCACTGCAGTACTTGACATAAACAGAAAGAGAAAGAGAGAGAGAGAGAGACAGAGTGAGGGACAGACTGAGAGAGAGAGAGAGAGAGAGAGAGAGAGAGAGAGACGAAATATACTGATAAACTAGTACAGTTTCTCGGCATAAACTTTAGTGGAGTAAAAATATTCTGGCGAGTCAGATGTCAGATATAAGATGATATTTACGGGTAAGCGAGTACAGTATTTGACATAAAAATCAAGCTTGGAAACAAAGAATATTACCCAATGTGGGATGGAATTTATATTTTCTTTATCAGAAATAATACATGTGTTTGACCTCGGAATGTATGTGTGTGTCTTGTGATAGGCTGAAAAATCAAATACTTTGAATTTCCCGTCAATTTTCAAATGCATATTCGAAAAAGAGGCCTGGTTTGAAACGCATCGAAAGTTCAATAACCTGAGTCACGTTGTATGAACAAAGCGGTTAATTTTATGACTGAAAATGAGCGACCGCATCGAAAGCGCAGTCGGAGGAGCTGTTAGACTGAGGGGATATTCGGCAGAGGAGCGGCCTATCTGTCCCCCCGGACTTAAATGCCGTTGACTACGTGTAGGATGCGGTGGGGAGACGTGTAGCAGCACGTCCACGAGCACCAGTGGCTATCCAACAGTTGTCAACAGCGCTGGTGGAGAAGTGGAACGCCCTACCACAAGAACTCTTTACCAACCTTGTGGTCAGTATGGGAACACTACGCAGAGTATGCATTTGGATGCGTCTGCTTAGTATACCCTCTTAAGGAACATGGGCCGTCTTTTGCAATGATAAGAAGACCATCATGAATCGCTGTGACTTCAGTGTAATTTTTGTCCTGAAATAAAAGTTTCATTTCTGTTCGTCTGATTTCGTACTATCTTCATTTACCTTCTGTACGATACTGTAGCAGTTCGGCGCAGTGGCTAGCCGACTGGACTCGCATTCGGGAGGACGACGGTTCAATCCCGCGTCCGGTCATCCTGTAGCAGTTCTTTCTATACTCCTTTGTATGGGCCAAGTTTCGTCGAGGTATGTAACTCGGCAGTGTCGTATCATATGAAACTTACTCTCGTTATTTAGTTGTGCACACCTGTGTAGTTTTGTCCTTCACAACGTAAGAGAAAGGCACTTCCTCCTTCGCATGGTCGTTAGTTAGTTTTGTCGTTGGTCATAAAGAAGAAGACAGTGAGCCTCAAGTAAATGCAAAACTGGCATAAAATGTACACAAGTATCTCAATTTGAGCTAAGAGGAAATAAGGATTAGCAGCGACGGTATTAAATGAAACATTCAAGAAAATGTGGGTTAGCCGGATCTTCCAATGGTATTCACAAGTTCGTTTACATGTACTGTAATCAGTTACAGTTCTATAACACTCCATTGTGGTGTTGTTGGTGTCAGATTTACATATTTTGATTTATTTATGTACATGTGTATTGTCGGTTCTTTCGATCATGTCCGAGAATCAGCAGTCGCATATATAGAACGAAAGAGAAATTTGTGCCTGATCCGGACTCAAACCCGGATTCTCCGCTTCTCCAGAACAACTGCCTTAATCGATTCGTCCATCCGAACACGCTTCCTACCCACTTCAAATCCCCGCATGCCGCACACTAGAATTGGATCCTCCGTCCAATAACCCCTATTGCTCGCATCTATTCAGCTGAGTCCCAAAAGGGTTCGGACGAATAAGTACAACCGCACAGACCAAATTGCAGTGATACACGCTACAACTAATGCCTTGAGTTTACATTGTAATTCTGTGAGCAAACTTTCCAGGCTAAGGCCGCTATCATATTAGCTACTCTGACAAAGGTCTCAGTAAGTGACCACGACATAAAAACCTGAAAGATAAGCTTTTACGGAGATTTATCGGCAGTCTTTCTCCCCACGTACCGTTCGCGAATGGAGCGGCGTATGAGGGCAGGTATTATGGGGCCAGAGTGCCCTCTGCCACACACCGTACGTGGACTGAAGAGAGATGTAAATGTGCAGACATATGAACGATATCTACCTTTTTTCGAAACTATTAACGAAATGCACAGTATGCCGGGCAACCAATTCGGAAGCAGTCCACAGCATTCTTCATCATGCTCCAATTTAATCTGAAAGGTATTCGAAGCCTTCTTGGCTTGGACCAAGTCGAAAAAAAACATCCTCCGATTTCTGCCAGCACGGACATCAACTCCACCAAAGGAGAATGGAGACAAGTCTAAGTAACTTTGCCCATGAAAATATTCCGATTTTAATGTTTTATATCGGTTCGTGTAAGACCGTGAACGGTACCAATGTGCTCCAAAAAGTCGCTGTGGAGAGTGTGAATTTTAGGGGGTCATGTGTCGGATTCTGATATCAGTCGGAAGAACGGGCATGTATGCAGCTATCTACAGTACAGGATCAAAATTTAAACATTGTACACTTGCACCAGACCAGGAAAATTGTGAAAATTGTTTGATTCTTCTGCATACGGTCTGGTCTAGTGTGGAGCTTAGGTGGCTAATATGAGCACCATTTGTTCATGGGTGTTTCCTAAGAAAACCTCTAAAATCCATGATTTTTGGGTAGGAAAAGTACATATTGTGGGGGTAGCGAATTCTATAAGCATTGTTGATGGCAAATCGTCGAAATTTTTTCCATATGTTCTTAACACGATATTTTCGGGGCACTTAGAAATTTTTTTAGTATCGTTATCCGCTACTGAGACCCAAATGAAGAAAGTTACCGTACTTATGCACTTAATACAAGCACGTAATATCCGGCGCGAGGCGTAAATGTTGTTTAACTGACGCAATAAACACATGGTAAGACCTCTAGTGTCATCATAGCTTCTCTAAGATCACCAAACTACGTTTTTAGTTAAAATTTTTACACCAATATATGCTTATGATGCGTTGTCTCTTTATAATTGGCACTTCATACCCATAGAAATACATCAAATGTGATACTGCAGTGACAGAATACGGGCTAAAAAGTGCATTAATACACCTGAAAACTTCTTGTAATGACTTACAAAAATTATTAGAAACTGGAAAAACTGCAATTCAGTAAAATATTCCTGACAAAATTTCCTGTCTTTCAAGACAGATCATTAGCCGGGCATTCTTGATAATTGTGTTCGATGACCAAAGTATCCACAAAAAACGTAAAACAAAGTATTTTGTGGTAACGTTAGATCATGGGGAACTTATTTGCTGTTTTATGTATGTCAAAGTATTTAAATGCGTAGAAGTATATCAATAAATATCAAATTTTAACTAACCTATAGAATTCGTTTTATATTAAATTGTTATTAATGGGTAACTGATTATACGTTGAGTTTTTATGCAAACAGAACGGGTGAAAGTTAGCCAATGTGGAAGTCCGCAGTCGACTGTAAGTTTTGTGTGCCGCAAAATTTTTCTGGGTCGCCATCCAATTTAACCAAAGTTGGAAAAATTTAACATAGGAACTGAATTATTCAATCGAATAGTAAGCATAGCTAACGTGTTAATGTTAACAACAAGATCCAAGTGAATATATGGAATGAGCGTATGGGAAGAATTTAAGTACAAACGTTAAATCAAATAATTCAGACCAAACAGCCGGTTAAGCCTCAAAACGAATAACATGATTACACAAATGTCTACAAATGTAAGGCCTGCCAGTTGCGGTTCAGAAACTCTAGGTGGGAGGTATTAAACATAATCTCACTAAAGGGGACGGGTTTCTCTGAGAAACAATCACCACAGTTCAACATGGTTTATTAAAATTAAGTATCACATTACAAATACACAAAGTATTTCTTAACTATGATCTGCCTGTTATTTAAGTAATTAACTCATTCATATATTATTATATTGACTGCTGAGGTACGTTGCGGTGATAAATGACAAGGAAATCATAGGCGCGCACGGGAAAAGTTCACACAAACATACCGATTCACATATGCAAGAATAGGGAAGAAAAAGAACTTCGACCATCGCAATAAGTCATAGGCTCACAGGTTCATCCCTATCACTGTGATTCAATTGTTGTGAATAAGCATACTAAGGAACACTATCCGACAATGAAATTTATCTGCATGACGTTGCACATGAAATTAAGGTAGGCTGGCGTGAAACACCCGCAAATGCCGTCAATATGCATGACAAAGCAAAATTACTAAGTCTCTTGACAACATCAAGAACACAAATGTAACACGTTTAGGCACAAATAGCAATAAACTATCATCCGGAATTAAGAAAAAAACTTCTTCGAGGTGGTACTGAAATCAGACACGGTGAAATTACCACCACGTGGCATGAACGAAGCTACACGATCTCAAAACTGAAACGAAATGGTAAGTAGAAGAAATAAAACAAAGGTTCAGACGTACTTTCCAGTTACAAGAGAAGACAGGCAACTGAATTTTAAACCGGTGCTGAAGTAACTAACTTCCTACACCACGTGTTCTGGTTACATAAAGCAAGGCTAGGAAAATCTTGCTAAATCCAGAAAATCTACTCCTGGCTACACTCTGAAAAGTATAAGGATTCGACTATCAAAATTTAAAATTGACTAGCATATCAAACGTATATATCAGAATAGCTACATACCGTCACGCATTAACACACTCACTAATGCCAAGTCGCTCTTAAGACTACCATTTTCAGTCACCCAAGCTCCAGTCCAGAGCGCTACGAGCACGCTTTCCCTGCAGCTAACTTCTTCCATGTATCCAGAAGAGACCGGAGTGGTCCATTTCGCCACTGACTTAACTACTGTCGAATCACTACCGAAATGTTACAAATGTCTTTGTCTTGACTGAGAAAGCCGGGTTGGCTACGATGTTGCTACCACAGCAGACAGTCAAATGCTGTACTGCTATCATATATAAGACAAATTCAGCATACACACTCACTCGCTAATTCAAAAAGATGATAAAGAGAGAAAGGGAATTTGGGAGCATAAAATGTAGGTAATGTACATAGGATTAGATACTTACTGGAAAATTCATACTTTAATGTAATTGTGTACACTGAATGTGGACAAAACACGAAGTACAAACTAAATTACAGTGACAGCACGAAATACAAATTAAATAGTACGTAACGAATCTATCAGAGACGTTTGATAACCCCTATGTCCGGTGAAAACGACTGTGCAGAGGATGTACTTGCCATGCTAGGGCATTATCAAGCGGTCTTTTTTCTTTAAGAAAAAAAGGAGGAAACGAAGAAAGAAAAGAAAAACAAGGCACAAAATAACAGCTGAAAAATTAGATACATGCCGAATAAATTAGCGAAACAGGCAACAAACGTTAAAAACATAACCAGTAATCTAAAGCAAAGAACCAATAATCTAAAGCTAAAGTATATATGCGTAAATTGAATCCACTTTGTGACATTGCAGTGTACTGATTTAAACATGGACATCATTTGGTCACCAAGATTAATATAATGTTCAGTTGACAAGTTTAAAACAAGAAAAGAAGGCGGCTGTGGCTCTTAAGGAGCCCACCACGTCACACTCAGTCCAAGAGCCAGGTCAAACTAAAAGTATTTTATATGAACACCTTGGGAACCCAATGAATTAAAAGTGAACATAAATGTGTCATAGAAAGAACTAGACAGAACATGAATGGCAATTACAGTGCATCAAACAATGCAACACATCATAATCTATCAGAATAAAATTTTAGTTTAAGCAAAGACTAAACAAATCGGTTATGTAAGTACATACCGAAAAAATGGGTCAATAAGTTAAATAAATATAAGCAGTTCAAAGATTATCATGAGTGTTATAAAAATATGAATAAGAAAGAAATTTGTTCATGCCACCATTGTGCACAGTTCCATAATTCACATACCGGGTGATCAAAAAGTCAGTATAAGTTTGAAAACTTAATAAACCACTGGATAATGTAGATAGAGAGGTAAAAATTGACACACATACCTGGAATTACATAGGGTTTTCTTAGAACCAAAAATATAAAACAAAGTTCTCAAAATGTCCGACAGATGGCGCTGGACAGCAAAACGTCAGTGACTGCACATGACAATCGTATATAGAAGGAGCTGTAATCAGAAAGAGAATTAGATGCGCCATTAGTCGCAGCATGTTGACGTTACCTGAAAAGGCTCTTTTAGTGAATCTGTATTATTAGAATGGGGAATGCGCTAGTTCAGCGTTACGATCCTATCGCCATAGGAAGGGGATTCGAACGTGTAAAGGTCCGTTGACAAATGCAGCTGTGGCGAGAATGATTTAGAAGTTCGAAGTCACGGCTTGTTTAGACGATAGACCCCGTAGTGGCCGACCGAGCACAAGGCGTAATGCTGCTGAGACAGTTCAGGAAGAAAAGGAGACTGTAGCGGGTTTGTCTATGCACGGGGAAGTCAGCGCTCGTGCAGTCGCACTTCGCACCGGCATTCCATACACTACTGTTTGGTTAGCACTGAGGCGTATCCTCCGATGCTATCCGTACAAAATCTATGGGCATCATAGTGAAGCGGAGAGTATTAGCGGTGTGGGCGTTTCAAAAGATGGCAGAAGATGGCGATTGGTTGAGTAACGTGTTGTGGACGGACGAAGCTCATTTCACGCTCCGGGGGTCTGTCAACGCCCACAGCTGCAGAATTTTGGCTACCGAAAATCCTAGAACTGTCGTGGAAACTCCATTGCACGACGAGAAAGTCACGGTATGGGTTGAATTTACCACATCTACCGTTATCGGGCCTTTTTTCTTCGAGGAAATGCGTGATTCTGGTTTTGTAACTGCTGCCGTGACGGATGAGAGGTACACCGATATGTTACAGAATCGCATCATCCCCAGCCTGGCTGATAAACACCTGCCTGAACGAACGATGTTTATGCAGCATGGCGCTCAACCTCATATTGCTAGACGCGTGAAAGATCTCTTGCGTGCGTCGTTTGGTGATGATCGTGTGCTCAGCCGCCAATTTCGTCATGCTTGGCCTGCCAGGTCCACCGACCGTAGTCCATACGATTATTGGCTTTGGGGTTACCTGCAGTTGCAAGTGTATCGTGATCGACCGACATCTCTAGGGATGCTGAAAGACGACATTCGACGCCAATGCCTCACCATAACTCCGGACATGCTCTAAGTGCTGTTCACGACATTATTCCGCGACTACAGCTATTGTTGAGGAATCATGGTGGACATATTGAGCATTTCCTTTAAAGTTCGTCATCTTTACTTTGTCTTACTTTTTTATACTAATAATTGCTATTCTGATCAGATGAAGCGCCATCTGTAGGACATTTATTGAAATTTGTATTGTTTTGGTTCTCATAAAACCCCTTGTCATTCAAAGCATGTGTGTCAATTTGTACCTCTCTATCTACAGTATTCCATGATTTATTCAGTTTTCAAATTTATACTGACTTTTTGATCACCCAGTAGGTAACACATTATACATGAGAAGTGATAGTGTGAGAAAATAATCTGAGAAAACAATAGGTTTACATTAGAAATGCAATGTGTTATTCAATTGTTGTTCTGTGTCGCATTTTGTTGAAAATGTTTGTGTGACGTTTCTGACATGTCAGATAATATGCAGATTTTAAGGTATCTCTTGGGTGTACCCTAAGTGCCAGTAAATAGATAAATATGTAAAACAGGTAATGTTTTGATGATTCATTGAATTTAAAGTCTATGTTGAACTTTGGTACTACCCATTATTTAGATAATCGAGATTAAAGTCTCACCACAGTTATTTAATGGAAATAGGAATCCCAGGATTACTGGTGATGGACAAGCTTGTTGTTGTTTTACAATTTTAATTTGACTCAAAACAGACTTTATTATAAACATCAATTCGGACATTTGCGCTCTTACTAATGCAATATACAAATCTACATTTTGATTGAATTACATAAACACGAATAAGAATCATATTATTTTGCGTCCGTAACCTAAGTCATTCATAGTAGGAAAGGTGAATAATCAATTACAAACAATCCTTCTTGTCTAACCATGTCTCAATAGACTAATAACACTATACACTTTCAACCAGTGTTATAGAGCCACATAATGCCACAACTTCATAAAGATAAAGAGATCTTAATGCTTAATAAAACTGAACAGCCCACATGAAGGTCCACAGTGAAACATGCGTATACTAAAAATACAAAGTTGGCCAACCGAGGTCGCAAAACTTGCCCACAGGAATAATAACAAGTTGCACGTTCATTAAAGATACACAAATAATTAACATAAGAGATAAATAAGAAGGGTCGGTAATTGCTCAACCAATAAAATGACTTACAGAAACGCCAATGTTAACAATGTGGCGTCCCGTAACTAACTGACGTAATGATTCAGAATGATTCCCAAATTGCGCTTAACTCTAGAGAACAGCGTTAAGGCCCACAGCAATGTATGGAAGCAAAAACGCTATGCCGGCAGGCAGTACGAGCGTTCACTCCTCACGGCTTGTGCACAGGGTCACATAGCAGGGGGTACACATCTATATATAATGCGACCGGCCTCGCAGTGAGCGGTCCTGACAAGAATCCATAACCACGCCGACGCCAGGGAACGAGCAATCTTAATAAATGACCTGCAGCACAGATAGATTGCAATGAAAACGAGGTTAAATCACAACCACACTGGAATATATAATAAGTACGCCTCCAGATTTTTAAGGAGCAATACTCCAACATTACCCGTCTCCCAGTAAATTAGCAGCAATCTAAGAGAACTCTTCCAGTTGCCGTAAGCACTTTCAACATTAAATAAACGTACTAAATGCTGCCGTGACAAATGATTAAACCATTAACTCTACGGCTGCTGGACACGTACACAACCGCAACCAGTCCCAAAGCGGACAGTATGTCCTAAAACAAGTTAAAACCTGCATGAAAACCACTTAAAACAAACACTCCACGGATGATCAAAAACGGAATGAGGAACATCGGCCTCGTTAAAATAGCCACTGTGGAACCAAGTTCAGAACCATCTCCGGCAGCTACCCATGCCACAATAAGTTTCACCAATCTTCTTAGTTAAACACAGAATAAAAGTCATATGTAACTTGGAACTTGCAAATTACGACCTGGGAAGCAGTCCATCGTGAGACGACGAACCCACCACAATTTTCCACGTCCAGGCGCCCAATGATTGACACCGTACATCCGGCGCTCGCCGAAAGACAAGGGCGGCGAGCACGGATGAGGCCCATACACCATGGTTAGGAACGCAGACTTGTTTCCAACACACGTTGGCTCGTTGAACGCCGACCGGAGACTCCTTCGTCACACGCTTACCCGGAAAACCCGCCTGGGCAGCAATAAAAGATATCAGGACAGCCAAACATCGATTTCAGCGATGTTGTTGTTGTTGTTGTTCTTGTTCTGGTCTTCAGTCCTGAGACTGGTTTGGTGCAGCTCTCCAAGCTACTCTATCCTGTGCAAGCTTCTTCATCTCCCAGTACCTACTGCAACCTACATCCTTCTGAATCTGCTTAGTGTATTCATCTCTTGGTCTCCCTCTACGATTTTTACCCTCCACGCTGCCCTCCAATACTAAATTGGTGATCCCTTGATGCCTCAGAACATGTCCTACCAACCGATCCCTTCTTCTGGTCAAGTTGTGCCACAAACTTCTCTTCTCCCCAATCCTATTCAATACTTCCTCATTAGTTATGTGATCTACTCATCTAATCTTCAGCATTCTACTGTAGCACCACATTTCGAAAGCTTCTATTCTCTTCTTGACCAAGCTATTTATCGTCCATGTTTCACTTCCATACATGGCTACACTCCGTACAAATACTTTCAGGAATGACTTCCTGACACTTAAATCTATACTCGATGTTAACAAATTTCTCTTCTTCAGAAACGCTTTCCTTGCCATTGCCAGTCTACATTTTATATCCTCTCTACTTCGACCATCATCAGTCATTTCCTAATCTAATTCCCTCAGCACCACCTGACTTAATTCGACTACATTCCATTATCATCGTTTTGCTTTGGTTGATGTTCATCTTATATCCTCCTTTCAAGACGCTATCCATTCCATTCAACTGCTCTTCCAAGTACTTTGCTGTCTCAGACAGAATTACAATGTCATCGGCGAACCTCAAAGTTTTATTTCTTCTCCATGGATTTTAATACCTACTCAGAATTTTTCTTTTGTTTCCTTTACTGGTTGCTCAATATACAGATTGAATAACATCGGGGAGAGGCTACAACCCTGTCTTACTCCCTTCCCAACAACTGCTTCCCTTTCATGTCCCTCGACTCTTATAACTGCCATCTGGTTTCTGTACAAATTGTAAATAGCCTTTCGCTCCCTGTATTTTTCCCCTGCCACCTTTAGAATTTGAAAGAGAGTATTCCAGTCAACATTGTCAAAAGCTTTCTCTAAGTCTACAAATGCTAGAAACGTAGGTTTGCCTTTCCTTAATCTTTCTTCTAAGATAAGTCGTAGGGTCAGTATTGCCTCACGTGTTCCAGTGTTTCTACGGAATCCAAACTGATCTTCCCCGAGGTTGGCTTCTACTAGTTTTTCCATTCGTCTGTAAAGAATTCGTGTTAGTATTTTGCAGCTGTGACTTATTAAGCTGATAGTACGGTAATTTTCACATCTGTCAACACCTGCTTTCTTTGGGATTGGAATTATTATATTCTTCTTGAAGTCTGAGGGTATTTCGCCTGTTTCATACATCTTGCTCACCAGATGGTAGAGTTTTGTCAGGACTGGCTCTCCCAAGGCCGTCAGTAGTTCCAATGGATTGTTGTCTACTCCGGGAGCCTTGTTTCGACTCAGGTCTTTCAGTGCTCTGTCAAACTCTTCACGCAGTATCGTATCTCCCATTTCATCTTCATCTACATCATCTTCCATTTCCATAATATTGTCCTCAAGTACATCGCCGTTGTATAGACCCTCCATATACTCTTTCCACCATTCTGCTTTCCCTTCTTTGCTTAGAACTGGGTTTCCATCTTAGCTCTTGATATTTATCAAGTGGTTTTCTTTTCTCCAAAGGTCTCTTTAATTTTCCTGTAGGCAGTATCTATCTTACCCCTAGTAAGATAAGCCTCTACATCTTTACATTTGTCCTCTAGCCATCCCTGCTTAACCATTTTGCACTTCCTGTCGATATCATTTTTGAGACGTTTGTATTCCTTTTTGCCTGCTTCATTTACTAGATTTTTATATTTTCTCCTTTCATCAAATAAATTCAATATTTCTTCTGTTACCCAAGGATTTCTACTAGCCCTCATCTTTTCACCTACTTGATCCTCTGCTGCCTTCTCTACTTCATCCCTCAAAGCTACCCGTTCTTCTTGTACTGTATTTATTTCCCCCATTCCTGTCATTAGTTCCCTTATGCTCTCCCTGATACTCTGTACAACCTCTCGTTTAGTCAGTTTATCCAGGTCCCATCTCCTTAAGTTCCCACCTTTTTGCATTTTCTTCAGTTTTAATCTACAGGTCATAACCAATAGATTGTGGTCAGAGTCCACATCTGCCCCTGGAAATGTATTACAATTTAAAACCTGGTTCCTAAGTCTCTGTCTTACCATTATATAATCTATCTGATACCTTTTAGTATCTCCAGGCTTCTTCCATGTATACAACCTTCTTTCATGACTCTTAAACCATGTGTTAGCTATGATTAAATTGTGCTCTGTGCAAAATTCTACCAGGCGGCTTCCTCTTTCATTTCTTAGCCCCAATCCATATTCACCTACTACGTTTCCTTCTCTCCCTTTTCCTACTACCGAATTCCAGTCACCCGTGACTATTAAATTTTCGTCACCCTTCACTATCTGAATAATTTTTATTTCATCATACATTTCTTCAATTTCTTCGTCATCTGCAGAGCTAGTTGGCATATAAACTTGTACTACTGTAGTAGGTGTGGGCTTCGGATCTATCTTGGCCACAATAATGCGTTCACTATGATGTTTGTAGTAGCTTACCCGCATTCCTATTTTCCTATTCATTATTAAACATACTCCTGCATTACCCCTATTTGATTTTGTGTTTATAACCCTGTAGTCACCTGACCAGAAGTCTTGTTCCTCCTGCCACCGAACTTCAGTAATTCCCACTATATCTAACTTTAACCTATCCATTTCCCTCTGTAAATTTTCTAACCCACCTGCCCGATTAAATGATCTGACATTCTACGCTCCGATTCGTAGAACGCCAGTTTTCTTTCTCCTCATAACGACATCCTCTTGAGTAGTCCCCGCCCGGAGATCCGAATGGGGGACTATTTTACCTCCGGAATATTTTACCCAAGAGGACACCATCATCATTTAATCATACAGTAAAGCTGCATGCCCTCAGGAAAAATTATGGCCGTAGTTTCCCCTTGCTTTTAGTCGTTCGCTGTACCAGCACAGCAAGGCCGTTTTGGTTATTGTTACAATGCCAGATCAGTCAATCATCCAGACTGTTGCCCTTACAACTACTGAAAAGGCTGCTGCCCCTCTTCAGGAAACACACGTTTGTCAGGCCTCTCAACAGACACCCCTCCGTTGTGGTTGCACCTACAGTACGTCTATCTGTATTGCTGAGGCACGCAAGCCTCCCCACCAACGGCAAGGTCCATGGTTCATGGGGAGAATTTCAGACATGCAAGTCGAAAACCCTAGCGCCAGCCGCCACGGGTCATATGTCATAATCCCTTTTATTGTAATTTCGATCACAGGTTTTGCTTCCATCGTACAGAAATGAGCAATGCTTAAGCACTGCTTTCTCATACAGGCGTCACACTGTACTGAGGTTCCAAGCAAGAGGGTCGCTTCGCTTTGGCAGTTAATGATGTGTACACTCAGCTGCTGTGTGTGACCTCGCTGCTTCAGTCGCCCCTGTTATCAGTCATGCCACTCACGGTCACGTGGTGCGCCTCCTCCATGCGTCGTCAGTGATATCGAACTGTAATCCACCATCGGTCATCTAAGATATCTCTGCACAAGGGAGACACGAACTAGCCCTGCTATGTGTCGCCCTCGGCAGCTGAGACACCGATTGAAGTGCAGTCGCCTGTTCACCTAAGTTACCGTTGAGTGACATGCCCCCTTCGGCGCATAGCGCTCCGTGTTTGTGTGTGCGTGTCTGTCAGTTGACATACCCTCCTATGGACACGGGCACGGACACGGGACTCCGGTCGGTAGGGAGCCACGACCATTAAGTCCGCCGCCTTCGTTCGGTTCGGTACTGCGAAGGGATCGGGGCGGCGGTGGGGGGGGGGGCGGGGGGGCGGGGGGGGGGGGGGGGGGCGGGGTGGGAAGAAGGAGCGGGGGGGCGGCGGTGGTCCGAGCGGCCCCTTCTTGTGGGTCTGCTTTTGTCGCCACGGGACGGACCGTTCCTGCTATTAGTGCACCTGGAAAATCCGTCGTTAGCTGCAGATGCCATGCTCTTAACCGCAGAACCTCCGGCAGATGCTGCCAACCCACGAAGCTGATTTCTAACTGCGCTGAGAAACATCTCACGATAACACCATATTGGAGTTACAGAACTTTCAAAAGAAATTTCTATTACTGTCATAAAACTAATACATGGGAAACTGCCCCAAAACTTTCTTTGCAAGGTGGGTCGTCTTAATAAAATGAAGTGAAATTAAAGAAGTAAGGAAACTTACATAAATAAATTATCAAGCTTTCAAAAATATTTTAACATGATAAAGAAATGAATTTACTTCTTAAAACTTTACCTGTATAAGTAAACTGTTACTGGGATTCATATATAAGCTCTTTTAATATTACTGGATTCAGACTCAAAATTTAGACAATAAAGTGAATTCTTAAATAGCATAGGCAAAACAGATTTACGTTGAGAATTTGGCCAGCAAATGTCTTGTACAAGATTCAGCAAGGAAATGGACTGGATTCGATGTCGCTGCTACCTGCTACCTACAAACACAGAGCGTTTACTACTAACTACATCCCCATTCACACTGACCTACGGAATTTAGGTCAACTTGCTACAGACAGATGTAACACCCACATACAAACAAAGAGGAAAACCATTATTTTGTTACCTAGTACCAATGATAACATGGTTTCTTTGGCAGTTCCTAGGTGGTGCATACGTGTGCTGGTTTATGGAAAACTGTTGAAACATGCGTATTTAAACATCTCGCTAAAATTATGGTTATTTAGACGCAAAATAACATACAAGTCATCCGTGGAGTCATACTGAGATTATGTACCACACTGTCCGCATCCGTAGCGTAGCGGTAGCCGTATCACCTACCACGCAGGGGGCCCGGGTTCGATTCCTGGCAGGAGACTAGGTGTAGTGTGTCCATCATCATTTTCATCATTATTGACTCGCAGGTCACCGATGTGATGTCAACTAGAAAGGACTTGCAATACGGCGGCTGAACTCCCCCGAATGCGGCCTCCCGGCCGGTAATGCCGTACGATAATTTCATTTCATGTACCACACTGACATAAAGGAAAAAATAGAGATGAAAAGTACCTTAGTCTACAGATAGATTGTCTCTCTCTGTTTCTCTCTGTCTCTCTCTCGCTCTCACTACCTCTCCCTCTCTCTCTCTCTCTCTCTCTCTCTCTCTCTCTCTCTCTCTCTTTCTCACACACACACACACACACACACACACACACACACACACACATACACACACAATATATATACACTACTGGCCATTAAAATTACTACATCAAGAAGAACTGCAGACGATAAACGGGTATTCATTGGACAAATACACTCCTGGAAATTGAAATAAGAACACCGTGAATTCATTGTCCCAGGAAGGGGAAACTTTATTGACACATTCCTGGGGTCAGATACATCACATGATCACACTGACAGAACCACAGGCACATAGACACAGGCAACAGAGCATGCACAATGTCGGCACTAGTACAGTGTATATCCACCTTTCGCAGCAATGCAGGCTGCTATTCTCCCATGGAGACGATCGTAGAGATGCTGGATGTAGTCCTGTGGAACGGCTTGCCACGCCATTTCCACCTGGCGCCTCAGTTGGACCAGCGTTCGTGCTGGACGTGCAGACCGCGTGAGACGACGCTTCATCCAGTCCCAAACATGCTCAATGGGGGACAGATCCGGAGATCTTGCTGGCCAGGGTAGTTGACTTACACCTTCTAGAGCACGTTGGGTGGCACGGGATACATGCGGACGTGCATTGTCCTGTTGGAACAACAAGTTCCCTTGCCGGTCTAGGAACGGTAGAACGATGGGTTCGATGACGGTTTGGATGTACCGTGCACTATTCAGTGTCCCCTCGACGATCACCAGTGGTGTACGGCCAGTGTAGGAGATCGCTCCCCACACCATGACGCCGGGTGTTGGCCCTGTGTGCCTCGGTCGTATGCAGTCCTGATTGTGGTGCTCACCTGCACGGCGCCAAACACGCATACGACCATCATTGGCACCAAGGCAGAAGCGACTCTCATCGCTCAAGACGACACATCTCCATTCGTCCCTCCATTCACGACTGTCGCGACACCACTGGAGGCGGGCTGCACGATGTTGGGGCGTGAGCGGAAGACGGCCTAACGGTGTGCGGGACCGTAGCCCAGCTTCATGGAGACGGTTGCGAATGGTCCTCGCCGATACCCCAGGAGCAACTGTGTCCCTAATTTCCTGGGAAGTGGCGGTGCGGTCCCCTACGGCACTGCGTAGGATCCTACGGTCTTGGCGTGCATCCGTGCGTCGCTGCGGTCCGGTCCCAGGTCGACGGGCACGTGCACCTTCCGCCGACCACTGGCGACAACATCGATGTACTGTGGAGACCTCACGCCCCACGTGTTGAGCAATTCGGCGGTACGTCCACCCGGCCTCCCGCATGCCCACTATACGCCCTCGCTCAAAGTCCGTCAACTGCACATACGGTTCACGTCCACGCTGTCGCGGCATACTACCAGTGTTAAAGACTGCGATGGAGCTCCGTATGCCACGGCAAACTGGCTGACACTGACGGCGGCGGTGCACAAATGCTGAGCAGCTAGCGCCATTCGACGGCCAACACCGCGGTTCCAGGTGTGTCCGCTGTGCCGTGCGTGTGATCATTGCTTGTACAGCCCTCTCGCAGTGTCCGGAGCAAGTATGGTGGGTCTGACACACCGGTGTCAATGTGTTCTTTTTTCCATTTCCAGGAGTGTATATTATAATAGAACTGACATGTGATTACATTTTCACGCAATTTGGGTGCAATCATTGCCCAGAACAACCACCTCTGGCCGTAATAACGGCCTTGATACGCCTGGGCATTGAGTCAGACAGAGCTTGAATGGCGTGTACAGGTACAGCTGTCCATGCAGCTTCAACACGATACCACAGTACATCAAGAGTAGTGACTGGCGTATTGTGACGAGGCAGTTGCTCGGCCACCATTGACCAGACGTTTTCAGTAGGTGAGATATCTGGAGAATGTGCTGGCCAGGGCAGCAGTCGAATATTTTATGTATCCAGAAAGGCCCGTACAGGACCTGCAACATACAGTCGTGCAATATCCTGCTGAAATGTACGCTTTCGCAGGGATCGAATGAAGGGTAGAGCCACAGGTCGTAACACATCTGAAACGTAACGTCCACTGTTCAAAGTGCCGTCAATGCGAACAAGAGGTGACCGAGACATGTAACCAATGGCACCCCATACCATCACGCCGGGTGATACACCAGTACGGCGATGACGAATACACGCTTCCAATGTGCGTTCACCGGGATGTCGCCAAACACGGATGCGAGCATCATGATGCTGTAAACAGAACCTGGATTCATCCGAAAAAATGACGATTTGCCATTCGTGCACCCAGGTTCGTCGTTGAGTACACCATCGCAAGGGTGTACTCAACGACGCAGCGTCAAGGGTAACCGCAGCCATGGTCTCCGAACTGATAGTCCATGCTGCTGCAAATGTCGTCGAACTGTTCGTGCAGATGGTTGTTGTCTTGCAAATGTACCCATCTGATGACTCAGGGATCGAGACGTGGCTGCACGATCCGTTACAGCCTTACAAAATGGTTCAAATGGCTCTGAGCACTATGGGACTTGACAGCTGTGGTCATCAGTCCCCTAGAACTACTTAAGCCTAACTAACCTAAGGACATCACACACATCCATGCCCGAGGGAGGATTCGAACCTGCGACCGTAGCAGTCGCACGGTTCCGGACTGCGCGCCTAGAACCGCGAGACCACCGCGGCCGGCATACAGCCTTACAGCCATGCGGATAAGATGCCTGTCATGTCGACTTCTAGTGATAGGACGCCGTTGGGATCCAGCAAGGCGTTCCGTACTACCCTCCTGAACCCACCGATTCCATATTCTGCTAACAGTCATTGGATCTCGACAAACGCGAGCAGCAATGTCGCGATACGATAAACCGCAATCGCGATAGGCTACAATCCGTCCTTTATCAAAGTCGGAAACGTGATGGTACGCATTTCTCCTCCTTACACGAGGCAATACAATAACGTTTCACCAGGCAACGCCGGTCAGCTGCTGTTTCTTTATGAGAAATCCGTTGGAAACTTTCCTCATATCAGCACGTTGTAGGTGTCGTCACCGGCGCCAACCTTGTGTGAATGCTCTGAAAAGCTAATCATTTGGATATCACAGCATCTTCTTCCTGTCGGTTAAATTTCGAGTCAGTAGCACGTCATCTTCGTGGTGTAGCAATTTTAATGGCCAATGTGCGTTTGTGTGTGTGAGAGAGAGAGACTATAATGTGTGTGCGTGTGCATGCGCGCGCGCGCGCGCTTGTGTGTGTGTGTGTGTGTGTGTGTGAGAGAGAGAGAGAGAGAGAGAGAGAGAGAGAGAGAGAGAGGGAAAGAAAATTTATCTATAGAGTAAGGTGCTTTTCATGTCTATTTTTTCCTTTACTTTGCTTTATGTCAGTGCGGCACATGAAATGAAATGGTCGTATGGCATTGCTGGCCGGGAGGCCCGATTCGGGGGAGTTCGGCCGCCGTATTGCAAGTCCTTTTTAGTTGACACCACATCGGCGATTTGCGATATTATCTTAATTAATGGCGTAAACGCGTACAGTTGAAAGTACATGATACCAGAAGCAAAAATTTCTGAGTAAACATAGGGTATAAAATACATACCTTATGAGCTACAAGCAATTTTTTATTTTCGATATTGTGAAACAAATATCTTCTACTGCAAGTTCTTTGCTTTCCATATTTTGGGTTGTGGTAGTGTGGACTAAAATAACAAAAAAATGTGCAGGAAACATGTGGACTAAAACACATTCCTTAATAGTTACGAGCACTTGTTCATTAGAAGTGTTGTGTTACCAAGTTGCAAACATGAACAAGTGCTATTAGCTGTTAAGGAATGCATTTTAGAGCACATGTTTACTGGACTTTTTATCTTGTTTTGGCCCATACTACCACTTCCCAAAATATGGAAAGCAAAGAACTTGCAGTAGAAAAGATTTGTTTCACATTATCGAAGATGAAAAACTGCTAGTAGTTCTTAAGGTATGCATTTTCGTCCCTATGGTTATTGCGACTTTTTTGCTTCTAGTATCGTGTACTTTCAACTGTATGCGTTTACGCCATTAATTATTAAACAACCTGTATATATATCTCAAGAGCACTGTTATACACAAACGTCAAATTATTCGTCAATCAGCAAATTCTCTTCCATATTTACTGCACTGCGCACTTAATAAATTATTTAGTATTTGAACTACGATGGAAGGCTTTCGACTTCCGTGTCAGTGGCGTTTACACTTCCAGTGAAGTTTCATGTGGTATGCGCATCACGTAATATGGACCACTGTACATAATGAAGAATTCTTGCACAGGGCAAATCGCTTGTTGGACAGTTATGGCTCAAGGTACAAACCAATTGCCCAATATGAAACCGAATCTTTCTAATGTTCCTTTTGTGAGCTTTGATTCTTGTTTCTTCTGCACCTTTAATGTTTCGCATTGCAAAGGCGACAATTGCCGTACACATCAATCTCGATTCAGCAGACCAAGGAACCACGTCTTTTTCTTTACTTGGCGGCTCTTTGTTCTGGAGTACCAGAACAGTTATATACGACAAAGTTTCCCAATTTCCTTCATCCTGATTGCGCTAGGATTATAGAAAACGTGGTATAGTGAGATATACACTGGTTTAATTTTTCTCCTGGACAACATGCGCTTCCATAACTTCAACCGAAATTGTGGTCCATTATCAAAAACGACATTTTTCACTGAACCCACCTCTTGGAGGGAATGAATCGAGAATGCAGCTGCAGCTGCCTTCCCCGTGGCATTGCTTGGTGGGGTCAGGCACACAAATTTCGACGTGAGCTCCAATGCGACAGTAAAAACTGCTCTAGAGCGAGCTAGAGGACCGAAAATATCCACTGCAACTAGATCTCGGAGTTTACTGGGAATAAAGAGATTCAGTGAAGCAGCATACGACTCCGTGGGCGGTTTCGTTTGTTGACAGGGCTTGCATACTCTAATTACTTTCCGAAAGCGACGTAGCATATCGCTTTGAAGTAGCTGGTTTCCCGCAGCATTAGGAACACTTACATGCGCCGAAGTGTCCATTACCTAAATGCAAGTACCAAACCGATTAATTCACGAGTTCCTCCGGAAGTACTAGCAGCCACGCAGAGTCGTCTAGGGTTCGTCATTTAAACAAGATCCCGTTCCGAACTAAATAATGCAGATGAATTGCCGCATTATCTTTGTTATGCAATTTCTCTTTTATGTTTTTCAATATATTTCCCTTATCCTGCTCCTGTCTGAAGTTACTTAAGGAATTGGACACGAAGTTTTCGAAAGCAACATTCTTCATTTATAAAACACTGAAGTTCGTCCTCTTCTGCATGGTCTAATCCTATCGGTATGCGCGACAGCGCGTCTGAGATTACGATCTCCAGTACCCATGTTTCGTGCTCATAAAAAATTGCAGAGCGCGTGGTCCGTGAACACCGTAGTCTTTCGACCAAATAAAAAATAAAGAAATTTCTTGATTGCCCAGACGATTGCAAGTGCCTCGAGTTCCTTGACAGAGTAGTTTGTCTCCGAGCACGAGACCAGTCTACTGTCAAAGGAAATTATCTTCCAAGAAGATGGGTCATCCTCGCCATCATTTTGAAAGATAACTGTCCCTATGCCAGACAAGGAACTGTCCATCATGAGACAAAATTCCTTCGCCAAATTAGAGTGTTACAGAAGGGGTGCATCTGTTAGAGCATTGTTTATCTGGTTAAATTCCTGTTGTGCCTCCTGGTCACAATCCGACACTGTATTTTTGCCTATCAGGGCGCAAAGACGAGGAGTGGTAAGTACATTAATGCTTATAGAAGTTGCAGAGGTCTAAATATTCTTATTTGTCGGCATTGCGCACTCCACTATCGCTGCAATTTTCTCAGGGTCCGGTCGTATTCCATTGGCCGACACAATACGTCTTCAGAACTTCATTTCTTTCTGTCAAAATTGAGACTTTTCTAAATTTCACAGTGACACCTGCATTTTTGAAAACTTAGTCTGCGTAACGCTTCATTATGTTCTACTTACGATTTTTCTGCGATGAGAATATCATCGTCATAAAATATTACCTGTGCCCGTAAATCGTTCGGCAAAATGCAGTTTGGCTGTTTAACAAACGCGGCTGAAGATATGTTCAGCCTGAACGGAAGGCGCCGCAACTGGTAGTAGTTACCGAAACGGAGAAAGGCTGTGTGCTCCCTAAAACGATCAGCCAGAAGCTAGCACGGAGATCGATGGATGACATGACTTTCACACTATGGAAGCTCTGTAACGATTCGTTCAGGCTTTCCGGCCTATCCGTTTCCGGTATGACGCCAGTATTTAACTGTCTCGAACCCAAAACAAGACGAACATGCCATCACGTTTCGGTACGACTAAGAGTGGAGAGTTGTAGGAGCTTATGCCATGCTCTATTACACCATCGTCCAGGGGTTTCTTTAGTTTGCACTCAACCTGCTCCTAACGCGCTACGTGAATCGGGTATGGACGAACAAAGAACTTCTGATGTTCCTGTACCCTAAACTTGTAGACAAATCCTTTAATTGTACCTGGTGCCTCAGAGAAAACCTTCTCGTGTTTCCCAACATCCGAAACAATTCCTTTCGAGCGTCGACTGTGATACATCCGTAACATTCCAACTCAAATTACCAACGAGGATAGCATTTCTTTTGTGTTCGTTATTTGGACAACTCTATGCGTTAATGCAGCAAACTAGGACCTCTTGACTCGGTCCAGAGTCGTATTCAACACGAAAACTCAGGCAGCTGCCTTCAGATTCACGACGCAATACGCATACATTAAATACAACATCCACAAATTTTTCATCAGCCTTGACGACTTTAATTCCTCCACCCACGTCAATAACTGCGTGCTGGGTATACATAAAGTCTATTCCCACTATAACAGCAACATTTAATACGGGGACAATATAAAAATTAGACTCAAATTCTTTACCCTGGCGTATAAAAGTTAGTCGAGTCTGGCTGCATATTTCAATGCTCTGTCCGTGTATCGCTCCCTTCACTTTTGTTCCTCTTAGTCGAAAAATAGGCCAATCACTCTCCACCTCACATTTCCGAAATGCCGCCTCGCTGATAACTGAGAAGGAGCTACCGGTGTTGATAATGCACTCAAGTCGTTTTCCCCTAATTGCAATTGTAACTATTGGGCTGATTGCCATAATCTTTGCACTAGAGACTTCCTGCAAAAGTTCCTCCCCAATATAAAACTGTTAAGGCTTTCGTGACCACTTGTTGACAAACTGCCTATTGGCGTTTGTCTCGAGTTCTTCGGCCGACGTTCATCTAACGACTTTACTGACGTTTTGCCTGCGCGAGTGGCTGGCATTGTCATAGCTTCACCCTCCATTGCCGGTGGTAAATTGGAACTGAGCTCGCGGCCGCAGACTATATGTGCCTGGCGCGCCAGCGTCCGAGGGCTTCCCCGCGGTCATTTCCGTTGCGGTTCTCCTCTTGCTACCTGCGAAGGTCGTTCGCTGTAGTACAGAAAGCCAGGATCCGTTTACTTTAAGGCTTTCCTCTTTCTTGTTGAAACTGTTCGCGTGTTTTTGTATCTCTACAGCTTCTCTGAACAAGCGCGTGTGATGGTGCTTCTCTACAGCCAGAACTTCCGTGTCGGTGAATTTTATTACGTGGTCGGTCTCACTCAGTGCGTGCTCTGACACGGCTGATTTCTCCACCTGCCCCAACCTGCAATGTCGTTTATGCTCTTCGATCCTGGTGTTAATTGATCGTGCAGTCATTCCGACATAAACTTTACCGCGTTTGCATGGCATACGGTCTATTCCCGACATTGCAAGTGGGTCCCTTTCTTCCTCCGCCGATCTAGGACACACTTTGGTCTTCCTTGTCGGTTTGAAAATCGTCTTTACGCCATGTTTGCGCAATATGCGGCCGATTCTGTCCGTCACTCTGGGAATGTATGGCAGAAAGGCCGTACCCGACATTTCTTTTTCTGATTCCTTACTTCACCGAGTGTTTGGCTCTCTTACACTTCTAATATAATTTGTTGAGTACCCATTGCTCCTCAGAACACTTTCCAGGTGTTGCATTTCTCGTCTGAGGTACTGCGGCTCACATATTCGTCCTGCTCTCGTTACGAGCGTATTAATCATACCTCTTTTCTGTCTCGGGTGGTGGTTTGATAGTTTGTGCAGGTATCGGTCCGTGTGTGTCGATTTTCAATTCACGCTGTGTTCAAGGTTTTCGCCGTCCCTTGTGACCAGTACATCTAGATATGACAGTTTCTTGTCCTTTTCTACTTCCATGGTATACGTTATGTTGGCATGGAGGCTGTTCAAGTGTCTTAGGAAGCCACCGAGCTGTTCTTCACCATGGCTCCACATCACGAAAGTATCATCAACGTAGTTACGTACCCGCCACTTCAGCAAAACATTACTATTAAAAACCTACAGTCACAGATATCTAAAAAATAACAGACGTCTACTTTCCTTAACAAGCAGTAAGAAAATAAGATTCACTCTCAGTATAAATACAAGGATCACATACAACCAGACGCATGGAATCGACGTACGCAATATATACAAGGACACAATAAAACGAAAGAATTTCCAAGTTTACAAAATACATATATAGAAGATTCAGAATAATGCAACTCCGAGTCAAGAACAACGCTGTGAACTCATGAGAAGAAATCGTCTCGGAACAACGCGTAGGTTCTTCGAGTGCTAAACAAAAAATTGCAATTAATACATCCTATCTACTGACTGTTTCTCTACAGCCCCAGTTACGTTCGCATGCAGGGAGGCCATATAAATAATTATTACTGGGTGAGTGAATATATGGAGAGAGAGAGATTTGCAAACAGAAACTGGTAACTGTGAAACTCCGCAGACTACTGTAGGTTCCGTGTGCCACAAAATTTTTCTGGGTTGCCACCCAGTGTAATTAAAATTGGGAAAATTTGATATACGAATTAAATTAACCATTGAATTGGTAAACATTACTAACGTGGTATTATTAATAACATTATTCAAATGAATATCTGGAATGAGTGTATGGGAACAATTTAAGAGCAAACGGTAAATCAAATAATTCAGAGGAAACAGGAGGTCAGGCCTCAAAATGAATAAGATGATCACATGTCGACAAATATAAGGCCTTCAGACAAGCCAGGTGGGTGGTATTAAACATAATTTCACAAAATGAGATGGGTTTCTCTGAGAAGCGATCACCACAGTTTAACATAATGTATTAAAATAAAACATCACATTAAAAATACACGAGGTAATTCTAAACTATGATCTGGCGTTTATTTAATGAATGAAGTCACTCATATTATTATTATATTCAGTGCTGAGGTACATTGCGGTGATAAATGAAAAGGAAATCTTAAGCGTGCACGGGAAAAGTTAACACAAACATACACGATACACACATGTAATTATTGTGAATAAGAATACTATGGAACACTTCCCGACGAAGAAATTTATCTACATCACGTTGCACATGAAACTAGGGTACGCTGGCGTGAAACACCTGCAAATGCCGTGAATATTCATGACAAAGCAAAATTGCTAAGACTCGTGACAAAATCAGGAACGCAAATATAAAATGGTTAGACTCAAATAGCAATAAAATATCATCGGGGATTAAGAATAAAAGTTCTTCTAGATGGTACTGAAATTAGACACGGTGGAATTACCAGCATGTGGCATGAACAAAGCGACGCAATCTTAAAACTGAAACGAAATGAAAAGTAGAAGAAATAAAACATACTCACGAGAAAAGTTCGCACATACTTTCCATTTATAAGAGAAGGCAGGCAACTGAAGTTTAAACCGATGCTGGAGTAACGAACTTCTTACACCACGTGTTCTGGTTACACAAAGGAAGGCTCGAAGAAAATCGCTAAATACAGAGAATATCCTCGTGACTACACTCTGAAAAGTATAAGGGTTCGACTACCGAACTTTACAATTGACTAACAAGTGAAAAGTATACAGGGTGTTACAAAAAGGTACGGTCAAACTTTCAGGAAACATTCCTCACACACAAAGAAAGAAAATATGTTATGTGGACATGTGTCCGGAAACGCTTACTTTCCATGTTAGAGCTCATTTTATTACTTCTCTTCCAATCACATTAATCATGGAATGGAAACACACAGCAACAGAACGTACCAGCGTGACTTCAAACACTTTGTTACAGGAAATGTTCAAAATGTCCTCCATTAGCGAGGATACATGCATCCACCCTCCGACGCATGGAATCCCTGATGCGCTGATGCAGCCCTCGAGAATGGCGTATTGTATCACAGCCGTCCACAATACGAGCACGAAGAGTCTCTACATTTGCTACCGGGGGTGCGTAGACAAGAGCTTTTAAATGCCCCCATAAATGAAAGTCAAGAGGGTTGAGGTCAGGAGGGCGTGGTGGCCATGGAATTGGTCCGCCTCTACCAATCTATCGGTCACCGAATCTGTTGTTGAGAAGCGTACGAACACTTCGACTGAAATGTGCAGGAGCTCCATCGTGCATGAACCACATGCTGTGTCGTACTTGTAAAGACACATGTTCTAGCAGCACAGGTGGAGTATCCCATATGAAATCATGATAACGTGCTCCATTGAGCGTAAGTGGACGAAACTAAAATGAGCTCTAACATGGAAATCAAGCGTTTCCGGACACATGTCCACATTACATCTTTTCTTTATTTGTGTGTGAGGAATGTTTTATGAAAGTTTGGCCGTACCTTTTTGTAACACCCTGTATATCATAATAGCTACATACCGTCACGCATTAACACGCTCACTAATGTGAAGCCTCTCTTAAGCCTACCATCTTCAGTCACCCAAAGTCTAGTCCAGAGCGCTAGGAGCACGCTTTCGCTTCAACTAACTTCTTCCATGTAGCCGGAAGATACCAGAGGGATCCTTTCCGTCACCAACATAACTACTGTCGAATGACTACCGAAATGGCACAAATCTCTTTGCCTTGACTGAGAAGCTACCTTGGCTACAATGTTGCTACCACAGCAGACAGTCAAATGATGTGCTGCTATCATATATAAGAAAAATTCAACATAAACACTCACTCACTAATTCAAAAAGATGACAAAGAGAGAAAGGGAATTTAGGAGCACAAAATGTAAGTAATATACATAGGATTAAATGTTTACTGGAAAATTTGATACTTTAATGTAATTGTGTACCACTGAATGGGGACAAAAAGAATGCACATTACTAAATTACAAATAGCTGAGAGTGAAAGCACGAAATACAAGTTAAATAATATGGAACAAATATAACAGGGACTTTTCAATACAAGCAGTACACCTTGCTGTAGGATGAAAATTAAGGGAAGTAGCTGAAAAGTACTCCTGTCGAATGTGTAAAAAATACCAATATATTCCTCTTTAAAAGACTCTGGCTGAAAAGTGGGGTACCAGATATCTCAATACTCATTCCGCCTCCTTACCAAAAAGTTTGGTATGCGAAGATTATCCGCCTTTTTTGTGCTGAAAAAAAGTAGCAGAGAGATAGTGATGGTGAAGAGAGAGGACACAGTGCCATTTGAAGGGAGAGAGATAAAGTGAGTTACTGAGTGAGTGACAGAGGAGACAATTGTTGTGGGAGAGAGAAATAGGCAATGAAAGAGAAAAATAGATGGATTAAGGCAATTACAGTGTGCCAAAATAGAAGGATATGCTGGTCAGGGAGATAGGGTGGCAGTAAAAGAGAAAGAGAGGTGGCTGGAGAAAGAAGCAGCAGGAGGGAAAGAAAGGGTAGACAAAGGAAATGAAAATTACGGAAGGCTGGAGACCACCTGTAGGCTTCGAGGGGTTCTGGTTCCTCGAAAACCCGTGAATTTAATACCTTGGTATAGGGGAAGGCTCATTTTGGACCGGAATTTTAAACACATTGGTATAGGAGAAAAATAAGTTTGACCTTCCATAGTTATTGTGTGACAGTAGCAGTGGGAAAGAAAAACCAAAGGAATAAATGTAAGTAAGAGAGGTGACTGTGGTAGTGGGATATACTGTAAATAAATGATAGAAAAAGGAAACAGTGGGAGAGACAAAAATGTAGACAGCAGAAGTGAGAGTAAAATCATGAGTACGAAAGCTTAACTGCCAATAGAGACGGTATTAAAGTTTTTAGAATGTTATGTGGCAAAAAAGGGCGTATATGTGCGCATGACAAATCTTTTGGTGCGGAAGGCAGAATAACGATTAAGGTTTATGAATCCCCACTTTCCTGTCAGAATCTTTTAAAGGTGAACATAATCCCTTTTTTTTGTGCTCCGCAAGAGCATTTTTCCGTTCGTAGTGTAATACTGAAACTGAAGAAATCTGTTCGAAGTCTGGGAATGGCCACTTTGCTGAAGAATGAGCTGGAAAGCTGCTACTTTAAAATCATTGTGAAATACGTCACCAGTAAATCTTCAATATCAAGTTAGGGTGACCGCATGGATAACTGCTAGCCCCAATCTGTTCTATAAAGCTCCAATCTGTTCTATAAACAGCTGACTTCCCACATATAAACTGCAAAACATTCCGTCATGTGATAGTCAACAATCTAGGGACTATCAACTAGGCGTGCGATTATTGAGTTAGGATCTAGGTACCACAAAAAATATCACAAAGAGTGGAAGATATGCCCGCACCCTCAGAAAACTAAAGTACTCTGTTTCCGTCTGCCCAACACGACAGCAACTACATATATTCTTTAGCGGTAGAAAGATAAAACACAATCACTGCCAGAAATACATTCAAGTATACCTGGACCGCTTTCTCATCTCTAAAAAACAACCTAGAAACCGCGTAACACCACGCTAGTAACTCGAACACTCAAATCCTCAACCTCGTCATAGCTAACTGTTCTTTCCAACATTCTCACCCCTCACCTTAGGTGACAACAGCAGATGTTTCCATACTGTAACATCAGCCTATCTCGGACTCCGAAGAGCTGCCACCAAATAATACACTTAGCTCCTTACCCTATAGTAGGCTTAAATCAAGGGTTCCTGTCTGGAACTAGATTGGCGTCCAAAATTAAAGCAGCAAACGGAAATTCTGCAAGGTTACGTTTATTTTGTCACAAGATAGTATCGACAGGTGATAGTAGAGTAGAAACAATGGAAAGAATACGGAACATAATCAACTGCAACATGCACAACGGTAGACAAAAATGTTCTTCGTTTTTATTACCATCTTAACGGATTTGTAAACACATTCGAACAACTGATTAATGTGCTCAGTCTGGGGTCTAACCACCTGTGGCATCAACACAGGCCCGACAACGATGGAACATGCTGTGAATGATGGCGTCAATCTCATGCTGAGACAATAACGCCCATTCTCTCTGCAGGAGTGCTCACAAATCTTGGATAGTTGTTGGTAGATGCTGACGTGATGCAACCCGTCTCCCTAGAGCATACCAGACATGCTCTATGGGATTCACAATCAGGAGAGCGAGCAGGCCACACCATGCGTGTAATGTCTTCCGTTTCCAAAAAAATCATCACCCACCCATGCTTCATGAGGTCGAGTTTTATCGCCCATTAGTACGAGGTCTGGCCCCACAGCACCTCGCAACAACCGCGCATGAGATCCAAGATCTCCTCACGGTACCTGACGACGGTTAAATCTTGCCGATTAACAAATACAAGTTGATGAAGAGGTGTTCTATTGGTCAACATACTCCCTACTCTCACCATTAGGGATCCTCCTCGATATCGGTGTCTTTCCACAATGTTTGTTTCCCAAAATCGTGTTCCACATGCCGTCCAGATGCGAATCCATTGAGAACCACTCTCCAGGCCAAATCGGGGCTCATCTGTAAAAAGAACATTGGCCCACCGTTCGATCGTCCAGGTGTCAACTTCACGGCTCCACTCTAGAAGTTCCCTACTGTGAAGATACGTCATAGGTAAACAGATAGTAGGTCTTCAACAATAAAAGCCACTCTGCTGAAGCCTTTTGTACACAGTTTGCCTCGATAGAACACCTGCTGGAGATACTGCAGGCGGTCCACTCTTTCTGATCACATTCGTGGTCGCCACTACACTGGCCTCTGGGGTACAGGTTTGGTCTCTACAAATTGTCGCCTAATCTGAGAAACAACAGAACTATTCACATTAAGCCACTGGGCCACATCAGTCTGCGACTCTACTGTTTCCGTTCTTCCTAGGGCCTTCCACAGCAGAGAGTCTGTGGGTGTCTTCTCTGTGCCACACTGCCAGTGACTGTATACACAGCGATTGTGAATGTGGGATTACCCTGAAAACACTATCTAGTTTGACAGGTGACCTGGCGTCATTGCTGGAGTGGTCGTCCGCTGATCGGAATGCCGTCTTCCGTGTGGCACACGACCGTAACGACATCTGTCCACAGTTTGTATGATTATATCGTGAATTAGACACCGAACGGGGAAATAGCAGTTTGTTGCTTTAATTGTCGACACCAGTTTACATTCCACCCACCTATGACTTGAAGAGCTGTGAAGATTGGAATGGTATGCTTTCAGAACCACAACTACACGGGCTACATAGATCCAACCAAACCACTCCCAGGAATGCGTTTAGAAACGAAGTCATGGTCCAGCCTGAACGGAATCACGACAGGGCATACTAGTACGGAAGAAGTGGAAAATGACTGAAAATTCTCAATGTGACAGCAGTGATCCAGAACAAATAATACAATACATAGTGACTGCGTGTCCACACAGGAGATACTAAGCAATTGGCAGCAGCAACTGAAACAGTTGAGTGGCTTAAGTCGCTGGCCACCCCAGTGTAGCAGACACAGTCAAAAATGAAATGCTATATAAAAATTAGATTTTAATGAATGTCTGTATATAGTAATCACAATGAAAACATTCGGTACCATACATATAGTTTCTATAACACATTTTTTTTTATTAAAGCTGTATAATTCGTAGAGTATGAGTTTTATATTCGACTGTAAGAGATTGGTTACGTCTATAGATGCAGTAAGATAAGTAAAAAAGACTAAGTGAAGACTTTGGGCGCGACCTTTATATTGGTGTATCTAATAGTCCACGGTATAATGACCTGTCGTTCTCTTTTTCACCATTCTATTCATTATCTGTGTCCTTTTTTCCCTATATTTTGTTCTGTTTTTCCTTTCGAGCCCTTACCTGGTTCCCCAGTGAGGCCACTAAAGGTGCGATGCCCACACACAGTGGGCGCTCTGCAGCATTCTTTCATACGACCATCCATTGATTTTTACGTGCGGCGGACGTTACCGCGTTCGGACAGAGGCCGGAACGGCCAACTCAGCGCCAGCAGCGCTCCGTGGGCTGCTGAAAACGTGCTTAGCGCTGCCACAGAGTGTAGCTTCCATTACACTGGCTGGCGCCTGAGGGCGGGAGGGAGGCAGCCAGGCAGGCAGGGAGGCTGAGGCGAGCAGAGCTGCCGGTAGGAATGTGCTAATGAGTTGCGGCGCCGCTGGCGAGCGCTGTTCCGGCCCGGAAGCGTTGCGGCTGCAGCCAGGCCGGTATTGTATGCCGGCTGCAGGCTACCGGCAAACACCGCAATTGGCACCGGAGATGAATGTGCGTCTAGCGGTTCATCACTCCGCTGACGCTCCTCCAGCCCTAATTAAACAACTTCACTGCTGTGAGGCCTACCTGTCTGATACAAGTTTACAAGGATTGCCGTGCGATTGACAGTCTCGCAATACGTAATCCAAAGTTACGTCGGACAGAGGTTCCCTCGTATTTCTGGGGTAGATTTCATTGATTGTAATTACACTACTGGTCATTAAAATTGCTGCACCATTGAGATGACGTGCTACATACGCGAAATTTAACCGACAGGAAGAAGATGCAAATGATTATCTTTTCAGAACACTCACACAAGGTTGGCACCGGTGGCGACACCTCCAACGTGCTGACGTGAGGAAACTTTCCATCCAATTTCTCATCCACAAACAGCAGTTGACCGACGTTGCCTGGTGAAACGTTGTTGTGATGCCTCGTGTAAGGAGGAGAAATGCGTACCATCACGTTTCCGACTTTGATAAAGGTCAGATTGTAACCTATCGCGATTGCGGTTTATCGTATCGCGACATTGCTGCTCGCGTTGGTCGAGATCCAATGACTGTTAGCAGAATGGAATCGGTGGGTTCAGGTGTGTAATACGGAACGCCGTGCTGGATCCCAACGGCCTCGTATCACTACCAGACGAGATGACAGGCGTCTTATCCGCATGGCTGTAACGGATCGTGCACCCACGTCTCAATCCCTGAGTCAACTTATGGGGGCGTTTGGCAGACAACAACCGTCTGCACGAACAGTTCGACGACGTTTGCAGCAGCATGGACAATCAGCTCGGAGACCATGGCTGCGGTTACCCTTGACGCTGCATCACAGACAGGAGCGCCTGCGATTGTGTACTCAACGACGAACCTGGGTGCACGAATGGAAAACGTCGTTTTTTCGGATGAATCCCGGTTCTGTTTAGAGCATTATGGTGGTCGCATTCGTGTTTGGCGACATCGTGGTGAACGCACATTGGAAGCGTGTATTTGTCATCGCCATACTCGCGTATCACCCGACGTGATGGCATGGGGTGCCATTGGTTACACGTCTCGGCCACCTCTTGTTTGCATCGACGGCACTTTGAACAGTGGACGTTACATTTCAGATGTGTTACGACCTGTGGCTCTACCCTTCATTCGATCCTTGCGATACCCTACATTTCAGCAGGATAATGCACAGCCACATGTTTCAGGTCCTGTACGGGCCTTTCTGGATACAGAAAATGTTAGACTGCTGTCCTGGCCAGCACATTATGCAGATCTCTCACCAATTGAAAACGTCTGGTCAATGGTGGCCGAGCAACTGGCTCGTCACAATACGGCAGTCACTACTCTTGATGAACTGTGGAATCGTGTTGAAGCTGCATGGGCAGCTGTACCTGTACACGCCATCGAAGCTCTGTTTGACTCAATGCCGAGGCGTATCAAGGCTGTTATTACGGCCAGAGGTGGTTGTTCTGGGTGCTGATTTCTCAGGATCTATGCACCCAAATTGCGTGAAAATGTAATCACATGTCAGTTCTAGTATAATATATTTGTCCGATGTATACCCGTTTATCATCTGCATTTCTACTTGTCGAAGCAATTTTAATGGCCAGTAGTGTAGTTCTACGTGTAGTATGCAACCGTGTGAAAGGTGAAGCGAAGACTACTGATGTCAGCTAATGTCAACTGCTAACAATGAGGATAGGGCTATGGAAGTGACAACGCAGTGAAGGGAAGGAGGAACATTAGGATTTCAACGTCTCGTCGATGACGAACTCATTAGAGACGAAGCACAAGCTCGGCTAGTGGAAAGGTGGGAAGGGACATCGAGTGTGTCATTTTCAAAGCAACGACTCAGGCAGCTATCTCATTATACTTAGATGTTGAGTACGACTTCACACACAACACTAAGGAAAGTTGAGCTACAGAGGGGTGCAGCAACTGTCATCGTAGGAAAGCGGGAGGGGAGCAGAAATGGTTCGTGAACGAGATATCACAGCAAACAGAAGATTCATTTAACGTGTATATCTCCAAGGGTAGAAAGACTTGTTACAAATAGTGCAGTAATAAACAAGTGCAGCTATTAAAACAGCAAGAAAGATGGGGCTGTGTGAAATAAGCATAAACGATAGTGTTGTAGCGGAAAGTCTCCAAGTGCTAGTGGGGCTTCTGGCTGCCACTGGCCATCCTATATTGCGGTAGCAGAGGATATCGAGCCGCTGGAGGTTTGCACAGCCGGCGCACACCATTGATTCCACTATATCCCACGTTACCACTATCGGGTTCTGACGGAAACTTGTGATTCCATTTCTATGACGCCTGTGGGCTGGTATCGATATGTGATACCACATTACAGAAACTATATAAAACCGAAACTCGGATGGAGGATGAGAATTCTTAATCACCATTCTCCAGTATATGAGACCAGGGTGTAAGGCGTCTACTCCTTTCTCTTATGCTATGCTGTTATCCTGCCCAGTGATATCCCTTCGACACATGTTTTAGTATAGGGTACTCTTCAGTTTAAGTTCGAATTTGTTACTTACTTCCGTTATAGCTTCGACTTCGTACTGCCAGACACCATATATTGTTGCTCTTTCATAACTGAGACTTCTTTTTTTTCTTCAGGGCTATCAAATAGGAAAATGATCCGTAGAAAGTTGTGTTTGATAGTGTAGAAACACAATTAAGGTGAAAATAGCGATTATTTGTTTTTCCCGATAGATTACACTAAGTTCATTACATACAACAAATATGCTACGACCATTGTTCCAACTTTCACACTGAAATTTAATTTTTAATTACGGTAGTTGCACCATGACTTCGTAGGGGGCAGGCGAGGCTGGTGAACTGCTTCTGTAACGATCAGCTGAACGATGTCGTGGGGAGAGAAGTGCCTATCATTCTGATGACCAAGCACTGTGGAGAAATAGCGCGTGTGCAGGATTCAAGGACAATCATTCTGAATGCTGATGATGTGTAACACAAAAACTAGCACCTCTCAGAGCAGAAGCTGGGATATCCTTCGAAGGGCTTCTGAACAAACCGACAAGACAAAAATGGGAAAATGGAAAATATCGTTGCCCAACGGCAATACCCAGCCGCTCCAGCCTGCTGCGAGTTTTGGTATGGGAGTGCTGTCATTGGAAAAACGCTTGCCAACTGGCTCAAGTTATACGAAACAAATCAGATCCTCAATCTCAGACTGTGCTCAGAAGTATCCAGGTACGTCGAGTGGCATCGTCTATAGTAGCCGTTAATAACGAGGAGAGGTCCACTAACAGCCCAGTATTAAGCACCCAGCTACCATCGGCAGACTTTACTACCAATAGCTGCAGGCGTCTGCCTGAGCTGAAGTCTGTATTCAGTCAAATAGGCGCCACACCTACTGAGAGACTACGTTCCATTGACGGCCATCTCCCTTGTAAGCAATCGGTTCAAGCTTAGACCAGCTACCTGCCCAGCTTTACCATCACTATCTGCTGGCTTGTGCGGGACACGTTATTGCTGTCCAATGCACAGTTAGAGCGGACGCTATTGCCTTCAACATACATAGCGGGTGCGTACCATCGTCTTCAACTGTATCACATGTTAGCACCTCTTGAATTGGTGTGTCGCTTGCTGCTGCTAAGGGCTGCCTGGGCAGTTCTCTGTTACCTGTTGCCGACAATGCGTCATCTTGTGTCAGCTCTCTGGAGCTGCACTGACACCAGCACGCTCTATCATCAGCGTGGGTCACCTTGCTGGTGGACTACCTCTGTTGCCGGCACACTCCAGCACACTCCAGCGACCATGGCCGACTCCATCACAAAAGCCATCGACTTCCTCTCCATCTATGATCACGTCTTTGTAACTGTATTGACTACAGATGTTTTACTGATGATTCGCCGTTCAGATCCGCTCATCACCACCACTGTACCAAAGCCCTATTCAGCCGCCACTGTACATGTCGTTTCCTGACCTCCAGACAATAAATATTTGCATTTTCTTCCATTCTTTCAGTTTTTATACATTTCTGTCTTGAGCAGCCTCAGAAAATTGTTGAGTAGCACAAACACTGTGCAAACCACGGTATACGGAATACATTCGCTCTCTCTGAAATGCCCACTAACGACGACCTCCGCATACTGACTGCAGCTGGTCGCAACTTAAAACACTGCTACAACAAATCTAATCGCGCGCCAAAGAGGTTTCCTTATTCTTCCATTGACTCGGTGTTCGATACCGACTAGCTAAGTCGAGGAGTAATATGTAAACGAATGTACAGAAAGTAAATACACATAGATCAAATGGCATGTGAGGATACAGCCTCCTCACAAGTATCTAACCACTACACCATACCGCTGGAGGAAAATTGGAAATTTGTGGTAAGGTCTTATGGGACCAGACTGCTGGGGTCGTCGGTCCCTAAGCTTACACACTACTTAATCCAACTTAAACTAACTTCCGCTAAGGACGACAGGACGAGACACACACCCACGCCCGACGACCGAGAGAGGACTCTAACCTCTGACGGGGGGGGGGGGGGGGGGGTGTAGCCGAGCCGCGCGCGGACCGTGACAAGAAGCCACCACAGTCAGTCCGAGTGGCTACCTCGCGGGGCGCGCTGTGGAGGAAAACCTGGCCATGAGCGCAGATATTATATAAAATATCTCCTGTTTTCTTTTGGTTTTCTTTAACGATTCTGTCAAAATACCGCTGTCTCCTAATCCGATTCTTATCAAGTCGCTTGAGAGTGACACGGTACTGTCCTTCAGTATCAATTTTCAGTACTGCGTTGGAGATGACATCGTTAGCACAACATACGTTTCCGATTTCAAGTGCTTCTTCAAAAATGCCATTCCCTGCCATGCCCAATGTCTTTAGTTTCAATTTCATTTACCTACAATATCTCTGTTGTGTGAGAGGCCAAACGAAGCTTTTTATCATTTGCCACAACTTCGTTGTTGAAGTACTGGAGCTTGTTCTGTCACACTCTTCCATTTCCGTATTTGAGATTCTGTAACCGCACGTTTATTTGTAAAACAATGGTAGCTGACAAACTATTCTCTTTACTGAACACAAGTTTGCGCTATTCCAACCCACTTAGTTTTAGCGTTCGTTATACCGCACGAAGTCTGCTGCAGGTTGATGACGTCAATCCTGGAGAGTGGCACACATGTAAGTGCCCTACCTTGCTACAGACGGTTCGTTGAGGCTCTTACTTGATTCATAAGGACCAAAATTTGTCCTTCTTCATACTACAAACTTACCACCTGAAATTCTGCCAACTGTTGTTCTGGGGCTCTTTGGCATTTCTCTCACAGATATCTTAAATTGAGAGGTACTTCATCCACTCCCCGCTAACTAAGAATTAGGCAGAATAGAATCTATTTCTGCAGCACCCCTCCGAACTACTTCAGTAATGCATGAAATATGAGAAACGTAACCTGAAATAAAAACGTATTCAACGATCGAAATGCACCTGTTACAGTCCCAACGTTTCCATTTTGTAGCTGACAAATGTGTACAATAGGACAATAAGAGCAGCCATTGGATCTTTTTGGTCCAGTTTTCAGGGAAGGCCGTCACTACGTCAGGGAGTGGTCTAACAAATTTTAAAATTTATTATCCTCTACAATCTGTTAAAATAAGAAAATTATTTCACAAACGCCTGAGTAATGAAGAACCATACATTCCTCAACTGGAAACGGCCTTGCCGCAGTGGATACACCGGTTCCCGCGAGATCACCGAAGTTAAGCGGTGTTGGGCGTGGCCGGCACTTGGGTGGGTGACCATCCATAGCGCCATGCTCTGTTGCCATTTTTCGGGGTGCACTCAGCCTCGTGATGCCAACTGAGAAGCTACTCGACCGAATAGTAGCGGCTTTGGTCAAGAATGCCATCATAACGACCGGGAGAGCGGTGTGCTGACCCCATGTCCTCCTATCCGAATCCTGCTCTGAGGATGACACGGCGGTCGGATTGTCCCGGTAGGTCACCCGTGGCCTGAAGACGGAGTGCTTTCTTTTATACTCCACAATTAACGTTGAACCAACCATATGTCCAATCTTTAATGTCTCACAGCACCTGCATTTGAAAGTATACGATTGGTGACAGACCTTGTGATCTGCACCGTCTCACTACCAATTCGAGAGAGCAACTTAATTGCCACTTATCAAGAGGGGCATCTGCGCGCTGGTTTAAGAATAACATAGGAAAACTCTGTGGCTAGAAGCGACTGACGTTGTTTAACCTTATGTTAATATTTACACTGTGACAGTATTGGAACATACACAAATTAATTTACTCAAATAGAGAATTTGTGAGGGCTCATTTCTGGCGGTGTTCAGTATTTGGTTCCTAATACGTCCCTCGCACTCTCTCTGAGGGTAATTTTTCGGCATCACTTATTTAGAGGCGTACTTTTTTTCAATTTCCGTGGGTGTATTTCCTTTTCAAGCAAGAGACCTATCTCCAGCGAAGTAATAGTGTGCTAAGAAAGCTGGAGAGCGCATCTTTTACTCTTATTGTCAAAAAGGATTTTTAATTTTTGAGAAGTCAGCCACTAATGGTGCTGTAAATATGTCGTCGCTGTTGGCTTCCACAATGTACACGAAAATTTCATTCTCGAGAACCGTCTTCTGGAGCAGAATTTCCACGGACAGTCACTTCATAACTATTCTACTCTCTGCAATAGGCCAAAACATGTTGCTGACATCCATGGCGATATCTTTTACGTTCTAGCCTAGTTTAAAAAAAGTCAAAGTGCGTCACAGTATAAGAATCAACTGACTCCACGAATACACATTTTGATAGGTGTATGTAAAATTCATATTCTGGGTAAATGTTTGACACTGATCTCTAAGTCACACAGCACATTAAATACCAAACGCTTTAATATGGTATGTAGCGTAGTGGAGCTCCAGTGAAACTCAGATATCGAAAATAACACATTTATTCGCGCTAACATCTGCGAGATGTTGGCTCGGAATAACGACCACGTCCACCACATCACGAAGCGCCCCTTGTGGCCAGCAAGGCGGCAGGCAGCATCCAGCCGAATGGCTACAACACGACGGCAGTGCACAGTATGCGGCACGTGGCCCAGTTAGGTGACGTGAGACACAGGCAACCCGAGTCAGCGGTGCTAGGAGATGGTCAGGATTCAGTGGTGGCCAGCTATGTGGAAAATGGCTGTCGTCTGCGGCTAATGGCGTGTGATGCGTCGGCGCCGACCACGCAGTCGTAGAAGACGGCTGCCACATCCGTGATCCGACCTCCTGCCTCCTGGGCAGGAGAGCCGCTCGCTGATGGAGTGGGCCATTCCAGGCCCCTGTAGCGCCGTGGTACTGAATTTGGAAGGTCACTTACAAGAGGGCCGTACGAACTTCCTCTCACCGATTTGAAAGGGGTACGACTAGGGCCTCTACATATGTAAACAGGAAGACGCAACTTTCAAACATTTTCGATAACATCGAGTTTGAAAACTGTACGCGTGGTGTATGCTCTGTATGGTAGCTACTGTTCAAGGGGTCTTCAGCACCGCCTTGCGTGTCCAATGAGCGGGTTGCTCTTATTTGGGCCTGTACCGGAGCGCCGTGTGTGTCAAACTTGTGTGTACTCAGTCTTGTGTGTGCATCGGGCAGTGTCGCGTCGTTCTTGCCTTACAGAATTTGTTGTTGGTTTGTTCTCTTTCTTCGGCGTTCTCTGCTGCACCATGATATCTGTCGAGTCTCCCAAGAATACTCCACCTCGGCGTCTCTTTCACTTCAGTTTTGACAGGAGTACGCGCCATGTTCAACCAGGCCGTTTAGAAATTCACGACTGGTTGGTCGATACGATTCGAGTTACATCTAGGGTGATGTTTACAAATCGTGATGGTTCCGTTAGTACAGTCCGTCCCCCCGAAGTGGACAATTAAATTCTTAAGGTGGCGTTGCTTCCTTTTGGAGTCGTCCGGCACATCCGGTGGGAACGCTGGTCTGCACATCACCGATTTCGATGTTACAGTGGTATCTGAGCGGCAAAAATGTGTGTTCAAATGAATATCACTTCAAAGATGATCCTTTGTGGTTACCGTATTCATGTTACGTACGCAGAGCAAAACGGAACCTGCTTCCTTTGTAATGAACCTGGCCATCACAGGTCTAATTGTCGGCGTCGTGATTAAGGTTTGAAGTCGTCCTATGAAAAAGTCATCCGTTCACGTTAGCTTAATAGCGTCTTCGTAATCTGCTGTCAGTACTTCTCCAGCTATAGAGGCTATTTGGGAGACATCACCCTCTACTCCGTTCCACTTCCCGCCGTTACCGGCACTTTCACGTGCCGCCCCTGCTGCCCTATAGGCGCCAGCACCGGTCGCACAATTCAAACGCCAACGGACTCAGTATGGTTAAGATTTTGAAGTCATCCATCCCACTCCCTCCTATTTGCGGCTCTTGTATCTACAGGAATGACGAGGCTGGTTCTGTTGATTTCAAAATGAATATTGCAAAAAATGTTTCAAATGTCTCTGAACGCTATGGGACTGAACATCTGAGGTCATCAGTCCCCTAGAACGTAGAACTACTTAAACCTAACCTAAGGACATCACACACAGCCATGCCCGAGGCAGAACTCGAACCTGCGACCGTAGCAGTCCCGCGGTTCCGGGCTGAAGTGCCTAGAACCACACGGCCACCGCATCAGGCTGAATATTGCGTCTGCATCCTCTCCTCCACCCGTAGAAACGTCTATTCCGCTGGGTTTCGATAATGTAACGGTGATATCGTCTGTCTATCTGCCTTTACATTGTCCTTGTGCAATACCATCCCTGTCTTATTCTGATACAGAGGATTAACACGTTACTACGAATTCCTTTCCATGTAGTCAGACCATGCAGATTGCTTTGGGCGCTGTACTGCCTATCTCTTCTGTGTGAAACAACGTTTTTTAACCTGAGCGTGTAGCAAAGTATGGAATTTGCACCTTCCGCTGGGAGAGGATTCAAATCTTCTTCTCCACCATCTGTCAGTGTCGTGAGCATGGGACACGATGCGCAAATTCTTTCAAGCTCTCCTTTTATATCTTACATGTGTTTACTGTCGCAGGCGTATACGCTTCTTACTCTAAATATTGATAGGATAAGCTCTCCATTATGGTCTCCTGCGTTTCTACAGTATATTCACGATTCTGGAGCTGATTTCATGTGCTTGCAAGAAGTGATATTTGATGTGTTTTGTACCCGTTGGTGTCTGTGTTTTTCAATGTTGCGCTGGAAAGTTATGCTGCCATGGCCATGCTTTATAGGGACGGTATTCCGTTGACGGGCTTTGAAACGCTGGACTATGTTAGGCGTATAATTATACAATGAAGGCTTTCACGACCGGATGTTTCAGCTGCCTAGAATTCTTCCGGGTTGTATGGCCGTGGCCCATAGAGGTCTTCTATCTCTTTATCTTAGTAACAGCCGTGCAGATTCCCAGCTTCGGGATTTTCACCAATTCCGGCGATGCTGGTAGTCCTTGTACCTGGAATCGTTCGCCCTGTCACCTAGCCGGAAGCAGGAACTGTCACGCCACCCCCTGAGACCTGTACCGGCAAGCGTCCAGCCGTACAACTAATTCTAGGCGGCTGATTAGTTCGCCTACGTACATCCTACCAGCTTCTACTGGAGGGGCTAAGCTCGCAGGTCGGAGACAGACAAAAAGGCGAGCTGTAAGTGAGTGGGGGATGCGGAGAGACATTAAAATAGTGTGTCGAAGAAATAAACCATAAGCCTTGGCCCGAACATCAGGAAGACCCAAACCACCGATCTGCCGGCATCTCGTCATAACCTCATTGCGCGTACAGAAAATAGAGTTTCACAAGATAAAAGTGCACTATAATAGTCATTACTTTTGGGGCATCATCGCAGAAATAGGCTTTAGTCAACACATAATTATCTAAGGTTCGAACTTCATCAGGTAACGATAGGGAGCAACGCTCGTGTCCAAGGGTCACTCCTTGATCTTGTCCCTGACGGACTACCAATTTAACGCAGCCACCTTCATCGGACAACGATCAATAACAACACCCAACTACAGACAGCGATCGAACACCACAGCCTACGGAATCTCAACCGCGTCAAATCCTTGCAAACTGCGTATCGGATATTTCCGACCGTTAGAAACCGCTTCTAAGAAGACAAAATGCACCCAAAATGTCCTTGAACACCTTTATTTTGTCATGAGTAAGGAGAAATACCATAACATCGTCAGTATAAGCGCGGAGGATAAATCTCCCAATAGCGACCAGTCACACAATCGAGCAGTTATGGACCGTAAAAAGGGTTCCAGAAATAGCACGAATTATGACGTAGATAGACGACTCCTCTGCAGGACAGCGAGGTACACTTCCAAGGGAGGGGGGGAGGGGGGCGTGGGGGAGGGGGGAGTAAGACGAATCACGTCAGTCAATAGGCCCCTGAATTCCAGTAATCAATTATCGCTCCGCTACGATTGTACAGTGAAAAGTGAATAGCTTTATCGGTTCGACCCGATGCACGGACAGACCTTCCATCTTTCTGGGAATTATGACAATTTTTTCGACCTTAAAGGTGGGTGGTATGTGTACCCGTTGCACCAGTTCATTCACCATATATGTTATCGTATCTCTTATAAGAGTCTAAAACCGAACGTAAAATTATTTCCAAACCCGGCGACTGGCGGAAAGGAGAGTGGACCATAATGTTATGTACCCTATCAGGGTGAAGAGCTGACAAAAACTCCTCATGGGGAACTGACGTAACAACACTATCAAGGAGGCAAGTGAAATCAACATATAAGATACCGCCTGATTCCATGCCAGAGTAAAGATGGGGAAAAATACCGGCAAAGTTCATGCATTATACCAGGCTGGGATGACCACTCACGTCCATCTGCTCAACGTCCGTTGAGATGGCGTTCGATGGCAATTTAGACGCCGACTAATACTGCAGAATCGAACGTTGCTACGAACGCAAACGAAAACCATCTAACTGCAGCCTCTTGAGTTGCAGGAGTTTCGTCTTCACACAGTAAACAACAAAACTCTCACAGAGCCTTTCCGGGCACTATCATAAAGATCACGAACGACAGCCTAATAATTTTCTAGAGTTTTCATTTCAGCTGCTTTAGCAGTGCTAAAACTCATGAGTGCAGTGCGAATCCGCTGTTCGGCAATGACAACCTACCATTCTATAACTGAGGGATATCGCACTTGGGAACGGCTTTCCCGCCCCCACACGGCAGCGACGGTATCATTCAGAGAGCGGTCAGCCAGACGTAAGGCATTTGGCTTCCAAATATGGCCAGAAAGGTGTATCCTGCGGGAAGCTATTAAGAGGTATGGAAACAGCACAGGGGACAATGAACCTGTGGGAATAACATCAACTGACAAAAACTGACTACCTATTGAAGTAGATAAATGAATATGGTCCAGCCGAGTATTGGAAGTAGCTAAAAAATACATAAACTGCGCTGATGACGGATACCTGCAGATGCAAACATCCTGCAGACTCATCGACGCCACCATTTCATTAAGTTCATGACAACAGCTATAACGGGGAGTCTGATCCACACGTCGAAAGACGCTGTTAAAATATGCCCTTCCGCCTACTCCCCTAATCAAAGTTTTCCGCGGATTTTTACCAGATAAATAAATGTCATCTTCATTATAAAAACGAGAGCGATAATATGTGTGACCGGATCCAGACGGAACAAAACGAAAAATTAAGGCGATATCATAAAAATTATGCCCTATAGGCATAAAATTCTTCCAGGTTCTATGGCCGTGGTCCATGGAACTCTTCTATACCTAACGTTTCGTCCAATGTTACGTTGGACATCTTCGGAGGTGCTCCTGGTTCTGCTGAGACTCGTACACAGTAACAGACAATGTCAAGCGAAGTCGAAACTGGTGAGCTCGTGTGAGGCGCCGTTAGGCAGAGCAACTAGTCACCAGTAACCGTTTGGTACCGTCACAGGATCACTACATGTTTCGTGGCACTATAAGCCACATCTTCAGCTGAAAATACGACGAAGGCATTAGAGCGGAAAATATCGGTATCTTTCTATCCCACATTAGTCATCCGTCGAAACAAAACACTGCTAAAAGGTGGCATGTCATAGAATAAAAACAGCCTGATTACAATATATGGATGGTTCCTAAACAAATCGTACCATAGTGATGTAATGGTAAGGAGAAAATAAAACTATTAAGACCTAATTTTGGGCCAGAATGAAAAACCAAGAAGCGGTTGTCACACATCCAAATCACATTTCGTCTGTGGCGTCCCTGGCGCCAGAGACAGATTGGAAGATTGTTTGGTCCAATGTCAGCCTACTAATTTTTCCGATGGAAGTAGCGTCGTTCCCCGACAACGTTCGACTTTTTCACATTGGCCTTAGTGAGATAGACCGATGGAGTCGTTGCCATGTACCGGATGCATTACGTCATCGGTTGGTCACCTGTTGAAATAAACATGGGAGTAGTCTCCAAGGTCAATAGGTGATTCTTGCTAGGATGACAGAATAGGCAGTCTCCTATAAGATTCTCCTGCATCCTAGTTTATCCTTCTTTCACAGCACGAAGAATAAAACGGCCATGTGGCTTGTCGGCCCTTTGTGCCTTTTACCAGTATATGGTCGCAGATCATTGGACGTGACAAAGGATGCCGCGCTATCGTGCGCTTTTTGCAAATATGCTATATCTCGTATTTAATGGTCAAGGAGTTGGATGATGTGCAGAATCCCTTTTCTTTTCGGATGTTTCATTCCTGTTGTCCGGCTTTTGTTTAATAAAAAAAGGGTGAGTCAAGCGGTCATCTTGGTATTTTCTTCATGGTCCCTATTCAAGTCTACTGTTACACAGAGGCTTTGTTTGTCTTGTTGTTTTTAATTAATAATATACAGACAAGTAATTGTTGTAGGCAACGACTATAAAAGAGTGTTTTTCCTTTTCCAGTGGCAGGAGCCATGTAGGATTAACCCCGATTCTGTTTTTCTTTTTTGAATAGTGTGTCGGAAGATTTCATGGAAAAAAGTAAATAAATAAACAGAAATTAAAAATTTAAAAATGCCAATACCATGTAAGGCACCAGGACAGTGATAGGCGTGGGGAGGGGGCAGGAGAGGAGAAGGGAGGGCATCATTGTCAGTCCTCCGGATTCGGCCCCTGCCCATCTTGTCTCCTCCCGACCTAAAGCTGACTGTGTCTGTTCTTTCCCGCCGCTACAAGAAAAACATTCCAGCTAGGTTACTTTTCTCACTGTGCAGAAGAAAAAGAACAGGCGAATGGGTGAGGATGTAGTTTCACACGCGTGAGATTTCTGAGGCTAATGCCTTGATTTTTCTTCATTCCCATGTAATTCTAACAAGAGATCCGTATGGCACATCACGACATTGTGTGATAACCAGTAACCATTTTTGAACATAAATCGTACTTGCTAGCCGCGTGGGATTAGCCGAGCGGTGTAGGGCGCTGCAGTCGTGGACTGTGCGGCTACTCCCGGCGGAGGTTCGAGTCCTCCCTCGGGCAAGGGTGTGTGTGTTTGTCCTTAGGATAATTTAGGTTAAGCAGTGTGTCAGCTTAGGGACTGATGACTGTAGCAGTTAAGTTCCATAAGATTTCACACAATTTGAACATCATATTTGTTTTGCATTAGACACAGTGAAAGAATCATGCAAAAATTCGTTGTTCACTACATGGGCTTTATGTAGCAGTAAGTATTGTTTCCCATGTTTCTACGATCAGTTGGTTGATTCGAGGCACCGGGGCACCGGACCAAACAGAGAGGTTATCGGTTCCATCGCATTAGGGAAGGGTGTACGAGGAGGTCTGTCGTTCCTTTCAAAGGAACCATCCCGGCCTTTGCCTGAAGCGAAATCACGGAAAACCTAAATCAGCACGGCCGGCCGCGTGTTTGAACCGTCGTCCTCTCGAATGCGAGTCCTGTGTGCTAACCGCTGCGCCACCTCAATCGGTCAGATTATAGTTGTCACAAATATAGACACAATGATATATATAAAACCTGAATTGATTGTATCTTCTTTTGAATCGTCTTTTTATTCCCGTCTCCCCATCAATTTTTTTTTCATTTTTTCAGTTTACAGATTATGAATATAATAAATCTCTGTTTGGAATTACGTGTCAATGAAAAATAAAGAAGTATCGAATGTGAGTTTCGAACCATAAACCTTGTACTTTTGAAACCACCCACCTCGTCGCTCGGCTGCGGACTCCTCGAATGATACTGACCATACCAAGCAGATAAGCACGCCTAAGATATTGAAACACGATTTTCTCGAAAACGGTTTATAGCCGTATATTCCTGTTTACACATGTTGAAGTCCTAGTCGTGCTCTACACACCAGTCAGTATGAATCAAGTTGGTGAGAGAAAGTTAGTACGGTCCCCTTATTAGCGCAGGACGCAGGACCATGACGGAAACCCGAACTCGTGACTGCTGCTGGCGACTCCACGCCGCCCTCTCTCCTGTCGTAGCTCCCGCGTCCTTGTAGAAATGTTACGTTGCGAATGAGTGAGCTACCACTGTGACAACTATTTATACAGGATAACAGCGCCCTTGGTATGCCTGTGCTTTTTCAACAACACTACTGAAACCTATTGGTAGTGATATCCCCATGTCAATACTGCCGCTATGCCAGCAAGTTTCATAGATCCAAGACAGACCCGTCTCGTAATTAATCAATAGATACATTATTACAGTTAGAATTCCATTACCACGTTCTCGCCAGTGGCCAGTGAATGCTGCAAAACTTCAGCACCATAATCTCACAAATTTGCCCTTAATATACGAGGGAGAGTCAAATGAAAACCGTAAATATTTTTTAAATATTATTTATTGTGCAGAAATGGTTCAAATGGGTCTGAGCACTATGGGACTTAACTTCTGAGGTCATCAGTCCCCTAGAACTTAGAACTACTTAAACCTAACTAACGTAAGGACATCACACACATCCATGCCCGAGGCGGGATTCGAACCTGCGCCCGTAGTGGTCGCGCGGTTCCAGACTGTAGCGCCTAGAACCGCTCGGCCACTCTAGCCGGCTATTGTGCAGAAGTGGTACCAGGCTTTATGACTTTTCAACATAATCTCCCCCAGGCTCAATGCTTACAAAGTGCATAGATTCCTTTAAAATAAAGTTCTTTTGGTAGTCCTCGGAACCACTCAGGCACCGCGTGGCGTACCTCTTCATCAGAACGGAACTTCTTTCTTCCCATTGCGTCTTTGAGTGGTCCAAACATAGGGAAATCACTTGGGGCAAGGTCTGGTGAATATGGTGGATGAAGAACACATTCAAAATGCAGGTCTGTGATTGTTGCAACTGTTGTACGGGCAGTGTGGGTCCGTGCATTGTCATGTCGCAAAAGGACACCTGCTGACAGCAATCCACGTCGCTTTGATTTGATTGCAGGCCGCAGATGGTTTTATAGGAGATCTGTGTTTGCTGCACTGGTGACAGTGGTCCCTCTAGGCATGTAATGCTCCAAAATGACGCCTTTTTCGTCCCAAAAGAGAGTCAGCATAACCTTAGCTGCTGATGGTTCTGTTCGAAACTTCTCTGGTTTTGGTGATGAGGAATGACGCCATTCCCTGCTCACTCTCTTCGTTTCCGGTTGGTGGAAGTGAACCCAGGTTTCGTCCCCAGTAAAGATTCTTGCAAGGAAGCCATCACCTGCTCGTTCAAGGCGCCAAAGAAGTTCTTCACAAGCATGAACACGTCGTATTCTCATTTAGGAGTCAGCTGCCTTGGCACCCATCTTGACATTGTGTGAAACTGGAGCACATCATGCACAATGTGGTGTGCTGACCCATGACTAATCTGTAAACATGGTGCAATGTCATTCTGTGTCATTCGGCGGTTTTCCTTCACTATGGCTTCAACTGCTGCAATGTTCTGTGGAGACACAAGTCGTCGTGCTTGACCTGGATGAGGAGCATCTTCCACTGAAGTCACACCATTTGCGAACTTCCTACTCCATTCGTAGACTTGCTGCTGTGACAGTCATACATCACCGTACTGAACCTTCATTCGTCGATGAATTTCAATACGTTTCACACCTTCACTACGCAAAAACAGAATAACAGATTGCTTTTCTTCCCTGGTGCGGCCATCTTCGTACCGATACTGCTACGGTACGTGTGCACCTGCACTATGCTGCCACCTACATGCCACGCTGCACGCTGGTTGCAAAACGCTTACCCAACTTACAGGATAACGGCGACAAATTTCGATTTGTTATTACAAATTCAATGTTTTCATTTGACTCACCCTCGTAGTAGTTCCACCACACTATTCCCGTCCAAGGGAAGACCAGACCCCTTGACATCGACCTACATCAGAGATCCGAAAGTCCAGTGAGTCTCGTACCACTTTTTTACGACAAGACTCCACTACAAGCGTATCATAGCCCACGAAGTTCAGAGATCGTTCTTAACCTACAGCGCTTATTCATTAGACTTCCTCTTACACTGCGAAGTTGCCTGTCATTACTCCACTTAACAGTCCGTTAGTTCTCTTGGAACACAATTCACATCGTGCCTTTAAGCTTGTGCTTTTCCAGTGTGCCAGTCATGTTCCTTTCACAATGCTCTCTTCCTATACTCGTGGCTTGTTCTGTGGCCTCGTACCCTCTCTAAGACTAAGGCGCACGCATCTCACGTACAGTCACATTTGATTTGGAATACATATACTCATTTTCATAGTGTAGGCACCCAAGCTACCGAAATTTGCACTGCCGGTGGATCAGCTGGTGGGTGGCTCCCTGTTTAAAGTGTCTGAAGTTTGAGGCCCTAGGAATATTTGTAAAACTATGTTGCTAACCTCACAAGGAGATACACATGAAATAATGACAAAGGAGGGTATCCACCACTATCAGACGGAGAAGATTGCAATGCGACTGACCCGGGTTATTCAGACTACAGAAAACACAGTAGAATTAGTCACTACCACTATATATGTTATGACGCTCAGTGTCACGGTCGCTCGTCGTTGCCCATCCCTACACCACTGCACATGATGCATTAGCTGCTGCTCCGATAACTGTCTCCCTTGCGCGGATATTAGCTGATTCCGTGAATGAATTAGGTCAGTTTTAATGTATTATTGATGAAGGTTACATTCTGCATTCAGAGTACCTCCAGTGGTTAGTCTGGCCAGGGCAAGAGTGGCTGTGTTACATTCAACTTGGTAGTTCCCACGACTGCTTCTGGTAGTTGGAAGGCTGACTCTTTTACGTCTATGTTATCCCACTGATTAACAATCCACTATCCCTCAGCTCCACTCACCTTGCCTCCATGACCCTTTCCAGCTCATAGCAGCTTGTCACCGTTACCGTGTTGTCGTACCTGGCGTAAATACAACGTAACCCAGCTTGCGGCTTAGGTTCAACAATGTTCCTCGGACAGTTTCGACCATTTGTTCTGCAACGTGCATATGTTTCCTGTAATCTCAATAACGCTGGTCGGGCACATTGTAATCTTCTCCCTTTGACAATGGTGGAATTCCTCCTCTGTCATTACTTCATGTTTACCTCCTTCTGTGGTTAGTAACATATCGCCTCTCCATAACTTGTACAAATATTCGCCAGATAGGGTTGCTACCAGGAAGTGAAACAGTATGTGCAACTGTACCTGGTGACTCCTCACCTCTACTGACGCTATATCGTAATAGAAAGGTACACTCTGCCTGCTGGTCTCTGTAATGTTACCTCTCTGGCGACAGTTTCCCTCGCAGTTTCTGTAACCCCAAAAAGTATTACTCTGGTGTTAACATGATGGGACTCACCATTCTGTGCAATGCGTTATGAGTAGCTTCCTGTAATCTCGGTATCATCAGCTGTGCGTTCCATATGCTGTCTGATAGAGGCTGTAACAGCCTCGTCATGTGACTCTTTCATCCAATACATCCAACGGTGCTGCCATGATTTCCAAATCTCGATACACAGTGTCTTCTGATGCCTTTGCATATTCCATCACCTTGCTCATCAGCTTCCGTACTACATGCATGTTGTTCAATACTTTGCTTTCCAATTTTGTTATCTGCGTGGTATGCCACTCCGTTGCCGGCTTGCTATCCTGTGCCAACTTCTTCATCGCCTCCAGAGTAGCATTCAACTCTCTGATTTCTCTGGCATCTGCTGCTTCGAACACAACCGTCAAAATTCTTCTTACCCCTCCCACTCCAAGCATCTATCGGACCACTCTTCCACTGACATGGCGAACGCAGCAGCACTTCCACTGTTTGCTGCATTGTTCTCGTAGCTATTCATAAGACTTATGCAATTTCTCACATTCCCCAGTAACTTCCCCAAACTACATCAAAGATGTAGGACGTTAATAACGTTTGCATTATTTAAAAAGCCTTAAGAGTTTTATGTAAAGAATTTGGAGGCACTACTTTTTCAGCAAACCATCGTAGTTTTTAGATCCTCAGGGTCTGTCAGACTGGGTCGCTACAATAAAAAAGAAATATGTCTTGTGCTTTGCTCAAAACCAGATCCCTGATTTCGCCTGGTCACCCAAACCTACCTTCCTCTCTTTTATTTCTGTTTCAACTTCATTTCCTAATATGATGAGCTTCTTACTTAGTTTATTCTGGTTTAGCTCCCTATACTTAGATATATTCTCAAGGTCTATATTTCTGATTTCCTGCCTTTACGAAGCTATTTTGCTTCCTATAAAAAAATGGTTCAAATGGCTCTGAGCACTATGGGACTCAACTGCTGAGGTCATTAGTCCCCTAGAACTTAGAACTAGTTAAACCTAACTAACCTAAGGACATCAAAAACATCCATGCCCGAGGCAGGATTCGAACCTGCGACCGTAGCGGTCTTGCGGTGCCAGACTGCAGCGCCTTTAACCGCACAGCCACTTGCTTCCTATACCTGTAGCTAATTTTATTCTGTGTTAACTTTTCATAACTGGGATTAACAGTCATGTGAAATTTCTTGAAAAACATTATGTTTACGCCAGTGACTGTTAAACTTCGATATGAAATACACATTTATTGAACACTTGTACATATGACAATTATGTGATACGTGAAAAGCCGTAATCGTCATGTGTACAAGTGTTCAAAAAAATGTGTATTTCATATCGAAGTTTAACAGTCACAGGCGTAAACATGATGTCTTTCAAGAAATTTCACATGACTGTGAATCCCAGTTATGAAAAGTTAATTAATTGCATTGATATGTGAACAGCCATAATTGTCATATGTACAAGTGTTCAATAAATCTGTATTTCATATCGAAGTTTAACAGTCACTGGCGTAAACATGATGTCTTTCAAGAAATTTATTCTGTGTGTCATTATTTCATGATCACCTTAGTCGAATATGGTTTCAGCGCGTTACGCTCAGTGTTATTTCTTTAGTGTTAGAACAGACAATCAGTTTCATATTCAATTCTGTACAGCTCATTACAAATCAATTTTCATTTTCATTTGTATTTTTCAGTTACACTGTGTTATGGACAAACATGTTATTCTTATCATAAATTTAAATTACTTATGACGTTATATCCGATATTTCCCATTTATGTTATTTAGTTTTGTCGTATAAAAACATCGTTTTCTGGTGGGCCTCACGTCAGTTATGAGGACTTCTAGCTCATCGTTGGTATTTGATAAAGTTGCTTCACGGACGTAAATGATTTCCATGATATATTTTATTTTACTTTTAAAACTTTTACTTGAATTTTCCCTCTAGATAATTCCTTCACAGTCAAACATAGCCGTAAGTCGCTCGTTGCCTCTTGGCGACTTCGCTGCACTGTCAGTGGCGCTCCTGTACCTTATAGGATCACGTTTAACTCTTGTTCAGCTATACTAAATTGCCTTCTAATCCTATAGATCTCCAATATATTCTCTCTCAATAAAAGACAGTAGAAATAGTAGGGTATCTTAGACTAATGTTATTGTCTACAGCCGGAATATTGGCGTACCAGGAACTCACATGTTGTTGTGGAGCCTCTAGTAGAAGCATGTATTTGACAAAGGTATTTAGTCAAAAAGTGACAGAAGTAACAGGTTTGAAGAAAACAAGAGAAAAGAATATCTCAAATCGTTCAAGGGTACTATTAATATGAATGCTAGTGTTCCAACCAAAACAATTCCGAAATATCTTGCAAAGGATGTGGGATGAAGAGTGACTGTTAAAGAAAAGAAACCACCAAAAGCAGTAAGATTGCAAAAGAAAAAAGGCTACTTTGGATAGATATCGTCTTTCATTAATTAAAAGACCATCATTAAACAGTCAAGATTTTTTATGTGTTTGCGAAAAAATGGTTCAAATGGCTCTGAGCACTATGGGACTTAACATCTTTGGTCATCAGTCCCCTAGAACTTAGAACTACTTAAACCTAACTAACCTAAGAACATCACCCACATCCATGCCCGAGGCAGGATTCTAACCTGCGACCGTAGCAGTCCCGCGGTTCCGGACTGAGCGCCTAGAACCGCTAGACCACCGCGGCCGGCTATGTGTTAGCACAGTACAAAATTTGATTTAGGGATAGCAACGAAACTAACGGCAATTTGTATGTACTACCAGATGAGGCCCTTTCAAGTCACAAAGAACCTAAAGAAAGAAGTAGTTGCATAAAGGCAGAGCCATTATTAACAAACACCTTGTACGAACTGAAGGCCCAAAGCCTGGACGTCAATTTGCCCTCATCTTTGAACAGCACTTTTTGATAACATATGTCAGCATTGCAAAGGTATTGTGCAACCACGTGGTTCGGCCATTGACCATTTCCGTATTTTATTTAAAAAATGATTAACTAGAGCAGTGGTTCTCAAACTTTTTGAGTTTCGGGAACATTTAAAAGGCCGCAAATAATTGTGAACTGACTATTTACACGTTTCCGGGGAATATTTTACAACAGTAAATACAGGAAATAAGTACTGTGATAAAATAACAATTAAGTCATTTCATTTTGAGTTGCTTTTCAGACTACAGAAAATACAACATTTATTAATAAAAAATGTACATTATCACAATATGAACAAATAATTTTTCTATAAAAATTGTGAGAGATTAATGAAGCACGATTGTCACCAAAATGCGACGGACGAGCGCCGTGTTGCCTCCTACCCTGCCAAGATGAAAGGCAAGAGGAACTATTAAGTGAAACATATTGCAATGAAATAATGCAATTAAACTAACGATTAATTCAGATTTTAGAGAAAGGTAATACTGCAATACAAATGAAAGGTACCTGACGTCTACTGTCTCTAGTGTTTATGAGAAACATGACCCTGATGTGCTTAGATATATATTTGAAAGACAAACTCTCATTTCATCGTCAATACACTGAAGAGTTCCTCTCTTTTGACATTTAATTTTGGCTAGGATAGAAAATCCTATTTCACATAAATATTACGTCGAAAATTGAAGTAAAGTGTTCAAAGCCTTTTTAGATAGTGACACATATTCTTCTTTTATAGAAACCCAAAAGGCTTCAAAAGACAATTCCTTATGCTTAATTGTCAGTCAACGATCAGTAGTATAGCTGTCAGTTCTTCTTCTGTTAGCGTTAAGCCGAAACCAACTGAAGTTTCCATAAATGGATTTCGAATCCAGTAGTACTGTTCAGTGTTGAGGGATGGAAAATATGAACTCAGTTTCTCTTCTAAACTTATTAAATGATCTACTACTATTGTAAGTATTTCATTTATGCACTTCTTTCCAACAGGAACATTTCCAAGTTATCTTGAACAGCTTTTCTTTTCAGTATTTGTAGTTTTATGTGAAACACTTTAATTTTGTCGATAGATGTTAGGGTATTTTCTTCTTTCCCTTGCATTGAGAAATATATCGGCCAAATATTGCAATCTCGCTATCCAAAATTCACTCGGAAAGAGGCTGCAAAAATGTGCATGTTTCATTTCTTCGAAAAATACGAAAAGTTATTCTCGTAGCTCATGCACACGGGTAGGTACTTTCCCCCTCGACAACCACCTGACTTCTGTGTTTAAAGGTAACCGTTCTGTGCTCTGACTCCACGTCTATACTAAGTTATTCGAATAAACGGGTTTTGAGAGCCCTTGTTTTAACTTCTCTCAATTTTTCTCCCAATGTTTTTGCTGTTAGAGCCTCCCTATGAAGAAAGCAGTGAGCTACGATAACATCTTCATTTTGTATTTTTTACAAAAGAAATAACGCCCTTAACATAGCTTACCATTGAAGAGGCGCCATCGGTACAAATGCCTACACACGACTTCCATGTTAACTACCACTTATTTCATCATTTTAAATGTTGGAAACGTCCTCACCTTTAGTAGACACACTTAATTCTTTGCAAAAAAAAGAAACTGATTTGCTATCTGGTCTTGGCTAATGAAATGCACAAATGCTAAGAGCTGAATTAGTTGGTAATGTCTGTTGATTCGTCAACTTGCAATGCAAAGTTTGAGTGATTGAGTTTATCACTGCATACATTTTTCTCAATATCAGTCGACATTTCTATAATACGCCTGTGAACTGTATCATTCGACAAAGGAATCTTCCTTATTTTCATAGCTGCTTCATTTCCTAGCATCATCATGACCATATTTTTGCAAGCAGGCAAAATAAGTGATTCACCTATGGTATACGCTTTCATTGTCTTTGCTACCAGAGACTTGGTAGGAAGCGATCAGAGCTTTATCAGAAACAGACATTACTTATTTAATAAAAATTGCTGCCTTTGGTTGCTGTTCAGACATTCTCTTGAAATATCTTACAGGTTTATCTTGCAGATGTGAATGCATTGTTTTAAAATATTTACTCAGTTTACTGGGAAGCATAGATTCATTTGCCATTTTATACCCGCGTGCTAAGCATAGTGGGAAAGGATAATCTTCAGTCCCAATCCAAGCGAAACAATAGCTTAAGTAGCTTTCATTGTACTTACGTGTGGGCCGCTCTTTTGCGTTTTCACTTGCACTTAGCGTTTGTTTACTTCCAGAATCGGATTCTTCGACGGCATGCTTGTTTTTCAGAAATCTGTCCATTTTATTCGATTGTATTCTGCATATAAGATTCACTTCTAGCGCTTTGAAAATAAGCAGTACGCTGTACATAAAACACGAGCCCCACGTACGTTAACACCACCTCACTGACATACCACTTCAAAGCTCTGCGGTAACGTCAAACAATGGGAACGCGTTTTTCCTTCTGGGCTTGGATTCTTGTGCGTCCATGGTTTAACAGTGCGGCCAACGATCGTTTCAAGTTGCATTAACCTTGCTGGAAGCATCTGTCCTCCATAGACTGGATTACTAAACTGCAGTGGAAACGACGATCAAAAGCAGCAAGTCTTCATGAACAATGACAATCATGTTCACATGTGGTACTCATCAGTAGCAAAGAACATAAAATGAAATTCTTTTAGTCATGAAAGGCTCGAGGTCAATGAGTAGGCATCTATCATAGATAATTTCCTCTCGCAGCTCCTCTTTCCAATAATATTTTATTAACAACAGAAAGGTATGCATTTTCAATAGAATTTTATTAAAAAGTGACTGGTTGAGGATGTTATTTATAATTTTTTGGTACACTGCCGCCGGCCGGAGTGGCCGAGCGGCTCTAGGCGATACAGTCTGGAACCGCGCGACTGCTACGGTTGCAGGTTCGAATCCTGCCTCGGGCATGGATGCGTGTGATGTCCTTAGGTTAGTTAGGTTTAAGTAGTTCTAAGTTCTAGGGGACTAATGGCCACAGAAGTTAAGTCCCATAGTGGTCAGAGCCATTTGAACCATTTTTTTGGTACACTGCCGCGGTACCTAAATATGTCATAATGGTCAACAATAATAACATGCAATTCACTTCCTACGTGCTGTTGCAGTGCCAATCGGAGCTTCGTGGAATAGGTTCGCAAACATAGGGAACGACACGAAACCATCCGAATTCTATGGACAAGTTGTGGTCACATGTACAGCGCTCAAGGCTCAATTTGAGCATGGCTACCATGATAAAAGAAAAACGTCCATAGGCAAATCAACTGCGAAACATAAGCACGACGCGACCATATAATATCCGCAAGAGTTTTCGTCGGAACATTCGGTCAGTAGTCAAATATTTTTTCAGCGTTTTCTCCTGATTGTGGACGTTTGGATCTGACCAGAAATCCATTAACCCGTGACAACACTGTAAATTAACTCAATGTTTACTTACAAAATTTAAGAGCGAGACAAGTGTCGTACCGTTTGGTTACGGAAAGAAGGCACAGAAGGAGGCATGCGAAAATAATTTGCACGGCGCCAACAGGGCGAGATGGTTAGGAAATGGTTAGGAAAATTTCATATGCAGTGCTTGTCATCCATGGGTGCCGGGGCGCCTCTTACCGGCGAACGACATAGATAGTTATATTTTACACACAAAAGTAAAAATGGTTCGCTAAAAGCGCATTGTTCCTATCAAAAATTGTGAAATTAAGGTAAGGTTTTTGTAATGCAGTTCTAGTCCAAGGAGTTGAAGAAAATGGTTTTTGTGGCACTTATTAATTATGAATGACCGTGAATCATTATGTTGCAAGAAACTTGCAGTCCATCGTTGCAGTCTGGGACTGCCAGGTTTTTACAACATCTCAAAGAAGTTACTGTGTTGGTCACACCAAACTTTACCGTGGATGAAGTGTTATATTTATAAATACAGTTACATTCATTTTTAAATGAACTAATGACTCCCATCACTGCGTATTGTTCTGAATGTAGCACTGTGACAATTATATTACGGCTCTTTTTTTACAGATCGCAGCATTCTGCCATCCGAATAATTACTTTTTTCGCTCCACTGCGAATTACATTTTCGTTAGAATTCCTTCCACTTCTCAGTGGTGTAAGGGATGGCCTCGCTGGACCAGCAATGGCCGTCCAGCACAAATCCTGTATCATTTCTGAGACACTCTCTCCCAAATTTCATGATAAAACAAAACGTGCTGCCTTTCTTTGAACTTTTTTCGATGTACTCCGTCAGTCCTATCTGGTAAGGACCCCACACCGCGCAGCAGTATTCTAAAAGAGGACGGACAAGGGTAGTGTAGGCAGTCTACTTAGTACATCCGTTACATTTTCAAAGTGTCCTGCCAATAAAACGTAATCTTGGTTAGCCTTCCCCACAACATTTTCTGTGTTCCTTCCATTTTACGTTGTTCGTAATTGTAGGTATTTAGTTGAATTGACGGCTTTTAGATTAGACGGATTTATCGTGTAACCGACGCTCAACGAGTTCCCTTTAGCGTTCATGTGGATGACCTCACACTTTTCGTTATTTAGGGTCAACTGCCACTTTTTCAACATTCAGTTTTTTTTTCTAAATCGTTTTGCAGTTTGCTTTGATCTTCTGATGGCTTCATTAATCGGTAAACGACAGTGTCGTCTGCAGACAACCCAAGACAGCTGCTCAGATTGTCTCCCAAATCGTTTATATAGATACGGATCAGCAAAGGGCCTGTAACACTACCTTGGGGAACGCAGAAATCACTTTTGTTTTACTCGATGACTTTCCGTCAATAACTACGAACTGCGACCTCTCTGATAGCAAATCACAAATCCAATCACATAACTGAGACGATATTCCATAAGCACACAATTTCACAACGAGCCGCTTGTGTGGTACAGTGTGAAAAGCCTTCCGGAAATCCAGAAATACGGAACCTATTTAAAATCCCTTGTCAATAACACTCAACACTTCATGTGAATAAAGAGCTAGTTGTGTTTCACAGGAACGATGTTTTCTAAACCTACGTTGACTGTGTGTCAATAGACCGTTTTCTTCGAGGTAATTCGTAATGCCTGAACATATGTTCCAAAATCCTGCTGCATATCGACGTTAACGATAAGGGCATGTGATTTAGTGGATTACTCCTACTACCTTTCTCGAATACTGGTGTGACCTGTGCAACTTTCCAATCTATGGGTACGAATCTTTCGTCGAGCGAACGGTTGTAAATGATTGTTGAGTATGGAGCTAATGAATCAGCATAGTCCGAAAGGAACCTAATTGGTATACAGTCTGGATCAGAAGACTAGCTTTTATTACGTGATTTAAGTTGCTTCATTACTCCGAGGATATTTACTTCTACGTTACTCATGTTGGCAGCTGTTCTCGATTCGAACTCTGGAATATTTACTTCGACTTCTTTTGTGAAGGCATTTCAGAAGGCTGTGTTTAGTAACTGTGCTTTGGCAGCACTGTCTTCGATAGTATCTCTATTGCTATCGCGCAGAGAAGACATTGATTGTTTTTTGCCGCTAACATTCTTCACATGCGACCAGAATCTCTTTGGATTTTCTGCCAGGTTTCGAGACAATTTTAGTTGTGGAAACTGTTATAGCACCTCGCATTCACATCCGCGCTAAATTTCGAGCTTCTGTAAAAGACCTCTAATCTTGAGGATTTTGCGTCCGTTTAAATTTGGCATGCTTGTTTCGTTGTTTCTCCAACGGTGTTCTAACCCGTTTTGTGTACCAAGGAGTATCAGCTCCGTCGTTTGTTAATTTATTTGGTATACTTCTCTCAATTTCTGCCGATACTATTTCTTTGAATTTAAGCCACATCTGGTCTACACTTATACTACTAAAATTGAATGTATGGAGATTGTCTCTCAGGAAGGCGTCAAGTGTATTTTTCTCTGCTTTTTTGAATAGGTATATTTTTCGAGGATTTGGGGATTACAATACTCAATATCGCTACGACAGACCCTGTGTTTACTAATCCCTGAATCGGTTTTGATGCTCGTTATTAATGAACTAACTGCTCGAAATAATTTTCAGAGACTGCGTTTAGCACAATTTCGGATGACATTTTATGCGTACCTCCGGAATGGAACTTGTATTTCCGCCAACATATCGAGGGTAAATTAAAGTCATCACCAACTATTATCCCGTGTGTCTGGTACGTGTTTGAAATCAAACTCAAGTTTTTTTTGAACTTTTCAACAACTGTATCATCTGAATTCGGAGGTCGGTAAGTTATTATTATATTATTCCGGTTGGCAACAATGACCTCTGCCCATACTTACCCACAGGAAGTCTCTACTTCAATTTCGTGACAAGTTAAACTACTTCTAACAGCAACAAACACGCCACCGCCAACCATGTTTAGCCTATCCTTTCGGCACACCATTGCCCAGTTCCCAAATAGCCGCTACTGTTAGAGAGCTAAGATTAGCAGCAAATGGAGGAGAGAAACGTTGCGAACACTGTCGACACTACAAGGAGAATAAGTCACCGTATTTCCTTAACCAAACTGAACCATTCGATAAAAGTTAAAAACTCGTTCCGTACTATACCTTTCGTGAAATGGATAAAATTGAATAGCTATATATTCTTTCATGTTTGGCCATATATTTTTCTAACATATCACAGGGCGCACCCGTAAATGTTTTAGGGCGCACCACAACTAATAACTACATAAAAATACATAGAATGAGTAAAGGCATAGAAAAACAGTTTTCTGATATCTTCGAATCCAAAGTGTCTCTTCATGTGTACAATATATGTTACATACAATACTTTGTTTATGTCATTGCGCAGGTCTACCATTAATGACGACTTTTGATGCAGCATTGCCCAGAATTTTCGGTATTGCATACGTGAACTGGGTGACAAAGGCCCTATTTCCCGATATTTATGACTAACCCTATCGAAAGCATTTTGAATCCATTATTAAAATCGCTGCTTTCTATGTATGTTGTTTTTGCATAGGAAATACAATCTTTATGTGTCATGGGTTGATGCCGCTTTCCCTGTGTACATTTGTATACTGGATGATGATTTCGGTTTTCAGTTCTGAATTCATTCTCATCGATTGTTTTCTGGCCGTTAAGTCTCTTGTAAAACAGTTTCTGCCTGTCTTACGTTCCCTGTCTAAGTGGTATATTGAAATAGGTTCTTTCACATTGTCTTCTTACAGTTTTCTTTCGGATATCACATGAAAGTTTTGCTGACGAGATCTTGCGAACAACTCTGGCAAAACTATGAGGATGGTAGGAACCACTGGGCTTTCTCGGCACTATAGTTGATTAATAAATGTCTAACAACAGGCTTAGCTTGTGTGAACCACTAATCCAACGTGCTTTTGTCGTGGAACTCCTTTTTACGTAGCTGTTGTCACGCGACTAATAGATCTTGTATCAACATGTGATCTTCATAATGTCTAATGTTTAGCTTCCAAATGCTTTTCTTGTCTCTAACGCGAATTCAACCAGGCAGGTGTAGTTATAGTGATCGGAGAAATTACCGGTTTTGTTTAATTTCTGTTTGAGCTAGGATTGATTATGGCAAATTTCTGCTATCAAGTCTGGTATGTCCATTAGCGTAAAAATAAGTAGGCTCGATTCTGTCGGGTTTCAAAATCCGCCAAGTGACTTCAAGATGGTAAATATCAACCAGTGATTTAAGTTCATTACACTTGTTTGGATGCGATTTCTGATCATCTTCGCTAACTAAGCAGTTAAAATCGCCACCGACGACGTATTTATTATTATTTCTATTAAGTAACTGCCAAAGAGCTTGAAAAAGTAAAAAGGCTTGTATTAGCTTCGTTTTCACTACCGGATAGAGAATAAACGTTGACATGGGTTACATCATGAATGGATCAATGATTCCACGTCCACAGGGCCAAAAATATGCACTGTTTATTTCAATGTTGCGTTATGTTATAGTAGTGATGCCAGTTTTAGTCTTTTAGTAGTAATTACAGTGAACTCAACTATTTGATTAATTACATTACTTTTAATATCTTGTACAAAAGCTATATCGCTAACAAGTTGTTAAGGGAACTATCTTAGTAACAATGGATATCTTGTCTTAAAAGTGAGAATATTCCAGAAGCTGTGTCTGTCAGCCATTTATTGTTTGTGGCAATGCGGACACATCATCGTCCATGTCGTCTCCACAATTCATTGGTTTCACACTTCTGTCATCACTGGAACTGAATGACTGAATCATGTCGAGATTAAGTGCTTGTACATGTTTCTTAGCATATCGGCCTTCTCCCTTTTGTCCGATGGGGATCTCCATTCTTTCATTTGCCTGATAGAATTTGATTTGATTCCTTAGAAGGCTGTTCGTGGGTGACATCTTTAACAAGCTTCTGTAACAGGCTGGTCAGGGGTCTCATTTCGGAGAGCATACAGTTTGTGACTAAGCGTTTTGCCTTTTTCTAAGCGGCTTGTCCGTTGTATTTTCGATTGACGTACTCGTTTGGGACATGTCAGTTTCGGAGATAACGCTACCTTGCATCTGTGTTTCCGATTCATAAAAGTCTTACTTTGCCCAGTTTTCTCTTTTTTCTACTTTAGAATATGTTTGTGATTCATTGGACGAAATTCCTTGGCCTTGGAGTGAGCTTCTGTAACGCTTGCAACAACAGATGGCTCTTTACTGAGGGTCGTGTGGTTTGTTCACTTTCTGTTTATTGTTCTATATTACCGTTTCCATTTCGTGTGCAGGTTTAAATGCTCGTGCACCACAGCCACTGTCGTGGTAACTGGCGGCTGTGTATTGCGCTTCACTATCAAGTTCGCTACTTCCGCTTAACTACTGGGAATGTCACTTGTGACCACTAAATTATCGTACCCTCCTGTGGAGAGCTGCTGCGGTACCCTTTTAGTAAAATTAGTACGCACGTGGTCAGCAGAGTGATAAATGGAACATTATTGCTGTTGCCCACTGTGCGTTATAAACTCTCGATTTGCCGCAATTAACGGATGATACGGATTGTGCCTTTTAATTCCACTCGACCGTTTAGAACACCACTGTTATTTGATATCAGAAAGTGCCAGAGCATTTATCATTTTCTAAGCGCTCCCGTTCTTTTTAAGATACCACCACATTAACTCGTTTGAGCATTCAAAAGATACAATGTAAACTTTAATATTCCGGATTCCTTAAACTGCATGCACCACATCAAGATTACTAATAAATCGGTAAAGGTGCATGGGTTTCCTGATATTTCCACCTGCAATGACAGCTTTTTTACGATTTTCAGCATCTTTCAGTTTCACGAATACAGAATTCTGAATGATACGCAGTTGAAGACATAGTGTATGATATTCTACAACTCCGAGTTCCTCCAAGATTCACTCATGAATTTCAGAAAGAATTCCTTTAAAACCACAGCACGGTATTTACTTTGATGATCGATATCATACTATTCAAAGTTTTTCTTAAAATGTTTTAAAGACAACGAGTGTGCGAACGGCCGTCCGCGAGCACCAGCGCAGCCGTCGGTAACACTGTCCAACTAGCGTGCAGGCGCGCTGCGCAGTGACGTATTGACACCGCAGCCACACAGTTAAGTGTTGAACTGTTACTACATGATATTCGTATTTTTCCAGAAATATACAAAACTGAAAAATTGTTGACAAATTGTTGACGTTGCTATCCAGAGATTACCAGCATACAGAGCCGGCCGCTGTGGTGGAGATGCATTCTGATAACTATGTACCTTTTTACATAACGGCCGGCCGCGGTGGTCTCGCGGTTCTAGGCGCTTCAGTCTGAAACCGTGCGACCGCTGCGGCAGCAGGTTCGAATCCTGCCTCGGACATGGATGTGTGTGATGTCCTTAGGTTAGTTAGGTTTAAGTAGTTGTAAGTTCTAGGGGCTGATGACCTCAGATGTTAAGTCCCATAGTGCTCAGACTCATTTTTGAACCAGCATACAGTCGGACATGAACATTCTTCCTGCAACTGTACCCATCTGCTGAGTAACTTCTCAGTTGGCCTCACGCGGCTGTGTGCACCCCGTACTAGTCATCCTACCAAGGAAAGATCGACTCGTAGTACGGGGAATCGAACCCGGTTCTCTGCATGATACTCAGCCGTACTAACCATTCAGCTAAGAAAGTGGACTCTGTAGCCCGGGACATTTCTCAATATTTTTTTCTCTTCACACTTTCAGTTTAATCTCTTCTGGATAGTAATTATCATCAGCGGTATGGCTCTTTGTGCCAAAGGACATCATTAAATTGTTCACTTTAACAAGCCACCCCTACGCGTTCCCATTTGGACCCAAAGTTTTCGACCTGTCCAACCACAGAGATTCCGTCAACTGACACCAACTTTTATTACACTCTGTCGAGGCAACTGGCATTCAAACGTAAATAATGAAAAGAGCTGCAGGTAAAATATGGCACAACGCAAAGCCTGTAAACTACACTAACGGTAACACACAGGGTGGTTATAATTATATTTTTTACATATATTCTTACATCTATACTCCGCAAGCCACTATAAGGTGTGTGAGGCGAAGGGCGCTTGGTGTACTGTGTCACTTTCACGTTTTTCTGTTCCAGCAGCGCATGGGCTCGATTCTCCCTCATTTTATCTTAATACACTTTCCGCGAGATATCAGAAGAATAAAGCAGTACATTCGTCCACTCTTCTAGGAATGAACACTCTCGTGACGTGAACAGCAGACCATAACGTGATGCAGACTGCCTATCTTGCAGCGTATGCCACTGGAGCTGCCTGTGCATGTCTGTGACGATTTCGTCCATACCTTATGAACATGTAACGAACTGTGCTGATCTTCTTTGGATTCTATTTCCTCTAACAGTCCTGTATGGTACGGGTCCCAAACTGATTAGAAGTATTAAAGTATTGATCGAATGAGTGTTTCGTAAGCTACTTTCTTTTTTTGATGAACTACATTTGCTGAAGACTTTTTCAGTGGACCTCAGACTTGTGCCTGCCTGACTCACGATTAATTCTATGTTTTCGTTATACGTCAGATCGTTCTGTACGAATACTCGTAGATATCTTATGGAATTAACTGCTACCAGTGATTGTTCTGCAATTTTGTTATCATACAATAAAGTGTCTTACTCAATGTATTCGCAGTATGCTACATTCGTATGTGTTAATGGTGTGATATTCCTGGCTGTCGCCGCCAGTATTTTATCTTGCTAGAAGCTCGCCTTGATGCAGCTTGATATTCGTGAGGTATCATATGGTACAAAAGTGGAGTGAGGTATAAGCAGCAAATGCTACAGTATGTACCATTCCCGAGGGAGAGTCCGCCAATTGTACTGGACTTGCTTCTGATTGGTCGACACATTCGGGTGTTAGGCGCCAAAACGCCTAACTTCTCTTATTAATTATTTATATACTTTTCATTGTATTGAACCCAGTTTTCAATATGACAATCTCTCACGGTCACCTTGCGAGTCTACAGTTTTTGTTTATTAAATTTCACTAGCTTTGAGAAACAAAAGAGTAATGATATTACAACCGAAGTGCTTCGGACACCTTCGGGTCCCTTTGGCGCGCCTGGGACACGAAGTACTTCGGCTACGCTGGTCACACTGTTTCGGGTGTTCTTCAGAGCCGGGCGTGTATCTCTGTTTCGGACGGACATGTCGTACTCTGTATCGGAAGTTGGCAGAAAAGTTACCGTACTATTAAGAAAGGTATGTCGAGTGTTGTAGAGGACAGCGTAAAGAGTGATATTTTAAAATAAAATAAACAGGATACATTAATGAGAGGTGTCGCCTACAAAAAAAAAAAAAAAAAAAAAAAAAACCAAACAGAGTTCGAGATGAGAGCGTAGCAGCCTCCGTCGAAGAAGATCTCACGACCGACGAGCTGTCTTCTGGTCTTCTGCGCTGGGGACGCAACTTGAGAAGACGACAGATTGGTGGAAAGAATTGTTAGGAGCTCTCATGCAATCTCTACAGATATCTCCTACTTCCAAATCTGACTTCCAACACGATTACGTATAATTTATAATGATCAGCTGCCACATACGCTACTTGAGCCAGTGTAGACGTAAAACAATTTACAGGAATGATGTTCAGACTGTACGCTGTACGATTTGCGTAGTTAACAGTGATAGCGTCATCACTTGCCATTAGACGAAGTATTGGTGTGGCGACGTAGGGTTGAAACACAAGCATCAATGTTCGTTACAGAAGTGTGCATTGCGGATGTCAACATGGGTCTGGCCAACGTATGCAGGGCTTACTCTAAAGCTGTTTTATCAAAACGATAGCATTAGTGCTGCTGTTCTTAGCGAGTATCGACGCATTAAGAGAATACGGAAAGCTCCTCTTTCCGCACCGGAGTGGAAGAACATGATTCGGAAACGGATCCATGGATCGATTATTTCCAACCATGTGGCCTCCCAGATCACAAGACTTTTAATCGGGAAGGTGGGGTTACCTGAAGGGACACTAACATACATTGGACACTGAAGATGAGTGTACTGCGGGAATTCCCGGCGGGGTCAGGGATTTTCTCTGCCTCGTGATGGCTGGGTGTTGTGTGCTGTCCTTAGGTTAGTTAGGTTTAAGTAGTTCTAAGTTCTAGGGGACTGATGACCATAGATGTTAAGTCCCATGGTGCTCAGAGCCATTTGAACCATTTGTACTGCGGGAGGTAGCCAACACCCCGCATGAGATGCCTTGAGCAGCAGTAAAGCAATCCCTGGTGCGATTATAGGCTATCGTGGGTGCAGATGGCCGTCACTTTGAGCAACGTTTATAACCTGTAACGTAAGCGAGGTACGCAACTAACGGATGCGGAAATTAAAATGTGTTTCTTTCAATGAGTTATTCGTTCTTACTCTTCTCATGTCCTTACAAATGTTTCCACAAGGTTTCATTGTCCAACGATCACTCGTCTTTCGTGGGCCCTCTCTCTAGCAACGAACGTTTGGTCAAAACCATCCTCTTTGTTACTACTTGCCAGTCGCATATCTTCCGGTTCGTTCTGCTGTCAGTATCACATTAATGGTATTGTCCAATCTGACAGATGAATGATAGCGTGCAAGATTAATTATAAACGTGCCTGAATTGTTCATGAGCGGATTGTTGGTACGTATCAGTGCACTACTAAATGTTCATTTTAAAGTAGCAGTAGGAGGCAAAAAGAGACTTTCATATAATTGCGAGTGTTCTGAAGAGGCTGCTTACATTACAGTTGTTTGTGGTTATTTAAATATGCACGCAGAATGACTATATAATTCTGTAGTGTCAGTTTATTGTCAATATGGTAAACTGGGTTTCTTTTCAGCAGTTGCATCTGTGATAATTTTACGTTGACACGAGCCACTTTTATGAGAATTATACTTCAAAATTGAGTCCACACAACACTTTGAATGAAAGAAAGAAGAAGAAAAAAAAATTCAAAAGTAATTATAAACGTTAACAGAATTCCCCGTCGGTGGTTGGCAGAACATGATAAAGATATGAAATAAGGAATATAAACATTACTGAATTTCCTGTCGGTGGTTGGCAGAACATCTTAAAACTGTTAAATGAGGAACAATTCCTACGGTTCTTGACAATTATATTTATTTGGCCACGAACCAGCATGTGGCTTCTTGGGCCATCGTCAGCTGACAGTTGAATCTCGCAGTCACAAATAATATGACGTGCGAATTGCATAGAAATTACTTACCCAGAAGATACAAAAATACACAAATGGTGACATGTAGAGTATTTGCAAAGGAAAGTATTACAGTTTTTATGTCACGCATAGATAGTTATGTTAATTTAAAAAAGAAACAAAGTTTTTTTGTGGGGAGACACATTTAACAACTGATGAAAAATAAAGTTGAACTTATAATATTTAACTAGTATTATTAAAATGTATTAAAATAGTAAACTGAGTTCTGTTTTTCATTAGTTGTTAAATGCATCTACACACAAAAATCTTTGTGCTTCCTCTTTTAGTTAAAGTAACTACTTATGATCTGCATAAAAATGCGTTACATTCGTACGTAAACTTTTATAAGTAGCAGGCCATCTTTTCTCTTTTCTACATTCAGTTGCCACGTAACGATGTTGTAAGAAACCGAAAGCTGATTAGTGACCCATAAATTATAATTTTTCAGAACATTTGGAAGTGTTCCCTATTTAGTATTACTGATTATTAAATCACTCTTTGTCAGACACAAAATCGAAGATAACAGTCTTTCGCAGTCGTCCTTCTGAGAGATTTCACCAACTGACAGGGTAGTTAACTTAGGAGCCAACTGTTTATACACCCCCCTTATAACTGGTGCTTCAAGCGTCATTGTACACAGTAGGTGCTGTCCCCACAACAACTCGTAACGTGGGTACGGCACAAGGATGACTTGTCGCTTTTCGTCCGTGGGAAAGAGCATCAATGTTAAGAAGGCAATCCTGATGCACTGAGTAATCAGAAATCTGTGAATGCAATTACATCATTACAAAATATGGAGAGTAACACACCCTATCATCTACATAACACTCACAAGAATCGGTATGTACTACACCACGGCAATGTATTGTGTTGAAATTTATTACAAAGAATTTGGGCACGTTGCAGACAGAAGCGGCTTCTTACGCGCGGGATCAACGCGAACTTCAACCTTCACCTGCTGACTTTAAACAGCGACGTCGCTTTATATCTACAAACACAGTTACAGGGAGGTAAATATTATCCAAGTAAAACACGAGTTGCAAGAACATTAAGTAATCGTCTCTTCCGTGGTCAGAGGAACAACACAATTACAGGATACGGAAATTCTATAAAATGATAGTTCTTACCAATAAGAATTTTTACATTACCGATTACAAGAAATCTAATAATCGCTATAAAGTACATCTTCGCTACGATTTCAGTTACTGATCGAGAGAAGAGTCTTAAAGTACTGACCCTATCATTGATGTCATCATCTTATATACACTGACGGCTTCAAACGAACCTTAAACGAATGTGTGGATCATGGCTAATAACGAAAATAGAACTTAGTTTTTACATCGTAATCAGAAACTCTTCCTGAATTACTGATCTATCCTGTAGGTATAAAGGCAAACATAATTTTTGTACTCACTGGTTTTATGCCAATAACCAATGACAAAAAGCTTCCAAATACAGAGTGGCATAGCACAGCTGGAAAAGCTATGTAATGGAAGACACAAAAATATAAAAATAACATGGTTAAGCACTGTGTTGGCCTTTATCTACAAACACATTATAAAATACCCCAGCACATGTTATTTATACATTTAGCTCAAATCTATAATAAATGCTCATACAAATATGTAATAATTTATGCAACTACTTTTTACAACTTGGCGTGGTTTGTTTAGAATAATTATGTCAGTCATAATTGAGGAGGTCGATGGAGGAAATTGTTAACCCACAACAACGTATTTTACAATAATTCTTGTTTTATAGTTGGCTAAATTCAAAGACAAAACACACATACAATAAGACCGAGAAACTTATGTAGCAGATTGTATTTCCTGTCGGTACGTGTTGATCTTCTTGTTACCAGCATTTAGCGCGTTCGAAAACACAACGGGCAATTTCAGCTGATTAATCCGTAGTAAAATGAAGCCTAACACTCTCTTCCGCCTAGCATTACAGTTCTGTGCTTATATTATTACGTAATTCATTTAGTATTCGTTCAGTATCGAACTGTAATATGTTGTTTAACAATTAGAGTACAACTTCGAGACATACTAAATTTTTAGTACCGGATGACACAATTTACAGGTCTACTTTTACATCCGTGGAAGAGGACTGAAAATATGATCTGATGTTCTACAGTGGGTTTTTCGTTGTAAATACTTATTTGATAGTAAACACTAAGCGTTTTGTAAATGATAAACAGATGTACATCGCGATGCTAATCGTACCCTAGATGCATGCTAGGAAATTACTGGATGAGAAATGATAATGTCCCACTTTGATTGTAACTTCTTTCCTTCAAAACAGAAAAAACAAAAAAAAGGCTATGTGCTTCATACCAGAGGATGCCACTGTGTATGGCCCAAGCACACGTAAATCAACATCTGAATCGATACTAATGATTTTTTGCAGTATAATTTTCCCGGTGGACACTACCGTTTCATTCTAGAGGTGAGAGATAAAGAGTTGAGTGTTCAGGTTCTTTCTGTTAAAAGAAATCGGACACGTTAGCGTGCTTACTCCGCGAGGAACGCAGTTTCATTCTCTGGCAGACCCTCAAGCTTGCCACTGGCAGCTTACTTTCGAGATGTACCTGTATTATATTCAGTCCTTTGTGTCTGGTTCCAGACGAGTGGGGACGGCAACGTGACGACGAGTACCCTGTCACTGTCTCCTGTGGCTGACGACTCTGGACGGCAACTGTGCTGCAGGGCTGCCAACATCCTGCTTCCGCCGCCAGAGGTCAGCGAGCAGCTGCACGACTGCCGGACGCTGCACGTCCGCTGTGAGTGCGGCCGCTTCTCGTCTACACCACATTTTCCAACCCATGCTCAGTCTACCTCCTACGACTCACCTTTAAATTACATTTGTAGTATAATATAAAATGAAGATTAAGGAAACTACAAATACAAACTTTAAATGATGATCGCGAATAAGAAAAACAAAGAAACATTAACAAGCCACCATGAAACTTCGTGACGGTGATCCTTCTCTATATACTATGCGTGACAAGGAAAAGTGAAGCACCAGGAAATTAATGAGGAAACAAAATTAATCCTAATGGGTTGAAACGGTACGTAATTTTTCTGCAGTAATTACGAAATCCAATCAAATTTACGAAATATGGCAGTATGAAGCGACTTATCAGTATGAAGTTGCACCCTCTCTGATCCGGACTCCTGCACTGATTCGGTTGGGGAGGGTACCATCAATCCGTTGTATCCTCTCCTTTGGCAAGGTGGTCCACAACTGTTGTAACTGGTCATTGGTACCCGGATAATGTCACTGGGACGGAGCTGACATTCGACCTGGTCACACATACGCACTACCAGTGACAGATATGACGATGATGCAAGCCACGGGAGTACCTCGGCATACACCACTACTCTAACGAAGGCAGTTACTGACAGGCGTAAAAAGTACCAAGCTTTCAGTTTAATGAGTCATGGTTGCAAGATGTTAACACCAGTTCCTTACAGGAGAATGGAAAAACTGATAGAAGCGGACCTCGGGGAAGATCCGTTTGGATTCCGCAGAAATGTAGGAACGTGGGAGGCAGTATTGATCTTACCACTTCTCTTAGAAGATAGATTAAGGAAAGACAGACCTACGTTTATAGCATTTGTAGCTTCAGCGAAAGCTTTTGACAATGCTGACTGGAATACTTTCTCTGAAATTCTGAAGGTAGGAGAGCGAAAGGCTATTAGCAACTTCTGCAGAAAGCAGACAGCAGTTATAATGGTGGAGGCGCATGGAAAGGAACCTGTAGTTGAGAAAGGACTGGATTGTAGCTTATCCCCGGTATTATTCAGTCTGTACAATGAACAAGCGGTAACCGAAACCAAAGAAGAATTTGAAGTAGCAGTTAAACTTGAGGGAAAAGAAATAAAAGCTTTTAGGTGTGCCAATGACTTTGTAATTCTGTCAGACAGCAAACGACTTGGAAGATCAGTTGAACAGAATGGACATTGTCTTGAAAGAAGGATACAAGGTGAATATCAACAAAAATAAACAAAGATAATGGAATGAAGTCAAATTAAATCAGGTGATGCTAAAGCAATTGGATTAGAAAACGATACACTTAAAATAGTAGATGATTTTGGCTATTGGTACAGCAAAATAACTGATGATGATGGAAGCAGAGAGGATATAAAATGTAGACTGGCAGTGGCAAGAAAAGAATTTGTGAGTAAGAGAAATTTGTTGACATCGAATATAGATTTAAGAATTAGAAAGTCTTTTCTGAAAGAGTTTGTCTGGAGTGTACCCATCGATGCAAGCGAAACGTGGATAATGAACAAAAAGAAATTGCTCTGAACACTATGGGACTTAACATCTATGGTCATCAGTCCCCTGAGAACTTAGAACTACTTAAACCTAACTGACCTAAGGACATCACACAACACCCAGTCATCACGCAGCAGAGAAAATCCCTGACCCCGCCGGGAATCGAACACGGGAACCCAGGCGCGGGAAGCGAGAACGCTACCGCATGACCACGAGCTGCGAACGATGATGAACAGTTCAGACAAAAAAGAACGGGAACTTTCGAAAAGTGGTGCTACAGAAGAATATTGCAGGTTAGATGAGTGGATCACGTAACGATAATGGAGGTACTGAATAAAATTGGGGAGACAAGAAATTTGTGACGTAACTTGAACCAAAGAAGGGACAATTGATAGGACACATTCTGAGACATCAAGGGATCACCAACTTAGTGTGAAGGGAGGTGTGAGGGGGTAAAAATGGTAAAGGGAGACCAAGAGGCGAATACAGTAAGCAGATTCAGAAGGATGTACGCCAGAGTACTTATTCGGGGATGTAGAAGCTCGCTCAGCATGGAAAGTTGCATCAAACCAGTCTTCGGACTGAAGACCACAACAACAAATAACTCTATGCCAAGAAATTGTTCAGGAAAACGACATCAATAACTCATAACGAGACTGGCTGTCTTTCCCTGTTGTTACTGACAACTTCGCTACAGTGTCGGTGACTTATTATTGAAAGCTGACTCCCCATTTTTTCCTAATGACCTTCGGATTACTATTACCAGATGGGAGGTCATTGATCTATCAACGTTACATGTACGAGGGTGAGTTTACAGGAAATGTGAACATAACTTGTCGGGGGTGGTCCTGTGAGTTTCATGAACAAACCAAGAACTACACCAACTGTCCGTCTGATCCAACTTGGCCTGAGACTGGACGAGAAAAATGATCACAGCACATTTTCTGAAGTGATGGTTGTGGATAATATGGGGTGGTAATGTCGTGAGATATAACGCTATTGAAGCAGAATTGGCTCAAATGGCTCTGAGCACTATGGGACTTAACATCTGAGGTTATCAGTCCCCTAGAACTTAGAACTACTTAAACCTAACTAACCTAAGGATATCACACACATCCATGCCCCAGGCAGGATTCGAACCTGCGACCGTAGCAGTCGCGTGGTTCCAGACTGAAGCACCTGGAACCTCTCGGCCACCGCGGCTGACGAAGCACAATTCCCTCAATCCTCGAGGCATGAAGGCTGGTGCGCTATCGCTCACCAACACCTCAGGTGCTCCAAGCACCGTAAATATTCGTGCTAAATGCGTAATTGTAACTGCAGAGGTGGTGGCCTTAATTCAGAGTAGCCAGAGAAGATACCTAAAGGCGTCCGCCATCAACAACATTTACCGATTTCCGCGCTTGGTACGGGGTTGGGGACCCAGATAATCGATAACAATTTGTTTCATGGGGTGCTAAGCCCTAGAGGAATTCAACTCACCCGCCTGGGTGTCGGGAATCAGCTTAGCTATCTTACATTTTAACACTGCCTGGCTAACTTCCCTACATAGCCATTGAAAGTCGGTCAGGTTAAACGTTCCTTAATTTCTTGATTGTCTTATACACAAAGCTCTAGATTTTGCCCACATAACGCATTGTGGAAGTACTTGAAACAGGGTGACAGAGTTCTCTCGGAAGATATAACTTATGTCTCACATCACAGCGAGAGCGGTAGCAAAGCATGCCGTCACTGAGAGAATAACTTGGGACCTCCGTACCTTCATTACTTTTTTGTTGTTTAAAGTTCCTTAACCGGGCATCTGCATCTTGTCTCTCCGCCCACCCGTTCCGTCAGAATTCTGAACAGCTCTGAAATCTCCCCTATAACTGTAGGAAAACACCCCTGCTCTTCAGTGTCTTGTGGCGACTCGGCGACTATGAGCTCTTAGTGAATTATACGACTGAGGGTCTCAGTTCCTTGGTTGTCTACGTTTTGATGTTCCTCACTTTAAACCAGTAAGCCAAAACCTCACTGGCCATCTAGCTATCCATCTGATCTTATGAGGGCCAGCCAACACTCAAGTCAAGCCTGGTTATCAGTTTCCAGTCTAAATGGTCTATGCTCTAGGTAAAATGAGTTTCCTCTTAGTGGCGGACATGGACCTTGACGCATAGGCCATCAGTTTCCTTACTCCCATATACTCTTGGAGTAACATAGCTACTATTCCAGAATTAGACGCGTCGCTCCATAAGATAAACATTTGATAGAAATTCGTCACAGCCAACACCAGGACACTGCCTACAGCGAATTTCATTGAATCAAACGTTGCTTGCTGGGTGTAGATCGACTAGAACTTCGCCCCCTCTGCCGCAATGATTTAGGGATGCGGACAATAGCACAAAAACAAGAATAAATTTGCGAAAAAAGTGTCTTCCCTTTAATCTAGGCTATACCTATCTTGTCTTTAGGCAGAGGGAACTCGTGGATGGCTTTAGTGAGGTCCTCATCTACATTAATTTCCTTAGTAGGTGCTATGTAATCGAACAGCGAAATTTTTCGACAGTCCAGATTCACCTTCGACGGTTTTACATCAGCCCAACGTCACAGAGTCGCAGTAAGACTTTCCACAAATGCTCATCAAAGATTATACTGTCAAAGTGTCATCCAAGTAATTATTCACACACATAAACTTCAGGTCACCTAACATGAAATGTAACGACTGCGACAACACTGTCCCTGTAGCCAACCCCAATAGCGCATGGTTGTACTGCAACAGGTTACGATCCTAGCAAATCGCTATGAAAGGCTTAGGTGAGGCGTATCGAGAGAGCAATGACCTTATAACATCTTATGCGAAAAGTTGGCCAACCGTCTTTCGCATCTCCCTCATCCGAAGAGGCGACAACTGGTAAGGGGACTGGTAGGATAAGCTTCTGATCAGTAAGCTGGATTTTATATTCAGTCTTATCAGTGACCCCTAACGTAGCAGTAGGAACATGAGGAAACTCATCCAACACTCCCAACAACCACCTATTTTAACGTTACAAAATCTTTTAAGGTAGTTATGACTACAAAAATCATATTTCTTACCATCCTGATATATAAACATGAATTTCCTACTTATATAATGCAAAATACACTGTTTTTATTTGAAAAATCACATCCAAACAATTCCTTAATAATCAAACCCCTTACAATGATAAAATTCAGCAATCATGACAGCCTCCGGATTCCTAATTTAACAAAATCTTTTACCAAGAATCAAAAACTCTGCGTTACTGGCCCACCATTACGTGGGTACCTTTTGCAGAGGAGGTAGTTTATAAATCCGAAGCAGCCTGTTATACCACCAGTAAACATGTAGGGATATAGGAGACCGGAGTCAAGCAAGGTGCAAATGCTCTCATCATTCAAAGTAGCAAGATTAAAAGGTAAACTAGATTTCGAGACCGATTTCACTTTACTAGAAGTCTTCAGCAGCGCCCGCAAGTCTTATCATGCACTGCCACTCCGTGGCGTCAACTTCGCTTCACCCTCTCCCACAGTACTGGTCAGTCCGCACCAAATCGCCGGACTAGTTGCATCGAAACCTGTCTTACTATCAGATACCCTCAGTTACACTGCACTTTGCTGTGGTGTGTTCCATCATAGAAGTATGCCGACTACCATCACGCCTTACATCACTCAAGCCGATGTTTTCGACGATTGCCAACAGTCTGTCGAGTTTGGCGAACGTTTCAGTTTTATAAGGGAAAAGATTACTTGACTGGTTCTCCGGATGCACATGTGCCCAAACAAAAACATTGTTGACCAGCTATACTTCTGATATACAAAGGCAAATGGCCGACATAGTTATCCTAATGTCCTCCGTAAACCGCTCTAGTAGATCCCTGTGGTTTCGAACACTGTAAGAATATCGTCTGGCCAGACCATTCCGAATTGTACTAGTCGAGGTCCCCTCCAGCAAGAACCAAAATATAAATACCAGTTAACGCCAAAGTACCACAGAACAAGTCGAAAACCAAGTAATAATAACAGTGCACTGTAATTCCGTCAGTGCGAATGATCTTGCACTATTTTATATACAATGTGAATAAATATAATGTCCGATTGCTAGCCTATTGCATGTATACCGACAAGGCAACCGGCCGTAAAATGCCCGGGGGGCCGCACTACTTACAAGCGTAACAAGAAATAACACACTTGCCTGTGACAAGAACAGAACATAACCAGTGCGCCCACACAGGTCGGAACCACACAATATTGCAGTGCAGTATCGCACTAAGGAAGCCTATCACTGGAGCTCACTCGATCACACAATAAAGACGGACGGATATGGCGGGAGAAAAATGTCATGTGCTTTCAGGCAGAAGGCCCAACAAATCGAACTCGAATAGGAGAATAATGCAATGGCATACCTCCCATACACCGGCAAAATACGGAACAAAATGTGCAGACTCTTGGCTCGACGCAACTTTAAATGTGTTTTCCGTCCACCTCCAAAAACGGCGTGGATCATTAGGTTCCATGGAACTTGGGGCTCCGTAAACCATGTCTGGCGTATTCCGTATGCGGTAAGGCATAAATCGAACTGACTGTGTGGACAGTGGAAGAAAGGTGCCAGGAAGACAGTAGAGACACTCAACTGAAGCAAGGCACAAAATCTGTGCTTGGGAAACGCCGCATAGCAACAGGCTCACGGAGTCAATGAAATATGATCAAACGGAAGTGGTAAGGCAGAAGTCGTCATTTTGGGATTGCGTTGTAAAGGAGGGTTTTGACACAAAAAAAGAGTTGCCGTCAGCGTGATCAATAGAGACAGTGGTTTCACTCTCAGCGATTGGGGATGGGCCCCGGAGTGGGCCCCAGTGGTCGGGCAACGCAAATCACAACGCCCGCCGAGAGCGACTCTCGTGCCGGACTGAGGCGGCAGAAGCACTGAGGAACCGGGGTTTGCGCTCAGCATTTTTGGTTCGCGTCCCCTCACCACTCCGGGTAGTGAGGGAAGGGGTGGGAGCGACAAGACTGTAAAAAGGAGGCGCGGTGTAGCGGAGACCCTCATTCTATAAGTATCCACAAAAGACGACAGCAAGGTATGCTGTCGAAATGTCGTGTTAAGTGAACGATTACAGCGCGTTGTACACACAAGAGGAATTGAAAAGTTGTGACAGAGCAAGGTGGTGCTGTTGTTAGCACACTCGACTCGCGTTCGGGAGGACGACGGTTCAATCCCGTATCCGGCCTTCCTGATTTAGGTTTTCCGTGATTTTCATAAATCGCTCCAGACAAATGCCGGGATGGTTCCTCTGAAAGGGCACGGCCGATTTCCTTCCCCGTCCCTCCCTAATCCGATGACCTCGCTGTTTGGTCTCTTCCTCCAAACAAATCAACCCAACCCCAAACAGTTGTGAAAGTCAGTTTAAAGAGGCATTAGTTGTTGTTCAAATATACAGCTGAATACACTAATTCTGTGTTTAGTCAAATAGTAGTAGCTTCTTTGGTTGGACGACTGCCTGCGGTTTGTGTTCAGCGCTACAAAACGACGCTGCTTTTTATTTCAAATGTTGGTGACGTTAGTGGATTCAAATTGGCGGGATTTTCAAGGGGTGACGATACATTAAAGGTTAACAAGAGGGAATGATCAGTTTATATTCAATGTAAAGCAACATTATCATTAGTAAACAAACAACAGACGTAAAGGATTTGTTATTACACATGAAAATTAGAAATACGTTAGTTGTTTGAGAGTTACCTGTAAAGGTGCCCAATATATACATTAACAGATCCCTTCTGAGGGTATACGGTGAACATAGGTTCTTCCAAAATGCCAGTGGTATGTGCTCATGGAAAAAGCCTACTTGTGACACTCACTTTGACGTAGTTATTCCGGGAGGTGTGAAATTGCAACCATAATGACAGGTATTTTGTGGCTGGTTTTAAAGATGGAAATATCAATCGGCATTTCATAAACCTGCCAATATAAAATGTTGGACATTTTACGAGAGTGTAAAATTGCAGCAGACGACGTTCATTAAAGTATGATTTCCAGATGTGTATAGGATTTGTCACCGTAGCTGAAGCTTCCTTTTATGAAAAAGCTAACACAGCATTTTCATAAACTCGTGTGGAACTGCGATGTCAGTAAAATGCTCAACGTTTCATTACAATGAAAACTGTGTGGTGTCTCAGTTCCGTCTAGCGCCATAGGATTGCCATTTTGAATCGTGCCCAGGAAGAGAAGGAGAGAGAGATTATCACTCGATGTGACATTTTATACCATTAGAGTAATAGTAAGGTAACAGGGGCAAGAGCACAATTTAGATATGAAACGTATATGCAAATTAATTAAACTGATATTAATTACCACCTGATCACCCCCACCGCCACCCTCCAAATGACATCATGTGTTCTTCTCAGCCTGTACACGACTTCCTGCATGCTCCCCCACCTCAGCCTCCTCCTGAACCTCTGCACCTTCCGTGTTGGGGAGAATTTCTGAATTTGGCAGCCAACTTTTGTCCGAGGGCTGTTCTGACGTCCCATCCCATCCCTCACTAGGAAACTAGCAGGAAATTAAAAATGGCAGTGTCCTTTCCAGGACTCAAACCTTGGTTCTTCTGAACAAAAAGCCCAAGTGCGTCAGGCAACATACAGAAACCGCCCAGATTCAGCAGAGGAAGGTTAGGTTAGTTTATTTTGCTCATTTTGGTTGGGAAACTAAAGTAAAATTTGGTCCTAATTGCGTAATTAGTCATAAATATTTGGCCTAATTGCACAACTATATGCATAGCGCTACACAAGTACTGTCTAAAGTCGCAATGCAGCTCAAAACGTGATGACGCCATACAACTGGTGTTATCCTGTTGGGAAAAATTTTGCAATACCACTCAAAACTTGTGGCTACCCATCACCTACAAGCTGGTAGGAAAAAGAGTGGTGGGTAAGGTACTATCTTCATTTTTTTTGCCGGAATATATTCAACTGGCGCGATGCTGATGTTGGACAGAGAGAAGTTTAATAAGTATATTACTTGTGTGCATACAGCTGAGGACTGTATCTATCGCTGTTTGACTTCCGAGGTTGCTACAGACACCTCATAGACAATCACCCTGCAGCCAAGATAAATGAACCCAATACGCACTGCTACAATTGATGGCAAAATACGTCACTGTTCTAAGCACTCATCAAAATTGTCATGAAAACAGAAACCAACTGCTACCGCGGAGCACCTCACTTTTTTTCTGCGGTCTGCCGCCATTCCGCCAGCAGAGGAGAGACAGCTAGCCCGCCTTGAGGCGATGGTCCTTCGCCAACACAAAAGCACGTAAACCGAATTACTCCTGTAGGAGATATATGACGGCTATCCCACCCCATAGGTCGCACCCTGTCAGGACACTCCTGCCTAGTGCGACAACCCACACAGACACACACACACACACGCTGGACCATCCCCCACACCAACGCATGCAAGTAACTTTCCTTCTGAGGAGTGAAAACAAGTCCCGTAACTGTTTTTGAACGCATCTCTTATAATCGAGTATCTATTAAAAAGGAAACCACAATCGCGACAACAGTAAACGCCCTCTTTCCATGAAAATAGGAGTAATCCATTTTCTTTTACTTTTATGAGCAAAAAAATTACATATGACTAATATTCAGAAGTCCGAACACGTCCACCCTGTGTAAAACCGGGGGAAAAAAACTTTCCCAGTTTGCAGCGAAAAATAGCGTTCACTGCAGAATGTCCTCGTCATTTTGAAAACGTCATTGGAGAAAAGAAACCTTGAAAATTAAACTGCGAAGAAAAAAATCTATATTACGCAACATCTTTCAGCTTGATGGACAAATTACACTATCGGAGAGCGTCTAGCACGTTCGAATAAGTGTCTATAAATAAACTGTCATGTATGTGTGCATTACAAACATTTCAGACACATGAAGTAACATTAGAGAATACAATTTTTCAGCCCATTAGCTCACACGTCGGAAAATAAAATAATCATCTTACGTCAGACAACAACAAGCTGTAATACAAGAGGATGTAGCTGTTTTGTACACTATGGCAAGTCCAGTTTTACAAATGTGAAGCTATATCACACCTGTGTTCATGAAAAAAATCATGAGAGCCTATGTTGTGCCAGAAATTTCTATAAGATTCTACCACGTCTCTCCCTCTCCTACTACATCAAAACCAATTACCTTCTGCGTACTTACGTGTGACATTTTTGCTCCATAACTCCCCTCTACCGACGTGTTGTAAAGTTTCTATCATTCAGCAGATTCTTGTGTTCTGATTTTGTAAGCAACTTGGTCATCACACCTCGTTTCACACATCTACTCACATGTCGGGAAAAAATCACTATCATTTGTACGTTCCACAACGAGCTATAATTCAAATGGTATCCACTTTTATAGGTCATGAAATATGTAATAACACAGGACTTGCGGTAATACCTGTTTTTTAAACATGCAATCATAACGATAATTATAAAAACTGTCACGATTCCATGAGAGTACGTACAGCCGATTTCTGTTAGTTTTGTGAGTAAAATCGGTGTAGTTTTGAGAGAATTTTCTGCATCCAATATTTAACCAGCTATACCACTTCTTGTAAAGCAACCTCGTATAAGATTTCACTGCACTTTTCTCTTCTGATACATCGAAAAAACAAATACCATTTGCGTGTTGACATAGAGCATATTTCATACACACCTATCACTCCACTGGAGTACGTGGCCAGTGCTCAAGGTCGCTTTCACAGATCTGCATAGAGTTTTGTCGACTGTACTGGAGGAAGACCATATCCAAAAGAATATCGATCACAAGAGAGGCTTCCTGTATTGGTCCATCAAGTGCGTTGTTACATCAGACTGCAGACAAGCTCTCTGATGTGCCACAGCAGTACATGGATTTGTTAACAGACTACGAGTTTCCAGTGTGCACCACTCATTGAGTCTCAGCAAGGTACGAGGCGAGTGTTACTATACTTTTTATGATCTGCAGAGTAGTGGAAGGGTGATTCAGTGATGATGTAGAAAGTCGAAAGAATTCTACCGTGTCATTGGTTGGCATTGAAATTATAGAACAAACGGTCAAATTGCTAAAATTGATCATGCTATGAACTGTAGTGCATATTACAGTGCATCGTCCCACATCAACAGTGCCTTATCCATCCCATCCATCCACTGTTATGCTATTGATTACCTCATAATGATTGGCTGACAGCACTTCATAAAGATGGAGGGAGTCTCGGGGAACGTTAGATTTCTGCTACTTGTCACTGTGAAGCATGGGATTAAATGTAGAGGTCGTCATCTTCATACACTTGTTTGGAAGCATTCCACAATTCTTATCCTACACTCCTGGAAATTGAAATAAGAACACCGTGAATTCATTGTCCCAGGAAGGGGAAACTTTATTGACACATTCCTGGGGTCAGATACATCACATGATCACACTGACAGAACCACAGGCATATAGACACAGGCAACAGAGCATGCACAATGTCGGCACTAGTACAGTGTATATCCACCTTTCGCAGCAATGCAGGCTGCTATTCTCCCATGGAGACGATCGTAGAGATGCTGGATGTAGTCCTGTGGAACGGCTTGCCATGCCATTTCCACCTGGCGCCTCAGTTGGACCAGCGTTCGTGCTGGACGTGCAGACCGCGTGAGACGACGCTTCATCCAGTCCCAAACATGCTCAATGGGGGACAGATCCGGAGATCTTGCTGGCCAGGGTAGTTGACTTACACCTTCTAGAGCACGTTGGGTGGCACGGGATACATGCGGACGTGCATTGTCCTGTTGGAACAGCAAGTTCCCTTGCCGGTCTAGGAATGGTAGACGATGGGTTCGATGACGGTTTGGATGTACCGTGCACTATTCAGTGTCCCCTCGACGATCACCAGTGGTGTACGGCCAGTGTAGGAGATCGCTCCCCACACCATGATGCCGGGTGTTGGCCCTGTGTGCCTCGGTCGTATGCAGTCCTGATTGTGGCGCTCACCTGCACGGCGCCAAACACGCATACGACCATCATTGGCACCAAGGCAGAAGCGACTCTCATCGCTGAAGACGACACGTCTCCATTCGTCCCTCCATTCACGCCTGTCGCGACACCACTGGAGGCGGGCTGCACGATGTTGGGGCGTGAGCGGAAGACGGCCTAACGGTGTGCGGGACCGTAGCCCAGCTTCATGGAGACGGTTGCGAATGGTCCTCGCCGATACCCCAGGAGCAACAGTGTCCCTAATTTGCTGGGAAGTGGCGGTGCGGTCCCCTACGGCACTGCGTAGGATCCTACGGTCTTGGCGTGCATCCGTGCGTCGCTGCGGTCCGGTCCCAGGTCGACGGGCACGTGCACCTTCCGCCGACCACTGGTGACAACATCGATGTACTGTGGAGACCTCACGCCCCACGTGTTGAGCAATTCGGCGGTACGTCCACCTGGCCTCCCGCATGCCCACTATACGCCCTCGCTCAAAGTCCGTCAACTGCACATACGGTTCACGTCCACGCTGTCGCGGCATGCTACCAGTGTTAAAGACTGCGATGGAGCTCCGTATGCCACGGCAAACTGGCTGACACTGACGGCGGCGGTGCACAAATGCTGCGCAGCTAGCGCCATTCGACGGCCAACACCGCGGTTCCTGGTGTGTCCGCTGTGCCGTGCGTGTGATCACTGCTTGTACAGCCCTCTCGCAGTGTCCGGAGCAAGTATGGTGGGTCTGACACACCGGTGTCAATGTGTTCTTTTTTCCATTTCCAGGAGTGTATTTCCATAAGCTGTGATGCCCTCTACATGTTCTTATTTTTTAAAATTCTTTTTTCGCCAGTAAAGTAGCAGTACCTCGTTTTATTTCTACTACCTCGCAAATGCTGTGAACGGCATCTTCAGGCTATGGTCTACACCAGAATAGTAATCATGTAGATTACTACAAAATGAGGAAATAATGCAATTTGAAATGTAAAACCAAGATATCCACTACCCTATCACTGTGGATGATGAGATTAACTATATAGGTCATCATATTCACATAGCTGTTGGAAACATTCTACAATGCTGCAAACGTTTCCGTTTTCCATATATTGTGATGACTTCCACATTTAAATGAATGAGAAACATCACCTTTGTGTTTTAGTTCTACCAACTTGTGTGACGTGGGAGTTATGTAGTTTACAAAAAGTGATGTTCAGCTTTCTGTGCGATTCAAAGGATCGAAATGTGTCAACGTCGGTTTAGCAGCTGACACAGACCTTGAAGTCACGGCAGAAAAACAAAGTGGAGGGCAGTGTACAAAACTGTAGTCTCGCACTGCTTAGATGTGTTACAGCCCAAAAAACAATGTGTCAAACTGCTTATGAAGGACCAATAGAGGAACGCTCTCTTGTGATTGATAGTCAGTTGGATAGAGTCTTCCTCGAGTGCAATCGACAAAACTTCACACAGATCTGTGCAAGCAACTTCGAACACTGGCCACATCCTTCAGTGGAGTGATATGTCTGTATGTAATACGCTCAGTGGTCAACATGAAGATGGTATTTGGTTTTTCGATATATGCAGTAAAGTGTTATGGGAGGTTCTATTACAAGGATTGGTGTAACTGGTTAAAGAGTGAATGCAGATAGTTCTCTGGAAACTAAACCGATTTTTCTCATAAAACGAATGGAAATCGGCTGTATCCATTCTCGTGGAATCATGACTGTTATAACTGTTTTTACTGTTATTATCAAAATTGCATGTTTAAAAAAGGGGTGTTACCGCAATTCCTGTATTATTTCATACTTCACAACCTCTACTTATAAAGACGACACTACTTGAATTATAGCTCATTGTGGAACCGAGAAATTATAGTGCTTCTTTCCCGACATTTGAGTAATCGCCTGAAATTTGCTGTGATGATCAACTCGCTTACAAAACTAGAATGCAAGAATGTGCTGTACGATAGAAACTTTACAGACATGTCGGTAGAGGAACGCAATGGAGCAAAAATGCCAATCATAGGCACACAGACGTTACCTGCTTTCGATATAACAGAAGAGATTTGTAAATGCATGTGTAATTTAGCTTCGCATTGGTGAAACAGGACTTGCCATAGTGTACAAACCAGCAAAGTCCTCCTGAATTATAGCTTGTTGTTGTTGAACGTAAAGTGATTGTGCTTTATCTGGCATGCCAGCTAATGATGTGGCAGATTGTGTTCTCGAATGTTGTTTCCTGTGTCTTAATTGTCTGTGATACGCATGTGTACGACAGTGTAGAAGAGAGAGACACATAGTAAAATCTTATAGGAGATTCTATTACAAGACATGCTCTCATGATTTCTTTCGTAAATGCAGGTGTTTGTCGAGGAGGTGCCTGTAGCGAACTCTGACTTCAAACAGCAATAGATACAGTCCTCAGCTGCATGTTTACATGTAATACGGTTACTAAACTCCTCTCTGTCCAACACCAGCATCTCGACAGTTGAATATATTCCTGGCAAAGAAATAAAGATAGTACATTACAGACCAGCCATTTTCCCATCAGATTGTAGGTGACGGGTAAAACTTGAGTACGTCTGCATCTAGTTTTGGGTGGTACTGGGAAATTTTTTCTTAGCTTTGTAATACCAGTTGTATGGTGTTATCAATTTTAGAGCTGTATTGCGATTTTAGGCAGACATTGTGTAGCACTATGCATATAGTTGAGTAATTAGTCCTAATCTTTATTACTATTTTTTTATTTGAAACCTATTTTGAATTAAGTTTCCCAACCATAATTAATTAAGTACACCAACCTAGCCTTCCTCTCCTGCATTTGGGCAGTTTCCACGTGTTGGGGGATGCCCTTGGGCTCCACAAGGACCAGAGTTTGAGTGCCAATAACGGCACAGCATTTTTTAATTTCCCGCCAATTCCAAGCGGCTCTGGAGGTAAAATTGTAGACCTGTATTAGGGGTGGTGCACTTGGATTTTCCATCCAGGAGGACTAGGGTTCAAGTCCTGGAAGGCTTTCTGATTGGGGGGGGGGGGGGGGTGGACAACAACACAGCCCTTGGACAGTGAAATTCCCGCCAAACTTCGAAATTCCCCGCAAAATTCGAAATTCCCGCCGATAGGGTGGGTGTTGGAGGGGGAGGGGGAGTGTGGGGGAGGGTGCACGAAATCACATGCAGACTGAGAAAAACGCATGACGTAATTAATTGATTAATTTAATTAATTTACACATCAATTTGATATCAAAATTGTACTCGTGCCTTTCTCCCCTTACGCTACTACTGAGATTTCATTGTTAGTGATCCAAATGTGTTCATTTGTTAAGATCAGAAAAGGACTGTTTCACCATCATTGCCTGGTACTGTAAGCCGATATCCTTAAAGTTACGAGATCTGTATCACTAAACGTTTCCAGCAATGCACAAAACTGAACAATTCATTATTTCTTTTAATTAATGATGCTAGATATAGTAACGCGATATTCTGATTTAAAGCTCTTCTTTTGCTGTTAAAAGTGGTAAATCATATTCCAGTATTGTACGTAACTAAATAAAATTTAGTTAGAGCGACCAGAGAACGAAAAGTTGTAGCTGAGGCGTAGAGCTCCTATTCTACGAACATGTGTCTGCTATGTCTATGGATTTATACCGACATTCTGTTTTGCCATTTCACATTCAGATATAGCACTGTTAATGATGAAAGGACTTGCTCGTGTCTTCCCTATTACATTCGTCATATTATGAAATTCAATTCCACATTTATTTCATCATAGCTCTTACGGACCAACCAGAACAGTTTTCTGTAAGTCATGTGAAATATTTTCTCTCTGTGGGCTTTAGTAAATTGGTCTGACGCTATGCTTACGTTTAGTCTCTCTAGAGCAGTAATGCAATGGAGAATTTATAAGATGTCTGTAACATGTCTTTTATTATATTGAAATAAAAGGGTGATTGTATGTTTTTGCTTGGAGTTTATTAGCTTTCAAAATTTCAATGTGAATTCAAAACACGATGACATCAAGGCCAATAATTCTATATTTCAAGCGTAAAATTTTATTTCATCGAACCATTTGCAACCGTAGTTTAGGGTACATCGCCGTCACGGAATATATGTTCTGTACAGTAGTGGATTACTTCCATTTTGTTAAGAAGTAAAGGATCTTGAATACTCGTTTATTGCGTAGAAGCTTTACTACTCGTAACCCAGTCTTTCACCTCAGAACACTTCATGACGCCTCTGTATTCGTGAAGCATTCTGTGTCAGTTCCGCTATACTTGTTGCTGCCACTAGTTGCAGGTGTTCACTTTATTGTCTGTTGAAAGATTTTAACTGACGTTTCTCCTCTGCCAATAGTAGCAGTTCAGTACAATGGCAGATATATCGCCATGGATAAAACATAGTGCTGAAACGATATTGTTGTACAAGGTAACAAAAAACGAAAAAAACGAAAAAAATATTGCAGTTGCAATGTGCAATTGGCAGAACTGGTAAACACGTAGACAACGTTTCTGCTTGGTAAACATATTACACAAATGTTAAAAATTTTCACTAAGCGAGATTGTACGTATTTCGGTATTTATTTTCTCTCTCGTCATGGCTCTGTGGATTGGCTCCCCAGAACACATGATAAATATGTGCATTAGAAAGTTTGAAGAGAAGGGATCAACTTTTAAAAATAAACCTGTAAGCATGTAACTGTCATGCAGTTCTCCGTGCTAATTTAAACTTCCATTCGTGCTAGGTGCAACCTTTGGCACACCTCAAGGATTGTGACCAACAGTGGCAATTAGAATTCTGTCAAAAGATGAGGACAAGGATAAGGATAACTATTGAAAATAGCTTTTTTAGACAATCAGTGCTTGCCCGTTAATTATCATTTTCACTTTATTATTGGGCAGACAGCAACCCTCATGGAGTTCATGGAAGTCATTCATTTGGCGGCTGGGCAAACAATTCTATCTCAAATAGTCGTTGGGTTTCACATTTTAAAGAATGAAGAGCTGACTACAGTCGCTGCGCTACCGAGTGTTGAGATGCAGTAATCCTGGATTGCGTCTGTACTTAATAATTTTTTCACGATGTATACTACGACTGGTTTCCACAGTATAATGCGACTTCACGTATTGCAGATCTAAATAGTTAAAAAAACGAGATTTCATCACCTGCATATCTGCAAATGTGTGTGAGCTTAGAGTCTATGAGAGCATGAAATGAACGAATAGCCCTTATGAATCTGGTAGGTACACTCTGTGACTAACAAACAAGTAGCCTCTTCTAAAGTGCACAACATTGCACATGCACCAAAGCGAAATCAGGGGCAGTGAAACATTCAGTATCCTGTTGCTCCACCACGTACATTTTTCACATGCTCGATTATTCATAGCTTTGCTATCCACACGGTGGTCTAGATGTTAGTGCTCAAGCGTCTCCCTCTCTTCGATTGGCAGCACTCGGTCATCCAATTTGTTCGGAGGGTTCTCATGAGAACACACTGTACATTTACGTCAACAGACGCTGCAACCATTCCATTCAGCTGCCTCCTGTCAGGAATGTGAAGACGCGGTGCACTTGTGAATTATCATGTGTGTGTGTGTGTGTGTGTGTGTGTGTGTGTGTGTGTGTGTGTGTGTGTGTGTGTGTGAGTTGGTGCTTATGGGCACTCAACCGCGAGTTTATCAGCGCCCTTACACTCATTAAATGAAACGAATGTGAAAAAATTATTAAAATGTGTTCATACACGCTAAGACAAGGGGAAAGAATAAAATATGCTGTTCAGGAGACTAAAACACAAGTAACATCTCCCTAAAACCAAGGTAAAAACGTTGGACAATTCACAAAACGTTAAAACTATAAGCAAATTCGTTTGATCATTACCATTGCAGGTACGTCGGCAAATGAAACGCAGTACAATAAAATGTGACGCATTGTGATCTGTACGCCACAAGCACCACACATCGGAGGGTCCTCTAGCCAGAGCAAGAAGACATGTGTCATGGGGCTGTAGTCTATGTAAAGAGGTGTGAGTAGAACCTCGTCCCGTCGATGTGGCTGGAAGGAGGTACGCACAGCCGAGTTGTCGGCTTTACTACATGGAGCTTGTTGTCGATCACTTCCTGCCACTCATCCTCTCGCTGACGCAAGACAATGGAAGTCAACAGCGAGCTCATAGCCTGCGGGGGCAGGCACACTGAGATATCTGATGGTCAAGATACACCTCCGTGGATGATATATTTGCCCTTTTGTTCCCCATAATTCCCATGTGTCGTAGTACCCACCAGAAAGACACCTCCGTCCCTAATCGTTCTAGTTGAAGGAGGGCATCCTTGATAGTCTGGACTACTTCATCTGCTCGGTACAAATGTTTCACGGAGTGAAGGATACTCAATGAATCGGAAGAGACAAGAAATTTAGCACTGGAAGAACGTTACATCTGCTCCAGTGCCCATAAGATAGATATAATTATATGTCAAAGACAGTAGAGGCTTGAGGCAGTCGGAACTTGAGGACACGTTCCGGGAAAACGACAGAGCAACCAATGGAATCCCCCTGTGTGGACCGATCCGTAAAAACAGGTACATAATTGAGTGGTCAGATAAATTGTCAGAAAATATCGCATTAAAAACGGAAGCAAGGGTACAATCTCTCCTGTACCGCACCAAGTCTAAAATCACTCTAGGCCTGTGCAGTAACCAGGGCTCCAGACGGTTAAAACACTGGATTTGAGATCGTACTTATTCCACAACGAGTGATTCCAGTAAACATTACAATCGGATCTAGAACAGAATAGTGGCTCGTGGATGGTTGGAGGAAAGGCATTCAAGAGGTGGACGAGCAAGAGTAAGGTGTGTGGGTGATGCCATAGCTTTGAGGAGTTTACACGCCTGATGTACTATGAGGAGCTGCCGTTGGTTGTAAAATACCAGTTCCCTGCCTCAGCACAGAGACTGGATATGGGACTGGTCCTATATGCACCAGTGACCAGCCGAGTCCCCTTATGATGGACAGCGTCAGTTGCCTTTAGGTAAGAAGGCCTCACGAATCTGTACACCATGCACCCACATTCCAAATGTGAACCCACGAAACCCCTATAATACTGGAGGAGACACGCCCTATCCTCTCCACGAGACTTGTGGCTAAGGTACTTTAACTTATTCAGTGTCTTCAGGGTTCTGGGTTTCGGGTTTCTTAGGTGTGGCAAGCACAACAATTTAGAGTAAAAATTGAGGCCCAGAAACGCCAATGAGTCTGAAACGTAGGATGGCGTGCCTCATATGCAAGGCAGGCAAATTAAAAATACGACAAGAACGTTGAAATAAACACTGACTCTCTCTCTCTCTCTCTCTCTCTCTCTCTCTCTCTCTCTCACGCACACACACACACGCAGACACGCACACTCACACACTTACCTGCAGAAATCTGAAAAACTATCTTTGAAGCCGACTCCTCCAGTATCTGCACTGTAAGTTGCAACTGATGGCTGGCTGTTGCTACACTGGAGGAGCAACAAAAAACAGCAAAATCATAAAAAAATGAGTAGCACTGTACACAACTCCTTACCGTGGATGTGATACTGTTTGCGCCTATGGCAATGAGGGTAGCACTTATAACACTGCACTGAGAGACAGCATTCACCCTGCTCAAAATGCTCTTACAGCCACTCTCTAACTCAGGTAGCTAAAAACCACTGAGACAGGTTAGAGCACATGAATATGTGGAGGTGGCCACGAAAGTCCCATTGATTCAGTTGTGCGAGAATATAGTATCTCAGAACAGTATCGTATACCTTTCTGATATCAAAGAATATACCGATTCTGTGATGGTTACATAGGGAAGGCTGTTGTATAGCCGCCTCTTGTAGGGCCAGGTTGTCGACGGGGATTGTGGACCTAAATTCCGGAATCCACACTGAGTGTGTCTAAGGAGTTGCTTGGTCTCTAACAACTAGAGCACACGATGGTTAACCACTCACTAAAAGGTCTTTCTTACACAGCTTGTTAAGGCGATACTCCTCTAACTACTGGGAGATAAGGGGTGATTTCCTGGTTTTAGGAGAGGTATAAGAATTGTCTCACTCTACTAGTTGGGGAAGTTGCCTGTCTGCTAAATAATATTAAAACAGAAGAATTTCCTTTGATGCCTCTGGGAAACGTGGAAGCATGCAGTACCGGATTTAGTCGTTACCGGTGCAGAGTCACGAGTCTCAGACAGTGTCAATTCGAACTCCCACATGAAGGTAGGGGAGTTGTAGGCCTCAGAACTGTTGTATCTGAAGTCCAAGTTGCCATTCTCTAGAGTTGCATGGCAATGATGAAATGCCAGATCGTCGCTTGCATCGGCTGTAGTTTTTGCAAAATGATCAGCCAGAACCTGAGTAATCTCTCATGGCGTCGTTTGGTGACACCTATGTTTCAGCACTGGTGCTATCAGTTCACGACTGTATTTGCCTGAAGTCCTCCAGATGGTTTCAAATACTTCTGTAGTACAAGTGGGAAGGCTGATGGAGTACAGGAACGCTTGCCACGATATTTTTTTTTTTTTGCTCTTCTTAATGATGCGTCGAGCCTTGGCTCTTGCGACTCAAAGGGCAGTGTGGTTGTCTGATTTTTGGTGGCATTTAAACAGTCAAAGAGCCGCACGCCTGTCCCAGGTGGCTGAACGGCACCAATCTGTCCAACAAGGTACAGGTCGCCCCGTCGGATGACTTAGCCACTGCGGTATGGATACGTCACCGGCGTGATGTTGTCCACCCATTCCTGGACGCTGTCAAGGTGCTGAAACAAAGCCAACTGCCTGCAAAGCGCCCAGTTAGCCCTGTTGATCATCTATATTGTGTGGCTTGTGTTCCAGCAATACTCAATCCCATAGTTTGATACACAGTTGGAAGTTGTCACTGGAATGAAGGTCATCAGTTGCTTCCCACTGTGCTGAGTATGCAAGGGCTGGAGAGCAGTGATGAGGATGGCCGAGGATGACCCAGGAGCAGCTAGGAAATTCTTGTGGCAGCCCGTGTCGAGGACGCATAGCTCCTGAGACATCATGAGGTTCTCCAACACTCGACTCCTATTTCCAGTATAGTGTGAGCCTCATAAAACGTTAGGAGAGGGGGGGGGGGGGAGTTGTTCAAGTCTCTTGCATCCTGTGGAAGTACGTACAGGTCGTCGGACTCGCGTGAACTGCAGCAGCTGCTGCTTGTAGGTCAGTAACGAAGGGGACAAACACAGCAACAGCTCTCTTGGCTCATTCCTCAGTCAAGTCATCCTTGCAATGGAGAGTATATTCCCACAGCACAGGGGCAACAGTAGCTTTAAAATGCGTTTTTTGTAAACACAAGCACAGGGGTTGTGCCTGTGCCAAGAGTTTCAGTTGCACCACATGAGTCCTGAATCCATTCATGTTTCACTGCAGTATGGGAATCATTTATCATGGTGGTTTAACTTTCACCCTGTCTTTCTTGCAGGGGAGGGTAAGGGGCGGTGAGCCCACAAGCTTGGAGTTTCAGCTTAGGTGCAAGATGGTTTCCCCTTGCAGACTTCGCTGTCCATTGACTCTGAAGCAGAAGTAGCATAGATATAAAGTCGAATGTCATCGACATGGTCTGATGATCTACCACCAGTTTTCGCCTGTGACAGAAGCTTCCCATTTGCTTTCTTCGCATGGGAAGGTTTTGCAGGAACTACCACAGCAGCAGCTGAGAGAGCACTGGATTTTTTACGAGATTCAACCTGTGGAAGTACCGAGAGCTCCGCAGAGGTGGTAACTATGGATTTCTCTGATGTTCTTAGAGAGGCTATGGGCACTGAAACAACTGTAACTTGCAAGCGCGCTGACACTTGCAACCTATGTTTGTGTTGAAGCTTTGGCTGTTGAAATAGGCTTTTTAAGGGCGGAAGCAAAGGACGTAGTGAATGGGGGAGGCTGCATGACTTTATAGAGCTTCTTGACTTCTCCACATGGCATGCATTTCGAAGTCTTAATTTCCTGTACCTTCCGCTCTTTAAGGAAGACACTGCAATTCCTACTCCAGACAGGGTGATCACCAGAGCAATTTACACACTTTGGAGGGAAAGAGCAGCCAACGCCACCATGGACGGGCTTGTCAGAATTGCCGCAAGAGGCTACACCCTTTTGTCCTATGGTGGTGTTCAGAAAGCGCTGGCATTTAATACACTGCATTGGGTTAGGGAAAGTTGGCTGTAAGCTTAGATGAAGGAAACCTGCCTTGTTGTGAGAGTTTCATGCTGTTGAAAGTAAGGATGAAGGAGTCAGATTTCACCAGATCCCCATCCACTCATTTCAGTATACTGTGCACATCTGCGATCTCTTTTTGAGCCCATTCATCTTTCAAATCCTCCCTAGGAATGTCTGCCAGATCTCTGCATCACACGAACCCATCACTTTACTTCATGGTGTTGTGGATCTCTGATTCCATGGCATATTCTCCAAGGCATTTTCCAGAGGTTTGATGCTTGTTGGGAACTAGCTATTTCGACCAAGAGCGTACCATTGCGCAATCATTTGACGGATTTAAGTGAATGCGATGCCCACTAAAGCCGGCCGAAGTGGCCGCGCGGTTCTGGCGCTGCAGTCTGGAACCGCGAGACCGCTACGGTCGCAGGTTCGAATCCTGCCTCGGGCATGGATGTGTGTGATGTCCTTAGGTTAGTTGGGTTTAACTAGTTCTAAGTTCTAGGGGACTAATGACCTCAGCAGTTGAGTCCCATAGTGCTCAGAGCCATTTGATGCCCACTAAACCCTTTTGTCTGTAATAACGGGAAAGCATGTGTTCTCTTGCTATTCATCTACAAATTCTGAATAACTCCTGAATCTGGTTGACTGGAAGCAAGAGCCATCTTATTTGATTGGGTGTTGGTACCTAACAGCGGCCCACCCATTCCGCTGGGAGGTGAAAGAGAAAATTTCAAAGGATCTGTATCGGCTCCACGAACAGCTAGGGAAATAAAAGGCCACCTAGACAGAACCCAACTTGCTTAGGTAAGCCTTATACAACTGAGGTGCATCAGGTTTCTCAGAGATTTTCCGCTAACAACTGTTCCACCTGAACAGCCAAGCATCTCACCACTGTGCAACACATCTTGAGACTGTATTTTTTTTTTTAAGAGATGTTTATTCATTCCTCTCGATCTGTGCAGTCCAGCCAAGATTCCCGTACCCTGTGACACACAACGTTCTACCACTGTGGCGCACATTGGTCACTGAAGCATGACCAGAATTATGGTGACAGAGGACTGGCGGTGCTTACCAATTGCCAGCTGAGGAACCCTAGGTTCGCCAAGCCTGTACTCAGCAAATGTATGCTGAGCGCATGAAGGGTCGTCTTGAAGGACAAACCACCTCCGAAATGCTAATTACATCGTTCGAGAATAGATTGAAAGGTAATTCTCGATACCAGATGTCCATCAAATGGCCTCGATAGCTGTGGCATGTGTCCTACTCCCCGGGCAAGAACTGAGCTTGAAACATGATTAACCTACCTCCCTTCTGAATACGTGGGACTGCATGCCTGTGACATGCAATGACTTGTGGCAGTCTCCAAAATCTTCTACGACGACCATCAGGCCACAGATAAATGTTTATATCGAGGAAAAGAATCTGACACTACTGATCCATGTCCCGTTCCAGGTGTTTCCTCGCCCATCTTCTCCACAAGCCCCATTGCAAGGAGGAATGTAGTGTTGGGTATAATGGACACTGAAGGCCACACAAATCGATTAGAGATGCACTGTACTGATCGACAAGACTCCCACTCTAAAAAGGCACCCACAGTTCTGCTCGCATTCTCAACGAGGGACCTATGAGCCAGAACCTGTAGCAAGAGGTCAATAGGGGTTGTGTTACTGACAATGAGTGTACACTGTGAGGCTGATATCTATACTTTCTGACCCATCCGCCCTCCTCCCCACGTGGTTGTTGTCTCCTCCCGTCACAGAACCACTCCTTCTCGTAGGACAGAGGAAAAACTCTCTTCTCTAGAACAAGAATCCTGTTGTTTCGAGTTGGACATGGGACCCGCACTCTTGGGCCTAAAGTCTGCTCACTGTCTTTCAGATCCTGATATTGCTGTGACTTGCTCTCTTCCCAGTCGGCACACCTCCTTTGGCTCTCCAAAGGAGTAGGAAATGCATAAACCTGGGAACGAGATTCCCACTCTCAATTTCCCAGGTGGTGATGCATCCTCCCACTCAGCCAGGGTCCGATTTTATAGTCGTGGACGTCACTCCGATTTGGGCAACAGTAATCATTTTAAGATTGTCTTGTTTAAGTTTGTCTTGTCTTTTCTTTCGCGTGCCTCATCTGAACGCCCTTCCAAGTGGGCCTTCACAATTGCAGATTGGGATATCATCCCAACCACTCCACTACACAACAGAATTGATCACCCATACAGTTTGACCAACGCAATCATTTCAGCAGCTGCTTCAGTGATTTCCTCTGTTTTGGTATCTCCCCAGTGGAAGACTGTCCCTATGAAAAGTTCCGAAATTTCTGCGGCTACTGAAGAACACCACCGCGCCCTCCAAAGCTACAAACATCATCCATTTCTCGGTCAACTCAAGGCCGTTAGTGGCTTTGTGCATGGATCTGTTATCTAATTAAATTCCACAAAATTATTTATTGGAAACTATATGTCGCTGACATAGGGCGTATACTCTCACTTCGCAGGCATGAGCAAAGAGCAGGCGCATTTTTGGCCACCGTCCTACTATAGTTGTTCCGAGAGTTCTTTGAATGGTGTTATCCTCCCCAGCCCAGACTCTATCGCTGAGCATTTTGATAGGCATTTCTTCATGTCCTGATTGTCGCTCGACTATCCACCAGAGTAATGTCCTGTCAAACAGATTCTGGAAGGACTCCCTTTATCTTCTGTTCCCTATCGCCTGAAGCCTTATAACGCCCCATTTAACACGTAGGAATGCGCCAACACCCACGCCCTGTGCCTTAACATGGTTCCTGCACAGAACGGGGTGCACAATCAAATGCTCCAACATTTATCGCTGGTTAGACAAAGTCTTTGGAGCGAATGGGAACTTCCTTCCCAATGGTGACTAAGTGTCGTTATTCCAGCTTTGAAATTGGGTAAACCGCCTCTTCACATTGATAGCTAACGTCTGATGAGTTTAACCATTGCCTTTTGCAGGTTACTCGAATGTATGGTGAGCTGTCGGCTTTATTGGGTTCTTGAATCTCAGAACCTTTTGGCTTTGACCCAGGGTAGTTTTCGCTGAGGTGTAAATAATTTAGCCCACCTGGAGTATGCTGTCCGAACAGTGTTTGCCTAGCCACAACACCTTATTGCAGTCTTCTTTCATGTGCATGAAGGTAATGATACCACATGGTTGCACCATATTCTTGTCACCTGACATGAGTGGGGTCACTGTGACCCACTTCAAATTTTTATCCAGAATGTCCTAGCACGTCGCACGCAACTCCTGTAGCACTTCACATCTGCAGGATAATGGAGTTCACCAGGATTTTGTTTTGAGTGTCTCTCTCTTTTTAGTGCCTATCAATGGTCTGGTGGCCAGTCTGGGACCTATGGTGTCCCCTCACTGTATGCTGACGACTTTTATGTCTCTTCCATAAATTTTCGGGGATGCAGTCGCTTAAATTTCACTACTTGTTATAATATTTCGGCTGTGTAATGTCCAGGGATCTTCAGAGTGTGCTAGCTGACTGAGCATTTACTACGTCCATTTAAGGCCACAGACCACGTCACTGTACATGTGGCCACAGATACAGAGACGTTGATCGGCGGCAAAGAGTTTAAACATATGCATGAAATTAGACCTGTGGCTTCACGGTCGATCTACACAGTGATATCGATGATTCACCGCGAGCTGCACCGTTGCGATGTCTTTCTAAGTTTGTTACAGGACGTGCTAGATTTCACGATTTGTCCAAACCGAAGCCTCTATCTTTACTAACTAAATACGTCGCCCACACAACTTTTTTTTTTTTTCACTACTGAGTCCCAGAAAGATGAAGTCGAGGAAAAAAATTCGACGTTATCATACACAATAGAGCGTCCACTGTCAATAAAGTGCTCTGCCATCACCGATTTATTGGGTTTTAAGAGCTGCGTGTACCTACAGTGCTCTGTGTAGCTCTCATGGACTGTACATGCCGTCTGTCCGATTTATGAACGGCCACACTCACAGCAGATCTTGTTAGCACCAGGCTTCCGAGGCACCAGCTCAACTTTAACGGAACCAGGAGTGCTGCTGTCTTTGGTGGAAGGAGAAAAATCACTTTCATTTTGTGCTTGCTGAGGATCCGTCCTGTTCTTAACGCTAAGCTTTCCATGTGCGGCAAAAAAACCATGAATTGGAAACTTTTCGTATCTTCTCCTGCATTCCTTATGCCCGCTGTTGGTTTCATTAGTGGTGCCTTATATATCTCTTGTGGAGAATACCCGTTGGCTTCAAGAACTTTTCTCATGTGTAGAATTTCGCTCCAGACTGCTCTCGTGTGCACTGTATACCAGTGTTCTGAGAATACTCATAGTCTGCGAAGGATGGTGGCACCTACACTGTGACAATTAATGGATAATACGAAAAAAACGTAAATTAGCTACAACCTGAGGCGTGCAAACACTTCATTCAACATGTGAACGTCACTACAGATATACCGGTTTAGATTATGACATGTTCGATATGCCTGCCAGAAATGGCGATGATGTGGCGCAGACGAATAGCAAAGTTCAGCATGGTCTGAAGTGTCGGAACATCGATGCTGTCGATGGCCTCCTGAATGGCTGTTTTCAGTTCAGCAATGGCTTTGGATTTATTGCTGTTAGCCGGCCACGGTGGCCGTGCGGTTCTAGGCGCTCCAGTCCTTAGCCGCGCTGCTGCTACGGTCGCAGGTTCGAATCCTGCCTCGGGCATGGGTGTGTGTGATGTCCTTAGGTTAGTTAGGTTTAAGTAGTTATAAGTTCTAGGGGACTGATGACCACAGCAGTTGAGTCCCATAGTTCTCAGAGCCATTTTTATTGCTGTTCAGCTTGTTTTTACTATAGCCCCACAAAAAGGCGTCGCATGTGTTCAAATCCGGAAAATATAGCGGCCAATCGAGGCCTATGCCAGTGGCTTCTGAGTACCCCAGAGCCAGAATGTGGTTCCCAAAGTGGTCCTCCAGAACATCAAATACTCTCCTCCTTCGATGAGGTCGAGCTCCGTCTTACATGAACCATATCTTGTAGGAATCAAGTTCATTTTGAATAGTGGGGATGAAATCATCTTCCAAAACCTTCGTGTACCATTCAGTAGTCAGTGTACCATCAAGGAATATTACACCGATTGTTCTGTGACTGGACATTGCACACCACACAGTGACCCGTTTGAAGGTGGAGAGACTTCTCGATTCCGAAATGTGGGTTCTCAGTCCCACAGATGCGCAAATTTTGCTTATTTACGAGTACATCCAAATCAAAATGGGCTTCGTCGCTAAACTCATGATGTGCATTCTAATTCTCGTCATGCCCCACGGCCAACTACGCAGTTTGAACGTCCTAATGCAAACCGTTCAGAAGTTAAGGCGATATAGTTGAATAATTGTCACCCTGTACTTGCACGCAGATATAAATCCGTATGGGTTGGTTTATGCATGTCCCAAAGTGCCATCATCTTTGAGTTGTACAAAAACATCCAAAAATGAAATGCCTACGTCTTTGTCGATTTCAGTTGTGAACTGTATTAGTCTATGAATGACATTTAGATGACTTAAAAATTCTTTTAATTTATATTCGCAATGGGGCCACACTAAAAACGTGTCGTCAACATTCCTCCAGAACACTCTGTGCTTCGAGGTAGCAGACACCATCGCCTTTTCATCCATAAAGAAGTTGGCCGCCAATGGCGATAAAGACTACCCATGACGACACCGTCAATCTCTTCATAAATTTTGGTACTGAATAAGAAAAAGTGTCTAAACAAATCCGAAATCCCTTTATCAAAGGTTTTGCCAATGAGAAATTATAATTCTGAAACAGGAACCTTGGTGAACAACGAAACTGCATCGAAACTGACCAACATAACAGAACTGGTCAGTTGAGTGAATTTTAGTTTACCAATCAAGTCCTTAGAGTCATGTATGTGATGTGCGCATTTTCTCACAAGAAGCCTTAGCAACGACGCTCAGTGTTTGGCACTGTTAATAGGTTTGGAGAGCCAATGTTACTCAGTATTGGCACTGGGGAACATCTTTCTTATGGATCTTTGGAAGTCCATAAAGCCTCAGAGGAACCACACCACTTAGTTCCAATCTTCGCGCAACGTTTGGTGGAAAGGAGGAGGCATTCAGAAGCGAAGTAGTCTGTGTTACCACATGGTTGGTCGGCTCTTTACCGATCTTCCGGTATGTGCTATCACTCAATAAACTGTCCAGTTTATTATTATATTCGTCACGAGACATTAGAACACTGGCATTACCTTTATAAGCTGGGAGAACCACCATTTCTGTATACTGGCGAAGCTTACGTAGTGCAGCCTTCTCTGCCACAGGAATGGTGCTTCTTTGTCGGCGCGCCTCCATAACTGCTCGACTAATTACGCGTCTTATTTCTTCTGGAAAGGGGTCGAACAGCTCCATCAAAGGCACCGATGAACACAAGTCGTGGTAAAACTTTTGGTGTGGCTGCAATGTTCAGTCCATCATCGTAGCGTCGTACAAATCTTTATCCATCATATTAATTACGAAGCATCGAATAACAGTTTCTTGCTGCGAAATCGTCTCAAACCGGATAAACCTTGCGGTGTGTTTCGCCGTGGCCGCCTCAGAAACCCGTTCTGAAGTGGTCCACGTTGTACCATCTATCCAGGTCCATGATTTGTGGAGTAACTCCACAGACATCATCAGATGCAGGCGATTAAGCTGTTCAGAAACCAGGTCCGCCGTCCGGTGTGGCCGTGCGGTTCTAGGCGCTACAGTCTGGAGCCGCGTGACCACTACGGTCGCAGGTTCGAATCCTGTCTTGGTCATGGATGTGTGTGATGTCCCTAGGTTAGTTAGGTTTAAGTAGTTCTAGGGGACTGATGACCTTAGAAGTTAAGTCCCCTAGTGCTCAGTGCCATTTTGAGCCAAACTTCGTCCAGTTTTCGACGGTTAAAGTGGACCCTCTCCTTAACAACAGCAACACCAGCTTTCCTTAAAATCTTACTCAAGGCAGTCGATTTAAGAAATGTACTAACCTGGCAAATTTCGGACCTATGCCATGGTCACGGTACCTCATTAAAAAAATTAAAAAAAAATTAAACCCCCCGTAACTTCGCCATCAAGTGTCGTAACTTATCCAATCGTCGAACACTTAAAACCACGACCTCCCTGAGGAGTTACTTGATACGGATTTTCATTTTATAAAATGGAGTGCCATGAATACGAATTTAAGGGAAACCTGGGCTGTCATGAATAAGAATTTAAGGGGAGCTGGTGGTTCTATTGTTAAGGAGAGGGTCCGCTTTACTCGTAGAAAATGGGATCTTTTTACTGAACAACTTTATCGCCTGTATCTGAAGTTAATTGTTGGGTCAACTAAAGCATACATGTCGGTTGCACCTCGATGCTCATTGATCCCTTATCAATACCAAGTGGGCTGCCGACTGCTGTACCCTGCTATGACTCTGCAAAACACTGGTCCATTCCTCTCTATAATACAGGAATCTCACATATGGCTTAGTGTCTCCTTCAATGCTGTAGATGCTAGACACGATACAGCATTGTGCGATATGATTGGCAACTGCGCCAGTGAGCCCTTCATCTGTAGCGACTCCTTGAGCAGTTTACAAGCTCTTGACTAGTGTTACCCTCGCCAACCCTTGTTTCGGACTATTCAGGCATCCTTTCTCACCCTCAAACGATGTGGACGTTGAGTGGTCTTTGTCTGGACCCCTGGTCACCTTGGGATCCCAGGGAGTGAAATTTCCAAAATGCTGGTCAATCGCTGAACAAATTACGGCCAAAAAGGAGACCACAAATTAGTGGAAGTCCTTCATGTGGGCCTCTTGCAAGGAATCCATCATTCTTTGCTGGCTCCACATCGGCCGTACTTGGCTGAGTCATGGTCATCTCCTCCACCGCGAGGGTCTGCCCCACTGTTGTTGTGCAGCACATTTGACAGGTGGCCGTATTTACTGGACTATCCTAACCTAACTGCCCTGCAGCGGACTCCTAAACTTTCTGACTCGTTTCCCAGGGTCTTAACAGACGATTCTTCAGCCGATGACTAGGTTTTAAGGTTTATTCGTGAAGTGGTTTTTTCTCACACTCTCTAAGGTAGGGCACCTCAGCCTTGACAGCCAAGCTAGGGCTGTCGCAATGGCTGTGCAGGTTTAGTGGTCGGTCCGGGACCTCTCCCTACCCATTAGTTTGCTCTTCTTCCCCTTTCTCTCTCGATCCTTCAGACTTGGTGTTTCTTGTGCTTCTCTCGCTCCGTCCGTCTCGCTAGTCTGCTAGTCTTTACTGTGTCTTGTTGGGTGGAGTGCCTCTGCTAAGTGACAAAGATACGTTCCTCAACGCAGTTTCTGCCTCTGACAGCTTCTGACTGCTCCCTGGACCGTGCACCTCGCTCACCTTTATCCCTTTCTCCCTTTTCTTCTTTCTTGTTTCTTTCTCTAGGCTTTGTTGATCTTCGGTATTTCTTGTGGTTTTCTTTCTTTGTGTTTGACGCACTAGGTCCTTCTTTGGTTTGTAGTTATGTTGGCTTACCTGTTCCAGGTGAGACTGACTGATGACCTCGTAGTTCGATCCCTTTAATACTTAAAGCAACATCTATGCTTTGTGTCTTGCGATAGCGTCTGAATGTTGTAATGACGTCGGTCTGATATTCGGTGGACAAATTCCCAGACTGATAACCTTTCTTGTCGTAGAGTCATAATGCGCGCACGATCCAAGCTTTTAATGACCCTTGTAGACATGTTGAGACAGTGAACAGGACACAAGATCCGTGTATTCTAGAGACAGCGCGCTGCAGCTAACTGCGATGTGAATGTAGGGTTCTTTTATTTACATTAATTAGATGGCTGTACTTAGTGTTGAACAAGAGGTGTCCAATAGGTAAACCTCAGCGGATGAAAACTGCGCACAACATTTAAGATCACTTTAATACGACTTACGAAGTAAACTGCTTAGTGGAGTTACATCTCAAACCAATGGATACAATCGCACCACACTTCTCAATGTTGTCGAGACATAAAAGTTCTCGTTCCTATTGTTACAGCGAATTTTCACTCATGATTTCCATCGTGAAGCTTTGCCACGTTCTGCTTGATAAAACCTTCTAGCAGTACAAAAATGCTACTTCTTGCCAGAAGTCGAATACATGCACTGCATCCTCTAAATTAGTTGGTAGCGTCTCTTTTATGAACCTATATTACGGGGAGTAAAAGCTATTTTCTACGGTTTATTATAATAGTCTGAGCTGCAGTTAATAACATTTGATTACAAGCTTCGATCACATATAATATCTTCTTCACATATGATTAATCACGAGCTGAGAAAATTCACAATCCATTTAAAACTTGATAGGTCACTTATTAGTGAAGATCTATCTTTTTGTCAACACTTGTTGGAATTATCAACACGCCCGCGGCCAAAAACATTTTACATCTCGCGGTGTCATAGCCCTTAAACCTACCATTTGTTACAAGCTTCCAGCCGTACCTGTCACTGAGCGTGACAGCTTCGAAACGCCAATACTGCGAGCGGAATGACCTGCATCAATCCGTTGATCCCAGCAGAGGCTTTTGTGCTGCCTCTTTTTGCAAACATTGTTGCGCAGTGCCGCACTCTGTTCCACGTAACTCATTAGGACGAGCGTAACGGGAATTTACGTTCTGGCTTTGAAGTATCACTGCGGACAGGCCGTTTATGTGGATTTTGTAAGAGTTTTTCCTCTTATATTGCAATAACGATTTTATTCACAACACCGATGTAAATTTTAAGGTCAGTCTTCGGTATTATTTTCTGTCCCTAACGAACCTTTCGCGCATATAATGACATGTACGGACGAATAGGAATTAGATCGCTCGCAGGTATTTAGCCAAGTGTGCGGATATTAATACTTTGTACTCGACTGACACAAGCACACATTTGAAGACTATGACGTAGGCTCAGCCACTCAGAATGTGAATGCATTAATTTTAAGACATGTTGAGTGTACTGTCATAATCAAAACCATCTGAATTTCCTAAACTGCTTCCCGCTTGATTTAAATGCCGCCCATGTAACGTATCGTTTTCAAGGTCCTCTAATCTCTTTATGATACATTTGGTTTAACTATACAAAAAGGTTTCTGCAAGAGATCTTTATTGAACATTGCTCAATGTGGCTATCAGTCCACCAAGAGACCTTTAGTGAACATTGCTCAATGTGGCTATCAGTCCACACGCAGATTAATACCAAAATTATGCAGTATCAGGGAACACGGTATTAGAGATGTCATAGTCCTTAATGCTTATAAAATTAAAATTACTAGAAGGTATGACATTTCAAAAAGCAGTTCCTAACTTTAATGTCGATGACGAAAGATTTTAAACACGACAAGGCGGGTTATGGAGCCCCTTAGGAAAATAGCGGGTAGGTCGGGGAAGAATGCCAGTGTGCACTCGGTGTGCTTGCCGGGGGGCCTCGTCCGTAGTGTGGAGGAGGCCCTTCCGGCAGCTATTGAACGCATTGGGTGTGACCGGCTGCAGATAGTAGCACATGTCGGAACGAATGACGCCTGCCGCTTGGGTTCTGAGGCCATCCTTGGTTTCTTCCGGCGGCTGGCTGATTTGGTGAAGACAACCAGCATCGCACGCGGAGTGCAAGCTGAGCTTAATATCTGCAGCATAGTGCCCAGAGTCGATCGCGGTCCTCTGGTTTGGAGCCGTGTGGAGGGTCTAAACCAGAGGCTCAGACGACTCTGCGACTATAATGATTGCAAATTCATCGACCTACGTTATTGGGTGGAGAACTGTAGGGCCTCCCTAGACAGGTCAGGCGTGCACTACACACCGGAAGCAGCTACTAGGGTAGCAGAGTACGTGTGGCGTGCACACGGGGGTTTTTTAGGTTAGAGGGATCCCCCCTTGGGCGAAACGATAAAATACCTGACGGCTTACCAGAGAGGACATTATCATCGTTGATAAAGAACGTCCGTCCTCAGAGACCAAAAACAGGAAAAGTCAACGTAATATTGGTAAACTGCAGGAGTATCCAGGGCAAGGTTCCTGAATTAGTATCTCTTATTGAAGGAAATAGTGCGCATATAGTATTAGGAACGGAAAGTTGGTTAAAACCGGAAGTGAACAGTAACGAAATCCTAGACACAGAATGGAATATATACCGCAAGGATAGGATAAACGCCAATGGTGGAGGAGTATTTATAGCAGTAAAGAATTCAATAATATCCAGTGAAGTTATTAGCGAATGCGAATGTGAAATAATCTGGGTTAAGTTAAGTAACAAAGGTGGGTCAGATATGATAATCGGATGCTTCTATAGACCACCTGCATCAGCAACCGTAGTAGTTGAGCGCCTCAGAGAGAACCTGCAGAACGTCGTGAAGAAATTTCGTGATCATACTATTGTAATAGGGGGAGACTTCAATCTACCAGGTATAGAATGGGATAGTCACACAATCAGAACTGGAGCCAGGGACAGAGACTCTTGTGACATTATCCTGACTGCCTTGTCCGAGAATTACTTCGAGCAGATAGTTAGAGAACCAACTCGTGAAGCTAACGTTTTAGACCTCATAGCAACAAATAGACCGGAACTTTTCGACTCCGTGAATGTAGAAGAGGGTATCAGTGATCATAAGTCAGTGGTTGCATCAATGACTACAAGTGTAATAAGAAATGCCAAGAAAGGAAGGAAAATATATTTGCTTAACAAGAGTGATAGGGCACAAATCGCAGAATATCTGAGTGACCACCATCAAACGTTCATTTCTGAGGAAGAGGATGTGGAACAAAAATGGAAAAAATTCAGAAACATCGTCCAGTACGCCTTAGATAAGTTCGTACCGGCTAAGGTCCAAAGCGAGAGGAAAGATCCACCGTGGTATAACAATCATGTACGAAAGGTACTACGGAAACAAAGAAAGCTTCATCATAGGTTTAAGAGTAGTCGAATCATAGCTGATAAGGAAAAGCTGAACGAAGCGAAAAAGAGCGTAAAGAGAGCAATGAGAGAAGCATTCAACGAATTCGAACATAAAACATTGGCAAACAATCTAAACCAGAACCCTAAAAGGTTTTGGTCATATGTAAAATCGGTAAGCGGATCTAAATCCCCTATTCAGTCACTCGTTGACCACGATGGCACCGAAACAGAGGACGACCGAAGAAAGGCAGAAATACTGAATTCAGTGTTCCGAAACTGTTTCACTGCGGAAAATCGTAACACGGTCCCTGACTTCAGCCGTCGCACGGACGCCAAAATGGAAAATATTGAAATAAACGATATCGGAATTGAAAAACAACTGCTATCACTTAGTAGCGGAAAAGCATCCGGACCAGACGAGATACCCTTAAGATTCTACAGTGATTATGCTAAAGAACTTGCCCCTTTTCTATCAGCAATTTATCGTAGATCGCTGGAAGAACGTAAAGTACCTAGCGACTGGAAGAAAGCGCAGGTCGTTCCCATTTTCAAGAAGGGTCATAAATCAGATGCGAATAATTATAGGCCTATTTCGCTTACGTCAATCTGTTGTAGAATAATGGAACATGTTTTGTGTTCTCGTATTATGACGTTCTTAGATAATACAAATCTCCTTCATCATAACCAACATGGATTCCGCAAACAGAGATCATGTGAAACTCAGCTCGCCCTATTTGCCCAAGAAATTCACAGTGCCGTAGACACTGGCGAGCAGATTGATGCCGTACTCCTGGACTTCAGGAAGGCATTTGATACGGTTCCGCACTTACGTTTAGTGAAAAAAATACGAGCTTACGGAATATGGGACCAGGTTTGTGATTGGATTCAGGATTTCCTAGAAGAAAGAACACAACATGTCATTCTTAACGGTTCAAAATCTGCAGATGTAGAGGTAATTTCGGGAGTACCGCAGGGAAGCGTGATAGGACCTTTATTGTTTACAATATACATAAATGACTTAGTTGACAACATCGGTAGCTCCGTGAGGCTATTTGCAGATGACACGGTTGTCTACAAGAAAGTAGCAACATCAGAAGACTCGTACGTACTCCAGGAGGACCTGCAGAGGATTAATGCATGGTGCGACAGCTGGCAGCTTTCCCTAAACGTAGATAAATGTAATATAATGCGCATACATAGGGGCAGAAATCCATTCCAGTACGATTATGCCATAGGTGGTAAATCATTGGAAGCGGTAACGACCGTAAAATACTTAGGAGTTACTATCCGGAGCGATCTGAAGTGGAATGATCACATAAAACAAATAGTGGGAAAAGCAGGCGCCAGGTTGAGATTCATAGGAAGAATTCTAAGAAAATGTGACTCATCGACGAAAGAAGTAGCTTACAAAACGCTTGTTCGTCCGATTCTTGAGTATTGCTCATCAGTATGGGACCCTTACCAGGTTGGATTAATAGAAGAGATAGACATGATCCAGCGAAAAGCAGCGCGATTCGTCATGGGGACATTTAGTCAGCGCGAGAGCGTTACGGAGATGCTGAACAAGCTCCAGTGGCGGACACTTCAAGAAAGGCGTCACACAATACGGAGAGGTTTATTATCGAAATTACGAGAGAACACTTTCCGGGAAGAGATGGGCAACATATTACTACCGCCCACATATATCTCGCGTAATGATCACAACGAAAAGATCCGAGAAATTAGAGCAAATACGGAGACTTACAAGCAGTCGTTCTTCCCACGCACAATTCGTGAATGGAACAGGGAAGGGGGGATCAGATAGTGGTACAATAAGTACCCTCCGCCACACACCGTAAGGTGGCTCGCGGAGTATAGATGTAGATGTAGATGTAGACAAGGATCCTGGATTCTTATGCAGAAACTATTGTCCCTGTTTAACTGACCACGAAAATCTGAACCATGGTTTCAGTAGGCACCTAATCAGATAATCAACTAAGTACAATCAAACGCTCGCTATCCATTTTCTTAACAGAAGAAGTAAGGTTACTGAAACTGAAGAGATGAGGCGAAGAAGTTCTGCATTGCAAGTATGCGAAACTGTTTCCTAGCTTCGAATTTACAACATAAATATTTGTTCGCATCACTAGCAAAGAGAAGTGCTCTTGTCTGAACCGTAAACAATGTTTTGTGCATACTGGGAGTCCAATCCCGCAGTTAGCATGGTTGTTGACTACACACGAAAAGACCTTACCCATTGAATTCTTCACAAGTAGCCAGGAGTAGCACATTTTAACCTGAAATCTTACGATGAAAAGTTGTGTGTCCCACTTGAATTAAATATAGGTACCAACCGTTATCGTTGATCATGCACGAAAGGACATTAAAAATCACAATAAATTTTCACCTGTATTTTGGTGTGCGCATGTTCGGCATTGAATGAAAACTTTTATACCGGACCTGGATTCGAACCCAGACACTCGCCTTTCATGCGGTGCATGAGGAGTTTGGAACCTTTGAGGAACAACGAAATGATGGAACTTTGTCATTCCGAAGGGGTTAAATTCCACGATAGGGGAGATCTGAATTCGAATCTCAGTCAATCATCAATAAAGGCAACATGTCAACTTGAAGTAAAATAAGAAACGTGTTCCAATTGACGTTAAATAACGATTGGTTGATCAATAAAATAATGTTTCGCGTGTAAGGAAATTAACCAGTGGTCAAGTTTATGTTTTACACATTTTTCCCTCTATCATTGGCGCAACCTGCACGCACTCTACTCCAGCTAGGAACGAAGGGAAATCATGTGTAATGTTGGTTTGTAGCCACTGTTCAAATCGACGTTGTTGGATTGGCGTTACCAGAGAGGTAGAGGGTCTATTTGTGCCCGTTAAAATAAGTTTGCCTGAAGTGTGAATTGAACATAGACCTTAAGCGTATGAAACTAATAAGATTCCTTTGAAAATAGAAACATTTCTAAAAGACCACCGATCTTCAGGTATGATTGGTGTATGATTTTGTCGTAAAGAAGTATGCTCTAACTGGACGAGAATTCTGACGCCCTAGAGGTGAATTACAGACTGTTAAACCACTGAATCACATGTTCATCCGCATTGTCATTCTCTAGTTGCCTTGGCTACCCAGTAATTGATCACTGAAATAAAATCAAATAATGAAACACTGCATGGACTGGCAACGCGATGCAAGCAAATATTTCTAAGGAACTATTGCTCTCCAGCTACTGAGGGTCTTTATTCATTACTGGTCTGGTGACGAACGTAGCCCAGTGTAAGAACAAAGCCAAAATAGTTTTTATTTTATAAATTGTGGTTCGTATAATACAACAGCGTAGGCAACAATGTGTGACCGTTGGTCTTGCATCATACGACGGACAATACTGACTTATGTAATCTCTTATTGCAGCCAAAATTTGATGATTAAAATTGGATTGGTGCATAAACGTGTAGAGATTATGTTTGGCGTGTTGTCATGCAGGGTGCTGAAACTGTATTTATCAATCGTCATTTCTTATTTGAGCTTCTAGAATCAGTTCCTGTGGTGACTTAAAGAATGTTGCTCATTTGAAGGTTATGAGGATCGTTGTTTAAGAATTATAAAGTGCAGCAAGAAATGGAAAAATTAGTAAGAATTCTGATTTTTCGTATCTTTGGATTTCGTAGAGTGTTGCAGGCACTGGAGACAATTGGAACAATTTGTGCCGTGTATGGAATAAGCTCATAGAAGAAATCACGTCAGAAAATGATTTTCTCTTTTCGAGTGGCATCGTTTCGACGTGAATTATTCGCCGCAGTCAAAGACAACGGCGTTTGATAAATGTTGTTTTTACGATTTACCCCTATGGTATCATCGGTTATTGGCAAACGTGATGAACTGCGACCATTTGACTTTCGTCTGACGATTGCGTTTGGTGGGCAGTGTTGGGGAAGAAAGAAAGGAAGAATAGTATTAAATGCCCTGTCGGCTATGAAGTCATAAGGGACGAAGCCTAATGTACGACTGGGAGAGACAGGTAAGGAGATCAGCTGTGACATTTTTAACAGTGTGCTGCATGGCACTTGCCGCGAGCTTATCTCCCCCCTGTCGGCTCCGGTCGGCTAGAGGTTTAGTTTGAAAGAGCCCTTGTTTCGATCTGTTACGCGCAGGGTCAGCAGGCAGTGCCCTCTTGCGTAGGGGACGTGTGGAGCTCTGACGGCGGCACGAGGCAGAAGTTTGGCGAGTGCGCTTCGGTCGGTTGCTCTGTGGGCCGCCTCGAGGCCTTATGCTGGTTTTTCCGTTCCTTGAAGGGAATCCTTTGACGGTTGACTTGAGTGGCTTTAGATGTGTGTTCTTTGGTCAATGCTGTTTTAAGTGTTGCAAGGATCAACTGGGGAGTTACTGAAATGGATTTTTGCAGTTGTGACTAAATTTGTATATGACGTTAACTGCTGTAGAGATAATCTGGAACACTATTGTGTTCATTTACATTATAGCAGTTCATTGTTTAATGTTCCCAGTGCTTTTACGTGCAGCTCAGATTAGCTGGGTAGCTATTGTATTTGTATGAGCCGTTGCAGCTGTTAGTCGAATTTTCGTGGGTTCTAAGTGCTGCAAGATTACCCAAGCAGCTGTTGCCATGGTTGATGCTGATGTAGGTTTTGCTTGATACGTAGTAATATCGATTTAATTGGTGCACAGCTCAGGATAGCAAATTTTTGGTTTCTTAGCGAGGCTGCATGTTGACGTTGGTGGTTCTCTCGGCAGTTGTGAACTGAACATGGCTGTGCCGGTAATTAACATTTATTTTAAGAGCTCAGTTGTAGGCGCTGGAAACCACGAAGATTATAAAAATGGTTCAAATGGCTCTGAGCACTATGGGACTTAACTTCTAAGGTCATCAGTACCCTAGAACTTAGAACTACTTAAACCTAAATAACCTAAGGACATCACACACACCCATGCCCGAGGCAGGATTCGAACCTGCGACCGTAGCGGTCGCGCGGGTCCAGACTGAAGCGCCTAGAACCGCTCGGCCACTCTGGCCAGTAAGAAGATTATACTTAAGCGATTAGGAAATTGTCCGATATTAGTGGACTGAAACTCCTTTGCGTTGGAAGGTGTGAATGATACTAGTCTTAGGACGCTGTGAAACAAGTATATACTTGAGCCTTGCATATCTGCAACTGCTGTGTACCGTAACCCGCAAGTGTATTGTCCATTCTGGTCGCTCATTTGGTTGCTGAATTAAGTGGTTGTTAAGGTACTGTAATTGGGATAATTCATTAGCCTTCCACTCAAGAATTGCTCGTAGGATCGAGCTTAGGTTACAACAGTAAAGGTCCCAGCATTTTATTTAAGAAAATTACGGAAATCCTAAATCAGGATGACCAGACTCGGATAGGAACCACCCTGCATTAACGTCATAAATAGAAAATTTTGGTAGGACTTAACAAAAATATCTGAATGGAAGACCTGTGTGAGTACATAAAATGCAATTTTATTCAACTGGTAGCACAGAGAAAGTGTTTTGTGTTACAAGTAACATCCCAGGGGCGTGTCCACCGCAGTTGGCATCAGTAGCCAACAACTGAGAAATCTTGCGGTCGCCATAAAATAAAAACAGCATGAAAATGCATCAAGTGTCACTACTGTACGAGAGGGCCCATCTGCAATCTGCCGAGTTATGTTTTTCTATTATATTGAATAACCCCAGGAGAAATACTTACAACACTACTCTAATGCAGAAGCATTACATTTTACCACGATAATCTTACAATGAGTATCAGTAATACGATCCTGCCCAGAAATTCAATCATCTCTGTATGGTCTCTGTATGGCCTTTCTCCACGAAAGTATTTAAAACTGACAGTAACAGTAGACCCAAAAGGAAGCCCAGATAGTTTATTCATCGTCACACATCGACCAATAAAATTATATATTCACAAAAAAATCTAAATTACTTCGGTAACAAAATAAAAATATGTGTTTCAACAAGGATACAATGTCACAACTGCTCAAACTTTTCACATTTACTCGTATATCCAGGTGATACTAAATCGAAATTGGAAGAAGACTGAAGATGGAAAAACAAAGAATCTATTTATGATATTCGATTTGCCCACTCCCCCCCACCCATACACATTTTCAGTTGTACGTCTTCTAAGGCCCACTACGAATTCTTTCCCAACCTTTTCATCTCATAATAGCACTTGCAACCTACGTTCAGTTATTTTATGGAATTATTTCAATCTCTGTCTTCCTCCAAAGTTTTTACCCTCAGCGGCTCTCTCTGCTACCATGGGAGTTATGGTGAGACGTCTTAGCTGATGTCCTGTCATCCTGTCCCATATTCTTGTCAGTTTTACCCATGTATACCTTTCCTCATCTGTTGTTCGGAGAACTTCTTCATTTCTTACCTTATCAGTCCGCTCAATTATCAACATCGTTGTGTAGAACCACATGTTAGATTCTACGAATCCTTTCTGTTCCGGTCTTCCCACAGTCCATGTTTTCGCTACCATACAATGCTGTGCCCCACAAGTGCGTTCTCAGATATTTCCTCCTCAGATTGTGGCCTATATCTGATACTAGCAGACCTCTCTTGGCCAGGAAGGCATTTTTTTCCAGTGCCACTATACTTTTGATGTCCTCCTAGCTACGTCTATCAGGTATTATTTTGAAACTTCCTGACAGATTGAAACTGTGTGTCGGACCGAGACTCGAACTCGGGACCTTTGCGTTTCGTCAGCAAGTGCTTTACCATCTCAGCTACCCAAGCACGACTCATGGCCTACCCTCACAGCTTTACATCCGCCATTAACTCGTCTCCCACCTTCCAGATGGCATTCTAATCAACGGACAACCACGCCAGTAAGCACGTCCGCACACCTGTCAAGTGGGGTAGTGTTTACAGGGTAGTCCCACATCACAATCGGTGTGTACAGAGTCAAAGACAATCCAGTATGGCGCAGAGAAGACGCCTACAGCCTCTCTACTGTTGAGAGCCATAGGAATAATGGAAGCAGGAGAGTCGGAAACTGAAGATTTAATGTGAATAGTTTTGTTGTATTTCGGATGAGGCAACAGTTTATAGAGACCTAAACTATATCCCGGACATGATTGAATTTCTGGGCAGGATCGTATTACTGATACTCATTGTAAGATTACTTGGCTATAAGAGCACTGCACTGAAGCTCGCATTTGAGTTCATAGCATTCCTTGGACGTGTTGTATCGAGGCAAACGGTGTACAGAAGGCTGCATCAGAGTGGACTTTATTGTTGGGGACCTGATGTCTACTTACCTTCGGAGTATCTTCACAGAAGGGAAGGTCTGGAGTGGATCCGTCATCATGCCACCTGGACGGTCAAACGGTGAACCAATATTCTTCTCACAGGTAAGGCCCGATTTTGTCTGTGGAGTAATTATTGATGGATTCGCACCTGGAGGGCGCGTGGAACACAATTTCAGGGCCCAAACGTTGTGTAAAGAGACTGACATCGAGGAGGATCCCTAATGGTGTGGGCATGGATAACGTTGACCCCCCCGAGCACCTCTTCAAGAAATTGTAACGGTGAGTCAGCAAGATTAAATCTCTGTCAGGTACCGTGGGCATATCTTGGGATCTGATGTGCGGTTGTTGCGAGGTGCTGTGGGCCCTGATTTCGTATTGATGGACGATAATGCTCGACGTCATAGAGCACGGATAGTTGATTTTTTCTTTTTTTTGGAAAAAACGTTTTTGTCTGACGTTACACATGTTTCAATTGATTACCTTTGGTATTCTTTACATCGTTTCTACTTTATTATCACCTTTTTATACTGTTTTTAAGCAAAAACAGCAGTCTTGCAAAATTTCTGTTTGTTGCTTTAATTTTGGACACCAGTGTATTTCAAGATCGCGTAAACACAGCAGCCGCCGGTATCTGACGATCTTGTTCGCTACCTCAGCCCCCTCGTGTATTACGATGGGGGCCTACTATTTACAAGTCTATTTTGGATGTGGAGACTGAATATAATATGAACGTTAGTTTGTCTATTTTAAATGATGTTTTGAAATGTAAACGGTCTTTCGAGGTCATTTTGATTTTAATTTTTCTGTTACTGACAATCGTGTGGGGCAATATTGGTTGACTGTTGCTCTAATACGTTTTGATACTACCATGATAAGTCTTGCTACGTCATTGGAGCAGATACCTCCTCGTGATGTTCTTGGTTATCAGACTTTTATGATCACTTTGTCTCAAGTTCATAGTGTTGGAGAAACAACAACAAATTTTGTTATTGATAAACCATTGTCTGTTAGAACTCGTCGAACCTGTAAACTTGGCCACGATGATAATATGCGTGTCTTTGTGCATGGTAAGGGTGTTGATCTGAAATGTAAAATTGTTGGCGATCGTCCATAAATCTTGCTGGAAAGTGCATTCGAGTCCGGATCATGTTCTTCATTCAGACAGCGGTCTTTTTTTTTTTTTTTTTTTTTTTTTTTGGTGGATGTGGTTATGCTTGAGGATGAGGTTCGGACCGGTTCTGTTGTATACGTGTCGGCGGTACTTCAGAGGACACGTAAGCTAATTTCACTCTATCAGTTGAATCTGTGGGTAGCGTGCTATTCACTAGTGAAATCCGACCTTTCAAAGTGCGGTTTAACCAAAATCAAACACGTGAAAGGACTGGGCCATGGTTTAAAGTTAACAACATTCATCATTTGACAAACAGCGTTACCATTTTAAAAAAGGCAAACTATATACACTAGGAGAAACAATTTCTGAGATCGGCGATAGTTACATTAAGTAAAAATGGAAAATTATGATCAGTCGAATCACAAAGGGCAAAACAGTTTGCATACCAGCAACAGTTATACAATGATACAGGGCTTTTATCAAATTGTCTTTATAGACAAGCCCCTAAATCAGGAAACCTCTAGTATCAGGCTTCGACCAAACGTTATTATCATTTAAACCACAGACTGTATATATTTCAACTAACAGCTCGGGAGAACAGTAACTCGCGCGAATAAGTCATATACATTTCTTTCATAAACTTGGTCATGCACCGTGGAAACGTGGCCCACTAGGCGGTCTCAACATTTATACAACCACGAAGCTTAGGTGCAACGGCCTTATCTTTTCCCCTTTCTTACAATAAAAAAAGAAAATACGAGATGTACAGTATCAAGGAACTCTGCTGCGCGCCAGACCGGTAACAGTTAACAACAAGCGGTCAGAATGTTCGCCAGAGATAAATCCCTTAAGCAAAAGCTTTAAGCCACGCATGCTTTTCCTCTTATGAGATTTGACTGATAAAACAAAACAAAATAAACAGAACCCAACAGGAAGATGACGTATAAGGAATAACTAAATATTCGGCAGAGATAAATCCCTTAAACACAAGTTTTAAGCCACGCAATGCAGATTATATGCTTTTCCTCTTACAGTATTTATCTGGTAAAACCAAACACAATAAACAGAACGCAACAGGGCGATGACCTGACGTATATGAAGTAACTCAATAACTGCCGGCCGGAGTGGCCGAGCGGCTCTAGGCGCTTCAGTCTGGAACTGCGCGACCGCTACAGTCGCAGGTTCGAATCCTGCCTCGGGCATGGATGTGTGTGATGTCCTTAGGTTAGTTAGGTTTAAGTAGTTCTAAGTTCTACGGGACTGATGACCTCAGCAGTTAAGTCCCATAGTGCTCAGAGCCATTTGAACCATTGAACTAAATAACAATCTATGTGCATCTAGGCACCGCGCCTAGGAATACGGTCAACTGTGGTCAAAACAAGTGCAAGGTGTATTGGTGTTACAGCCCCCGACATTAAAAGAAGGCCGCCCGGAGTACGGTCTCAGGCGCCTTGCCACGGTTCGCGCTGCTTCCCCAGTCGGAAGTTCCAGTCCTCCCTCGGGCATGTGTGTCTGTGTGTGTGTGTGTGTGTGTGTGTGTGTGTGTGTATGTGTATGTGTGTGTGTGTGTATGTGTGTGTTTTGTCGTTAGCGGAAGATAGTTTAAGTTCAATTACGTGTAAGCCTAGGGATCGATGACCTCAGCAGTTTGGTCCCATTGGTACTTACCACAAATTTCCAATTAAAAGAAAGCAGGGTGTGGGGAATTGACACATTACATAAGTTACTCAACCAAAAGCATGAGCAGTTTACAATAGAAGTAGTTTCCCGTATTAATGTAAGACAATAGTATTAAAGTTTAAAAACATATTATATTGTTAAAACAAGGGCTACCAAACAGGCATAGAATAAAAGGCCGCTTAGGCCCTTAGAATGAGCAAAACAGCAGTTACACGAAACACTTAAGAGATTACAATTACATAACTGATCTCTTCCACCTTTTGAATGAGGAACTCAACAGTTACATGAAACAGTCAACAGATTACAATTGCGTAACTCAGCGAGCTGTGACCATCTCGGCGAAGACGGTGTAGGCAGGCGTGGCAAAGACAGTGCGGCCCAAGAAGTCCGTAAGGCGGCACACCACGCTGTCCGTGATGCTGCTATAGGCGCACCTTAAGTCCGAGCCACCCCTGCACTCGCACACTGCCACAGTTACACCGCTCAGCGAGACAGCTAAAGCTGACTAAGCGTTATATACTACACATGCACTGTAGGTATCACAAAACAAGGTGGTTTAATAGGAAAATAATTCCAGAAGTACTGTCGAGCATGGACTAAGAAACCTAACTAGCCAGAAATTTGTAACTCGGCTTCTCCCCAATATATAAAGGTACCGGGAATGAGACAGGCGGAGCAATGAGACCCTCATACGCCCGAAGCAATCATGCTCACTTGCGGAAGTTCGATCTATGCTTTTAGACAAACAGTGAGTTTGTCGGAGCCAAAATTCACACTAGATGGGGCCTTAATTCCGCGACCACGCATCAGCTACCATACGCAACTAGATTACCACACCGCAAAGTACTCAACTCAGGAAGACCTGCGTGAATTCTACACCAAGAAAGGGCGTGACTCCAGAAAGGCGTTGGATAGACACAAACTTCCCAACGCCCAAAGTCAGTATGCCTAGCCACAAAAAATGGCTCTGAGCACTATGGGACTTAACATCGGAGGTCATCAGTCCACTAGAACTTAGAACTACTTAAACCTAACTAACCTAAGGACATCACACACATCTATGCCCGAGGCAGGATTCGAACCCGTGACCGTAGCAGTCGTGCGGTTCCGAACTGTAGCGCCTAGAACCACTCGGCGACCACGGCCGGCATGCCTCGCCACAACTTCGAGCCACAGTGGCCCCCATCACACCGAGAGAGGAGGACGTCGCACCCCCAAGCGCCACCTCAGCACACTGTCCCTGCTACAACACCTCGCTTCCCCGTTCGCGACATCACCACCACCTCCTCTAGATAAACAGCGCACTCTACACCACGGTCGAGAACTCATGCAGACGAGGCGGGCAATTTGTAAATATAAAGGAAACCGACACGGATCAACTAAAATGTCCAGAGTTCGTGCTCCTCTTTCGAAGACATGATGTGGGCTGTGGAAGGCAGTTGTAGCGATGGTTTGACGTCGTCTGTGTGCATCATGCCATATGTACATGTTTGTAATCATAATGAACGTAACTTTGTCTCGTGCCGTGTCCAGATGCTTGATAATTGCGAATGCGAACACTATGTTATTTCAGACGACAAACATAGTCTGTTTGGTTGTTTTTAGGAAGAACTTGGATCGATTAATTCACCAGGGAGTTGTGTGGCGAAGCATTACGAATCCTGCTGATGAAGAATCTTGGTTTGGTTTATATGTATTGCGAAGATCAAGCAGGTCCATCGGTAAGGCTGATGCTTAGCTAATGTCATGAAACATCTGTGCAGCTTTCAGAAAACAGTGTCAACATTCAACCATGCCGTTGCTAGTGGAATGGCAGTTTGTTGTCTTGTGGTGGATAGCGCCGCAGAATTTGGTAAGTTGAGCAAACAATTTTGGTGTAAACTGCCACCCGCACTTTTTGATGATGTACAGCGGACAACCAAAGTGCGAAATCCAGTTCAACAAAAAGGCTGCTGAAATGATGTAGACTGGTATTGCTTCTGGCCAATCAATGAACCAATCGATTTTTGTTAAGAAATAGCCTTAACCATTTGATGGAGGTAGCGAAACTTCTACTTTGCTATGCACATGTGGCAAACCGTTTCATCCTATCTGGAAAATCTCCCACTGGTGCTTGCATGTAACGGGATATCTTTCTGTGCTGCACTGAATGCATGCACGACTCCACTCATGACAAGCCTATAGCATGCGAGGCAATTCGAAACGTTCTTCAACTAGATGAGTTGGTGAATGAACACCATTTTGGCACTGGTTGAGTGTCTGTCAAAGCACATCTGCGGAATGCCGGTGGCAGAAAAGAACGAGGCTTTTAACTAGAAATATCGCAGTATAGCTTCGCATCTGCATCAGGAAGGTTGACCAGTTGGAACTTACGCATCTTTCAGTGGTTTCTGGAATTCCTAGTTAGATTCCCGAGCCTTAGCAAGTTCTGCAAAATCAATAGTTGTTAACTCGATAAAGACTGACTGACTGCTACCACATTGTCAGCGCCTGAAGTGTAATGGATGTCAGTGCTGAACTGGATAAAGAACTCTAAATGATTATACTGACAAGGTTAACACTTGTTACTGTTCTGTCTAAAGGCAGAGAGAAGCAATTTGTGACTGGTAAAAATTGTGAACTCTTTACTTCCACGTGGGAGCAGTAGCACTTGATCGATTCATAAACAGCAAGCAGTTCATGATGGTGTGGAAAGAAGGCAAGTGGTTGTCAAGCATTTATAATGCTGCACCGACAGCAGTCTGACGCAAGAGTTGCATCCAGTGTGGGGTGCGCCAGGAGAGCAGCATTCTCTATGCTTTCCTTTGCTGCATCATATTCTTGGCTCATTCTGTATGTTCTTTGGATCGGAGACTTTCTTTAAGTTATATGTCTGGAAAGAGCTGCAATCAGCGGTCCTTGGAACTCGGCCGAGTGGGGCAGATGATCACAGTAAATATTTAGCATCCCTTGGAAACGACGTACTTCCTGACGGTTTCGGGACGTTAAATATGCATTACGGCTTCTACTTTTTCAGGAAATAGTAGTGATCCTCCTGACGAAATCAGATGGTCCAAGAATGTGATCTAGGGTTCGCGAAATACCCACTTAGCAGTACTCAGTACCACACTGTGTTACTCAAAGTTCTTAAAGACATCCACCAAATGTTGCTCGTGCTGATCTGCAGTGGCATAAAAAGACAAGGATGTCATCTAGGTAGGCAAAATAGAATATCAGTCCTCGCAGCACCGAGTCAATAAACCTTTGCCAAAACCATTTATCAGAAAAAGACTCTGAAACAAGCCGAATACCGAGATAATGGCTGTTTTTGGGATACTCTCGTCATCCACGGCAATTTGCATTATGTACTTTGCACAGTATAGCGCAACGAACATGATCGCACCTTGCAGCACGTAGTTATAATCTCTTAATAACGGTATTTGTTATCTATCTGGCACTGTACTTGCAATAATTCCACGATAATCAGCACATGGCCGCCATGCGTCTTCTTAAGGGGTGGAGAGGTGGTGGCCACGGACTGAGCAATGGCAAATAATACTTTCTTTGAGTTCAGAATTGAATTTTGCCTAAGTGATAGCCAGACGGTCAGGAACTAATTGCCCAGGTCTGTACGAAATCGGTAGGCCGTAGGTCATTTAGGTGTAGTGACCGGATTGTGATGTACCTGCCTCGGAGTACCTGGAGGTCGCGTTATAGCTCGAAAGTAGCTTGGGACAGTTACAACCCGCCACCTGGATGGGATAGGCGCTGTGTGTCGCTGTGTCACTTAGGACTCCGGCAGCTGTACGAGCTGGGATGCTGTCGAAGAGTCTTGCATTCGCCACATCCTGTAGCAATCGATATTGTGCCAGGAAATCTGCTCCGGGTAAGGGTTCCGTGAAGTCAGTGACGGTGAACTTCCAGGGGAACAACGGCGCAGTCCCAAGTCAATACGTCTGAGAGCATAAGTGGCTGTGGATAAATTGTTTTCTGCAGAATGCCAGTGCGAAGTCGGTGGTTGGTTTTGTACAGAAAAATACGTGGATAAATACCCAATTTCGAACCAGTGTTCACAAGAAATTTTTGTCTCGCCTTCCAGTCGCTGATAAACAAATGCTGAGAGTTCGACCAGTAATCTGATGCACCTACGTTCGACTGGCTCTGGCATTTGGCTAAGCACAACGTGGTGTACGCTTGCCAAATGATCTCAAAAGCTTTGTGTGATACCACAGAAAAGTAGGCGGCTGCTCAGCGGCACTCATAGACAAGAAGTTCGTAGAACAGTGTCTACGCGATCTCTTACGATAGCGTCCCTGTTGTTGCTAGAGCTGCGACTCGACAACAATTCACTAATCGGTTTAGTCGTAGCGTCGACTTTATCAACGAAGGAATCGTAAACTGCGCGGCTCACCGCTATTGAAAAAACACTGTTGCACGTTGCTCCCACTGCATTACTCGAAGTTGGCGTTATTGAGTCTTGTATCGGCGTTTAACGTTATTTCCGTCTGTGACGTTATAATAACTTTCACCCGGGCTCTAATACGGCTATTCCATAGTGTATATAGCAAGGTATCTGGTTCAGTGTCGGCGTCGACTTTACTCCGTAAGTGCCTGACACATGGTGGCGATTTTCTATAGCCGATATCTTTTTGCGTTAGGACTTGGCGCACCCACTCTTCTAGCAAAGCGGAAATTCTGGGCATTAATTCGGCCTTGAGTTCTCGTAGGGATCTCTCTCAGAAGGTGCAGTTACTATATCTTTGAATTCATCCGCGTAATGATGATTTAACTGACACACGACTAAGACAAATTTAGTAGAATCTGTAGTTCTTCCGGCGTAGCCGGCCGCGGTGGTCTAGCGGTTCTGGCGCTGCAGTCCGGAACCGCGGGACTGCTACGGTCGCAGGTTCGAATCCTGCCTCGGGCATGGGTGTGTGTGATGTCCTTAGGTTAGTTAGGTTTAAGTAGTTCTAAGATCTAGGGGACTTATGACCTGAGATGTTGAGTCCCATAGTGCTCAGAGCCATTTCATTTTTTCCGGCGTAATGGAAGCTTGCAACCATAATGCAGGATAATGAACCCAGAAAGCAAGCAGTCTCACAGTGAGCCACTATGTTAACGGCACATCGGCAGCCAGTGCGCTAGTACTTCGTGAAAATTCCTATCTAATTGCTTGAAATTTCTCAATGTATTGTGTGTTTCTGGCCTGCAGAGTGAGACGTGACTCAAGAATAGTTCCTAATATCCACAGGCATTTTACAACTACTCATTAATGTTGTGGTGTCGGACTCCTCTTAGGCAACGTCATAGGGTGTAGATCATTGTGTTTAACACACCTTAGAGCCAGATTAGTACACATCACATCGATGTTAATTTTTATTACTAAAATCATAATTGGTTGCCATTTGTTCAAATGTAGGGTAAAAGAGTAAATTGTTTAAATAATCCATTTTGGCATACGATGAAAATCTGAAGTTTCAAATTTACGACCTCTACAACTGTGTATTTTTCAACATCAGCATAATTGTAAAAGAATAGCCCCAAAACTGCAGATATCAAGGAAAACGATGATCGTACATTTCAGAAATGTCATTGGGCACAATACTCTGCTACAAATATTTTAAAAAAATGCACTACGGTAAATATAACACAAGTGACGAGTCCGTCCGATTGTTGGTAAGACCAGGGGAGTGGTGAGAAGTTTTTGGGCTGGTTGGAAAAGACATTGTTCTTGGGTAATAAATTATTATAACTGGATTATAAATAATAATGGTAAAAGTGACAGGTCATTAATGACGATGATAAAAGTGATATGTCATTAATTGTACTAACTGGAAGATGAACGATTACAGGTCAATAATAAAAGTAGCATGGTCAAGTGGCTGTCTTGAAGAGAAGATTGGTCCCCTTGTCTCAGAAAAGGACATTGACCTGTGACCTTGAAAATAAGAACAACTGCCTCAGGACATCGACCCTGATGGACGCTGACCCCAGAGATGGAAGTGACCTTGACTTTGGATGATCTTGATTGTTCCTGGAGTCTGTTTGGTCCCATATTTATCATTTTTAGTGTCCAAAATTCACATCCTTAACATCGGAAACGTTTGCCTTATCCTGTAGCCAGGACTACTTGTACTGTGGTGAGTGGAGCTACGTGTGAGAAATTTCTCGGGCACTTTTGTAGTCTGCAACATCAACCTCAAAGCTGAGACTTCGTTATTCGTAGTCACGAGTACAATAACTGCACTCTATATTTGTGCTATCAAATGTAATGTCTTTAATTCTTCGTAAACTAGTTATAGAAATATGTTCACCTAGAGACTCAGTATCAATATTTCCCAGCGGTGCTTGTAACAATGGATTCTTTTGAGTGTCTTTTTTTCCTTGATCATTGTCCTAGGTTTATCTCCTAACCATCTGCCAGCAAATGCCGTGTTGGAACGTAAAAGAATCCTACGTTTTAAAATAACACAACAGTGAAAGATATTCTTTCCCATATTGTTAACATACTTAAACTATTTTCCTCAGCACTTACTACATTATTTTACTACAATTCTTCTTCCCTCAAGATATTTTGTTGTTTTCTGCTACCTTATTACAACTGTGCCGTGGCCCTTTACCTGTAGGTGGCTATAGGATTAACATGGCCTAAGGTACGTACGGCGTAACATACTTTTTAAGTCACGTCGATACGACAATACACGGCAAGAGTGGCTGCTCCCGTTTTAAAAGTGATTGTGCTGCTTTTTGACCAAATGGCGCAACGTAAATCCATGTGTGAGCCTTTTTACAAATTTTGTCGTCATAACGGTATAAAAATTCCTCGCTTATTCAGATTTATCCACATTTCATTAGTCACTATTTCTGTAACGAATAAGGAGTCTTTAAGTAAAAATCTCGCCCTGGCTTGGTGCAAGTCTGCCAGTAATCAGAGAGCGATTTGCTCGTGATGGAGGCTGGTGAAGTGTGATCGGAAGCAGTGACCTGTTTTTTGTAGACAGTCCCATCGTGGACCTGGAGCTGGGCAGCAATATCAACGGCAGCGCCATCCGCGAGGGCGTCGACGTCTACTTCGAGTGCAACGTTCGCGCCAACCCGTGGATCCATAAAGTCGTCTGGAGGCACAATGTGAGTTTATTAACTGTTTCTGCCTTTATTTTCATTCCCGCTACATTTATTTGTGAACTCTTGTAAATTCTCTTTGTTAGGACAATATGGACATCTAATACCTCTGAAATATTTCATTTACATCCAAAATGCTTCGCAGCATAATCATTTCATTTCCTCCTTCTGCCAGTTGTAACAATGTTGTGCTTTGTGTGCTCTTTCGTGTACAATTTGAGTTTAAGATAAAATTATCCTTCTTTCCTTGAGGGGATTTCTTTGTCGTTTATATTGGTAACTTTTGTGATAAGAGAAAACAAAACTGGTCTCTGATTTAGTTAGTTGTTATTTGTTTCCGTTGTGCTTACACTTTTCGCGGCAATTCTGGTCTTATCATTCTGAATAAGTAATCTTAACTTATTATGTAGGTGTCGGTTAAACAGCTGAACACGTTACTTGGATATAACAGCTGAAGTCTACCACATCTGTTCACACCGTGTAACTCCTCTTTGTTGAAAATTCTATTCATATTAGAAAGATTTTGTTTGTTTGGTTGCCAAACGAACGTGTCACGAAATTTCTGACAAAGCCTCAATAGTACACAATAACGAATAAATCTTTGTGTCAGTTACATTCATAATTATCGTAGTATGTGTGCTACATGAGGTTAATCCGTGTGAAACAGGAACTTTTAGGGAGGCAGTGTGTCTCATCCCGTTATCTGCTAGTAGTGATCCTAAGACACGATTTTACTTGAAACAATATATGTTGTATGAATTATGTTTTATTTCTGCGGATTAACTAAACATGAAAACGTTACACATCAAGGAATTACCAAAAACTAATAAGAAAAATAGCAGTTTTTTCAATTATTACGAATATATGGAGCCTTTTCCCTTTTTAACGTGCTACATCAATTTTAAAGCAGTTTCATCTAAACCTTGGACTCATTAAGCTCGACTGGATTATCGAGAAACAAGGAAAAAAGTACCATGGATATAATACGCGAATTTAGGTGGCAGTGATTAAAACAATGCAGTTTCTCTTTCCGATTGTGCACCCTCGTGAAATTTCAATCACGAATTTTATCCTCGGATGGGAAAATACTTTTTTGGCTCCCACTACACAGAGAGAACTGAACATCATAATAAAATAAGAGAAATCAGAGCTCGCAGGGAAATGTTTAAGTCCTCGTTTTTCACGCGTGGTGTTCGAAGGGGCAGCTGAAGAGAAATAGCTTGAAGGTTGTTCATGAATCCTCTCCCAGACACGTAATTATGATTATCAGCGGAATCATATAGATGTAGATATCATTCGTGACTAGCTGCCGCTAGTGATAATGTATTCTGAGGTTTCTCACCAGTTTACTCTCTGAAACTCGCCGAAGGGATCGAGCAGGTAAGCATACGTTAGTTGCCTCGCATAATGGACACCCACACAGAGATTTCCCCAGTTTCCAAAATCGACCAAGAAAAGCAATAGAATGATTCTTTTGGAAATGATACTTCTGAAGGGTGGAAGGAGTATATAGAGGGCCTATACAAGGGCGATGTACTTGAGGACAATATTATGGAAATGGAAGAGGATGTAGATGAAGATGAAATGGGAGATATGATATTGCGTGAAGAGTTTGACAGAGCACTGAAAGACCTGAGTCGAAAGAAGGCCCCCGGAGTAGACAACATTCCATTAGAACTACTGACGGCCTTGGGAGAGCCAGTCCTGACAAAACCCTACCATCTGGTGAGCAAGATGTATGAGACAGGCGAAATACCCTCAGACTTCAAGAAGAATATAATAATCCCAATCCCAAAGAAAGCAGGTGTTGACAGATGTGAAAATTACCGAACTATCAGTTTAATAAGTCACAGCTGCAAAATACTAACGCGAATTCTTTACAGACGAATGGAAAAACTGATAGAAGCCGACCTCGGGGAAGATCAGTTTGGATTCCGTAGAAATACTGGAACACGTGAGGCAATACTGACCCTACGACTTATCTTAGAAGAAAGATTAAGGAAAGGCAAACCTACGTTTCTAACATTTGTAGACTTAGAGAAAGCTTTTGACAATGTTGATTGGAATACTCTCTTTCAAATTCTGAAGGTGGCAGGGGTAAAATACAGAGATCGAAAGGCTATTTACAATTTGTACAGAAACCAGATGGCAGCTATAAGAGTCGAGGGGTATGAAAGCGAAGCAGTGGTTGGGAAGGGAGTGAGACAGGGTTGTAGCCTATCTCCGATGTTATTCAATCTGTATATTGAGCAAGCAATAAAGGAAACAAAAGAAAAGTTCAGAATAGGTATTAAAATCCATGGAGAAGAAATGAAAACTTTGAGGTTCGCCGATGACATTGTAATTCTGTCAGAGACAGCAAAGGACTTGGAAGAGCAGTTGAATGGAATGGACAGTGTCTTGAAAGGAGGGTGTAAGATGAACATCAACAAAAGCAAAACGAGGATAACGGAATGTAGTCGAATTAAGTCAGGTGATGCTGAGGGAATTAGATTAGGAAATGAGACACTTAAAGTAGTAAAGGAGTTTTGCTATTTGGGGAGCAATATAACTGATGATTTTTCGAAGTAGAGAGGATATAAAATGTAGACTGACAATGGCAAGGAAAGCGTTTCTTAAGAAGAGAAATTTGTTAACATCGAGTATTGATTTAAGTGTCAGGAAGTCGTTTCTCAAAGTATTTGTATGGTGTGTAGCCATGTATGGAAGTGAAACGTGGACGATAAATAGCTTAGACAGGAAGAGAATGGAAGCTTTCGAAATGTGGTGCTACAGAAGAATGCTGAAGATTAGATGAGTTGATCACATAACTAATGAAGAGGTATTGAAAAGAATTAGGGAGAAGAGGAGCTTGTGGCACAACTTGACTAGAAGAAGGGATCGGTTGGTAGGACATGTTCTGAGACATCGAGGGATGATCAATTTAGTATTGGAGGGCAGCGTGGAGGGTAAAAATCGTAGAGGGAGACCAAGAGACGAATACACTAAGCAGATTCAGAAGGATGTAGGTTGCAGTAAGTACTGGGAGATGAAGACGCTTGCACAGCATAGAGTAGCATGGAGAGCTGCATCAAACCAGTCTCAGGACTGAGGACCACAACAACAACAACAACTTCTGATTTGTTTCCTTGAATCTGTCCTACTCGAGCTCTTGATGTGGGTAAGGAGCTCATTTTACCGCAATGTTTAACCATTATCTTCCTTATAATCGAAGAATCCCCGTGGACTAGCACGCTATTATCTTAAAACAATGGGCCCCACGCGGTATGTAAAAAATAGCGAACATCTTAACAAATAGTGAGGGCACTTCTCACCTAATTCAGCTAATATCCTCTTGACAATTTTTTCATTGATCGATGTTAAGATTGTTTAATAAGTACAATGAATATAAAATACCTTTCTCAACAATCGGACAAAGTGGCAAAAAGTTTAGAAGTCCACTTCTTAAAAATCTCTCGGTACAACAGAAAACACTTCAGTGTGGCACTCACACGACATGATGTTCAACATATCAGGACAGCGAGAATTGTTACTTCAATTTTCACTTTATGCTTCACAATTATGTGTAACGGACGTATGTAAAATGAGATCCCTGTTTCATACAGGAATGACAGTTTAAGAAAATGCAACGTACCTGTTTTACTATGTCACTTAATTTTCATTTATGTTGTATTAAACTGTTTGTCACATTTGACCTACGATACTGGCTAAAAGGCAAAAAAACTGCCCTACAACGTAACACGTAACAGTTTGACCTTCCAATTTCTCATACTTATATCCCTATATGTGTATAGCTGAGAATGTAAACACTGATATGCCTGTATTAACCACATGCTAAATAAAGGAATCTCGTTGTTAACTCAGGTGCACAGTGATTCCAGTTTTTGCTTGTTTTGGTAAACACACACTAGGTAAAACCATACAGATATCACTAATGATTAAAAAACACGACGTATAGTTAAATAAAGACGCTGCTGGCCAATGAAACTGCAGTATCAGGAAAAATAGCAAATCACAAAGTTTCACTTGCGTGCACAGAGTAAAAAGTAAGCGTACGCTGCTAAACTTACATTGATTTCAAGGTACAGAGAATCAGAAATTTAGTGACGAGAGCTGCCACTTTTGAGGGCAACAACGATTCTGTATCGGCAGGGCATCGGTTCGATATGAGCTTGGATGACATATTTGCTACGTCACTCCACGCTGCTTCAAAACAATGACCGAGTTAATCGATCGTAAGGGACGCAGTGCAGTTTCTCAGCAACTTAAGACGTAGTGGGTAAGAGATCTGACTGAAGTGCTGGTCAGTACAGCAGCCGAACAAGGTAGCTCAGGAGAGAACGGGCTACAGGCGGTCTTCTTGTTTTGTTGAATGGTGACTTACCGGGGGCGTCCAAGATAAAGCAGAACCATCAGCCATAATACCCCAGAAAAGAACAAATAACTGCCTACGTGTACCAGAGGTGATCGTGTTGTGCACCTTATGGCACTCCATCACACCAGCTGCTGCGTCTATATAACGATGGCAAATGCAGTCATTCTACCCTCGATCTCCTCAGAGTCTGCACAAAGGAATGCGTCGATCGTGATGCTGCATGCTGAACTAGGACTCGTGTGAAAACACAACGTTATGTCTCTCCCGTGTGGTCGTTGGGTGCGCCACTGTCGGCAAGCGTTAAGCGAAGCCGCAACAATGGTCACTGTGCTGAAAATCTGTGTTGCTCCATATGTGTTCCCAATATCGGCTTGGATACTCTCCTGCCGCAAAAAATTATCCATTTGTTGATTGAACTTGCGTTACTTGGCGGTTTGATCTCGCACTGGCAGTCGAACATTAAGTCTGTCTAATCGGGAGCTAGTCACCTGTGGCCATTGATATAAAGTGTGAAATTGATTATGGCCGTTCTGAATTCATCGATTCCATATCCGCAAGACAACAGTTGGATTCATAGTAACGCGAACACCAATATAACGGTACAATTTGCAGCACAATTTCCTACATACAGGACGACATTCACACATATACAACAATAAAATTCTATTCCTTAATGATCACCCCTCTACAAAATCATTCCGAATATTCACAGAATGTGGATGGCATTACAATTATGTTTGTTGTGCGACTGCGCTTCATATCGGTTTGACGATTTTTCGGTGCCATCTTTGTGGTGTTGCAATTTTAATGGCAAGCAGTTTATTTCGGTAATGATTTAGTTTTGTTGCCTTGGAATCTGCAGAAACGTTACGAACTTTCACGAGGAAATAGACCTGGAAACAACAAGTGTGTGGCAGCAGCAGCTGAGCTCAGTGTTTATGCCTGTTAGGGTCGCCAGCTGCACAGCAACCCGAGCGCCGGCACGCTGCTGAGCAACCAGACGCTGGTGCTGCAGGCGGTCAAGCGGCAGCGCTCGGGTCTCTACACGTGCGTTGCGAGCAACTCGGAGGGCGACACCGAGAGCAACGCCTTCAACCTCGATGTCAAGTGTGAGTATCAAGCCGTAACATCTTCTTCAAACAGCAATGATGGTAGTATTTAACAAATAAAACAGTTTTCTCTCCATGAAAATGTAGAGTGGACCCTACGTCTTTTGTGTTAGAAAGATTGAAATAAAGAATATAAATAAACAACAGAAAGTGACGATTCATTATAATGATTTTTTTTATTGCGAAATGTTTGGAGGCTTTCCTACATCAAGGGATCCACCACAGGAGGTGGCGAGATTTGCAACAGCCAAGGACACTGGCACAAAGTGTCGGGGGGGGGGGGGGGGAGGGGGGGGCAGGGGAGGGGGCAGGGGACGGGGGCAGATCCTACCTTGGTGTTCCAAACTTCTGCAGAAGGCTGTCCCTCGGCCCTCGACAGTGAACGCATACTGTTGACACAGCGTCGTGGCTAAATGGCTCTGAGCACTATGGGACTCAACTGCTGTGGTCATAAGTCCCCTAGAACTTAGAACTACTTAAACCTAACTAACCTATGGACAGCACACAACACCCAGCCATCACGAGGCAGAGAAAATCCCTGACCCCGCCGGGAATCGAACCCGGGAACCCGGGCGTGGGAAGCGAGAACGCTACCGCACGACCACGAGATGCGGGCCACAGCGTCGTCCCATGCATCATGAAGAAACGACTACTATCGGACAGATTTGTATCACTAACATGGCTCATGTGGCAACAGTCAATGAACCTTGCCGAAGTGGGTTCGCTTGCGTGTCTCACAGTATTTCTAGGGGCAACAGTCTGGATGATTGACTGATCTTACTTGTAATATCAGTGAGCTTAGACTTGATGCGCTGATACTGCGAACGGCTGAAAACAAGGTAAGACTACAACTGTTATTTTTCTCGAGGACATGAAACCCTACAATAAGGCTTAATGATGATGACATCCTGTAGGGTAAAATATACCGGAGCTAAAACATTCCCCCATCTGGATCTTCAGGCGGGGACTACTCAGGAGAATGTCGTCATCTGAAGCAGAAACTGTCAATCTGCAAGTCAGTTCGTGGAATTTTGTGACCTTTAATCGAATAGTTAGATTAGAAAATTAAAAAGGGAAATGGTGGGTTTAAATTAAATGTACAGGGAATTGCGGAAGGTCGGTGGTAGAAGGAATCGGACTTCTGGTCACATGAGAGAAAGGTTGTACATACAAAATCAGATCGGGGTAATGTAGGTGTAGGTCTAGTAATGAATCAGGAAGCAGGAATTCCGGTAAGCTGCTATGAACAGCATAGTGAACGTATTATCATATCCAAGATAGATACAAATTTCTCTTCTCTCCAATTCTATTCAATACCTCTTCATCAATTATGTGATCTACCCATCTAATCTTTAGCATTCTTCTGTAGCACCATATTTCGGAAGCGTCTATTCTCTTCTTGTCTAAACTATATATCGTAGACGTTTCACTTCCATATATGGCTACACTCCATACAAATACTTTCAGAAACGACTTCCTGCCACTTAAATCTAAACTCGATGTTAACAAATTTCTCTTTTTCAGAAACGCTTTCCTTGCGATTGCCAGTCTACATCTTATATCCTGTCCACTTCGACCATCATCAGTTATTTTGCTCCCCAAATAGCAAAACTCATTCACTACTTCAAGCGTCTCATTTCCTAATCTAATTCCCGCAGCATCACCCGATTTAATTCGACTACATTCCATTATCTTCGTTTTGCTTTTGTTGACGTTCATCTTATATCCTCATTACAAGACACTGTCAATTCCGTTCAGCTGCTCTTTCAGGTCCTTCGCTGTGTCTGACAGAATAACAATGCCATCGCGTACCTTAAAGTTTTTATTTCTTCTCCGTGGATTTTAATTCCTACTCCGAATTCTTCTTTTGTTTCCTTTATTGCTTGCTGAATATACATATTGTATAGCATCGGGGTTAGGCTACAAACCTCTCACTCACTTCCTAACCACTGCTTCTCCTGCATGCCCCTCGACTCTTTTAGCTGCCGTCTGGTTTCTGTACAGATTGTAAATAGCCTTTCGCTCCCTGTATTTTACCCCTGCCACCTTCAGAATTTGAAAGACAGTATTCCAGTCAACATTGTCAAAAGCTTTCTCTAAGTCTACAAATGATAGAAACGTAGCTTTGCATTTCGTTAATCTATTTTCTAAGCTAAGTCGTAGAGTCAGTGTTACCTCAAGTGTTCCAACATTTCTGCGGAATCCAAACTGATCTTCCACAAGGTCGGCTTCTACCAATTTTTCCATTCACCTGTAAGGAATTCGTGCTAGTATTTTGGCGCCGTGGCTTATTAAACTGATAGCTCGGTAATTTTCACAGCTGTCAACACCTGCTTTCTTTGGGATTGGAATTGTTATACTCTTCTTGAAGTCTGAGGGTATTACGCGTCTCTCATACATCTTGCTCACTAGATGGTAGAGTTTTGTTAGGCCTAGCTCTCCCAAGGCTGCCAGTAGTTCTAATGGAATGTTGTCAACTCCCAGGGCCTTATTTCGACTTAGATTTTTCAGTGATCGGTGAAACTTTCCACGCAGTATCATATCTCCTATTTCATCTTCATCTACATTCTCTTCCATTTCCACAATATTGTCCTCAAGAACATCGCCCCTGTACAGACCCTCTATATACTCCTTCCACCTTTCTGCTTTCACTTCTTTGCTTACAACTGGGTTTCCATCTGAGCTCTTGATATTCGTGCAAGTGGTTCTCTTTTCTCTAAACGACTCTTTAATTTTCCGAATATGATATGCGCCTCTACATCCTTGCATTTGTACTCTAGCCATCCCTGCTTAGCCATTTTGCACTTCCTGTTGATCTCATTTTTGAGACGTTTGTATTCCTTTTTCCCTGTTTCATTTACTGCATTTTTGTGTTTTCTCCTTTCATCAATTAAGTTCAATATCTCTTCTGTTACCCAAGGAGTACTACTAGCCCTCGCCTTTTTATCTACTTGATCCTCTGCTGCTTTCAATATTTCATCTCTCAAAGCTACCCATGCTTCTTCTACTGTTTTTCTTTCTCCCAATCTTGTCAGTCGTTCCCTAATGCTGCCTCTGAAGCTCTCTACAACCTCTACTTCTGTCAGTTTATTCAGGTCCCATCTCCTTAAATTCCCGACTTCCTGCAGTTTCTTCAGTTTTAATCTACAGTTCATAACCAATAAATTGTTGTCAGAGTCCACATCTGTCCCCCGGAAATGTCTTACAATTTAAAACCTGGTTCCTAAATCACTGTCTTACCATTATATAATCTATCTGAAACCTTCCAGTATCTCCAGGCCTGTTCCATGTATACTACCTTCTTTCATGATTCTTGAACCAAGTGTTAGCTATGATTAAGTTATGCTCTGTGCAAAATTCTACCAGGCAGCTTCCTCTTTCACTCCTTACCCCCATTCCATATTTTCCTACTATGTTTCCTTCTCTTCCTTTTCCTCCTATTGAATTCCAGTCACCCATGACTATTAACTTTTCGTCTCCCTTAACTATCTGAATAATTTCTTTTATCTCATCATACATTTCATCAATCTCTTCGTCATCTGTGGAGCTAGTTGTCATATAAACTTGTACTACTGTGGTAGGCGTGAGCTTCGTATCTATTTTGGCTACAATAATGCATTCACTACGCTCTTTGTAGTAGCTTACCTGCATTCCTATTTTCCTATTCATTATTAAACCTACTCTTGCACTACCCTCTATTTGTTTTTGTATTTATAACCCTGTATTCACCTGACCAGAAGTCTTGATCCTCCTGCCACCGAACTTCACTAATTCCCACAATATCTTACTTTAACCTATCCATCGCCCTTTCTAAGTTTTCTAACCTACCTGCCCGATTAAGGGTTCCGACATTCTACGCTCCGATCCGTAGAACGACAGTTTACTTTCTCCTGATAACAACGTCCTCCTGAGTAGTTCCCGACCGGAGATCCGAATGGGGGACTATTTTACTTCCGGAATATTTCACCCAAGAGCACGCCATCATGATTTAACCATACAGTAAAGCAGCATGCCCTCGGGAAGAATTATGGCTGTAGTTTCCCCTCGCTTTCAGTCGTTCGTAGTACCAGCACAGCAAGGCAGTTTTGGTTAGTGTTACAAGGCCAGATTAGTCAAGCTTCAAGATTGTTGCCCCTGCAACTACTGAAAAGCAGCTGCCCCTCTTGAGGAACCACACGTTTGCCTGGCCTCTCAACAGATACGCCTCCGTTGTGGTTGCACCAACGGTACGGCTATCTGTATCGTTGAGGCTCGCAAGCCTCTCCACCAACGGTAAGGTCCATTGTTCAGGGGGGGGGGGGGGGGCGGGAGGAAAGGTAAATTGGAAAATGCAATTAAATTTCAGTGAGAAGAAACAAAAACTTTGTAGTTTGTGTTGAATAAAGTCAGATGATGCGGAAAGGATTATATTAGGAGGTAACACAATAAAATTAATAGAGTCTGTAGCTAGTGGTCTGGGGCATAGCACTGCTGCCTCTGGATCACGGGGCTCCGTGTTCGATTCCCGGCCGAGTTGGGGATTCTCTCTGCCCAGGGACAGGGTGTTTGCGTAGTCCTCATCATTTCATCACCATCATCATTTATGAGAGTGACTAAATTGGGTTGTGAAAAGAAAATGGACTGTGTAAAAATTGGGACTTTGTACAGGCACTGATGTTGAGGGCCCCACAAACCAAACATGACCATCATCATCAAAATTGATAGTCATAACCTGTGGCATCAAGTAATACTCAGTTTGGTAATGGAAGGACTTGTTGTGGGTAAGCACTTCGAAATGGTTGTAGGTTGTAGTACTTACTCGAAGATGAAGAAGCTTGCACAAGATAAGTTAGCATTCAGACGTACACCAAGCCGGTGTTCGGATTGAAGATAACGACAATATGGCAGCGGTGAGCTGGGTTGACGCAGCTGACACGTACATAGCTCCGCCGTATGGAACAATCTATATCTTACAAGACATTACAGCAGCTAGCTAAATACAGGTAACTACCTTACTGAAGTCGACGATTCTGAAGTAACTCCCATTAGCGAAAACGAAGTGCGCAACAGTCCTAAAATCCAAGGCACGACTCAGTCGATGCCAGAATGCTGAATGCACTTCCACGTCAAGCAGTCATTAGTATCTGCATATTCATCAACGCTATACGAACACGGAAGGTTTGGAACAGTTGGAAGCGAAGTATCATAGCGAAACACAGATTTGACCTGAAGAGCTATAGACCGATTAGTCTGCTTCCACAGCTGGGTAAAATGTTTGAATTGCTATTACTTACAAGAGTACAACAGAAGACCGAAAAACTACACAGAGTACCTCGAAAGCAGTTTTAGAGTCAACCGCTCCACCATTCACCAGCTGCTGCGAGTGACAAAAGAAGCAGTATTAGCGTTCAACCAAAGCTAATATTGCGACATCATCCTCCTTGACGTCACTACAGCCTCTGATAGTATCTGGCATCACGGGCTTCTACACCAAGCACTTGCTTACCGAATACCAGGAACGTACGTCATACTGCTGACCAACTATCTATCACGAGGGACCTGTATGATGAGGATAGTGGACGCCGTATCGATTGAACGCGTGTGCAAGCTGCGGTGCCACAATAGTGTTTACAAGCTCACCGCGGACGAGATTTTATGCTGAAAATACAGAGCTCATCTCAAGAAACAGATGGCCTGAAATTCTTGATGTATGATTACAAGAAGCCTGCACTGGACTTAAGCAATGGTCAACAAAGAAAAGTATTTGCTTTAACGCCACTAAAACCCAGGCGTTACTATTAACTAAGTGATTCAAGCCTGACTTAGCTATTGCCAAGTTATTTGGGACAGCCAATGTCAGCCAAATACTTTGTGGTTACCTTGGACAGAGGATTAACATGGAGACTCCACAATGAAGGAACACGGCGCAAGATGTTACAACGGCTGGGACCACTGGACCCATTCATCAATGAAACTTCAACACTGACCATGGCCAGCCGGAGTGGCCGAGCGGCTCTAGTCGTTACAGTCTGGAACCGCGCGACCGCTACCGTAGCAGGTTCGAATCCTGCCTTGGGCATTGATGTGTGTGATGTCTTTAGGTTAGTTAGGTTTAAGTAGTTCTAAGTTCTAGGGGACTGATGACCTCAGAAGTTGAGGCCCATAGTGTTCAGAGCCATTTTAGCCACTGACATTGGAAAGCGACCTGCATGTCTACAGAACATCCATAGGATTAGTAATGGCCTATGCATGCGCAATTTGGGGCAACACTGTCAAAATCCTCGTAGAGGCTTCACAATTTGCAAAATATAGCGCTTAGAAATATTTTCCGGATTCTGAGATGCATATCTGTAAATTATCGACACGAAGGAACAGAAGAACAAACAGCCATCGACATATGGATGTGGATAAATCACATCTTTCCGCAAACCCATTAATCAACCACTTAAGGCAAAATTACGCAAATAGGGACAGCTACAAAGGGCCGGTGGCACACCTGAATCTACAACAGGAGACGTCACTTGAAGAAAGCTCAGCGTACCAAGAAAAGCCACCTGCGTAGACAAGCAAATCAGGGAAGCACTTGAAACCACAGCCATTAATTAATAGGCGAAACCCACAAGCCCGGATTAACAAAGCTCAGAGAAAAGGCACAAGCAGTGCAGATCTTGCTGTTACTGCACTATGATATTGTAGTATCGAAGAGTCTGCAGACGAATACTGAAACACATACCCTATTTCATCGAAGGCTTTTGATTTCTGCTGACAGAAGACTGGAGCTAGAGGCCCTCAGAATATTTCAAAGAATAATATATGAAATGGGAAACAAACCAACATATACCACATCACTTTATCCGACTCCAGTGTCGCCTCAAATGAAAGCTCTGCATCTTATCCTGATAAATGTGCAGCTGGTTTCGGTGCCAGATGTAGCAATATATCGATACAGCGGGGGTAGATAACAAAATAGCTCCATCCATGTTCCTGCTGAAAGAGATGCTGAAGAACATTGACGCGGCCTCCCATTTGTATATTTTGGAGATTTGCTTTTCAAAGTGTGGGTCAACAGATGGTTTTCCAAACTTTGAAATAACTCTGAGGATTTTAATCAAAAACAGACATAGCAAATTAAAAATGATAAAAAACTACTTAAGGTCGAGAATGGACGTAAGCAGATTATCAAATTAAGGTATATTGTCAATAGAATTCGACACAGCTGCTAAACGTGATTTCGGTGGTGAAGTCAATGCGTTTCCTTTGCTTGAAGCAGAGAAATGCGAAGTAAAATTACAACAAAAGCACAGTTCCTTGGAATCTTATGTTTTCTCCGCTCTTAATTATAGTGTTTTCTTTTATTTCGATTTTGTTATTTATCCATCATTAATCACTTATGACAAACAAATGAAACCTAGCTTTATTATGCATCATACTGAAACTAATGTATAGTAGTTGCTGTAAACATTAAGTATGAATTTTGTTTCGCATTCAGTTTTGCAATTTATGAAACCTGTAACTGATGTACTACCGTGATACACGTAATCTCTTATATCAGTACAGTCTTTTTCAGTAACATTTTTTTAAAATGTTTCTAGTTATGAAATTTACGAACGTACAAATGAAACTTGATAAACCTATGTGTAAAAATTTGCAGATAGCTTGTTTTACGTGCGCGGGTGGGTGGGGGGGGGGGGGTTGGTGGTGGGAGGGGGGGGGGGGGGGGAAGAGGGTCTGCGGCTTACACAACGAAGTAGCACAGGATCCAAATTGACCTATATCGACGTCGTTGGTTTCCCGGCAGCAAAGCACCTGGTCTTAACGCCTAATCTGCTCTCTGATCACAAAGCATACGCTTTGTAAAGAACAAAATTAAAAGATACGTGACTGGCTTTGTCCTTTTTTTTTATTTTAATGTGAAACAGAAGTCACGGAAACAGTCTAACAAGAACGTGTGTATCTAAATGTTCAAGTTAGCTTTACATAATTTATTTTACGGATATTCGATCGAAGAACAATCCTGACTGAACTACATTACTTAAAGACAGCGAAGTTTCACAGGTCACATTAACGCTTTAGAAAACAAATGGGAGTAATGTGCTGAATTATTGACCCATATCACTATCTTCGATTTGCAGTAGCATTTTGGGACTCTGCTGTGTTCGATCACTATGAATTACCTGGAAGAAAACGATTTATTTACACGCAGAACGGATTCAGAAAATAATATTCTTGTGAAACACAACTAGCTCTTTATTCACACGAAGTAATGAGTGCTATCTACAGTAGATTTCAAATTGATTCCGTATTTTTAGATTTCCAGAAAGCTTTTGACACTGTTGCTCGCAAGTGACTTTTAATATAATTGGATTCGTATAGAGTATTGTCTCAGTTGTGCGACTGGACTCGTTATTTTTGTCAGTAAGGTTACAGTTCATAGAAATCGGTGGGAAGTAGTCGAGTAAGACAGAAGTAATATCTGGCTATCACAAAGGATGTATTAAAGGCCCTCTGCTGTTCTTAAATATTCATCGACGATTTAGGATACATTCTGAGCATCCCTCTTAGACTGTTTGCGGATGATGCTTCACTTACCTTTTACTTAAGTCATCAGGAGTTCAAAACTAATGGCGAAAAGCTTGAGATACCATATAAGTATGGTGCGAAAACTGACTCTAATAATGAAAAGTGTGAAGTCATTAATGTGATTCCTAAAAGGAATCCACTGAATTTCGGTTATGCGACAAATCACATTAATCTAAAGGCCGCAGATTCCGCTAAATACTTGGGATTAGCAGTACGAATAACTTGTAAGGGTGCGGTCACGTATATAATGGAATGGGGTAAGAAAACCAAAGACAAAAAAAATGCAACATGTCTGTTAAAGGGACTGCTCACACTAAGCTTATTCGGCTTTTAGTTGTGCGGTGTGGGATCTGTATGAAATGTGATTGACAAAGGACTTCAAAAGAAGATCAAAAGATACAGCTTTCTTGTTTTATTGTGGTCCAGCGGAGTGAGTGTCACAGGCATGATACGCGTTGGGATTGGAATCGTTCTAACGAAGGCGCTTTTTGCTGTGGCATATATTTGCAAAAACTTTCAATCAGCATATTTTAATACCTCCATCCTAAATAATGAGAAACGATCATCGTAACAAAATAAGAGAAATTAGAACTTGCGCAGAAAGATTAAAGTGTTCGTTTTTACCGCGCTACTAGAGAGATAATGTGAAAGTGGTTCGACAAAACATTTCCTAGGCACCTAAGTGTGCACTCCTGACGTCATTATGTGAGTTCATGGTGGATTTTTAGTGAGGAATCACTATCGGCACAGCGGTACGTCACGGTTATGCTGCGTGCGTCCTCGTGTGTTACCTCTCACACGACATTATCATGCAGCCATTTGTCCTCAGGGGTACACTTGTCCCTGTGAATAATTTGCTTGGTATTTAGGTGCTCCTGTGATCTGTAGGATCCCGAGATCTGTAAACGATACAGTATCTGCGTTACCTTTCCGTACTTCATCTCCACCCAGTGCCATTATTGAGGATATCAAGGACCAGTAACAGCAGTTGTCGGCAAGTTTGCCTCAGGAGTGGGTAGGACGACTTCATGCAGCCATCCCAAGCGAATCACTGCCTGCATGAATGTCAGACGGAGAGCAAGGTCCTGTCGATATGTGAGCTACTGGCATGTTCTTTGTAAATTTGATTCGATATTCTAATGACTGAAGTAACATCACAGAAGTACTTAACCCATGGAGCTTCATTTGTTTTCTCCTTCTTTTCTGGGTGCTTCATTTCCTTGACACGCAGTGTACATAAGATGTGATGACTGTTGAGATTTGCAGATGTTGGCTGAAGTTAAAATGGCGGGAAGAAAGAGAGAGAGGCAACTGTGGTACACAAATTCGTCTCCGTTTCCCCTTGTGTATTATCATAATATAAGCACACTGCATATCTACAAAGAAACTGCAACTGATCACTGATGTCTTGGAAATTTTAGGTAAACTATCATATACCATCCGGAACAAACGCATTCAATATTCCTGTATTTCCGTAAAGAATTTGTCACGGTGCCACACTGCAACTGTTAACGAAAGTAAAAATATACGGAATAGATTCCCAGATACGTGAGTGGCTGGAAAACTTCTCAAGTAACAGAACCCTGTATGTGGTCGTCGACAACAAATGTTCATCAGCGACAAGTTCATCGTCAGGAGGCCAAAGACAAGTGTGATAGGATGGCTGCTATTTCCTATATACGTAAACTATCTGGTGTACAGGATAAGCATCAGCCTTCGGCTGTTTGCTGATGATGATGTCGTGTCCGCGAAAATGTCGTTAACTGACTGTAGGAGGATACAAGGTGACTCAGGCAGAATTTCTTCTATATGGTGTGATGAATGGAAGTGAGATGTACATGTATGAAAATGTAAGTTAATGTAGATGAGTGGGATAAATAAACCAATAATATTCGAGTACAACACTAGCAGTGTGTCGTTTGACACAGTCGCGTCTATTAAATACGTATGTGTAACGTTCAAGGCGGTATGAAATGAAGTGAGCATGTAAGGGTCATAGTAGGGAAGGTGAATGGTCGATTTAGGTTTATTGGAAGAATTTTAGAGAAGTGTGGTTCATCTATAAATGAGACCGTATGTTTGACGCTAGTGCGAAGAATTGTTGAACACTGTCCTTGTGTTTGGGATGCGCACCAGGTCGGATTAATCGGAAGACATCGACACAGGGCTGCTAGGTTTCTTACCGGTAGGTTCGAACAACACCCAAGTATTACGGAGATGCTTCGAGAACTCAAATGTGAATCACTGGAGGGAAGGCGACGCTCTTTACGAGGAGAGCTATCAAGAAAATTTAGAGAACCGACATTTGAGGCTGACTGAAGAACGATTCTACTGTCGCCAATGTACGTTTCACGTTAGTACCACGAATATAAGATTAGAGAGATCTGGGTTTATACAAATATATAAAGACAGTTGTTTTTCCATCGCTCTGTTTGCGAGTGGAACAGGAAAGAAATTAACTAGTAATAGTACAGGATGCTCACCTCCAAGAACCATTCGAAAGCTTGTGGTGCATGTATGTAGATGTAGTTGTGGAGCCCATCCACTGCGTAAGAATAAGCTACACATTAGTTTCCTACCAGCCAGTAATTCACGATACACAGCATTCATTACAAACCGACGACCCCAATGCAAATAAGAAGCCTTATTCCAAATCATACGAAAGTTGGTATTATTACTTGTATTTACTTAATTGCAATAATTAAGTTGTCCAGTTAGAACATGGAGTTTCCACATAATTTATAAGGGGATGTCGATAAACCGCTGAATTTCTCGAAAAGCAGCCTTTAAAGCGTTGATACGACACTGACGGGCAATGCATGACAGAATAGTTGGTGGGTGGGTTGGGGGGGGGGGGGGGGAGACTCGTAAGAGGTAGTACAGGGTACCTGGCGGATTAATCAGGATGAAGCGAGAATACGCTCTGAGGAGGAAAGTGGGTTACTCAGAGATGATTAGATCCTTAGCGCCGGCAGCATAGTTGCAGGGAGCGCTGCGTCGTAACGAGACGGCCAAGTGGCCCACCAAGTCGCGCCGCCGTCCCAGTTCTCTCGAGATTCTCCGTGCTGCGCAACTCCCATCTTCTAGCACTCCATTTCTGACGCGCACTGCGGCTCAAGGTACGGCTGTCTTTCTTGTAGCAGTGGGTGCTCGTTACTTAACACGTGGCCTGGCATAGTATTTTCCTTCAGTGTTTCCTTTTTCAGCTAGTGAACTGAAACTGTCGAAGATGAAGTCTCTGCGAAGAGATAATAGCTTTTGTAGCTCATAGCATATCAACGGAACTGAAACGAAAGTTCTTTTCATATGGCTTTCGATGTCGACAGCTCTGTTAGCAACTTCTCATTATTTTTCAGAGGATGGAACCAATGAAGTAGATGATAAGTGAAACAAATGGGTCTGAGCACTATGGGACTTAACATCTGAGATCATCAGTCCCCTAGAGCTTAGAACTACTTAAACCTAACTAACCTAAGGGCATCACCCACATCCATGCCCGAGGCAGGATTCGAACCTGCGACCGTAGCAGTCAGGCGGTTCCGGACTGAAGACCCTAGAACTGCTCGGCCACCACGGCCGGCGGTAAGTGAAACATAGCGCTACTAACCATTCCCACATTCTATTGTCTGTGACCTATCTTTCTGCATGGGTCAAATCCTCGAAGCGACGAACTGTAAACGGTTGGAGATAACGTCCATAACACATCCTGAGAGGAACAAGATGTAAAATGAAGGCACAGATAAACACTGTAGAATAATTGACTATGGTGTAGCTATAATGGTCTAAGCAACATTTTTTGACAAAGTGTGAGTTACAGTAATTTCTATTTTGAACTTAACAATGAATAATTTAGTCAAGGCTAGGCGGTCTTCGTGGTATTTGTCTCTGCAGGAGTCTATAATTTTAAGCATCACTTTAGAACTCCTGTACCTGTTTAGAATTTCAGACACATCTCAAAGACACTTAACATTAGTAGTCTGATATGGGGTACGATTACAACATTTATCTAATTACTAAATTAGTTATTTTCTATTTACAGCTGTCAACATTTCTTTATTGGGAAGAATCAAATTTCAAATGTTCTACATTGTTAAGGAAAACCAACAAATACAATTATGCGCATAGACCATTACTCCAAACATGAAGTGAGTACGAATGGTGAACATTTCAAAGGAAAAATAGCTGTACGAAATCTTTTAAAAATCACGACAGTAACATATATGTAAAAATTTTGTTGAAAAAGAAGTCAGACCAAATACTTCGACCTACATAAAAAGTAAACACATTCAGAAAACGTAAGCTAAATTTTTATTTTAATATATTTGCAAAATAAGTAAGAAGAAGCTTAAAAAATTTCAAACTAGGTCTCATTAGTGAAAAGTGACTAGAAGCACTTTTGCAAACCAACAGTTTACACCCCAATTATAGACAGTTCTTCTCTTGAACAGTTATCAACTGTTTGTCTGAAAGTCATTGGCGGTTTGTACGTCTGAATCGTTTAATTTAATCGCTATATTCTATTAGAAGGTGAAATATTTTGTTTTGGAAAGTGTGAGACGATGCCAAAAACAATAGTAGTGCCAGGAGATGTTTCCTTATCTTTCTGAGCCCCGCGGGGTAGCCAAGCGGTCTCAGGCGCCTTGTCACGGTCCGCGCGGTTCCCCCCGCCGGAGGTTCGAGTCCTCCCTCAGGCATGGGTGTGTGTGTTGTCCTTAGGGACCGATGACCTCAGCAGTTTGGTCCCGTAAGACCTTACCACAAATTTCGAAATTTTATCTTTCTGCACCTTCTGTGGTGAGTTCTTTGTTCTTTTCTTGTACTAGATCCTGGAAAACAAGAGAAGGAATGATTTATAAAATTTGAGACAATATGTCACTTTTGTTGAGAAAATATCGTTTTCTTGAAATTATTCAACTTCTATTGCTGATGGACAGCACTTACGCATCTCTTTGAAGTTGAGACATCAGGTATAGAATAGTAAAATATTACTGCTATATGAAGAGGTTATATTAACGTGTACCATTTCTTGCTTTCTTATTGTACAAAATAAATTTTTTCTACACTATGCTTGTACTACATAAATTAAAACATACAAAAATCGCTTTTTTATTTTTTATTTTGCGAATACAAATACACGGTTTACATATTTCATAAAAGTAAGACTTGCTTTATTTCGACAAACTATATTTATAACTTTCAATTTACTTTGTGTGTACTTCAATATTTGTTTAGTTGTCCTAATGTGAAGCTCACTTTCTGCATATTATGGTCTATTATGTATAGAATTATGTGTATGCAATGATATTTGCTCTTTGTACGAAACATCTGCTATCAAAGTCTTTAATTAAATATCGCTTGCAGGAATGGACAGCTCTTGAGAAGTAGTATTATTTTTCACCTCCATTCTGTGATAATGCTGGCTAATGGCTAATTAGTTCTTTCATTCCCTACAGGTAATTTATTTCCTCAGTGCAGTGTGGATTTTTTAGCTATAATGGTGTTCAGCGTAGTTAGACTTGTCAACCCTTTCTTTCTGTGAAATGTGAAATGGCATCATTTGTTATGATTCGATGTGCGACTTAACTTATCAGATCATATACGGCTGGAAAGCAATGTCTGTAGACACACACATCCAATTCTTTTTCACCAAAATACCAGTGAGTCAGTAGACATTTGGTACGCACGAAATATAACGTACTCAACTGCAAATTATGTAGATAGGGGCATCTCTCTATGTCCTCCAGTCCGATACTAAATACAGTACAACTAAGGCGATGTAATGTGGGTCAACTTATAGAGTTTAAGGGTAAAAATTCACATTGATTATTTATGGTTATTATAATACTGACAGTGATATTTTAATGAAGCATATACTACTTGCCTCGAATTACTTGGTTTTTGTCTCGTGTGTTGTAGATATTTATATTCCTTTCAGGCTGCTGTGGCGTGTTGGCGAAAAGTCAGGGTGGGAAAAGTCGACGCAGCTGTTCCCCACAGAACAAATGCCACAGTTCATAATGATGGACAACTAAGCAGAACGTCTATCCTTTAAAATCCTCTATTTTTCAGATCATAGAATCAAAAGATACTGGAGGAAAAACTGAGTAAAACTCTGTCTGCATTCTCTAGATGCAAGAGCGTATGCTTCTATGAAGGAACACTCTGGCAGGCGATATTATGATTTTTCTTATTTTTTATTTCACTGTGCTCATGATGAGAAGCCTTCATAAGAACTATCAGAATCATGTATTTTCATACTTACAGTGATGAACTAATTCAGCTTATACTAATTGACTCGAATTAGATTGTTTTTGCTACGTGTGTAGTGTATTTACTTTATGAAACTCGTAAGTGCGCAGCTGTTACCTGGAAAATATTTTTGATGCTTTGACGTTTCCTGATCTCGTATTTCCCATTTTTCTCAAGACACGATGACTCACTGTCTCTTACACAAATAATTTACCACAATTTGAAACTTTTTGTCACCTTGACAAATGTGTTACTTAGTCGCAGAAATGTAGCGACTTGTCTGCTGTGTTCTGCTACGTTTGTTTTTGTATTCAGGATCATATTCATCTGGATGAGAATCGATCAAAATGCTCTAACATCGTATTTTTCAGTGTTCTTAGAATACAGACTTCCCTTAGTATACTCAAATGTTAACCAGCCCTTCAGCTTTGTAAGTTGAATTTTCGCCAGAAACGACATAAATTGCCTGTGCTTCTGGGTAAACATTTGTGGGTAAACAAAGTGGATAGTCCTACAGGCATTCTGAAACTGTGGTCTAACGGTGGAGAAAACGTCTAATTACCCTGTTGTTAGAGTTTCTGAGTAAAGTTTCAGAATGAACCAGAAACGAGTATAATATTTTACATACATTAGGGTCATAGGTCGTCTCCAGTTCGTTCATCACCGCAGCACACAAACGTTTATCTGCTTGGGCGTTATAAAGGTTCTAAAATGACTAAACAACAAAATTTTTGTTTGCTATGGTGAATAGCTTTGGAAATATGCAGGGTGGGGCAAATAAAACGAGTGGATACAATTGGAAGTGAATGTATGCATATAACCACACCCGTAATGAACACACCACGCGTACGCCAAGCACGTGATCCATACCGAATCAGAACGTATTGTGGGGTTTGTAAGTGTGAGTGGAGCAGTGAAGGGGGACGATGGTACCCACAGTGCAGCAGCAGGTGTTCGTCATGGAAAGTTACGTGACAACACAGTCGCGGAAACGGCGTGGTCAGTTGTTTCCTGAGAAGTTAAATGGTGTCAAAGTGCCAGCAAAGAGTCCCATGCAAAAGCTTAGTCAGAAAATTTGAACAAATCAAAACAACATTCTGAAACGTGCCTGCACAATTGTCAAGAGATGAGTGGTGGTCACTTCCAACATCTTCTATAGTCAGGTTAGTACTCAGTTTCATTTCTTCAGCTGTGATTCCTTGTACCCATGAGCTCTGTTCTCTGGACCACTTCAATTTGTTGCACCATGTAGTTACTCTGTTCTAAGTACCTGTCCTTGCGCGGTGTCTACGAATCTGCTGCCACTTGCTACACAACATTCATATAGATACAGTGAACTCGGCTGAAACATGTAACTTACAAATGATATAGATGTTACATAAAGAATATACATATCAATCCCCAGATCCTTGTTTTTTCGCTAACATTTTCTGCTATGGCGCTGCGTCGTTCCAAACCGTATTCCTCGATCTCATTGTTCTCGCTCAGTCCGTTTCTCCCTACGTTTCGCCTAGTCAGCACCAACGGTTGTAGCAAATTCGCTGCACCCGCTGAACTCCCACGCCTCATTCAGCTCTACCTGCTGCCGACCGCTCTGTCGGCACAAGCCGTTGCCATGAATGCTCCTTTCAGTGCTCTGCTCGCCGCCGTAGAGGGCGTGGCTGGAGCCGCCACGCACCGCGTATATCAGTAACCGGCTACAGTCCAACTTGCTCGACAAGTGCCTGAGTTTAGTAGCCCAATATCAGTCAAGCTCATTCTCTACGAAGAAAGCAATAACCACGCTTCTACCAATCTCCGTGACGAACGCTCCTTTCAGTCCACAGTAGCGATTTCGGGAAAAGTCGGGATAGAAAAAGTCGACGCCGCGGTTAGTAACATATCACTTCAGTATGTCAGTGTCATTTTGCCATACAGCAGTAGCAGCAGCAGCTCGGCTACTTTCGACACTGAAAGAGCTTGGATGCACAGGCAGTCAGTGAACCCTCTGACTATTTTTGTAAGACGTGTCCTCCAGGGAAGGTCCCGATGAACGGTTGTAGAAATGAATACAGCAAACAAATAACGGAGTGTAATGGTCAGAAAGGTAGGCTGCCTGAGTGCGGACTGTGTTCTCCGTCGGGCGACAGAAGAGGCGGGTCCTCCATTCTCTGGCGCGGTCCGGATTTCCCTCTTAATATCCCGGCGTCGTAGCTGCTGACGTATATGTATGGCAGGCGGCGTGCACGGGCTGCTCGGGAGACAGAGCGCTGCGCTGGTACCTCCGACATGCGAGACGAGCTGAGACGACAAGATGCGGCCGAGCTGCGGCCACGGCCGGCCACCATGTCTTCTCTAAATGCGGAAGGCGTTGCCCGGAGTCGGTCTAGTCTGACGGTGAGGCGCAGGTGTTGCTTGTCCCGGCTAGGTAGACCAGTTGAGGACCCTTCTTCTCAATCCGGTGGTGGCAGAGCTCAAAGCGGGGATTCCCAGGCTCACTCACGACAGGCGCCGTGGGTGGCCCTGCTGTACCGAACGTGACACACGCACTCGGCTGGACCAGCGTTTAAATGTTGATTCCCGGAGCTGAATTCCCGAAATGGCTGCGTTTGTGGCTGCGAACCATCTGGAATAGGGAAATGACCGAAGCCTGGCGTAATCGTCGACGGCGCGGAAGTCAATCAGCGGCCTTTCGAAGGCTGGGGCCATGGCATTAATACCCGGGACGATGTCACGGAAGTCTAGCTGCTGCTGAGGGGTGCTATCAAGCAGGGGCGACGGTCGGCTTCGGTCGATGTCCTTGGCTTGTTGCTTGATTTCGGCGCACCTGGTCCGACTACACGGGAGCTGATCATGCAGTTCAGTGGCTAGCACCTGCCGTCTCGCTACAGTCTCGTTGCAGCTCTGGGCTGCGAATTCTGCTCCAACTTCTATATTTTTCTCCCGTTACGCCAGTGATAAGGAAAACTTTACCCAAGAATCTAAGTGGGAATAACTAAAGCATCGTTACGAAGGGATTCGGCTACGGTTTGAAAGTGGCTGAGGAAAGTGTGTCTACCATACACACACACACACACACACACACACACATGCAATCATAAAAAAAGTTCAAATGTGTGTGACATCTTATGCGACTTAACTGCTAAAGTCTTCAGTCTCTAAGCTTACACACTACTTAACCTAATTTATCCTAAGGACAAACACACACACCCATGCCCAAGGGAGGACTCGAACCTCCGCCGGGACCAACCGCACTGTCCATGACTGCAGCGCCTAAGACCGCTCGGCTAATCCCGCGCGGCACACACTCAATCCCACGCACGTACAGCTACTACGGTGACGTCGACCCTCCTCTGTGCGGCGAACTAAAATGCGTGCTTTGGATTATACGTACTTCACATCAGTTATTAGTTTTGTCATGTTATTGTTCATGCGCGCGTCCCACGAACAAAAATAAGACAAAACTAATAACTGACGTTAATCAGTATAATCCAAAGCTGATCTGCTATGATAGAGAGTAACAGCTTCTCTCAGAAACGTAGTAGTTGTTATGTTCCTTTCTACCTCGGTTCTGCGGTGAACTTAATCATTCATCTTATCAGTGCATCTAATTTTCAAACGCCTATAGCACCACATGCCTGAGGCTTCGATTATTTTCTGGTTTTCCCAGACCCCATGATTCACTGAAATCAATGTTGCGATCCAAACAAGCATTTTCAGAAATTTACGCTCATGTTCAGAGAAAAACGGAACACCGTATACAACTAGATAGGAGGTCATGTACATTAGTACTGTATGATCAGGATTTCAGTCACATCGGGCCAGCATGAGTCCTGTTGCCTGGTAGGAACAGGGTCCGCCATAGGCCCTAATAACTTGTTCCATGCGTGATGGCATTGACACGTATAAGCCCCAAATGCCGCCCTGTGGTAATAGCCATGCACGATCCTCTCACCAGGTTCCAAAGTTGATCTGTGGTAGTTGGCATTGGTTCACAGCTCTGCACCCGTCGCTTCAACGTGTCCCATACATTTTCGTTTGGCGACAAGGCTGACATCCTGTGTTGCCAAGAAGGCACGTGTTCATTCAACAACATGCGGTCGTGCATTGTTTTGCTAAAAAATCTTCTGGGGCGTTGTGCAGAATGGTTACGGCTACAGGTCGTAGACTGTCGTTCACGGTGGTCACAGTGGCCACAGTGCACTGGAGACGCACCAACTCTGATGTGTGGTTGTACCAAGTAGTACCCCGTAACATAAGGCCGTGAGTTGGCGTGTATGTCTTGTACGAATGCAGTCACGGTGATGCCGCTCCCCCTGTCTGCGGCGAACCAAAATGCGTGCATCATTTCCAAACAAAAACAACCTGGATCCGTAGGTAACCCTAACTTATGCCATTCCTGTCCCCAGAGACGTTTAGCATGTTTCCGCACATTCGACAAAGGTAGGCGGAGAATTGGCCAACGCTCACGTATGCCATACCGCAATAAGCGGCGACGAACTGTGATCTCTGATAATATACGATATGTTACGCTGTTCCCTTGTTGTGCCTCTCGGGGGTTGGTCCCTCTCGTCCTGTTGTACGGCCTTCCGTGAACCATCCTGCACACACCCGTTGCGCTGGCGAAGCACTTCGTCTCACACGGGAGCAATTTCCCGGGTGGATACATAACTTTCCCTCATGCAAATTATGCGATCTCTTTCAAACTCATTGATTTGCGGGTACGGTTCGCGCATACGTCTGCGAGGCATCCTGCACGTCTGTTGAACTCACGCTGGTCCATTACCTCCAGTTTACAGCGACAACGAGAGCCGTAGGCACGGTTTACTAATAGGTGGTCTTGCGCCGCGATATCGATGTAGACCATGAATCCTTTAATCGTTTCTGCATAACGTACTAATGTACATGTCCTGTGAATATCAAAGTCCTATCTCTAGTCATTCAAGATGTTCTGTTTTCTGAATATGAGTGTACGTCCCCAGATCACCTATATTTGGTACCTGCGAACTTCTCTTGGCCAGCATTGTTATATTTGCCTGTCCTAATCTGCTTTCTTTTTTTGTGCTCCTTATTTCGCCCATCATATGCTAGTCCGCAGCCAAGCTAGTAGATAATCCCCATTACCTTTGGCTTTCCTTGGTTTACTCTCAAACCATATTCTATACTCATCAGACTGTTCATTCCATTCCACATGTCTCATAATTCTCATTCAGTTTTACTGAGTACAGCAGTGTCATCGGCGAACCTTATTCTTGATATCTTTTCGCCTTGAATTTCATTCCCACTCTTGAAGCTTTCCTTTATTTCCGTAATTCCATCTTAGATGTGTAGATTGAACAACAGAGCCGAAAAGCTACAATCCCTGTCTTGCCCCCATTTTAATCCGATTGAGTTGTTCTGGTCTTCCATTACTATTGTTCCCTCTTCGTTCCTGTACATATTGTATACTGTCCTCTTTTCCCTATACCTTAGTATTATTTTTTCTCTGAATATTGGACCACTTTACATTGTCGAACGCTTTTCCCAGATCGTCAAATTCTGTGAAGGTTTCTTGATGGTCCTTAAGTCTTGCGTCCATTGTCAAGCGCACCGTCCAAAATACAACTCTGGTCGTTTTACCTCCCCGAAAGCCACATTGAACATCATGTAACATATAGTCAGTTTGCCTTTAAATTCATCTGTATACTATTCTTGTTAGCAACTTGGATATACGATGTGTTAAGCTGACTGTCCGATAACTGTCGCACTCGTCTACCCTTGCCGCCTTCGTGATTGTGTTGATGACATTTTTCCGAATGCCTCATAGTATATCTTCTTTCAGACAGACTGTACCCTCCAACGTGGATACTCATTTGATTTCTAGTTCCACCAAAGATTTTAGAACTTCAGAAGTGTATTAGCCATCCCTTCTGCTTTATTTCGCAGCAAATCTTCCAAAGTGCTGTGAAACTCAGAGTCTACAACTGATCACTAATCTCTTCCATATAGTCTCCCATTTCCTCTTGTAACATCATCGGACAGTTAGAAACCCTCGCAGAGGCCTTGAGTGCACGGTTTCTACCTATGTGATCTCTCCATCTCACTCTCCTTCTCTCTCCTGTGCATTTAAAAGTGGAATGGCCACGGTGATCTTAATTTTGACACCTTAGCTTTCAGTTTCACAGAAGTTTTCTTTGACTTTTCTGTATGTTGTATCAGACTTTATGATTACTATTTCGTTTTCGATTTCTTCACATTTTCCCTGCAACCGTTTCGTGTTCAGGATCGACATATGAGAATAGGACGCTGTCGTATCATTGGGGCACTCAATTAAGAAAATTATTCATGGAATCTAGATTTATTTGATGGCTCCTGGTGTACTGGGCCAACCGTTGTGGTACATTAGTTCACAGAGTGCATAACGTCGTGAGGATAGCACGAGTGAAGTGCAGACTGTGGTAGCTTAAAGCAAAATAAATAAGAACTGATTCAAGTACACCTGTTGTTTCGTTTTTGTTCCACATACTGCTTAATCAGCAGCTGTCCCGAGTCAAATATGGATCCGAGGAGATCTTTTTCGCATTGTCGGTATAGTGATAGTCACCACATTCCTGTCATGTTAGCGCCAGTGGCTTCTTCAGAGTCTCCTTGCCACTAACTTTGAACATAATAATACAAGACAGGGTGTTATCATGCTGACGAACCTAAATAAAGAGGAAGTTCGAGTGTTGCTGTAAGTAGCAAGCTCTCCAGATCCCTCACGCACTGGAAACATCCGGCCATGGCATGCCACCATTCTCCAGCTACTACGACTGATCAACGCTGGTACAGAGTTGAAGGTGCACAGAATGACATACCAGCGTGTTTCAACAGAGCTGAGTTCCTACATAACTTATGTACACTTATGTGTGTGAAATCTTATGGGACATAACTGCTAATGTCATCAGTCCCCAAGCTTACACACTACTTAACCTAAATTGTCCTACGGGCAAACACAGACACCAACGCTCGAGGGAGGACGAGAACCTACATAGCTGATCCTGAGTTTTTGTTACAGTATTGTGTACATATAAAATGTAAAATTTCGTCATTTTCTCTCCTTCTTATTGTCATCGTTCGGACTTTTTATCTACGCAGTGAGTGTTCTAATGTGTGCAAACTTAGCTAACCACTTAGCGTGCAAATGGACATAACATCTGAACTGTCTTCTCAAGTCCAGGGTGTGAAACAGTCATTCTAAATAAATATGAACCTGGCCCTGTAAGAGAGCTAATATTAGGTGCATTAGGTGCAGATGGTAGCAAAAATTATTATAAATGCTACTGTCACGTAACTAGAATGCATGAATTAACAAAAGTGAAAGTTTGGGATCCATTCTGGAAAGACTAAACAGCTCTTCCCTTTTTTATTCTACATATAATTTATCAACTGTGCTTTCAGGGGCCACGTAATACACAGCAATTATGTTCGATTACTTTTGACACTCAATAATAAAATATATAACTCTTGGACATATTGAACTGACAATTATTAAAATCGTTATCTCTACATATGAAAAATTTTTATCACAGCAAAGAAAGATTAAAAATTTTCTTCAGCTCATTTACATTTAGGTTGTCGTAGCTGGTCAACGCACTGTATTGCTGGAAAATAAATTTACTTTTTGAACCAATGAAAACATCTCTCAAGTACTCAATGTGAGGGTAGGTTAGTATTCAAGCTTTTGATATTCAAAGGTCAAAGCGTACAGAGGTTGGAGTGAGCAATTCTAGACTCAACATTTACTGTGGCCTAATGCGCGATGGTACTTTACCAAGCGGCGTCTGCAATGGCGTTGTCTCTGTGCTGGATCTGAAACGCTAATTCCCTATTCTTCCCTTGACTGAATTCACTAATTCTCAACTTTCCTGTGTTCAGTAGAGCGTTCATTTTTCCTTAGTCAAAATAATAGCTATAGCACACTCGCTAAGGTTTGGAGAGGCATGCACAATGTCTTTGCCCGCAAAAAAATTCCCGCTGGAGTTTTTTGCTATCTGTCGCCATGATACGTGTATCGTATCGTCTCACTTCAAAGAAAGCAAAGCTCTCAATGTCCTCGCTATTTTCCTCACTCTTGCGTGGTCGGGGAATATTTAACCACCACTTTGCTATCTGTCGCCATGATAAGTGAAGCGTATCGTCTCACTTGCCTGAAAGGAAAGCTCTCAATGCCCTCACTGTTTTCCTCACTTTGGTCCGCCGTGAGACGAGAGAGAGAGAGAGAGAGAGATCTAGCCTTTTTAGTTCTCAAAATGCTTTTATGCAAGGGGATTTCTCCACCTTGTCGCGTGTGGGTCGCCCAGCATGGTTTCAGCCAGATACCATCTTAGTATATACACTCCTGGAAATTGAAATAAGAACACCGTGAATTCATTGTCCCAGGAAGGGGAAACTTTATTGACACATTCCTGAGGTCAGATACATCACATGATCACACTGACAGAACCACAGGCACATAGACGCAGGCAACAGGGCATGCACAATGTCGGCACTAGTACAGTGTATATCCACCTTCCGCAGCAATGCAGGCTGTTATTCTCCCATGGAGACGATGGTAGAGATGCTGGATGTAGTCCTGTGGAACGGCTTGCCATGCCATTTCCACCTGGCGCCTCAGTTGGACCAGCGTTCGTGCTGGACGTGCAGACCGCGTGAGACGACGCTTCATCCAGTCCCAAACATGCTCAATGGGGGACAGATCCGGAGATCTTGCTGGCCAGGGTAGTTGACTTACACCTTCTAGAGCACGTTGGGTGGCACGGGATACATGCGGACGTGCATTGTCCTGTTGGAACAGCAAGTTCCCTTGCCGGTCTAGGAATGGCAGAACGATGGGTTCGATGGCGGTTTGGATGTGCCGTGCACTATTCAGTGTCCCCTCGACGATCACCAGCGCTGTACGGCCAGTGTGGGAGATCGCTCCCCACACCATGATGCCGGGTGTTGGCCCTGTGTGCCTCGGTCGTATGCAGTCCTGATTGTGGCGCCCACCTGCACGGCGCCAAACACGCATACGACCATCATTGGCACCAAGGCAGAAGCGACTCTCATCGCTGAAGACGACACGTCTCCATTCGTCCCTCCATTCACGCCTGTCGCGACATCACTGGAGGCGGGCTGCACGATGTTGGGGCGTGAGCGGAAGACCGTAGCCCAGCTTCATGGAGACGGTTGCGAATGGTCCTCGCTGATACCCCAGGAGCAACAGTGTCCCCAATTTGCTGGGAAGTGGCGGTGCGGTCCCCTACGGCACTGCGTAGGATCCTACGGCCTTGGCGTGCATCCGTGCGTCGCTGCGGTCCGGTCCCAGGTCGACGGGCACGTGCACCTTCCGCCGACCACTGGCGACAACATCGATGTACTGTGGAGACCTCACGCCCCACGTGTTGAGCAATTCGGCGGTACGTCCACCCGGCCTCCCGCATGCCCACTATACGCCCTCGCTGAAAGTCCGTCAACTGCACATACGGTTCACGTCCACGCTGTCGCGGCATGCTACCAGTGTTAAAGACTGCAATGGAGCTCCGTATGCCACGGCAAACTGGCTGACACTGACGGTGGCGGTGCACAAATGCTGCGCAGCTAGCGCCATTCGACGGCCAACACCGCGGTTCCTGGTGTGTCCGCTGTGCCGTGCGTGTGATCATTGCTTGTACAGCCCTCTCGCAGTGTCCGGAGCAAGTATGGTGGGTCTGACACACCGGTGTCAATGTGTTCTTTTTTCCACTTCCAGGAGTATATATATATATATATATATATATATATATATATATATATATATATATATATATATATATATATATATAGTTAAGGCTCACCAGCCACTTGACCATCTTCCTCTTCTGTGCGAATGCACAAACAGAGCCCGAACTCTTACGGGAATCGGCAACGCGCCGCGAGTAATGAGTATAACGGGCTGGGGCACTACGAATGTAGTGCGGGACAATACGTTGAGAATGTGGGTTTCGCAGGAGGGGTGCCAGAGAGGAATCCCTGCAGTCGCGCTATTCTCTGTGTCCTCGGTGGCTCAGATGCATAGAGCATCTGCCATGTAAGGATGACATCGCAGGTTCGTGCCCGGTCGGGGCACACATTTTCATCTGTCCCTGTTGACGTATGTCGGACGCCTGTAAGCAGCTAAGGGTGTTCATTTCATTGTAAATAATATATTGGTCTGGCCTTATCCCTTTCTGTGCTGAAGCTCACCGTTCTCTTATTAAAAGGGGATTTCCGATGCCATTAACGACCTGCTCGGTTCGTCTCCAAAATGCGTTTTACTTTAACTTATTTCTACATCTACATCTACATTTATACTCCGCAAGCCACCCAACGGTGTGTGGCGGAGGGCACTTTACGTGTCACTGTCATTACTTCCCTTTTCTGTTCCAGTCGCTTATGGTTCGCGGGAAGAACTACTGTCTGAAAGCCTCCGTGCGCGCTCGAAGCTCTCTAATTTTACATTCGTGATCTCCTCGGGAGGTATAAGCAGGGGGAAGCAATATATTCGATACCTCATCCAGAAACGCACCCTCTCGAAACCTGGCGAACAAGCTACATCGCGATGCAGAGCGCCTCTCTTGCAGAGTCTGCCACTTGAGTTTGCTAAACATCTCCGTAACGCTATCACGGTTACCAAACAATTTTGTGACGAAATCCACTGCTCTTCTTTGGATCTTCTCTATCTTCTCCGTCAACCCGATCTGGTACGGATCCCACACTGATGAGCAATACTCAAGTATAGGTTGAGCGAGTGTTTTGTAAGCAACCTCCTTTGTTGATGGACTACATTTTCTAAGGACTTTTCCAATGAATCTCAACATGGTACCCGCCTTACCAACCATTAATTTTATATGATCATTCCACTTCAAATCGTTCCGCACGCATACTCCCAGATATTTTACAGAAGTAACTGCTACCAGTGTTTGTTCCGCTATCATATAATCATACAATAAAGGATCCTTCTTTCTATGTATTCGCAATACATTACATTTGTCTATGTTAAGGGTGAGTTGCCACTCCCTGCACCAAGTGCCTATCCGCTGCAGATCTTCCTGCATTTCGCTACAATTTTCTAATGCTGCAACTTCTCTGCATACTACAGCATCATCCGCGAAAAGCCGCATGGAACTTCCGACACTATCTACTAGATCATTTATATATATTGTGAAAAGCAATGGTCCCATAACACTCCCCTGTGGCACGCCAGAGGTTACTTTAACGTCTGCAGACGTGTCTCCATTGATAACATGCTGTGTTCTGTTTGCTAAAAAATTTTCAATCCAGGCACACAGCTGGTCTGATATTCCGTAGGCTCTTACTTTGTTTATCAGGCGACAGTGCGGAACTGCATCGAACGCCTTCCGGAAGTCAAGGAAAATAGCATCTACCTGGGAACCTGTATCCAATATTTTCTGGGTCTCATGAACAAATAAAGCGAGTTGGGTCTCACACGATCGCTGTTTCCAGAATCCATGTTGATTCCTACAGAGTAGATTCTGGGTTTCCAAAAACGACATGATACTCGAGCAAAAAACATGTTCTAAAATTCTACAACTGATCGACGTCAGAGATATAGGTCTATAGTTTTGCACATCTGCTCGACGACCCTTCTTGAAGACTGGGACTACCTGTGCTCTATTCCAATCATTTGGAACCTTCCGTTCTTCTAGAGACTTGCGGTACACGGCTGTTAGAAGGGGGGCAAGTTCTTTCGCGTACTCTGTGTAGAATCGATTTGGTATCCCGTCAGGTACAGTAGACTTTCCTCTGTTGAGTGATTCCAGTTGCTTTTCTATTCCTTGGACACTTATTTCGATGTCAGCCATTTGTTCGTTTGTGCGAGGATTTGCCGGCTGGTGTGGCCGTGCGGTTAAAGGCGCTTCAGTCTGGAACCGCGTGACCGCTACGGTCGCAGGTTCGAATCCTGCCTCGGGCATGGATGAGTGTGATGTCCTTAGGTTAGTTAGGTTTAATTAGTTCTAAGTTATAGGCGACTGATGCCCTCAGCAGTTGAGTCGCATAGTGATCAGAGCCGTTTGAACCATTTTTTTTTGTGTGAGGATTTAGAGAAGGCACTGCAGTGCGGTCTTCCTCTGTGAAACAGCTTTGGAAAAAAGTGTTTAGTATATCAGCTTTACGCGTGTCGTCCTGTGTTTCAATGCCATCATCATCCTGGAGTGTCTGGATATGCTGTTTCGAGCCGCTTACTGATTTAACGTAAGACCAGAACTTCCTAGGATTTTCTGTCAAGTCGGTACATAGAATTTTACTTTCGAATTCACTGAACGCTTCACGCATAGCCCTCCTTTCGCTAACATTGACATCGTTTAGCTTCTGTTTGTCTGAGAGGTTTTGGATGCGTTTAAACTTGGAGTGAAGCTCTCTTTGCTTTCGCAGTAGTTTCCTAACTTTGTTGTTTTTCCTGTCTCTCTCAGTTTTACTCGTCACGTACCTGTCTAAAACGCATTTTACGATTGCCTTGAACTTTTTCCATAAACACTCAACATTGTCAGTGTCAGAACAGAAATTTTCGTTTTGATCTGTTAGGTAGTCTGAAATCTGCCTTCTATTGCTCTTGCTAAACAGGTAAATCTTCGTCCCTTTTTTTATATTCCTATCAACTTCCATATTCAGGGATGCTGAAACGGCCTTATGAACACTGATTCCCTGTTCTGCACTTACAGAGTCGAAAATTTCGGGTCTGTTTGTTATCAGTAGGTCCAAGATGTTATCTCAACGAGTCGGTTCTCTGTTTAATTGCTCGAGGTAATTTTCGGATAGTGCGCTCAGTATAATGTCCAAAAAATGGTCCAAATGGCTCTGAGCACCATGGGACTTAACATCATTGGTCATCAGTCCCCTACAACTGAGTACTACTTAAACCTAACTAACCTAAGGACATCACACAACACCCAGTCATCACGAGGCAGAGAAACTCCCTGACCCCGTCGGGAATCGAACCCGGGAACGCTACAGCACGACCACGAGCTGCGGACCAGTATAATGTCACTCGATGCTCTGTCCCTATCACCCGTCCTAAACATCTGCGTGTCCCAGTCTATATCTGGCAAATTGAAATCTCCACCTAAGACTATAACATGCTGAGAAAATTATGTGAAATGTATTCCAAATTTTCTCTCAGTTGTTCTGCCACTAATGCTGCTGAGTCGGGAGGTAGGTAAAAGGAGCCAATTATTAACCTAGCTAGGTTGTTGAGCGTAACCTCCACCAATAATAATTCACAGGAACTATCCACTTCTACTTCACTACAGGATAAACTACTACTAACAGCGACAAACACGCCACCACCGGTTGCATGCAATCTATCCTTTCCAAACACCGTCTGTGCCTTTGTAAAAATTTCGGCAGAATTTATCTCTGGCGTCGGCCAGCTTTCTGTACCTATAACGATTTCAACTTCGGTGCTTTCTATCAGCGCTTGAAGTTCCTGTACTTTACCAATGCAGCTTCGACAGTTTACAATTACAATACCGATTGCTGCTTGGTCCCCGCGTATCCTGACTTTGCCCCGCACCCTTTGAGGCTGTTGCCCTTTCTGTACTTGCCCGAGGCCATCTAACCTAAAAAACCGCCCAGTCCACGCCACACAACCCCTGCTACCCGTGTAGCCGCTTGCTGCGTGTAGTGGACTCCTGACCTATCCAGCGGAACCCGAAACCCCACCACCCTATTGCGCAAGTCGAGGAATCTGCAGCCCACACGGTCGCAGAACCGTCTCAGCCTCTGATACAGGCCCTCCACTCTGCTCTGTACTAAAGGTCAGCAGTCAGTCCTGTCGACGATGCTGCAGACGGTGAGCTCTGCTTTCATCCCGCTAGCGAGACTGGCAGTCTTCACCAAATCAGATAGCCGCCGGAAGCCAGAGAGGATTTCCTCCGATCCATAGCGACACACATCATTGGTGCCTAGCCCGCATCTCGTGGTCGTGCGGTAGCGTTCTCGCTTCCCACGCCCGGGTTCCCGGGTTCGATTCCCGGCGGGGTCAGGGATTTTCTCTGCCTCGTGATGGCTGGGTGTTGTGTGATGTCCTTAGGTTAGTTAGGTTTAAGTAGTTCGAAGTTCTAGGGGACTGATGACCATAGATGTTAAGTCCCATAGTGCTCAGAGCCAGAGCCAACCATTGGTGCCGACATGAGCGACCACCTGCAGATGGGGGCACCCTGTACCCTTCAGTTTATTCATACCCCTGTCCGTATATTGGCAGATATTGTTTTGTTAGTTTTCGGTACGTGAGATTAACTGCCATTGCCTTTTGTTGATGTAATAATTATTTTTTGAGGGTCTCATACTGTATCGTACTGTCGTTAAGCTCATGTAAGGTCCGTAAAATCCGGACGCCTTTCCTGTGAAAGACTGAAGTCGCTGTGCAGTAGCAGGTGGTGCAGAGCGGTCTCTCTTGCTGTCCGCCAGACGCCCCGGAGTGCGTGCACGGGCAGCAGCGCGTATGGGGGGCGGCGCGCCGCGAGACGGTGTCGGTGCCTTGCCAGGTGGAGGCGCGGCCGGCGGCCACGCTCTTCCGCTGGGCCTTCAACAGCAGCGCGGGCGGGCCCAGCTCGACGCCGGCCGCCGTCACCACGCAGCCGGGCCGCAGCGTCGCCACGCACACGCCGCTCAGCGAGCGCGACTACGGCACGCTGCTCTGCTGGGCGCGCAACGAACTCGGCACCCAGCTGCACCCCTGCGTCTTCCTCGTCGTGCCTGCAGGTTTGGGAATCGCACTGCGAGCTGCGCGCTGCCTGATGACGGCCCGGCGCCGGAAAGTTCAGTTTGCGAAGTCTTTTAAACTAATTCTCCGAAGCCTTTATCCCGTAATGTTATGAAACCACAACGCATAACTGTCGTACCATTGTATACTGTTCAGATCTACACAAGAGTTAGCTCATGCACCGTGTTCGGCGCAGGAAAAAGTATCACGGCTATAAGCCGTGATACTTTTAATAATAAAATCCTGGGTGACAATACTTTCACAATTATGGACGGCTGTAGAGGCAACATGGCACAATATTTCTGCAGCAGAATTCTAACGACTTGTTGAGTCCATACCATGTCGAGTTGCTGCATTACACGGGGAAAAAGATCGTCCGACGCAGTATTAGTACCCACATGACATAGCCATGTTTTCTTAGCCTTTGATTAGGTTTGCTTTAGAAGGATACAGACAGCTTCGTTTACTAATGAGAGAATGTGATCAATATAAGCTGATAAGGTAGACCTCTGGACTAGTGATAGCATCTTTGGCTCGTAATCAGAACCTCCTCGGTCACAGGCTCTAATCCTACCACTGTTAAAATTTTGAATGATATTCATCAGCAATTGTAGCTGAAGGCTTTTGGCATAAGAAGTTACCCACTTTCTGCGAAAGGCTTTGTCAAGGGGGACAGAGGAGCGGACACAGATTCAGAGCACCCTCTTGCCCTTGGGGTGGCAAACTTACCCTAAAAGGTAGAACAATCAGCAATAATCTACAGCGTGAAGACGCAGATGGCAATGGATACCTCAAAATTAACAACACATTGCGTGTATCTGCGGAAATGTTCAAAAATTGCAAAATGTTCACTCGCTTCACATTCCGTCGGGCGTTTTTGTAATAATTGAATTAATGACCTGTGAAAAACCTAGATGGCAAGAGTCGCAAACAGAAACTGAGTTAGATATTTCTTTGTCATCCAGTTATTCACAATTAATTAATCAGATTAATTACAAACTTCAATAAATATAGTCAGTATCAGTAAGTGGTAATAATAATAATAATAATAATAAATACCACTGTACCACAATGTTTTTTTTTTAAATTTGTGGTAAGTTGCTGAGGTCATCGGTCCCTAGACTTACACACTACTTAGTCTAACTTAAACTAACTTACGCTAAGGACAAAACACACACACACACACACACACACACACACACACACTCATGCCCAAGGGAGGACTCGAACCTCCGCCCGGGCGGAGCCGCGCAAACCGTGGCTAGGTGCCTGAGACCGGGCAGTTACCCTGCGCGGCTACAGTGGTTAACTGGACTGTCAAGGTAGTAAAGACTTACCAAACAACCTACTTTGTAACTCAACACAATCATTTCTGTGACTGCCTTAGGAAGCGGTCCGCAGCTCTTGGTCGTGCGGTAGCGTTCACGCTTTCCACGGCCGGGTTCCTGGGTTCGATTCCCGGCGGGGTCAGGGATTTTCTCTGCCTCGTGATGACTGGGTGTTGTGTGACGTCCTTAGGTTAGTTAGGTTTAAGTAGTTCTAAGTTCTAGGGGACTGATGACCATAGATGTTAAGTCCCATAGTGCTCAGAGCCATAGGAAGCGTATATAAAAGCTGAGTACAAGTTCTTGCACATAAAAAAATAACATATCAACAAAAACCTTTTTTGATTCAAAAAGAGACTCGATATAGTAAAAGTATATCTCATTTCATTTCATTAACCACCATCGCAATAAGTAATTCTCTCAGTGGATCAAAATGACAATTTGGAAAGTGGGCGTTGAGGAATAAATATTATTCGAATATTTCACAGTCATTTCTACGAAGTACTAATTGCTTCAACTTTTAACTCTCAGATAACTTCCAGCTATATTTGCTACAGTAATAGCGTCATTGTAAATATATGTTGATTGCCCAAAACTTGTTTATATTGGATACATGTTTCTCGCTTTCTCTCTTTCTTTCGCTATCATTATGCCCCACACTTCCCGAGTGAATAATTAATCTATGTAGATAGCTTCGATATCAGACACCACTCGACAGGTAAAATGAAAATTCTCTTTTTTTGGTGCGTGACAATAAAAGAATGCGAAATCTGAGTGCAAGGATTCAGTTTTTTTGCGCATTTAAGAGAGCCCTCACAATGAATATATAAAACAATACTGAGTCGTCTTTATCACACTATAAGCAGCTGGTGGATATCTAGTGCAGTATGAGATGTACAAGGCGTATACAGTTAAGCCCGTGGTGTTCGAGGCAACTTTGCTGTACGCGGTGGCTGAGATTGTCTTGATCGCACAATCATTATAAGACGATTTTTCTCCAATGACAAATTATTAATTCCTGACCACCAACATCACTTCGCGTTTATATTTTGTCTATCCACCAAAACCACTATGCCAGTAGAATGATTCTTCACGTCATTTATTCATAATTCGCACCACACAACACTAAGTATGCGCCAAAACTACCAAAGTATCTGTGTCCAGATGTTCGTGGTACCAATCATATCCAGTGAAAACAAATGATTAACCATTTGTTCCAAAATGTTATATAAACTGAACGTGTTTCATTTCATTCCCTTTCTGTTACAAAGCAAAATTTCTTAAACTTTCAGACTCACACAGTAATAATTAAAATGTATTCATACAATATAATGCGACTAAGAACAATCATACCCCTCAGCGACTATATTTCTCATTGAAGCGTTTGATACCCCATTACTTCATAACAGTATAACTTGAAAAACCCGTTGAGTACATTTTGTAAGAAAAATGAATTACTATGTGCTAAAACTGTAATTATGCACTTCACAAGGTATGAGGCAAAAAGCGAAGTTTACGGAAAAGACCCATCAGCAGAAAAAAAACTGTCGCAAACTAAGCAAGGTACGGATGAAGCAAAAGCGCACTGTCACTGTATTACCAAGCACTCAAGCCACAGAATGCAATTCCTGGAACAAGTCATCTGGCGATCTTTCAACAACTTTCATAACAGAATTCCAGGAATTCAGTTCACCATAGTTGCAGCTGTCTGCTACATTGATGAGGAACAAGTCAACAACACCAAACGTGACGCCATCTCGCGCATACATCATGCTTTTTACAAAATCGACGAGCACGCATTTTTTTACATCTTCCCAGAGACACTAAGCAAAGTTTGTTTCACTCTGCTTCTTAAAGGTTTTCTGGGCTTATGCAGCGCTACAGAAGACGAAACTATTTCACGCATTTCATGACGCAGACGAACGATTATCTCACACCAGGACAACAGGCTGGGCAGAGAACGTGAATGCCCAATGAACTATGAAACTAAAATTGCGAGAGTTAAACTTTTAACTCGATAATTACCAAAACATTTAGGACTTCCTATGCTTCGGCGTGCCTCATTGAGTTATTCACGCTGGAATCATCTTATTCTCTTATGGCTCAGACCCGCATCGGCACAGAGTCGGTGTTGTAGATGAGGGAAATGCCATAGTTAATTTAGGGGGTGGCCATATACCTCTGTGTACGCTGTCTGTGAGTGTAATTCATGTGATGGTAAGCGAAAGTTTTCTAAATGCTTGCTACTCGAGTAACTGCGGCGACACTTAGGACCAGTGCGGTATTCACCTCTCAGGATGTGGGAAACCGCCTAAAAACCACATCCAGGCTGCATGGCACACAGATTCTCGTCGTTAATCCGCCGGGTGAACTCAACTCGGGGCCGCCTTACTCTTGTCCCGGATGCTGAACTTTAACAAGCACAGCTATCCGAGTGGGTTCATTCAAACTAGAATAACACGAAATAAGTGAGACATAAATACGCCTAATTTCCGTTTGCGTCACAACATTTAGTGTACATGCACTCAGCCCGAAGGTAAGTCGTTCAACGTGAAAAGCAGGTTTTTTTTTACATTAGGTTTGAGCTTACAATAGACGAAGTATAGCAGATTTTAGTAGAACTACGACTGTAAAACTTTCATTGTATTCCGAATCTAATATTTGCCTCAGGCGTCAGTATAAGGCATAGAACGAAGTGACATAAGTTACGAACTTACAGGAAATATAGATAGAGAGTGCAGACAGAACTGACACAGCGTAATACCAGCTTCATACAACGTTACATTTATAGCAATGTGTATGTCACGGATACGCAATGGAATTCCTCCAGTCCCTACTGTACAATATCTTGTGAAGTGTATATGCAAATATGGGTGATGGGAATAGTACGTTCCAGGGATAGCTAATTGGATGCGTTTGGATTGCCTGAATGAGAAAATCCATAATCTGCGACTTGTCGACAAATTAATAGTTTTCTGATTAAAATGACATAAGAAAAAATATAGACAGTGCTCCAGTACAACTTAAAACACAATTATGAAGCATATCTCCTTTCAAAAAACTAATAGAGATAAATTATATAACCTGTTTACATTAAAAATATTTATTTTCATACAAAACTATAAAGACTCGAGAATAAAAGGTGTCTTCCAGTAAATAGTACAGGTCAGTCCTTACTCAATATTTATAGAGTAGCGTGTATATGTTGATCGGTAATTTAAAACTGTCAAAGTGAAGGATGTTTTAAAAGTGTTATGTGTTACTATGTATGAACACGAAGAGAATAATCGGACCATAATTCTTGTCGCGTGTTGGCAAAGTGAACTACAAATGTTTAAAATCAGCTGCAGGACGAGCAGAAAGTCAATATTCTCTGAAACAATGGAACAATATCTGTGGCGTGGCAACGGATCAACTCGATGTCAGATGTGTTCACCGAATAACAGATGCCTGGCCGCTTCGGCTTTATTCCACGAGTCACACTCTTTGTCAGCCATCTCGGCACGTTGCCGCATGGGCAAGCGCGTCACTGCGGCGGAGGTAGGGCAAACAGATTTTATCATCGTGCCACGCCCACTGTATATTGCAATCTTTCCTGCATCTTATCTATTTCCTTCTGGAAATGGAACTGTGTATTTGCATCAAAGTAGCATTAAAGAAATGAGAAGAAAGGAGATACACTATGTGATAAAAAGTATCCGGACACCTGGCTGAAAATGACTTACAAGTTCGTGGCGCCATCCATCAGTAATGCTGGAATTCAATTTGGTGTTGGCACACCCTTAGCCTTGATGACAGCTTCCACTCCCGCAAGGATGTTCATTCAGGTGCTGTAAGGTTTTTCGGGGAATGGCAGCCAGTGCTTCAGGGAGTGCTGCACTGAGGAGGGGTATCGACGTCGGGCGGTAAGGCCTGGCACAAAGTCGGCGTTCCAAAACAGGACTCTGTGCAAGCCAGCCCATTACAGGAATGTTATTGCCATGTAACCACTCCGCCACAGACCGTCCATTATGAACAGGTGTTCGATCGTGTAGAAAGATGCAGTCGCTATCCCCGAATTGCTCTTCGACAGTGGGTAGCAAGAAGGTGCTTAAAACGTCAATGTAAGCCTGTGCTGTGATAATTCAACGCTGAACAACAATAATACTTCACTCAACGACCGAGAGGAGTGACGTGTGCGAAGAGTTGTCAGTGCTAAGAGACAAGCAACACTGCCTGAAATAACGTAAAAATCAATGTGGTTCGTACGATGAACGTATCCTTTAGGACAGTGCCGCGACATTTAGCGTTAATAGGCTAACGCAGCAGAAGACAAGCGTGGATGCCTTTGCTAACTACACCACATTGCCTGCAACGCCTCTCCTGGGGTCGTGAACATCTCGGTTTTATGGTTGACAGTGCGCCATATCACCTGGCCATAATTCTTCGCGACTGGTTTGAAAAATATTCTGGACAATTTGAGCCGGTGATATGGCCACCCACATCACCCGACATAAATCCCATCGTTATGGGACATAATGGAGAGGTCAGCTAGTGCACAAAATCCTGGACTGGGAACATTTTCGCCATTATGCAGGATGGCTCAGTATTTCTGCACGGATCTTCCAACGGCTTGTTGGGTCCATACCTCGTCGATTGTTGCACTACACGAGAAAAAAGGAGGACAGACACGATATCAGTTGGTATGCCATGTCTTTTGTCACCTCAGTGTAAAGTTACCCGATGAACACGTCGTATCTTTCACTAGTTGCTCAATATACATTCTGAACTGCTTCATCGGTTTCGTTTCCTCCGACTCTTATAACTGCAATCTGATTTCCGTACAAGTTGTAAATAGCTTTTTGCTTTTTGTATTTAATCCCTTCTACTTTCAGAATTTAATATAGCATATTCCAGTCGCCTCCTCTAGATGTTTAACTACGATTGCTTTTTCTCAACTTGGCTTATCTGATAGTAAGGTATCAGAACCTTCCATTGTTGTAATTTGAATTACTACATTTTTTTTAAGTTTGAGGGGATTTCGCTTATCTCATATACATTATCTTGCATGTCTTGTGGAACAGTTTTGTCATAGTATGTTCATCCAAGCCGGCCGCGGTGGTCTAGTGGTTCTAGGCGCGCAGTCCGGAACCGCGGGGCTGCTACGGTCGCAGGTTCGAATCCTGCCTCGGGCATGGATGTGTGTGATGTCCTTAGGTTAGTTAGGTTTAATTAGTTCTAAGTTCTAGGGGACTTATGACCACAGCAGTTGAGTCCCATAGTGCTCAGAGCCATTTGAACCATTTTTTTGTTCTTCCAAGCATCTTAATAACTGTAAGGGAATACGTCAACTCCAGGTGCCTTGTTTCGGCTTCCGTTTATCAGTGTTATCACAATATCATGTGGCCCATCTCCGTTTGATCTGTTTCGTCTTCCTTATCTAAAGCAATTTCTACAAATTCGTTTGACATGTGTAGCTCTTCTATATGTTGCATTCTCCTTTTAACTTCCATCCTCGTCTTAGTTCTGACTTGCCACCTGAACTCCTTCACATAGCTGCTTCACTTCTCCAACGGCCCCTCTAATTTTCCTATAACCGGGAACTATCTTTCCCACAGTCATGACTCCATTTCGCCTCTGAAAATTCCTTTTTTGCAATTTTACTTTGTCGTATAATTTTTTTATATTTTTTTCCGTTTGTGTGCTTCTTTTGCAGCGTTTTTATATTTTGTTCTTTCGCCAATTAAATTCGTACTGCTAAAGTTACAGTGTGTTGCTGTACATAGTTCCTACAAACAGTTTTGTTGGAAACTATGCTTTAAAATGAAAGGAAAAGAATGAAGAAACAGTCTGGTTCCACCGACTCACAAACTCCCGTCATCAGTCGTGAGAAGTGCCCCGTTGTTAAGCGCATATAGAACGTTCAGATGTAAGGGCAAAGCGCAGCGAGGCGCCTCTTCTCTCTCTCTCTCTCTCTCTCTCTCTCTCTCTCTCTCTCTCTCTCTCACACACACACACACACACACACACACACACACACACACACACACACACACTCTCTTTCTGTTACACACACACACATATATATATATATATATATATATATATATATATATATATATATATATATATAGTCGGATTGTTATGGAATATCGAGATTTTATACACCCAAAAGTCAGGATTTGTGATGGCTAGAAAGCAATTTGTACATAAATATCTTGTACCTAAAATGAAATATTACATTTCATGATCACAAACGGATTAAAATAAAATTGTGTATGTAATTGGATTCGAACAAAGGCTGCTCGGCCGATATGTCCTTGTGAGATTCTTTCCGGTACTCCATTATGTGCGAGTCAAGGCTTCTACCAAACACTTCTACGTTCTGTAGGAAACCTCATACATATCTCACTGGACTGAAACTCTTAGGAGAATCGCCATAATAGGGAATGACCTGTTCAAAGAGTTGAGTTGGGGAAGTCCATGGAGAATACAATTACTTGTTAGTACGAAAGACGTATGAAGGTTGCTTGAGATATCTAAGACAAGGGACGAATTTTATGCTTCAAGGGCAGATCATTAGTGTAACAATACCGACGTTTACCTAACACTACTTTAAAGATCTATTAAAACCGAGTACGGATGACCGGATGGATACGCGAACCAACAGCCTCCCAGTACGAGTCTAGTGTGTCAGGCACTGCGCCAACACAGCCAGTCGCTTGCAACATGTCTAGCAAATGTACGTACTTATTGTGGCCTCTTGTAACCTATTACAGACTCATAGAAAATCATGTACACATTTAAATATGTTTTTAGAAATTTGCAAGAGTTCTCACTTCCAGTATTTTGTGTATTTACTCTTTAGTAGACATGAGCAACTTGTTTATTAGCCATTAAACTAAGTTCGTTTTATTGGAGCGTATACGAGACACTGTATTAACAAAGAAATGTAATATCCATGAAACTATATTTTCTACACTAGACCGTAAATATTAGAGGTCTCCTGACATACAAGGAAGCCTAATGCAGCAAAGGTCACTTTGTCTGTTTAGTATAATGAAACACAGTCCGTGTTTACAGGATTCCGGTGTTTCAGATCTAGGCGTTCCAGATCTAAGGCTCGCAGTATTTGCCGCAAAAGATACCTGGAGGCTTAGGACGGTCTTTTACCAAAGCGAAACACCAAGACTGTCCAGCAGCCAAGAAGCGGAGCAGAATACGTGAAAGTATCACGAGGAAAGTTGTATCCATCACCCGCGTGCCACACAATGTAGGTTCGATATGTACCTTTCCGAGTACTTTCTCTGTGGCCCCAGTGTCGTCGATAGTGTTACATTACTGTATGGAGAAACCAAACGTATGGAAAATGTAATGTAAGGTGAGCGTGAAATCATTTCGCGATTACAAAAAGTTGTTTCTGAGGAAGTGTTCTATATACAACTGTGCAGTTTGCTGCATATGGTAGCTTAAATAATTAGCTTTTTTTCTATACAGTTCCACATTTGCTCCGTCTGTTGTCCTTAGAACGACTTGGTGATAATCAATTTCTCTCCATGTCTTTCCCAACCTATCTACTGCCACCGCCTCTGCACCAGCTCGTATTCGCGTTGTAAGAGGTTGCACATCAGGGACTGGAGGCCTGAACAGTTTATCTTTGACGTAAACCTAGAAAAAGGAAGTCGATTTGTGTCTGGTGAACGTGGTGGTCACGATGGTGCACGGTCTCTACTGATCCATATATGCGGAAAGGTTTCCTCCTAGATCTGAGGAACAAATAACCCCCAGTGTGGTAGTGCATCAAATTGTTTAAAAGCTACCTTGGTTTGAAATTCCTGTAACTGAGATGCGTCATAAATTTCCAACATGCCCAACTAAACTACTACCATAACGGCAAGCTCAGTGAAAAAGAAGCGTCCAATACCTGTGTCGTGCGTTCAGCCGCTACACACATTCGCTCTTGGGCTGTCCCTCATCCGCTGTACCACGATATGTGTGTTCTATGACCTCCGGATCCGAGCATGATCCCTGTTAATGTTCCCAGAATATTGAACAGATCCGTAATGGGAAAAATATAATTTATTAAGGTACTGTCTGCATCGATTCTTTCCAGCAAGTTACCAGAAAACTCAGCAAATCTGCCCTATCACCTGGCTGCAAAGCTTGCCTCAGTTGCACATTATGTGCGGGGAAATGGAGAGGTTGTGTAAAATCTTCAGCACAGTGTTCTGACGTGTGCCTGTTTTTCTGCAAACACGATGCGTCGCTTTCTGCGGCTTGCATCGATATGGCGAACCCATGCTATTGCTGCACCGCAAAATTGTTTACTGGGCATTACTGAGTAAAATTGAGACACTTGCCACGTTTGATGCAAGAAGCAACAGAAACAAGTCAGACTAGAGCTGATAAGACACTGTTGTATCAGGGACCGTTCGCGCTGATACTACAAGAATTGCTACTATGACGCCGGGCAGTTACCACATAACCGGGCAGCCGAGGGACCGGAGTCGTAATATCAGCGGCACAGCATTGGTAGCCATATTGTCTTATATTGAAGCTATGGTTTGTTGTGGTTCATACAGCAGAAATTGACGCTGTTGCAAAACAAGAATGGGTATCGCACAGCTCGAGCACAAGGCTATGGGCAAATTATTTGCTGCCTGCCTCTGCTCATGCGAGCCGCCATCGCTACTGCTGTGGAACCATCTCACTTTCCTAAGGTCCATGGATTTTGCCCACCTCTGAGAGTGACGACCTGAGCTTCTGGGCAACGTCTAGTCTGCATTAGGACTCGCCACTCGGTGCTGCGGGCGGAGCCATTGTACAATCGACGCTGCCATCACCACCGACTGCTCGACACTGAAAACTGTCAAGCCAACTACTGAAGGTCACGCTTCCTCACAGGCCATACACAGCTTGTACGAATCACGATGCAATGTTCCTTCGAACATGCATGTGTGTCCGTAGGAACATTTAATCGTATTTATCCGCCGACACGGGGCAAGTGACTTTCAAGTAACTTGTCTCTCTGTACGGGAATATACACAGGTTGTAGATACATGGCTGACGACGTACGGAAGTTTGTGTCTCACTGTGAGTTGTGCTCGGATTGCCTTATAGTAAGGCGACCGCTCGTGATAAGAGGGAAATCCAGGTTCGATAATATAGAAAGCCCTCTTAATTCATAAGTAATATTAATATTACAAAGAGTCGTTTGTTACGCAGAATCAGCAAAATCTATGTAAGATCTGTTTACCATATCAAGTGGATCTTCCTTCGAATCTCTCAGAATTTCTTGCCGTAGAGAAAACTACCGTAGGGAAACAGTCTCCTGCATCTGTAAATGAGTAAGTATACAGAAATCAAATAACATGATATTGTAGTAGATATACCTTTATTAATGAGGGCAGTTCAACTCATTCACAAGAGACTTCATACATGTACTGCAATTGATGAAAGCATTTTGATAGGTCATTATAATGTGTTATTGTAAGAAAGAGGACTGAGAATTTTGCTATGTTTCAGATAAATCCTTTTTCAGTTGTAGAACACACACACACACACACACACACACACACACATAGAATTTTTTTTATTAGGTAATAGCTGAATCTCATGGGAGTTATGGACATTAGATCCATACACTATCACATTCGAGTCACAAGTCTCGAATCCCGAGGTCATGTTCGACTCCGGGACCGACACAAATTTTCGTTGTCGTCATTCCATTATGTGGGCTGATGGTAGTCCATTTTCGCAACTGGGAGTACATCTCATGTACACACATCTTACGTTCTGAGGATGTTGGCTTCACTGAGAATCATCAAGATTGCTGACTGCTGCGCCTCCTCGCAGACCATACACAGATTATACTATGGAAGCATTGACTTCTTCGACAGTTATCATGATTGCCGTAGTTGCGAACGAATCCTTTAACGTCGGCGACTCATCGCTCCACTGCATCCCCTTCCAGGAGGCAGTAATGCTGAGCGCTAGATGTGAACAGCAGTTATTCGTACACTTCGTTTCTTTATGCAAATAAATGATGTAATTCTTGGTCTTGGCATTACAGTACTTCCACTCATAGATAAAAAATTGCACAATGAAGGTGTCGGTGAAATTATTTCAAGCTTATGGGTAGTTCCATATCGGAAGACTTTCACTCGTTATATCATATGCAGGTTCAGTGGATACTGTCCATGGAGCATACACTAAAAGAAAAGACCAGGAAAGAGGGTCAATATCTGTTAGCCAACAGATTAGGAAGTCCACGAATTTTTCGTGCTAATTCATCCTTAAAGTAACTGGAATGCCGGTATTCGGTACCTTATGAACACTGGTTTTTATGAAGCTTATTATCGAGTTCTCATGGAGAAGAGTAAAGATGAAGTTTACATGGGATTCTATGTCAAGAAACGGCCCATATTACGAGGGAAACGAAATCGACTCACGTGTTTAACTCTTGCACTAACTTTGATTAGTTTACGGACTCTTCATTCGTATGAAGTATCCACATTGGTTGTTAACTCTGTAAAGACACTCCTGTGGAGAAGCACGGCGTTATCATTTATCCTGCTCTCCTAACGACTCTATGTGTAGGAATCATAATGTATAGTTACATTTAACACCATTGCCTGTCAAAATTTTCTACGAAATACTCAAGACAAATGTGATTCCTCCAGAGCTGTTGCCGCCTGGTGTTGTAATCAGGGCGGTACATCAACAAATAATTGAAAGATTTTGGAAAATGAAGATTTAGACTGCCATCGAGATCTGAACGGGATAAACTCACTTCAAACCCCAATACACTATCCTGAATTAAGAATTCTGTCCACAAAGATGGGCTACCATAATCAAGTGCTCGTGTCTGACGTCCTCTCTTGTGTTCAAGTTACGGCAGCTATCATCTTGGGGAAAAGTGCGTACCAGGAGCAGCTGTATGCCTTGAAGAACTTCCCAGTAGCGACACCAGAAATGCCGATTTGTCTTTCGGATGTCACACATCATATTGGTGTTTCAGATATGACCAGTGCACAATACGGAAAGAGGGGACATTGGCGGAGCAGCGTCCTCGTCAACCATTGTTTGACCACACGATTAACAGCGAATCGTAGCGTAGGGATGCCCAACACAACAACACGTATTGGTATTTTGAGAGCAGAATCGTTTCAACCTCAGGTATCATCTTGTGTGACCTACTACATTTTATGCGTCAGGCAGCCCGCAATGTTGGAGTGATCGTGTGGCCGGTCACCTAGTGATTTTTTACCTCAATTTCTGTAGCATTCGTCAAACAAAATAACACCTAACCTCACAGCTCTGCAATTTCATAAGCTAAAAAGTTTGCTTAAGCTCTTTGTGGCCCAAAGCTTGTGGGGAAAACCCAGTGCAATGAATGAATTTTCCATGAGACATCACTACCGTTCGATCGTGCGACGCTTAAAGTGTTCGCGAAATTGCTGTGCTAACATGCCCCCTATGGATAGCGATTTATCAATGATAGAATGATGTCTGTGTTCGTGTCTACACTGGCTCAGAATTTCACATCCATTTCTAATTCACTTTTGTAGATATAATAGTTGTTCGTTCATAATTGTACGCATAAAAATATGGGCCACGCGCTTTTCTTGTATTTTTGCCAGATTACGTAATGCTGGTTCTTCTCTGCCCACTTTTTTAATATCTAAAATATAAAAGTACGCCTCCTTAAATTAAATTATGTCACATCGGTTATCTCCCCTTATTAATATCATGACATGTACTTAACAACAGTGCATTCTAATTTTATTTGCTACTAGTACGTTTTTGGTCTTTGAGAAGTAAATCTTTTTACAATTATAAAAGTTCTGACGTTTACTATGCTGTTACACTGATGAACGAGAACATTATGGCCACCTACCTAATAGCCGCTATGTTTACCTTTGTCACGGGTAACAGCGGAGACACGTCGTGGAATGAAAACAATGAGCCCTTCGTAGGTCGCTGGAGGGGCTAGTACCACTTTTGCACACGCAAGTCACCTAATTACCGTAAATTTCGGGGCGGGGGGCGATGAGCACGATGCCACATTTAATCACATCTCAGATGTGCTCGGTCGGGTTCAGATCTGGCGAGCTCGGGGGCTAGCACATCAATTGGAACTCGAACCACTCCATCACACTCCTGACCTTGCGACATGGTGTATTATCTTGTTGAAAAATGCAACTGCCGTCTAGAAACATGATCGTCATGAAGGGGTCTACGTGATCTTCAACCACTGTACGATAGTTCTTGGCCGTCAAAGTGCCTTGCGTTGGTTCCATTTGACCCATGGATAACCACATGAGTGATCCACAGATCACATCAGAGCCGCGACCAGCTTGTCTCCGTCCAGCAGTACAGGTGTCAAGGAGCCGTTCCCCTGGGAGACGACGGATTCGTTCTTTCCCATCGGCAAGATGAAAAATGTATCGGAACTCTTCACACCATGCTATACTCTGCCACTGCACCATCGTCCAGTGCTGATGGTCAAGAGCCCATTTCAGTCGTAGTTATCGATGTGGTGATATTAACATTGGCACATGCATGCTTCGTCGGGTGTGGAGGCCCATCCTCAGGAGTGTTTGGTGCTCTGCGTGTTCAGACACACTTGTACATTGCCCACCATTAAAGAAAATCTGGTGTTAATTCTGTCACAGTTCGCCGTCTGTCCTGTATTACTAGTCTCCCCAGCCTACGACGTCCGACATCTGTAATGAGGGGTTTCCGCCTAACCCAACAACGTCTGGACGTGATTTCACCTTGGCCTCGCCACGTGCTGAAAACACTCACCCTAGCGCTCTTCGAACACCCGACAAGTGGTGTAGTTCCCGAACCGCTTGTGCGGAGCCTCTGGGCCGTCACAATCTGACCTCGGTCAGTCTTGGATAGATCGCGTGGCTTCCCCATTCTACAAACGCTCACTGTTACTACATGCACCGTGTGTGTGTCTGACTAACAGTCATTCCTCGCCAGGTGGCGCTCCTATCGCCTGGATGGATTTCCATCGACAGTAGGTCGCTGGTCATAATGTTCTGTGTGGTCAGTGTATTAGTATATGTTTTCATCACACAGCCTCTTAAAAACGATTTGTGCTATGGTTGGGGCTAAGAAATCTTCAGTTTATAAGAAACAGCCAACAGCAGGAAAGATTTTCTTCTACTCATTTAGCAATTACTGATTTCTTTTCCGTCTGTTATGGCAGTAACACGCTGCCGCTTAATAATATGCTGCTGTTTAAATTTTTGTGTTACATTATTCGTGTTAAGAATAAAGAATTTGACATAAGATACGTTAACGTCGTCTTGCATCGAAATCTCTCTGGGTGTACCAAACACACACTCAGACACACACACACAGGTTACTAAAAGTAAAGTTACAATTAAGGGCATACGAGGGGGAAGAAGAGACAGACAGGGAGGGAGAGGGAGTATGTGCTTTTCAAAGGGAGTGGTTTCACTCGTACACCTCAAAGCAAACATATCTCTGCCTTCACTTTACGATACGTAGCAGAGACAGGAGTGAACGAAGTGTATTGCGCTGCCTTTTTGCTTTCCATTACGAATGGCTCGCAGCCTCGACGTCGGAGATATGCATGTCTGTGTATACCAAGCTCTCTAAAAGCTCACGTACAAAATGAACCTTCACCAGCCTTACTGCTACAGACAAAGCTGTAGAACAAATACGAAACGTCGCATATGCAAATGAAACACATTTACCAGGAAGCCACTAGAGAAACTATAACCTGAGATGAAATAGCTTTAGGACAAAATGCTTAAAGTAAAAAGCCGAGTCGTTTTCCACTTGAGCTCCTAGCCTACATATTAAATCAGACTTTCTACATTTTAAAAACTACTTTTATGATTAATTCTTTTACGCCATGAAATAGTTTTTCTGGGAAGTAACTGAGCTTGAGGAAGACTCTCTCTCTCTCTCTCTCTCTCTCTCTCTCTCTCTCTATCTCTCTCTCTATCTCTCTTTCTGCGTCTGATGGTCTCAGGAAGTGTAATGGAAGTTAGAAAGGGTGCGTCGTTGTTGCAAAGAGCTTGAAGCACATTTAGCAAATGACAAAACTGAACTTTAAATAACGTTTGATGGCAACTGTAGAATAGCAGAATGGGACGTGATGATTGCTCATTGTTCTCAAAAACTAGAAGGCTGGCCAACAGAAATCACTGATACAAAGCTGTCGACTAATTTCAACGACGGACTATACTTTATAGCTGAAATGCAAGTCTTGTCAAATTAAATTTCATAATTGTTCGTGTCCGTTAACAGTGACTTTAGATTATGTGGTGTTGCGTAGTTGTGTTTCGATCACGAAACTAACTTACAATTAATAGATCACTACTTTTAAGCACTATTTCGTAACACTGTAATACTGATTATATAAGTTAGCAATAATTACTTTTTCATATACTAGCATAAACACGTGACAAAATGTGGTGGAATTTACAGCTTGTCAAACGAAGCTGCGAACAACTTCTTCCTCACGCAGTCCACTCACTACTCACGTACTTTGTACCTTGCATTTATGGCAGTAAAAGTGAGAAATAGACATCACATGTGCTTAAATATCTCATGAAAAAGCCTACTCTGAGTTGTACGTAATTCCTTAAATGAGGAGAAATTTCTTCATTATTCTGTTAGCAACAATATACGAACCAACTGACAGCACAAAACAACAGTAACTATCTAATGGCTACTACACTGCTGTGGGATCTACAAGGTGTTATTACTGTTATTATTATTAATAGCGTCAGTAGTAAGACAGAAACATAAAGCAGCGTGAATTCTTCCAGCTTCTGGCAATTCAGAAAAAACAACTCCAAGAATCAACTGACTTACAAGAAGTTGGCCTAACAACAAGTATCCTTTGTGGACGTGGGCAAGCAGCTGGCGAAATATTTGACAATGAAGGTGGCCAAACAGCCGTGCGATTTGTGAAAGTATTTTGCTTGTTGTCGGAACCAGTTTAGGCAATTCAGTATGCTATCCTCGTGTCACATATGCACCTCATGTATAGACGTTCAAACGTATCGATATTCACATACTGGAGGCATCACTATCTGGATGTCGTGAATTCGTATTTCAAGTGCTTCCTTCGAAGACTTGTCAGTCGATCGTGGTTTAATAAAACGCATCGTCACTTAAAAAAGTAAGTGTTCAAAGAAACTTTGTTTTCATTCTAAAATTTAGTTAGATGCTAATGTTGATGATGGTGGGCGAGGGAAAAAAGGGGGGGGGGGGGCGGTACGTGTGGTTATTAGCTAATATCTGATTCACGAAGCGGTAATGGTCTCAGAAACGTTGGAATCACTGGTCCATATCAAGCTTATACGTCAGTTAAATTCGCAGGTTGAATATTAATAAAACCGACAAACTGGAGGGACAGATCCCTGACTGGAGATGGAGCGAATAAAGGTCCTATGAACATGTGTCTGGAAACGCATCGTTTCCATGGCTGATGGCGCTGACGAATGAAACTGGCCACATGCCTTCTGTTTCTTGTGTATTGCAGGCTGTGTGATTGGTACCCATAGTACTGTAAGCAGCAGAATGGCTGCTATTCACGCAGGGAACAAGCCGAAATGGTGTTTGTGTGCTGCTAAGCATATGGAAACGATCGAGAGGAAGCACAAAGGTACCAACACAAGTACCCTCAGAGACACCAATGACATTACGCCAACATTTTAATCCCTTTTTGAGCATTTGTGTGATCACAGGTCCTTTGAGACAGACGAACCCGCAGGGAGACGACGGACTGTGTGTACACCAGATTTGGAAGACCGGGTACTATAGGATATTGAGACGAACCCCAGTAAAAACTCCAAATCTGGTGTACACACAGTGCAGCGCCTACCTGGACGTTCGTCGGTCTGAAAGGAGCCCATGATCATACAAACGCCGAAAAACAGCTTGACGTGTTGTGTGATGGAGTTGGTGTCCATGAGGGTACTTGTTTTATTATAGCCGTGTGGTCTCTCGACCGTTTCCATCTGCTTGATTGGACGCAGACACCATCTCTGCTTTTTCCCGACATGAATAGCGGACCATTCTGCTGCCTATAGTACGCTGGATCCGTCACAAAAGCCTGGAACACACGGCACTTGATTAGGGGAACTTTCATGCCTCAGCGCCATCTACCACGGCAACAGCCCATATCTGAAGACATGTTCATAGAACCCTTTTTCCTGCATTTCCAGGAAGGAATCCACCCTGCAGTTCGTTGGTTTTATTAACGTTCACACTGTATCTCCTCAAAAAAATGACAATTTAAATTGTTGTTTGAGGCAACATAAACTTCCACCGACTTTATACCCCTATGCATGTAACCAAATGAAATGTTCAGTAAAACTTATATTATTAACAGATCTGATCCTGGCATTTTTTTCGAAACATTGTAGACATTCATCACCAGCAGTACCCAATCATTAATTGTTAAGGGATTTTCGGTAACACGACCTTGGTTGACTATGAGGCCACTCGGAGCGCTGCCAATTTATCAAACCGTCATTTCGATTTCTTATTAGCTGATTTAAAGTCTTCCATATGTTTTTGGTTTCGTTTCAAACAGATTCTAATTGCATACAATTGTGTTCCTAATTACGACCAATGTATGTGCATTGTACTCTTTGACTGGCTTTCTCAGTATTTGCTTGTATTCTGCTAGATTTTTTCTCGCTTCCTTACTATTTGACGTAGTAAATGATTCCATATTTGCTTTAGTTTCATATAAAACCGAAGCTAGTTTTATCGCATGCTATTTTGTCAACTGACATATGTTTGTTACTGCTTACTAATCCGTGTGTGAACTGCTCGACTTAATTACATTGTAATATTGTTCGTAATTTTATTCATATCCGATTTTCGAACTTTCTTGCATTCGAGAAATCATTGTTAGCAGCTATTAATTTGTACTCAATTTCAATTATATGTTGTCACGGAATGAGTACGTAATTCTGCTTTGAAAACTGTTGCTATTTGCCACTGAGAATGTTTTGTAGTCCTTTTAGTGTTAGAATGCGCAGATATTGTATAAAGTAGGGTACTATTACACAGCAAAAATATTCTACGGTTACATCGAAGTGCATTTTTGTACATGAGGTTGTGTGATACTGTATAGTAAGTGTAAATGTACTCCCAACATATTGAATTATACTGAGTTTAATAAACATCAGTTACACAGAAAAATTTTCTTAACGCCTTTTGAAGAGAGAGTCTGCACTCGTTCCGATCTGACCATGTGAGCGTAGAAAAGTTGTGGAATTATTTCAAAGAGATAGAATCGACAGCAATTGAGAGATATACACCACATAATTTAAAAAGTGAAGGTACTGATCCTCCATGGTACAGAAAACGGGTCAGATGGCTGTTCCAGAAGCAACGAAAAAAGCATGCCAAATTTAAAAGGACGCAAAACCCCCAAGACTCGCAAAGATTTGCAGAAGTTAGAAATATAGCGCGTACCTCAGTGCGAGGTGCTTCCCGTAATTTCCACAACGAAACTCTGTATCAAAATCTGGCAGAAAACCCAAAGAGATTCTCGTCATACATAAAGCACACAATCAATACCTTCACTGCGCGACAACAACGCTGAAGTCATTGATGACAGTGTGACTAAAGCAGAGTTATTAAACACGACTTTCCGAAATTCCTTCACCAAAGACGACGAAGTAAATATTCATGAATTACAATCAAGAACAACTGAAAAGATGAGAAACATAGAAACAGATATCCTCGGTGTTGCAAAGCAGCTTAAATCACTTAATAAAAGCAAGGCTTCTGGTACAGATTGTATACCAGTCAGATTCCTCTCAGAGTAGGCTGATACAATAGCTCCATATTTAGCAATTATATACAACCACCCTCTCTCAGAAAGATCCGTACATAAAGACTGGAAAATTTCGTAAGTCACTCCAATACCCAAAAAGGGAAGTAGGAGTAATCCTTTGAATTACATGCCCATATCACTAACGTCGATTTGCAGTAGGGTATTCGAACATTATGAAGTACGTCGAAGAAAACGATTTATTCACACACTCAGCACGGATTCAGAAAAAAATCGTTCTTGCGAAACACAGCTACCTCCTTATACTCATGAAGTAATGAGTGCTATCGACAGGGGACGTCAAATTGATTCAATATTTTTGGATTTTCAGAAGGTTTCCACACCGTTCCTCACAAGCGTCTTCTAACCAAATTGCGTGCCTATGGAATATCGCCTCAGTTGTTCGACTGAATTCATGATTTCCTGTCAGAAAGTTCACAGTTCATAGTAATAGACGGAAAATCATCAAGTAAAACAGAAATAATATCCGGCGTTGCCAAGGAAGTGTTATAGGCCTTCTATTGTTCCTGATCTATATTAACGACATGGGAGACAATCTCAGTAGCCGTCGTAGATTGTTTGCAGATGATGCTGTCATTTACCGTCTTGTAAAGTCATCAGTTGACCAGAACGAATTGCGAAATGATTTAGATAAGATATCTGTATGGTGCGAAAAGCGGCAATTGACCCTGAATAAAGAAAAGTGTTAAGTCCTAAAACAAATCCGCTAAATTTCGATTATGCGATAAGTCACACAAATCTGAAGACTGTAAATTCAACTAAATACTTAGGGATTGCAATTACAAACACCCTAAATTGAAACGATCACATAGAAAATGTTGTGGGTAGAGCCAACCAAAGACTGCGATTCGTTGGCAGAACAATCAGAAGGTGCAACAAGTCTACTAAAGAGACTGCTTACACCACGTTTGTCCACCCTATTCTGGAGTATTGCTGTGCGGTGTGGGATCCGCATCAGTTGGGATTGACGGATGGCATCGAAAAAGAACAAAGAAGGGCGGCTCGTTATGTATTAACACATACTAGGGGAATAGTGCCACAGGCGTGATGCGTGTACTGGAGTGGCAATCATTAAGACTAAGGCGTTTTTCATTTCGACGGGATCTTCTCATGAAATTTCAATCACAAATTTTCTCCTCTGATTGCAACAACATTCTATTGTCACCAACCTACATAGAGGTAAATGATCATCACGATAAAGTAAAAGAAATCAGGGCTCGCAAGGGAAAATTTAAGTGCTCGTTTTTCCCGCGCGCCGTTCGAGAGTGGAACGGTAGAGAGACAGCTTGAATGGGCTCATTGAACCCTCTGGCAGTCATTTAACTGTGAATGGCAGAGTAATCACGTGGATGTAGATGCACATGTAGATGAATTCATTAGTACATCCCATGATGAAATGAAATCAAATGATCATGGTGCATTTTTGGCCACCTAATCTTTTGTCTGACGCCACTTTTTCGCGACTTGCGCTGCGGTGATGGTGAATTGATGATAAGAAGAATTGATGATAAGAACAACGCAAAGACCATTCTCCGAACGGATAAAAAATTCGACCTGGCCGTGAATCGAACCCAGGTCCACCAAATGACAGCTGCGCTATTCTCTCACACCCGAACTGCCAGATGTCAGACAGTCAACGGATAAAAAATTCGACCTGGCCGTGAATCGAACCCAGGTCCACCAAATGACAGCTGCGCTATTCTCTCACACCCGAACTGCCAGATGTCAGACAGTCAGATCGGTACCAAGCGTTGTGTGTCGATAGCGTATCAACCAAAACGCCGATTTAGTTCGTGCTGTGTGCTTTGGTGGACTAGAATATCGGCAACCGATATTTAAAATTAACACCAGTACTAAAGAGTACAGGAACAGCGTACCTGTGAGTTATTAAAACCAAGATTTATGACAGGTGAGTTGGTAGCATGAGTTCACCATTACTGCGAGGAAGTACGATAAACAAATGCGAATAAAAATAAAATACAACACCAGATATACACTTACATGCAGTTAAATGGACTAATTCGCATAAACGTTCGTAAGCAGCGAGAAATATACGTGAGTCCACAAAACACCGTGTGACAAAACCAGCTTGTTTTATGTGAAACAAATGCAAATATGGAATGATTTAGTCTAACAAATATTATGGATGTGATGAAAAATCTGGTAGAATGCGAGCGCTATACTTAGCACGCAATTGAAGGAGTGCAGTACAAACAAGTAGTAGTATCAGGGACACAATTAGGTGAAACCAGCTTCTGTGTCATATCACGTTGGACGATTCTTTGGTTTTGACATGATCTAAAGAGCAATTATATCCACTTGGTAACGACCACTAAATCTTAATTGCAATATTGGGCTTTAACAAATAAATAGTTTTACAGTCGAAAGGTGACCATGATGTTGTGTACGCAATATTTCATGATCATGAACCACATCTACAAAAAGTTAATCTTAGCTTGTGATTGAGATATCTCGACGAATATACGAGGGTTGACTGAAGAGTAAACCTCCACTGTGGTAACTCTTCAACAGTTGGCAGCACTGGTATGCGGCAGGTACTGGCTTGTTCCGAAGCCTCTTCCCTACAGCTCCAGTTTGCGGGAAACCTTGATACTGAACGGTTGTGTTGTTACAGTGCAAAGTATGGAATCCTGCGCAGACAGTCGGCCAATGTGATTTAAGCAACGTGCAGTCATTGAATTCTTGACAGCAGAAGGCGTCACCCCAAAGGAGGTTCATCAGGGATTGAAAACAATTTATGATGATTGTGTTGATGTCAGTACTGTGCGTCTTCATTCTCCTAACGCGAGAGGAGTTTCTGGCAAATTTCAAGTTCAAATAGTTTAAATGGCTCTAAGCAATATGGGACATAACATCGGAGGTCATCAGTTTCCTTGACTTAGAACTATTAATCCTAACTAACCTAAGGATATCACACACATCAATGACCGAGGCAGGATTCGAATCTGCGACCGTAGCAGCAGCGCGGTTCCGGACTGAAGCTCCTAGAACCGACCGGCAAATTTCAAGTCTGTGTGCTTTCATTTCAGGAGTCAGCATCCGGGGTACCCATCGCGCACAGATCTTCCCATAGCCGCAAAGCAATAATGTGACCCACACGTTCTTGTGAAATGCCGTTTGTGCTTGCACTTTCTCTCTGAGTGATACGACGATCATCCCGAATCAATCTGTCAACATTTGGCTTGCGAAACTCGGTGGTTGCTGTAACAAGACTTCCAACTCTGTTTGTCACGCAGGTCAGATGTTCTAGCCTCAACTTTTAAAACTTACTCGCCAAACGACGCGCAGTACTCACATCAACTCAATCATCATAAATTGCTTTCATTCTCTGATGAATCTCCTTTGGGGTGACACCTTCTGCTGTCAAAACTTCAACGACTGCACGTTGCTTTAATCTCATTGACCGCCCATCTGCGCAGCGTTCCATACTTTACACTATAACAACACAGCCGTTCAATACTAAGGCTTCCCGCCAATGTAGCTGTAGAGAAGAGGCTACAGACCAAGCCAGTACCTGCCGCATAACAATGCTGCCAACTGTTGAAGAGTTACGATGGTAGAAGAATTACTTTTCAGTCAACCCTTGTATTATTTTGTAGGCTCACAGAAATACTTACATTCTTTACTATTACACTACGAAGCCTACCCATGATGAATAAGTATAAATTTTGGCTCAGAACGCGTATTTTGAATTGAAAATACGGGTTTTCGCCTCATATTGCTGGTACTCAAAACTGACCGCCAGGCCACTTGCAGCACTGGTATCGTCCTCTATTCCTGTGTCGTTATCGAGCTCCTTGATCTGATATTATGGTGCCCCGTGGTTGTTAGCTCCAATGGCATCTGACCTTCACGAAGCGAAAGGTCTTGCCGGTCACATATCAAATCGTTTCCTGGCGCCCACAAGATTTCAAAAATGTGGGTAAGAGTGTTATTGAATTCCCAGTGAACAGTGGTGTATAACCTGAAAATATGTCTCTACATCTTCATACGTACTTCGCAAGCTACAGTACGGTGCGTGGCAGAGGGTGTTCTGTCTATTACTAGTAATGTCCTTTCCTGTTCCATTCGAAAATGGACGGAAACACTATTGCCTCCATGCCTCCGTACGAGCCCTAATCTCTCTGACCATCTCTCTGAGTGATTACGCGAAATGTACAACGTCGGCAGTAGAATCGTTCTGCAGTCAGCCTCAAATGCTGGTTCTCTAAATTTTCTCAGCAGCGCTTGTCGGAAAGAACGTCACCTTCCCTCAAATAATTCCCATTTGAGTTCCCGAATCGTCTCCGTAATACTTGCGTGTTGTTGGAACTTTCCGGTAACAAATCTAGCAGCCCGCTTCTGAACTGCTTCGATGTCGTTCTGCAATCTGATTATGACCCACGCTTCCCTAAAATTCTCCCATTAACACTAAGTCGACCATTCGCCTTCCCTGCTACAGTCCTTATATGTTCATCCCATATCATATTGCTTTGCAGCGACACGCCTCGTTATTTGATCGACGTGACTGTATCAAACAGCACACTACTAAAGTTGCATTCCAATTTATACATTTGCTTTTCCTAATCATCTACATTAACCTACAGTTTTCTACATTTAAAGCCAGCTGCCATTCATCACACCAAATAGAAATTTGGTCTAAGTCATGCTCTGCCAGAAAGTAAGCGTCCTAAGCCTGTGAGGGTGAATGATATGTAACGAAACTCAAATCACCACCGGTCAGTACATAGGCTAGATGTTGGGAAAATCCTGAGACAGTGTCTAAAATAAGTCTTCCATCGACTTCCGTCGGATGCTATGGCAGTTTTCTCTCGAGATAAATGTTTCAAGGCAACTCAAAACACTTTGTGGTAATAATGGCAAGGAGAAAACGATACTGTTTCTAAACATTTTCAAGTGCTTTTAATTGTTGATGGAGCATACACCGGTTGTGAGGAGAGAAAACCAGAGTTTCATGGATTCGATTACACAGAACTGAACGCCTTTATTCATTCAAAAGCATTATTGATACTTAATAAAAGTTAGATAATAAATTCAAATACACTCCTGGAAATGGAAAAAAGAACACATTGACACCGGTGTGTCAGACCCACCATACTTGCTCCGGACACTGCGAGAGGGCTGTACAAGCAATGATCACACGCACGGCACAGCGGACACACCAGGAACCGCGGTGTTGGCCGTCGAATGGCGCTAGCTGCGCAGCATTTGTGCACCGCCGCCGTCAGTGTCAGCCAGTTTGCCGTGGCATACGGAGCTCCATCGCAGTCTTTAACACTGGTAGCATGCCGCGACAGCGTGGACGTGAACCGTATGTGCAGTTGACGGACTTTGAGCGAGGGCGTATAGTGGGCATGCGGGAGGCCGGGTGGACGTACCGCCGAATTGCTCAACACGTGGGGCGTGAGGTCTCCACAGTACATCGATGTTGTCGCCAGTGGTCGGCGGAAGGTGCACGTGCCCGTCGACCTGGGACCGGACCGCAGCGACGCACGGATGCACGCCAAGACCGTAGGATCCTACGCAGTGCCGTAGGGGACCGCACCGCCACTTCCCAGCAAATTAGGGACACTGTTGCTCCTGGGGTATCGGCGAGGACCATTCGCAACCGTCTCCATGAAGCTGGGCTACGGTCCCGCACACCGTTAGGCCGTCTTCCGCTCACGCCCCAACATTGTGCAGCCCGCCTCCAGTGGTGTCGCGACAGGCGTGAATGGAGGGACGAATGGAGACGTGTCGTCTTCAGCGATGAGAGTCGCTTCTGCCTTGGTGCCAATGATGGTCGTATGCGTGTTTGGCGCCGTGCAGGTGAGCGCCACAATCAGGACTGCATACGACCGAGGCACACAGGGCCAACACCCGGCATCATGGTGTGGGGAGCGATCTCCTACACTGGCCGTACACCACTGGTGATCGTCGAGGGGACACTGAATAGTGCACGGTACATCCAAACCGTCATCGAACCCATCGTTCTACCATTCCTAGACCGGCAAGGGAACTTGCTGTTCCAACAGGACAATGCACGTCCGCATGTATCCCGTGCCACCCAACGTGCTCTAGAAGGTGTAAGTCAACTACCCTGGCCAGCAAGATCTCCGGATCTGTCCCCCATTGAGCATGTTTGGGACTGGATGAAGCGTCGTCTCACGCGATCTGCACGTCCAGCACGAACGCTGGTCCAACTGAGGCGCCAGGTGGAAATGGCATGGCAAGCCGTTCCACAGGACTACATCCAGCATCTCTACGATCGTCTCCATGGGAGAATAGCAACCTGCATTGCTGCGAAAGGTGGATATACACTGTACTAGGGCCGACATTGTGCATGCTCTGTTGCCTGTGTCTATGTGCCTGTGGTTCTGTCAGTGTGATCATGTGATGTATCTGACCCCAGGAATGTGTCAATAAAGTTTCCCCTTCCTGGGACAATGAATTCACGGTGTTCTTATTTCAATTTCCAGGAGTGTAGCATACATATTTTGTACAGGACTAAAGCGACTATGTCATGAGCAAACTTACTGTCTCGTTTCCAGAGAGACCATTTTACCAAGCAAACAAATATTTACGCGGAAAAAAGTGTGGAAACAGGTTCGAGAAAGGATAAAACCATTACTTGATAGTCTGGCCATGAAATCAACTCACAATTTTTTATTAAATATGTTTTTTTTAATTAATGTCGAAATGCAACGTGTATGATATCACATTTACAACGTTTACTGTAAAAGTATTCTCCTCTTGGATGATCTTTTTCAAACTGTGCGCTTCCTCGTTCTTCCTCAGTTTTGTTCAGCCACCCGGTCTCGAATTCAAGAGAGTTTTTCATAATATCGAATGTTTGGTTTCGTTACAAATACATGTAATCCGTATCTTTACAGTTCCATCACGTTAATTATTATTTTATGATATCACTAAAACCGTCCAAACGTACGTTCCTCAAAATGATTATTACTCAGACGCATTTTTCCTTTAACGTTGATTACACTCATTCCGTAACGTAACAACAAATACTCTCTACACAAAATAGTAATCGTCACTATCATTGGATGGACAACAGGTTTTATAGTCAAAAAATTATTTTACATTTTTGTATGTCAAAAAAACCAAACAAAATATTCCGCAAATAAAATACTATAAGAGGATAACTACCCAAGAAGGAAGTATGTGAGGAATTCTGGTGATGGTGCGACAGACTGCTCCGATCATAACATTGTACTCATATGTAAGCGAGATTCATAGGTTTGCAATGAGAACACTAGTTCCCTCACAAACTGTATAAAGACCGACCCATAATTCAGACGCCGATGAAACATTTCTAAATGTTTCCGTGAAATAAACCTTTCTGAATCCTCCAGTAGGTAAATTCGAGTTTTATAAATTTAATATTTACATGGTATCACCCTAAGGTGGACTATGTTTTGATAATTACAATAATATTTCATTGGGTTACTCTCAACTGCAGTTTCACAAATCTGAAGGGGATGGAATTTACATTCAACTATTGAACCAAATATGAATCTGTGGAAAGGATGCTTTATGCAAATGCGAAGAAAGTGGAAGTGGAAGGATAACTAGAAACGGATTTACGCAATGCGCCTTTTTATTTATTCGGAATCAATTTTATAGACATAAGAGACGACTTCTGAGCTTAAGTAAAACGACTATTCGGGAACCGCTGTGTGAATGGCCTCATCGCTGGAAAATCTCTTTCTCCTTCATATGTTCCTTCAGCTTTGTCAAAAAAATTGAAATCGCACGGTGCTAGATCTGAACTTTAAGGTGCCTCCTTTCTAACCTATGGTGCATGCTTTGTAACCACTCATTGAATATACTGAACTGTGTCGTGTGAGCCGTGTGGTATGCTGTATTGTTGTGCAGGAGAACAATGCCTTTGTTTAATTTTCCGCGACTCTTGTTCTTTGTGACCATGAGCCTTGCGCCTTTGTATGAAGGTGACAGTCATCGTGGAATAAAGCGGGAGCACAATTGCACAATTGTCGATATTGCAGACGTACTCTATCTACGGAATAATCACTGACTATTGAGATTTGCATCTGCTGAGCAGTGTCCGCGATGGTCTCACTGCGAATCATTTCCTCGATTGCCTGGACGTAGTCGCGTGTGGTCGATGTCGATGGCCTTCCTCCTCTGTCGGCATTACCCATGTCTGTGTGGCCTTGGTCAAAATGTTGGCACAATTTCGCAACAACCCGAGAAGTTAACGGTGAATCTGTGTACAATTTATTCTTACTGCCCTCAGGAACCGTACTGTGAACGGCACTTCAAAACTGGAGCGCGTTTCCTATTTCCGCGGCATTTCACTTCCGCACTATGATGCACCTGTTATCCGTACGGCCACAGAACTGTGTCTGCATGACATCCGGAACATGTACTCTCTTCTCACATTGTACCATTCTTGTTGCTTTTACTAGCCGCTAATTTGAGCAGGAATTCGAGTCGCTTATCCATGTCAGGACTCTTGAAATTCAGGACTACCTCGAATGCCCACAGAATTTTTATCCCTATTTGAAAGCCCTTATAATATCAGAAAGTAACAAATAAAAAAAAGTGCTTTCAGCAATGTGTGTGACAACTGGGCAGTCTAGAACAAGACTGAGGCAAATTACAAGCGGCAGAGGCGTGGCTTTCGCTGTGAGTCATGAAACCTCAAGTTACCGTCCGAAAGCGCATTGAGTGTATTTCAAAATAAATTAGTGAATAACAATCGTCGAATATCGTTATAGATAATAAAACATAATACGACTAAATACGTCTAATATATTGGGAAATATAGACTCGGAAGGCTACATTTAAAATACAGTGTGAGTGACATCTTCAACATTTTTGGTCCTGTCGGCAACAGAAACCAAAACATTGCATTGAAACAAGCGTTCAGTTTATAGTGCTGTGGTATGTGGGAAAACAAAACCGCAAACTGCCATTCATAAGAAGAAAAACAACACCAAAAACGCAACAGGAGCTTAATATGTAAGAAGTTATCCACGCAACCTGCCACTGATGATGCCTTGCAGAAAATAAAGGCGAAACGCGTATGGCACTAAAATTGTGTTTTATTCAGTTGCCGTCAGACGGTCCATAAGTAAAAATTATCAATATACAGTGTGAGTGAGTTGCTTTTAACGATGCTGTTTCATGCAACTATCAATATAATATCTGACCTTCATAAGACATGTGCAAGATTTTCATATTCTCTCGCTCACTACAGAAAATATGAATAGGTCCTGTCTGTAGGAAATTTAATGTAGTATGTAAATTTTGTACTGGGATAAGTTTTCGTTTGAGGGCACGGTTTTCGAAATCTTCAAGAGAAACGTACCAAAGTGACCTCCAAACGCACCTTCGCACCAGTACTGATCCCTCATCAGCGATGATTCCTCGTATGTTGTTCGTGACACTCCCTCTTACCGCTGTAACAAAAATTTCAGTCCACATGAACTGTTCCCGATATTCGATCTTTTTCGGTCTCTATTGATTGGCCTGTTACACCACCAGAATTGTCTTCTATTTCGATAGTTTCGAAAATTAAGACAACTGAGTTCTAGTTTTCAAGCACACTATAAGTACTTTGAATCCAGTCACCTTCTCTCGCATAATTTCAACTATAACATGGAGTTAGAGAGATATTACCGAAGACAAAAATTTACATTATCTCTGTCATTAGTAATGAAAGTTTCATTTTGTTGGAGGAAATGAATGTAGCCTCCAGCGTGTGTGTTTTGGTGCTTGTGAAGACCTAAGCAAAAATGTAGTACCGCTACTACCTCCACGCAGTTACAGTGGAACAGTTGTGTTGCTATCGATAAATTACGCAACAAGACCGCGTCCATTTCCCTGTACTGTGCAAACGAACGCGACTATCGCAGGGAACGTTGGAACTAAACAACAAGGAAAAGAACGGAGCGCTCGCATTAACAAAAAAATCTTGCAGACAGATGGTCGGTTTCGTCCATGCGTCAGCGTCATAGCAGCGTATTTTTCGTCTCGCCCGTTGCGTTTAGCCGCGAAAAAGGAAGAGAATGCAGAAAACAGAAGACAAATGTTTTCCAGTATGGAGTTTACAAATGACATAGTGCTTTTTTTGATGCAAGCAAAATATTTATAAATTCCCCGAAAAGGGTAGACGACACCAGAAGAAAAGAAGAGAATCTGAAACGCAATTAACGCGACAAAATGATATGAAGTAATATAATACGAACATAAAATCTTAATGTAGTATCTACTTAGTGTTCACTTTCTTTAAGGTATTCTATTCATACATAAGCTGGCATACGGTGTCAAATTGATGTGACGTTGTCATCACACGTGTTTTTAGTTGTTATTCCGAAAGTGGACAGCACTCTTTCACAACTGTCTTTCAGTTTCGACTCCTCCCATATTCTGTTAGTGACTTCTCGATACTGCTTCGTGTTTCTGATGGAAACTCAGATTTAGAATAAGCCTTAGACAACAACCCCATGCTTATAAGATCCGCTATTAGCATAGGCTAGTAAACCCCTCCATTTCCCGACAAGAGTTGAAGTGTAAATGTGTTTGCTAGCATGGCTACGGACGTCTTCGAGAGTACCAAGTACCTATGACAGTAGTTCAGATAACATCCTGTTCTAGAAATACGTGGATGCTCACAATACTTTATGAAGAGGTCGAATTAAGGATTTGTACAAGTTGTAATATGGAATGGACTAGCGTTTCTTAATATTTGCGAGTTTTAAGTCTCGAAACAATGAAAAATATATAAAAACTCTTATTATGCTTTTCACGACCAATACTCGAAATTTTGTCGTCGAAATAATTTACAAACAATATCATTTGACATATTGCTGTACTCCAGTTTCCACTACATCATACAGCAAAGAGATTCAGTTGCTTTATTTGAAAAATAATCAGTTAAATTCAGTACGTTTCTATATTTAAAGTTTATTTGAAGAATCAGGAGGAAAAAATCAACTAAGTCAATTTTTATGAAACTCGAGAAAAAGCGGTTTTAATGCTTGCACTGTGATTTCAGCAATATATAAGTACATACAATAATTTTTGTTTCATACATTAAACAACTTGAGTCCAACGAATGTGGAAATAGCATTATTGGCGTCCATATTGTCCCCAAAAGGAACTAGATTCCCGAAGTGCAGTCAGACGTCATTCTGTAAAGGGAAAGAAACAGATAAGACAAACGAAGCAGATGCAATAATTCCATAGTAATCACAACTGAACGACTCTCTGGTTGTGATATTACAGCGACAGTACTCACGTTGTGTGTTTACCTGTGGGTTAGCAATAAAAAACTCCACAGTACTTTAGGACAGCAAAGCATCAGGCTTCAGGCAGAGTTTGATAAAGAAGGAAACTGTTCGAGTTAGATTACAACGAACAGAAGAAAAGTGCAAAGCTATAGTGCACTATCCAAGTAAAGAATTCTGAAGTTAAACATACTACTAATAGCAGGTATTGACAGCTCAAGCAGCCCTTCGATTGGTCGTCATTGTCGTGTTGTTCTTATGATACCAATTTGCATTCCTCTGTGATAAGGCCTTTGATATTTGACCATACGACAGTGGCTACATTCTGCTGATATTATCTTAACAGGCTGCATTTTGCAGCGCACTTTTGAATCCAACAGTGTTTTCCAGTCTACACCACTTTTAATTAACATTGACCACAATGAATGTGGATGGCTAACATCTGGATGTGTTCAAATGTGTGTGAATTTCTAAGAGGCCAAACTGCTTAGGTCATCGATCCGTAAACTTACGAACTACTTAAACTAACTTACGCTAAGAGCAACACACATACCCATGCCTGAGGGAGGACAAGAACCTCCGGCGGGTTAACATCTGGATGATTCGACCATTTCCTCCACATTTTGTGGTATTTTCACCAGTGCCTTTGCGTTCCATAGTCTAACATTTTTATAGACTTGCGTGGTTCGTTCTCCTTATAGCAAAATTTCGACTAGCATAGTATTTTCAAGGTATTTTCTTGTAAATAATTGCTATGATCAACCTGCATTGAGCACTAACAGTAACTCAGTTTCGAAAAAAGTGGCTTACCTTTTTTTCCCCTGGCCTTTGATGTATTAGCTTGGCGCCAAAACACTAGTCTTTTCCATGCCATCATGTATCTATAATCCTTGCGCCGTTGTCTTGATCGGATATGAAATCTGATGTAAAGGATCTGATACATGGAAAAGAATGAAAATTTCAAAATATCAGGAAAAGTAAGTAATTGATAAAAATTTCTCACAGCCGTAGCTTGCAAAAGTACCTTACCCAACGTGTACCACTACAAATTCAAGTAGCACACACTTGTTTGTTTGATAGTAGCATGGAAGTTATTTATTTGGGAATAAAAAGAGACATCTGGGATAGCTAAGTTAGTGAAAGAGTGTTGGAGCATCGTTAAACGAACAAAATATTGATTTAGATAAAGGAGACGCGTTTATCTTAGAAATACACGTGAAGTCAATTGTTCACCATCCTGTTGTTCATAAACCATGACGTCATTTAATATACACATGCTCGACCTTGAAATGGCTGATTGAGGATGGCAAGCATGGATCATCGGTATTTGCTTTTGTACTGTCGATGGGAAGGAACCGCGACGCTTAAGTCCGCCATTGTTACGACCAGTGAAAGGTTTACATCATCCAGTGTAGTTCGCAAAAGTGTGCGTAATGGTACTAACAGGTACACTGAACCGCATATCAATGCGGTGTGAACAATACCGTGATCCTTATCGTATAGTAATCCTATGGTTGTGCTAACTATTGAAATCGGTGGTCGCATTAAAATACATTCCTTTATTGTGGATTGCAGTAAGAGTGTTCACTTTCCTTTGGCCCACATTACTCTTTTTTCCTTCATTCTAATTCTCTGTGGTATATGCGGAAATATGTAAATGAGCGCACTCTTTGGCTCCGCAAGAAATACAATGACGTGTTGACCCCGGCCACAAAACACGAACAATTCTTTTCCGTAAAAAATCATCATTTCTGACGACGAAGTACCAGAAACTCACCTGACGGATCAGTGCTTTCACGACGTAACCGACGTTAAGGCCAATGTGACGTGCTAGTTGAGGAAATTTCTGAGAGTTTGGTTGTATGAATTTTTCTGTGATATGTACTCAAGTGGAGGGAGACTATGCAGAACGCCTGAAGGATTACAACATTACAACCACCACAATAATATTTTCTTTTATTTTTTATTAATGCAATCTCAAACATTTTGGAGCCCTGCATTACACACACTACTCTAAAAAGAAACGTCAGTACTGCGTCAGTTTGTCACTATAAATCTGTTAGACATAATGAATTCTAAAACAGTGTACTAGCATTCCACGCTGAAGTGAAAAAGGATATACACTACTGGCCACGAAAATTGTTACAGATGCGAAATTTAACCGACAAGAAGAGGACGTTGTGATATGCAAATGATTAGCTTTTCAGAGCATTCACACAAGGTTGACGCCGGTGGCGACACCTACAACGTGCTGACATGAGGAAAGTTTCCTACCGATTTCTCATACACAAACTGCAGTTGACCGGCGTTGCCTGGTGAACGTTGTTGTGATGCCTCGTGTAAGGAGGAGAAATGCGTACCATCACGTTTCCGACTTTGATAAAGGTCGGATTGTAGCCTATCGCGATTTCGGTTTATGGTATCGTGACATTCGTGCTCGCGTTGGTCGAGATCCAATGACTGTTAGCAGAATATGGAATCGGTGGGTTCAGGAGGGTAATACGGAACGCCGTGCTGGATCCCAACGGCCTCGTATAACTAGCAGTCGAGATGACAGGCATCTTATCCGCATAACGCATCGTGCAGCCACATCTCGATTCCTGAGTCATCACATGGGCACGTTTGCAAGACAACAACCATCTGCACGAACAATTAGACGACGTTTTCAGCAGCATGGACTATCAGCTTGGAGACCATGGCTGCGGTTACCCTTGACGCTGCATCACAGACAGGAGCGCCTGCGAAGGTGTACTCAACGACGAATCTGGGTGCACGAATGGCAAAATGTCGTTTTCTCGGATGATTCCATGTTCTGTTTACACCATCATGATGCTCGCATCCGTGTTTGGCGACATCGCGGTGAATGCACATTGGAAGCGTGTGTTCGTTATCGCGAAACTGCCGTTACATTTCAGATGTGTTACGACCCGTGGCTCTACCCTTCTTTCGATCCCTGCGAAACCCCACATTTCAGCAGGATAATACACGGCCGCATGTAGCAGACCTGTACGGGCATTTCTGGATACAGAAAATGTTCGACTGCTGCCCTGGCCAGCACATTCTCCAGATCTCTCACCAACTGAAAACGTCTGGTCATTGGTGGCCGAGCAACTGGCTCGTCATAATACGCCAGTCACTATTCTTGATGGACTGTGGTATCATGTTGAAGGTGCATGGGCAGCTGTACCTGTACACGCCATCCAATCTCTGTTTGACTCAATGCCCAGGCGTATCAAGGCCGTTATTACGGCCAGAGGGTGGTTGTTCTGGGTACATATTTCTCAGAATGTGTGCACCCAAATTGCGTGAAAATGTAATCACATGTCGGTTCTAGTATAATATATTTGTCCAATGAAATCCCGTTTATCATCTCCATTTCATCTTGGGGTAGCAATTTTAATGGCCAGTAGTGTACATCATGAAGTTGAGTTCGAATGAGAGAGATTGATTATAGAATAGGTTTATCTAACATCGGCGTACAGCTAACACAAGATAGGCTGCTGTGTTAGATATGCGTATGGGAAACCTGTAGGTGGGACAGGGCAGTACACAGTGATGATCATGTACGGGATCACGCAGTGTGATCACAGGGCGGAATGATCGTGACCGTTTGGTGTAAGGCGCGTTCAAAAAGAAACGAGCCGGAGACATAATTCCGAAAGCCAGTACCTGTGTGTTAGAAGTATTGACACTTTGCTGTTGAGACACTTGTCCCACTGTGACACAAGGCGGTGAATGGCTGTCTCATAAAATTCCCTGGGCTGTTATGTTAACCAGTTCCGCACGTACAGCTGGGCGTCACTGTCCGAGGTGAATCGTTTACACCTCAGAGCCTTTTTAAGGGGCCGTAAATGGCCCCCTGCTGGTTCACTTCCTGCAGCATGCCACATCAGTGAATGCCCAGCGTTTCTCGCAAAACCTTAGCCACTCCTCGCCAAGCGATCAAATCAAAACGACCTGGCAGTCTCACCCGTGGGGTTATTCTGCTCGACGACAGTGCAAAGCCTCATACGGCCAACACAGCCGCGGCACTCCTGCAGAAATTCAAATGGGTGGTTCTCGGCCAGCCTCCATACAGTACAGACCTTTCTGCCTGTGATCACGCCGTATTTGGTCCCCTTAAAAAGGGGACCATGTTACCCCCATAAAATATGCATTAAGAAATTAATTTTACCACTTCATGAATATAGAAGCTGGTGTATATGAACATTGCCAAGACTTTTAAGTAATAATTGATTATATTTAGCCGGCCGGAGTGGCCGAGGGTTCTAGGCGCTTCAGTCTGGAGCCGCACGACCGCTACGGTCGCAGGTTCAAATCCTGCCTCGGGCATGGATGTTTGTGATGTCCTTAGGTTAGTTAGGTTTAAGTAGTTCTAAGTTCTAGGGGACTTATGACCTCAGAAGTTAAGTCCCATAGTCCTCAGAGCCATTTGAACCATTTCTACGTCAACTCAACCATAATAAATGGTCATTTATGTCACGTCCTTTGATAACTTGAAAGTATCGATATCAGGAACAAGCAAAAATCGTCAAAATTCTAGATTCGCGGGGCAACGGCCTTGTCCCAGTGGATACACCGGTTTCCGTCAGATCACCGATGTTAAGCACTTGGATGGGTGACCATCCTGGCCGCCATGCGCTGTTGCCATTTTTCGGGGTGCACTCAGCCTTGTGGTGCCAATTGAGGAGCTATTCGACCGAATAGTAGCGGCTCCGGTCAAAGAAAACCATCGTAACGATCGGGAAAGCGGTGTGCTAACCACACGCCCTCCTATCCGCATCCTCAGTGAGGATGACACGGCGATCGGATGGTCCCGATAGGCCACCTGTGGCCTGATGACAAAGTGCTAGATTCCCGGAATGGATGAACTATCTATATGCGTAATTAAATTTGTACGGATTATAGGGATTATTTTCGAATATGTCGCGATTTCTGATGTTACGTTACAGCTTAAATTTCAGCGTATAAAACGAGCAGAAAGTTCATTTATATTCTTCCTTGTCACTGGTATTTGGCTGTTATTTCCGAATAAATCGCTACTTGCATTGGCTACTTGTCCACAGTCTTGATGATGTCGTTGCAGTCCTGTGTAGAACGTTTCCCTGATGAAGCTAGGATGAAGCCCGCTCACGCACAGCGACCTGTTCCCGCAGGGAAGCCGGACCCGCCCCGCGACTGCCGCGTGTCCTCGCGGTCCACGACGTCGCTGCAGGTGTCCTGCACGCGGGGCTCGGACGGCGGGCTGCCGCCGCAGCACTTCACGCTGGAGCTGCTGGCCGGCCGCGGCGGCCGCCTGGTGGCCAACGTCACCAGCCGCGCCTCCCCGGAGTTCACCGTCGCTGGACTCGAACCCGGCACCACCTACCACCTCCGCGTCTACTCCAGCAACGGCAAAGGCCGCAGCGACGCCGCGGCTGAGCTCAACGTCACCACCCTCCGGGCTTCGCAGCAACACCGGAGGATCGATGCTGGTGAGGACGACAGTCAAACCCCCAGGAGAACATTCCTACATACCAATATTCATTAACATGTTACTCTTAGTCGTCTTATAGAGGTGGAACAACATCGTTATTTTTAATTTCTGAGACAGTAATATTTTAGCTACATTGGTGATAAATGAGTTACATTTAGCTGCCATGTTGCTGAGACATCCGAGTGTAATAGTTCGCCTCCTGCCTCTGTGTGACTCCCTTAACCCTCGTAATACCAAGGGGGAGTAGTACTTTATGGCCACCTTTTGGAAAAATTGAAATCTGGTTCTTTTATTATATTTTAAAATTTCGAAAAAATATTCGTTGCTTTTAATGAATTCTTCTACTAGATTCCAAAACTGTTTTAAATCTTTTAGTTAATCTAAACCGACAAGTTTCACTTTTTCCAGTGAATGGCATATTCAATATTTTCTTGTTCAGGATCTTACTTACATATCAATATGTCATTAAATAGTATGTTTAGAGTTAAAATTAACTATAAACCAAATTTTCATTTTACATTATTTGTGGTAGTCATAATACGGTTGGTAGTATGAATTATTTAAATACCTTGACATTACTAAGAGTGTGCTAAACAATATTTTCAGGTACTGGACCCTACTTACTGATCATTACATCTATATAATCTATGTTATTAATGTAAGTTAACAACTGTTAACGAATTTTTTGTTCATTTCTTTTGGTGGGAATAAAGTATCCTCAACCGCCGTCCCCCCGCGTGCGTTACAGAAAATGCGTTGCTATTGCTAGGATTAATTAACTACAGACAAGTGACAGAAGACATTGTAATGGAGGTCAATACAGTTTAATCATATAATGAAGGCTTCCACGATTGGATCTTTCAGCAACCGACAATTGTTCCTGGTTGTATGGCCGTGGTCTATGGAACTCTTCTATCCCTGAAGTTTCGTCCAAAGCTACGTTGGACATCTTCGGAGGTGCTCCTGGCTCCTGGTTGTGCTGAGTCTTGCCGACCGAAGAGTCGGACGTCGAAGAACGGCCTAAATACCGTGGAAAGTGGGCGTGGTCTCAATTTCACCTGAACGCATAGATCCTTCACAAGGTTTATCTCTGTTGTCACGTGAAATCCAGAGCACGCCCACTTTCCACGGTATTTAGGCCGTTCTTCGACGTCCGACTCTTCGGTCGGCAAGACTCAGCACAACCAGGAGCAAGGAGCACCTCCGAAGATGTCCAACGTAGCTTTGGAAGAAACTTCAGGGATAGAAGAGTTCCTTGGACCATGGCCATACAACCCGGAATAATTCTCGACAGCTCAATACAGTTTAACTGCATGCGGTTGGCACTGAACACACTGTCATGAATTTGTCTTAAACACCTCCAGTAATCCACTTCGCCGCAGTAAAATCACCATCTTCAGGGTACTTTACTGTGGACAACGTAGTGTGAACGACAGAAGGCTCTCTATCATAAGTTCGTCAAAAGGAGAAGAGCTATTCTCAGGAAGTTGTGGTCGATACGGTATGAATGTTAATCATTAGTCATTATTTTCAGAGCTACCGTGAGTTCTTTGCTCTCAGATAAACACAACCAGCTGTATCTACAACTGTAGTTCACAAAGTTTGGATGACAGTAACAAATAATGGTTGGTTTTGGTAACAGACTTGGATAGATAGGCAACAGTTCATTTTTAACGTCAACGACATGTGAGCAATCATTTTAACGATACAAATAGGAACAAACCACCTTTCCACATGAAAGCATCTGTGATACCCGAAAACTCGGCGCATATTTCCGGTGGCGCAGGAACATCGTACAAAGTTGCCTAGCTGTGAATCGCCTTCATAAGGCGCCAGCGCATATTCTTTCGGTCTCTCTAGACGAATGATAGAGGATTCTTCTGGCAGATCAAGAACACAACGCACAGCTTCGGACATTCAGGTTATAAAAGCCAGTTGTAATAAACATTTGCCGGGCGAAGTGGCCGTGCGGTTAAAGGCGCTGCAGTCTGGAACCGCAAGACCGCTACGGTCGCAGGTTCGAATCCTGCCTCGGGCATGGATGTTTGTGATGTCCTTAGGTTAGTTAGGTTTAACTAGTTCTAAGTTCTAGGGTACTAATGACCTCAGCAGTTGAGTCCCATAGTGCTCAGAGCCATTTGAACCATTTTGAACCCAATAAACATTTACTCCATAAGTACACGATAAGTATTCGATGATCGCCCAAGTTATCTAAAGGTGCGTTTCTAGATTATCAGAAAACTTGCAGTAGTAACTTCATTCGTCACTCACTTACAAACTTTGACCTTCTGAATTCTGCGAGAAAGGCTAATCGTGAAGCACAGCCTGTTACTTGTAACGTTTTCTGCTGGAGCTTTAGTATATGTGTGACACACACACACGCTGACCTATCGGACCTGCAAGAGGCACTCAGTCTCCTTTGAATGTCCTCTATTTCCTGCATTAAGGTCGTTTAGCAAGAGCCCCAGATTGACCAAGAAGTCAGAATTTAGTCGAAAGAGGGTTTTATAAGCGACTTCCTCGTGCGTGACATACAAACGCTTATAATTATTTCGATAAATCTCAGACTATCATTTCTGTTAAAATGGCTCTAAGCACTATGGTACTTAACGTATAAGGTCATCAGTCCCCTAGAACTTAGAACTAGTTAAACCTCTTCTGTAAGAGCTTCTGTAAAGTTTGGAAGGTAGGAGACGAGATACTGGCTGAAGTAAAGCTGTGAGTACCGGGCGTGAGTCGTGCTTCGGTAGCTCAGATGGTAGAGCACTTGCCAGCGAAAGGCAAAGGTCCCGAGTTCGAGTCTCGGTCGTGCAAACAGTTTTCATCTGCCAGGAAGTTTTAGATATTAGCTATCGCCCCCCAAACCCCAACATAATTAACGTTATTGCCTAACTAAACTTTAGACGAAAAATAATTTCCTTTGTATGTTTCTATTTTTTAAATAACGACAGATAAATGACATTTAATTGTTGTATGTGTTTTATTAAACCACTAGCTAATTATACAATTGATACAGGTCCTTTCCAACATTTTTTAATGATGAAGCAATTCTCTGTGAATCACAAGTGCTACCGACAACTCCTCAGAAATGAAAACTACCTATCTACGTTAATGGTAGCATTTGTCAACAAAACAGACGTCGTCTCCACAACACCTCTCCCTAGCATCACCCACACACTGCACACAAAGCGAAAATCAGCCAATTCAGTGTGCACAACACTTATTGTTTATAAATCACTCGACTATTACACCCTTCACTTCTGAGATGGCAGCAGTTTACAAGTCCTTTGTGTAAGATCACTGCCACTAATAACAATGATATTGATATGCAGGGCCTATAGCATTGCAGTAACCATTAGATAATTACTGTTTCCTTTTGCTGTCAATTTGTTCGTTTATTATTGTGAAGTGAATAATAAAGCAAGTTCTAGTTTATTGTGGGAACTACCTACATCTCGGAGAAAGCATTTTCACGCGATATTTAAGCATATGTGATATTCATGTCTTCATTTTGCTGTCATACTTGCTTGATACCAAGCATGCGTGCTGTGTGTGACCTATGAAAGGAAGACGTTTATGTATTTTTTTCACAAACTGTAACCACCACCACATTGTGTCACGCATTAATGCAAGTATTTGAACCAAAATTTACCTATTGGTAACACATGTAAACAGTATTACATTCTTACAACATAGTAATAAAAGTTATTATCTTTTAAAAATTAGTTAATTCAGTGAGAATCTCAAGTGGACCCTTTTACTTTTACCCCTCAGAAAATTACATTCTACCCCTCAGGAGTATTAACTCATATTGGGAACGACTTTTGTAATCGTTGGGAATGACTGTGATAAAGGATCCTAGTATCTCCAGGTTTCGGATTTGGGAGAATATAGGATTGAGGGAATATTATATTGGTGCATAAGTTCGTGGCGTTTTCTCATAAGATATATTTATTTATTTATTTATTTATTTAACCTGGCAAGATTAGGGCCATCAGGCCCTCTCTTACATCTAACCAGGCATTCTACTTATTTTACATTCATATGTTTCAGTAGGCATGTCAAACTACTTCTAGTACAAAAAGTGAAATAAACAATTACAGAAGCACACCTGGAAAAATACATACATATAAAGTTTATATTCGTAGGTCATAAGTACTGTTATAAATAGACATTATTGAAGAGACAGATTTTAGATAGGAGTGCTAGCAGCAGGGAGTATGAGGGAGACTGATGGTGAAGGGAGGAGAAGAATAGAGAGACATGATGACACATGATTAAGGAAAGATAATAGAAAAGAAGACTGCGTGGCTAATAGAGATAGATGAAGAGGAAGGCATCTCAGGAGCAAGATAGGAGACGCTAGCTTTGCTATTTGACAGATGAGGGGACTAGCTTTGTACATAAATTTTGTGGAGAACGTTATGAGGATGATAGTAGGAAATGCTTCAGCTTCTTCTTAAAAGCAGTAGGAGATTGAATTTTGCGCAAGGTAAGGGGCAGTTTGTTCCAGAGGCGGACAGCGGCAACTGAGAAGGAGTTTGTAAAAGTTTTTGTTTTGTGAGTGGGCACAGTTAGGATACCAAATGAGAGTGACCTCGTGTTTCGATTATGATGGCATGACTGGTTTTTAATCTCTGAAGCAAGGTACTGGGGTGCTTGCGCGACGAGGATTCGGTGAAGTGTCTACTAGAGTGTGGTAGTCACGCAATTTGTCCTGCCGCAGCCACCCTAGCTCGAAGTATGAAGCACTAACATGATCATATCGGCGAATGTTGCAGGTGTAACGCACACAGGCGTTCATGGTTAGTTCTAGCCGTCTTTTGTTTTCACTACTCATGCCTTGTTGAATTACGTCACAATAGTAGAGGTTCGGTAGAACGAGTGCTTGCACGAGCTGGCGTTTCAAGTCTTGTGGAAATATGTTCCGAAACTTTTTGAGAGCATGGAGACAAGCAGACGTCTTTCGGCACACTGCGACTGCATTCTCTGCCCAGTTGAGATGCTCATCCAAAGTTACACCCAAGTTCTTAACTGTTTTCTGATATGGTATTGGAGTACCGTCGAGCAGAATAGGAGGTAGCCGTTCGCGGAAATCTGAACTTATTCTGATGGGCTGTTAAGATTACTTGCGTCATTTTTGCATTTAGTTTAAGCCCCAGGTTTTCCGTCCATGTCACTACTGAAGACAGATCATCATTCATCTGAGCGATTGCAGTGTTTACATCTTCAGGTCTGGCGCTTAGGTAGAGCTGGAGATCGTCGGCATAGAAATGATATAAGGCACATGCATAATAGAAACCTCAATCATCAAACAATATATTCTCCGTCACTATTTACAAACGTCTGACAACGCTGGAATAACTTGTCGATTCCGTGACTGCAGAAATCACGAGGTTTTTATGCGAAGAATTCGTCGAATCATGTTCGGATCGAATTTTCAAAAAAATGGTTCAAATGGCTCTGAGCACTGTGGGACTTAACAGCTATGGTCATCAGTCCCCTAGAACTTAGAACTAATTAAACCTAACTAACCTAAGGACAGCACACAACACCCAGTCATCACGAGGCAGAGAAAATCCCTGACCCCGCCGGGAATCGAACCCGGGCGTGGGAAGCGAGAACGCTACCGCACGACCACGAGCTGCGGACATCGAATTTTCTTCCGGAAAGGAAGTACCTTGAAGGTTTTTCGATAGACAGCGGACAAGGTGAAAATTTGAAGGCGGAAGATCAGGAGAATAAGTTGGGTGCGGAATGACTTCCCAATCCAACTCCTGTGTAGTGTTTCTATCAGTCTAGCAGTATGCGGGCGGTCATTGCCGTGGAGTAGCATCACTTGTCGCAGTCTTCCTGGTCATTGTTCTCGGACTGCGTCTGTAAGACGTCTCAGTTGTTCACAGTAAATGTCGGCAGTGATGGTTACAGCCCGGGGAAGCCGTCGCTGTTCCACCAGACACAAAACATTATCCTACGTGGGTGCACGCAGGTCTTTGAACGGGGCGTGCTGCTTTGTTTGGGCTCAAAAATTCGTTTCTTTTCCTTATGTTAGCACAATGACAACTTTTATTGTCACCTTTGTCGATGCAGGATAGGAATGGTAAGTGTTGTTCATGAGCCAATTGACGACGAGCAAGCAGAGGTGTATATATAGCCACCCGCAGATTTTTATAATTATACTTTACAAGAGGACCCTACGAACTTGCCCTCACCGATTTCATTCATGTTGACAGGGTGTGTCGAGCATGCCTATGACTTCAACTCATGTAAAGAGAAAGGCGCAACTTCCAGTCGTTTTCGAGAAAATCGGGTTTGAAAGTTTTAGGCATGCTTGTATATTCGTTTGTGTGCCCACTCACAGGCGTGGGGTCCGTAGCCGAGTGATTGCATGGTACCTAGCAGTCAGTGGGAAGCAGTGATCGGTGATATGTGTCTGGTTGTAGGTGCGACAAATGCTGGCCCTAATTACCCGTACGACTCCTCATCAAATACCTGCTCATCTGCACCTATTTCCGGACTCCGGAAACTTCCAGCAAGCGAAGACGAACTCCGTAAACTGGATTTGTGTACACGCAGTTCACTATCTGTTTGCTGACGGCGAGAGAAGTATTCTTCATTTTAGGCGCTTCCTTGATGGACGCCATCGTGCAATTAGCCGCAATCCCAAATACAGACAAGTTTCCTCCGATTTTATTTATAACGTGTTTCTTAACCCATCCCCGGAATTGGGGTGTTACTGCGGTTATGAGTTGATCCACGCCTTCTCCACGTTTAGAACCGGTCATTCTATGATCTTTGGAACGTTCTTCTCCGAAAAACTACGCGTCGGTAGCCTAACCGAGTCTGGCGACTTTCCGCTCCCTAGTACCCGCCCCACCGGTTTCCTGGTATTCTCGGGGGCAGTCACAACAACAACAATAAAAATAGAAGAAAAAATGGAAGTAAATAAATAAATCATTGCTGTTCTTTGTACCTCTACTTCACGTTCCGTGCATTTTCCTTGGTTCCTGAGGGAAAGGAACACGACATGTAGCCAGGCATCGGGTTGCGGTCACTGCACTGCCCACTTAGACCCACCCCTCCCTTTGGGCGCCAAGAAGCTTCCTTTGAGAAAAGTCACAGGATCGAATTTCGCTGCTGCTGTTTCTTTTTATTCCCAAATAAATCTAACAACAGATTTTTTATGGTTGTCCAAATTAGCAGTATTTCATGATTCATCTATTATTTGCATCGTATTTATCCTGAAAAATAGTACAACAAAATACGTTTTAAGGACATTGGAAATAAAAACGGATATGCGACGTTTTGAATCTTTCCTTGACGATATTGTACCTGCATTTTTAACAAATGGCGCACTGCACGAATCAGGATGATACTGATCGTAGAAACACGGTAAACAAATATTATTGTTGCATACAGTACGTGTAATGAACGCCGAGTTTTTGCACGAGCATGGTTTTTTCAGTGTTTATACTACAAAACAAACTTGGTTTATGCTTATAAACGGTTCTCGTTAAAACACAAAATCGCGGCGTACCACGGGTATCTGATCGTATGACAGAATGTTGGTGCAGACAGCTGATATTTTACGATTGATTGAATTTTTATGCAGTCTTCTCTTGACGCTATCTCCCTATTGAGTTAGGTGATGTAGCAGCAATTGTATAATCGCTCCACAAAATTATTCACCTGCCTGTAGAAATAAACATCGCAGGGCTGCACCAACGGAACACATTTTGGAGGAATTTCTTTAATACGGCCACTGTTTACGAACATGCCAATAGATGAAACTATCCATATACTTAAGGAGCATGTCCTCAGAAGAATTTGGTCATCCGTTCTTTTGAAATCCGTGCGCAGCGCCTAAGTTATGCTCGAAACTAGTACCTTAGGTAAAAAGCTACACACAACGTTTCTAGCCAATGGTTACAACCATAAGTCAATCCACACAGCCCTGTCGACGAACACAAGCAAGAAATATAAGGAAGAAATAGAAAAACTGCTGCCAAAAGTGCGGTTACCGTATGTGAAAAATGTTACTGACCGAATACGCAAACACCTTCGCCGGGTTGGGGTGTAGCCTGTCATCTATAGTGGTTGAAGGACGTGCTCGGCTCCAGTAAGGACAAGGTGGATGCATTACACACTGTAGGCGTGTACAAGGTGGAATGCAAATGTAGAGAGGCATACATCGGCGAGACCGCCAGGCGAACAGCAACGCGTATTCGGGAACACGAGCGCTATATTCCTCTAGGGCAACGCAACAAATCTGCAGTGGCAGAACATCAGCAAGATGCAGAAAAGAAATAAAATTCAGTGAAGCCTCAGTGTTGGCCAAGCAGCCGGTTTTGACGAAACGCAAAATCAGAGTGGCCATCGAAATACTTAAACACTTCAATAACATGATTAGGGAGGATGGACTCGGGCTTGCCCCACCTTGGCTGCCAGCAATCAAAGCCCAACAGACCGCGCTGTCAACACGAGGCACTATCAATACCGGCGAGTAACTGCCGCCGCGCGGCCGACGTCCAACATTTGGTAAACAGCAGCCAACTTCTCATTCGACGGTGACCACCAATCATGGCACATAACACAAGAGCCAATAGACAACAGAGGTCACGTTCTTCCTCCACTGCAATAACCAATTAAAATAAAGTTACCTCTCCTTCTTCCACAAGTGACCAATGAAACGAACTATCTTTTTAAAATTATGACGTATTGGCATGTGCATTGAAAAGTAACAATGAAATATAAGGGTCACTGCACAGCCTGAACGCACCAGTAGACCCAAAAGGAGGCCGTTGCAACCGTGGCCGAAACGTTGGTTTTTTTTCAGCAGCAGTACTTTTATACATTATGACGCAGTATCACATCCAGAAAACATTTATGTCAATCGTTTTAGGTTGTTTATATGTTGTTCCACCTTGTTTAATATGTACAACCCGTCTTTCCTAACCTTTCATGTTTATTAGGCGTGAAGCTACTCATCTACGGAAAGGGGCCAAACTCCATTCTGGATGCTCTCTCGCTAGATTGAGTACCATAATCTCGTAATACTGCGGAACGTAGTGTCTGTCAATTTTCAACTGACTCTCATTGACCTCGTAATCGTCTAACGGAGATGAAGCGACTTCTCAGTTTCTTCAAGTACACCATCTTGGCAGGCAATTAGTTCGTTTTGAGCGACGAGTAGTTTCTCCCCTAGCATTTCCAAAATTCTGGAAATATTTTTTTTCCAGTTTCCAGGTGTTCTTGTGTTATTACTGTAGAGGGTTTCGAAATGATGAGATTGTTTTGGAGAAGCAGCTCTTCACTATAACAAGTGCCGTTTTTTAATTATAGTTTTGAAGCTTCACTGTGAAGCAACTCGGCTTCACAGTCGGGTTCACGTTCACTTGCTATGGAAGTACCAGGCACATGAGTACATTTTCTAATAAAATAAAACGTCTTGGAGCGTTGACATGTAATTATCTTGCGCGCTAACATTTGAATCATGTATTCTTCATGTTTGGAAACAGTACTCCCTTTCTCCCTCCACCAACTAAAAGTTGTTTGCACCTATTCACATGTTTCTGAAGGGCCAAAACCAACTGCAGGATTTTAAGGAGAATGGTTTCATACGGTGAACGGTACCGTACCTGTACCTACATCGTGAAAATGGGCTCATGGTGAGTTGAAACGTATCTGCAGGAATACGGTTATAAAGGTAAACTACTTCCGAAGTGCTAGAGAAAAACACGAATTTTCAAGGTGAAGATTATGTTAACAATAAACGTTTCCTTAGATACTGACAATTTGCACAGACATAGTAAACCTGTTATTAGAATTACATGAAAAAAGAAACAGTAGCGGGAGTGAGATATGATCCATGCTTGGTCGGCTATGGACTCCTTGGCTGACATCGACCACACATTAATACACAGATCAAAAAACGTTTTGCATCACACCGGTTCCCAGAACTCCTGAACATAGACGTTGACTGTGGATATTCTATCACAGACACAATCCCTCTGACTGTTCAGAGATGTCACCAAACCCGCCCAAAGATATAAACAAACCGTGCATGAGCAGCGCCTATTAGACGGAGGGGGTCTGATAGCCGCTCAGTTCCAGTCATTCCACCAGGATGGACGTACATGGCTCTTGTTGTCAGCGGTTCAACCACGCGTAGTCGGTCAATACCATGGTTCGATCGCGTCGGCATTGTTGCTTTATGCCAGAAAGGGCTGTCAACAAGGGAAGTGACCAGGCGTCTCGAAGTGAACCAGAGCAATGTTGTTCGGACATGGAGGATATATAGAGAGATAGGAACTGTCGATGACATGCCTCGCTCAGGCCGCCCAAGGCTGCAGTGGATGACCACTACCTACGGATTATGGCTCGGAGGAACCCTGACAGCAACGCCACCATGTTGAATAATGCTTTTCGTGCAGCACGTCGTGTTACGATCCAAACTGTGTGCAGTAGTCTGTAAGATGCGCAACTTCACTCCCGACTTCCAAGGCGAGGTCCATCTTTGCAACTACGCAGCGCGATACAGATGGAGTCGAAAACATGCCGAACGGACCACTCAGGAGTGGCATCACGTTCTCTTTACCGATTAATGTCACGCATAACTTTAACGAGACAATCGTCGGAGACGTGTTTGGAGCAGCCCGGTCAGGGTGAACGGCTTAGTCACACTGTCCAGCAAGTGCAGCAAGGTGCAGGTTTCCTGCTGTTTTGGGATGGCATTACGTGCGGCCGACGTACGCCGCTAGTGGTCATGGAAGGCTCCGTAACGACTCTAAGATACGTGAATGACATCCTCCGATCGATAGCGCAACCATATCGGCAGCATATTGGTGAGACATTCGTCTTCATGGACGACAATTCGCGCCCCCATCATGCACATCTTGTGAATGACTTCCTTCGGGATAACGACATCGCTAGACTAGAATGGCCACTATGTTCTCAAGACATGAACTCTACTGAACATATCTGGGTTAGATTGAAAAGGGCTGTTTATGGACGAAGTGACCCGCCAACCACTATAGGGATCTTCGCCGAATCGCCGTTGAGGAGAGGGACAATCTGCACCAACAGTGCCTTGATGAACTTTTGGATAGTATGCCACGACGAATGCAGGTATGCATCAGTGCAAGAGGACTTGCTACTTGGTATTAGAGGTAGCGGTGTCTACGGCAAACTTGCCACCACCGCTGAAGGTCTCGCTTTGTGGTGGTACAACGTGCAATGTGTGGTTTTCATAAGAAATATGAAAGGCGCAAATGATGTTTATGTTGAGCTCTATTCCAATTTTCTGTACAGGTTCCGGAACTTTCGGAACCAAGGTATGCCAAACTTTTTTTTATGTGTCTAAAACTTTCAAACTCGATTTCGTCGAAAACGGTTGAGAGGTGCGGATTGCTATTTACATATGTTGCAGCCCTAGCCATGATCCGCACTCCCTGCCAACAAGAATCAAAAGTACGTACTGTTCCCCTGTTAGAACGTGCGGTACCAAAACATCCCACTTTTGAACCTTCACCATTGCATGCAAACGTCTCACGATGGTGGAATGGTCACATTTCATCACGTTAGCCAGTTCTCGAGCACGCTGGCGTCGATCATTGTCGACTGATACGTTTAAACGATATGTAACAAACACTGAATATCTTCCTAATCGTGGAAAGTCGCTAGTATCAAAACGATCCTCCTTAAAATGAGAAAATCATTTTCTTGTCGCACTTCGTCAAATGGCATTATTCCCATACACGGCGCAAAGATTTCTGCGCGCCCCCGCTGCTGTCACCTCCATACTGAAGCAGAAGATGTGTCGCAAGTATTCCGATTACTGCACTTGGCACTCCATATTCTAGTGTCCACAGTTCCATTCACTATTTCCAAATGACTATATGTAAACTCAAATGGCATCAGTGATCTGCAGGAACAATGATAATCGATAAATAATCCCATAGGAACCGGAATACCAACATTAGAAACAAAAACGCTACGAACTGAAGCACCTACCTAATACAATGATTTACGATTTCGAATCTGAGAGGATCAATCAGACAATTTCGTACTGCATAAGGATCTGATAAATGAGACATAGGTGTTGCCAGGTAAAACTCAAACGTAGAACGGATTACATGTGATAAGGTAGGTAGATTTCAGGGATCATTTCGCTACCTCGGCAGGGGAGGATGTTTAAAGTACGTAACTTGATTGTGGAATGTTTGGACAGGGTCAAATAAGATAATATGCTGAAATAGTGCAGTAGCATGGCACCTTTTTACATGAGGAGTGACAAAATGTAGTCTTCGAATTGAAGTTTGTAAGAGCTGCGACGGAGTAGAAGGTCTTCCCTATAATACTTACTATCTGTGGATCTGTGGAAACATACGAAACACCAATAAAAGCCATTTTCTTCTCACTAATACCGTTCCGTAAGGTTACAGCATTATCACATTTATCGCCGTCATCGTTATTTCGATCGGTAAGATATTGATGCCCCCGCCATTGCTGTAGTAATGAGTCTCTACACTGCAGTTGATGCGCTATACAAAGGTGCTTCAGTTTAGTATGCTCGACGCCATACTTCCGTAGCTCTCCATTCACATGAACATACGTAAAGTTTTAGGGCACGTTGCCATTTTGATACTGGTCCAGTTACCAAACGTTATCTTAGACTCACCTTGTATTTATACTTGACAGAACCAGCTGACTGAGTAGACGTTCAGATCTGCAGCCAACCTTCTACAGTCGGCAAAACATTTTCTGCTCCCATAACGAGGACTTGACTATTATTAGGTACAAAAATGATGACGCGTTTAATGTTCATGCTGCTCCTGTGGAAAACCTGTAAGGGAGGAAGATTAGGGCTTAAATTCCCATCGAGAACTAGGTAACCTGAGACTCAGAAAACTTGATGATTGTCATGATTTATGCCTTGTGCGTCGTATATTGTTAATTTTCAGCAATGTGATTTTGTAATAATGTAAAGAACTAGCACCTAAAAGTAGGTTATAAAAACCCAAAAGTTACAAATTCAATGCCACTACTTGCTCACTGGGTATGTGTGACAGAGTGGTCACCCACATAATTGAAATCACTTTATTTGGAACAAAGTTTCATTGCATTTACCAAAGAGCAGAATATTTTTGGTACATTCCGTTATATTTGTAGAAGGGTAATAAGTAATACTGTTCTCGACAAGCGTTGTGAGACGGTCCGAAATCGACGTCTTGGCGTAGGAAGCCATCTTATGGAGAATTTGAAGTCCGATCTCCAAGTCTCTACAGACGTCCTTTCGTCAGACATCAGAAACTTAAGAAAGGATTTTTCGTGTAGGATAAAAGTACAAATTTCAAGAAAACTCATGTAGAAAACTTATATACCACTGAAAGCCATGCTCTTTCAATTTCACATTACCCAAAAGAAGCTGCAGGTTAAATTTCACAGTTAAGCTACTGGTACAGGACCAAAAACACTTCTGACTTCGTATTCAGAATCTAGAACTCATCCTATTTTGCATCTTCGTTTGCATGTTAGGTGATAATGTTACTATGAGTTCCTCGCGCTAGCTGATTGGCATATCTCTTTAGTTCGAATCAGCCAGCTAGACTGTGAAAAGAGGAATTTCACCGAGACCACACAGTTTTTCCCACCATCGATAGACAGTCTGGGTAAAGCATAATCCCGTCTGATTTCCGGAAGGGCTGAACAAAACTGTAACAAAAGTATCTAATAAATTTGCTATTGAAATGCTGAATACAAGTTGAAGTATTGTTAAGATTATCAGTTCATACTTTCATGCAAATGCCGAGAAAATGGAGTGTAAAATACGGCCATGGAACACATGCATCAGACACAGGACGCAGCCCGACAGCAGTGATTGCGGATTCAAATTTATGTACTCCTCCTTGTTACAAAGTGGAACCGTTCTTCCAGATGGAAATCCTGAAGTTGGTAAATTACGTGGCTCACAGATTCCTGATTTTCTTCACAGCTAACTGTCCAGCTTCTCTTTTGAGAGCTCTTCTTTTCTCCCTCTACATAGTGAATAAATTTCTGCGTTTAGCTGATTCTATTACTCAAGAAATAATTGATACTGGACAAGACTCTACACGTATATACCGTCTACCCTTAATATAATTCATAACCTATGCATTTACAAAATATTCTTTTACGTTTTTTGTTGTAGGAGTATCTGTTAATTGAATATAGCGAAAAAGTAAAAGTCAGAACTTCACACCAAGCGTGGACCTCTTCTTTCCCAATATATTGGTTTTGACGATATCACTCTGCTCGAGAGAACGAAGCGTATACAGGATGTAATGACAGTGACTGAAAGTAACGAAAAAGTCGTAATTTCGTACAAGAATACGTAAGACGACATTTTAGCAATATCTTCTACTTTTGCGAGAGATAAAACCATTTCAAAAATATGTTTCCAATAGTTGGGAGTGATTTCGGGATTCATTCATAGTATTGAAAATATCATAATCATCCTGAGAGTGGAGATGCATTCTAATAACTATGTACCTTTTTACATAACCCACCGAGAAGACAATCTGTGTTGTTTCATACTGTGGGCATCTGCCTTTTAAAGTAAATACCTTTCTCTGCTGGTGAAAGTTACAGGTAGAGGTGTTGTTCTCTTCGTATCGCACAGATAGGTTCACTATAAGATCCCCGTTGGCCTTTGTTCCAACTCATGTAGTAACGTATATTCTATTTTTAAAGCACAGAGTTAATAATACGACGTGTAGTTGCTTACTATATTTTCAGTACATGCGATGAGTGCAGATGTGACATTTCCGATATATTACATACATCAAATTTCATGAACTTATTCTAACGATCCTGTGGAAATACTCTTTTGGAAAGTCAAACATGAAAGTTTTATTTAAATGCAATATAGTGGCACGCCTTGTAATATTAGTATTATTCTAACGTAGTGTCTTAGGCTTACGAATTCAAGTGAAAATACTCTTCAATCAAATTGTAGGAAGTGCGAAATGGAAAATTACCAAGTGTATTTTTGAAAACTCAAATGCAGCCCGTATAATAGTTCTAATATACCAGTTTAGAGTGGATCAAAATTTATTAACAACACAAAATATTTTGCACGTTTTCAAAATCAAAAGATTGAAATTGAAGCAACGTCTCGCGACAGACTAATACGATTATCATTTATTATTTAAAGTGGTATGTTCCAGTTTGAACGAGGTTCGTTTTACCGTCTTTTTCCCTTGCTGTTTTATTCCTGGGATCTAAAAAAAAAAGGAAATAGAAATATGGTATCTCGTCTGACTAGTACCATCTGCACTTGTTAATAGTACTGGTATATGCAAGCCTAACCACATACCCTCTGTCTCTTTCTATTACGAAACCCGTAAATTTTAAACTATTATTAATAAGAAGGTTCCAGAATGAGATTTTCACTCGGCAGCGGAGCGTGCAATGATATGAAACTTCCTGGCAGATCAAAACTGTGTGCCCGACCGAGACTAGAACTCGGTCGGGCACACAGTTTTAATCTGCCAGGAAGTTTAATAAGGAGGTTTTTCAATAAGTAATACAACTTTTTTTTCTGAAAGCAAGTTGGTATAATTCAGGATTCCGATATACCGTACTATTTCCCACTCTTTCGGTTAAATTGGTTCAAGTGGCTCTGAGCACTATGGGACTAAACATCTGAAGTCATCAGCCCCCTAGAACCTAGAACTACTTAAACTTAACTAACCTAAGGACATCACACACATCCATGCCCGAGGCAGGATGCGAACCTGCGATCGTAGCGGTCGCGCGGCTCCAGAGTTTAGAACCGCTCGGCCACTTCGGCCGGCACTCTTTCGGTTACTAAATCCTATTTTTTTCAATAGTCTCCGCTCAATGCGATGGCCTTATCCTATGTTACTGTGAAGGCCTGTATGCCCGTGTGGTACCACTCTCCTTGTCCACGTCGGAACCAATCCCTTGATTCATCAATAAACACCCCATAATCCGCGCCTCCCGCTGAGTGCATGCCCCATCGGGCCAAATTGTTGGAAGCGGGAAGGTGAGGGATCTTTGATGTAGGGTAGTTTGGAAACAGCTGTCCTATCAAGTTTGGTGAGCGCCTCTCGGTTGCGTAAACTTATGTGCGGCCTTGCGTTGTCATGGAGAAGGCAAAACATTGTGGCGATGAAAACGCTGAAGTAGTTTCTTCAGTTTCCTGAAGGTAGTTCAGTGCAGAGAGGACATAAAAGATGGTTGAAATGGCTCTGAGCACTATGGGACTCAACTGCTGTGGTCATAAGTCCCCTAGAACTTACAACTACTTAAACCTAACTAACCTAAGGACATCACACACTACCATGCCCAAGGCAGGATTCGAATCTGCGACCGTAGAGGTCGTGCGGTTCCAGACTGTAGTGCCTTTAACCGCTCGGCCACTTCAGCCGGAGACATAAAAGAGAATAACCCTTTTAGAGTCCCAGAAAACCATCGCCATGACTTTACTTGCCGCTTTGTTTCCGAGTGGAAGTCATGAACCCATGTTTCGTTGCCTTTGTCGTGTTTGACGTAAAATTGTCATGCTCAGCCTTGTAACTCGCAAGAAATTCCGCACAGAATGTCCTTCACTGCTCTTTATGGTCTTTTGTTAGGCGGCGAGAAACTCAGCGGTCACACAAATCTGTTTACCCCAAGTGGTGGGTAAATGTGTTAGCGTTATCAACAGATATGTTCAGCTGTGCAGCGAGGTGTTTGATTGTGATCCGTCGATGATATCGAATGAGACTGTCCGCCCAATGACTCACCGTGCTTTTGTTCACAGCCAGGTCTCTGTAGACATTCTGCAAGCTCCTGTTAATATCTGCGATGCTCTGATTTTCCACTAAAAGAAACTCTGTGACAGCTCTCTGTTTGGAACGCACCTCCGTTGCAGGTACCATTTGAAGGCTACGTATAGTGCAGCCACCTATGGCAATTTCATGAAACTACACAGGGCTGAAGCCCCTACAACAAATTTCGCGTGTTTTTTTCCAAAAATAGCCGAGAAACAAATATGTGGCATTACTTACTGAACGCCCCTCGTAATTTGCGATCCACATTGAACTTTTGCGTAAGTGGTACCGTAATTTGAGACGTCTACTAAAAATCCGTTGACATGTAACAGGCTCTTCATAATTGCTTAATACATATGTGCCCACTCATATGACTCCTTTTGTATTTGTATTGATTTTAAGTCCTTGAAATATCGGTAGAGATTATTCTGGCTCCTTGTATTCATCCACACCGAATACTAATTTTTGAGAAAAGATAAATAATGACAGTTAATAACAGTTGATAAACTGCCATGCGGCGGTGTATACTTGTACTAATTAGGTGGCGCTATGGTAAACATGCGATTCTAGAGTCGTATTCTTAAAGATAGGTATATTTCCGTCCTACAGTCAGTATTTAAGTTTCCCGTAGTTTCCCTAAATCGCCCATGACAGATGCCTCCATTGTTTCTTTGAAAGTGGCTACAGCTGGTTTCATTGCACATCACCCTTATTCCGAATTTGTGCTTCGTCTCCAATGATCTCGTTATCGACCAGACGTTGAATCCTTATCTTTCTTCCTCCTTTCGTTTATTTGTGTAATACATGTTGTACGGAATAGCAGAAAAGAAGAACCATTGTCATATCAAAGTGCAACAAAAAATTTGATGTAGCTTTCCTTGAGTAATCAGATGAGTAAACGTGAATCGAGAAATTGTCTCCTTCATTGAGAAGGTCAGTATTACGTAGAATGTAATCTTTCATGGCCGGAAATGTTATAATTATTGTTATTGCCTGACATACATTGCTATCGAAGCTGGTACTTTTTTTTATAAATAGAACGTTTTGTTTGGCCTGGTACTGACATTTTGAGATGGGTGTTGTGGTACTGAGTTACTGGTGACAATGGAACCAATAGCAGTGTAACATCTGAAGATAGTACTGGCGTTTGTCAAGAGAATTCGTTCTACCCAACAAATATTAATACCTGAACAAATAGATACGTCGAACATAACGTCTTCATTCGATGTAAGAATATCAACAGTCCTACGCTCTTTTCCCTACTTGCGAAGCGGGAAGATGATTATGAATCTTACTCATATTTAGGAGATGTGGGTTTCAAACGCTAATCCCACCGTATAAATCTAAACTTCTGTACACTATTCCCTCTTCACCGAATCAATATACCATGAAGGATAGCTTGAAAAGTCATGGGCTATTTTATGTCGCGGTCTTTATCTATTTGTGTCTCTTTCTCTTAACATCTAGGCAACAATAAACCTTAATAAGTAGAACCATAGGATCCCACCTCTACTTTCCTTGCTGGTTACATCATTGTAGAGCAAATTCTTCCTTCAGCAGGCTTCGAATTTTATAATACACTCATTTTCAGAAAAAAAAACAGAACACTTTGAACGACTAGCGAACGTTCGTATTCACAGGAATTATACATTGTTCTGCAAGAATGACTAGCATCTGGACCATGCCTCTCCGCGGGTTCAAGTTCAACACTGATATCGTGGCGCATCGCTACTTACCGGTAAAATGCGCCTGCGGCTCTCGTTGTCACTACAAGCAGAAGGTAATGGATCGGTGTGACTTGATCAGACGTCCAGGATGCCTCTTAGACGAGTGCACGAACCGTACCGTAAATCATTGAATTTGAAAGAAGGCGGATTATTAGTATCAGAAAATGTGGTGATTAATCCGGGAAATGGCTGCTCGTGTGGGGGGTGTGCAGAATGGTACACGGAAGGCCGTAGAACACGACGAGATGGGTCAGGTCGCACCGTTCAGACCAACCCCCGAGATAAGCGTCACCTCATCCGAAAGGACAGATCCGTGTCCTTCTCGGCTCTGGCACAACAGTAGAACAGTCGAACACATAATACACTGTCAGGGGTATCGGTTCCGTACCCGTCGTCCACTTCTCTGCCTGCCCTTGGCGATTGTGCAGACGCATGCTAAACGCCAGTGGTGTATGGAACGATGTGACTGGGGTCAGGATTCAGGTTCTGTTTGTTTGAGAATGATGGCCGCATCTTGGTTCGCCTCAGACAGGGGGAGCGGCATCACAGTGACTCCGTTCACATACGACTCATAGCACCAAATGAAGGCCTTATGGTTTGGGGTATGACAGTTGGTGCTTGTGCAGAATACTGTGAGAAGTGTGTCCTACGTGAATGACATCCTGCGACCTATAGTCATACCTTTTCTGCACAGCACCAAAGATCCTACTTTTAAGCAAGACAATGCACGACCGCATGTCACTGCACGAACGTGTGCCTTCTTGGTGTCACAGGATGTCAGCCTTTTTCCTGTCCCGCCAGAGACTCGTCGCCAGTCGAAAATGTGTGGGATACGGTGAAACGGATGCAGCGCTGTGACCCAATGCCAACAACTATTGATTAACTATGGAACTAGGTGAAAGCAGGAAGGATGGATATAACACAGGAACCCATATGGGCCTTATGGGCATCAGTGCCATCACGCATGAAACAAGTTGTCATGGTTCATGACGGACTCTGTGCCTACTATGCAGCAGATACTACTGTACATATCCTGTGAATTTGGAAGCCCTATCTCTAGTAGTTAAAGGTCTTTTGGTTTTTCTGAACATGAGTGTGTATCACTGCATACCCCAAAGGTGTGTTACCTCAGGTGGAATGAAGACCTAATTTAGATGTGACAGGAGATACGTATAACGTTGCAACATGATGTCATCTCTGGAATGATTTCAGGTAAGCTTATTAAAATAAACTGACATAAGTTACAAGCGAATTGGTATGTTTTACACACTCCAGGGGGGGGGGGAAAAAACAGTACGCCCTTTTAAAGGTTTCCCATCAGCTCAAGATTTATTGATGCAAGGGTACATATGGAGTACATGAAATGATTACATTTACAGATTAATAGCATAAATACCAGGTATCGACCTGTATTAGTACGTGGTGTAGACTCCACTGGTGGTAACGCAAGCACTGATTCTGGGTTCCAGTCGATCATACCGATGGCGAATTTTGTCCTGAGATACGTTATGCCACATCTGCTCGACCTGTTCACATAATTCTGTATGGGTTGTTGGCTGACGAATCGCATGAGTCACTTCGCGTCCCATCATAGCTCAAGCTTCCTCGATTGGATACAAGTAGGAGATGATACTGACCAGGGAAGTTGCTGCACATCTTGCAGAGCACATTGAGTGGCATTAACCTGCTGGAAGAACACGTCACCTTCCTTTTGCAAGAACGGTAAAAGAACGGGACTAACAACAATCTGCACGTACCGAGCTCTGATTAGCGTTCCCTCCAGACACACCAAAAGTGAACGAGATTGTAGCTTGTTGCACCCCGGACCATAAGGTGTGAGGTGGAGCTAGTGTGTCTGGGACGAATGCATTCTACGAGACAGCGCTCACCAGATCTACATCGTATGCGCTAACGACCAGTACTTCCACGCAGGCAGAATCTGCTTTTATCGCTGAAGACCATGGCACACTATTTCATCTTCCAAGTGATCCTCTGATGGCAACAGTCGAGCCATGCCCGTCGATGCTGTTGCGTGAGTGGAAGAGGGCTAGAGGTGTGCGTGCACGTAGACCTACTCCTAATAACCGGTTCGTAACAGTTCGTTTTGACACGTCTGCGCTCTCAAGTCCTCTTATATGAAAAGTGATAGCTGTGGCTCCCCCCGCAACACAATGATTATGGCGGACATATGTCCTGTGTGGACGTTCGGGGCCTCGTCTATGGTTGTGAGACTGTCCAACTGACTACAGATACCAGCGTCGTTGCACAAGTGACGCAGTACGTCCAACCTGTCTGGTAATGCTTTGAAATGACCAACCCACCATTCGGTAGACCACAATTGGACCATTTTAAAACTCGCCCAGTTGGCTGTTGGAAGCACGAGTGCGTCTCCGTAGCATGGTTGCATGCTTGCTTCACACGTTTACACCACACTGAGCCTTCTGGCTGTGAGCACTCCCTATTAAAGGGTAGACTCAGATGGCGCTCTGGTAGCTATGCCACTAAGCTGTCTGATGGCGGACAACGTTGAAACTATTATCAGTGCGTCAACTGTCCCCGAGGTGGCATAAGCCGTCCGTCAACGGATCCAAATCTACGTCGTATTTTCAGGTGCCCTAAATTTTTCCGCAATGTATTAATGATAATAAAGACTTACCGGTACTACAGATGATTATTATAATTGTCCATGAGTCTGTGTTTAATTGAACTTGCTGAAGGACGTTAGCAGGAATATTTTACTTTGAGGGCGATTTGCGTGTACTGGTCGATATCAGACGCTTCGGTAATCTAGATTGAACCAGAATATTTCAGTATAAATATTCAGCACCACTGATATTTCTGAACCTTACTTTAAATTAAACCGGCGGTTGCCGTTATTGTTTTAATAACAGACTCGTCACATTTCACTCTCTTCTGGCGCTCTTCATATCCTGATGTTTGGAGTATAAGCTTTATCATGCCTAACCCAAATGCAGTATTATACAGGTTAGGTCACCTGCGTTAATGGAAATGTCTGTCAAATGTAATAACCCTCAGTTATCTTCCATCCCTTCAGTGCCGTCCATAAACAGTAGCACATACGAGTTATCTTCTACGATTTCAGAGAGATATTTCACATAACTCTTACCAGATGACGTAAGTCTTGCGGTAGCCTTTTTATCCCTTCATATCAAGGCTCTATAGTCGACATCATTGCATTTCTTAATATATCATTATTCTGCTACTTGTAACCAGTAATTGCTGGACTCTTCTGACTGATTGAAATTCAACTCCTCCTTCGGCCATTAAGATTTTATGATTGCCCTAAGTCGGTTAAGGCGAATTCTGTTTTTTGTGGAAACGACACTCTTATGTCTTCGTCATTGTCGTCCTGTCGGAGCTTGTGGTCCGTTTCTAATGACCTCTTAGTTGACGGGATGACGAACATTGTTCTCGTTTCCTTTTTATGATGGTATGTGAAACGAAAGAGAGCATAGCAACATATGGCAGAGGAACTTTTACAGTCGCTAAGTTCTTAAGTTGTACCATACAACACCAGAACAACCAGTGAATGTACGATTCAAAGATGATTCCGAAAACCCTGTAAAATAGCAGAAGCTGTCGTACTAAAACAGAGACAAGATAAAAATGCAAGCTTCCTCACACCGTAACGGCCTATCTGCGGAATTACGAATGGGGTGTGATACTGGAAGTATTACTCACAAGTTCATTAAAAGGAGGTGGAGTACTGACAGAACGAAATAGCGCCTTGTTTCATTCCAGAAAAGGGGAATTTTACAGAGATCGAAATTAAACACCCGATGAAACATATTGTGTGATACGATCGCAAACTTTGTGGTGGTTGCAATATAAGACGCTTTTGGGAAATAAAGCAGACGAGAAATTCAGTTATTCCCTTTCTCCTGAAACGTGTGTGGGTGTCCTCTGGTGGAGGTTAGTGTGTCGGGGTGCGTCAAAAGCAGCGCGTTGCCAGTAGAAGCCTTTATTTATTACCCCAAGAATGTATACTGGTTTGTTCTGTTTACGTCAGGCGGGCACTCGGTGGTAGACATGCTGATGCTGATGCTGCTGATGATAATGATGGTGGTAGGTATGCGTAGGCGCACGACATCGCGGACTTTATTGATCATACTAAACTTTTATGAGGCGAGTATGCGAAATGTTGCAGAATTATTAAAACCTGAACTGCAAATAGAAACAAAAAGAATGCCCTAAACACACACACACACACACACACACACACACACACACACACACACACACACAGATATAATATATGAGGCAACAACTCCGCAACGCATTATAATCTGCAGCCTAAATCCTGAGGCCAGAGTCCAACACAGTCCACAAAATCTTAAAAGTTTGTTCACATTCGTCTCGTCAACAGATAAAATACAGGACAGCTTGTGCCCTCACAATACAAAAAGCCCTCAGTTTAAACGTGGAGTGCAATGATTTGCATGTGTGAGGAGGAAGGCATGCGTTAGAGTACGATGCTCAGTTTGTAGGCGGGTGAGGGCCACTTCATACTGCATGAGTGACAGGCATGGTGAACGCCTCAGCCGGATAATTGGCTCCACCAGCAACAACTTATTGTCCCTCAGTGACAGCTACTCCTCTTCCACAACTGCATAGGTCTCAGACGTAACAGAGAAACGAAACCCTACAGGGCAATGGCACATTTTGTCTCGGTATGGTCCCTGCAGGCGGCTTGACCTGCTTGTTTATTCCCCAAAATTCCCACATCTCCCGGTACTCATCAGGACGATACCTGCTTCAGCCCTCTGGTGAAAGAAGTGCAGTTAGAAATTTGTTCGCCGGAGAATTTTCCCTGCAGAGTACATATTCTGCGATGCTTGCAGGCCGTTAAGGGAGTTGGAGCAGATGAAGAACTGTTTGCCCTGCAGACTCGTTATCTATTCCACTGCCTAATGAATCGTACGGAACTCACTGATGAATGCAGTACATTCACAGGGAAGGCGAATTCTGAAGGCATAGTTGGTGAAGACTACTGAAGAGCCAGTGGAGACCCCTTATTTTCATCTGTCAGTGCACACAACTTCAGAACTGTGATGCCTGTCTAAAACTTTTAACTCAAAGACTGAAACCTTAACTCTCGAGCGCAATCCTTTTCATAATTCATCAAGTATAAAATAGTTTCGGGGCCTCTGTAAGAGCCGAGATGGAGATTGTTTCAACTTTGGTTCAAACCTTTAAAATCAGTCACACCGATCTCTATAAGGCAATCCATTGTGCGAATCTCATAGGGTATCTTCACTCGTATCTTCACTCGTTTTCAATTACGACTAAGCCATAGGCCTCAGTAGACAGAAAATTCCTTCGTTGTGCACCACGTCCAACATTTTTAAGTAAGAGGGCCTTGCAGGACCACACCGTGGACCAATAATCAAGTTAAGATCGCATCAACGACTTCTGAAACAGGAACAGGCACGTTCGGTCTGCTCCCCATGGATTGTGGCTAAGACATTTTAAAACACCACGTGCCTTAGGGGCTGTCTTTTCCTGTCCTTAAGGTGGTAATCATCACACAAAATTAGCTGAAACATCGTGTACTAACAGCACGAGAAAAACCACCAACACCCTACCTCTTTTTAAAATTGACGGATATCCCTTCAGCATACTGAAATACGAGGGCAGTTCAATAAGTAATGCAACACATTTTTTTCTGAAACAGGGGTTGTTTTATTCAGCATTGAAATACACCAGGTTATTCCCCAATCTTTTAGCTACACAACACTATTTTTCAACGTAATCTCCATTCAGTGCTACGGCCTTACGCCACCTTGAAATGAGGGCCTGTATGCCTGCACGGCACCATTCCGCTGGTCGATGTTGGAGCCAACGTCGTACTGCATCAATAACTCCTTCATCATCCGCGTAGTGCCTCCCACGGATTGCGTCCTTCATTGGGCCAAACATGGAAATCCGACGGTGCGAGATCGGGGCTGCAAGGTGCATGAGGAAGAACAGTCCACTGAAGTTTTGTGAGCTCCTCTCGGGTGCAAAGACTTGTGTGAGGTCTTGCGTTGTCATGAAGAAGGAGAAATTCGTTCAGATTTTTGTGCCTACGAACACGCTGAAGTCGTTTCTTCAATTTCTGAAGAGTACCACAATGCACTTCAGAGTTGATCGTTTGACCATGGGGAAGGACATCGAACAGAATAACCCCTTCAGCGTCCCAGAAGACTGTAACCATGACTTTACCGGCTGAGGGTATGGCTTTAAACTTTTTCTTGGTAGGGGAGTGGGTGTGGCGCCACTCCATTGATTGCCGTTTTGTTTCAGGTTCGAAGTGATGAACCCATGTTTCATCGCCTGTAACAATCTTTGACAAGAAATTGTCACCCTCAGCCACATGACGAGCAAGCAATTCCGCACAGATGGTTCTCCATTGCTCTTTATGGTGTTCGGTTAGACAACGAGGGACCCAGCGGGAACAAACCTTTGAATATCCCAACTGGTGAACAATTGTGACAGCACTACCAACAGAGATGTCAAGTTGAGCACTGAGTTGTTTGATGGTGATCCGTCGATCATCTCGAACGAGTGTGTTCGCACGCTCCGCCATTGCAGGAGTCACAGCTGCGGACAGCCGGCCCGCACGCGGGAGATCAGACAGTCTTGCTTGACCTTTTGGCGATGATGACACACGCTTTGCCCAACGACTCACCGTGCTTTTGTTCACTGCCAGATCGCCGTAGACATTCTGCAAGCGCCTATGAATATCTGAGATGCCCTGGTTTTCCGCCAAAAGAAACTCGATCTCTGCCTGTTGTTTGCAACGCACATCCGTTACAGACGCCATTTTAACAGCTCCGTACAGCGCTGCCACCTGTCGGAAGTCAATGAAACTATACGAGACGAAGCGGGAATGTTTGAAAATATTCCACAAGAAATTTCCGGTTTTTTCAACCATAATTGGCCGAGAAAAAAAATGTGTTGCATTACTTATTGAACTGCCCTCGTACCAGTTTCTGAATATGTCTATAACCTTTAAAATAACTCTGCTTATACCACATCGAAATACGTCATTCCACATTCGTCTGTTCAGGCGTTACATATGACATACTTTCACTGAGGTGGTAAAACTCATGGGATACCTCTTTAAACTGTGTCGGACCTCCTGTTGCCCGACGTAATGCAGCAGCGCGACGTGTGACGGACTCAACAAATCGCTGGAAATTCTCTGCAGAACTACTGAGCCTTGCTGCCTCCTTAGCCGACCGTAGCTCTGAAAGTGCTGCCCATACGTGATTTTGGCACGAAGGTGCCGCTTGGTTATGACCCATAAATATTCTATGGGATTCTTTTTGACGACTTCCTTTGTCAAATAATTTGCTCCATTTGTTCAGAATGTTCTTCAAACAAGTCGCAAACAATTGTGACTTTCCATCTTTGTTTGGACACACGAACTCTATTAATGGCCGAAAAGTGTCTCCAAGTAACTGAACACACCTTTTTCAGTCAGTGATCATTTCAGATGGACCGGAGGACCCATTCCATTCCATGTAGACAGAGTCAACGCCGTTGTGGAGCCACCGCCAGATTGCACAATGCTTTGTTGACAACTTGGGTCCGTGGCTCCACTGGGTCTGCACCACACTCGAACCCTACAATCAGTTCTCACCTACTGAAACTGGGACTCATCTGATGAGGCCACGGTTTCCCAGTTGCGTCGAGTCCAACATATATGGTGACGAACCCAGGAGAGGCGCTGCAGGCGATTTGCTGTTAGGAAAGGCAATTGCGTCGGTGTTTGCTGCCTTAACCCTTTAACGGCTGATATCGCGGCACTGTCCTACCGGATACATTTGTTGCACCTCTCACATTGATTTCTGCGGTTATTTCACGCAGTGTTGTTTGTCTTTTAGCACTGACAACAATACGCAAAGGCCGCTGCTCTCGGTCGTTAAGTGAAAGTCGCCGCGTTGTCCGTGGCGAGGCGTAATGTCTGAAATTTAGTATTCCCGACGCGTTATTGGTACTGGGGATCTCGGAATGTTGAATTACCTAACTTTTACGAATTAGGATGTCCCATGTTGCTAGCTTTAAAAGCCATTCATCGTTCAAAGACTGTTAATTCTCATGAAGTCGGAAATTTTTTCACATGAATCACCAAAGTACAAATGACAGCTGCACCAATGCTTTGCTCTTTTATACTTTGTGTACACGATACTACCGCCATCTGTATATGTGATCGTCACTATCCCATGCTTTTGTCATCTCAGTGTATATTCAGTACGGTTGCGGTGAAGTGAGAAACGACTCTGTCTAACATGCGAATATACAGTTGCTCCTAATAGAGACAATTGTGCGATGTAGTCGCAACCGTTAGTAGCAAAATGCTTGCAGAATACTGATGTGTCGGCACTAGTAACTGCAAAAGGATGTAGTTACAAGGAATGTAGGCATGCGCTATACAGCAGAATACAGGGCAGAACGCACGATTAGACGTACCACCTCACAAATGTGTCACTCCTAGGTACAGTATGTACGTGCACTTTTGAATGTCTACAAAGAATGGTGAGCCATTCGCAGTCATGTGATCACGGTGTGAGAAAATTGCTTGTATCGAGATTCTCTCTCACTGCGACCGGACAGGAGTTTTACATTTTGTCAGGGACAATCCTTTTCATATCCGACTGAGTCTGTTACTGTATGAGAATACAGTCGCATCTCACCCAAGCGAACACTACGAGAATGAAGTGCATTCAGTGGACTTCATATAGTTAGAGAGGTGGGGGATAGATAGGAGGGACGGGGGAGGGGAGGGGGCGTATTACGTCGCAAAAAGCCTTTGCTCTCAACAGCACATAAAGCTGTAGGTCTTCAACGGACCGAACAACGCAGAAGCCGGGCAGTGGCTGAATGGAAGCGTGTAGAGTTGTCGCTGTTTTGCTTCTTTTCAGATGATGAAAGGCGACGGGCACACTGGCAGCCGTGTGAGGCATTTAACCCGCAGAGTGGGGATGATGCAGCTCAGGTGGGAGATGGTTCTGTTGCTTTGGGCACGTATTTCGCACCATGACTTAAGCTCTCTCATTCATTTTGCTATTAACACGAACCTGGATATTTATTTCAACATTCTTGGTGATCACATGTTGCCATTTCCTCTTAATCTTCATGACGAATAAGCCGTAGACACTGCAAAAAATAGTTCAAATGACTCTGAGCACTATGGGACTTAACAGCTATGGTCATCAGTCCCATAGAACTTAGAACTACTTAAACCTAACTAACCTAAGGACATCACACAACACCCAGTCATCACGAGGCAGAGAAAATCCCTGACCCCGCCGGTAATTGAACCCGGGGAAGCTGGGCGCGGGAAGCGAGAACGCTACCGCACGACCACGAGCTGCGGACGTAGACACTGCAAAGAATACAGTTTTGTTCACAGGGGTCCGCTAATACGTTCTTATTGGTTATCATGCAGGCAACTTACGCACCTCGACTGCTGAACGAAATCAACTTACCTTAACTCCATAGAATATGTCTGGGACTGTTTTGAACAGTGAGTGGAACCTAGCATCAGAGCAATTTGATCATTCTGTAGAATGAAATCAGCTTTACGGGCTTCAGCTGGATGTGGCATACCCGGACAAATTTGTGGATTCTCTTCCTTGCCGAATTAAAGCACTTATCACGGCTATAAGAAGTGTTTATACGGTACTAGCGCGATATCTTCTGGCGGTGATTTTGCCTAGTATGATTACATGTGCAATGGACTGATGTTACTAACTCTTTGAATTCTCACGCTATCCGTGTGCGAGCCGCTTTTATGATTTAGTAATATCTTATTTTCTAGTGTTTTTCACGGTTTCAGTTGTTGCGAGACGTATCCTACGTCGTGAAATTTGACATAAATTTTTTCTAAAATGGAAACGTAGTCATATAAAAGGACTTTCTTTCGCACAGTATGCCAAAGGTATTCGAAGTCGGAAGAATGCAGAGTCTGGCCTCGCTTTATATGGGGCACAGAGCGCATGGTTTGGCCTTCTTATAATGCGACCAAACCATATGAGTGCCTGGTGATACGAGTAGAACTGTACGGAGTGTAATGGGGCGAAGATATTCGGCTAATCAGAAACCGGTAACGAAGACATAACAACAAGCTGTGACTATCGGTATTACGTGAAGCATTAAAATTTATGCCGTTTGTCAACACTGAACTGCATAAATTGTTAATAAGAGCTACAAAAAGTTATATACACAGTAATACAGAAAGAATCGTTTCATATTTGTAGCTTCTCTTGTTGTTCTGATGTGTTAACAGAGTCCTGTTCGGCACAACTCACTGCATTCGCTGTTCGGCAATGTTTAGTTTAACTGTAGTGTGGTAACATAAATTTCTGGAACACGCCGCGTGGGGTTGAACGAGAGATATATCTTAGTTTGTTCTGCAGTTATCTTACAAACTATTTTCCTGATGTGGTCATTACCCAAAGTAATTTCAGACACCTCGTTCTTGCTGTGGTGTACTATTTATTTATGTCACATGCTTGTCCCGACTTTTATACGAGTACTGAGGGCATACTGAGTGGATTTTTCAATAGTCATATAGTTTTGTTTTTAATTATGCTTCTCGATTCGAAACAATACACACTATAGTTTTTACATGAACAAAATTTTACTTACAATTACTTCTGCGTCCTACCAAAATCAGCGGTTCCTTCTGTTTCGTTGAAGATTAAGTATTGACTTCCACTGCACTTACGAAATACCGGCACGCATTCACATTGGTACTTTTTGAATCTGTAGTTTTCATACTTCGTCTTTCGTTCGTATTGTGAAACTGTTCACTAGAGTTTACTATTTGGGCGTAACAGCATTGGTTAGCAACATTAATTGGGACAGTCTGAGTTAAAGTGACAAAACTCCATGTTTGGCAGCTGCTCAACAGAAATTACAACCGTATTGTAAAAACTTGTTAAGTGTCGTTACACAGTTCAAGAGAGTTGTTAGTTACGTTTTCGTCCTCCATCCCTCACATGTACACTACATTTGTTTCCAGAGCTACAGTGGGTAAAGTCAACATTAGGTTTGTTTTATGAAGCATTCATTCATAATGTGTCATTTTATTTTAAATGTTTTCTAAATCAGGATCGAAACTTGTGTCTGAGGTTTAATAATTTGGTTAATGGCAGAATTCTAAAAAAGATGTAGAATGGAATCCGTACACTTGTAATTTCGTTAAAGGTATTTTAAGAAGGCAATCTTTTACGAGTACTTAGTCACATGTTAATCGGTAGAATTTAAAGACTACCAGCTTGCGTTAATGATCGAAGAACACTGTACTCGATAATGATGTGAAAACCGAAATCTAGACTGTACACAGGAAATATAGGGTTACAACCCAATGGCGATGTATTCTTTCAAAATGTGCTGTATGAGTGTTGCTCAGCACCATCGAAAAATTGCTTTATACCGTACAAATAAATTTACAAAAAATGTTGCTAGTGTTCCAAGACTGATATTAAAAAGCTGGTATAAAAATTTGTTTATCTGACGGATAAGAATAACCTGACATATTTTGAAAATGATAGGTAAAGTAACCTTTGAGAAAATGTTGTTCATGTGATAGTTAAGTACTCTAGAAGTAACCCGCAAGGTCGTGATTAAGTTATTTGTAAAACAGGTTGAAAAATACATGTTATGACCAATAACATAATGACAACACACAGAAAATTTGGTTCATTTATTTCTGAAGCAGTAAAAGTTACCTTATCTTATATGTACCTGAATATTTTCTCACAGTCCGCCTTAATATAAAAGTTGAAACGCTCCTGGAACGTAACTAAATGTGGTGTGCGTACTGTAAGACCTTCGGTACACGCACCATCAGATTATTTGACTTGTCGCTCTAACGAAGTAGGCGAGTGTCAGCAATATGTCTCGTGGTCCTATCGTGGCGTGTTTATCTTCTGCCGTTAGGTGAGACGATAGAAATGCCACTTGCACGCTTAGAGTAGCAGACTGACGGTGACCAACTTTAAACAGAACTTGATTAATTTTCACACACATTTATTAAAATAATAAAAAGCATAGAGATTACGTAACTTGGTTCTGGATGCTGTTTACAATTGACAATCTGAGGTTCCTTTGGTCTTGGTACGTTAATCTTATTCTCACATGTCTTCATGGCTAAGTACAGGAATATGATAATCTTATTAGGCGCAGACTGAAACTTGACTGCAGACTAATGCAGACTGACTAATCGGAGGTCTGTACACTCGTTATAATACCTCGCGCGTTCAGGTATCACTGCGCGAGTGTGATCCGCGAAGAGAAAGGGTTCTACATTAGCAGCAATCTCATTGGCTGCGAGAGATATTAATACGCGGATCGGCGGAAGCAGAATTTGGTCCGTCTTTATGGCAGCGCCATCTCGTAGAGCGGAGACGGACGAGCGCTGCGCCTGCGCTGTTGTGCTTAGCGGGGCGCGCTCTAGTGTGAAAGTTGTGTACGCGCTGACTACGCGGAACTATGTACACAATACCAAGTATATCAAAATGCAGCAGGAAAAAGGCGTTAGCGGGAATGAGGCTTTAGGAGCTGCTGGTGTGTAGCGGCTGCCCTCTGTTGGTCAGTGTCGACGGCGCCGTCGCCGCCCGCGCCGCTGCTGCCACCCCCGGCGTGGTTGGTGGTGGTGGTGGTGGCGGCCGTGCTGCTGCTGTGCGCTGCCGCCGGCGTCGCCGTGGCCAGAGCCCGCGGCTGCCGGCTGCGGGGGCGGCGCCGCGGCGCCCAGGGCGACAGCACCGGCAGCAGCTCCCCAAGCGGCAAGACGCCGCCCCCCATCCAGGAGGACAACCCCGACGTCGTGCCGCCCCGCAAAGACGGTGAGTCCAGGGCAGGTCTAGGCCAACTCCTCCTTTTGGTACGCTGCACTCCAATGCTTTCTTTTTCACAGTATGCATGGACACTACGAAACTAGTCAAGGCCAAACATCCTTATTAGTCCAGATAGTAACTACGAAGGTGTTTCACTCTCAGGACATTTCTAATCTCTCTACCAGAAGATTTTCATTAGCATCCAAAAATTATACGTAAACAAGAGAGAAGTACTGTTTTCGGAAAAAGAGGCAAATTTCAGTCACAAGAAATGTGACGTACGCGTATGGTTGGTTGCCTGGTTTGAGGGAGAAAGGGACCAAACTACAGGGTAATCGGTTCCTTGTTCCAGACGCAAGCAAGGCTCAGGATAAAACAACGTTTGGGGAAGTAAAAGGAGGAAAAGGAATGCAGAACCACACCTAGAACGAAAACGAATGGTACGAACAAAAAACGGGGAAAACATATATCATAAGGAAAAATCGAAGATTGTATTGAAACCATATAGCAGATGGTCTGGGCTTGCTGATCACAAGAATAGCTCTGCAACACATTAAAATGTGTACCCCAAAAAGACAAGGCGAGATGAACACATGAATGGGAAAGACAGACACCAAGACAAACAAATCCAAAGAAGGTGTGACAGAGTGTTAAAATGGAGGGAGGGTAGAGCCCTCAGAGAGAAGGCCAAACACCCACCCCAAAATGGTACCCCCTCACGAATAATCTGCCGTTGAGGCATTGTCACCCAACACCGAAGGCAGGGTGCTGGGAAGGTTAAAGTTCGCCGCAGAGAGGCTAAAATTTGGCAGCCAAGCATGATGAACACGACAGTTAGAAGGGAGCCACAGCGACATTGAGGTGGGTCTTTGCGATGGGTAAGGTAACCATGTGTTAGCCACGTATGGCCAATGCGGAGCTGGCAGGCGACAACAGATTCCCTACGAGTGGCTCGCATGGATGATCGCCACACATTCGTCGTCTCCTTAATAGCACGGAGTTTATTAGGTGTACTCACAGTGCGCCATTCAGTATCCCAGATAGCGAAAACTTTGCGGCGGAAGACTGCTTGGAAATTGGTCTCTAGTAGGCCAACCTCCAGAGATGGTTACCTGGTGGCCTGTTGAGCCAGACGGTCAGCAAGTTCATTGCCCGGCATCCCAACATGGCCTGGGTTTCAAATGAAGGTCACTAAGCGTCTACTGATGCAAAGGGCATAAAGAGACTTCTGAATTAACAGTACCAAATGATGCCTAGGAAAGCACTGGTCGATAACTTGTAGGCTGCTTAAGGAGTCACTGCAAATGACGAAGGACTCACCAGAGTCGGAGTGGATGTGATCAAGGGCGCGATAGTTGGCAACCAACTCTGTAGTGAAAATGCTGCAGCCATCCAGCAAGGAGCGTTGTTCAGTATAGCCAACGTGAGCGTAAACGTAGTCAACAAGACTGTCGACCAGTAATTCATCTGCATAGATTATTTCTGAGCTCTCAAACTGGTCAAAAAGAGAGATGAAATGCTGATCGAGGGCCTCACGTGGAAGTGGGCATTTGGGGCCTTGCAATAGGTCCAGTCGAAGCTGTGGCTGAGGTATGGACCATGGAGGTGTACAGAAGTGTGCCTAAAGGAAAGCTTGTGTGGGGGAAGTGCCGAGTTCATGAAGAAGTTCCCAGATATAGATGGTGAATGGAAGCCCAGTCCGAGCCCACTACTGCGGGAGATGGACCACAGTGTTGGGGAAAAGGACAGATCCCTGCAGGACCCCATTCTCTTGAGTATGGGAAGCAACGATGAGAACTCTGAAAGTGCGGCGTCACAAAAAGTGTTGTATAAAAATCGTGAGTGGACCCCAAAGACCCCACTCATGCGGAGTAGCAAGGAAGTGGTATAGTATGCCTTCGTGAGATCGAAAGAGTCGGCAATAAGGTTTGTTGCCGAGAAAAGGCGGATCGAATGACAGACTCCAGGTACACCAAGCAGTCGATGGTGGAGCGTCCTTGGCGAAAACCACCCTGAGACAAGCCAGAAGGTCCTGAGACTCAATACGCCAACACAACCGCCAGCTCACCATACGTTCAAGCAGCTTGCACAGAACGTGTGAGGCTGATGGGACGATAGCTTTAGGACTGGAAAGATTACACTTTCCTGCCATTGCGATGGGAATTCGCCATTGCTCCAAATGCAGTAGAAGACATTAGGGAGGTGGTTGGGAATCTGCTGACAGATGTCTTAGCATTTGCGAATGGATGAGATCTGGTCGAGAGGATGTGTCCAGTCGACAAGGGCACTGAGAAATTCCCACTCACTGAAGGGAGCATTATAAGGCTCAGGGTGGCGTTGAACAAAAGAGAGGTGTTGTCGCTCCACCCTCTATTTGACGAGACGAAAGGTGGGGTGGTAATTCTCCGACACAGAGATGCGAGCGTAATGCTCAACGAGATGCTCGGCAATTACGTCGGGATCGGCAGATACAGCTCCATTTTTGGAAATTCCAGGTACACATGCTGGGGTCTGATAGTCGTAAAGTTGGCAGAGCTTGGTTCAAACCTAGGAGAAGGTTCGTGTGCCAACGATAGAGACATAGCGTTCCCAATACTCCTGCTTCTTTCGTTTGATGATGAGGCGAACCTGCGCTTGGAGCCGTTTGATGGCAATAAGGTTCTCCAGGGAGGGTGGCGCTTACGACATTGGAGGACCTACCTACAATCTCTAATGGCCGCATCGATTTATGGCGACCACCAAGGCATTGGCATCCGCCAGTGGCAACCAGAGGAACGAGGGATTACTGATTCGGCTGTGGTAACAATGGAATTAGTGCCATCATGTGTCACTTCATCGATGCATGAAATGGATACTCTGTGTTAGTAGCGGATGTGAAAGTGTTCCAGTCAGCCTTGGGAAGGACCCACCTGGGCAAGTGTCGAGACAAGGGACGCTGCAGTATGGACAGGAAGAGTGGAAAGTGGTCACTACAAGTCGTCATGTGCTCTCCATTGGATAGATGGTAGAAGACCAGGACTGCAACCGAGCGAGGTGGCGCAGTGGTTAGAACACTGGTCTCGCATTCGGGAGGACGACGGTTCAATCCCGTCCCCAGCTATCCTGATTTAGGTTTTCTGTGATTTCCCTAAATCGTTTCAGGGAAATTCCAGGATGGTTCCTTTAAAAGGGCACGGCCAATTTCCTTCCCCATCCTTCCCTCACCCAAGCTTGTGCTCCGTCTCTAATGACCACTTTGTCGATGGGACGTTAAAAAAACACTAACCTAACCTAACCAGGACTGCAAACCTAGAGATCAATGGCCGAGGCTTTCCCCTCTCGCCACTCCTTAGGACTTTGGTCCGAGGGCTTCTCAGAAGTAGCTTCAGGGACAGAGGAAGACCGTGAAGCCCTTTGACCAGCAGCCAGGGGCTCTTTCAACCACTGGCTGATGTCCACTGTGGGGACCATGGGAGGTGGAGTCCCAGGGACCCCTTGAACATAAGAGGAGCTGGAGAATGCCATAACTTCTTTGGCTGGGGGGAGGGGACCGATGTCCCCGGCATTTGTGGGGGGGGGGGGGGGCGTGAGGTGATAGTCCCAAAGTAGAAGCCTTGGGAGAAACAGAAGAAGACATGCCCCCAGCTAACTGGACGGGGGAGGCAGATGGGTGGCCCTGAGGGCCGACTGGAGCAACCTTAGGGGATGGGTGTAACGGCGTCATCGATGGAGACGCCATCGTGGCGGCAGCATAAGAAGGTAGCATGGAAACAGGGTTTAGTCTTTCATATTTGAGTTTAGCCACGCGATAAGATAGCCTATCCAGGGCTTGTATTCCATAATTTTGCGCTCCATTTGGAGTACTGGGCAGTCTGGTCAGCAGAGGGAGTGAAGCTGTCCACAGTTCACACAGGTGGAAGGCACTGCACATGGAGTACTTGGATGCAGCAATCGTCCACAGTCTCTACATTTTGCCCCTGAAGGTCACTGGAAGGACATATTCCCGAATTTCCAGCACTTGAAGCACCACATAGGATTTTACGTCACATCAGTACACCATCACTTTGACCTTTTAGGTAATGAATCACCCTCAAAGGCCTAGATGAAGGCGGTGGTGGCAACCCAATTGCCTTTGGAGCCCCTGTAAACGCGCCGGAAGAAAGGGACACCCCACCGTCCTAAATTGACACGAAGCTCGTCATTGGACTGTAACAGGAGGTCGCGATGAAAAATAATTCCTTGGACGGTATTGACGCTTTTGTGGGGAGCGACTGAAACAGGACTATCACCCAGCTTTTCACAGGCGACAAACGTCTGGGACTGGGTTTGGGATGCCGCCTGAATCAAAATCGACCCATTGCGCATTTTGGACAGCGCTTCACGTCACCAAAATTATCTTCTAGGTGCTCAGCAAAAAACAGAGGCTTTGTTTGCAGGAAGGAGTACCGATCAGTTCTGCTGCAAACTAAGTAATGTGGTGAACAGGGATCCTGTCGCTGTGAAGCCCTACGTTCCTCCCAAGGTGTTGCTATGGAGGGGAACAACTTAGGGTCATACCTGTCAGCGTTGTAATGAACCACCAAATGGGTACATGACAGCCCCACCACAACGAACTGGCTACCGTGCTCGATATGGGGGGCAGAGGAATCCAACAGCGTCATTGGGGGCGAAAGAGGACAGGAGACAACGGAAGCAAATGAAATACCCCGGAAAATGTCCTCACCCAAATAGTTGAATTGCAGGTGGAGAGGCAAAACCATGACAAGAGATTCAGGAGATCGAACTTAAGGGCACTATAGATAACTTGTGCATCACGTAAGACGTCCTTCCCCATATGGTACGCACTTCTGTGGCATTTCGAAAGCGGCAGGTCAAACCATAGAATAGTACCTGAACATACACGGCCGACATATATGAGACTCCTTTTAGTCGCTTCTTACGACAGGCAGGAATACCTCGGGCGTATTCTAAGCCCCGAACCCTTAGGGGGGAGGTGGGCATAGGTATTTACAACATATGTAATTAAAGATGTTGAGAAACTGAAACGGCACATTATAAAATAATACCATAAAAATAGCTTCAACGGCGAGCAATAGAGGATATGAAATGAAGTCGCTGTCGCTAATGGAGGACACCACTCATGCAGATACCTAAATAGTTCGCAGTATTTGCATATGGATTGCATTTTACTCTGTTTACACAGATAACCGGTTTTGGCTTTGTAGCCATCTTCACATTGACAAGAGGAAAATAATAATAAAGGTAGTTCGCATTTTGTTAAACGTGTACGTCAAGGTATTACGTTCTAATAGAAAAGTAATGGAGTGACAAAGATGAGATCTTATCGTTGACCGATTTAACTAACGATGCACGCCATACATAAATTACGGTACACAAGTACAAATCTTGGCGGTTGTGGAGGGGATAATGTCGTTTTAAAAGCAAATATCTTCTGAAAGTAATTAACGTGATAAAGTTTAGTCAAAGCGAGGTTCATACAGCGTTAAATCAAGTTAGTAAAGAGACGTAAAAATGTTGTGCAGTTGTTAGCTTATGAACGAAAAGGGCCGTGACATAACTGCATATAAAAATAAACTAATATCTCACAGCTAGCGCCAGTAAAATGAGCCTGAAAGTATAAAGAATAAGAACTAAAATTAATGCAGACGAAACGCATGTATTATGAGTAAGTGCTTCGTGAAAGAGAAGTCAGCAGTTGTCGGATTGTTCAAGAAGTCCACCATCACACTGTAGGGCAGTTGTGCAGGCCGCCATCAGTTTTCTGTGTGCTCCGAACCATCGGATCGCTGGGCTCTGTGCATTCCTTCGTCACTGGCAAAGTCTTTACAGAATGATGTCGGATGCTTGTGATGGGAACTGTCACCAGGTATCATCAGTGTGTACACTCTTATAGCAAATCATCCCAACAATTGAAGTGTCGACAGTATAACGAAATTCACGTTGTTGGTTAAGTATACCCTGGACATTAGCTTTCAGATTACCACAGATCTCCATTTCTTCCACTGCATTAAGTAGGGCCCCTCTATATTCATAATGTAACATATTGGAAATAGACTGGATACTGTTCATACCTTCACCATATGTGATGATGTGTTCACCAAGGGCAATTTGCTTACTATGTTCGTACAAATGTTCTTGTATCTCGTGACACAATTTCTGCCTGTTTGACTGAAACATACTTTGCCACAGCTACCACACATCCGTTTATACACACCTGATCATGAGTATTTATCATTTTAAGGGCAGTTATTTCAATGCATGTTTATGATTTAAAACCCTATATGACTGTATTCACGAAGACACTGGGATACCTTCTTCAACACCAAGTCTCTTGTATATTACTGCAACTTGTCTTCTCTTTGTTGTTATTCCTATTGGAATCATGTTGTTGTACTTGTGTGGCTCAAATCCGAGCCTGTCCACCCAGGAACTTTGTTTCCCAAGCAGTGGTCCGCGGACCACCAGTCGTCAGCAAGCCCTAAACTATGGTACGCGAAATAGTTAGTGATAGTATACAGTTATTGATGATTACGGAAAAATGAGTTATACTGCTTTCGTGAGATTGATAACATCCATTAATAAAATACATGACAGGTTTAGGGCAAATATACAAGAAAACATCGAGAGTCACCTGCAGTTATTGTCTGATAAATTAAATCATTATTTCCCAGAATGTAACAAAACAGAAGCTGCAGTTGATCAGAAACTAATTCGCAAATCTTTTAGTATTAATGTTGGAGAAGTTCCAAAAGAAATCAAGGACGAGCTCATTGAATTCCCACATCGCAGATTCTGACACTATTGAGCTGTTTTAGAGTAAAAACTTAATTACATACACTGAAATTCGACAAATCGCCTTTTACGATTTGCTCTAAAACTTTCGTATGCGTGCAGGGTGTTTTCTGCTTTGCTGGTAGCTAGAAGCAAGTCCATGAATCTCTTGAAAATAGATGATGATATGCGTGTATGTTTTAGCAATAATATTGGAACCAGGATTACCGAAATTGTACGGAAGATATAGACTCAAAAATCACATTGATGCAAACCGAGTGTCTACTAAAACTTTTATGCAGCACCTATTCAACGTAACGCGACTCCGACCCGGGTATATAAGCAACGGGATATAGGCAAGGCGTTAGTGTGGCAGTCTTTTCGTTCCGAGGTTAGCGCGGTAAATTTAGAAATATGAGGTATGGTAACGCTATTACCAATTGCTTCGAAACAGGTCCTACGTGCTGTTATCGTTTTCTCTGCTGCCCAAGGACAAACGCCGGAGACCGAAGAATGTGTGTGGAACAGCATGTCTGTCGAAAGCCACCGCCGTGGACACGGAGTGCTGCTGCTTCATGATAACTACGGACGTCCCCACATCGCGAGTGTCGTCACGCAGAAATTACGCCAGCTCAAGTATGAGATATTCGAGCACGCGCCCAACAATCCTGATCTCTTCCCATGCGATTATAGCGCCTCCTGTCGCTTAAAACGGCCTTGAAGGATCGACGATTCCTCTCGGACGACGATGTGTGGTAGGCAGTAATGGACTTCTTCACACTGCAGGGCACGATGTTTTTCGAAACGGGTATGATCAACCTGGGGCCCCGCTGAGATGACTGCCTTAGTGCTCACAGCGATTTTACCCGATTGGCGTACTGCTTCTGTACTGTACGGCCTCCGAACGGAAACTGTTTGAACGCCCCTTACAGTTTCTAGTTCAACGAATATGTTAGTTGTTGTTATTGATGTTTATATTTAGACCGAAGCAGCTCATTTTCCTAGAACCTAGCTGTCCCGGCTAAAGGCCAGGTAACAAAAGTCGTCACTGATCAGACAAAATTGGGAACCACTGAACTTGCCTAAGGTTTTACGTGGTTTCCCGAAATCGTTTAATTTTAAAGCTGGGAATGTTCCTTTGAAAAGGAGCGGGTAATTTCCTTCCACAATTCGAGCTCGTTCTCCCTCTCTGATCTCTTCACCGACAGCGTGGTAAGCCCTAAACGTCTTTCTTGTTTCTACCTGTAGCTACCCTTAGTTGTATATAATGAAAATGATGATGTCGAGTGACTGTAATACGTTCAGGTGTTTGCAGCTTTTAGTAGCGGTGGCAGCATAATGAGCGAAGCTTTCCAAGATTATAACGGACTAAGGAGAGCGTTAACTGGCGATGGCCGCTCACGAGGGTGACACCGGATAGCTGGGCGATTTTCACAGCGGCAGCCGTGAGAACGAATGGCCGGCATCTATCAGCCCCGCGAGGCAACCGCGACCGTATTTCAGGAGGTCCGGCGGGCGCTTCCAGCAGACACTGACAAACTCACCAGCTTACTGCTCAGCCGTCTTCATTAACAGAGCAACCCGTGCCCGACTCTTCTCGAGCACACACTGGTCCCACTGCAGGCCGAACACATGAGGTGTCTTCACATGTCTGGCAAATGCCGCAGACACTTTGGAGTACTGACTCCAGAGGACAAACGATGGCGGAACATTTGTTCAAACGACCTGGCATTCCACACTAGAAAACACTGTACATTATATACGATTCCTTTGTGAACTGAAGTTCCTTTTGCTGCTTGTGCCTGATGGCCAGCGTGTCAGTCAGTAACTGATTGCCAGTATCGATTTCTCGTTAAGTGTATACTGTCGTAGGACTTCGTCACATTCGTGCGTTTATTTCGACCAAGTGACGTGCCCACGTAGCGACGAGAACAGCAGAATGACGCATTTTATTACAGAGGAAATAAAATAGATAACTAATTATACACTTCTTCAGTGTGCAATATTGTCCTCTCAGGAATGAATACAAAAGAATACTTCCTTGGCAGCTACATAAATCATGCTTATTTACGCAATATGTAAGGAATTGTTATCTCTCGGCAAATTGACATGAAAATGAAAACACGTTGCTTGAAGTGAAATGAACGACTGGAAGTACGTTTAAAGCCTAGGACATCGTAGACCTTAGTTGTTTTTATTTCTTATTTTCCTTGTTTTTACGTACTGCATAAGTACAAAATTGGTCAACTATGTACCAGTTGGCTATAATTAAAGTGCAGCTACTCTCAGAAGTCCAGTGTTGGCTGTAATTATAATAAACCAACGAAATCTGGTAGATATGCTAATGCGTTATTGCGTACTCATTTAAGTTGGAGAAAACATTAGTTCCATTTGCGGCCACAAAGTACAAATCTGTCGCTGTATGTAGTTTGTATGATTGTATGACATCCACGCTGTAGGTGGACAAGCCATAACACGAGTGAAAAGTATGCTATCGAGGTGAGGGACTGAGCGCTATTAGTGAAAATGTTATGTGCGAACAGCAACAACTACTCGTAGATTGCTGCATTGAGAGAGGATCGCCGACTGAGAAGAGGCTCAGTACCATCAGATAGTTGAAGGAAGATGGCAATGAAATTTTAAAACACCGGTAAGCTTGGTGTGGCACCTAGAAGAGGAAGGTGACCTCCTGCGGTGGAAGCTATCGACGATGTTCCTGTTGTTGTAACTGAACATGCGGCAGGTGCCCCGAGAGGTGGTGGGGCTCGTCCAGTGTCACGATAATTGTCCATCCCATGGTTAACAGTACAGAACGTTTTGTGATCTATTTCTCACTGGTACCGGTACACGATACAGACGGTGACACTACTGAAATCTCATGATCCAAAGCAACGTTCTGAATTTGCTCTTTAGTTTCTGGCACGAATCTTCGTTGGTAACATGTGGCCGCACTATACTCTTTGGAGTAACGAGGGGCGTTTTACGCTGCAGGGTGCAGTGAATACACAGAACTTACGAAGTTGAGGTACTGTTAAACGGCGTGTTGTGCACGAAGGGGCGCTGCTCTCGACCTACGTGACTGTGTGATGTGGATTCACAACCACTGTTATTCTCGGTCGGTTCTTCTTTGAAGATAATATGGCCAGAGAGCCTGTCAGGTTTACCGTTATGCCTGCACATTGACGAAACCTTGTGCAGCGTATGATTCCTGCTTTTTAAGTGCGCAATCTGTCTGTATATCACTGTTTCAAGCAAGTTGGAACAACACCTGATCTCGCTCGCCCAGTGAGAGATCTGCGGAATTCAACCATGTACGAACATGTTATCTCCAGGAGATTTCCAGATGCATGGGCTGCAAGATTACCTGATCACAAGGATGTGACTTTTGGCTATGTGGATATATAAAAGAACATGTTTATCATGGACACGTTGTGTCTTTACATGACCTGAAGGCCAGTATACAGGAACACATTGCTGCGAGCAACTGTTGATCACTTCGTTTTACCTTTCCACTCAGTATTGTTGTTCAAGTTGAGGAGGTTATAATCTCTCGGGCTTTATTCTCCAGCATCCATTAATAGATAAACCATGAAATTTATCCGTCGAGGTAAAAAATCACCCTGCTTTATTATTTAAGTAATTTTTTTTTACAGAATAGATGATACTTCCTTTTGCAGTCACAGAAAATATTTTTTGAGAAAATATTAAAAACTCCAGAGGAAATAATAAGAGAAGAGGCTGAAAACGTATATTAGAGCGAGTCAGACGAAGATGTGAGTGAACCTGAAGACGGTCATATTACAGACAACAAGGAGTATGACGAATTCGATGCAACGCCATTTGAGGTTCATTCCTCAGATGAAGGTGATCGCCATGTAAGGAAAATTTTATATGGCAGAAATGGGTATTGTTGCAACACAGATATTCCCCTCGAGAATGCAAGTAAAGAATGCGAGTACCTGGTGCTCTGGGCGAGGCACCAAACGAAACGACTCCCCTGCAATTATTTGAACTATTGTTTACTAAATACATGGTTCGAATAATAGTTGTATACACAAACCAAAAAATTGCTAATTCAAGGGCAGAATTCACATAGCAGCATTGGTATATTGGAGATACAAACCAAAACGAAATAAAAGCATTATTTGGTATTCTTTTTATGAGTGGAGCTCTAAAAAAGCGCATGTCAGTTATATTGATCCGTGGTCAATAGTATACGAGTCCCCAATTGTCCGAGGAGTTATGCCGAAAAACCGATTCGACTTTTTGATCAATAATCTAAGATTTGATGACCAACATACTACACTGCAAAGAAGAACGGCAGACAAGTTCATTTCATTCCGTGATTTAGGGTGTATGTTTGTACAGCACAGTCGAGATGTGTACGCTCCCTCTGCTCTCCTAACTATTGACGAGTAACTCCTTAGCTTCCGAGGCAGTTGCCTATTCAAAATGTATCTGTCAAGCAAGTCGGACAAATATGGGCTAAAGATAATGTCGTTATTTGACGCGAAGACGTATTACTTTTATGAAGGCATCCCATATTTGGGAAAAGAAACTAGGGATAAATGAATTTCAATTCCTGCATTGTATGTGATGAAATTATGTGAACCTATATATGGAACCAACCAGAACATTACGATGTACAACAGGTTTATATCTTGTGAAGTATTCTACAAACAGATCGACAAAAAGTTGACAGTGCTGGGGACCTTACGGAATAACAAACCAGAAATTCCAGAATCCCTGCTTTAGACCAAGAATAGGCCAGTTTCTTAATCAGTATTCATTTACAGGAGAGAAAAAATGTTGCAGTCGTACGTTTCCAAGAAAAAGAAAAACCTTATTCTTTGGTCAACGATGCATGAGATAGGTGAAATAGATGAGAAGGAAAGAAATAGAACATAGTAATTTTCTACAATGATAACAAAGAGAGTCGTATTTGATTTACTACGCTATAACAATACCACGGCACGAAAAGCCAAGCGTTAGCCAATGCGATTTATGTACAGGCTTTTAGATCCGTCAGGAACAAACGTCTATGTCTTGTGTAAGGGGTATGGCGGCACAAACAGCCAAAGCAATTTTCTCAAGTCATTGGCTTTTGTGCTGGTTGAAGCAGAAATAAAAGACAGAAAAAAAACTACCCAAAGAGCTTCCCGTAAAGATGGAACTAATTTTGACACATTTTAGGAGTGATATTCCAAGATAAGCAGCACACCAAAACGTCTATATATATGTAAACGTTTCCATAACAGTTTTATTTGAAAATGAATGATATATTCAAAACGTCACCAAATTTTGAAATTAATTTACAAAATTTTTATTTCCTTTTACACGAGGAACTATTTTTTCGTAGTAGTTAGCTTTATATTTTTTACCAATTTACATATTACTTGTGATATTACGCCAAAGAATTCCTTCAGTGACTCTTATGTTTCACTGTGTTTTGCAATGTTATAACGAAAAAGTTAATTGAATACAATAGATAAGAACAATCTCATATTTCGATATATGACAACCCTGATACAATAAAGTTTTTGACATTTTTGACGTTTCTAGTCGGCAGTCACAGCTTTTACAAATAATATGGTTGTTGTCTCTTGCGATTGTTTTAAAGCCGGCCGGTGTGGCCGTGCGGTTAAAGGCGCTTCAGTCTGGAACCGCTTGACCGCTACGGTCGCAGGTTCGAATCCTGCCTCGGGCATGGATGTGTGTGATGTCCTTAGGTTAGTTAGGTGTAATTAGTTCTAAGTTATAGGTGACTGATGACCTCAGAAGTTAAGTCGCATAGTGCTCAGAGCCAGCCATTGTTTTAAATATAATTTAAAGCAAACACGTTTCGCTGTATTTAACATCATCTGCAGTGTTTAGGTTTTTTGGTTCCTAACGTTATTCCCATGTTATCTCTCATACACAGGCGTCCGTCCTCCAACACACTGCCCAGTATTAGCTACACTATTTTCTCGTTTACATGTTTTGGTACATTATTTTTAAAGAAAACATGTCAAGAGCCTAAGAGGCTTAGCTCGTTCCCAACCTATAATGCATAAAAAACGTATTGGTACCTGTTGGCAACCCAGGGAACGGGGCACGTATCATTAGTGTGTACTGGGCTGCACCGAGTAGTTCTGAAACCCATTCTTATGTTTTCGTTGCTGTGGATGAGTACTGGAATGAAGGGAAGGGTGAAGTTGAAACCCACCCCATTCTCATGGCCTACTCCTCTTGTTAACGCCAAGAGCACCGGAGAGGTTATCGCCCCCACGTACGAATCACAACCACAGGGAAGTATCACATGCTCTTATTCTATGAATTGTAATAGCGAAATTGACGATTTAATAGAGAATATTCTCCATTTATGAGGACCTTATCATTAGCCTCTCCACCTCTCCCTGTGAAATACATTGTACCACGGTATGATGTCCATTATAAAGATCGCACGTTGATGTATGTTCCCTAAAGCAGACAGCTAATCTAAGAAACAGTCTCAGGAGTCACTCAGTCGGTGAACAGTACCACACGTCGCCAGTTAGGTGAATAGCACCAAAATATCGAGAAGCTATAGGAAATGCATTTCGCTCTTTCTCTGCGTCTCTGACGTTCCTCGTGGGACTGATGATGGCTCGCTACTGTGCTCTGATGCTGGGCAATCGAGCACTGCAGATAGGGTATTCATAAAGAAATATAATCTGATGTCTTAAAACAAGCTTCAAATTTCTGAGATCTACGGTACGGATCTAACAGTCCAATACGAAACCTTTTCGATTGATGTCATAGACAAAGAAAATTAAACACAACTGTGGCACCAGGAAATGTGGTTGGCGAGTGGAGAACTTGGTTGTTTATAACTGAGGGTGGTTGGAGTAAGACAAATCACTTTTTAAATTTTTCCCAATCCAAACTTCAATAACAAGTCTTGCTATCTGACACTAATTAGTAACATTTCATGTTACGCCAGCTGAGAGATTCTGGCCATCTCGACAAGTGCAGTGTCAGCAGCAACAATGGCGGATGCCTGTCAGCTGCTCAAATTACAGGACCTACGGAAAGCATTAACTCTGAAACAGATCTGTATAATTAAGGTGATCTCACTTCAAATAACACCTCTGGCTGAGAGCTCTTAGAATTTACCAAGTAAATGCATCTTATCGAGCAACATTCTAGACTTGAACATAATGCACTGAATAGTCATTTAATAAACCATATTCGGGACAAAATAGTTACACACGTAACCGACACCCACAAAAAATAATTACGCACATAACCCATACTTATACGTACCCGGTCGGTACAAAAATTCACTTTACACTGGTATACGGTAGCGGGCGCTCTCTAAGCTAAAGCTACTTAAACTAGAGAACTCACTGTTAACTATGAACTTCACTCTAAGAACTAGGATCGGCCTTAGGCATTTGCAAAACAGTGCAACCGCACAGGGCCCCGCACTCCTAGGTGCTCCGTGCAGAAAGTCAGAATGTACTTTGGAAACTGTCACCCGTAATTTTGTTATTACAGGAAAACTGAAGAAATAAAGTAAGGTGTTTCTGAAATCACTTTTAATGTAATGTAATTCAATTATATGCCCGCTGTGACACGACTGTGGCCACTGGAGCACTTCTCGGAAAATTATGCCTGCTTCGGAGTCGAGGGAGCCAGGGACTATTATACTGATGCGCTATAGTAATATCAATTTCAACACATGACTGTTGCTCATGCGTAAATTAAGACGTACGTGATGTATTGTTTCTCAGCGGTTCTCCGCGCCCTTTCTACTCACTGTTACGACTAACAGTCAAGCACTACATTCTTCCGTCAGCAGGCGTTTCTCACAAAATGATTCATTGTCTGTCTAAACCTACGGTATTTTTTCAGTTCACGCCGTTTCACGTGTTGTGTGTCTACTCTGTGAGAAGATGGTATTCTTGCCTGTCCAGTGAAGTTTAAAGCGCCAACGGGGAAGTGTCTCCTGATAGGGACGGGTTTAGGAAATACGATTCAGGTGCTCAAGAGATCAAGGAAAAGCAACATGAACAGTTCTTGAACTCATGAAAAGGCACTTTCGAAATGTTTCTTCGACCAACAGCTTCAGACATTGAGACTAAAGTGTGCATAAAGAACGACGACATTAACTGTAGCATCTCATCATGTGGTGCTTTAGATGCAACTGGACATGAAACAATGGAATGCAGACTTCCCAAATTCGGACCCAGGCACTTGACCTAATACGTGAACATCCTTTATTATAAACGAAAATGTACAGAAAGGCCCTACTGATATTGTAAATTTTGAGTATCCGTTAAATAAAAAAAAAAGAAGAAAATTTTCAACTCATTTTTACGTAAGAACCTTACCAAACGGAGAAAAAGAGTTTTTTTGTTTTATTATAAACGTTGATTGGCTCTGTGATTGTGTTCATTTAGGAAATCGGCTTCAAGAGCGTGAGCAATCATTCAACCACACAAACTGTGCAAAAACGGTTATAATGTGAGATGTTTGAAACAAAATATGGTATTAACCAAATAGACCTTTAACTATTGAAAAAAGAAGGAACGTTGGCGTCAGGTTCTAAAAAGAATTATCGTCACTATCAGCTACCTAGCTCAACATAATATGACCTTAAGCGGAACCAGCGCCAAGCGCTATAAAGCAAATAATGGTAATTTTCTTGGTTTGATCGACATGATAGCAAATTTTTTGCCTGTTTTGCAGGAACCTTTGAGACAGGTGGAAACTCAGGAAATTCAAAACCATTATCTTGAGAAAAACATTTATAATGAACTCATAAACTTGCTTGCCAATATTGTAAAAGAAAGTAAATATTTTGGCCATATTCGATTGTACTCCTGATGCCAGCCACAATCAATAAATGACATCGATTGATAGGTTTGTAAATTTATCGGTAGACGCAGTGACTGTAGAAGAATATTTCCTCGACTTTCTGAATGTCACTTCAACACCAAGAGATAGTTTAACTCAAACACGTTTGTCGAAATTAGATCAACTAGGACTCGATATTCATGACTGCAGATGCCAGAGTTACGATAAGGGCGCAAATGTGAAAGATTATGGAAGTTTTATTCAAACCAGAATCCTAAAGTCCAATCCAAGAGCATTTTATATGCCATGTGCCTGGTACAGTCTTAATCAGATGCTGGAAAAATTTACAGAAAAAGCACAGTTTTGGTATAATTCAAAGAATATTCATTGTTTTCAGTGCATCAAATCAAAGATGAGAAATCTAATTGAACAGGGTATCAACTTTAAATGGGAAAGGAAGGTGGAGAGTGTCAAAGATATCAGGTACCAGAAAACGTCGGAGATTCATCCTTGATGTGACCAACAGCACTGTTGAATCGAAAACAAAGAGCGAAGTAAACTCGCTTGCTGTGAACTAATTGGAAAGCTTCGAGTTTATTATATGCGTTGTCATATGGTATGACCTCCTTTTTGCCATTAACGCAGCCAGTAAGGCACTTCAAGCAGAAAACGTGGAAGTGAAAGTAGCAACTACATCCCTCGAATGACTGTCTGGTGAACATTATTGAGAACGTCCACGATGAAGGTTAGGTTAATGCACAGATAACAGCGAAAGAGGTAGCTGAAAGTCTACAGACTGAAACAAAGTTTCGAGGAAAGAGAATTGGTAAGAAGGGGAAGCAATTTGATTATGAAGATGACGACATGCTTTGCATAGCGCAATCTTCTGATGGGAAATACATCGATTTTTTCTATCCTGTCGTTGACGCAGTGTTAAAAAGTTTTAAAGAAAGGTTTGGGCAAATATTTCGAAATATTCACCTTTTTTTTCTCCAGGAAGTTTAAAATATATACAGGACGAAGAACTGAAAAGATCTATGTAAAACATTGAGAGAGAACTAAGTGTAAACATAAATGGTAAATGTTTGAAAAACATTGTTGCATCAGACCTTTTGACAGTAATTAAAGTGTTCGGAGAAATTGTGCCCGAGGATGTGAATACTCTTATGTCGATATCGAAATACTTTAATAACACTGGAAACCCATTTCCCAACATTTATATTGCATTCAGAATTTTGCTAACCGTGAGAATGATTGTCACCTCCCATTAAAGGAACTTTTCAAGTTTACGGTTTATCAACAATTATTTCAGAAGCAGCCTCTCGCAAGAACGCCTGTCTTCTCTTGCCATGCTGTCAATGGAACATGACGTGGTTTGAAAGTTTATTTTTGAAGCTGTTATGGACGAATTTGCTCGTCAAAAAGCAAGAGAAAGATGTTTTACGTGAAGTGTGTAGAAGTAGAAAAACCTTTAGTGCTTTTAACCTACAACTCATTTAATTTCTTGTAAATATAGACCACAGCAAGTGAGGAAAACATTTAAGTGCATATACCGAATTTCATTAAACTGGAAAATTGCCATAGGGAAGTTATTTGTTATTATTAGCATTTTAGTAATTGCCATACCCATTAAGATTCCTTCTCCGACTAATTATATTCGTATCACAACTTTAGGCCTGCTTAGTAAGACTTTTGATACCTTGGTAGTATATGAGTGACGAAATTTAGAATTCTTATGAACGTGACGAAGGTGTATAACCAGTGTTGGAGGAATGGTGGGAGGGGGGAGGGGAGAATGCAGAAGAGCCCCACGCTACTTTTGCAAATGGCCTCGCGCCAGCTACGCCAGCTCTACTTAGAACCATGTAAGTAGAAATTTATCATAACATTCTCAACTATCTTTTGGTAACTCTGTTACGGTTATCGGCATGAACCGGTTCTTAGCCCCTTTATAACTAAATAGAGACTAACCTCATTAAAACTAACAGCGTGTCGCAAGCGTAAGGCGGTATTCTTCGTACTCTCTAAGCTAATTTACCACTAAAAGGACTGCTGTGAGAGCTCTAGATAGCCACTGAGGACCGCGGGAAATCTCGACAACGCACAAACGTCCGTTCCCCTTACACCTAACGCAAGAGAATATGTCAGAAAACGCGCTCATGCATACAATAAACAGAACGAACCGGAGTACGAAAGATTCACCTACACAAACAACATGGACGACGTCTCTTTGAACCAGCCAACACACCAAGACAAAATGGAAGTCAGACTGATCAACGCACGGCGAAGGCTTAAATATATAGCCGTGTGTCCCTCACACAGTTAATAGTAATCGCCACGAAAATACTGAAGAAAAACACAGGCAAGCGCAAGGAGGCAACGTAACTAAATGAACACGAGTTCGTCGAATAACAGGCAATCAACAAGATAGTTTAATATAACACAGCCAGCCAAATTGATTCCTGACACGGCTTTCGGTATTCACCTGTGCGATACCATGCCATGTGACAGCTGAGGGAACATTTCAATAACCCTTCCTCTCCTACGACTGGAGAATACTGCATTTTATGTAGCTCCGTGTATATTACGGTACACATTTTTAACTCAGTCACAGCAAGATTTAAATCAGATTCCCGAAATTAAATCTCAAAATACGGCTGACAATACCAAGCGCTTTAGAAGGGTCATTTGTCAGTGCATTTTATCGCTGTGGCATGCCGATTGGTCTACACTTACTGAAAACAAGCTTCGGGCCTTGAAACCTCTCCCCATGGCTTGGACGACCTCTTCACGCCCTTCTCGGCTGGAGGAGGTTGTTTTGGTCCGGTTACGGATTGGACACTGCCGGTTCAGCCACCGCCATCTGCTCACGGCTGCACCGGCGCCGTTCTGCCCATGTGGGCCATTGCTGACGATACGCCACATTTTAACATCCTGTCCGAATTTTAATACACTGCGCATTGATCTTGGCCTGCCATGTACTCTGGACGAAATTTTAGCGGATGGCCCAGGAGCAGCTGCTCGCGTTCTTCGTTTTATCCACTTGACAAACCTGTCTAAGGACATTTGATTATGTTGTTTTCTTTTCATCCATTGCCTGGTAATGTGCCTTTTATATTGTTGTCCTTTTTAGTTGCTGTTTTAACATTGTGCCTTGCAGTGCGTTCATAATTTAGTCTGGGCGCTAATGACCACTGTAGTTGTGCGCCCTAAAAGCACAAAAAAAGTACCAAGCGCCGCCAAATAAGCTGTCGAGGGCTAAACTTGCAGAAGTACGCACGCATGGCGAAAGTAAATATCCCCTTATACACCGCATATCACTGCGGAAATCTCACAAAGAGATCCGTAACCTATTTCCCTACACTTTATGCGTAAACCTAGCCAGAACAGGCACGCTCACTAGTGCATACCAAACCGACAAATATTTATGGTTAATCCAGCACAGGTTTCACACTAACCAAGAGTTATTGCGGAAACACGCACGATAGACGATAAATCTATTTCCAGATGCGTTATAAATGATTGACTAGCGGCACAAAGACACACTAAACTCATGGCAAAGCCGTACAAGCGTCAGCATGTCAATACCTACAGCAAGAAACAGCTTACTACAGTTGGTAGGCTATAACACTCTAGTCGATGCTCAATCGATCCTTCATATACTAAACAAACGATCGAACAACTGAGGAAACTCCTCCTAGCAATTCCGTTACTGTATTCGAGTGCTGATGACAGCGTCATGGAACCTGTAGCAACAATCTCTACATAAATTATGTGACTGTATGCCTCAGCCATACAATGAGAACGACCGACAGAGCTCACAATGCCCGCTGTCACGAGACTGAAACCCAAGATTCTGCCCGCTGCACGATTGAAATCGCGATAACAGCCGTCCGAGAGCGTCACTTTGGAAACAGCGTCATACACGGGAGGTGGCGGGATTTTAAAATCATCGGAGGACAGGACCGCACGGGAGAACAACGCATGACCACTACAATCGTGCTACATACTTAGAATTTGCATATATTTCTGTCTAAGGAATTCGCACCATATCTCACGCTGCAACAGCCATAGACCATACAGTTCTAGGATTTAATATGTCACAATGACGATCATAGTGTCCATGCTGTTGCTGTCTCAGGAACTTCCAGACATCCATGTTCATGGTAATAAAGACAAGTTGGGGCTAACATTAGTATCGAAACAGGGGCAGCCACATATAATGTAATTATACATAACTAATTGACCATTCATACAGAATATCACAGGTGTTGAAATACCAGTTAGTAGAACTTTGAAAATATAAAACTGAGTTAAAATACGGATAGTCTGCAAAAGCTGTATCTATTGAAGTCGATTAAAGACTCACAAAATCGGTTTTGCCAATTTTAAGTTCCATCTTCTGGTGTGTGTAATGTTATGTGATAGGGCATGCGGAACTGTTACAGAATGCTGCAGAGTAACAGTTGGCGTAACTAGGCAAAGTTCTCAGACGTTTTCAACTGGTAAAAACATTCATCAGCGTTGGATGTCCAATATGTGTTAAAATCACAGTGAACTCTCATCGCTTTGCAGATTAGAATATATTCCACCGGACCTATACAAAGCAACGGACGGTCCCCTCTTAGAAAACATTTACGAGGGGTATCGTGCATTGCTTGACATGCCACTGGAACGTATTTTAATTGTTCAAGTGAGGAAAATTCATCGTGATTCTAATGCAGACTGGACATTCATCACTGGTAATGGTTTTTTCTACTGGAAGAAGTTTGAGAATTTTGCTCTGAAGTATTCTGTAATAGCTCCTTACGATACAGCGTTATGTTCACAGGAAGACGCATCTTAAAAGCTACGATATCGGTTGTGCAAGTCTCTAATCGACTTAAATAAATACAGTTATTGTGGTCTATTTAACATATCACTCAATCTTATATTTTAAAAGGTTTAACACCCATATGTAGCCACCTGTGACATATTGTACGAGTGGTCAATGGGTTGTTGCTAGTATTACAAGGCCAGACCACTTAGGCATCCAGACTATTGCTCCTGCAGCTACCGAAAAGGCTTCTGTCCGTCTTCTGAAACGACAGGTTAGTCTTTCCTCTCTAGGGCGTTCCGTCAGGTGCAGTTGCATCTGCGATACGGTTGTCAGTATCGTTGACGTAGGTAAGACCCATTCTCCATAGGAAGTCAAGTTAATGACTCAAACATGTTATATGTTTAATGGCTTTTGCAACATGAACAGTTGGGATGGGAAGTACTGGACATTATTTGCACCCTCTGCAGCCAGTAATTTTGGTGGTAGACAGAGTGGGGGAGATGTCCGTGGTATCCATAGTGGCTCTTACGATAAGGGGGGAGGGGGGAAAATTCAACATTTCCTGTAGTACTAGAAACTTCACTTTGCAACAGTGTACCATGTGTGTAAAGTTGAATGTAAGTGGTATTTGATGTGAATACAGGTGGTAGAGTTTGAACTGTTCCCGGACCAAATTGATAAAGATATATTTCCTCATTTCTGTGATGAAATCAGTTACTGGGGATCAACGTTGGTCTTGTGATGTTTGCAGCTACAATAGATTTAAAAGTAGGTTCCGGCTTCTCTATGGAACTTCAAAGAATATCAGTTCGCAATCTCTTGAAACCAAAAATTCTGCAATATTTGCTTATTGAGAAATACGTTTGTTCTCTCTATGATATCCATTTCCTGAGCTATTATCAACTCTTAAAATGTTTTTAACCCAGTTACCACTGAATGCCTTTTTCATGTTAAGATGAGATCTTTACTCAAATTTCTGCACGTACGTAACCGTGTGGATTTGTGCACTGTGTGCTTCTCACAACTGTGACGATCTCTTTATTCCGCGCTACTTGAAGTTCTGAAAGGATTCATGAGGAATCATCATAGTTTTCTCGGCTGTGCTTGGCACGGAATAAAAATATCCTCGAAGCAAAGCAGTTAATGGATATCACAAACAAGTACGGTAACAAAAGTTACAGCAAAAATCACATAGTTCTAATCTTTCATTCAGAGTGTTGACTGATGTATAGATAAAACCAATCATCTGAGGAAGGGTTGTTTCAACTCAGTATTGTAGAACTGAAATATATTCCATTCTCATCGCGATAACCTTGTTATAATTGTCAAGCCCAAATTTAAATAAAGATCTCTATTTTCAATGTGGGATGAGCCGGCAGATGTTATTACGTGTGAAAGGGCTGCAGAAGAAAGTGCTAACTCACAAGAACGCATTTTGAGCTCTGCGTGCTACATTGTATGGCATACAATTGTTTTTCGGGGTATATATAGCATGAACTGTTAACAGTATATGGGGCGACATGGTGCATTCACAACAGATGATGGGTTCATACAAATCTTTACTGCATTTAGTGTTAGCACTTTCTTCCACCGATCCCTTAATTTAAGAGTATTGCTCATCTTTATATAATTCGCGAAGCGGATCATACACGTAAGTTTTGGTTCTAATCATGCTTATACGTCGGGAGCTGCTGACTAGGGAGGCACTGCAATATTTGAGGAAAGTTTTAAGTAAACTTCGATGCTAGTGAACGCTTGTATAAACACGCAGTACAACTGACGCGAGAACTACGGAAGTGGCGTTTGATTTCAGAGGCATAGCTACGGACTCGTATCCCACAGCTTCATTTACGGAATATTTCCTGCCTTATCTAGGACCCATCGGTCTTTGTTTTGACAGCAACTATAGGCATGAATGCCCAGGTATGTCTGCAGTGAAAATACACAAACAAATGACACATGTTTGTGCACTGTATTAGAATAGTGCATAAGATCGTCAAGTTATTGTTTTGCAAGTTGCTATTCCGGGTGCTATGGGTTTATTTATCGATTGTAAATTTTAATTTATATTTCACTTGCTATCTGTGTTAACATATTGTCAGTTTGTCATTTGGAGATAGTGTGTAGAGTGCGGCCGCCATAAAATGGAGTGTCAAGTGTAGGAATCGGAACATATGCAAATATTCTTCTGTCTGACTTCAATAGAGAAGGAACAGCAGCGCAGTTAGCCAGAAACATTAGCGCTTTGCATGACGATAATGCCACTGGACAGAGCACGGCAAGCAAATGGCTCAAATGGTTCAAATGGCTCTGAGCACTATGGGACTCAACTGCTGTGGTCATAAGTCCCCTAGAACTTAAAACTACTTAAACCTAACTAACCTAAGGACACCACACACATCCACGCCCGAGGCAGGATTCGAACCTGCGACCGTAGCGGTCGTGCGGTTCCAGACTGTAGCGCCTTTAACCGCTCGGCCACTCCTGCCGGCGGCAAGCAAATGGTTTTCTCCATTTACGGAAGATCGTTTTGACATTAGTGACTCTCCACGTTCAGAAAGACCTTCTACATCTACAACTACATCTACATGGATACTCTGCAAATCGCATTTAAGTGCCTGGCAGAGGGTTCATCGAACCACCTTCACAATTCTCTATTATTCCAACCTCGTATAGCGCGCGGAAAGAATGAACACCTATATCTTTCCGTACCAGCTCTGATTTCCCTTATTTTATCGTGGTGGCGTTCCTCCCTATGTAGGTCGGTGTCAATAAAATATTTTCGCATTCGGAGGAGAAAGTTGGTGACTGAAATTTCGTGAGAAGATTCAGTCGTAACGAAAAACGCCTTTCTTTTAATGATTTACAGCCCAAATCATGTATCATTTCTGTGACACACTCTCCCATATTTCGCGATAGTACAAAACGTGCTGTCTTTCTTAGGACTTTTTCGATGTGCTCCGTCAGTCCTATCTAGTAAGGATCCCACACTGCGCAGCAGTATTCTAAAAGAGTACGGAAAAGCGTAGTGTAGGCAGTCTCCTTAGTAGGTCTGTTACATTTTCTAAGTGTCCTGCCAATAAAACGTAGCCTTTGGTTAGCTTTCCCCACAATATTTTCTATGTTTTCTTTCCAATTTAAGTTGTTCGTAATTGTAATACCTAGGTATTTAGTTGAATTTGCGGCTTTTAGATTAGACTGATTTATCGTGTAACCGAAGTCTAACGAGTTTTAGCACTCATGTGGATGACCGCACAATTTTCATTATTTAGGGTCAACTGCCAATATCCGCACCATTCAGATATTTTTTTCTAAATCGTTTTGCAGTTTATTTTGACCTTCTGCTCAGATTGTCTCCCAAATCGTTTATATAGATAAGGAAGAGCAAAGGGCCTATAACACCTCTTTCGTAAACGCCAGAAGTCACTTCTGTTTCACTCGATGACCTTCCGTCAATTACTACGAACTGTGACCTCTCTGACAGGAAATCGCAAGTCCAGTCACATAACTGAGACGATATTCAATAAGCACGCAATTCCACTACTAGCCGCTTGTGTGGTACAGTGTCAAAAGCCTTCCGGAAATCCAGAAATACGGAATCGATCTGAAATTCGTTGTCAATAGCACTCAGCACTTCATGTGAATAAAGAGCTAATCGTGTTTCACAGGAACGATGTTTTCTAAACCCATGTTGACTGTGTGTCAATAGACCGTTTCCTTCGAGGTAATTCATAACGTTCGAACAGAATATATGTTCTAAAATCCTGCTGCATATCGACGTTAACGATATGGGCCTGTAATTTAGTGCATTACTCTCACTAGTTTTCTTGAATATTGGTGTGACCTGGGTAACTTTCCAGTCTTTGGGTACGGATCTTTCGTCGAGCGAACGGTTGTATATGATTGTTAAGTATTGAGCTAATGCATCAGCATACTCCGAAAGGAACCTAGTTGGTATACAGTCTGGACCAGAAGACTTGCTTTTACTAAGGGATTTGTATGCTTCACTACTCCGAGGATATTTACGTCTACGTTACTCATGTTGGAAACTGTTCTCGATTAGAATTCTGGAATATTTACTTCATCTTCTTTTGTGAAGGCATTTCGGAAGGCTGTGTTTAGTAACTCTGCTTTGGCAACACTGTCTTCCATTGCTATCGCGCAGAGAAGGCACTGAGTGTTTCTTGCCGCTAACATATTTCACATACGACCAGAATTTCTTTGGATTTCCTGCCAGGTTTCGAGACAAAGTTTCGTTGTGGAAATTGTTATAGGCGTCTCGCATTGAACTCCGCTCTAAATTTCGAGCTTCTGTAAGGGATCGCAAATCTTGGGGATTTTGCGTCTGTTTAAATTTGGCATGTTTGTTTCGTTGTTTCTGCAACAGTGTACCAAGGAGGATCAGCCCCCTCGTTTCTTAATTTATTTGGTATAAATATCTCAATTGCTGCCGATACTATTTCTTTTAATTTGAGCCACATCTGGTCTACACTTATATTATTCATTTGGAATGAGTGGAGATTGTCTCTCATGAAGGCCTCAAGTGAATTTTTATCTGCTTTTTTGAGTAGGTATACTTTCCGCTTATTTCGCTATAACCTTCGTGGTTTTATGAGGACAGTTTAAACGTATTAATCTACAATGATCCACGTCAGCGTACTCTAGAACAAGCAAATGTGCTGAACTGCGATCATTCCACCAGCGCGTGACGTTTTCATGCATTGGGAAACGTTCAGAAGTAAGCGTACCTCATGCTCTAAGTCAAAATTACAAAATTCAGCAAGTAGACATTGTGCATCTTTGTTTGCTCGTCATCAGTCGGATAATGAACAACACCGACCTTTCCTATCCTGCAGCGTTGTCGGTGACGACAAATGGTGGCTTTATGCTAACACAAGGAAAAGAAAGGAATGGCTCAGCCCAAATAAAGCACCAACTCCTCTTACAAGATCTATGAGGATCAACAAAAGATGGAGTCATGCATATTGTAAAACAGCGACGGTGTGGTGTACTAAGAATTGCTTCCCCGTGATGTAACCATCACTGCTGACACCATAATCAATAACTGAGTCCCCGGCCCTAGTGGCCGTGCGGTTCTAGGCGCTACAGTCTGGAGCCGAGCGACATCTACGGTCGCAGGTTCGAATCCTGCCTCGGGCATGGATGTGTGTAATGTCCTTAGGTTAGTTAGGTTTAATTAGTTGTAAGTTGTAGCCGACTGATGACCTCAGAAGTTGAGTCGCATAGTGCTCAGAGCCAGCCAATAACTGAGTCGTCATAAATACGCAGTCCAAGAACAACGACCAGGAAGACTGCGTGAACTGATGCTTCTCCACGATACCGCCCGCCCACTTTCTGCTAGACTGACAAAAAATGCTATACAGGAGACGGGTCTGGAAGTCACCCAAATTATCCACTTGATTTTGCCCCCTAAAATTTTCACCTTCAAGGAACTTCCTTTCTGGATGAAAATGCGCTCCGAACATGACTGGACGATTTCTTCGTCTAAAAACAACGTGATTTGCACAGTTACGAAATCGAAAAATTACCCCGGCGTTGGCAGATTGTTGTAAATAACGGAGAGGAATATGTTATTGGTGACTGAAGTCTCAGTTATGTGCATCTGTTGTGATTATTATACTTATGGAAAAAAGCTACGAACTTATGCACCAACCCAATTTTTCTAGCAATGGAACAACGTGGCAACATTTACCGGCTAATGAACTTTTAGAAGGTTTCCTATTCTTCTAGTTCTGATTTAGTTATTATGTGGGTTAATCAATTAAAAATGCTTAGATGGTTCCACTGAGAAGGGTTCGACCGATTTGTTTCCTTTTACACCACGTCCAGCACTCTGACTCTATGGGCGGTCCTGCCGAAGAGACTTTTATGAAAAACGCTCCTTCATTTATTTTTTTCATGCGCAGCTAAAACCAAGATGTTGGTGATGTATGTGTTTCGAAATTTTGCTTACTATAGTACTTAGCTTGCTATATAATATATAATATTTGTGATAATCACGATCGGCAACTTCTTTAAATTATAACTTCTGTAACTCTAATAATCACACTGTAGCAGTTATTGCTAGGCATCTACCAACTGAAGATGCAGAACGAACACTGAGCTTGATCACCCATACAAGGAGCTAGCATTGTAAGAGTAATAAAATGTAATAGAATAGCCTGGCTGGGACGTGTTGTTATGGTGTATACGGGAAGAGCTTCTAAACAGATTTTTGAATACAGGTCAACTGGAAGAAGATACTGAGGAAGGCCACGGAAGTACTTAACAGACGGTGTAGAAAAAAATATATATAATCTCTCGGTCAGAGAATAGCGAAGAATAGTGGTTGAGAGGGCAGAGCGGAGGAAACTTCTGAATAGGCGAAGACGCATGGAGGTTGTAACGCCATTACAGAATATTGACACGAAGGTACGAATCATACTCTGTCGTACTATCAGGACAGAGTTCCAAAGTTTACTCTCATAACTAAAACCATTTTCGTTAATTATTAATTTAGAAAGGCAAAATTAATGAACCTCGCCCTGTTTGCAATATGTAAAGAGAAAATTTCAGCGGTTTTAAGTGGAAACACTAATAACGCTTTAGGGTTATCGAATATTGAAATCTCGACGTAATATCCTGAAGGGCATATCATTCGCTGCGAAACAACACATAGATTTCACTTCACGTCGGACGAAAAGCAAAACAAATACAGCGTGTGGATGCTAATTAAAAGTAAACATTCTCTCAAAACAATGGTAACGTTGAACAGGATTTAAATGTGCCTCACTTGGCTGTTATGGTTATGTGCGTATTGAAACACACTCGAAAATGATCAATTTTATTCATTGATTCTCTAATCACTGTTAATATCAAAAACTCGTTGTATGTTTCGAAGTAACACATTTCAGGAAGTCATGTATCGCTGTGGCTATTAATGGTCTTAAAAATTTTGAACAGATTTGAGAAGGAACATTGTATTCTCCAGAGACTTAACACCTAACCTCATTTTCCTCATCACATGACGTTACTTCCTTAAATACTCGTATAAATAGCTGGAAACGCTTCTGTTTATGATCAGTTATGGAAATCAAAAATTTGTTATAAATTCAACGTCAGTCAATGTGAGGTTAGCAGACCCTCAAATTCAAAATTATAATAATGAAGTAAGGATAGCAAAACTCTTAAGACGACCACATTTGCTCACTTCGTAAATTTTAATCGTAATAGGATAGAGCATTACATTCAGTGCTGTACTGTACTGTGTACTAAAGAAAAACCACTATCTGTTTTTATACGATTACTTGCTAATAAATGTCAACAGCCTCCTTAGTAACACTAACTCAGTAGCTGAAAGTGCATGCCATAATTTCCATGTTTTTGTATTGCATAGGCTGATCGATCCCAAGAGCAGCAGTGAAATATTTTCTTGACTGTTGTCAGCGAGTGTGCCTCTTATCCTCAGTACAACTGTCCTCCACCGTCCTGAGAGTTTCACCAATATATGACATGCCACAACAGCGAGGAATATGGCAGACACCTGCCTTACGCAAACCAAGATCACCCTTTACAGAACTTAAAAGGTTCCTGATTTTAGACGGTGGGCAAAAAACACAGTTCATATCATATACTCCCTGAGTAGGACAAAAAGGCCGTAGACTTCAGTGCCAGTTCGGTATTACCATCACTCACTTGGGGCGCAGTTGATCGGTTGCACAACAAACTTCAATATTTGTCATTCACTGTAGACAGTCTGACGAAAGGTGACCTCTAGGTGGGCTAACTCAGCTGACACAGTCTCACGCTCCGAGATGATAAGTGGTCCTTTGAACCAAGTTACGTGGTACCCTTTCACGTTGAGCCTGATGGCAGCCTGCAGATAGAAGTCAGTGTGAGTAGGCTTCCTATAAAGAGCATGTCCCAACGTACCATCAACATTCCTCCTGACCAGACGTCAAGGAAGGGAAGACAGCCATGCTTTTCCACCTCCGTCGTGGAACAAATACTCGGGGCATTGAAATCACGTGCTATCAAACTGCGTTCAAAGTCTCACTGCCATGAAGCTAAACGTCATAATTATTGTCTAAAATACGCAGGTGTCAAGGGCACCTACTCCAAGGGACGTTTTTCGAAGTCTTCCATAAACAAAATGGCAATAATACGTGGCGACCGGCTTCTCAACGCAACTCCATCTGTCTGTTCGTAGTACTGGTCACTGAGTAAAAGTAAGTGGAACTAAGCTTATGTCCAAATAGGTTCGTTAATCAAACACCAAACATAACCTCTATCAACCGTAGCGAGTCGGATAGAGGAACACAAACGAAGAGAGAGACCGCATCAAGAGTTACTAGAACATCAAAGTCATTCAAACGCATTCCTTCTAATCGACTTTTGAAATCCGTCGAGCTCTTAATGTGATGCTCACACAGCCGTACTATACAACTCAACAGAGTAGCAAAGTGTTCTGCTACACAATATGTCGGAGCACCAATGTTACTCACAACTGGGCGTAGAGGAACCCTTCCTTGCGGATGTTAGGAAAGCCTTATAACCTAGGCAGAACAGCAGAATAAAACTTAAGGCTCTTGATAGTCTCCTAAGACTATGAATTTTTCTTCAAAATGCTATTAAATCTTTCTCTCAATGATTGTTGTGCGGTCTGGACTGATCTTGCGATGCGGTGAAATAGACAGCAAAAATTGCATCTTTTGAATGTCATTCTGCTTGTCCAAAACAACGGTAGAATTGGCCATGTGCACAAGTAAAGTAACAATATTCTGATCGACTTTGAGTGAACGGAAGGCTGCCCTCTCAGCTGCTGTGATATTAGGCTGACGTGCACCAGTGAACACCCGATATGCCTTCCTCCTAGCCTCCTCTGCAACATTAGGAGGTGGTTTAAAAACAGTGTGATCAACAGGACCAATAATATCATCCACTGGCAAATGCTAGGGCATCGGTGCAAAATTTAAACATTTCCCTAGCACGGATAAAACTGCGTCGTCGAAAGCTTTTTCCGTGACACTTATCACAGAAGGTCGTTAATTAGACTCCGAGCCACGGAAACGTTCAGTTTTTCCAAATGCCGGGCAGCTGCAGAAAAATTCCCAGTCATATTGTGACAATGGAGCACCGTCTAGCCTACCCCAAGTCAAAGAGCAAATTTCTGAAGCAAACATTAAATGAGGCGGAAAGAATTCCTGTGAAACAAAATCCAACTATCGACGGTGTAATGGTTCCTTCACGGACGAGAGCTAGGCCAGCGCTTTGCTTGAGAGTGATTGGCGTCAGAAGAATTAATATGATGCACCAGTAAGTTTACAAAGAGAAATTGTGGTTTTTTCTTAAATTCTGTGTGGAATAATGCTCACTGCCTTGTCAACAAACGGTGGGATAGAATTAATGCTACATCATCCATTGATTACTAAATAGACTATCGATAATTTCTGACGTCGGTCATCTTTGGTTTGTGATGGGACTAATGTTTACGCTGTGTGTGTGTGTGTGTGTGTGTGTGTGTGTGTGTGTGTGTGTGTGTGTGTGTGCGTGCGTGCGTGTGTGTGCGTGTGCGTGTGCAACACCTCGCTGCATTCCCGTAAGTTATTTGTAGTTCAGGTTTACAAAATGTTTGTGTGCATCTTCCGAATAAACTTCGTGCCGGCAACGATTAAATACAAACATCCAACAAGAGTTAAACCGATTGAATTTTGCATAACAGGTGTGGCAGACTTTGGAAATGGAAGTCTCGAAACTTATCTTGTTGACATGTCTCTCATAAATGTCTGCTAAAATAGTGCTGTGGGACAGCTCTTTATGTAAGAAAAAAATGTTATTTGTTGGATTAGTAAGTCGTTTCAATCCTGAGATCTCCAATACATTTCTAGAATACTGTCCGCACCCCAAAACATATTTTCTACTCTTAACTTTGTCGGCAAAATGTATTTTGGTTATAAACCAATGCAGCATACAATGTATTTGGGAGTAGTACCAGTCTTCTCTATCGATTACTCCACCTTAGCATGGCAAAGAAAATAGTGGTGTACGGGGGGCATACAAAACGTAATACTTTTTTTCCTCCGCAAATTTCGGTAGACGAAAATGCGGAGTCAACTGTGGAATGTTCACGCTTGTGCCCCTACATTTTTATGAAGTTCCGATTGGTGACGCTATATGTAGCCTTCAAAATGGCATCTTTCGCAGAGGTGCGTTCCAAAACAGAGAAAAACCAGAGCACAGCGTAAAGACAATTTTCAAACCGACAAGGAAGATCAAAGAGTGTCTTAGATCGGCAAAGGAGAAAACGGACCCACTTGCAATGTCGGGAATATACCGTATACCTTGCACATGCGGAAAAGTTCAAAATGGCTCTGAGCACTATGGGACTTAACTTCTAAGGTCATCAGTCCCCTAGAACTGAGAACTACTTAAACCTAACTAACCTAAGGACATCACACACATCCATGCCCGAGGCAGGATTCGAACCTGCGACCGTAGCGGTCGCACAGTTCCAGACTGTAGCGCCTTTAACCGCTTGGCCACCACGGCCGGCGCGGAAAAGTTCACTTCGGAATGACTGGACCATCAATCAACACCAGGATCAAAGAACATAAGCGACATTGCAGGTTGGGGCAGGTGGATAAATCGGCCGTGGCAGAGCATGCACTGAGGGAGACCGACCACGTAATAAAATTCGCCGACATGGAAGTTCTGGCTGTAGAGAAGCACTATCACGCGCGCTTGTTCAGACAAGCTGTAGAAATACAAAAACACGGAAACAGCTTCAACAAGGAAGAGGAAAGCCTTAAAGTAAACGGATGCTGGCTTCCCGTACTGCAGCGAACGACCGTTGCAGGTAGTAAGAGGAGAACCGCACCGGAAATGACCCCAGAGAAGTCCTCGAATGTTGGCGCGCCAGGTACATATGGTCTGCGGCCGCGAGCTCGGCTCCAAACAAAGACACGAAACAAGACGAGTGGCCCCCCAGGCGATCAAAACAGACCTGACTGCCCAGGGGTACGTCATCAAGGCGGTCCAACAGATGGGCAACGTAGGGAGCAAATGGCCCCTGTATCAGGTCACGCTGCCAGATGTCCCACAAAACAAAAGGGAAATTACGATGATCCTGGCTGTCCCTGTGACCACTGAACCACTGCGCCGCAAAAACAAGACGGTGCAGTGCTTCAGGTGTCAAGGCCTTAACCATATTGCAGCACACTGCTCCATGGCAGTAAGGTATAGAAAATGCGCTGAGGCCCATGACACAAGAACATGCACAATGAAACACACAGACCCGCAAATAAGGTGCGCGCTGTGTGGCAAAAACCGCACAGCGGGTTACCAAGGTTCTGAGGTCCACAAATGACACACACAGCAGGCAAAGGGCGCAAGGTCCGCCCCCCACACTCGCAAACAAAACACCACGATCCCATCCATCCACACAAGAAAACAAAACACGACAACACACACAGACAAGGCCTGGTTAAAACCAAGGCCGGACACACCAAGGGCGACTTACGCAGAAGTGGTTTCTCCTTACAGAAGCCATGGAAACGTAGCCCCATCACCACAACATCAGACACCATCACAAGAACAACACCGGGAAACTCACAGCAACAACGACTGGTTCCACCATGACAGTGAAAGCTCTAGGGAACCCCACACACAGCTCACACCCTCGGATCAGGTGTTAGGCATTATGGTGCAGACCATGAACCTCATCACGGAAATGATGAAGGAATTCACGAAGCCCAGAGGCAGAACACAAAGATTCTCGTTGCCCTTCAGCCACCAGTCCAGCAGTCGCTCCCCTCTGCGAATTCCTCAGTAGTTTCAAAACCGCATCAGGAATAGACGACCAAACATAGACGGCCTTACAATGTGCGTCTTTATCGCAGATGGCATTGTTAATCAGGAGGTCGAGTTCAGAGAACTCATGGAGGAGTTCTCCATCGACATTTGCATGATGAGGGAAACCCACCTAAAACCGGGAATAAAAGCGACACTACCCTACTATGTTAGCTATCACAAAGACAGGCCAACCCAAGGCGGAGGAGTGGGATCCCCAACCACCAGGTATTCTTACGAGCTACCAATAAAATCGAAGCAGTGGCGGTGGAAGTAACCACTGCCACCGGACCCCTAACAATTGTTGCAGTCTAGCGACCCCCACATGACCAGATAGATGAGGGAGACATAGCTGCTCTAGGGCAAATTGAAGGCAAACTCGTAATGGGGGGAGATTTCTATGCCAAACACCCTGATTGGAATTCTAGAGTAACCTCTAGAGCAGGCGCCAAACTGCAACAACTAGCGCGCACCCACCACTTCGAAACATGGGGTCTAGTCGAGCCCACACATTTTCCGAAAAACGGAAGCAGGCCCGATGTGTTAGACATAGCTCTCACTAGGAGGATCGCTCTCACTAGGAGGATCAACAGAATGTCCTCCGAGCACAACCCAGTGATTCTAGATGTCGATGTGGGAGAATGGGTAGCACTCCTACGGTACCAGACGTCTTACAAACGTACAGACTGGGAGCGATACCAAGAAACTGTCGCCTCTGATATCGCTCGCGCTCCGCCACCTACTGCCGAAACAGTAGAACAAGCACTACAAGACTTAACAGGCACCATCTTGCAGGCAGCGGAAGAAGCCACCCCTCCACAAAGGGATGGCCCTCCACCGCAAATACAGCTCCCGGAACACTTGCTAGTTCAAATCCGACATAAGAACAGAGTGGCAAATGAGTGGAAGATCACCAGAAATCAGGCCACCTGGAGGCTGCTCAATCGTCTGCAGAGAGAACTGAAGGTAGCTCTCAATGAGCACAGAAACCAACAATGGCAAAACCGCCTCACAGATCTCAAAGTAGACGATCATACACTATGGCAAGCAACCAAACAGTTCACAAAAAGACGCGCTAGGATGCCGCCACTGCACGGCGAGCGGGGACTGGTCTACAGCCATGCTGGGAAGGCCAACTCCCTCGCTGACTCCTTCGAGAAGCAGTTTCAGGCGGCGGAACCCCAGGATGAAGAGCATGAAGAGGTAGTCAGTCGCCAACTGGCTGTCTTCCTCAATGCTGAGGAGGACCCAGAGGACGAACCCATACTTTTTGCCCCCGAGGACGTGGCAAGAGTAATCAGGTCCCTCCCTACAAAAAAGGCGCCAGGGCACGATAGTGTCACAAACCAGTTAGTCAGAAAACTCCCACCCACAGCGATCACACACCTCGCGAACGTCCTCAACGAGATTACGCGTTCCCGCGAGTTCCCAGCTTGCTGGAAACACGCGGAAGTGGTCGCGATACACCAAGCCAGGGAAAGACCCTCTATTTCCGCAGCACTACGGGCCGATTAGCCTCTTGCCAACTCTCAGCAACAACTATGAGCGCCTCCTGCTAAGACCCATACAAGAACATATTACCAGAGAGCAAATTCTGCCGGATTTCCAATTCGGTTTCCGGCAGAACCACTCTGCCCCACAACAGGTCATGAGAATGGTTGAAGCAGCCACAGAGGGCTTCAACCACAGAGGCTACTGCGGGACAGTGCTACTAGACGTAGCCAAAGCCTTTGATTCAGTATGGCATAGAGGGCTACTCTACAAGTTGTACACACAAGGGTTTCCCGGGAGCATAGTTCAGCTGATCGAAAGCTATCTCACGAATAGGACTTTCTCCGTCAAAGTAGAAACTGCCACCGCCACCAAAAGGCGTATTCGTGCTGGGGTGCCACAGGGATAGGTCCTGGGGCGCGTTTTGTACAGTTTGTACACTGCGGACACTCCAACGGCCCCCCTGGTGCACACTGCGCTGTACGCGGACGACACAGCCTTCTACACGAGAAATGCGGACAAGGACCTAGTAATTCGTAGGCTACAAAGGGTTTTAGACGACGCAGAAACCTGGGCCCGTTTCTGGCGCACCACCATCAACTCTGAAAAGACGCAGGCAATGCTGATTACCCGCAGGCTCGGAAGGCGCGAACCTCCTCAACATCCCCCCCTCCACCTTCACCTAAATGGAACCCAGCTCCCCTGGCCCAGAACCGCCAAGTACCTTGACGTAACCTTGGACTCTCGTCTTACGTGGAAACCCCACATAGACAAGGTCCACAGGAAGGTCTACGCCAGAATGTCCACCCTATACCCTGTCCTGAACTCAACCAGCTCCCTTCCCTGCCCAGTACCAGTAAACCTATATCAGGCCCTGATCAGGCCAGTAATGGAATATGCGTGCCCTGTCTGGGGATACTCGGCAAAGCAGCACCTGAACAAACTCCAGAGGCTGCAGAACCGCGCCCCCAGGAGGGCACTGCATTTACCTCTTGGATTCCCCACGGACGATCTGCACGCCGCAGCCGAAATCCCACTCCCGAGAGAGCGTTTCCAAGATCTGGCAAGGGCGTTCTGTGAGGGTTCTTCCAGATCGGGAAACGCCCTCACCCACTCCCTAGGCCGGCATGACATGTCCAGCGACAAGCACAAGCGCCCTATGACGATCTTCGACGATTAAGTCGAAGAGAAAATCCCAATACCAAATCCCAAACCCTGCTCCTTGCCCATATAACACCAAAAATCTCGCCAACCCCAGGCAAATACCCGACACACACACAGGTCATCACATATCACAGACACGAAAAAAAGTCCAGAAAAATCATACACATACGTACACAGGGGAGTAAAAGCCGAAAGGCTACAAACTCCCCCTCACACTTCCCTAAAGAGGGGAAAGTAAAAGATGAGAGCAGCAGCAGCTCGGCTCCAGTTCACCACCAGCAATGGAGGGTGAAGCCTTGACAATGCCAGCCATTCATGCTGGCAAAACGTCAGTAAAATCATCAGATGAACGTGGGCCGAAGAACCCGAGACAGAAGCAAATAGGCAATCCATGGACTGTCCCCACCCCACCGCTCCTCCGATGAAAACATCCAAAGCCGTACCCGCAGCAGGTATAATCATGGTTACAGTCTTCTGGGAATCTGAAGGGGCTATTCTGTTTAACGTTCTCCCTCATGGCGCAACGATCAATTCGGAAGAGAATAGTGCTACCCTCAGGAAATTGAAGAAACTAAGTCAGCGTATTCGTTGCCACAATACGAGAGCGAACTTCTCCATGACAGCGCAAGGCCTAAAAGAAGTCATTTGTGACGGAAAATAATCACCCTAGTTATTTTGCGTTGTGACAAACCTGCAGTATTTTAGTCAGTTAGAACATATCAATGGCATTTCCAGTTTCCTCGAACGGACGTATAGCATCAGATTGACTGTGCACTACTTTTACGCTCTCGCTTCCCTTGATGGAAACGTCGTGTGGCTAGGGCCTCCCGTCGGGTAGACCGTTCGCCTGGTGCAGGTCTTTCGATTTGACGCCACTTCGGCGACCTGCGCGTCGATGGGGATGAAATGTTGATGATTAGGACAACACAACACCCAGTCCCTGAGCGGAGAAAATCTCCGACCCAGCCGGGAATCGAACCCGGGCCCTTAGGATTCACAGTCTGTCACGCTGACCACTCAGCTACCGGGGCGGACGCTTCCCTTGATGGAGCGCGGGCTCCCTCCGTCGGAGGTTCGAGTCCTCCCTCGGGAATGGGTGCGTGTCTTGTCCGTAGCATAAGTTAGTTTAAGTTAAGTAAAGTAGTGCGTAAGCCTAGGGACCGATGAGCTCAGCAGTTTGGTCCCATAGTCCTTAACACAAATTTCCCGTTTTCCTTGATGGATGCTTGTCAAGTGTACATGACGTTGAGCCTAATATCAACACATAAAGCTGCTGGTTATGCAGACAACACTTGAGTCTGTGACCATGCACAGTCGCGTCAAAGGCAGATCATCGGAGTTGCGGTGCAATTCTTTATTTTCAATTAATTACTTTACTTTTAACACTAATTATAACTTTTTACTTAGTCTTTAACATCAGATAGGGGTTTTACGTATATGGGCCTTTTCACATCACAGTATGTTTAAATAATGAAAATAACTGGAATATTGTATATCGTAATAACAACTTTGTGCTAGAATTCGTGGTAAAAAACGACGCTTTCGATGACTGCCTCCATCAGTGATTTCAGGGGTATGTTTGACTCATCTAACTGGCAGAGATTCGCTTTTATGTCCAAAGGATGCGATCTGATTGGCTGAATAATGTCATGATGACATCACGAAAATGGCGAGTATTGAGTTGGCGCCCTCTATGCCACATAATTGGTTTTCAGCTCTCTGTCCAGCATCTCTTGTTATGTCATCACTCGTATCCGGCGATAAATTACGCGAATCTCCTCCTGTGCACTTCCTTGATCAAGTACAAGAGTTCATGCATTAATAAAACCAGCATCTCTATTCATGTTTTTATCACATATTAATTTTAATTTTAATAATCAACAGCCGTTTACCTAGAATTTACCTAGGTTTCAGTCGGCATAACCCAACCTTCTTCAGACGATAATTTATGGATTTGTAGTTTTTACTTGACGATTTCCACTATGGACAAACGGTAGTTACTGTTATTCTGAAGAAGGTTGTGTTATGCCGACTGAAACCTAGGTAAATTCTAGGTAAACGGTGCAACTTAGGCTGTTGATTATTAAAATTAAAATTTACGCAGTTGGTGACAGGGCCGTGAAATTTTGAAGATGTTTTATCACATAGTCTAATTTCCACTGCTCTCCTAATCACAGAGACCCAGTAATTCAAAGCGTGGGCTAGGATTTTCACAAGTTGAAACATAATATGAGTTTATTTAAGAGGCTGTACTGAGCCACCGTTGCATGGAATTCATCAGTTCCTTACCTTAAGCGCTCAGGTGTAATTATCTGCCTCTACTGCAGTGGATGAATGTCAGGTGGACGCTTATCATCCAGTAATGCGCTTTCACTATAATCGGAGCTACTACACAGGGAACAACTTGCCTGCTGCACGTACTTGAATGGAAAGTAAACAACAGAACATTTCTGACCTCTAAACGGCACTTGATAAGCAATTTGCGGTATAACTGCAAAACATGCTGGACAGCATACTACAATATTGAGCGCGGTGCTTCACTTTACCTCGTGATAAATTAAGTGGTCAGTACACATGGAGTGTAGTTTAGCTTGCGACCAGCTATAATGAAGAGCTGTTTACTGTTGCGCTCTGCTCGTGCTGTTTCATTGAGTGCCGGCTGTCTGTTATCTTTCGTTTCTGTATGTATTCGTTTGTGCAGTACGTGAGTTATCATTCCTTATTCTGCTGTTCAAAGCTATTTCCGTTTTTTAAAACGGAATTTAATTGCTGCATATTATAATGTTCAGCAACGTCTACAAAAACACACTGGTTTTCTATTTTGAAAAGGAAACCCGTCGCGTCCAGCCCATATCTCTGAAAATATACAAGTGATTAGCTAGGGTAACTGGTCTCAGCTCTAGCTCAGTTCATACGATATAATTAGATAATGAAAAATACTGCTTGATGATGAATAAACTATTTGGAAAGTGGCATAGCGAGTTCGAGTACATACACAGAAATGCGTCGAAGAGGAAGGTTACCATTTGGAGGGCTGATATTGTCTATACAAACATTCGTTTTTTGAATCTACCAATTAAAACTGAAAATGATTTAATTTAGGAAGCTCTTTGCAAGTATGCAGACGTTAAGTCTATTACAACGGAACCACGGTGTCGTCACTGTAATCTGCAATGGTTTAATTAGGTCTGTTCTGCTGGAATGGAAATCAAAACGAATATTCCGTTGCACATACCTGTAAATGAATATAAGACGCAAGTAGTTTATTTTTGTCAAGAATCTACTTGTCACATCTTAATGAATCTAGCCTTTTTCGACAGGACTGTCTACATCGGGTTTCTCTGTTGAAAAGTGATTTAACCCCACTCCAGAAATTGACTGTTAATTTTTGACAAGGAATAAAACTACCCTTACCGTTTGCCGATGCAATCGCACAAAGCCGCTCTGATTCGCCTGTTGTTGAAGGTTGTCAATTGCTACCCTTAGAAACGTTGACAAATTTTGATTCTCCTTCCCATGTTAGCCACTTTCAAAACAGAAAAAAATATCCCATGAGCCCACAGACAATTCTTCAGATGACGAGTCGTCCTATAAACCACATTCAATTCGCGATAGAGAACAATGCGAGGACGTGCTTTTGGGAAAAGAAGATGATATTTAGATTTAAATAGATACAAAAGCAGAGAAAAACTAGTCGAAAAACAGTTCTATAGAGGGATCTTCAAAGTAGCAGGCATGAAGCAACAATAGCGGTAACGGTTAGAAAAGAAAAAACGGTTGCTACTTGACGGTTAACAGATTCAGAAATGTTTTCAACAAGTACCCTCTGCTTCGGCCATTTGTTCTCAGGTGATAAATGTAAACAACAAAGAACCAGTACATACGAGGGACTGTTTCAAACGAGGATGGTTCAAAAGTAATGTCGATACCGTACTCTCTCCCCATGACCATTTGCTGGGAACCAACGGAAATCTAAAGTCCGGGAAGATCGACACAAAAATAGAAAATGTTCAATATGGCATTGTTTGGTGAGAATCGCTAGAGGACTTATCTGATGTCGTAACTAAATGCAACCCTGTAATGGTAAATTAGAAAAATCTCAAAATCAATCAGTAAAAGTATAGTGCCTAGTGAATTCTTAAAGGGAATGTTATGTTCTTTTACGTATTTTGTGAAAATTTCAGTGCTTATGTACCTGTCAGGAGGACGTACAAGTAACAAAATTATTCACTTTGAAAACAGTTACAAAACTAACGGTTTTATGACGCAGATTTATTTAGATACTCAGATAAAAAGATAAGGTTAGAAGCAGAAATTACGGCACTCAAATAATTCTTTAATAAGGCTGGGGCGGATATCACCCAGCTGCAAGAAGTGGTGATGCCGGATTTAATTATCCCTGTAAATATTGATCACATACATGTGTCACACGAAATAAATGTAAGGAACAATATTTTAGTAAGGGAAGGGGTTCCAGTATCTGAAAGAGAAAGATTGTGATCCGAAAGGGGAATAAGTCTTAAGTTTTTCAATCTGACTCATAGCATCGTGTATGCCCTTCAGAGAGGTCTCACAGATCCGACAGGGTAAATTTTTTTAAATAGCTTGTATATAGTTATTACGGAAAAACCCAAAGCGGTTCATAATCGGTGGTGATTTTAATCGTTTTTCCAATCGGAAAGAACAAGAGCCCAATTTTAATATTTCTGTTGGAAGAAAACACTTGGTTAAAAACTTCAGCTTAAAGGATGCACGGGAAGCAGACACCCGGCATATGGCCAGCATACATACATATGCAACTCCCATCGCCTGTAACAGAACTGGCGAACCTTTATTCCGAGAAACCTTGAGTCCTCCTTATTAAAAATCGAGACAATTCCTGTACATTTTTCTGACCATACCAGTGTGTTGGTTTGCATTAAATATAATAGCACATCCGACCCGTCGAGCTAGGAATCAGTGGAAACTAATTGACTTCTTATCGCAAGAAATTAAGTTAGAAGACTTGTTAAAAGAAATACCAGCAATACGCCATGTGCTTGCGAAGACGCGCCACTATGTTACGGTGGTGGGTAACGGTGGCGAAGCCGAAGTTGTGGAACGTCATTGTGTAATACAGCTCACAAAGAGCTAGAGAGGTCAAACATACTAAACTGTTTTACTATACATTGTAGAGAAATTCACATGACCAGAAAATTGGGTCCACAATTTGTCTGTACGACATGAAGGTCTAAGCCAGATTACTTAATATCATCAAGAAACAAATGGAAGTGCTCAAAATAAAATATAAAGCTGAAACTACACAGGAGGATGAAACAACCTCCCCATATCACTTACTGAAGAATGATAGAAATAGGAGTAGGATCATTTTTGAGAAAATACGAAAGAAAGATGGCATGTTACTCAGGTTGCAGAAGGATTTACTGAATGGTAGCTAATTATCACTATTATGAAGAACTTTACCCTGAAAATCCTGTTCTTTAAGAAACTATCGTATTTATCGAAAATTAAACGCCACAGCTTTCGGTAGATGACAATCAAGAAGTCTTTCCCGAAGTCAGCGACGCGGGAGTACATGAGACTTCGTGCAACTCACAACCAAGAGAATCCCCAGCATTTGATAGTTTGCCTATAAAGCTTTATGAACGCTGCTGGACACGACTAGGTAACGAGTTAAGAAAATGTCTGATATAGCAAACGACATTGTTCAAGGCAAAACGAAACCCACTGAATTTAAAGAAGCAAATTTGTGCTTGTCATAAAGAATTATAGGAACAAAGATTAAAATGGTGTCTATCCTTTCTCGCTGCGCAACTCTTATTTCAGAATAGCTGGAAGAAATCATAAACCAACATCAAAACCGCGCTGCAGGAAGAAAAGTATTTCAAAACTCAGCCGAATACCAAGATACCATTTCAATAAACTCTGTGACTAATGTAGGATATGCTTTGCTGTTCTTAAATTTTCTGAAGTCCTTCGACTTAGTGAATCATACATATCTTCAATAGACGGTGCACAGACTAAGCGATGTTAGACACGATTAAAAACGTCGCATTAGGGATAAACGCAAAAATGCCTTAACGGAGAAACAACGAAGCAGTTACTAAAAAGAAGAGGTGTTCTGCAGGGAAGTCCTCTTTCCATGCTTTTACTGGTATTCGTCATTTTGTTAGACCACATTCTTCGGTGTAACCATATCCGTTTGACGGGTGTAACAGTAGCAGGCCATAAAACAATCATAAGAGACTATTTTGATGACGTAGCAGTCATCATAAGAAATAGCGACGAAGATGACATGCTAGGAACAATAAATCAAATGTACTACCGCGCTTCGGGAGCTAACACAAATGAAATCAAAAGAAAAATCTTAAATCTGAAGGACTTCGACCATGTTAGCGTAGACTGGGTGAAATTAGTCTGTCAACTCTAGACACTTCGGAGAACCTTAACAGCACGTCGATGAAAACGACCACTATCGTTTGGAAAGAAGCGTGAAGTAAGATACAAAGAGCCATAAAACAAAAGCTAGCACGTATCATGAACTACACTGAGAAGGTAAAATATATTAACTATAGTATTATTTATACAGCTTATTAAACTGCACAATTTTGTCCATACCAAACATGATCACTAGAAATAATAAAAAATTTCAAAATTTACAATGTAATTGTGAAAAGTAGACGTGTTTCGAGTAAGCGACAAAGTATACACTGAAGGTCTCAAATGGGGAATATTCGAACTGAGAAACATAGCAAGCAAGGTATCTACGTTCTTCGCTAAAAGAGAATCGCGGCATAAACTTTTTCAAATTGTTAAATCGCAAACTCTACAGCCCCCTACTGACGTGCAAGAAATTAACGTTCGACTGCAACAGCTCAGGATGTTCAGTATTGAAGGTAGTTACATAAGTAATGAATTTATAAGGTCGCAACAGCTGGCATCCGAAGCTATTATGCGCGAAAGAAATACGCCTGAAGCAATAAATACAGCAGAAAAATTCATAAATGTAGATGTGGCTACTATTTAACACAACATTGGTCTCAATGGCCTCTCTTCCGATGTAGTAATGCCTTGGTACAATATCTGTTGATAACGTAGCAAATGTCATCGAACGACTATATCGGATCGAATCACAAGAAGGAATTCTAACGCCCAAGAAATCTGAAGAACAATTTCCACATCTTTTCATTATAGAGGAAATTTTAATTTTAAAGTAGTGTTTGTAAGAAGGTGTATATTCATTTTTCCTGCATTTTCAGGAAGGACAATATTGTGTTAAGTTCCTAAATGACTTATAATTCCCTGTATTAACAAGAAACATGTGAATTAATGCGAAGGAGATATATTTTCAGCTTCATAACAAAGGAGAATACTTTTAACTACAGTTATCCATTCGTATGCAAGGGTATGAAAATGTTTTCAGGTATTTTTACAAAATAAAGAAAATGCAAGTCAACACAGACTAACAAAGCTACCAGACGGCAACAAGCTTTAATTCTTCAGTTGTAAATATATTATGGCAATGAAACTAGCCAAAGATGACCAGACTGGCAAGCGGTAAAAACTTGTGTAGGAATAGCGTCTTTCATCAGTAATAGAAACGTTCCTGCCACCTGGGTTCAAATTCAGCCGTTGCTTAAATCCTGAATAAAAACAATCAGGGATGACTTCTAAAGACTCCCGGTGTAAGGAGTCACCCTCTTTCTGCCCACAGCCTTGTCAAGGAGGGTGGAAGGGAAGAAAGACTTTCAGGAGAACATCTTGCACTTCTGATGGGAAACGGGTCCTAAAAGACGTAAGAGTCAGCAGTAATCACAGCATGCATAAGACAGTAAAAACCACTGAATTAAAGATACACTCTGTGTACGTAGAGGACACGTGTCCTGTAATTGAAAAAGTGTCATAATACACTCCCCATTGGCAGACGAGCCTCGATTAGTCCCTATTCGAATCTCTGGGACTAGACTGCCAAGGGCTAGGCAACCACAAGGAGAAAGATTAAATTATCAACGAAAGGATAACGTTCTACCCGTGGAACGTCAGAAATTTGAAGTGGTAGAGAGCCTAGGAAATCGGAACGAGTGATCGAACATTCAAAACAATCTTCAATGAAATTGTATGCTAGGATATCAACATTAACATTGCAATGTGAACACTGCTAAGCGCAGAGGGGAGTTAGAGAGAGAGATAGGTAGTCACAGGCAGACAGAGAGAGAGAGAGAGAGAGAGAGAGAGAGAGATAGAAAGAGAAAAAAATCTACTAGGCGGTACTTGTCGGACGACGTGATAGAAGGAGAAACTATCTGTAAAGAAGACATAGAAGTTCCAGTATTAAAGTAAGAGTTTAAGACGGCTTTGGTGACTTGTAATCAAGTAAGTAGAAGGTATCGATAACATACCTTCGGAATTGTTGAAATCACTGGAGGAAGTAGCACCAAGGGCCTGTTCAGATTTGTGTATAGAATCTACACGTCTGCAGATGCAACATCAGACTGCGTACAAGTATCATCCACATAACCCGGATGATAATAAGTGCATATAACGGCGAAAACTACCACACATTCAGCTTAACAACTCATTTATTCAAATTGATGAAAGGGTAATAAATAGTGAAATGGAAAAAGTTGAGGATTTGTTGGATGACGATCAGATACTCTTTCAGAGAAGTTAGGCCACCAGCGGAGCAGCTCTGACATTTCGATTAAAACGGGAAATGACTGAAGAGAAATCAAGTCAATTTTGCAGTATTTATCCATCTGGCAATAGCGTTAGACAATATAAAATGATGCAAGACGTTCTATATTGTGAGTAAATAGGAGTAAACTATAGAGAATGACGGATAACGTACATTACTCCTAAGAACCAGGAGTGAACAGTAAGGGGGTACGACAGGACGTAGTATTTCGATGCTGTTGTTCGTTCTATATATCGATGGTTCAAGAGGGCTATTAAAATTCCGGATGAAACGGTATCAATGACATGATTCGCTGGAGATAGTAGTATCGCCAGTGAAAGTGAAAACTTGTTGCAGAACCTGCTGAATGCAAGGAATAGCCTAATGGAGTGTGAAGTGTAGATTGAAACTAAACCGAGGAAAGGCAAACATAATTAGGAGTAGCGGGAATAAGGTCAACGATAAGCTTAACAACAAAATTTTGCACTATGAAATAGAGAAAATTAGGAAATTCTGGTATCATGGGTCATAAATAAAATGACCGACGAGTCAAGGGGGGCAACAAGGCAGATATGAACAGTCAACGAGGGCGTTCCTGTCCAAGAGAAGTCTGGTCAAACATCAGCCCTAATGTGATGAAGAAATTTTTGAGAATGTACGTTTGGAGTATATTATTGTATGGTAGCGAACTATGGGCTGTAAGAAAATCGGAAAAGAAGAGAGACTCAGCATTTGACATATGGTGCTGTGCAAAGATGTTGAGAATTAGGTAGACTGATAAGGAACTACGTTCTTCGCAGAATGGGCCAAGAATGAAGCACACGGAAAACACTATCAAGAAATACGGATAGGCTGATACGGTATTTAGTAAGACATCATGGATTAATTTCCATTCTACTAGAGGGAGCTGTAGAGGGTGAAAAAAGTAGAGAAAGATAAATGCAGGAATACATAACACAACAATATTCCATTACAGTCCACAGAATTCACAGCCCCCGGTCTATTTTCCCAGGTGTTCAGTATATACATAACACACTGTCATCTGTTAGACTGGGTGATAAACTTCGAGGCTATTATGGACATCATCAAGTATTCAAAACAATTGAATCTGGAAGCCAATGTTCCCTCGGTGCATCTTCTTCGTGGTGTAAGACTATTTTTCGGTCCTGCTTCATCCTTAGTTGCTGTCGGGGGTCTGTCGAGTAACCTCTTTCACGTATTCTGTATGCTTGCGTTAAACTTACGTCTTTCTTTAGTGAATCGGTCTAATTTTTATTAATCTACGCACTGTGTTACCCCGTTGAAACGTTACTTATCTTGTAAACCTATTCTCTGTAGACACATTGGCTAGCGTATTATGACTGTTTACAAAATAATGTGTTGGAAAACAGTGGCAAACAAGCCAGCATAAGGAAGTCATGGAATTATAAGGGTCTCTCTGCTTATATGAATCTGTCCGAACAGCAGGTGGTGGGGAGGGATCCACGTTAGTTTCACGACATATGGCCGTGGGTACGCCTGCTTCTAGTACACATCTGTTGTATATTCAGACCGTAATACTGAAGTGGTATGTCTGTCTGCTCTGCAGGATAGGATGCTGGTTCGGTTTGTGAATATTTCTTCTGTTTTATTAGAAAATTTAATCATGAAATCCATACCCAAAGAAGACTCAATGTGAAATTATCTGGGAGATTAAATCTGTACGCGGGACGGTCTCGAACCTGGGATCTGTGCGTACCTTTCCTCCAGGAGTTCTAGTCCTGCAAGTTATTCAGCGTAACGTCTGCTGGGGAAGTCAAGCTATGAAAATGTGTCGTGAGTCGCACATGGACAAACCAGTCGAGGAGCACTTGTCCGCGATAGGCAAAGGTCCCAGGTTCGAGTACCGGTCCAGCACACAGATTTAATCTGCTAGGAAGTTTCGCATCAGTGCACACTCCGCTGCAGAGTAAATATTCATTATGAAGACACACAATGAACTGAAAGTAATATATGATGATTCCACATTCACTAATGTCTAACTGTAACATAGCACAGAATTTCTATACTTCAGAGACATTCTAGTTCAATGCGACAACGTTTCAGTGAGATTAACCAGTAGCAGCACACATATAATAATGTTTACGCTTCCATCTAACAGTGAATTACATGCATGTTGTCAGGGCAAATTTTGATCATTCATTACTTATCTCTAAATTCTGAATATTTTAGATTCAACCCAGAAATACTGACTGCAAATGCCGGAGGCGTAAAGTTAGTGAAAGCTTTCCTACACCAGAGAGACCGTTACATGACTCGCTAGCGATTCATGATAGCGTGGCCATTACCACAGCAGGAGACAGTACTTTTGACCAAACACACTTCTCTAATATACTGTCACACAATTCTTCATAATCTTTGATTAAGAAAGCAACTATGTTGTAATATAAGCAGAAGTGTTGTGACGTTCCACATAAGGCGTTTCACTTATCTGTCCTGCACTGTCTCGCTACAGACCCAATTATCTTGTAAGGTGTCAGGCAAATCCAACACCTTCCATGAAAACCCTGACATGATAAGCAAATCCAGTAGTATGTCACATAGCTCCGAACAAATCGTGGCATTAAATTAACCAAAGTAATACGAGTAACGAGTGAGAAAATGGAATACCACAGACTAACACAAGAATGCCTAAATGCATGTCATACCTTCCCACCGTCAGACAGACGCAGTTCCGAGGGGAGAAACGAGAACAGAAACCGAGAGCAGAACCGTGTTAAGCGAGAAGGCCCTACTATAAGGGACGGACGGACACCCACGTCACCAGCTAACTGCTAGGACCACACCACCCGCAAGTTTTTTAGCGTGAGACTTTTTCGCGTCTCTGTTACGTCAAGACCACCCCCCAGCCCATGTTAAAAGCTAGAGCCCGCCAGAAGACCAGTATAGATCTTACGATAACGCTAAAAGGACCACACCAGCTGCAAGTTTTAGCGTGAGACTTTTTCACGTCTCTGTTACGTTGCAAACTTTAAAAACATTGCCCCACCACGAAAAGTATAACGTTTCTCATTGGATAGACAGAATTTTTGTAGGCGGAGCTTAAGGTTAACATGATTGGTCAGATGATAACACAGCCAGATAGTTATTTTTAAACCAACTTCGGTAAATTGTAGTAAGGAGAAGTTAGGAGAGAGTTGCTTCGGAGACGGCGAGGTGAGCGGAGCTGTGCTGCCCGCTGCCCCCTGACGAACACCGACAGGGTAATCAACGCACGCGATGCCGAATTTTTGAGCGCATAACTGCAGAAGTCTCATCTGTTACACGCCCTTTTTGCGTAATACTAGTGTCGATCGTCAATTAAAGCTCATGGTGTTCACATCTGCCACTTGAAGTAAAAATCCGAAACGCGATGATTTTTCTGTTATATAGTTATTGAGAAGCCACATCAGCCACTGTAATTTACGACAAGTTAGATAAGTAATTAAAGATAATTGGGGGACACTGTAGACCATTTTGATAGTTTTCTCTCTTGTGAAACTTAATTTAAACCTAGATTATAGATGTGATATGGCATAGGTCATCCTTCGATCCATTGTAGAACTTGGAAACCCATTCAGGGAATATTCGTTCACATTTTTGTTGAACACAGTTGGTTTTTACCATCCTGCGTTAAAACATTTCCTTTTATCAATAGTGCAATTTATAAACATTGTTTTGTGAGTAGAATAAAATTTCCAATGGTAAACTTAACTGCTTTTTCGATGTTATTTTACCAGCTAACTAAAAATAGGAAAGCCTTGAACCCTCTCTACTAAATTTAGTTAGTATTAAGATTTTTTTACAGGGAATGCAGTGGAGCTGACGCTGAAATCATTAAGTATTAGGTTATATCATCGCTAGCCTCACTGAACTCTTCTGAATTCTACATGTCATATGTGGTCTGGCGTCTCCTTACCAGCAACAGGTCCCAGGTTCAAACTAGTCAATTCCCTAAAAACACGCTCAGAGCGTCGTTGCGCGAAATTAGTAGGGAGACACGATATAGAACAAACAGACACCACGCAGAATGTTTAGAATCTGGCGCCTGTTCGTCATGGCTACAAACACCTCTTCCGGAGACTATACGTCAATGCAAATTCCTAGCGCCGGTATGCTTCACTGGATGATCGGTTGCTCAAAATGGTTCAAATGGCTCTGAGCACTACGGGACTCAACTGCTGTGGTCATAAGTCCCCTAGAACTTAGAACTACTTAAACCTAACTAACCTAAGGACATCACACACATCCATGCCCGAGGCAGGATTTGAACCTGCGACCGTAGCGGTCGTGCGGTTCCAGACTGTAGCGCCTTTAACCGCTCGGCCACTCTGGCCGTCGGCTGCTCAGCAAGATTTGATTACAGAACGCTGGCAGCACAGAAACCAATATTGCTTGGTACGCGGTCGGAGGTATCTCTGTCTAAAGTAGGTTACGAGGAGGCGATATTGCTAGATCTGAATTGCTACTACATGATGACCTCGATATATTTTAGACTTGTAACCAGTAAATTCTGCACTCTGGAGAACACTTTTCGTCATTTCTCGGTAGAATAATGCTGTCCTTGAGAGGCAACATTAACACTGCTGGAAAACATTTCGTGAAGTAAAACATTTTTCCGTCTAATTGCACAGTGAGACAGTCTGTTTACAAATGTAATCAGTTTGCATCAAAAGTTGGTATTTAAAACTGACCACATTTGATTTCACTGATAAACGTATAAATCACAATATCTGGTACGCTTGACGACACTGACTACTTACCCAGATCTGTAGCTCGCAGCTAGAACCTATCATTCGAACGTCGGAAAGCTCGGTTTTTACCAGCCTCCACATACCGATTAAGATTTCACTATAGTCGACGTAATCACCGTGTGAGATTCATCAACTGCCTAAATACTTAAGATAATTATCATTAATTCATCTGTCTGTGTTGCGCATTTTTAATTAGACTACACGTTTCCATCACTTTGGATCACGTACAGATCTAAGTTGTTTCAGATCTATTCACAAACGTTAGAGAGAGAAAACAGTCAATGCACATCAATTGCGCTCTACGTAATTATCATAAAGATTAGCCATTTCATGCTAAAACCTTTCCCAGACCGCTCACAGCATATTTCCTACCAACTTAATAATTTTCCTGTGCTCACAGTAAATCAGCTTATCACTGCTTAACTAACATGGAATACATCGAAACCTTTCACAGCTTACTGCATAATCACAGCTTGCAATATGCCGTTAAGGACAATGATTGTTCAGACCCTTATACAGTTTTAATAGTACACATACATAATGGTAGCATTTCACAGTTTACGCCCCCCCCCCCCCCCCCCACTGAAGCTAATGAAATCAATAAACCTCCAATTTTTCGTTAATGCAACTCCCAGATATAAAACAAGTTCAAACGCCTGACTACTTTACGAATGAGTTAATGTGTTAAATATTTATCTTTGATCATGGAAGAGACAAAAAGTGGCGCTAAGTCCGCTAATTATGAGGCACTGGACGGTTATGGCAAAGTAATTTTCCCTCCATTTTAAGAAAAAGCAAACTTTTAATTCATCGTCATGTTTATGACGTCAGATCTGCTAAACTATGTGTTGTAAAATCATATAATTTTGCAGGTACATTCCATGATACATGAAGATACTGTCTGCATTGTGCATTGCGAATAGAGTTATTAGTTAAAGCACTCCGTCTTCAATCCACGAGTGGCCTACCTGGACCATCCGACCGCCGTGTCATCCTCATGGAGGATGCGGATAGGTGGGGGCGTGGGGTCAGCACACCGCTCTCCCGGCCGTTATGATGGTATTCTTGATCGAAGCAGCTACTAATTGGTCGAGTAGCTCCTCAATTGATATCACGAGGCTGAGTGCACCCCGAAAAATGGCAACAGCGCATGGCGGCCTGGGTGGTCACTCATTTAAGTGCCGACCACGCCCGACAGCGCTTAACTTCGGTGATCTCACGGGAACCGGTGTATCCACTGCGGCAAGGCAGAGTTACTAGTAAAGAAGGAATAAATTAAACCCTCATGACTGATGCTGAAGTATTATTCCATAAGAAGCGAAATGGTAGTAAGCTGTAAATTTCTCTCTTTTCATCATTTTTTTTCGGGAGGGGGTGAGGGGAGGAGAGCGAGAAAAAGCTTTGCGATGGTGTGTAATGTTATATATAATGTTTGGTGGAAGTCGCTTAGTGCTCTAATTCTCAAGTACTGTGTGAATAAAATATGGGTATTTGCGCACCGTCAGTTAGGTTGCCTCAAGACAACACAAAGGTTCAAAGAGCAATACTTGTCTTATTTTGTTCCACTTTTAACATAAGATTATACCTTTAAATTATTAGACTGTGACAGCATTGACTGAAGTCATGGGATACCTCCTAATATCGTCTCAGATCTCCTTTTTCCCGGCGTACTGCAGCAGTTCAACGTGGCGTGAATTCAACAGGTCCTTGGAAGTCCCCTGGAGAAAATAATATTGAACAATACTGCCTCTATAGCTGCCCATAATTGCCAAACGTTGCTGCTGCATTATTTTCTGCACAAGCTGCCCTCTAGATTATGTCCTATAAATGTTCGTTGGGAATCATGTAGGGTGATCTGGGTGACCACGTCATTCGCTCGTACTGTCCAGAATGTTCTTCAGGCAAGTCGCAAACAATTGTGGCCCGGTGACATGGTGCATTATCACCCATAATAATTCCTTCGTTGTTTTCGAAGTCCATTAACGACTGCAAATGGTCTCCAAGTAGCCGAACATAACGATTTCCTGTCAACGCTCGGTTCAGTTGGACCACAAGACCGTTTCCATTCCACATTAACACGGCCCACACCACTGTGGAGCCACCATCAGCTTGCACAGTGCTTTGTTGACAACTTCGGTCCATATCTTGTGGGGTCTGCACTACACTCGAAAACTATCATCAGCTCTTACCAACTGAAATTGAGACTCATCTGACAAGTTCATGGTTTTCCAGTCGTCTAGCATCCAGCCGATATGGGCACGAGCCCAGGAGAGGCGCGGCAGGCGACGTCATGTTGTTAGCAGACACACTCGCGTCGGTCGCCTGCGAAATTTCGATGCACTGCCCTATTGCATACTTTTGTCGTAAGTCCAACATTAATTTTTGCGGTTATTTCACGCAGTGTTGCGGTACTATCACCATCGGCATATGTGCATATCGCTATCCCATGACATAAGTCAGCTAAGTGATTAATCCCTTTGATTAGCGCAATGGAAATGAACCATAAAAGGCTTCCACGAATGACTGCTGGATATGGAGGAATTTCAGTAGCAATGGAATGATGAACTAATGTTTCAGAACAACAAACTTCGACCATTCTCACAACGTCGTACCATCTTAAAGGCAGCGCAACCATTTACAGCTTAAATAAAATTTGAGTTTAAACATTGGTGAGATTTGCTACGTTGACTGTCAGGTGCAATGCGCCCATGGAAAGCTGCGATCGGCTGCGAGAACTCCATGCAATCGTTTGATATTCCCGTAAATGGTGGAATCGGAATTTCTGTAACCTGATGTACGGCTTGTGAAATGTAGGACCACATTTGCGTTTCGGAACTCACAAACGTGCAACGAAAATAAGTGGACAAATAAGGTATCATATCTCCCACCTCATGTTCATCTACTTCCTCTTCCATTTGCGTAACATTGCCGTAATTTTTCCAGAGTGCACGCAGCGTTACTGTATGGTTAAATGGTGACGGCGTCCGCTTGGGTAAAATATGCCGGAGCTAAAGTAGTCCCCATTTCGGATCTCCAAGCGGGGACTAATCAGGAGGACGTCGTTAACTATAGAAACAAAACTGGCGTTCTACGGACCGGAGCGAGGAATGTCAGATCTCTTAATCGTGCAGGTAGCTTAGAAAACGTAAAAGAAGAATGCAGAGGTTAATGTTAAATTAGTGGGAATTAGTGAAGTTCACTGGCGGGAGGAATAGGGCTTCTGCTCTGCCAAATATACTGTTATAAATACAAAATCAAATAGGGGTAATTCAGGAGTAGGTTTAATAATGAATTGAAAACAAAGGAACACGGATAAGCTACTACCAACAGCATGGTGAACGCATTATTGAGGCCAAGATAAACACGAAGCCGACGCCTACCGTAGTAGTACATGTTTATATGCACACTAGCTCCGCAGATGCGCAGATGATGAAGAGATTGAAGAAATGTACGATGAGATGAAAAAAATTATACAGATGGTTAACGGAGATGAAAATTTAATTGACATGATAGACTGGATTTCGATGGTAGGAAAAGGAAGAGAAGCAGAAGTAGAAGGTGGATGTGGACTGCGGGTAAGAAATGAAAGAGAAAGCCGCCAGCTAGAGTTTTGCATAGAGCATAACTTAATCATAGCAAAGAATAATACATTTAAATTGGTTTAAGAATCATGAAAGAAAGCTGTACACGTGGAAGAGACCTGGAATCTCCGGACGGTTTCACGTTAATTATATTATGATGAGAAAGAGATTTAAGAACCAGGTTTTAAATTGTAAGACATTTCTAGGGGCAGATGTTGACGCTCGTCACAATTTATTGGTAATGAAATGTATATTAAAACCGAAGAAACCTCAAAAAGATGGAATTTAAAGGGATGTTACTTGAATAGACGGAAAGAACCAGAGGTTGTAGAAAGTTTCATAGGGTGCGGTAGGAAACGATTGACAAGAACAGGGGAAACGAACAGAGTAGAAGAAGAAGGGGTAGTTCTCAGAGATGTAATAGTGAAGGCAGCGGAGAATCATGTAGGTAAAAAGACTGTGGCTATTGGAAATCCTTGGGTAACACAAGAGATATTGAAATTAATTGATTAAAGGAAAAATATAAAAATGCAGCAAACGAAGCAGGAAAAAAGTGCTACAAACGTGTCAAAAATGAGACCGACAGGAATTACAAAATGTCTAAGCAGGAATGGCTAGAGGACAAATGTAAGAATGGAGAAGCATAAATCAGTAGGGGTAAGGTCGATTTCGCCTACAGTGAAAATAAAGAGACCTTGGAGAAAAGAGAAGCATCTGTATGAATATCGAGAGCTCATAGGGAAGAGAGAAGGAGGAGCACAAAAGTGGAAGAAGTATATACATGATCTATACAAGGGCGATGTACTTGAGGGCAATATGAAACGTTCCCTTAGAAAACTTAATAAATCACTGTGCTGATAAACCTCTTACATCATTTGATTTTCAAACAGCTGAGCAGAACTGAACGTACTCAGACATTTCGCTCTTTACCTATTCTGATCAACACTAAACTGAAACACAATATTTTTAGCGCAACGCAGTCTGACTTTCAACAATCCCTTCAAAAGAATGGCCCTGACAAACATTAACCTATACCTTTCACAAATCACTTACCTCACAAAAATCTTCGTTACTCGAACTACTGCAATACAGTGAGCGCCACTAATGCCCGCTAAATAAAAGATTCAAACTACTGAGGGCACTAACTACTGATAGGCATAGTTAGGAAATGAAAGATTTTGATAGAGAACAAACAATGTATTTACCTTAATAGTGTTCAAAAGTCATAATATATATAGCAGTTCATGACATCCAGTATTACAAATTTACTGTCTTGACGGACACACGTCCAGATCATCCGCTCTCAAAACTCCGCCATTTCTCTCCCCACATCCACCACTGCTGGCGGCTCACCTCCAACTGCGCAACGCTACGCGCTGTTAACAGCCAACTGCCCAACACTACAATAGCGAATATTATCCCAACAATGCAAACCAACCACAGCCTTCACACAGCACAGTCGGTGATTTTCATATAGAGCGCTACGTGGCGTTACCAACATAAAAACCTAAACAGCCTACTTGCAAATATTATGAAAATGGAAGAGGAGGTAGGTGAAGATGAAATGAGGGATGTGACACTGCATGAAGAATTTGACTGAGCACTGAAAGACGTAAGTCGAAACACAGGGCCCCGGGAGTAGACAACATTCCGTTAGAACTGCTGATAGCCTTGGGGGAGCCATCTATGACAAAACTCTTCCATCAGGTGAGCAAGATGTACGAGACCATCAGACTTCAAGAAGAAAATAATAATTCCAATTTCAAAGAACGCAGCTGATGACAGGTGTGAGAATTACCTAACTATCAGTTTAATAAAACACGGTTACAAAATACTAACTTGAATTCTTTACAAACTGGTAGAAGCCGACGTTGGGGAATATCGGTTTGTTTTCCGTAGAAATGTAGGAACACGTGAGGCATAACTGACCCTACGACTTACCTTAGAAGAGAGTTTAAGGAAAGACAAACGTACATTTATAGCATTTGTAGACTTACAGAAAGCGTTTGACGATGTTTAATGGAATACTCTCTTTCAAATTATGAAGGTGGAAGTGGTAAAATACAAGGAGCGAAAGGCTATTTATAAATTGTACAGAAAGCAGATGGTAGTTGTAACAGTCGGACACAAAAGGGAAGTAATAGGTGGGAAGTTAGTGATGTAAGGTTGTAGCCTATCCCCAATGTTAATCGATCTATATATTGAGCAACCAGCAAAGGAAAGCAAAGAAAACTTTAGAGTAGAAATTAAAATCCAGGGAGAAGAAATAAAAACCTTGAGGTTTGACGATGACGTTATAATTCTGTTAAAGACAGCAAAGGACTTGTAACAGCATTTAAACGGAATAGACAGTGTCTAGAAAGTAGGATATAAGATGAACATTAACAAAATCTAAACGAAGTTTACGGAATGTAGTCGAATTAAATCAGTTGATGCTGAGGGAATTAGATTAGGAAATGAGACATTTGAAGTGGTAGATGAGTTTTGTTATTTGGGCGGGAAAAGAACTGATGATGGTCGAAGTATAGAGGATATAAATTGTAGATTGGCTATGGCAAGAAAAGCATTCCTGAAGAAGAGAAATTTGTTAATATCGAGTATGTATTTAAGTATGAGGAAGTCTTTTCTGAAAGTGTTTGTCTGAAAGTGAACTTTGCGCGATGTACAGTTTAGACAAATAAGGAATAGAACTCTTCCAAATGCGGTGCTACAGAAGAATGTAGAAGTTTAGGTGGGTGGCTAACGTAACTAAAGTGGAGGTACTGCATAGAATTGGGGACAAGAGGAATTTGTGGAACAACCTGAATAGAAGAAGGGATCAGTTGATAGAACACGTTCTGAGGCATCATGGGATGACCAATTTAGTATTGGAGGGAAGCGTGGAGGGTAAAAATCGTTGAGGGAGACCAAAACATGAATACACCTAGGAGCTCCAGAAAGATGTATTTTGGAGTAGTTGCTCGGAGATGAAGGAGCTTGCGCAGGGTAGAGTAGCATGGCGAGCTGCATCAAACCAGTCCTTGCATTAAGGACCACAAGAACAACACAGTTCCCAGAGTGAAATTTTTACTCTTCAGTGGAGTTTGCACTGATATCAAACTTTCTGGCAGACCAAAACTTTGTCATGGATCGAGACTCGAACTCGGATTTTTGCCTTTCGCATGCAATTGCTCCACCAACTGAACAACCGTCGCACGAGGGACACCCTGTCATCACAGCTTTACCGCCGCCAATACCTTGTCTCCAACCTTCCAAATTTCTCAGAAATTCTTCTGCGAAGCTTGCGGGACTAGCACTGTTGGAAGAAGAGAAGCTGTGAGGACGGGATCACAGACGTGCATGGGTAGTTCAGTCGGTGTACCACTTGCACGTGAAAGGCAGAAGTCCCGACTTCGAGTCTTGGTCCGGCAAACAGTTCCGATCTGCTAGGAAGTTTCTTATATGTTTAGCGGTTGTAGTATATCATGTGACATTGAGACATGTTTTCGTAAAGTCAATGGACAATTTTTCATAGTGTTAACTCAAATTTGAGAACAAAAATGACGTTATAAATTTTTAACAGGAATGGTTGATCTTCAAATCAAATACTTATGAAAATCTAAAGTTTTTATTATTTTTGTGGAGACAGACGGAAACAGGAAGGAGGGAGAGAGAGGATAAAAATATTATGCTGGCATAAATATTTTATCCTGTCTGAGGACGTGGAATAGTGTACGCCCCACCTCACAGACACAGTTTTCTTTCACGCATATAACCCATTCAAATTAAGATACCCTTTTTAGCTGTATTTGCATGGAAACCTCTTCTCATGATGCTGGAGTTGAGAAACTTTATCGCTTAACTCGCGTTAATAATACTGTAATAATTACGGACCGACGCTCGCACAAAAGGGAAGGTGTATCAGTAAGTGTCATTATGAGAAGTTCGAGAGGATGAGGCGGAATAATTCAGTCCTCCGGTATTGGCACGTCGCCGACAATATTCGAGATCCTGGCAGACCGTTTAATGAAGGGAGAGCTGAGAGAGAGAGACAGGAGACGGCGTCGAAAGGAGGTGGAGGGAGAGAGAGAATTCGGCAGCTCTGGGGTGACAAAGAAGGCCGCCTCAAACAGAATCGGACAGCCGGCACCGCTCCGCAGGGCCGCCGGCTAATAGCGCTCGCTGCTGCATAATTAACGACCGTGACGAGCGCGATTACAATCAGCTGTCGCGGCGCCTAGTCTTCCGCCCTACATTCTCGTCGACGTGTCGGCTGCTCTCGTGGCGCTCAGTCCCGTCAGCTCGGCTCCGCAGGTGTGCCGAGCGCTCCGGTTCCGTAGATCTGTGCTCATCCTCCCTATTGTGATCTGCGCGGAGAAAGCCAGGCACTTGTCTCTCTCGTGGAACGTGGAGGTCAACGTGGGCGTGGAAGGCATCGAGTTTTGTGACGTCAAAAAGTAGAATTTCACGACACGGACCCTTCTAGGGTGTGAACAACTGATGTCGGATGTTCGGAATATGTTACGTAACGGAAAGCAATCCAACAAAATATCGCTTTTGCGGCACCAGACGAGCAAGGCAGACGCCACTTATAAAGTGAAACTTACGCATTCAGTGCTTTCTGTATCACATATAGCGTGCTGTGGAGCTTACTACCTTATTTGTGGTATTCAGAGAGAGCGATGTGAGTTCTCATTCTATTCGAACTACTTGAATAATGAAAATTGAAACCCATCTCTGTTTTGTAATACAAACGTCCTTTATTCAAACATGCTACAAATTTCAACGTGACAAAGAGTCATCGTCAGGCCCCTGTATATAGAAACATACATAGCGTGAGAGTAAAGAATAATGAGAGTGCAGTCTGCAACAGCGAGACCGCTACGGTCGCAGGTTCGAATCCTGCCTCGTGCATGGATGTGTGTGATGTCCTTAGGTTAGTTAGGTTTAACTAGTTCTAAGTTCTAGGGGACTAATGACCTCAGAAGTTGAGTCCCATAGTGCTCAGAGCCATTTGAACCATTTTGAACCAATAATGAGAGTTCTGACAGTAAAAATCACATTAAGTGACTAAAACGGAGATAAATCACATCATAAAATTACACAATAAAAATATACTCTCGGTATCCACACGAAAAGAGTTCGGCGTCTAATTCATATTCCCTAAATTTTTTATACAATAACTAAATACTCTAGTAATGTAACGTATCTGATGGGAGCCCACTCCCTACAAATACGGGATAAACCAGTAACAAAACGAAACACCCAAATAAGAACAGACAGCAGAATCACAACCGAACAATGCACAAGCACACACGAAGTAGTGAGAGGGCTGAAGTAACGTCAAGGCTAACGACTTGCTCACACACCTTAAAAACAGGATGTGGTCGTTAAATCGCCGTAGAACATTTGTTCATTAGGTTTTGTCGCATCCGTTTACTCTGACCTTCTGGTTTTAAGTTATTAGGTTGTTACTTTTATTAATGGTACATCTCGTTTCGTACGTTTTCCGGTTAGGGATATACATGACTTCGATTTCTTTGCTGGTGCAATTCGTTGTGCATGTGAGCTCCATTTGCGTACATTACATAATAGGAGTATGTAATCATTGTATAAAAGAATTAGGCATTATAAATTAGATTCTGAATCTTGTTTTGTATGTGTACCGATAACATATTTTTAGTACGTAATTTTATGATATTATTTACCCCTTTTCTGTCACGCATTTTACTTTCTATTTTCAGAAATCCCATTTCAGCTCACTATCATGCTACGCATGTTTCCATATACAGGGGCCTGAAGACGACGCTTTTTCACATCGGAACTCGTCGTATGTTTTGAATAAACGACGTTTGAATTACAAAATAGTTCTTAGTTTCAGTTTTTATAGTTAAATTACTTTGTGTGCGACTGCTGTCCCACCGTCCTCGATGGATTAGCAGAGACTTTTTATTCGATGCGACACATTCATACATGTACACTGGATAATTCCGAAAATAAATCTTCAGTAGTCGTTATGTTATGTCACAGAAGTTCTGAGTTCAAGCAGTGCGATCTTTGATTCTCAGTAGGCGTCGAAGCATTGTGCCAGAAGTGAGTGAGTGAGTCGCATGTTTGTCACACTCATAGTTGCGTTCTATCAAAATTATGGTTCGGTAACTTTGGTAGAGTACTTAAATGACGTACAAAATGGTAGGATTACCGTTAGTATTGGTGGTACTTGTCGGCAAAGGCAGATAAATGAATGTGTGCGAGAGAAACTGGGAGCCGACGACTTTCCGTTTGTTTGTTTTCCACACGGCTAGAACCGCACATCGTTCAGAGTTACTCCATTGTGTGTTTCGGATCCTTACAAAAAGTAAAATGCATTCTATAAGTTAAAGTAATTAACTGACTACGAAAATTTTGCACACTTACGTAACTAATGCAATTAATTTTGATGCAACTACAGTTTATGTTCAGAAACATAAAAAAATGTATACAATTATTGTTGTTATTTTATACTCAATAGAACGTTCATCGTGATCAATGGGTACAGTGGCCTTTTATAACTGTTAAGTGCGAAAGTTGTTTGGCAATAACAGAAAATAGTTTTATATAAGGTCAGCGAAGTACTGAAGTGATATTTTATACATTTGAGAAAATTGCGTTTGCTAGCGCTGTATGATAAATCGGCATTTCTTTTTAATTTTTAATACGGCTTCCCTCTGTTACAAATCAACAATTTTTGAATAAAATCGCAATTAAACGTTGGTAAGTTAAATTTTGGAATAAAGCCGGCCGCGGTGGTCTAGTGGTTCTAGGCGCGCAGTCCGGAACCGCGGGGCTGCTACGGTCGCAGGTTCGAATCCTGCTTCGGGCATGGATGTGTCTGATGTCCTTAGGTTAGTTAGGTTTAATTAGTTTTAAGTTCTAGGGGACTTATGACCACAGCAGTTGAGTCCCATAGTGCTCAGAGCCATTTGAACCATTTTTTTTGGGATAAACACTGTTCATTTTTTAACTAACAGACCTGAGGATAACTATGTAGAACCAGAATGTTCCGTAGGTTAGGTGGTCCTTTACATATCATCACACTGTTTTAAGTCGGGTTCATCGCTCCCGATTTTTGGAGGAATTCAGTCAGACCGCACATGCGAACAAACAAATCGAAATGAGATGGCGCCTAATAGCTATGCAACACACCTAACGTGCAGGTAACGCCTTTACGATCTTAACTGACCAAAGCTTCCAGGAAAACTACTGCAGTCTGCGCATGCTTACGGTACTCTACGACGGCTTACGGTAGTTCTGCAGTTCTGGTTACGGCACTGAGCAGCCTGGAAATAATTAACAGAACAATGATATAATAAACGCAGAGGATGTTCCTTTTTGGAAATATGATTTTGCAAAAATTGATTTGAAAAATATAAAGACATTTCGGCAAGGTTTTCACTGCATTGCTTGCTCGCACGTGATTTATCATGAGTTTGAGAAAGCCAGACATACAGCACGAGATTTTCTTTATTGGTTCCGGTTGGTTAGTTTGACTGTCGACACTTGATGAAACGAAGTTATTTGCTGATATGACTCGGACTTAGACTACTCCTTTACCATGCCAGTGACATATTATATGCCAGAATAATATTTTTTATAAGGAGTAATTATGTGAAGGTGGTTGTAATTGTTAAGGAATCAGACATTTACAATGCGGTTTACAAATGCTATTCACTTTTCAGTTATTCAGTAAGTTTAGTTTCTTCCACTATCTCCACACAAAAACTTTGTTTTGCAATTGCGTGTCATCGCATTGCACTGAGCGGAACACAGTCACTCAAACTAAAGCATGGTATGTACAGCATATTTGCTTCTTGCTCTTGGCAAGGCTTTTCTTTTCGCTCGTTTGTTGTGGCACTGTATTTTAATATTTACCCCTTTAGAGCAGTACTGCGTTTCTGTTGCCACAAGGAAAGTCATGAAAATGTGTTACGGCCAGGAAATCGCTGCATTTCAAAATTATCTTCAGGGTCAGTTCAGGTAAAGTTCAGTTCACTTCTCATTCTTATGTGTCCATTGCTACTGTTACAGTACAGTGTTACATTCGCGTATATATGATTTAATGTTGAGGATTTTAATTAGTCAGTTTGCGTAAATAAATTTGTAGGATATATTCAGAAAAGCATTCTGTAGAGTTATTCTTTCAAAGTTCGGCTTGCAATTTTCTCCAGTTTATTTATTCTCTTAGTTTTGTGTTCTGGAACTTTGAGATAATCACTTTGACGTCACGCAATGTTGAACTGTCCACTGAACTGTGGAATACCGAAATTCACAGGACACCTTATTTAGTATACAGTTCTACGGTTGCTAATTATTTTTTGTAAACTATAGTTACAATACAGTTATACAATTTCAGATGGATTTGAGGAATCCTTTGTATCAGATAGTGTTTGCTAAGCACGCCGCTGGTAATATCCAGGTCCGCATTATAACACAGACACACACGAAAGTAAAGAATAACAAATCAGTTGACATACACAACCGCAACAAACTATAATAAAACTGTTGTAAAGTATGCTTGCTCAAGGCACTGGCGCATATTATTGCAGAGTAGGATGAAAAACAATTCCGTAATGTTCAAATACAGCATTAGTATTGTGGTGCCTGACACAGTCTCGTCGATCAAATACGTGGACCTAAGGTTGCAAAGCGATATGAAATGATATGAGCAAATGAGAACGGAAGTAAGGAAAGTGAATTGGCGACTTAGGTTGGTCGGGAGAATTCTAAGAAACTACAGCTCACTTGTAAAGGAGACTGCGTGTAGAACACTGATGCGACTCATTCTTGTGTACGTTACTGCTACAGTGTTTGGGAACTCCACCAGGTCAGATTAAAGGAAGGCATCAAAGTAATTTAATAATCTGGGTTAAGTTAAGTATCAAAGGTGGGTCAGATATGATAGTCGGATGCTTCTATAGACCACCTGCATCAGCAACCGTAGTAGTTGAGCGCCTCAGAGAGAACCTGCAGAACGTCGTGAAGAAGTTTCGTGATCATACTATTGTAATAGGGGGAGACTTCAATTTACCAGGTATAGAATGGGATAGTCACACAATCAGAACTGGAGCCAGGGACAGAGACTCTTGTGACATTGTCCTGACTGCCTTGTCCGAGAATTACTTCGAGCAGATAGTTAGAGAACCAACTCGTGAAGCTAACGTTTTAGACCTCATAGCAACAAATAGACCGGAACTTTTCGACTCCGTGAATGTAGAAGAGGGTATCAGTGATCATAAGTCAGTGGTTGCATCAATGACTACAAGTGTAATAAGAAATGCCAAGAAAGGAAGGAAAATATATTTGCTTAACAAGAGTGATAGGGCACAAATCGCAGAATATCTGAGTGACCACCATCAAACGTTCATTTCTGAGGAAGAGGATGTGGAACAAAAATGGAAAAAATTCAGAAACATCGTCCAGTACACCTTAGATAAGTTCGTACCGACTAAGGTCCAAAGCGAGGGGAACGATCCACCGTGGTATAACAATCATGTACGAAAGGTACTACGGAAACAAAGAAAGCTTCATCATAGGTTTAAGAGTAGTCGAATCATAGCTGATAAGGAAAAGCTGAACGAAGCGAAAAAGAGCGTAAAGAGAGCAATGAGAGCAGCATTCAACGAATTCGAACATAAAACATTGGCAAACAATCTAAACAAGAACCCTAAAAAGTTTTGGTCATATGTAAAATCGGTAAGCGGATCTAAATCCCCTATTCAGTCACTCGTTGACCACGATGGCACCGAAACAGAGGACGACCGAAGAAAGACAGAAATACTGAATTCAGTGTTCCGAAACTGTTTCACTGCGGAAAATAGTAACACGGTCCCTGACTTCAGCCGTCGCACGGACGCCAAAATGGAAAATATTGAAATAAACGATATCGGAATTGAAAAACAACTGCTATCACTTAGTAGCGGAAAAGCATCCGGACCAGACGAGATACCCTTAAGATTCTACAGTGATTATGCTAAAGAACTTGCCCCCTTTCTATCAGCAATTTATCGTAGATCGCTGGAAGAACGTAAAGTACCTAGCGACTGGAAGAAAGCGCAGGTCGTTCCCATTTTCAAGAAGGGTCATAAATCAGATGCGAATAATTATAGGCCTATTTCGCTTACGTCAATCTGTTGTAGAATAATGGAACATGTTTTGTGTTCTCGTATTATGACGTTCTTAGATAATACAAATCTCCTTCATCATAACCAACATGGATTCCGCAAACAGAGATCATGTGAAACTCAGCTCGTCCTATTTGCCCAAGAAATTCACAGTGCCGTAGACACTGGCGAGCAGATTGATGCCGTATTCCTGGACTTCAGAAAGGCATTTGATACGGTTCCGCACTTACGTTATAGTGGAAAAAGATACGAGCTTACGGAATATCGGACCAGGTTTGTGATTGGATTCAGGATTTCCTAGAAGAAAGAACACAACATGTCATTCTTAACGGTTCAAAATCTGCAGATGTAGAGGTAATTTCGGGAGTACCGCAGGGAAGCGTGATAGGACCTTTATTGTTTACAATATACATGAATGACTTAGATGACAACATCGGTAGCTCCGTGAGGCTATTTGCAGATGACACGGTTGTCTACAAGAAAGTAGCAACATCAGAAGACTTGTACGTACTCCAGGAGGACCTGCAGAGGATTAATGCATGGTGCGACAGCTGGCAGCTTTCCCTAAACGTAGATAAATGTAATATAATGCGCATACATAGGGGCAGAAATCCATTCCAGTACGATTATGCCATAGGTGGTAAATCATTGGAAGCGGTAACGACCGTAAAATACTTAGGAGTTACTATCCGGAGCGATCTGAAATGGAATGATCACATAAAACAAATAGTGGGAAAAGCAGGCGCCAGGTTGAGATTCATAGGAAGAATTCTAAGAAAATGTGACTCATCGACGAAAGAAGTAGCTTACAAAACGCTTGTTCGTCCGATTCTTGAGTATTGCTCATCAGTATGGGACCCTTACCAGGTTGGATTAATAGAAGAGATAGACATGATCCAGCGAAAAGCAGCGCGATTCGTCATGGGGACATTTAGTCAGCGCGAGAGCGTTACGGAGATGCTGAACAAGCTCCAGTGGCGGACACTTCAAGAAAGGCGTTACGCAATACGGAGAGGTTTATTATCGAAATTACGAGAGAGCACATTCCGGGAAGAGATGGGCAACATATTACTACCGCCCACATATATCTCGCGTAATGATCACAACGAAAAGATCCGAGAAATTAGAGCAAATACGGAGACTTACAAGCAGTCGTTCTTCCCACGCACAATTCGTGAATGGAACAGGGAAGGGGGGATCAGATAGTGGTACAATAAGTACCCTCCGCCACACACCGTAAGGTGGCTCGCGGAGTATAGATGTAGATGTAGAATTTAGAGGCTAGAAGGTACATTTGTTACCGGTAGGTGCGATCAAGACGCGACGTGGGTGTCCTTGGAGAAAAGATGACGATCTTTTCGCGGAACACTACTGATAAGATTTAGAGACTTGCAACTGACTGCAAAAGGATTCTACTGCTGCCAACATACATTTCGGGTAAGGACCAGGAAGACAGGATAAGAGAAATTAGGTCTCGTACGGAGGTCCAGATATTCCTTTTTTCTTAGCTCTGTTTGAGAGTGGAACAGAAAAGGTAGTGACTAGCAGTGGTACCAGGTACCCTCCACCAAGCATCATACAGTGGCTTGCTAAGTATTTATGTACGTGCAGCTCTAGATTTTTTTTTCTTTTTTGTGTCGTCAGTCGTCTTACTGGTCTGATGCAGCCCTCCAGGAATTCCTCTCCTGTGCCAACCTCTTCATCTCAGAGCAGCACTTGCAGCCTGCTTCCTAAACTTCATCTGTTACGTGACCATCAAGCCTAACGGTAAATTTTTTCGCTGTTCTCTTTTCTGCTCCTTTTCATTACTTTCGTCTTTCTTCGACTTACTGTCAGTCCATATGCTGTACTGATTAGACTGTTCATTCAATACTGGAGATCCTGTAATTCTTCCTCTCTTTCACTGGGAATACCAATGCAATCAGCAAATCTTATCATTGATGTCCTGTAACCTCGAAGCTCTCATTTACTGCCGTCATTGCGTCTTTGATGTATGGATAGAACAGTCGGGGTGAAAGACTACATCCATGTCTTACACCGTCTTTAATGCACCACTTGGTTCCTTGTCTCCCACTCTTATTATTACCCTTGGCTAAATGTTGTCCACTACCGGTCTCTCTCTATGGCTTACCCCTATTTTCCTCGAAGGCCGTTGTGACCGAGCGGTTCTAGGCGCTTCAGTATGAAACCGCGCTACTGCTACGGTCGCAAGTTCGAATAATGCCTCGGGCATGGATGTATGTGCTGTTCTTTGGTTAGTTTGGTTTAAGTAATTCTAAGTCTAGTGGACTGCCGACCTTAGATGACATGTCCCATAGTGCGTAGAGCCATTTGAACAATTTTTTTCCCTCATAATTTTGGACATCTAGCACCATTTGACACTGTCAAACAATTTTTCCAGCTCTACAAATCCTTTGAACGTGTCTTGATTTTTCTTCAGCCTTGCTTCTATTATCAACCGCAACGTCACAACTTCCTGTATAGTGCGTTTACCTTTTCTAAGGCCAAACTGATCTTCATCTAACACATCCACAATTGTCTTTTCCACTCTTCCTTAGACTATTCATGTCAGTAACTTAAATGCATGAGCTGTTAAGTTGAAGGTGCGATAATTCTCGCACTTGGTCAGCTCTTGCAATATTCGGAATTGTGTGGATGATATTTTTCCGAAAGTCAGATGGTTTATCGCCAGACTTGTACAATCTAGATGTGGTCGTTTTGTTACCAGTTCCCCTCATGATTTTAGAAATTCTGGTGGAGTGTTATCGATCCCTTCTGCCTTATTTGATCTTAAGTATTCCAAATCTCTTTTAAATTATGATTCCAATACTGGATCTCCTACCTCTTCTATACGGACCCCTGTTTGGTCTTCTATCACATCAGACGAGTCTTGTCCTCGTAGAGGCTTTCAGTTTACTCTTTTCACTCATCCGCTCTCTCCTTTGTACTTAATACTGCATTCGTTATGTTACCTCCCTTTCTTTTTATTCCACCAAAGGTTATTTTGACTTTTCTATATGGTGAGTCAATCCTTCCATCAACCATTTCTTTTTGGATTTATTGACATTTTTCATCTGGACATTTCGTCTTAGCCTCCCGCCACTTCCTATTCATTTCATTCTTCAGCGAAATGTAGTTCTTTATTCCTGAATTCCCGATAACCGTTTTCACTTCCTTGTTTCATTGATCAACTGAAGTGTTTCACCTGATACCCACGGTTTCTTCGCAGTTACTTTCTTTGTACCTACGTTTTCCTTTCCGACGTCTGTGATTGCCCTTTTAGGGATGTCCATTTGTCTTCAATTGAACAATCTACTGAGCTATCCCTTACTGCAGTATGTACAACCTTAAATAACTTCAAGTGTACCCCTTCATTCCTTAGTCTTCTGCATCCTATTTCTTTGCATATTGCCTCTTCCCGAATAATCTCTTAAACTTCAGCCTATTCTTCATCACTAATAAGTTGTGATCTGAGTCTATATCTGCTTCTGGGTACGCCTTACACTCAAGTTTCTGATTTCGGAATCTCTCCTGACTATGATACAATTTAAGTGAAATGTTCAGGTACCTCACGGCCTTTTCGAAGTGTAGCTACTTCTCTTGTGATTCTTAGGCAGATTATTCGCAATTACTAGCTGAAATTTATTGCAGAACTCCATTAGTCTTACTCCTCTCTCATTCCTAATATCAAGCCCGTATTCTCCTGTAACCTTTTCTTCTACTACTTTCCCTACAATTGCATTCCAGTCCCCCATGACTATTAGGTTTTCATTTCCCATTAAGTATTGAATAACCAATTCAGTATCGTCATATACTTTCTCTATCTCTTCAACTTCAGCTTTCGACATCGGCATATCTGCCTGAACTGTAGACCCTTAATGATCATTTGTATTCGAAAATTAAGAGGTGGCGAGTTTCGAACACTGGGCCGAGGATGTTTTTTATACTAAGACCACAGATGCAATCCTGAAGATTCACTGCGATAAAACGTTGTTACGTCTATGATATAACGAAAGAAGCAATATTGAGTTTAACGTCCCGTGACATCGAGGTCATTAGAGACGGAGACGCAGGGATATCGGCCGTGCCCTTTCATAAAAACCACCCCGGCGTTTGCCTGGAGCGATTTTGGAGAAGTCACGGAAAATCTACATCTGAACGGCCGGACGCGGGTTTGAACCGTCCTCCTGCAGAATGCGAGTTTAGTTTGCATGCGAGTCCAGTGTGCTAACTACTGCGCCATCATGCAAGATAACGTACCGGTAATCACGACGTAAAAACCACTACACAAGGTTACAAACATCTGCAGACGGTTTATTCAACTAACGCCGACATGTATCTCCACTGATAAAGAGTAAGTGAAAACTCTACTATAGACTAAATCGGAAAATATGGAGACAAACACGTTAGAATAACTAAATTTTGTAATATTTAAGACCCGCACTTAAACAACGTATTTGAAAGAGCACTGTTTTCGAAATTTGGACTTTTCATTCGATTCCCGGTCGGACACTTAGTTTTAACTTCTCACTTATGTTCGAAACTTTGTTTGGTTATTTAAATATGTTAGTAATCATATTTTGTCTAGGGGGCAATGAAATATTTTTAAAGCTCTCCTTTCAACCTGACAAGTATCATTTAATTCCATGGTGCCACTACACTTTCTTCTGGATGTCCTTCGGTCACCTTAGTCAACGTATAAAGAAGAACCCACCCACTTCAGGGGTGTCAGTTTTAGGAAGTAAAATCTGCCCGAGACATCAGTTCACGCGGGTACGTATGAGATTTCAGTATGATATCTGGCTGTATACCAGTTAATTGATTTCATATCATTTACGCCGTGAAAAACCGAAGTGCCACATGGATCTGTATCTCTAAAGCGTCACTGTCAGTGCTCAGGATTGGTGGAGCTACAAGAAGGTTAGTCTTTCAATTCAACTTCGGGTGAAGACTATTAGGCGAGATTACCGTCACATCCTCTTGTAAGCATACAGTTTGTTTTGATGAATGACAGGACGGTCTTTTTATAGTATTGTTCATTAGATCTTATTCTTCCTTTTTCATTAATGTCAATAATTTCAAGCCTTGAACTGTCAGTCATCATCATAGCTTTCTTCTCCCAACATTATTTTATTTAACAGCCTTTTCGCTTGTAGTGCTGTTCTTTGTCAAACAGTATTCCTTGTATAACAGGACCACGATATTATTGCACTTGACCTCCCCAGGCCGTTGTCGAAAACATGCGGTGATGCAGCAAATAAGTACTACTTGTACAAAGTGTACAAAATGATGAGTAACGAAAACTCATCGCTCTCTGAATGCCTTCAGAAATGTTGTGCTTTTACCATCAAGTGGTTCACCGTGTCCTTGTAAAATATCGGGATAATAGCCCTTGGTAAGCCGACAGCAGCGCCCTCCCTCCCAAGTGCAGTAATACTATGGTCGACTAATAGTCTATGAAAATTATATATGCCGGCCGGGGTGGCCGAGCGTTTCTAGGCGCTACAGTCTGGAACCGCGCGACGGCTATGGTCGCAGGTTCGAATCCTGCTTTGGGCATGGATGTGTGTGATGTCCTTAGGTTAGTTAGGTTTAAGTAGTTCTAAGTTCTAGGGGACTGATGACTTCAGGAGTTAAGTCCCATAGTGCTCAGAGCCATTTGAACCATTTGAAATTATATATATTTTCGCTAAAATTGCACTTAATTCACTGCTCGAATAGCTTCTGCAATATGTCAGTAGGTCAACTTCGTGATAGGCAAATAACACTAACGGTGCTGAGAGGTAAGAACAAAACACGGATGTATATTTATGTTTGTGGGTACATTTCCTCGTTTATCGCCATCATACGGTCTTGCTTTCACGTATACATGTTCTTCCATTACTTTTCCCGAATTGAAAACAACGCCGAGAGAGATCATTTGTGTCTCGTGACGACGTGTCAAATCGACTGACGGGATGCAGCGGTAAAATAGTTACCCAAGCTACTCGCAGTACTTACATCCGCCATCGCAGTTCCTATCGATCCAATTACTCACTATCCATACTCACCGGTGTACACCGGATGATGCCAAAGCACGTCTGACGTAAAAACGGGTTCTGGCTAGGAGGATGACTGAAGACCGTTGCGACCTTTATTTCCCTTAACGCAAGTTGATTGTATAATCTCACCATTCTGGTAGTACGGTGATCTTGTGAATTTTTCACTCGAAGTGTCGGAACTCAGTTATTTAGTTCTAACGGAGGGAATGTCCAACCTACGCGGTGCATAATAGCATACATGAGATCGTGACATTTACAGAAACGTGGCTAATACGGAAATCAAAGGGTACATAAAATTTGTTGCGGGAACATCGTGTTACTCAGAAGAATAGGGTACTAGTTCATAAAGGTTCGGTAATCTAATACCAGTAAAGATGTTGGGTCAACTGCGACTTGCGTATAAAATGAGTAGTCGCAGCAAGAACTGTTACATTAATTGATACATTGCTTTAATATATTTAATATTGTTAACGACCGCATCTTAATACTGAAGATACTGCTCGGCTCTGCGTAACAAAAGATAGACCCACGAGAAACATCTTACAGCAATTGGAAATAGAAATATTCTTGGGTTAAATATTTGCCTCGCATTGTGGTCCCTTCACCATAACGCACACATAAATCCATCAGCTTTTTTTTCATTTTATTATTCTATAAACAGCTTGAAAGTCATCACAGGCACTCATAATTCTCCAAACTTTAATCACTATAACGGTAAACTGCGGTCACTGACAGCTGGTACTGTAGTTTGGCAAATGAATTCTGTCGCAGATACTATGGAATTAATAAACAGAAAATGCACTTCCTTGGTGCGGCGGATCTCATTTAATATAGTTCCTGAATGATCTTTGGAGCGCAGGCTGTTAGGATTATTAAAAATAAACTAACCAGATGCTATAAAATGAAAATCGCTAATGGGATCTTAATCCTATTGCGTACGGATGAAGGTGTATTCCATATAAGAGCATCGAGGACCCAAACTCGGCGCTAGAGGGAATTGTGAGATACTCACGTGACTAAAATGCTTCGATAGTCTACTGCCTTCAACAGTTCTGAAAAAAAGAGAGAGGGAGGCTTCAAAATAGAGAAGAAGGGTTTAATGCGTTTCCTTTCAGCGAATGGAGTTCGCGGAACTGAAGTTCATCGACAAATGTATTAAGTTTACGGACAGCACTGAATATCCGTTGCAGTACCAACGCTCAATCCGACTTCTGGGACCACGGTTTCCACCGTAACGTCTTCAGTAATGAGGACATCCACCTACTGGACAATGTGATCGGTAATACGGTGTGCCGTTCCCGACCGTGCGTTATCAGCCGACGACATTCAGACTTCCTTGAATCGCCTTGACCCTTGCAACCGACATGCAGTGCTCTTCGTGCACTTATGCCATTCTCTGATGAAATTCCGTACCCTGCAGTCCTTCCATTGTCACGAAACGCACTATACCCCTTTGCTCTTCTTTTGAAGCCTCCATTTCCTGTTTACAGCAAGACTGAGTCCAGTGGGCTGTAGATCCATGCAGCTGCTCGCTCTTTAATCACATGGGTCTGGGCTCACGTGTCTCTAGCGACAACTACGAGGCCTCATCGCTCTCATATGCACCACATTTTCTTCCGCAAGCAACGGCATTACGAACCCGACAGCAGTTTTCACTTTACAGTATCTGGCTCTTTCCTAATGTCGCTCAATACTCCTCGAAATCATGTATAACCAACGAGCAGCCAGTACGTGGTATGTGTCAGAATGTCCTTTAAGCGTTGCACTAAGATGCTTGTGTGATTGTCGTAGGCGAATCTTCTAGATTTCCAAGTCGAGATGTAGGTACAGGCTGAGATTGTGGGTGAACTCGCCCCAGTATCTGTAGACCCAGAGGAAAGTCGAAGTTATCAACCACAGCTGCATTCCATTTATCTGAGAAAAATCATGCCTCACTGCCTCAGTCCTGTCATAAAAAAGGAGGCTCAGACGCTCAAAGAAAGTTAATGAGTGCGCATAGTGCTCATATTTACACATTACTAAGCGTATTGAACAATTACGTATTTTGCAACACCATAATTTTTTGTTTCCTGTATTTCGATACATTTTCATTAATCTAAATTAATAATTGTTGTGAAGATATATTATTAATGTTTACTCTCTTTTAAAGAAATGGCAGTAAACAAATGCTAGATGGCTCTGAGCACTATGGGACTCAACTGCTGAGGTCATTAGTCCCCTAGAACTTAGAACTAGTTAAACCTAACTAACCTAAGGACATCACAAAATCCATGCCCGAGGCAGGATTCGAACCTGCGACCGTAGCAGTCCTGCGGTTCCAGACTGCAGCGCCTTTAACCGCACGGCCACTTCGGCCGGCAAATGCTAGATAGTTTTCCATTCATGGAGAACGAAGTCTCGCACGGGTTCATTCAAGTGAAATCTACTTTGCCTTATAAAGAAATTCATTAAAGTGGTAAAAAGAACACGTCGTCCACGAATATATTGGTTTTCCTGGAACTTCGAAATGAAGCGTTGAAAAAATGACGTTGGTGATGTGGGATACTTTATTTGAGCAAACTGTGAGGAAATTATTTTCGGCAAGTAAGCCGCCCTGCTATTGTTGGTCTCTGTTGTGTGCTATTTTCTTTTAGAGAAAATAGAAAGATGTTTCCATGGATGAGCCTTCGTTTTTAGAACACTAATGAGTTCAGTTCACAGAATGTGTTTTAAAAATCATCATTTGGCTCGATGTGCTTTCGAAAAAATGTCATGGACTGTTTTTCCTACCTGCCTTCATTCGTCTTTCAGTAACATTGTGATGAAATGATAATTTATAAATTGTAGCACTAATTTGTACACCTGTCAGAAAAGAATACGGCCATAATGGTTCGATAGTGGCTGTTTGATACTGACATTCCTTGACTGCATACATTTTAGAAGACTGTCACCGAATTGTGGATAGCAGCACGTCAAACAGCACCATACTTCAGTTAATATGTTGAATATTACATCAACTCTGAAATAATAAAGGCGTCACTCACTTTCAACGAGCTGTACTCTGTCGCAACTTATGTTTCCTAGTATACTTTTCCCACATCGGAATACGCCATTCGATCAACAGTACACCTGTGACAGTAATAAAATTCTTTTTGAGTGTGCTATCTCATATGAAGATATATTATTTTGTAAAATTAGTAACCAAAGAGATATGGGAGTAACAATACAAGCGAAGTAAACAACAGTATTTCATTAAAGGAAGCTCAACGAGGAACAAAGCAAAATAAGGTGTTATTGGAAGTAGTTGGCACCTAATTATGGTAATGTCCCACAGTTGCAGTTTCTAATGGTAACTATTAAAACACCATGAATTTTAAAAATTTTCCGGCAATTTGAATGTTAAAACAAACTTCGGGCGTGCAGCTGGCCGTCGATTAATGAGCTACCAGTCATCTTCAGTCTTCGATGGCTCATCTGAAAATGACTGGCAGATGCTCAGTCGAAATATCGTGCAATGAATTAATCGACTACCGGCAGCGGCTCGAAAGTTTTTGAATATTAAAGCACTGCTCAGTGAGACTGAGTGAAATCTATTATTAAATATTGTGGTTCAACACTAAAACAAGAACTTTCGGCTTGTTGGTTATGTGTAATTATTTTTCTTTTATTATCTCATAACACAGATGCTTGGTGTCCTCAGACATTTAATCATAAGTGTGTCATTCAATATTCGACGAAATATTTGACATGTCCATTTCAGGTAGTAAGAATATACTGAATGGTCAGAAACAGTGTGAAAAGCTTGCAAGGTTGCTGAAGAGGAGCTTTTGCTGAGAAATAATTGTTGCACGGCTTCCAAGTTCTTTGGCACTGATGTTAGCAAATCAGGCGGTTGCAATTACAAATTCAAGCACCTGCACGCACTTGTAAGATCGGGTAATGCACAGACATTTGTGTGTCCGTGAGCTACCAATCGTTCAAATGCTCATTACCAGTTGAAATGTGCCTTTTTGTGAAGTGATAAATTGAAGCTATGTGAGCAGAAGCTACATCTGTTCGGTTTGAGGAAACCAAACTAAGAACAGGTTTGCCTTCACTGTCTCTGGCAGGCTGCTTGAATTTGCGTGAGCGACGACCTGATCGACTAACTTCAATGCTAAATAACTCGAAAACGGCACAACATATCGAATTATTTTCTTAACAATTATTTCTCAGTGCGGCTTGCCCAGCTACTCTGATACAAGCTTTTCAGACTGTTTCTGACTGCCGTGAATATATAGCAATACCAGTCGGCTCCTTATACAATCCAAATGCTTAGAATATATAGGTTATCCCATATTTGGAGAAATCTTAGTACGGACCAAACAAGGGAAAAATGTTCGGTAACCACATTCTCTAAAATGCATGCCTTAAGACCAATGAGCACTTGTTCATTAGATACAATGAAGCTACTTATTGGGGCAAATTCCTACAGTATGTGAGCAGTAGAAGAGATGTGTTTCGCTCTAGCGAAGATGAGCAAGTGCTCATAGCTCTTACGACTCTGTTTCTTACTTCATTACCCGTAAGCGCAATTAGACATTAGCTAGTACACTCCTCCTCTCCACCCCCCTCTCCCCCGCCCCACCCTCTGCTGCTGCCTCGCCACTTCTCTCTCACACAGTCACCAACTTTAACACCTAACTAGACTGTAGAATGAAAGACTTTACTTGGAACACTTCCGTTTTTACAGTGATAAAAGATGAATCATATTTAGTTTGTATGTGTGTGTGTGTGTGTGTGTGTGTGTGTGTGTGTGTGTGTGTGTGTTTTGTATATGTATTAGAATGAATGACGCAGGAATTCGTGGTGCATCGCAAGTACAGCTCACAACTTCTTCTCAGGTAATAAAGCTAACTATCCACATTGAGGGTAGACACTTGTCAAAAAACGTACTTCCCCTGCATTACCTATCCCATTGCGGCGCTTGCTTGACCTGCACACTGCAACCCCATTTGAAATCAAACAAGTTAAAATGTTTGCACTATACTGACTGTTCATAAATCAGTTGATTGCTGCACCCCCTACCTCTGAAATCGCAGAAATTGGATGACTTGAGGCTATTAATGCTTTGTGTGTGCCACAGCCACTAATACTAATAATAGTAGTAGTAATAATAATAATAGTACAGCACAACAGTAACCACTAATTAGTTACTGCTGTGTCGTGGAGTCAATTAATTCATTTATCTGTTTCTAAGCGAGTAATGAAGCAATTTCTGGACTACTGCAGGTACTACACACAATTTGGAGTAGACATTTTCATGAGATATTTAGCATTTGTTATTGTATGCCTCACTTTTATCATCAGCGATGTACGGGAAAAAGCACAGCAGATGTGTACATTGGGTAGACTATGTGAGAAATCTGTAACGCCATTTGCATTAATACTACTACTTGAGAAAAAGTAATTACTTATATAATTAATATTAGAGTCTTACAAAATTATGATAATAATAACGATCTTCTGAAAACAATTTAATTTCAGGTCTGAAACAAAATCGAATCATTTAGTTCTTACCCCTCGAAAAATTTAATTTTAGCCCTTACTGGTAATTACCTGAAGGTTGGGAACCAGTGTCTTAAAGATATGTATTTTGGAGCCCATGATTATTGGACATTAAATACCTTGTATATGTAATGATACGTATAATTTTTTCTTTTTAAATGGTCATTTCTCTTTCTCACTTACTGCGGGAGCAGACCACAGAAAGCAATTTAACTGCGTCGAGTCACACAAGCAGTACCATGAAACAGAATGCCATCCTACACTGCCCGGGGACGTTTTCGTGAAGGCACCCTGTGTGCACATAGGGCATTCGTAGGTTGTTCTGGAGGGAAGACTGTGCTCGTTCCTACACAGTCCCATAGATGGGAGAGGAAGGCATCTCTTGAATGCCGTGGCCGGCGTGCCCTCTTGAATTCTATCGAACATATGTGGGATTCGCTCGGAAGACGTATTGCATGCTGCCCGACCGGCACGTCTGTCGACTGTTCCAGCGCTGGAGATTGCTCTACTTGAGAAATGGCTCAGCGCTCATCAATAACGACGCTGGAGCCGTTCTACGAGGTAGCCGTCGGTGCGGCTGTATCTCCTGGTACTCAGATATTTCACTAGTGTGAAAGTAGCTTTCCCAAACATTAACAGCAATTAACAGCTAAAGTCAATGTATTATATTTGAAAGCGTATCTACCTTTGTGTGATTCTACACCGTCTAATTTGTCCGACTATTATGATTGTTTATTATCTCAAGAGTTTTCCACACTTGCCTGGAGGAACAGTTCGCCGCACATTGTTGAACATAGAGCTATGCTGCAAACAACCCATACATCTTTACATGTTGACCAATGATATCATCAATTACTGTTGCAGTTCGAACGGGTTCATCGAAATTTAACCGTGGATCAATGGAAACGTTGTCTGGCCTGATGAATCACGCTTCCTCTTACAGTAGGTTGATGATCGTGCCAGCCTACCCCATCACCCAGGCGAACGGTTACTCGAAACATACACTCCGCCACGGATGTAGGTTGTTTGGGCAGTATTATGCTATGGGCAACATTCGCTTGGACTTACACGGGACCTGTGGTAGAAATCTAATGCACCATGACAGCTGGGGTCTAAGTGAACAATTCTGCGGGGTGCCTATATCCCTGTACCCTTGATACTTCACAGAGTAGTAATTCCTAACCTTTCTTAGATTATTACTCCTAAACGCAATTAGTCCGCTCCCGGTAGCAGAATGTCAATCCTAAGGGCCTAGGTTCGATTGCCGGCTGGGTCGGAGATTTTTCTCCGCTCAGGGACTGGGTGTTGTGTTGTCCTAATCATCGTCATTTCATCCCCATCGACGTGCAAGTCGCCGAAGTGGCGTCAAGTCGAACCACTTGCACAGGGCGAACGGCCTACCCGACGGGAGGCCCTCGTCACATGACATTCACATTCACAGCGCAATTAGACGTTAGCTAGTACACCGCTCTACCCCCCCAGCCCCCTCGTTCCGCATGACCACCCACTGTCTCCTGCCCCTCCCTCCCACGTTGTCACCATCCATATCACCAAAATAAACTGTAGAATGAAAGACTTTTCTTGGAATGCTTTTATTTATACAATCATGAAAGATGAATGCATTTAGTATGTGTGTGTGTGTGTGTGTGTGTGTGTGTGTGTGTGTGTTAGACTGAGTGACGAAACAATTCGTGGTGCCTCGAATGTGCTGCTCACAACTCCTGCTCAGATAAGAAAGCTAACTATCCACAGTGATGGTAGACACTTCTTACAAAAAATACTGCCCCTGCATTACTCTTCTCCATTGCTGCGCTTCCTTAACCTGAACACTGCCACCCCATTTAGACTCTAACAAGTTAAAATGTGTGTACCATACTTACTGCTTGTAAATCACTTGATAGCTGCACACCCTACTTCTGAAGTGGCTGAAATGGGATGACTTTAGGCTGTTAATTCTTTGTGTCTGAGTAGCAATAGTAGTAGTAATAATATTAATAATAATAATGCGTACAGCCCTGTAGTAACTCTTACGTATTTACTGCTGCGTCGTGCTAACAATTATTTCATTCATCTGCTTCGAAGCGAATAATGACGCAATTTCAGGACTGCTGCAGTTACTACCCACTATTTCGATAAGACATTTCCTTTAAATGTTTAGCATTTGTTATGTATATGTCCTCCCCCCATGAACCATGGACCTTGCCGTTGGTGGGGAGACTTGCGTGCCTCAACGATACAGATAGCCGTACCGTAGGTGCAACCACAACGGAGGTGTATCTGTTGAGAGGCCAGACAAACGTGTGGTTCCTGAAGAGGGGCAGCAGCCTTTCCAGTAGTTGCAGGGGCAACAGTCTGAATGATTGACTGATCTGGCCTTATAACATTAACCAGAACGGCCTTGCTGTTGTGGTACTGCGAACGGCTGAAAGCAAGGGGAAACTACAGCCGTAATTTTTCCCGAGGGCATGCAGCTTTACTGTATGGTTAAATGATGATGGCGTCCTCTTGGGTAAAATATTCCGGAGATAAAATAGTCCCCCATTCGAATCTCCGGGCGGGGACTACTCAGGAGGGCGTCGTTATCAGGAGAAAGAAAACTGGCATTCTACGGATCGGAGCGTGGAATGTCAGATCCCTTAATCGGGCAGGTAGGTTAGAAAATTTAAAAAGGGAAATGGATAGGTTAAAGTTAGATGTAGTGGGAATTAGTGAAGTTCGGTGGCAGGAGGAACAAGACTTCTGGTCAGGTGAACACGGGATTATAAATACAAAATCAAATAGGGTAATGCAGGAGTAGGTTTAATAATGAATAAAAAAATAGGAGTGTGGGTAAGCTACTACAAACAGCATAGTGAACGTATTATAGTGGCCAAGATAGACACGAAGCCCATGCCTACTTCAGTAGTACAAGTTTATATGCCAACTAGGTCTGCAGATGACGAAGAAATTGATGAAATGTATGGTGAGATAAATGAAATTATTCAGGTAGTGAAGGGAAACGAAGATTTAATAGTCATGGGTGACTGGAATTCGACAGTAGGAAAAGGGAGAGAAGGAAACATAGTAGGTGAATATGGATTGGGGCTAAGAAATGAAAGAGGAAGCCGTCTGGTAGAATTTTGCACAGTGCGTAACTCAATCGTAGCTAACACTTGGTTCAAGAATCATAAAAGAAGGTTGTATACATGGAAGAATCTTGCAGATACAAAAAGGTATCAGACAGATTATATAATGGTAAGATAGAGATTTAGGAAGCAGGTTATAAATTGTAGGACATTTCCAAGGGCAGATATGGACTCTGACCACCATCTATTGGTTATGAACTGTAGATTAAAACTGAAGAAATTGCAAAAAGGTGAGAGTTAAGGAGATGGGACCTGGATAAACTGACTAAACCAGAGGTTGTACAGAGTCTCAGGGACAGCATAAGGGAACAATTGACAGGAATTAGGGAAAGAAATACGGTAGAAGACGAATGGGTAACTCTGAGGGATGAAGTAGTGACGGCAGCAGAGGATCAAGTAGGTAAAGAGACGTGGGCAAGTAGAAATCCTTGGGTAACAGAAGAAATATTGAATTTAATTGATGAAAGGAGAAAATATAAAAATGCAGTAAATGAAGCAGGCAAAAAGGAATACAATCGTCTCAAAAATGAGACCGACAGGAAGTGCAAAATGGCTAAGCAGGCATGGCTAGAGGACAAATGTAAGGATGTAGAGGCTTATCTCACTAGGGGTAAGATAGATACAGCCTACAGGAAAATTAAAGAGACCTTTGGAGAAAAGAGAGCTACTTGTATGAATATCAAGAGCTCAGATGTAAACCCAGTTCTAAGCAAAGAGGAGAATGCAGAAAGGTGGAAGGAGTATATAGAGGGGTCTGTACAAGGGCGATGTACTTGAGGACAATATTATGGAAATGGAAGAGGATGTAGATGAAGATGAAATGGGAGATACGATACTGCGTGAAGAGTTTGACATAGCACTGAAAGACCTGAGTCGAAACAAGGCCCCGGGAATAGACAACATTCCATTAGAACTACTGGCGGCATTGGGAGAGCCAGTCCTGACAAAACTCTACCTTCTGGTGAGCAAGATGTAGGAGACAGGCGAAATACCCTCAGACTTCAACAAGAATATAATAATTCCAATCCCAAAGAAAGCAAATGTTGACAGATGTCAAAATTACCGAACTATCAGTTTAATAAGTCACAGCTGCAAAATACTAACGCGAATTCTTTGCAGACAAATGGAAGGACTGGTAGAAGCCGACCTCGGGGAGGATCAGTTTGGATTCCGTAGAAATGTTGGAACATGTGAGTCATTACAGACCTTACGACTTATCTTAAAAGAAAGATTAAGAAAAGGCAAACCTACGTTTCTAGCATTTGTAGAGTTAGAGAAAGCTTTTGACAATGTTGACTGGAATACTCTCTTTCAAATTCTGAAGGTGGCAGGGGTAAAATATAGGGAGCGAAAGGCTATTTACAATTTGTACAGAAAGCAGATGGCAGTTATAAGAGTCGAGGGACATGAAAGGGAAGCAGTGGTTGGGAAGGGAGTGAGACAGGGTTGTAGCCTCTCCCCGATGTTATTCAATCTGTATACTGAGCAAGCAGTAAAGGAAACAAAAGGAAAATGTGGAGTAGGTATTAAAATCCAGGGAGAAGAAATAAAAACTTTATGGTTCGCCGATGACATTGTAATTCTGTCAGAGACAGCAAAGGACTTAGAAGAGCAGTTGAACGGAATGGTCAGTGTCTTGAAAGGAGGATATAAGATGAACATCAACAAACGCAAAACGAGGATAATGCAATGTAGTCGAGTTAAGTCAGGTGATCCCGAGGGAATTAGATTAGGAAACGAGACACTTAAAGTAGTAAAGGAGTTTTGCTATTTGGGGAGCAAAATAACTGATGATGGTCGATGTAGAGGGGATATAAAATGTAGACTGGCAATGGCAAGGAAAGCGTTTCTGAGGAAGGAAAATTTGTTAACATCGAGTATAGATTTAAGTGTCAGGAAATCGTTTCTGAAAGTATTTGTATGGAGTGTAGACATGTATGGAAGTGAAACATGGACAATAAATAGTTTGGACAAGAAGAGAATAGAAGCTTTCGAAATGTGGTGCTACAGAAGAATGTTGAAGATTAGGTGGATAGATCATGTAACTAATGAGGAGGTGTTGAATAGGATTGGGGAGAAGAGAAGTTTGTGGCACAACTTGACTAGAAGATGGGATCGATTGGTAGGACATGTCCTGAGGCATTAAGGGATCACCAATTTAGTATTGGAGGGCAGCGTGGAGGGTAAAAATCGTAGAGGGAGACCAAGAGATAAATACACTAAGCAAATTCAGAAGGATGTAGGCTGCAGTAGGTACTGGGAGATGAAGGAGCTTGCACAGGATAGATTAGCATGGAGAGCTGCATCAAACCAGTGTTAGGACTGAAGGCCACAACAACAACAACAACATGTATATGTCACAGTTTTATCATCAACGATGTAGGGGCAAAGCGCGGCATATGTGTGTATTGGGTGCATTATATGAGGAACCCCTGTAACCTCCCTAGCATTAATGCAACCAATTGAGAAAAAGTAATTACTGATAACTTATATGATCAATATTAGAGACTTTCAAAACTGTCATGAGAGTAAAGATCTTTACAAAACAATTTAGTTTTATGACTGAAACTAATAATTTTTCCCATCAGTGATCTTCATTTTATCCCTCAGGTGTAGTCACTCCACTGTCCTATATGCTGAAGGTAGCAGAATGACATTTTCACTCTGCAACGTAGTGTGCGCTGATATGAAACTTCCTGACAGATTAAAGCTATGTGCCGGACCGAGACTTGGAACTCTGTACCTTTGCCGTTCGCGGGCAAGTGCTCTACCATCTGATCTACCCAAGCACGACTCACGACCCGGCCTCAAGGTTCAATTCTGCCAGTACCTCGCCTCCTACCTTCCAAACTTCACAGGAACTCGTGGTGTGATGTTTGGCCGGTAGGAGACGAGGTACTGGGAGATTTGAAGCTGTGAGGGCGGATCGTGAGTCGTGCTTGGGTAGATACGATGGTAGAGCACTTGCCCACGAAAGGCACCGTTCCCGAGTTCGAATCTCGGTGAGGCACACAGTTTTAACCTGCCAGGAAGTTTCACGCCGAAGGTATCTCGCTACAAGATAATTGCCCATGTCACAAGGGGAGAGTCATGCTACGTGCTTCGAAAGCATGATGTTGAACTGAAACTTCCTGATATGACCCAGACTGAATACATGAGGATCACTATCAGCTGCCAGATCTGCGCTCACAAACCGGCGGCCCGTAATTTACGGGAATTCCTTGCGTAGACACCTAGTGCAACAGATATCCCGGCACCCTCCAAGGCTGAATTGCTGCTGTATTACGTACCGTAGGGCTGGCAAACCGCCATGTTGGAAACTCCTACTGTTTTGTCAGGATGCAGACCGAGGACCTATGCAGCGCCGTTGGGCGCAACAAAACAGTATTCAAGAGTATTCCATTTACTATACAGAATAAAAGTCATGTCGCGTCCTCTATGACGGCTCGTGTCCTTGTGATCCGAAGAAAATCCGCTGAATTCAATAGTCGACTCACGGCTGCCGAGGACGCCGCATCAACTCAAAGCGAAGTTGATGACTTCAGGGAGCTACGGTTTACCGACCGCAGGTGAATTAGGCCCGGACCCAGTGGTAGACCTGCTTGGCGATGACAGTGACCGCGACGTGTGTGTTTGACTCACACGCCGTTTCGGGGAGTACTCAATCCCTCCAAGACCAATGCGCGGTGATGCTGGATGCCGCGACGTGCTGAAGTCTGACATGGCCTGCTGGTACGGGCGAATAGGCCGAAGCAGGAGTCTTAGGGCAGCTCTTGCCCTGGACCGGAGCAGTGCTCGTAGACCAGTGGACTACCCATCCCTGCCAGGAAGTTTCACGCTTCATTACTTGATGCTGGACTTCGTTATCCACAGCTAACACAGGATGTTACCGTGCCATAACCAGAGAATCTATTGAAAACGACATGAACGCCATCGATCCTATTGATCGAGTGCTTTAAGCTGTTGGGGTTGGAGTATTTGTGTCGTTGAGGAGAGGCTCCGCTCTATTACTTCATTCGTAATCACTGAATCGATTCTGCTCTTCTGAGTTGTCAGCGGTCTTGAACTACGCTACATTCGCTTAACGAATTTCTCACAGTATTTTTATTGCTTAGTCAAATTTCTGCTAGGTGAAGTTGTTTCCTGTCTAATGTCTCTTACATAATGTTACAAGAGTAATGAAGGCAGTTACGTTTGTACTCTTCTACCCATTTTCTGCTGAGCCTGCTCGCAGTCACACACAAAAATGTCGAGCTTGCTGTCTTCCTGACCGAGTAACGGTAACAAAACGTTTACACTTCCCGGCTGGCGACTGGACTGAGAAACGCCGGCTGTTTTAAATCAGAAAATTCTACTCTCCCATTTCCTTCTAATTTGTTGTGTAACATTACCAAAAATTGACCAACACGCTGTCAACCAGATGTTCGTAATGTTTTGACTCGTCTGCGTAATTTGCAAGTACTCAAGTACGAAGCCTCAACGTATGCTTTTTTGTGATGTCTCTTAATTCGACTTTTTTTTAGAGAGCAGTGGCATGCCTTTTGCGCTGGATTGCTTCTAATTTCCAGGGAAATAGGACACGTTCTCCTTTCACATGACATCGTGATTACTGACTTTCGTTTCTCAGAGATATTATTTTCTGTCCATATCTAGGCCAGTTACTCAAAATAACGTCTTTTAAAGCAAGGGCGAATACTTCTATGAGTTCATGGTGGTTATAGTTAAAGAGCAGCTACTCACAGAGGTCCATTGTTGGCTGTAATTATCATATGTAGAGAAACTCGGTAGATATTCAAATACATTAAGGTGGAAGCTACTCACACTAGAAAAAAGTAGTTCCAGTTTGGACCAACAGGTGCAAACCTGCCGTTGCGGATGGAAGAAAGACGTTTAGAAAAGTTTCTGTATGTAAAAGGCTAGGAACGCTACAGAGGCAGGAAAGGTCAAACAAGTGAGAAAGACATAACGCTGATTTGATTATTTAACGCTACTTAGAAAATTTGTGCAATATGAGCACCAAAGACGTCGACCATATGCTGTACACCGCCCAATTTGTGTCTGGTGACCAAAATTAGAACTAGTTTTTTTTCAGCGTAAATCGGTTCTGCATTAATTCATTAACATATCTTCCAAGTTTTGCTGCCATACAACAATTACAGTCCACACTGGACCTCCGTGAGTAGCTGCACTTTAATGACACCCACCCAGTATAAGACTAACCAGCTTATAGAAATATGAATCTACATTATTTTTTCGTATATTATTGAATATTAGGTATTTCAGTATAGAAACATTGCCATCTGATTGCGTCTGAGATGGAGATGAAATTTATTGCTCCTACCGGAAAGGATTCAATCTATATTGATTTTAAATATTTCATGTAATCATTGAAAAAATTTTAAAAGAAGCTTTAAGCTAGTCTTTAAGTGGTATAATAGTATGTTACGGATTAACACAGTGAGACAAGTATCAGATTAAGAAATTGTGCGTATGTCTTGCTGCAGTGTAACTCACGGCGCTAAAAGTATTCAAATTATGTTCATCCAGTATTTGATAATTACAGCACTTAACGACTTCCAACAAACTTAACACCCTTTTCAAACATTTTCTTGCTGGCAACACCCACAAAATAACAAAAGGATGAAAGTGTTTTACTACATTTCCCTTATTCATGCAGTAAAAGTTCAACGTCATGCAAGACAAAGTCGTAATTGCTAAATATGTGTAAGAATTGGATATATGTTCTAATCTCCTTTCCCCCTCTTTGTCCATCGCCTCGTCCTCCCCATCCCTCTGTCCATCACTTCCTCCCCCCCCCCCCTCGTTCCATCCCAATGTCCTATTCTCCCTATCTCTCTCCACCTTCTCCTCTCTCTTCTCTCCGTCCGTCTCCTCTTTCCCCCTCTTTATGTCTATCAACGCCCCCTCCCCCTCTATCGCCTCGCACTGTTTCTGAACGTTGTTGACTGCTATTACCAAAGAAACCGTCCGCCCCCCGGTATCTGAGTGGCGTAGCTCAGCGTGTTCGGTTAGAGAGTTTAGCTACCCTTTGTAATAAACAAAAAAAACTGAGTGAACTGGTCAATGAGCAGCCTGAACGAGTGTCATCGGACGTCCGCCAAGAAACAAATTCAACGAACAATACAGGACAAAATGAGATAAAAAAAAAGTGATCAGCGCGACAGACTGTCAATCCTAAGTGCCCGGGTTCGATTCCCGACTGGGCCGGAGATTTTCCCCGCTCAGGGGAAGTGGCGCCAAATTGAAAGACTTGCACTCGGTGAACGGTCTACTCGACGAAAGGCCCTAGCCACACGATATTTACATTTTTTACCAAAGAAACCTTCACGGGAATTGTAGTCGTTAATAATGAATGTATAAACTGGTGGGGATCGTCTGCATACGGGGTATGAGAGGCATCTCCTGTTGCTCGATCAGTGACGATAGTAGCTTTAATGACAGAATTAGCATAATTTTGATCTGCAAACGGTTAGGATTAGAAGGTTTCACGCTATTCAGATTCGTAGTAGTCTTCTAATCATAGCCGTAAATATATCTTTCTGTTCTGATAAAACACACTACGAGGAAGAAAATAAAACACCACATAGTTGTGTACCAGTAAAAACTTTTTTAATCATAAAAAGGAAGAATTTCTATGAGAAATAATTTAACTAATGGTTTAACTGCCTTGATATCATTGTAAAAAAGTTACTGCGAAAAAAAACAACTAAATTATGCGTTTTCACTGTACACCATAGCATCCCGTTTTCTTTCTCGTAGTCGGTTGTAATAAAAACCTGTACATTGTTTGAAACAATATGCCCTATGCACGTCTAAATGATTAGTAGAGTATCGCGTAAAAATTTTAGATACGTCGGTGAAGAACTTTTCGATATTTTTAGTACAACGTTTGCCCATTATACAGTGTGTATACATACGTCTATGTCCCACCGAGCTTTTATAAGCATATCGTGTAAAAACGTGAAGGAAATACGTCAAGAACTTTTCGAGACTTTGTTAACAACTTTAAACACCGACTTGTCTTTTTCCAATAGTATGGATTAATTCTTTACTACTAAATTTATTCGCTACGCTTTCTTCAGGCAGTATACACATATAACAAGGGACGAACGTGCAAAATTATATTGTTGTACAATTCTTAGTTCAGGAGGTATGACGTCATAAATATTGAGATGCGTGAATATTCCCTTAAAATGGAGCTATAATTACCAAACTAGTTTCATCCAGTCTTTGATAATAAGAGAAGTTTCGACTTAAAATACTATTTTGAACCTTTCCTGATGTTTTCTTCTCGTGTATATGTCTTAACCTCAAGTATTTAGCACGTTAACTCATTTGTAAATTAACCAGACGCTTCAAGCTCTTTCATGCATGAGAGTTCGATTTGTTGAAGAATATGAGGTTTCCAGTTTGTTCAGAAACCATCGCTGACCGATATTTCTTTTTCCAGATTTTGAAAAGAGTTCGACTTTCGTCTGTAATGCTGGATAACGCGTGTTAGATGTTACCTAGTGGTGAATATACGTAAATCTGCACTGTGAGGTGCAAAATTAAAATGTCGAATTTTAATTTATTGTAGCACAACTGGATGTGATAAGTAATCTCAATTCCTTCATATTTAAAGGTATCTGAACGCTAAATGGTTCAAATTGCTCTAAGCACTACGGGACTTAACATCTGAGGCCATCAGTCTCCTGGTCTAACGCTAATTTTTTGGTTATTGGAGTACTGAATGTCAACAGAAGCACTTCTAGGCTCATTTCGCAAAAAAGTCACACTGGAATTGATTTCAATGATATAAAGTATCAAGGGTATTGCATCATTATAAACTCCGCTTTAAGTTTGGCAACGGTTCAGCCACCTGAACGATTATGGGAAGGATTTTAAACCTAGATCACGGTGACCGCACAGGGATTTAAACCAAATTTTTCTGTAATACGAGTCGAGTGTCCTAACATCACTACCTCCTATCACGTCTACTGCGTTGACGGTGAGAGCCAAAGCGTGTTAATTTACAGGTTAAAATACATTCGAATCGCTTTCAGTACATGGTACTGACAGCGGAGACTAATTTTAGTAAGGTATACATTCACCACAGTCTAATGTTACACGTATGTAACCGAGATAATCGGCCGCCTGAAACTGGTTCACGGTCAGATGAATTTGTTGCGTAGTTTAACACTTGCAGGCCCAAGTACTGAGGGCACAAAGCAGCAGGTTCAGCTAGGCGGCCAGTCTCGGCGAGTCATGGTGCAAGGAGTGCGGGACCGGAAATGGAAAAATCCCAGGAGGGATCTTTTGATGCCTGAGAGCACAGACGGTACTCTAAGAATGGCGGAGTGTCAGACAAACTGAAAGACGACTAAGCTCCCTCAGATTTGAAAGAAACTCAAATCAAATATTAATACAACCTGAAGACATTTGCGATCTCAGAAAAAGTAAGGCACATCCATTGGCACAACGGTATCTGAGTATCTTTAAAACTACAGACGTTAATATCTCACAACAAATAAACATTTTCACGAGGACCCTCTGAATTAACAACTTTTAATCACTTCATGCAGTTTCAATAAACTTTATCTCTGATGATAGCATCCTACTATATGTATCATTCCTGATAGCTACATATCTTATCTATTTTATTGTATTTATTTACGACATCTTCTATATCTGTTTCATTGTGAAAATGATTTTCAGAACGTCACAACGGCCACAACACAGCAAATGAATACAGCATGGAGACCTCATATTCTGTCATGCTGATGTATTAATTTAATGAACAATTTTGCTGTTTTTCCAGCAAATTTATTGAAATGTTGACCGCAGGTGCTCTTAGAAAAGTTTGCTTAATTAAAAGTGGTCAGCAGCGTGTGTTTGTGGACACAAAAGTAGAATGAGAAACAAGTGACACTCTGTCAAGAAGGTATAAATAACTGTCTGAATAACATTTAAAGACAATCTGTCATTTATCGTGAGCACACTTGCGCAAGAATGCTGGTTTATTTATTTTTCCTCCAACTATTACTTATGTTTAAAGTAAATGAACTGAGTGAAAACGAATACTTATCACATTTCTACATTTAAATACTTGTGTAACATATTAATTTAGTCTGGAAGGTGGTTAAGATGAATCAAATGATTTCTGTAGAAAGTAAGAAGATTCACATACTATCGGACGGCAAGGTCACAGCTACAGTGTGGTATTTCCTGCGAATTAGCTGTGGGCTCAACCGTACGACTGCATCGAGATATTCTTTATAAACAGAGCCATGCATAGCTCAAGAACCTGTAGTATGTGTAACAACAGGAAAAGCCTTAACTGTTTTGCTCATATGGGATGCTGTTAGGAAGAGCTACTACATTAGCATTAAACCGTTCAGTACTTTGTGAGATAAATATCAGTATTAATTTGGTTGGCTGTATTTTGTTAGATCTTCATCTTAATATGCCGTTGAGGAACATCCTGATACGCCTTTCTTGTTTTTATTTAAATTTAAGGCATATGTTTTCTAATTTCAGGAGAAGGTACAGTTATTACTACACAAAATACCTGTTTTATGGCAGAAAATATATGTACGTGTCTCATTAATCCTTTCAGATAGCGGTAAACAACCGTCCCTTCAGTTTAACCTTGTTTCCCCTAAAGACTTTGAGCTTTATAATTAATCACCATACCTGGATACTTAATTCAATAAGGTGTACTTTGCACAGATTATTTTTCAGATCCCTTTCGTATCTTGTGTGTGGTTTTGCATATGGCCTAATTGTTTCTCATAAAGCTTGGCTCTACAAATGCCTATGCTTGAATTTTGTTGTTATCTTACATGTAAAATATGTTTCGTCTCTAAACACTGCAAATTCCACTGGATGTAGCCATATTCACATTTACATAACTTGCTTTCTGCGGCTTTGTTGACGTAATCGAGCCAATATCTTATTATAATGGAAACCCAATTTAGGCACAGCAAACACACTCCCTGTTATGAACCGTTTTCGGTACCAGGAGGTACTAACATTTTGTCAGGGCTCATTACAGCTGGTATTTTATTTTCGAGCTAAAATAGTTTCCTTCGTCTGCACTGTTTATAAGTGTAAGACATAATGACGAACTAGTATTCACTTTAGATACGTTGGACGATGTAAAAGGGAAAAAGGATAACGCATAAATAAACGTCACTAGTAGGGTACAACAGACGAGTATTTAAAAATGGTCTTACTAAGCAGACAAGTGGAGACTCAGCAGGTCAAAAACAGAAAAGCAGCACATCTCACAGCCGACAGCTTACGAGTAGTGCTTTTACCATTTAAACCAAGCTGAAATAAATATCGTAGGAATCAATGTATCTGCTAACATTCAGTCTTGATCAGTAGGGCTCTGCTCCCGATTTCTGAACAGTATTGGAACCATGTCTCCATCACACCTAGATGTGGTATCCTACCAGGTCCATATATCTCGGGAAGGAAGTCTGGAGAGACAGGACAATAAGCTAATCATTACCGGCTTCACCTAATACTTGTTTAAGAAAACAAAATACGAAATCGAATCATAGTTTCTAAAGTCTCTGTCCTCTTCTTCAAATGATTCGTTGAAAAGGAAAAACATAAAATCCCTTCAATCTAAAAACGTTTTCCAATTTTCTTACTTTAATCAGTACGTGATGGGTTCACGAGCATATGTTTGTAGTATGTAAAGAACGAATTACAGAATACAATTGTTGCTTATTGTATATCATTTTAAATTCCAATCCAGAAGTCACTCCAAAGTAATCTAAAGATCATCTCTGAATTCGTTCAGATAGGCTAAAGCGCTATAGATAAGTAGCTATTTTATACACATTTTATGAGAGGGCTCCTCTTACTCAACATATTCAAATAGAGTTAAAAAAATACAACCACACCTTAAGCTCTATAGTTTATTCCGTAGCTGTTTGATACACTTGGCATTATAGCTGCGACAGCGCGAAGTTATTGCTTTCTTTAAATCAACGTTTTTCCACTTTTGTGGTCCCACCAGTCCTCCACAGCAGAATCGACACGTTCACTGGATCATCCCTGCGCAGCAAACACACCCACACCCCTTCATTTCAGTTCAGATATTTCCCATGACCGCTGACTGCCTTAACTGGGACAGCCATGTCTCGCGCATTACTGCTCTCCTCAGTTCAGCCGAACCCGGGCATTAATTTGGCGCTCAGCCCTCCTTCCACTTCTGGGCTTTGCTCTCACCCCCGTAACCGCAGCTTCTAATTAACGCCAACTGCCTCTTCCTTCCCGGCGAAAGCACTGCACCCGCATCTGCAAATGACTCCCGAAAACAGATCACAGTTCCAACTTTTCCTCCCCACCGAAAACTTCGCCTCCTGCCACAACCGCTAGAAATCAACGATTCTCTAAGCCGCGGCGAATTCTCAGCTCCCTGTCCCCTCCTTTCTTCAAGGAAATGCTCCACAACCATTTCACACATCCGGCGTATTAGGATCGATTGTGATAATGTCTTCCACTCCACTCTTGTGGTCGTTTTCTCTGCTGTTTCGACAGACCAGCTTTCCCTTCAGTGGCTCTTCAAGAAGCGCGTACGAAATCCCATTGGAGGGGCTAAACCGCACCAAGATCTTTCATAGACCGTTTATTGATTAATGCAAGCGGAGACACCCTCATTAAGGGTTGCGAATGCTGCGGGAAGATTTTCAATGTTTGTCTTCTCGTGAGATTACCCGGTTCCAGGCATCGCGTTGCAAACGCAGCTGTTCATTAAGCGCCCCACGAAACAGAGGCAAGACTTTCGATGTTTGTCTTTTCTTGAGATTAAAGGACAGCGCCTAGAGATTTACTGCGTAATGCTTGGAGCACCAGACGCAGGCACTGCTCTGAATTCTCAAGTTGCCGTGCCTTATCGAAGAATTTAATTTTACCGCCGCATGGATATAACTCGAAATATTAGCGATCTTATCTTAAAGAAGCCACTTGTTAAATGACGACATATAACTTAAAAGAGATTTACAAAGTTTGTAGTACCGGATGACACCAAATTAAAGCGTTATACAGTTGAAACGTCGAGTAAAAATATGTCTGACTACATTTCATCAGCATGAGTTCTTGAAAGATTATGAATGTGAACGTACCACAGTTCACATTCTCTCACGGATGAAACATGCTAAAAGCAATCGATAACAATCTTTGCCAGTCGGTGGCCAACGACGATACAGTTAGTATACCTTCGCACCTACAAGCATTCAAAGATAGATAGCAAGCACTAGATTGGTATATGATTGAATCTAACTAAAGGCTCTTCGGTTCTCTAACCTAAAAGATGGTTCTCATATAATGTTACACACAGTTTCAATACTGAATAAGATTACTTGAAGTCTCGTATTTAATTTCAAACCATTCATTTTAAAGATATTACAGTTAATTTTTCCGTCGATACTTGGCAGAACATGATAATAATACCAAAAAGGAAAGCACTTACAAATGTTCTAAGAAACTATATTTATTGGATCATGAACCGGCTTTCGGTTTCTTAGTCCACTTCAGGTGACAACTAAATGACACAAACAACAGATAAACATGATGTTCGACTTACACAGACATTATTTGTACATAGGACACAAAAATGACAAAGTGTCTACATGGAAAAACATTACAATAAATACATTGACTGAAGAAGGGAATAAACAAAGCACTTATGTGAACATAAATTAAAAGAAAAATATAAGAAATAAAATGAATTTACAGTTTGAATCTAGTATTTGTAACGAAAACAGGTCTGTAGTGGCGAGTTTTTTTTGCGAAATTGTATAAAATATTGCAAATATATGGAATTTTGCAACAGACTTTGTAACTACTGAGTGGTTGCTGTTGGCTGGCGTACAGACGTGGTGTAATTTTATTCATTTTTTCGTACAATATCATCTATCTGGACAGAGTTATAGATATTGCTGGAAGCGATCTGTTTGACGGTTTATAATTCTATTTGAAAGGCTGATTTGAATAATGGAATAGGTAGGAGGCAATGCGCCATTTAATTGGAAACTGAAATTTGTGACTTTGTGGATGCTTGGAGCTTTCTGGTATTATCAGCAGCTATGCTTTTCCTGTAAATCATAAATACATGTTTTCTTGTACTAATATATATAAAAGTCTTATAAATTTATAGTACAGTCTCCCAGCTCCATTGTAAACTGAATTTTCTGATTTTGTGAGGTTAAATGCTGTAGTAATGTATGTAATTGCCTAGTGATTCCGGTTCACAACGGCAGCACATCAGCGAAATATCTGAACCAGTACTTAATTTTACAATTCAGTGATTCCTTCTATAAGAAAATTTGTTTGAAAACGTCCATGAAAATACTTGCTTTGTAACTGGCGTAATTCGATTTTACACACGTTTGAGCAGCATCGATTATGTAATGTAATTCTGCTTGTTTTTATGAAAACACTGTGTCGTCTTAGTACCTTCGGTACAAACGATGTCTATGTAAATCGAACATCGCAATTATCTGTGTATGCGACATTCCCTTGTACCTGGTGATGCCGAAAGCCGGTTAGTGGCCAAATAAATATAATTTTGCAGAACATTAGGAAGTGTTTCCCTTTTGAATAGTACAGATTTATTCCGTGAATTGTCATCATATGATTTAACGTTTCACTTTATGTTTCCCGTTTACAAACGGTGCATACCGTTGCTAAACTTTGTTGGTAGTCAGAACCATTTATTATTCGTGGTAAGGTATTGTAGGGAAATCACTGAAACCCGATTTAGAAGCAATATACCACTTCGTGATAAACAGTTTTAAGGAAAAGATCTGAGATTCTTTCAGATTGTGGTGGGATGCTCCGATTCCACAACTGCTATTTCCTTGGTATAATGGAAGAAATTCATCATTCAAGAATGAAATAATTTTAATTCCATAAAGCTTTCTGAGAATTACATCTCCATTTTCAAAGCAATTAGAAACGAGGCAAAGGAACTGTGTAAATCGTTACGTCTAAAAGTAAGATAGTTAAATGAGAACATACAATGGCTGATTTTTTACCTGCAGGAAGAACTATCAACTTCATTCATTTTGGAGTGTACAAGTAGTGTAGTAACGTAGAGCTTTGTTATGTCAGTTAAAAGCGACAACTTCTTGAAGTGACTAACCTATATCAAACGAAACAGATACAGAAGGATTTAGATTGTGACGCCTGGATTTCAATACAGAATGATACTTTTGTTAATATCAGTTACTTAAAATATCAGCTTAATAAAATCATGGATTACTTTCCATGCACGCTGTGTATATAAATCTACAGATTCGTATCTCTAGGTGGAAGGAAGGAAGATCAGAATTTAGCGTCCGATCGACAACGCGCTCTTTACAGACGGAGCACAAGCTCGGATTACGAAAGGATGGGGGAGGAAATCAGCCTTGCCCTTATCAAAGCAACCATCGCGCCGTTTAATGGAGCCATTTACGGAACGTAACCTGGATGGCTGGACGAGAATTTGAACTGTCGTTCTCCCGAATGTGACGCCATTGTACGTACCATTGCGCCACCTTCTTCGGTTCCAAATAGCATTTGCTACCATTGGATATGCATGACGGGAGAAATCCAGTCAGGTTTTGTTTTGGTAATATTATGTTAATTTTTTACGTTTTTCATGCTGTCATCCTCATGTAAACTCGATGTAACCAATTTCTAGTTACATGTTGTCCGTATATATGCAACAAGCACTCGTGTGGAGGGGGCTCCGTTTTTTCAGCCCAAAATATTTATATAACGGCAGAAAACCTCTGAGCATCTTGACGAGACGACCAGGCAAACGTACTATTTATTGTCCAGGGATTTTGAAAAATTTGGTAAACAATAATATGTTACGTAGATGGGAAGCACACAACAAACTTCCTAAATAAACACTTGCGTTAAAATCGCAAATTGAAAAAGCCACTAGTCCGGTTCAGCTATAAGCGTTGCAATATCTACAGCTAAGATGAAGAATAGCTAAAGGTACAAGTGGACTTAAACTAAAAAAGATACAATGGTACTACAAGCGTTTCGACCAAGCTGTACATAATATTCTTTAGTGCTAGCATGGTCACGTAATTAACGCGTCTGGCTGCGTTCGCTAGGCGTACAGATATTTCCTGGCTCGTATAACTGTCATCCCAGAACTCACATTGTCCCAGTTAACAGGCTTTAACGTAGCGATGAAAACATTTTGCTGTCAAAGCTCACACAAACGTAAGCCATAGAATACGTCTGCCTTAGCTAGACATAGTGGAAGAGAAAATAGTGATAGACACCAGGATTTAGCAGAGTAAATGGAAAGAAAAAGCATTAAATGTTCTTTTGCTTGTATCCGTACGGAAAGGTGAAATACGAAGCTTACCTCCGTTATATTATAGAAAACTTTAATCTGTATTTTTGGATGAGTTATAGTTATTTCCTGTATGAAATGTGAAAACTGCTGTATCTGATGAGACCTTTCCTTGTCACTCTCTGTGAGAATGTTACCTGAAGCACGACTATAAACTCACAAAGGGAGAGGAAATAAGTTTTGTAGCAAACTAAATCATGTAAGTAAATTATGCTTACACGTTTGAGGTCATGCATTTTCTTCCAGTACCGTCCCAAATATGTAAGTAATAGCCTTACTAGATGACATAGTTTAGCCCGTCACTTTGGTTTTCTAAGGCGGGGCGTTACGCTGAAGCATCATTGTCTACTGTGTTGTCTCGCTGTTGATTCGATAAACACGTCTTTTCACATATGACGTTTCTGTCACGTAGCCCTGCTCATTCCACATCGCAAGGAAAAAGTTAGACCCTAGAATCAGGCATCTGTTGAGTTTTTTAGTTTTCAGGAAGGATGTCTGGTAACCAACGATAACCTAAGGTGTAATAAAATTTTAGTTATAGTCTCATGCGAAACGCTCCGATATATCTAATGAAAATTGTCTAACTGTGGAGACATCGTGAAGCGCCGGTGTTCACGAATGTTTTTGCCATTTTTCTACATCCGTTCGATGGTGACTACGATCAAACAACCACATCATAACACTAGGTAATCGATTCTTATACAAACGGCATCACTGTGGCTCCATATTTTCACTCATCGCTTATGATCCACATGCAGCCCAAATTTCGAGATGAATGCCGACATTAGAGATCTTTTGCCATTATAATAAAGAAAAGATTTCATATATGTCACGATTTACAGTTGCAACATACATTATAAAGTGCTACTCTAAGCGATCGAGTAGTAATGCGTGAAATATTACGTAATACAAAAAGCTTCTTAACTTCCTTGGTAATGTTAACCATCGAGAGGAAACGAAAATATGAAATAAGAGTAAGGCATTCGAGCAGTATATATTGTTTTTTCATTAACTAGTGCGAGAACGTCTATATGCAAAGATAACATGTTATGTGAAACTGCATCTATTGTAAAAGTACTTCAGATAATAGAGTTAAATTGTAGTTTGACTGTACGAGAGAATGAATCGTAACACAGAGGAACTGAACAAGATTTAATAACATTACTTCCTGTTGTTCGTCTACAGAAACATTCTTAGTAATTTATACCAACAGCATACTATACAATATTGTCAGGAAGGTTATCGATAATTAGGTGGACAAAAAGACTTGCGCAAGGCGACAGAGAACTCTCACACTAGTGAGTGTCACCGACAACACGAAGGGGCAGACGGTAAGGCCCGATATGATTGCTGCTGATACATCACAAGAGCTCATTTCTACTTCTGTAATTCTCTTACCCTGTCGGTCATTGAGAACAGACGTCGTGAGGTTGTATGCAAGGCTAAAACACCCTAAAAGGAGTGAGCAAAGCGTCACGCTCGAATTTGAGTTCTCCCAGGGTTACGGAAGTCGATCCATATTAGAAGTAAATGTGCTCTTCATGTTTTAGAAACACCTAGTATGTGTGTAGCAGAGCACCGCATATTTGCATCTGACGCCTATGTGTAAAGTGGTGACTATGCCGCGGCAGCTCAGTAGCTTTTTGGGTATATTTCTGCCTTGGGCGTCGTGATACCGATCCTAGCCGCAATGCAATCCTCAGGCAGGTTCATTGTGTAATAACAACGAGAAGTACTATGAAGGGGACGCGACCTGTTTCTAAAGGTTTCATAAGGGTATGACAAGCAATCATTCGGAACTCACGGGGCTCTACAGGAATTAAGATTACGCTTAAGACGTGTATCAGGGGCATAATTTTGCGACAGGATTTATATTCTCATCCATACACGTTGCATTTTGTTTAACAATTTTCACCAACAGTTGACGAGCAAATAGGGGATTAACCATTTGAATGAAAGTGCTTCAATGAATTTCTAGAAGTTACCGAGATGTTTTATTGAAGTGAAGAAGTCAATAAACCAAATTTACGTTACTGAAGCATTGAGAAAGGTCATAAAGCTTACAAGAAACGTCAGCATTAAGAGCATGTAACTGAACGGTTTTTCAACTGATTTTCTTGTCATCATAGCAGGTGAAACGGGCATCAAGTGTTACTTTATGCTTGAATGCCAAGAGCCTCTTGCGTCCGCATACGAGAAGATATCGTCAGCTCACTAGTTAAAATGTGTATATCCAACGCAGTTCACAATCGTCAGTGGACGAGTACCCAAAAAACACAGTTTCATGTTATCGCGATATCCTTCCGCAAGTTAAATCCCGCGATGTGTCCATTTGCGATGGTATATGCGTTATAAGGAAACCTAAAATCACATATCTCTACTTACAATACCCGCATCTTAGCCGAGCAAGAGGTGGCAGTTAATTAGGGGGTGTCAGAAACTGGTCGTGTGATGTTGGATCAAACATTTGTTGACTTACAGAAAAATGCTTGAAAAACTGTCTTCAACAAGAAGGATACGACCGGTTTAATTTTAGCCTGAAATATCTATAAGAATCAAAATGACATTTATATAGGAAAGATTTTGTGTACTAAAATTACGTTTTCATTAAGTTTGTCTTCGGTCACACTACGCATTGTATTTTGTTCCGTAAAGCGTCAGTTTGTGTAGAAAAAACCGAATAATAGAACGGACGCGAAAAAAAGAAATTGCATTTCCGTCCGGGTCAGAGATTTTCCCTGCTCGAGGACCGAGTGCTGTGTTATCCTTACGTTCGTGTCGTCAGAAGTGGCGTTTCACTATTTAGATGGTTGAATTGGTGAGTCCCGAACGCTAATAACTTAAACATACATACATAGGCCTACACTGACGAAAAGCTTTGCAACACCAAGAAAAATTTCATGTAGATAATGAAACGTCGAGAACACATTTGCTATCGGCCATATTACGCAATCTCGTTCAAACTCAGTGAGTTGCTGATAATGGTGTATTTGTCGTCTTATAGGCATTTTTGACTAACATCATTTCACCACATCCACTCTCAAAGGCAACGAACTAACAATCACGACCATTAATGCGTGTGTTTAAAGCAAATCTTAGTTGAATCCTCATAGTGGTGGTACTCTTATGCGGCTGTTCGAAATTTTGATACGTAGATATCATGTTTCAGATGTAGAAACACTTCTGCCAACTCATTCTTTGTGTTGCGATATTTTTGCCGTCTTGTACTTACGGAATACTACAGAGGAGGGAGAATGTAGAAATCACGTTCATCTGCAGACCGGGTAGGAGGGAGTACTGATCCACAACGGCTAATATCTTTGACACCCAACTACAGTTCGTAAATGGAAAGATGCATTGTAAAGCAACAATCTCTGTGTTTTAGTTGCTTTATGTTGTTGGAATGAAATCTCCTGTCAATGCCACCCTCCTATTGTCTACACACATTTTAGTTAATCATTTATTTGTAATGTTATCTGAATTTGCCATGTTGTCTGAGTTTATCATGCTCTCTGAATAACTGTCTGAATTTCAAAACAGGTAAATAACTGCCAACTATAGTGCCAACATGTGTCGCACTTCCCCAAACCAAGATACTGCCTGTACTCACATCTACACGCATCAGCTGTCTGTGAAGTGAGGTGAATAGTATGTAGTACTCCCGTTAGTGCCATGTGTTAGGGTTTCCTTCGCTTCCACTGGCGTGTGGAGCACGGGATGAACGACTGCCTAAATGCCACTGTGCGCCCTGTCGTTAGTCTAATGTTGCCTTCACGGCGACTGTAGGAACAATAATTTGGGGCTGTAGTATATTCCTTAATTCCTCAGTCGGAAGAGGTTCTAGATACCTTTTACACAGGCTTTCGCCGGAACGTTGACATCTACCTTCAAATGTCTGCCAGTTCAGGTTATTTAAAATTTGCATAACTCTCTCCTGTGTGTCAAACAAACTTGACACATCGTTCCGCCCCTGTGTTCAGTATCCTTTGTCACTTTATTTGGTAAGGATTCTATACACTTGAGCAGAATGCTGGGATGTCTCGACCAAGAGTTTTGTAAGAACTGTCCTACTAAAGTCTGTCATTTGTTTTTCATATGACTGAGTCTATGTGATTATTCCACTGCATTTCGCCGCGAATCTTTAATTCCAACTGTTAATATGAACTGAATGATTTGAATTTTCACTTATTGACACTTTAACCATAGGATATTAAGCTTCTGTGCTTTGATACGATTTCTGAATGCTTAAATAAATTAAGTGAGCGCAGGCATTTGCCAACAGGGGAAGAGTCAAGTGAGTGAAACATGTGAAATAAAGAAAAAGTTTCGTACGACATTTCACCGGTCTGCAGTATTAATGAAATTAATTTAACCAGTCCCTATAACACTTTGAACCTATGAAAATCGGCTCTACTCTGGGGTGTAGTGGTGTATAATTGTGCAGTTTTCTCAGACGATACTTTATGTTAGATAGGTGCATAATTCGCAGAAAGTCTGATGTTAATATTGTAGAACAGGTCATTGATGTAGGAAGGGCGTTCAATAAGTCATGCAACACATTTTTCCTTGCCCAATTTTGGTTGAAATAAATGCAAAATTGGTTGTGGTACATCATGGAATATTTCTGCTTCACCCCCTATAGTTTCATGAAGTTGCAGGTGGCGGGGCTGAAAGTAGTCTTCAAAATAGCGCCAGCAACGGAGGTGCGTTCGAACCAAACAGCTGTCTGTAAGTTGCTTTTGGCGGAACACCAAAGCATCATACATACTCATCGGCCCATGTAGAACGCCTACGGAGATTTGGCACTGATCAAAAGCACGGTAGCTCGTTGGGCGAGGCGTCTGTCATCATCAGAAAAAGGCTGTACAGCATGTTCAATCTCCCAAGTGCCAGCTGGCCGCAAGCAGCTGTTAAAATTGAGTAAACGACTTCGCACGTTCGTTGCTACTGAAATGCAAACGAACTTCTGCTAGCCCATTACAATGCAAGGCCTCACACAAGTCAACGCATCCGAGGGGAGCTCACAATACTTTACTAGACTGTTAAACTTTATACACCCAACAGGATCTTGTATCTTTCGACTTCCATGCGTTTGGTCCAATGAAGGATGCTCTCCGCGGGAAGTTGTACTTGGATGATGGGGATATTATTGATGCAGCAAGACGTTGGATCCGAGGTCGCCAATACAGTGATACTGTGCGGGCACACACGTCCTCCTGACAACTTGACGTGAGGCCGTCGTATTGAACGGAGATTACATGAAAAAATAGGTTCTTGTAGTTGCAAGAGTTGCGAAATAAATGGTATATTGCAATTCTGAGTAGAGCCAACCTACTTTCATCAAAAAAAGTTTTGGACTGCTTACTGAACGCCCCTCATATAACATGAACTACAGTGTTCCTAACACTTTTCCCTGGAGCATGCCCGAACTTACATCTACATCTGTCCCTGACTCTCCATTCAAGATAATTTCGTTTTATGTCTGATATAATCAATCATACCAGAATAAGCGTTGGTGTGATAATGAGTCAAATAATTTTCTGATGCGAAGGTATTTTGCAACAAACTGATGGGTGTATGAATACTTTCTTGATCATTGCATACTGAAATGACCCAATTGCCGGTCTCATGGATAAGATGTGGCAGTGAGCCGGATGACAAAACAGTTACCTTCGTTTTCAAATCTGTAGTCGAAATGAGTACTCAGGTATCAGTCAGTAAATGTTGGGGAATTATGGACCACCTGTCATAGTAACGACATGAGTTCACCATTCTGTTTAAATTCTGGTGCTGTACAAACTCCAGGATAGTAGCTTTAATCTGCCTTCATATGTGAGAATAGCCAAGGTGACTGACTTCAAAGAAAGCTGCTGTGCCTTCTTTCATTTGACTAAAATCCACGAACCGAAACCTTTGCTGGTAATAAGCTGCTGGAGATGGGAAAGCATCTTACCAAAAATCTGTCAGCACACCAAATTAGCTTATTTTCAGTACCCGTTTCATATCTTCTTAAATACAGCCGTGGCGTCAAACATGATAGACGATTTTAAGTAACGGATGGACATGAATTATTAGTGCAATTTATGAGAGATATCGGTCACACTCCGCTTGCATGTACACAGATGCCTCTAAGAAGCGGGAGTAGGATACGCTTTGTTTCGGTCCCTCTAACGGCGTTTATCAGATGACTGCATTACCATCTAAAATCTCTGTCTACTGGTAGTATAGGAGGCCATGTGTTATAGAATATATGCACTTAATCTCATATTAACACTAATGGACTCGCTAAGCGTTTTGTTGATGTAAAAACCCAAAAATCGACAAGCAGACTAACATATATACTCTGCGTTTGTTAAAGATTATCAAAGAACTAAGAAAAAAATGAAGTAGGTGTGCATACGTTATGGATAAAATGGTGTCAGAGAATTTTCTATTTCAAAATAAATATACTATTTTGTGGAAGTTGTGATCAGGATCGGAACAATAAATTACAGGTATACACAAGGAACGATATGAAGTGTGTACAGCACATTGGTTGCAAGTGGTTTTCTCTTAACAATAAGTGTTACCTCATTACTCTGTGGATTCGCTTTAAATAAGTATAGTTCGGATACGAAAAACTTAAAATATTCTGACACACAGTTCAAAACTTTGTTCTATAAGTCTTTCTTGTTTAAGTAATCTTATGCTGACAGTCCAATCTTGGGAACAATGGGTCGTATCTTTACACACTTTAAAAAATAACAAATTATATTTGTAAATGAATACTCAAACTATTGTAGCCTTTAAATGATTTCGTGACGCCTTAAACTGACGTTCTCTTCATTTTATCTACGATTGTGCAATTTCGGAAGCATTATACACAGGATGCATTAGTATCACTTACAAGTTTAACATAGGAACAAGTCTTATTTCATTATATTCTAGCTGTTTAAAACTTACTTTATGGACTATTCGTGATATATGATGCCATCCTTGCACCTGTGAGTGAATGTAACTGTCATTAGTAAATTAGAAATAGTTTTTCGCTATTTTAGGAGTACAATACATTTGAGTCGTGATTGCAAAGCTCTTCTATACAAGGTCGAAGTTTTTAACGTACTTGCACTAGGAAGATCGCAATTATTTTACAGAATGTCGCTGTTTTAGCTACGTATGCCTCAGTTCTCAGTTATATTTAATTATGGTTTATCATTGATGTGAATATATCTGTCTGTTTTTTCCTTAAAACAACTCGAAAATATTTGTTATACTATTGTTGTGGGAGCACGTCATTTTTGAATAACTGTTACAAAGGCCTTGTATAAGACCACAGTACTCTGATGAAACAGTACTGAAAACCATTAAAATCATGTGTTACCTTCCATGACCTGCTTTCTTCTTGGGTGATCTTTTGCTTGACAGTCATATTCATAAATGCGTATAGTGATAAACATACTTTCTATCGTTCTTTAGGTTTCGTCGTAGAACTGTTAAATAGTTGTCCAGGAACTTTCAGTTTCTGGCATCTCTTTTTATTGAAAAATCTGTCTCATTAGTCTTTAAGATGGATGTAAATTTTAATTTCTTCCATCACACCCTTGATTTTGCCTTACTGTAACTTCTGTAATATTTGTAGCGATTCGTCAATATTAGGTATTTTGTGATTGGTGTCTTTTAAGTGTGCACAAAAGGTGGGTGGGTTATGGTCACTTATTGTCATGTGTTCTCTACCTCATCTGCTAACTTTCCTTCCTTTTTGTCCAATTTAAAACTTTGAGTATTTCAGTTTTCTTGTGTGTCTAAATAAAGTTACTTCATCCACCACACTGGCGTGTGCTTGACTGGTTTTTTTAAATGAATAATGTACCCTTTAAAATTATTTATAGCCACGTTTCGGAGACTTTTCCAATGTTTTATATTTTTTCAGTGCTCAGTCGATCAGTCTGTGCATCACTGATCTTCTATGCTCTCGGTTGGCATGATTGATTGTGCCGGTGGTTTACGAAAAATATCAAATGTGTGTCAGATATATCGCTTGAAATTTTTAAATCCAAAATGTTCATGCTCTTATTTGTTTCTCTTTCCTTAGTGAATTTATGTTTCTGATGTTAAGCTCGTAAATGATACTGATGCATACAATGTGCAACGCTCTCTTTATAGTTACTCGGAAATAGCCTAAGGCCGAAACTGTGCAGTCCTACATTGAGTAAAGGAATTGTCAGATGAAGCCATCACGAAACCATTCAAAAACTTCATCCCAGCTGCGGACTCTATCACATTGAAGATTATGTTGCACCTTTGCATACTTTTTAAAGTTCAGAATTTAAATTTGGATACGAAAACTCAAACTATATTGAATAAGACGCTCCATATGAAATACCTACATCTACGGTTACAGCATTCTCCGAAAGGTAACTAATGATATGTGGCGGAGGTTACTTCTGTTGCCACTAACTGATCTCCCCCTTACTCTGTTCCATTGGCGAATGGCGCGTGGGAAGAATGGAGGTCGGTAACCCTCTGCATGTCCTTATGGGGGTGTACCATACCCAATCCTAATCTTCTTCTGCCAACTTAATTCAGCTCAGTGTTTGAGTCTGTTCAACTATGACAGTGCTGGCTACATAGACGATGTTTCCTAAGACTGAAATAAGTGAGTGTTGAAAAATTGTTTGGTGAAATGCGATTTCCGCTGTCATATGGAACTCACGCCATTTAAGAGAGACATTTTGCCTTGTGCAGACATCTACAACCCTATAGAACTCGTCTATGCCGTGTTGGGCACGTCCTCACGTGGCGAGGCCGTTATGTTGCAGAGACGGAGCTGCCGGGGCAGGCGTACAAGGCGCTGCAGCAGTACAACATCGTGGTGGAGGCGCGCCCTGTCAACGTGGACTCCTCGGCGCAAACCGTCCTCTACAGCGCCGTCAACACCTTCCCCATGACGGTGAGCACCCAGCTAGGCGTTCACAGAGCTGCCTGGTTCGGTTGCAAAGCCTGTACACTACTTAACTGAAGTAGCACAGATTTCTCTCATTAGCAAGACCGGGAGGCATAGGCCCTTCATCCATAAAACTTTCTTAAGGCCACATATTGAAGTTATGTGAACTATGGATCCAGTGAATTTTGTTTCAAGACGACTTCTCACCTGAATATATCCTTATGCACAACAAAGAATAACAAATGCAACGAAATAATACAACAAACCCTTTTTTCCCACGGAACAAGGTAAAGAACAATGCACAAAAATAAAGATGGTAAATACAATAGAGAAAATTGCTGTATGCCGCTTTTTCTAATACTGATACTGGAGTACTTGTAACAAAAGGCTCGATGAAAATTATTCTTAAATTGGTTTAATGATGACTTTATCACAGTAACGACGTCACAAACAGGAAGTTTCAGCAGTTTGTGATGCTTTAAACGGTAGCGCCGATCTACGGAAATGTGAGTGTGGTAACTGGCAAATTATTTGACTTTGAGAGCTGCCTTATATCCTTGGACTAGAAAGCACTGTTTGAGGTGTGGAGGATGTGATGCGATTAATATATGTAGTAGTCGTCCTAAAAGGGCATGGAAAGTGAAGGATGAAGCAAAACTTGCCGTTGTACAGAAGATTCTCACGAAATGACCGGCTTCGCTTCCGTAAGTTCTGGTTCGAATGAATGATATTTGTTATCCTCTAGAAAATCTATTGCCGGCCGGTGAGGCCGTGCGGTTCTAGGCGCTTCAGTCTGGAACCACGAGACCGCTACAGTCGCAGGTTGAATTCCTGCCTCGGGCATGGATGTGTGTGATATCCTTAGGTTAGTTACTTTTAAGTAGTTCTAAGTTCTAAGGAACTGATGACATCATATGTTAAGTCCCATAGTGCTCAAAGCCAGTTTGAAAATCTATTTCTCAGCCGTCTGTGAAGAGAAAGGTCATTTTAAAGATGCATGTTGGTTCTGACGTAGACCATACTTACGATTGCTCATTCATTATTATATTCACACAATAGGACAATGCTGTGTATCTATTTCACAGAATTTTATGGGTCAAGTTGCCTCCACTAGTCCATCTCTGACTCGACAAACGCTTGTCCGCGCAACCGTTCCCAACGACATATTTTCCGGATTTACTTGCCGCATGCATACTTCGTACATGGTGCGGGTTACAAACAGCAGGACAGAGATGAGGCACAGATAATGTCATATGCTGATCCCTTTTCCTTGCTTAAAGCCTAGTTAGTTTGTGTAAATAGCACAGTTTCTGTTCGAAAGGTTGTAAGGGGAAAATATAGGGTTTAACGTCTACAGGACGACCAAGTCATTAGTGGTGGCCAAGCATTGGATAGTTTACGGATAGGATGGGTAATCGACCGTCACCAGTGAAAGTGAACCATGCCAGCATTTTACTCTATGTAGGGGAATCACAGGTTTCGTAAACCCTCGTCGCCAGTTTTCAAAAGGTCTCGTCGCTACCGCTGCGGAGGACGAGTTGCCACTGCTGTTATGGTAGGCCGAGTTTGTGAGCCCGTGAAATGGCTTCTGGTGCAGTACACCGCTAAGACAGTTTCTCCCAGTCACTTATTACACAGCTAAGCCTCAGGGTCAGGTAACAGAAAGGAAAGTTCTACAACACTCCAACAAATCAGTAACAAAATCACGCAAATGAGTTAAAAAGGTTTCCTTATGTTCGTGACTTGTCAAATGATGAAGTCTACAACACTGCATGTACGAGATAACACAACAGAAGGGCCTGAATGGCTAAGAACACATAATCGAAGGTAAACTTCGCAGTACCTAGCAAATGCAATTTACAACAACTCTCTGTTCACTAAACGACGTTCCCTGTCTAAGTCGGCCCTGGGCGATGATTTACAACAAAGTGGGCAAGACCTGCTCTTCTCTCTTCCGAGTAGGCTTCTGTCCGTTGTCGTCCGGTCATTGGCGGATAGTATTCGGCCGGCAATTGACCGAGGCGAAGTCGTTGTCTTAGTCCTCAGCGCCGCCCGTGGCGCTCGTGGAACTCGCGCAAGTGGTGAGTCGCAATGGCATTGGCACCAGCTCGCATCTTCCCGCATGTGGTGGTTTTGCACTGGCTGTGTCTTGTTCGGACGACAGAGCAACAGGAAGCTTCAGGAAGAGTTCAAAAATGGTTCAAATGGCTCTGAGCACTATGGGACTTAACTTCTGAGGTCATCAGTCCCCTAGAACTTAGAACTACTTAAACCTAACTAACCTAAGGACATCACACACATCCATGCCCGAGGCAGGATTCGAACCTGCGACCGTAGCGGTCGCGCGGTTCCAGACTGTAGCGCAAGGTCACAGCATACATTTCGTGAAATTGTCCTGGGAGCTTGACGTTTCTCTAATATGCCTCAGTGAAATGCATCACCGGCTGATTGTTCCCATTTGTTACTTTACACCACTGCAGTGTGCTGTGATTAAGTCGTAACAGCTAGAAACTACGTTTGAAGAGATAAGAACCGACCCCAGCAATTATTCCGAATCACTTCTATTGTAGAGCTTCAGTCTACAAATAGGTTCGATGTTAACCTCTCTTTTGTGCTCACCTCTCGTAGAGACACTCAAGGTCCTCTGTTCTTAATGGGATACATTCCAGTGTCTGTTCTCCCCTCCAATGTCCATTGCCCCTGATGTCTAAAGTCATGTTCTGTCATGTTGCCCCTTCCTCTAGCCAATTTTTTCCACGTATTTCTTTCCTCGATGATTCTGCACAGGACTTTCTCATCTCACATCTCACCAATAAATTTTCAGCATCCTTTTGTAACATATCTCTTTTCATTTTTACCATAGCCTGACATTCGTTATCACACGAACGCCGCTGGCGTACATTCTCGGAGACTACCCCTCAAGTTATGGCCTATGGTTGATACAATACTTCGATTAAACTATGTGACTGACATGTCAGCAAGTAAATTGGAATGCGAGAACCACCACCCAGTCGTGGTTCTTTCTTGAGCGCCACGTTCTTGTTGCGTTGCATGTTTAAGAGATACATGTATACGCTCCATATTGAGCAGACACGGCGTAAAGACTATTTACAAACCGGCAAAGAAGGTCAAATAGTGTCTCAGATCGGAAAGGAGGAAAGGTATCCACTGGCAACGTCTGAAATACACCGAACACCATGTACACGTGGAAAAGTCTATGTTGAAATGACTGGACGATCTATGAACCCCAGGATCACCAAACAAAAGTGGGACTACAGGTTGGGGCAGCTAGAGAAATCGGCCGTGGCGGAGCACGCACTGTGTGAGACCGACCAAATAATATAATTCGCCGACACGGAAGTTCTTGCTGTAGAGAAGAGATATTACAGACGTTTGTTCAGGGAAGCTACAAAAATACACAAACAGGACAATAGCTTCAACAAGAAAGAAGAAAGCCTTAAGGTGAACGGATGGATTCGCGTGCTGTAGAGAATGGCGAATTGCAGATAGCAAGGGAGGAACCACAGCGGTTATGAGCATGGAAAAGCCCTCGGACGTTGGGGCGAAAGGGAGCATGACTATAGTTCACCACCAGCCACGGAGGATGAAGTTTTGACATTACCAATCACTCGTGATGGTGAAACGTCAGGAAAATTATTAAATAACCGTCGGCTGAGGAATGCGAGACAAGCCAATACGAGGGTTGTTAACAAGTGGCCACGAAAGCCTTCTCAGTCTCATACATGCGTAACCTTGTCGAGCATGGCTGTCTGCACAAGAAAACTGCCCCCTGCCACTGCAACCTGTCGATCACAAAGTTATTTTTTTCGAGATAGAGTAGACTTCCGTTGGCGGAGATTGCTCTCTATATGTGTGAAACTCAGCCTTTTAATGTCATCATATCTTCGTCCATCATGCGTTGTTTTACTTGCAAGGAAGCAGAATTCATGGAATTTATTATTTTCAGTAACATCAGCTTCGTACACTCGTACACTGACACGTTGATTACTTCATTGCGGTTATGTCTCACTCCTTGAAGCGAAAGTCCTTCGCTTGGTCCGCTTCGTAGTCCCAAGTTTTGATGTTACGACCGTACCCGTCTACCTCGGGGGCCAGTCGAGATGAGCGTAGTACCGGTTCGCAGGAGGCGGTTGTGCTGGCGCCGTGCTGGCCGTCCCCCGGCTCCTCTGACGCGTCGGCGCCGCTGCTGGCGCCCGCGACAGCCACAGCCGCCCCCGGCGGGCCGCCCCCCGGCGCCGCCCCCCTGGGCTCTGCGGCGGCATCCCCGCGGCTGCAGGACGCCGAGACCCAGACGGCGGCGACCCTGCTGCCGCTGCCGCTGCCGCTGCCCCTGCCGCTGGCGACGGCTGCAGCCGCCCCCGCGCCTGCCCCTGGCACCGCCGCCGCTGTTGCCGCCGCCGCCTTGGGCCAGCAGCACAAGGAGAGCACCGTGTAGCGGAACCAGGCGCACCGCATGCGCTGCCAAACACTCCGTCCTACAATGACACTGGTAGGCCACGGGCACCGCTATTAGTTGCAGTTATTTTGAGTCATCAGTCTACTGGCTTGATACGGCCCAGAACGAATTCCTCGAATTCCTTTCCTTTGCCAACCTCTCCATCTCAGAGTTACACTTGCATAGTACGTGCCCAATTCTTTGCTACATATGTTCCAGTCTCTTTCTGTACAGTTTTTCGCTCTACAGCCGGCCGGTGTGGCCGATCGGTTCTAGGCGCTTCAGTCTGGAACCTCACGACCGCTGTGTGATGTCCTTAGGTTTGTTAGGTTTAAGTAGTTCTAAGTTCTACGGGACTGATGACCTCCGATGTTAAGTCCCATAGTGCTCAGAGCCATTTGAACTCTCTACAGCTACTTCTAGTATCATGGACTCCCTACTATTCTGTCCCTTCTTCATCTCAGTTTTTTCCTTATATTTCTTTCCTCACCGATTCTGCGGAGAACCTCCTCATTGCAAACCTTATCAGCTCAACTAATTTTCATCATTATTCTGTAGCAGCACATCTCAAATGTTTCGAATCTCTTCCGTTCCGCTTTTTCTAGAGCCCATGTTTCACTATCACACCACGCTGTGCTCGAAACGAACATTCTCAGCTATTTTTCCCTAAAATTAAGGCTATGTTTGATAATAGTATACATCTTTCGGGCAGAAATACCCTCTATTCCAGTGCTAGTCTGCTTATTTCCTCCTTTCACCGTCCGTCATGAACTATTTTGCTGTCTAGATAACAGAATCCCTTAAGTTCATCTATTTTTTGATAATGTATCGTGATGTTGAGTGTCTCGATATTCTCATTTCTGCTACTTCTCAGTACGTTCGTCTTTCTTCGATTTACTCTCAATCCACACTCTATACTCGTCAGACTGTTCATTCCTTTCAACAGTTTCTGTAATTCTTCTTCGCTTTTACTGAGGATATCAATGTCAGCAGCGAATCTTGTCACTGAATTCATTTCGGTAGAAACTAGTTACCTAGCTGCAAGCTTTCAGCTACGATTAGTTCACATGTGCACAAAAATACTTACCGAACATCCCACATACCGTGAAATTATCATGAGGTCCTTCATTCAATCTTCAGATATACGTATTTCATACGAACGTGTGCTGCAAATAATGCCTCCGAATTTTTTATCATTCATCTCTACATGTTTTCAGCCTCCTGCTGCTATAGTGCTCTGAATTGCAGCATCTAGCATTGCGGTGTGGAACGTAACTTTGAGAGCTTCGAATTCGAAATCTGTCCATTCATAGAGCACCCTTTCCTTCAGCGTGACAATGCCAGACCACACACGAGTACTGCGACATCAACAATAACCCGACCGACGCCTTGGGTTCGCTGCCCTTGGTCATCCACCATAATGTTCAGACTTGGATCCGACTTTCATCTGTATCCAGAACTTAAAGAACATCTTCGATGTCTTCCCTTTGATTGTGATGAAACGGTACAAGCAGAGGCGAGGTTGTGGCTCCGTCAAGAAAGTGACGGTGTCAACAACCTGGTTTCTCGTTGGTGGAAATGACTTCGTTGCCAGGGTCACTACGTAGAGAAATATATTATGCACACCCAAGAATAAAAATATAGATGGTAATAACGTTTGTTTTGTTTAAAAATCTTTAAGAGTTTTCACGTAAGAAATTCGGGGGCATCACTTTTCAACACTCCCTTGTACACTACACAAATTGGTCAAGCAGAGTAATTGGAATTTCGGTTAAATCATTATATTTTCTACAGGAGGTAGCACTTTTAATACCTCTCAGTGATGAGGTGGTGATGAGATATTGAAGAATAATGTGTCCTGATGAAAATTGTTGCCTGTCATCTGTGAATTGTTTATGTGAAACACTTAGTCAACAGCTCGCAAAGCGAAGCATCTGAATGTATTGAACTATGTCGACGTATATCAGTCGAATCTCTTGTTTGCTGTCTACCAAACCATACAAACCTTTCAGATCTCTGTTTATCTCATCCTCGTAGTACACATTTGTGAAAAACCAGAAAAAGAACGTTGTGGTAGATATACAGAGTGTTTCACTGAATGTGTTTGCCCCTGTAAGTTACGAAATAATAGGCGACGGAAATATTTATTGCGGTTGGTCACCATAAGAAACTTTACACAGTCTTCGGAGCTATGAACATAGTTTATTGTGTTATTATCCAAAGAGTTACAGCAAGAAGATACCATTTCTTAAATGGAACAATAATTGTTTCTATCATGAACTGGAATCAGTAGCACCAGCTGTGTATACATCAATTAAAATTAAATTCCTATCACTTTTAGTTTGGGAGCTACAACCCTTCAAAGTTTCAGGGGCAGATACCACACACGCTACCAATAACGCAATGCGCCTTCTAAATGTGGTGCGGCCGAGTTGCAGGTGTCACGGAGCGAGAAGCTTCCTCGATGTGTTTTTAGACTGCCGAGTGTCGCCGCACTCGGCCGTATACCTGACGTTTGAGCCACACAAACAAAAGGGGCTCAATATACCACAGTTACCGACATCGGATGAAGATGGCACACACGAACAACGAGTACGTTGACATATTGCTGATGCTCGGCGAGTGAAGACACGATGCCACTGAAGCAGTCATGGCATACGCCGTGAGATATCCTAGGCGAAGAGCTCCGGCAGCAATTACGTTCTTACGTGCCGAACAACGATTTCGGGAAATAGGCAACTTGGTAATGCGCCGTAGTAACAGACGAAGAACTGCAAGATGTGAGGAGACGGAGGTGTTTGTTTTAGCTGCAGTACACCACGATCCTCATGTCAGCTTACGAGCCGTTGCTGCAGTCGTTGGTGTCAGTCTCTCATCTGTGTGGCATATAGTATCCGGCCATAGGTTTCACCCTTACCGCCTGTCACTGACCCAGGAGCTGCATGTGAACGATTTCCGTGCAAGAGTTACATTCTGTGAACGGGCCGTGCGTAATTTCACGCTGGAGTCTTTGCATGGTGTTATATTCTCTGATGAGTCCACGTTCACAGACTATGGTGCAGTGAATTGCCATAACGTGCCCTACTGGGCCGCAGACAATCCTCATTGTGTACGACCTGTCGACCGTCAACGTAGGTGGTCTATTACTGTATGATGTGGAATCCTTGAGGATGAAATCATCGGTCCACACTACTTCTCAGGTGAGTTATATCGCGTGATAATAGTCGACAGTTTGGGTGGTTTCCTTGAACATGTGTGTCTACACACAAGATTCCATATGTGGATACAGCACGATGGTCACCCAGCCCATTCTGCGCGTGCTGTTGTGGAAGAACTAAACAACAGCTTTGCAGGAAGGTGCTTGGGGCGCCATGGTCCTCATTCATGGCCCACAAGAACTCCCGATTTAACACCATTAGATTTATTTTTATGGGGATATCTAAAGGATCATGTTTAGATCACTGAGACCACATCCCCAGATGATCTAAAACGGCCCATCGAGGACGCATGTTGCTCCGTGACACCGGCGATGTTACATCTCGTCCGCAGATCCTTTAGAAGGCGCATAGCATTGTGCAGTCAGGAACACATATTTGAACATCTCACTTAAATCATTTCCCACCGCCAGAACATCCATCACCCACCACACAGTCATGTATTATGCACAGCATGTGGTATCTTCCCCTAAAACTTTGAAGGGCTGTAGTGCCCAAACTAAAAGTGATGGGAATGTAACTTAAATTGATTTATACACAGCTGGTGTTACAGATTCCAGTACATGATACAACTGTTGTTCCATTTAAAAAATTGCATCTTTTTGCTGTAACTCTTTGGATAACAACACAATAAACTATGTTCATAACTCCGCAGACAGTGTAACGTTTCTTATGGTGACCTAGCGCAATAAATATTTTCGTCGACTATTAGTTCGTGACTTACAGAGACAAACACATTTAGTGAAACACAGTGTATGTCAGATATACTCAAAATAATATTTAAATAATGGCTTATTAGAAAAAGTAAAATATTTCAGATACTTTGGATGTGAAATTGTTAATTTTCAAGAAGTTCGGTATGCTAAATGATGAGATTATACCTGTGTCGACAATGTGTAACAGAAAGGCAGATTTTGTTTATAATATTTGAGACATATATCTACATCCATGTGATTACTCAGCAATTCCATGTTAAAGTGCTTGGCAGAAATTGTATAGAACCACTTTCGTGCTATTTCTCACCTCTCGAACAGCACATGGGAAAAAATTTATATCTTAAGCTTTGCGTGCGACGTTAATTTCTTCGTATGTAGGTGACAGCTAAAAAATTTTGGCACTCGGAATAGATAGTGTGTGACTGAAATTTCATGAAAATACCTCGCCGCAACTAAAAACGCCTCAGTTTTAACGAGTGCCACCCCAGATATCTGATAATGTCAGAGAGATGCTCTCTCGTATTTCATGATGATACAAAATACCGCCCTCCCTTGATCTTTTTCGATGTTCTTCGTCAGTCGCATCTGGTAAGAAGCCCGTAGCGCACAGGAATTCCCCATTCGAGGAAGGACAAATGCAAGGTCGGCAACATCTTTAGAAGATATGTTGCATCTCCTAAATGCTTCGCAAGCACAAGGTAGGCGCTGGCTCACCTTCCCCGCACCGTAACCAATTTTTTGTACGGTATCGAAACTTAGATACATCATCGACGATAACGGAGTCCGCTCGCCAGATTTCAAGACTTCGAGTATGATGTGAACGAGGTCAGCTCCTGTAATTCACTTCGTATCTAGCACAGAAACTTAACCACTACGTGTGCACGCAAATATGAGGCAGTATCTCTAAAAGGTCAGTATGAGTGCAGCCCCTGGCTAGAACTACTACATCCTGCCGAGGTTCTTTTCAACGTCAAAAGAGTGATGTCAAAGTGCAGTAAAGTTTTAGAGCATGCATTGTGCCCTACGAAACAGTAATAAAATGACCGGCGCCATTCCAGGTTTGGAAGAGTAACAATTGTCGACAGCCCTTTCACACTTTCAACGTTTAAATGTACTAAATCGAAGTCACTCTTAAAATCGGGTTTACTGTTCGCACAGCAGAGTCATCGCACCTGGCGAAACCGGCATTGAGCCTATGAATATACTATGAATAAATACGTCCAGAGTCACCACATCATATGAAAAATTATTTACCAACGTCTGACATATGGAGTATGGTGTCATATAACTGTGTTTCACATCAGATGTGTACCAGCAATGGTAAGAAAGAGAGGCATATTCTACTCTTTATGTTATGTATCTAAATCAGTGGTGAAATGTAACATATTTTCATATCTTCTGATAAAATTGTTGTTTTGTATTTTATGAAAATGACGGTATGTTGAAACGCTTAAGTTGATTTTGCAAATAATAAAAAGTGTGGTCAAACCATCACAAAGTTAATTAAATGTAGAATATAGTTTAGTTGTTCTATGTCTATAAGGTAATGTCCAAAAAAGTGGTCTTTGTATTTTGTTAGAGCTATACTGAAAAGTTTATCTTATCATGAATATAATCTACACTACTGGCTACTAAAATTGCTACACCAAGAAGAAATGCAGATGATAAACAGGTATTCATTGGACAGATAAATTATCCTAGAACTGACACGTGATTACATTTTCACGCAATTTGGGTGCATTGATCCTGAGAAACCACTACCCAGAACAATCACCTCTGGCCGTAATGATGGCCTTGATACGCCTGGGCATTGAGTCAAACAGAGCTTGGATGACGTGTACAAGTACAGCTGCCCATGCATCATCATCACGATACCACAGTTCATCAAGAGTAGTGACTGGCGTAATGTGACGAGCCAGTTGTTCGGCCACCATTGACCAGACGTTTTCAGTTGGTGAGAGATCTGGAGAATTTGCTGACCAAGGCAGCAGTCGAACATTTTCTCTATCCAGAAAGGCCCGTACAGGAACTGCAACACGTGGTCGTGCATTTTCCTGCTGAAATGTAGGGTTTCGCAGGGATCGAATGAAGGGTAGAGCCACGGGTCGTACCACATCTGAAATGTAACGTCCACTGTTCAAAGTGCCGTCAATGCGAACAAGAGGGGACCGAGACGTGTAACCAATGGCACCCCATACCATCCCGCCGGGTGATATGCCAGTATGGCGATGACGAATACACGCCTCCAATGTGCGTTCTCCGCGATGTCGCCAAACACGGATGCGACCATCATGATGGTATGAACAGAACCGTGATTCATCCGAAAAAAATGACGTTTTGCCATTCGTGCACCCAGGTTCGTCGTTGAGCACACCATCGCAGGCGCTCCTGTCTGTGATGCAGCGTCAAAGGTAACCGCAGCATGGTCTCGAAGCTGATAGTCCATGCTGCTGCAAACGTCGTCGAACTGTTCGTGCAGATGGTTGTTGTCTTGCAAACGTCCCCATCTGTTGACTCAGGGATCGAGACGTGGCTGCACGATCCGTTACAGCCATGCGGATAAGATGCCTGCCATCTCGACTGCGAGTGATACGAGGCCGTTGGGATGCAGTACGGCGTTCTGTATTACCTTCCTGAAGCCACCCGATTCCATATTGTGCTAACAGTCATTGGATCTCGACCAACGCGAGCACCAATGTCGCGATACGATAAACCGCATTCGCGATAGGCTACAATCCGACCTGTATAAAAGTCGGAAGCGTGATGGTACGCATTTCTCCTCCTTACACGATGCATCACAAACACGTTTCACCAGGAAACGCCGGTCAACTGCTGTTTGTGTATGAGAAATTGGTTGGAAACTTTCCTCATGTCAGCACGTTTTAGGTGTCGCCACCGGCACCAACCTTGAGTGAGTGCTCTGAAAAGCTAATCATTTGCATATCACAGCATCTTCTTCCTGTAGGTTAAATTTCGCTTCTGTAGCACGTCATCTTCGTGGTGTAGCAATTTTAATGGCCAGCAGTGTATGTGTGCACCTAATGGGTCAATTTTTTTGCTTGATTCAGCTATCGGCTTATTATTTCTTCACTGGTTGCTCGTTCGGGTAGTTCCTTGCAACAGAAGAAATTACTTGCCATTCCAGCCCATCAAAATATGTAGAAATGAAGTTGTACATGACGGCAAATGTCGATAGACTCACCGATCTGAAGTGAGAAGTTGCGGCTGCTGTTCTATTTTCCGTTTCAAAATGTCTTCGATGTCACAGGACGTATCACTAACTCAGCGGCTGATTGTATCAGCAGAGAGAGTAATTTCAGTATCACCTTTTGAACCGAGGACAATTTCTACTATATCTTTACTAACGGGCATTAATAACATTCCTGCTTTTGTCTGTGGTTTTATGTCGTTTACGATAAGTTCGACAGATCTACCGACGTAGTTATGAACTTCACTTGTGTTTTTCTTTATTTTGTTCCACCAAGCGCCGAAAATATTTCACATCTTCACTTAACAGACGGGAATATTTTGTTGATAAATATCGATTGGGCAGCAGCACGTTTAAGTACCCATAGATCAAAGCGTGTTAAGCTAATAAGTGCCCTTAGCAGGTACCAGCTGATGAATTTATGACGTCAGGTATACCCGATGATAAAAAAGTCAGTATAAATTTGAAGACTTAGAGAGGTAAAAATTGAGACATAGGCTTGGAATGACATGGGGTTTCATTGTAACCAAAAAACTAAAAAAATACAAAAATAAACAAGTATTGCTAGACGCGTGAAACATCTCTTGCGCGCGTAGTTTGGTGATGATCGTGTGCTCAGCCGCCACTTTCGTCATGCTTGGCCTCCCATGTCCCCAGACCTCAGTCCGTGCGATTATTGGCTTTGGGGTCACCTGAAGTCGCAAGTGTATCGTGGTCGACCGACATCTCTAGGGATGCTGAAAGACAACATCCGACGCCAATGCCTCACCATAACTCCGGACACGCTTTACAGCGCTGTTCACAACATTATTCCGCGACTACAGCTATTGTTGAGGAATGACGGTGGACATATTGAGCATTTCCTGTAGAGAACATCATCTTTCGTTTGCCTTACTTTGTTATGGTAATTGCTATTCTGATCAGATAAAGCGCCATGTGTCGGACATTTTTTGAACGTTTGCATTTTTTTGGTTCTAATAAAACCCCATGTCATTCCAAGTATGTGTATCAATTTTTACCTCTCTCTCTCTACATTATCCCGTGATTTATTCAGTTTCCAAATTTATACTGACTTTTTGATCACCCAGTATAACAAAAAACATATACTGACCTTCATGAAAGCGTAATGCAACGAATACGAGTTTTAAAAATTCACTCGCCATGCAAATGTTATCTATTGGTGTTACATCGTCTGTTAAAGTGTACGAAATCAGAAACTCACTCTACAATATTGCAGTATCCTTGTACAAAGGATAAAAATGGTACATACAACTCCTTTCCCGAAACGAAACTGCGTACATAGTTTAGAAATGTTAGCAGATCGTTTTATTTGTTGCTCAAGCTGACCGTACAGGTACAAGTTGGCCTAATCCAAAATGCCGTCGTTGAAACTTTTACTCATGCCACCATTCGTAGCAGAACTTTTCTGTTGTCTTTCATAACACATATGCGGTATCGTTTTGTGTTGGCGATAGATAATCAGGGAATGAGTGTGACACCTTGTTGTTGAGCCTGCGTTTTGTTTCAGCACCGGAAGAGCGCCCCAGAAGCGACTCCCGGTGCGGGGCCGCGGCCATGGCCGGCGGATCGCCGCTGCTTCAATCGCAGGTGAGCTGCAGCCGCCCCGCGCGAGTTTGGCAGGCCGCTCACCCCTCACATGACAGCAACACCCGTGCTTCGTCAAGTGCCCTTGCAGAGTTCTGCCCCTTTAGATAGAACGAAAAGTTTTCTCTGTCCGCAGCACACAGAGAAAGATCACTTCCTTATCGGTAAGTTACGGCGTTATCTTCTGTACGAGCTAGTCCCACGACAGAAATCAACAGACGGTGCTGAAGTTACCACCCCTGCTCCATCATAGTTCATGGTAATGTGTACGTGATGAGCGCTGGCATGTCTGGGATCTGTATGTACCCAAAGATGAAATGATGAAACATCTTGTGTCCAATGTGTTTGCTAAAGGGTGATTTTATTTGGGTTTTGATTGAACGGTTTACAGTGTTAAATTTTAGTTACATGATTTATGAGCCTAGTTAATCGGAATCGTGTTTATTAGCAATAAAAGAGCTGCAGTTGGAGTGTACCATTAGCAGTTGGGTGCAGCATTAGCAGTTAAAGTATTAAATATGCAAGATGTATAAATATAAACGAAGTTCATTACCATTGCTTTTATTTCACGATATATTCTATTTTGTACTGCAAACATATACATTTCAGATCCCCTTCACAAAACATATTCTGTCTGTATTTATGTTTATCTAACACGGACAGAAAATTTAAAAAATCTGTTATAAGAATAACGCTCTAAATTAAAAGTCGTTCACCAGAAGTATGTTCACAAGTTGTTTATTTATTAGTTAACAATAATTGTCACTAAGTTGTATAATGTTTGTGAATCATGATTTTGTAACAGCTTGCAACAACAGTGAAAATATCTCATGCTAAGTCCTAATGGATGCTAAAAGCACGAAATACCGTAAGCCGAAAATAATAACTTAACTACTGTAATGCAATCCCTGAGGGATCTTACCGTATGTAAGTAGCAGCTCATAATCTTCATTTGGGGCAGATACTTGTTCGGTAATTTCTAGAATTTTTATGATCGTTTGTACGTTTGGCCACTTCGGAGTAATAACTTCGCCGGTTTCCATCCACTTACGAGGTATATGACTTTATGTTATCAAATTGCACAAGAGAGGAAATCAGTTTTACGGAACAACACTCTAACCATGTTCTCAGAAGTTCCTCAGTATAATTAAATTACAGTTGCCTAAGTGTGTGGTAAAGAAGTAGCATCTAGTACATAGTGCAAACCTTCACAAAAATAAAATACAGAATGAAAATGTTTCTTTTTTTCAGAAGTAACCCACAACCATCCATTTCATAATTCACATAATATACAGGGTGATTCACCTGGCTCTGCCGATGGGTTTTATGCAACCCACAACGCCTTCAAATGCCACTTGCAAAATTTTCATATTCTCTCGCTTGCTACTCGCGAACTATTACTATTACAGAAGAAATGAAGACGACCTTTTTGTAGGAAATTTAATGTAGTTAAATTTTGTTGTGGGATATGTTTGCGTCAGAGGGCATAGTTTCAAATTACTAAAGAAAAATGTACTAAAGTGATCATCAAATGAGTTTTTTTTATTTTTTTGTTGCGTAATTCGAAAATAGTGGCCTCCAGTGAAAACGTTTCCCAGTACAAACTACAGGGTTATTACAAATGATTGAAGTGATTTCACAGCTCTACAATAACTTTATTATTTGAGATATTTTCACAATGCTTTGCACACACATACAAAAACTCAAAAAGTTTTTTTAGGCATTCACAAATGTTCGATATGTGCCCCATTAGTGATTCGGCAGACATTAAGCCGATAATCAAGTTCCTTCCACACTCGGCGCGGCATGTCTCCATCAATGAGTTCGAAAGCATCGTTGATGCGAGCTCGCAGTTCTGGCACGTTTTTTGTTAGAGGAGGTTTAAACACTGAATCTTTCACATAACCCCACAGAAAGAAATCGCATGGGGTTAAGTCGCGAGAGCGTGGAGGCCATGACATGAATTGTTGATCATAATCTCCACCACGACCGATCCATCGGTTTTCCAATCTCCTGTTTAAGAAATGCTTCTGCTTTAGCCTTTTCCGCAAGATTTTCCAAACCGTCGGCTGTGGTACGTTTAGCTCCCTGCTTGCTTTATTCGTCGGCTTCCGCGGGCTACGCATGAAACTTGCCCGCACGCCTTCAACCGTTTCTTCGCTCACTGCAGGCCGACCCGTTGATTTCCCCTTATAGAGGCATCCAGAAGCTTTAAACTGCGCATACCACCGCTGAATGGAGTTAGCAGTTGGTGGATCTTTGTTGAACTTCGTCCTGAAGTGTCGTTGCACTGCTATGACTGACTGATGTGAGTGCATTTCAAGCACGACATACGCTTTCTCGGCTCCTGTCGCCATTTTGTCTCACTGCGCTCTCGAGCGCTCTGGCGGCAGAAACCTGAAGTGCGGCTTCAGCCGAACAAAACTTTATGAGTTTTTCTACGTATCTGTTGTGTGTCGTGACCATATGTCAATGAATGGAGCTACAGTGAATTTATGAAATCGCTTCAATCATTTGTAATAGCGCTGTATAACTACATAAAATTTCCTACAAAAAGGTGCTGCTCATTTGTTCTGTAAATCTACTAGCTTGCACATAACGAGAGAGAAAATATGAAAATCTCGTGCGGGCTTTCTGAAGGCTTTGTAGGTTAAATAAAATCCATCGGTACGGGAAGATGAAATAACCCTGTGTAACTACCTACAGCAGCTACAGATGATGCTTTACACAGAATCCATTTCATCGTCTTTTCTCTTGTCTGATGTGGTCCACCACGAACAAACGTCTTAATCTGAGTGTAGAACTTGCACCCAAACCTGTCATTTACCTGTCGAATGTATTCCAATCCTCTGGAACTCCCTCACGTACCACGGATTTTATTCTTTGATGTCTTAACACATGTACTATGACCCTGGCCTTCTTATTGACAATGTTTTCTTCGGCGCTGCAGTCATGGACTGTGCGGCTGGTCCCAGCGGAGGTTCGAATCATCTCTCGGGCATGGGTTTGTGTTTGTCCTTAGGAGAATTTAGGTTAAGTAGTGTGTAACGTTAGGGACTGATTACCTTAGCAGTTAAGTCCCATAAGATTTCACACATATTTGACTTTTTTGTTCCTCTCTTCATCAATTTTGCAGAGGACCTCTTCTTTCCTTATCAGTCTAACTTCTTCTGTAGCACCACATTTTCAGACGCTTTAATTTTTTTCCTATTGTTCAATATTCCATGATTCGCTATCGTACAACGCTGTGTTCCAAACGTACGTTCTCAGAAATTTTTTCCTCACATTAGGGCCAACGTTTCATGCTCTGGAATTGTTTTGGCCGGGAGTACTATCTTTGCCTGTGTTAGTTTACTTTTTTGTTCTCCTTGATTCGTTCTTCATTTGTTATTTTGCTTTGAAGGAAGCAGAATCCCATCATTTCACCTACTCCGCGATACTCCAATTTTGATGTTAAATATATTGCGAATCTCATTGGTGGTACTCAGTACTTTAGTCTTTGTGGGAGTTAATCCAGATCCTTAATCTGCGCTCATTACACTGTTCATTTCACTCAATAAGCCCTGCAGTCCTTTCTCACTTTCACTGAGGATTCTACAGTCTGGTTTGAATTGTCGTTTGGTTGCTGCTTTACCCACTGATTCATAGGAATTCTGAATGAACGTACGTATGCCCTCAGCCTTATCGAAATACTAGTCTTCCAAAGCACTGTCTTTCGCGGGAACAGCATCTTTTTCAGTCATGTCTTCAGGTAGTCCTACCCCGCCCGCATAGACCTTCAGCATTCTGTCTTCACCTATCCGCTGTCTCTTTTACTTGTAAAGGCAGAATTCCTCTGTCAAACGTAATGTTGATGTCTTTGCATTTCATGTCACCGAAGGTTGTTCCGACTTTTATGTACAGTGGTTCAGTCCTTCGTTTTTCAATTTCTTTATAGTGTTTTTCTTCGCTTCCGTGCATTTACCATTTATTTCATTCCTCAGTTACTTACATTGATGTATTCCTGTCTTCTCAGCATTTCTGCTCTTCCCTCTTTCCTCATCAGGTGAAATACTTTTGCTGTCTCCGAAGGTTTCTACACAATTCCGTTCCCTGTACCTACATTTGTCCAAATTATGTGATTGCTTTTTTTTACATATGTCCATTCTGCTTCAATTGGTCTGTATACACCATCACCCTTTATACAGTCTTAGAGAACTCCAAATGCATCTTATCATTCTTGACCACATCAGTATCATAGTTCTTTGTACATGGAGTCCTCCGAACAATTTCCTTAAACCTCAGTACATCATTGCTAAAATTGTGGTCTGAGTCTATATCTGCACAAAGGTACGCCCTAAGATCCATTACGTATGAAAGGAAATCATGACAGTAACAAGAGACCAATTGAGGCTGGATGTGGTATCCTGAGCCCATGAGTTCTCGACGTAAACAACGGTGATCTTCGTTGGGTACCTATGGTATTTACACTTACAAGCTGGAGATCTATCTTGTAGGTCATGAAATGATGATAGTGGTAACGAAAAGAGTAACAGAACAGATGCATAAAGGCCAATGTAGTTATCTCCTGTCTGTTTGTGGAATGAGGAGCATATATCAGGTTCTAACAAGGTCTTATACTCTGTTCCAAATTGTCGTCCGATGGCCAGGATACGATCGTGTCTTATACACTGACAGATTTGTGACTCACTTGAATACTTTTGCTGAGTACACAAGTAGGAACTAGTGCGTTATACTGCACCATGGGTGGTCAACAGAAAAGACACACCGGTTGTGTCCCTGCGTCAACAACACTCTCAGATTGTTATCTGACGATCTGTACGACTGTAAAAAAATTCAGGACAATTTATATATAATTTAGCCTCTCCCTAGTCAATGATATCCCTTTTTAAATGTGAACAAATGAAAGTAAAATCGTTAACAAAGAGAGATATAACGATTCTGCTATTAGTATCAAAAGCCCATAGCCTCATTTAAATATTTAGAGTTGATAATAAAAATGTATATGAAATTGGACACTAACGTAAAATCAGTATTAGAGAGAACAGGCAGCTTTGAGAAGGTTTTGGGAAAGCGCCGTGTAAGTTGACACCACGTGCAATACGCTATATTAGAGGAATTTTAAAGCTTTGAGAAGGTTTCGGGAATGCGCCGTGCCGATTACTTTGACACGCGTGCAAGACGCTAGTACGACTGTCTCTGCGTACTGGTTCAGGAGCCGTAGCCCTTATCACATAACTTTGCCAACAGACAATGCATTAACTCAATAATGGGTTGTTAGGATCGGAGAACGCAAATCCTCGGAGTATGTAAGCAGCAGACGGCGAAGAAAGACGACGCTGCAGGTGAGAAAAGCTCTCGAGTATATTCTAGGAAGACAGTAAGACATTTCCGCTGCCGCTGCCCCACAGGTCGAGAACAAGTCCAGGGAATAAGCCAAGGATTCGTAGAGGAGTACTGGAGCCGTGTAGTGCAGTTGAACATTGTCTTGTAGGGACAAAGCTCATAATTTAGCTATAAAGTCAATGAGGAATCTGGAGTAGAAGGACAGAGATAACACTAGCGCAGAAGCTGTTCACAAGACATGGTTTGATATCGTAGTTTCTAGAGAGGTCAGCAGGCCACGCGAATTTAATCTGTCTGCCAGGATATTTCCTGTCCTGTAAGCGTATAAATGAGCCTCTTGTTTAGCTGCAGTGGCGATTTCAGAGGAGCTAATATAACGTGATTGTTAGTTATTGCACATGTACGACGTTGCTTTAGTGCACAAGTGACTTCTTTGCCGAGTAATGGAACTTCTATGTTTGTTCGCAGGTACCGCAGATTCGTCTCGCACTCGCAGCGAGGCCGTGGAGTGACTGCCCCAGCGATTCGTAACCTCATGGCCTGCGTCACAGAAAGGCGATCTTTTTTAAATCGTCTGTGTCTTTATTGTTGACTGTTTGTACTCTTTTAATAAAAGCGGATTTTTTGATCGGCATTCTGCTATTGTATTTCTTAACAATAACAGTTACGTTTGATTCAGCTACCCTCAATTCTAAGGTAATATATTCGAAAACTGCACCTGGGAATCATACAAGCTACTTGAAACGCTAAATGTTACATTCTAAGAAAGACGAAAAAAAGTAAATAACGGCGCAAGGAGTTACGCAAATTGGTCACAACTGAATATACATACAGCTGTCGACAGAAAATACAAAATTTTAAACTTTGTCGGCCGATAGATGAATGTGTGACGTGGCAGCGTAAATACCAGGACGTAAGGTCTTTGCGTATTTCATTCCGTGTACCCAGTTGGACAGTAACTATGCCTCGCAGACAGGCGCGTGACTGTATCCAGAGACGTCAACATTTGGAAGAGGACGTATACTTGGGATCAAGGAAGACATTTGGAGTAACCGGCGAATCGGTCGACATTTGAATAGCAACGATGCCAATCTTCGGCGATGTTGGCGGGAATGCGTGGACCATGGCCAAACACAGCGTCAAAAACGAAGAGGTCTACCTAGGAAGAAGACAGAACGCGAGAACCCAGCAATAGTCAGAGAAGCGTTCACAGCCCTGGGTTCATCGTTATCATCGATCCGACGCGCAGCTGGTACTCCAGTGGACACAGGAACATTAATAGGCGGCTGACAGGAAGAGGGCTGAGGTCACAGCGTTGCTTGCGCTGACTACCATTGGTTTCCGTGCAGCAACAAACATATTTGTAGTGGTAACGGGCAATGTCGTTTACCGGAGTAGAACTGTCTTCAGTGATGACTCCTGCTTCGAACTGAGCCCCGGCGACCAGTGAAGACGGGTCTAGATACGCTCCGGACCGCTGTAGAATGACAACCTGACTGTCAACCGCCTTACAGCCCGACAATCACGAGTGATGGCCTGGGGTGCCATTTCTTTTCACAGCAAGACTCCTTTGGTGGTCATCCGCGGCACCCTTACAGCACAATGGTAAGTCGGTATTCTAGGCTCCTGCTTGTTGCCCTCCGTGGGAAGCCATCCTCGGCTTACATTTCAGCAAGATAATGTCCTCCCGCACAGGGCGAGAGTTTCTCCTGCTTATCTTTGTGCTCGCCAAGCCCTGTCTTTGCCCGTAAGCTTCCCGGATCTCTCCCCAGCTGAGAATTTTTGGAGCATTGTGACTGGGGCCTCCAGTCGGCTTGGGATTTTGACTAACACGCCAATTGGTCAGAATTTGGCACGATATCCCTCACCGGCGCATCCAACAACTTTGTCAACCAGTGCTAAGCTGAATAATTTCTTCTACAAGGGCATTAGCCGGACCAATGTTTTATTGACCAGCTTAATTCATGAAACTGTCTCTCTTGATTAAACCATCCAATTTTTCTAAAACTGTAATCATTTCTTTGCTCGTATATGTACATCGTATCTACCGGATTCCATCCCATTCTGATACTTCCTCAGTGGTGCTTCCTTTAATCATAGAGTTTATTTCTGCATCCTTCACTGCTCAGACAGAGACTACTAGGTTGCTACACCACTATCATAGATACCTGTCGAACTACTGCGCTGCTTCCAGGGGAAGCATCTAGAATTTCAATACTATTCCGTTGGATAACGTTTCTCTACCACACGTTGGATCCGAGATTTGTGATCTAACTTTCGAGATTTGAGGATGCACCGCAAGGAGAATACCAGGGCAGGCTTGTGGTACAAAATAATACAAAGTTTTCAGATTCGAGGTACGTTTCTGTGGAAGGTTCTATAATGGCTACATACACTGTCCAGGCAAATTAATGTGACCACCTGTCAAATGCTTGCATAACCACCTTTTGTAGCGCAGACAACTGCTAGACGTGCAGGAAGAGTATCAGTTAGGTCCTGGGAGGAACTAACAGGGATGTGGAGCCACGCTGAATCCAATACCGTGGCAACCTTCGCTAGGTTTCTCGCTTGAGTATCCGCGTCGTGAACAGTGTGATAGAAGCGGTCCTACTGGTTCTATATTGGGTTTAAATCGGGGTAGTTGGTGGTCAGGGGAGTTCGGTGATCCTGATGCTCTTCGAACCACGTACGTACACTAAGAGCTGCGTGACATTTTGCATTGTCCTGCTGATAAAAGCCACTCTCTCGAGGAAAAATAACCTGCATATAGGGGTCGAAATGGTCACCTCGGAAGGGTCATAGTTGTGATTATCTGTTGTGCCTTCTTGAATGACGATATCAACCAAGGAATGACACGAAAACATGCAACAGACCATAATGCATGCAGGATGTTTGCTTTCAGACCCTTCACGCCGTATAGGCCAACGGCATACTGTGGAGCATAAAACGTGATTCATCTGGAAGGGTCACCTGTGGTCCTGTTACGATATTAGAGTGCAAATTCCAGCCATCGTCAACGATGAACAGCAGTCAGCATGAATGAACGAAACAGGCGCCTGCTGTGGGGACCCATACGCAACAACCTTCGCTGAACGGTCTTTGACGACACACCGTTGGTAGCCCCTTGGATCATCTGGGCGGTCTACTGTTGCACGTCTGTTCGCCCGCATACATCTCTGCAGACGTCGTCCACCCCTGTCTTCTATGGCCCGTGGTGCACTACAGTTGCGTCTTGCCACTTTTGAATAGTGCCATTTCACCATGCACGGTATACTTCTGCCACTGCAGAACGCGGCTGTTTACAAACAAGCATTTCGGGAATGCTTCCACCCGTTTCCCGTAAGCAAATTATCGTGCCAGTTTGGACGTCATAAAAATCGTTCCGATTCCGCATTACAACAAAGACTCCACTATTATTCGCCCCTCACCGCCTCTCTCCCCCGACAACCTCCACTGCTAGTGCTGCCACCTGGTGTCTGTGAGTGGTTAATGCACGTCGACGTCGTATTAAGACGATGGTCACATTAATGTGACTTGACTGTGTATTGATGCGAAAAACCAGATATATATATATATAGTAAATTGAGAGCAGTTTCTAGCACTTTCTTTTGATGATCGTCACAAAGTTCAGTATGAGATGGAGGATCTGGACCAATACACAGAAAATCTGGTTAGCGTAAATGTTTTTCAGATTGGCGTGTAACCACTTATCGACAAACATGCAGTAAAAATGAATGTTTTCCACGTCTGAGAACAGTGTACATAAGATATTAAGCCATAAGATGTTAAGCCATAAGACATTTTATCTGAGAAAACAGCTGCAGCAGTTGAAACTAATTTAATGAGAAGCTTGCAGCCCTTTTTAATTTTTGTAGTCAGACGAAGAGATAGTTTAGTAGTAAAGTCATCGATATCCAAAACGTAGCCCTTTGCGACAAGTACTTTGGGGCTTAATGAAGTAAATCACACACGTCGTCCCTCGTTAAGACCATTGCCTACAAAGGGTGGTACATTATCGGGAATGAGTACATTTTTCTTATTTCCTGCAGACACAAAAATAGCACTCAGGTTCATTACGAAATAGTGGCAGTATATAGACCAAATGGAATGCTGCGTCGAGCCGTAATGAAATGGTCCCAACAATTTGACCAAGACAGCAGAGGTGTGGGGAATGCTGACTGGGTAGGAAGGCAATTGACATCCGTCACAGACAGCATCAGGGCATCCAAGGAAAGAGATTTTCTAACGATGAGGACGTTTATACAGAGGTTCTCTAATGGCTCCTTGACCAAATAGTAGGTTTCTCCTGTCGAGGAATTGATCAGTCGATCGAATGTTCGACTATTGTTTATGGATACTTCGTGACTATGTTGAAAACCAGTGTCCTGTTGTCTGTGTCACTCTGAAGCGTAGTCCAGCAGTTAATAAACGTTAATAGTGTTGTAACTTAACTTTACCACTTATCATGGCATAAAATCGGTCACATCTTACAGTTTCAGGGATTTTTAGCAGGTACCCTGAAACGGAGGTTTGTCTGCGTACCCATTTCAAATGATAAACTATACGATATTGTTAAAAAATTACAAGAGACTCAATCTGTATTACACAATGAACTTCATACATAGTTAATGCGTGTGAACCGCATCGAGTCTCACATTTATCGACGATAATGAAGTAAGTTGAAGAAATGAATTAAAATTTCTACCAGCACTGGGATTCAAGCCTGGGTCTCCTGCTTATTACGGAGATTCGCTAACTGTTGCGTCGCAGTGGCACTGTAATTAGCACGTCTGCACAGCTTAAGGTTGTACATCTCCCTCGGCGACACAAATTCCAACTCATGCCTCATGCCATTGCTATCCCCACTTCTAAACTCACTCCAGTATTGCCAAGGCTCTCCAGTATAGGAATAACAGTTTAGCAGTGAGTGAAATGGGGTTAATCTGCCTGTATATCAGGCACATGTGATATATTAATCATATAGGTCTTACGTATGGAGGCGCCTTTACCTACAACAATTACCTGTGCCAAGGCAATGCATTAAAATTTGTGCCAGCACTAGGATTCGAATGCGGTTCTGCTGCTTACTGCACATATGAGCTAGCTGTTACGCCACATTGGCACTGAGGCTACCACAGCTGCTGGTATTAATTTTAATACTTTGCTTCGACTTATGTCATTATTATTGTGTACATAGTTCCGCGTAGTCAGCGCGTACACAACTTTCCCAACAGAGCGCGCCCCGCTAAGCACAACAGCGCAGGTTCAGCGCTCGTCTGTCTCTGCACTACGAGATGGCGCTGTCTTAGAGACGGACCAAATTCTGCTTCCGCCGATCCGCGTATTAATATGTAACGCAGCCAATGAGATTGCTGCTAACGTAGAACGTTTTCTCCTCGCAGACCACTCTCGCACAGTGATACCTGAACGCTCGAGGTGTTACAACAAGTGTACAGACCGACGATTAGTCAGTCTGCCTTTGTCTGCACCAGTCTGTACCAATCTGCATTAGTCTGCATCAGTCTGGATCAGTCTGCACCAGTCTATAGTCAAGTTTCAGTCTGCGCCTAATAAGATTATCATATTCCTGTACCTAGCCATGAAGAGAAATGTATAGACACTTTGTCAAGTATCAAGACCAAAGGAACTTCAGATTGTCAGTTGTAAACAGCATCCAGAATCAAGTTACGTAGTATCTGTGATATTTATTATTTGAATAAATGTGTGTGAAAATTAATCAAGTTCTGTTTAAAGTTGGTCACCGTCAATCTGTTACTCTAAGCATGCAAGTGGCATTTCTATCGTCTGACCTAACGGCAGAAGATAAACATGCCACGATAAGACCACAAGATATATTGCTGACACTCGCCTACTTCGTTAGAGCGACAAGTCAAATAATCTGATGATGTGTGTACTGAAGGTCTATCAGTACGCACACCACAATTATAGTACACAAAGACCTTCAACAGTGAAGTAATTGGTACCTTGGAAATTAGTCAAAGAAAATAGTTGTCTTGTTTAACAGATATTTTAAAGGACTGTGGATGGAGGCAAACTGAAACCTTGTACAGAATCGGTAGAGCATCGATTAACCATTACAGATTCAACGTCAGTACCGCAACTGATTACAGTATCTGTGCATTATCGGTACGTCGGTCCACACCTCTCCTTTTATTTTAGTGAAGTCTTTTATTCTGGTGAAGCATGGCTGCATTTATCGTGGTACTTGAACTCGGAGAACAAAAAACCTCAGCAAATTGTGAAAACAAGAGTACAATGTACAATTAGTACACCGCCATTTATGGACTTATCTCTTTCCACGGAACCACAAGGTACAGTAAGTAAACAATATGCTGCAAAAGTTTTCGTAGAATTAACAGCTAGTGCAGGACAATACCACAGCTCAGATCGTCAGTGTGTCTATGACACTATTATAAAGTATTTTTGATGATAGGAGACTTGACTGGTGTCTTGCAGGGGTTTGAATCTCTGTGACTTCAATGTCTTTAGTGTGTACAAGATAAGCCGTACGCAAATAATCTACTCAAAGAGTTGGAACGTTTTTGAGTTTTGATTTCAAAGATTTCGGCAGCCTAAATTCTACGAGTACTTTGTAAAGTGCTTAGAAAGTGTCCTGCCAAAAACGGATGTCATTACGAGCATCTGATGTGAATGAAGGTAAGTTTAATCTAATCGCATTGTGGCAGAATTTATAGTCAAGAAAGATGTAAGAAATATGTGGCCCCCGAACGGTTATTCCATTTAAAATTTTGTTTAAACCATTGGGGGAATACAAATGGCAATATATAGTGAACTTCTAGAAATTTTTTCATTATCACAAAGGCGATAATTGAAGGAGAAAAAAATGAGAAGAGTGAGAACGCTCAATTTAAAAGATTAACCTACACCTACATTTACATGACCACTCTGCAGTTCACACTTAAGCACCTGGAGGATGGTTCTTCAAACCAGCTTTAGGCTATTTCTCTACCATTCTACTCTGTAACAGCGCGTTGGGAAAGGAATCTCTTAAATATTTTTATATGAACTATGACTTCTCTTATATTATTGCGATGATCATTTCTCCCTATGTAGGTTAGCGACTGTAAAATGTTTGCACATTCATAGTAGAAAGTTGGTGATTGAAATTTCGTGGGAAGATCTCACCAGGACGTAAAACGCCTTTGTTTTAGTGATTGACATCCCAACTCGCTTATCACATGTTCTGGCGTAACCATAAGCGCAGGAACGAAGATGAGGAACGCAAGAGAAGAGAAGGCGGTGAAACGAAGTCAGCCAATGGTGCACTGATTAGGACCGCACCACGACAGGAGCGGCCTCCACAAGAGGAGAATATAAGCGCCGCTCCCGCCAGCCCCGGCCGCTGAGTATCGGGACAGTATACGGACAGGACTAGCAGAGAACGTTACAATAGCAGTTATTAATGATCCACAAATTGTGTGTCGAACTGGCATGAACATTGTATATAGCAAAGGACTCGGATTTATGTTGCATGTCGCCCATTGCATCCGACACCATTGTATATTCCAAGTTAAGTATTGTCAATCTACTTTACTGAACTAAAACTACTAATGATATTTGCTTGAATGTTGTACAGCATTCCGAGAACGCAGCATCCCTGAGGCACCCTCCACGCAACGAGTGGGGACGACCCCACATCATATCCGTGAAACTCTCTCTTCTATTGCGCTTTAGTACAAAACGAACTAGCCTTATTTGAACTTGCTTCGATGTTCCCAGTCAATCCAATCCGGTAAGGGTCCCATACAGCACTCACTGCATTACTCTAGCACAGAACGAACAAGGACAGTGTAGCCAATCTCTTTATCAGAGCTATTGCATCTTCTGAGTATTCTGTCCATAAAAAGTAGTATTTAGTTAGCCTTCCCCCACAAAGTTATTTGTGGGAGTGTTCCATTTTCAGTTGCTGCTCTACGTAATTCATAGTACTTAGTCGAAGTGATAGTATTTAGATTCGTGTCCTCTTTCGTGTAACCGAAATTTAACGGATTTCATTTTGTACTGATGTGAATGACCTCACGCTTTTCCTTATTGAGAGACAATTGCCACTTTTCACACCATTCAGATGCCGTGTCTAAGTCATTTTTCAAATGGTTTTGATCTTCTGATGACGTTACTAGACGGTAAATAACAGCATCAACTGATATTGTAGAAGAAATATTCTGTGAGAGACTGATAGCCTCTCAATCAGTCGAAGATTACTAAAGTGTTATAATAAATGCAAAAAACTTCGAAATTAGGTGTCAGATCCCAAGGATACCCAATATATTGTTAAAACACTTCAATAATAAAACTAAACTGTAGCTGCCCACCCAGACAAGTACAATCAGGATAAATTTTAAAATGCATAACATTCTGAAAAAAAACTCATACAAGCTTGCCCAACGGTGAGAACCTTTACATGAGAACTTACTGTAAATAACGGTGCACATAAACTGGCAAATAATACATTCACAATCGATCGGAAATATTACCACTTATAAAAAATATCGAGAAAATTCGAAGTTACAGCACAGTGACAAAATGTTCTTAAAAACTACTCAAAGTAGCTTAGACCTTGTGTTCAAAGCGAATTTATGGCAACGGCAGTAACAAGGAAAAGTGAGACTTTTACAAAACCACTGCAAAAGGGAACCAGAGCGGTAATCTAGAGCTCTAGACGAAAATATAGCAATGGTTTGTTTCATTTACAGGGTGTCTCAAACCTTTGCGTGTAGTTGAAATACATTATAGCGGGTCCACAACTGATTACATTGAGATCGGAACCAATGGTCGGAAATGTACGTTTATTGTGTAATAGATATAAACAGTGTAATCCGCATAACAATAACGTAGCTCATAGTAATTGTTCAAAGTGATGACCGCCAGTCTCAGTGAATGCATGGCAACGGCGAGTGCAGTTCTGCCGCACTATCGCATAGATTGCGGTTGTATGTTGTTCATTGAACAACAATAAGACCCGTCAAATTGCCCGTGAAACGACCACTTCGAAGGATACACTGTGGCGTGTATTGGTGAAACAGGTATTAAACCGATATTATAATGAACGTTTACAAGCGTTGGAACCTACAAATTTTGAGACCCGTGTTCACTTCTGTCAATGGGTTGTCCACAGCGATGCAGTAGACCCGGACTTCGTACAGTTAGTATTGTTCACAGCTGAGGCATCATCCACACCTGGTGGTGTTTTGAACATCCGCAAGAGCCATTTCTGGACTGAGGACAATCCCTACGCCACCCACATCGGTGCCCACCAGGAACAATTCGCTTTAAACGGGTCGGCGGGTAATGTTGAAAAACAGCTAACAGTACCTTATTTCCTGCCTCCCGGTTTGACTGGTACCTGTTACCTGGTGCTCCTGTGAGATGTGCTGCCACAATTCTTTGAGACTCTACCACTTGCCCGCTAAAGGACATGGTTTCAACACGTCGGAGCACCAGCCGACTTCGATGTTAATGTCCGAGAGCATCTGAACAACACGTACCATCATCATTTGATTGGAAGTAGTGGTCCTGTCCCACGGTCAGGGCAATCGCCGGATCTAACACCTCTTGACTTTTTCCTCTGGGGTACGTCAAGGCAATAGTGTATGAAATCCCCTTAGAAACTGATGAAGACCTGCATGTTCGGGTCCAAGCCACCTGTTTCCTGGTACAATAGGCACCAGGGATCTTTGAGAAAAGGATAGTAACTGAATGCTCCGTTGCCGTGCATGCATTGATATTGGCTGTCGTCACTTTGAACAATTGTTATGAGCTATGTTGTTGTTATGTGGTGTATCATGTGTATGACCATAACACAACTAACTCGCATGTCCGACTGTTGTTTCCCTAACTCAGTATAATCGGTTGTGGACCCAATATCACCTGTTTCAATTCGACATAAAACGTTTGAGACACCCTGTATACACGTTCACATCACCTGGCAACAAGTAGAATAATGTATCTCGCTTTACTGAGCACTTCAACACAGCTCCTTTGAGTCATTAACATGTCACAGTCGGTAACAGCAGTGATTTTATAACGAATTTAACATGCACGCAGTAATCTGTAATCGCCCTAACACTGGCCAGAAGCATATGTACACATTACACAAAAATAAGTCTGCTCTCTACCATGAGCACACTATTGGTCGTATTGGAGAGATACTTAACAACAACTTGCACCAAGTGTTTAGGGAAGCACTGTATGACAAGGAACTCAAACAGCTCAAGACACTACCCCGAGCTGCGCGTTCTAGGAACCGACAACGGCTACCCATCCCGCTCCCTTGCTCGATGGTAATTTCTGGTTCCCTCGAAGTCGCAGTTTTCTGCACAGCTCAGCGTTCTGCCTTCCAGCACACCACGGCCTCTCTCCTTAATTCCGGAATAGGAATTGGAGAACCCGAACGTTTAAAACCAATGCCCGTATTTTAGTTTTGAATAAAAGGGAATTTTCGATATTTATTAGTTCCCGGTTATAACAAGTGTTTTTTAGTTTTTACTATTAAACGACTAAAAACAAGAAATATCAATTAGCCATAGCAGTAGTCTGTAGAGTAGTTTCTCGCTGTCGTTGCAGGAAATCCGCCATTTTGCAGAATGACCCCAAATGCTAATGCAGAACTATTTTTACGGAGTGACGTAACAGTGAAGTAAAATGCTCAATTTTCTGTGATAGAGAAATGATTTGTCTGTCATTCCTATGAAATAGTAAAAGAGAAAGGAAATAATGGAAACAGTAATAAATTAAAGCAATAATAATTTATTCAAAGTATACAATAAAATTTGAAAGTAGCTGATCTGCTGCCTACATGTGCATAACAGGCCTTATTCTGCTTGTAGTCCTTGAAAACAGACAATTCATACAAAAAAGAATGTTTTTCAACATCAGTTTTCTCCCTTTAGCAGTGACTATTCGGAAAGCCCACATAGTGATTGAGCCACTATTGCAGAATTATTTTTGAGCAGGTTTAATATTTGATTCAGTAGGAGAATACGGTTCATTTTTTGTAGTATCCAGCCACTTACCAGTTTTCGCTAAAACCAGTGAATAGTGAACGGACAGTTTTATTTTATTTGGCTATTGAGTTAAATATTTTGATTCTATGTATCTTGAAAGTGAGAGAGTGTCAAAATTAGTCAATTTTTGTTGGATTTATACGTTTATTACAGAAAATAACACACACAAAAAACCGAAAATTGGTGATTTCAAAAAAACCTTATTTTGAACGGTGTTAATAGTCCGTTTAACCTGGCGTGCAAAGAAGACCAATATAGCCAAAAACTGAGCGTTTCAGCGATAGCTGCCATTCCTCCTCCTGAGGGCGTTGCTGCAGTGTCGCGCGTAACATTGCAGCGCTGTCGACTCAGGTCGAGTCGTACAGCTTCTGAACATACTACGGACAGTGAGGTCTAGTGACGGCACCGTCTCCAACTCATTCGTTGCAGTTTTCCTTGTTTTCTTGCTTTGTTTCATACTCACTCACGTATCAGTCTTTAACTACTTCATTCGGACAGTTAAAATATTGAAGGCGACCGTGACAGGCGAGGTCACCCTAGACTCAGCTGAGACATGTCCGCCAGGAAGGTCGATGTGAATCGGTAGTACTTAGCGAAGGGAGGTTTATATGGCACTGAGCACTATGGGACTTAACATCTGTGGTCATCAGTCCCCTAGGACTTAGAACTACTTAAACCTAACTAACCTAAGGACATCACACACATCCATGACCGAGACAGGATTCGAACTTGCGACCCTAGCGGCCGCGTGGTACCAGACTCTAGCGCCTAGAACCGCTCGGCCACCCCGGCCGGCTGGTAAAAAGTGGGGTTTGCGCTGTCTTAATTGGAAACAGCTTCTATTCATTCACCCACGGTACCCACTTTAGTCTTCCACCTCAAGCCTGTTTTCAGAACTACTCGATTCGGTCTCGGGTTTGTTTTTCAGGTCAACAACGGTTCACAGCATTATGGATAGGTTTACTGATGAAGAGTTGGTCTATATGCATCTTGTAATGGGTTCACTCAATGAATGCCAGAGCGGCACAATGTCATTAAGCTGAGTTTTTCCCGCAGCAGAGGCAATCGCATTACAGTCTGAGGGTTGTTGCATTACTCTCCGTTTTGTGTTCTACGTTTTGATGACTGCGTATTAAAGGTTCGATCACTGCTGTGAAGGTATTTTCAGACAAACGAAAGGAAATAGTGGTAATAAAACGTTACGTTACGTTGCATTATGGTACGTTATGTGACGAGTGACCGGAGATCACAGGGCCTTACTACTATATAACTTTGATAATATAGCTAAAATGCCTGGAAAGATTCGGAGATGAAGTTCGGATTCACCCAGCACGAAAGCATGATCTCGTCAGCGGTTCTCTCTGGCCTTCAAAGCATCTTCCATGGTGGCAGTATCTTCCTTAAAATATTGGATCGATCGCCATGTATTACGGCTGGAATTCGAACAATAGCTCTGGGTGAAACTCCACAACCTCAAAAGTGCACATCACCTTGTTGGCAATAGCCTAGACTTACGCCGGTTGTCGCAATAAAAGTTCAGCTTCTCACGGAGATACATGACGTACACAATTCGTCCAACAATTGTTGAAAACGTTACAAAAAGAGCTCCTCGGCCAGACCGTGAAGGCCCAAGGGTGTCTACCGGCCGCCGCGCCAACCCGTGCCTTGCTGCATCGTGCGCTGCGGTATGAAGGAGCTTCCGGTCAGGACACAGATCTCCAGCCGTTTTGCAGACTTTCCAGACCGCGGTGCCGCTACTACTCGGTCAAGTAGTTCCTCAATTGGCATCACGAGGCTGAGTGCACCCCGTACCAGTCCTCCCACCATAGGAAAGTCCTTGGCAGTATCGGCAATCGATCCCGCGTCCTCGGCATGCACGTCATCTACGCCGACCACTCAGCAGCAGAGTCGGAACAGAAAACGTTGTTGACTTCCTGAAAATACATGTTTGATATTCATTTTTCGCTGTAATAAATGAAGACGGATAGAGAAGGACCGTGTTGTTTCTGTTAGCGATTTGGTGGCTTCCCCAGGGGCAGTTTTGGTATTCATTTCAAACAAACGATCAATGTGCTGAAATGTATTCACCTAAAGACAGAAAAAAAGGTATTATTCTTTGCGGGATATTCCAACGGGAAATAATCGCTTTTTTGTAGTTGTATGTATCTTCTAGACAAAAAAAAAAAATTACGAATTACACAAATGCATACTTTCACGCCGTGATGAGTGGTTTAGAATTCACGATCTTTCGGCCGAGTACTCCGCTCGCGGCCGTTGATAATGCTCGAAAGAATTTTGTAAGTCAGAATGCGTGCATGTAAACAGTGGTAAGTGCCAGAAACATGGTTGCCCATAGTAATAACGTGTGTAGTGTTAGTGCCAGGAAAGTTCTTTTCAAGTCGAGCTGTACAATTATGAGGATGATATGGATAACTGTTGTTGTTGTTGTTGTTGTGGTCTTCAGTCCTGAGACTGGTTTGATGCAGCTCTCCACGCTACTCTATCCTGTGCAAGCTTCTTCATCTCCCAGTACCTACTGCAACCTACATCCTTCTGAATCTGCTTAGTGTATTCATCTCTTTGTCTCCCTCTACGATTTTTACCCTCCACGGTGCCCTCCAATGCTAAATTTGTGATCCCTTGATGCCTCAGAACATGTCCTACCAACCGATCCCTTCTTCTTGCCAAGTTGTGCCACAAACTCCTCTTCTCCCCAATCCTATTCAATACCTCCTCATTAGTTATGTGATCTACCCACCTTATCTTCAGCATTCTTCTGTAGCACCACATTTCGAAAGCTTCTATTCTCTACTTGTCCAAACTAGTTATCGTCCATGTTTCACTTCCATACATGGCTACACTCCATACAAATACTTTCAAAAACGACTTCCTGACACTTAAATCTATACTCGATGTTAACAAATTTCTCTTGTTGAGAAACGCTTTCCTTGCCATTGCCAGTCTACATTTTATATCCTCTCTACTTCGACCATCATCAGTTATTTTACTCCCTAAATAGCAAAACTCCTTTACTACTTTAAGTGTCTCATTTCCTAATCTAATTCCCTCAGCATCACCCGACTTAATTGGACTACATTCCATTATCCTCGTTTTGCTTTTGTTGATGTTCATCTTATATCCTCCTTTCAAGACACTGTACATTCCGTTCAACTGCTCTTCCAAGTCCTTTGCTGTCTCTGACAGAATTACAATGTCATCGGCGAACCTCAAAGTTTTTACTTCTTCTCCATGAATTTTAATACCTACTCCGAATTTTTCTTTTGTTTCCTTTACTGCTTGCTCAATATGCAGATTGAATAACATCGGGGAGAGGCTACAACCCTGTCTCACTCCTTTCGCAACCACTGCTTCCCTTTCATGCCCCTCGACGGATGAGTCAGATAAAGACCCTAAGCTGTTCCTGAACACAAATGAGCCTCGAAAGTTATTGCTGTTAGGTAGATGTGTATAATTATTCATGCGGGTAAACTATATCTCTACTATAGTTACGTGAATTTACGTGATGATGCGATTGCAGACATGGTACGAGGCGTCCTCAAAATTGTATACGTTCTGTAGTAGAGAGACAGTAAAACTTGTATTGTACTGGATCATAGACAAATTTTTGAGGGTGTTGTATTGTATTACGGCAAAAACCGCAATGCATCTCTTAGTATGTCAGGTAAGCAATGCGGTTGTTATAATTTCGTATTTTTACGAACATTCAAAGCAATATTTCGTTAACTCGGCCAGCAAGTAAACAAGGTAAGTCGATGCTAAGCCATGCTAAGTGCAGTCGGTTTCCAAGTAAACAATGTTAAGTACCAATTGACGTATCTTTAAGAACAAAATTTGGACAGAAATTACGATTTTAAAAATATGCTCTTATTCTAGAAATAAAAGAGCGACGTATCTCAATAAATAAATCACGATGGGCGTACCTGAGATATCTTATTTACGAGCTTTGGCCAAAACTTAACTGCACCATTTCTCAGAACAATCAACATGATCCATACCACTGTTTACAGGTGAGGACAAGTAAACGCAAAAGTGGAAGTCATTGTTCACAAGTGACGCATTTATTCGTATGTTTCAAAACAAATATTAAAAAAAAAAATAAAAGTCCAAGTGACTGCTCTAAAAACCACATCTCTATGCTAGCCACTCCAACGGCCTTTCATACTGTTCCATGAGCGTTTATGATGGTTACATTAAGGAATACTTGAACAACTACAAAGCAGCTCTATTTCGTTGAATATCTGTGAAGCAAAATCTAATGGACTCAGAGAATCGGTCTAAATTTTGGTGAATCTCTGATCACTTTTCCTGTTTGTTGGCAACATTATACAGCGGCCGCTAAACATGAAAGGAATTCAGCGCTTGAAAACTCTCGAGTTAATTGTTCTACATTTTAATACTCACCTCAAAAATATGACAGAGATCCAGAAACAAATTAAAAATCGTCGAACAGGCAACTGCAGACTGTGATGGTTTTCGGAACACAGGATGTAACGTACTGGGCAAATAAAATGGAATTTTGTACCAGGTTTTCATTGCATCGCTTTCTTGTCTGTCTGTCTGTCTGTTCGGTACAAATCATGTAACTGGTTTTAAAATAACTACCCGATGAGCCAGAGAGTTGAAAGTTTCAACATACGTCACAACAAGATGTCAATACGATATTAACTCATTCTCTTGTCAGACTGTTTGGTAACGCTTGACATCTACGCCGTGAAAGACCGGTGTGTTGTATGGATACGTACAAAGGGATGTACGCAAGTATGTGGGTGGACACAGCAGAGCAGATAAGGAGGAGAGAAAGACTGTTTAGTAACGCTTGACATCTACGCCGTGAAAGACCGGTGTGTTGTATGGATACGTACAAAGGGATGTACGCGAGTATATGGGTGGACACAGCAGAGCAGAGAAGGAGGAGAGAAGAGGAGATGAGTAGCGAGAGGAAGGAGGAGGAGAGGCAGGGGGAGGGGACGAAATGGACATAGAGGTCGGAGGATGAAACGGACATAGAGAATGTGGAGCAGAGGAAGGAGGAAGAGGTGACCAGATGGGGAAGAAAGAGGAGGAAATGGATATAGATAGAGGGAAGGGGAGAGAAATGGGAGAGCGTGCAGGAGGAGAGGGACAGTGTCGTTGGAAGAGATGGGTAGAGAGAGGCTGAGGAGCAGATAGCCAGAAAGAGAGAGCGAGCGAGAGAGAGAGACAATACAGAGAGAGGAACAAATAGACAGAGAGATATATAATAGGTAGTGGACGGTCAGAGGGGAGAAAAGGTGAAGGACCAAGTCGGGGGAGAGGGGATAGAGAGTGAGTGAGCAGGAGATGGGCAGAGGAGAGGGCAAGATGAGACCATATAATATATTTCACATAAAAGGGCAAAGCTGTGGATATAAGGATAGTACTGAAATAGGAATCTTATAAGAACTTGTAGAAAATTTAATCAAATTTTGTCAATCTTAACGACATAGGTAGAGGTTGTTAAGGTAAACGTTATAAATATTTTAGCATATAACCAATAACATTAGGACCATAATACACAGCAACATGTTTCCGGAGTCAAGCTTCCATCATTGTCTGTCTAGTTAACTCCATAGAAAATCACTCGAGCTCAAAATATGGAAACAAATAAAGTTACTCCGATATGAAGTCCTCGTCTTATTGTAAAAAAGGGAACATCAGATTCCACGGTGTGCTTGTCCATATTACCTCACAACCTCTAAGGTGTTGTTTCTGAAGGCGGTAAACAGCGATCACATCAACTGCCTTTCCATGCACCGGTAATTCGGAGACACATGCACGCACCTGACAGATTGTACTGACAAGAGAACTTTCCCTAGTGTCAATCAGCAGTCTTGACGTAACTTTACGTGTGAGTGGAGGGGGGAACTAACGCGATACGTATTTTCTTGTTTGTGCCGAATTTCACTTTTAAGGGGTAAAACATACCCCAAAAGATATAGTCAATATGTCTGAATCGATGGAATCTACATAACTTTTTCGCATAAAAGTTCATACGTAATTAACGTTCTTGAAAATCGTATGATCGAATTTTGTAATATTCGAAATGTAGTAAGTAATCAGTTCAATTTGACATGGCTTACCCTACGAGCACTGACTAACTTCGATAAAGGAAAACTTTTGTTATAGTGTAAATTAATGAAGCTTTCAAGCTACACACAACCGTGTGTAATAATGCTGGTTTCTGAAACACATTTTTAGAAAATAAACTGTACACAATGTGCTGACGGGGTATTCTCAATGCACCTAATTGAAATATCTAAACATTCCTTATTAGTCTAATTACTTATTTTACTTATACTTGTTTTGTGTTTTTAATTGTTAATTTACGTTTTACATTCATTTTTTTGTTTATGTTCTTTTTAGTTTAGATTTCAACATGTGTATTTTGTTAATTTAATATGATAAGTATCTCCTTTTTATGATACAAAATCATTACCATAAGGATAATCTGAAAATAAATTCTTGAAACGTATAGCTTTTTTTACGCCATGCACACAAAAGGAGCGAAATTTCTTGTCATAATATACACGACAGAGAACACAATATAAACCAAAATTCAGCAGGATTTAAAATTGTCATGGCTGATCCTCTAAATATCCTGAGTTGTATCAGTCATATTTCGGTACATTGGTAAGTTGTGGGGAAAATAATTGATTATATACCTATGACTGCAGCTTAATTATATTGTTTCTCAAGTGTAGGTTGACCTCAAAATCATTCAACAAACTAAATCTGCAAATCTTCTCACAATATTCTTCAAACATCGAAAACATGTATCACGACCGTGCCTGTGCCGTCGTTTCCTCTGGTATCATGAGATGAACAAGTTTCTTGTCTTCGCGTATAATCGTCAAAACGGTTTTTTTCGCACTGACCACCCACATTTTCATAGTTTTGAAAGAAACTAATGGAGAATTCGACCAAGAATTCGCAAACCTCTTTTTGAAGTCCCAAATGTCATAATGATAGAATCAAAATCTGATGGCCGGCCGCGGTGGTCTAGCGGTTCTAGGCACGCAGTCCGAAACCGCGAGACTGGTACGGTCGCAGGTTCGAATCCTGCCTCGGGCATGGATGTGTGTGATGTCCTTAGGTTAGTTAGGTTTAAGTAGTTCTAAGTTCTAGGGGACTGATGACCACAGATGTTAAGTCCCATAGTGCTCAGAGCCATTTGACCCAACCAAAATCTGATGAACAAACGTCGGACCATGCAAAAGTAATTTGAAAGTTCTTTTTATCTCATTGAGAGAGAAAAACTTGTATCACTGTTACATTCTAAGGTCTCTCAATGTGAAAGAACCTTATGGAGCGTCGTACCTGAGGTCAAGAAACTTGTTCTTCTGGTCATACATAAGGGGTTGACTACAATGGTACAGTCGCGAGATGTAAACCGCTTTCGATACTGGAAGAACTTCACGAGAAGTCTTTTATGTCTAGTTCTGTTGAATGATTTCGGTGTCCATCTGTATTTGAGAAGCAACATAATTAATGCTTAGTCAGTAGTACATAATGATATTTTTTCGCTACAGCTTTCGAATGTACTGAATTAGGATAAAAATGATGATGTTTAAACGACCAGCCGCGGTAGTTTTATATCCTGCTGAATTTTGTTTTACATTACGTTGTCTGTAATGTATATCATGTGAAGAAATTTTGTTTAATTTATGTGCCTGATGTAAGAAAACATGTTTCAGGCATTTATTTACAGATATCAAATGGCTCTGAGCACTATGGGACTTAACTTCTGAGGTCTTCAGTCCCCTAGAACTTAGAACAACTTAAACCTAGCTAACCTAAAGACATCACACCCATCCATTCCCGAGGCAGGATTCGAACCTGCGACTGTACCGGTCGCGTGGTTCCAGACTGTAGCGCCTAGAACCGCTCGGCCACTCCGGCCGGTTTACAGATATCATTACTGTAATGATACTGTATCGTAATAATGAGTTACTTATTATTTTCAATTAACAAGATACACATTAATCTAACACCTATCGCCGATCCGCACACCAGGCGATGTTGTCCGTGTCTAGATCATCACAGGTAACACACAGCGGGGCAGCTGCGAGGTGAATCCCGAGAAGGCGTGATCGCCATTCTTGCTTCCCTTGACTAGTAGATACCGTGCAAAGTGGACGTCAGTGGCAAGATAAGGAGCTCGTACCAGTCACCAGAAAGCATGTTAGTCAACATGGGGATGCTTCTTCTCAGCCACAATTGGTGACTGTTTCTGCTGCAGAAATCCGTAGGTCGCCTTCGTGGACATCAAGCGTATCGGCAATATCGCAGGTCGGTCGTAGCTTATTTCCAGGAAAAAAGGCAGAACTGAGAGAAGAACGGCGATACAACAACATGTGAGAGCTGACGTCAAGGACTATCGCTCTGTCAGGGACATGATACAGGTCTAAACTCGTACAACCCCTGCACCGCGGAAGGAGGAGGGTCTCGTACATCTCGAACAGAAAGTCGTGTTAAACTTATGGACTCAGTGCCGCTACCTTTCGGCGGGCCATGGGTAATGGAATAAGGAGTGTCCGTTCCACGTGGGGGTTACGTCAAGTCAAATATTAACATATTTTGTTCATTACTGGAAATCGAGGGCTCGTAAACGATTATCCATGAGCCCATCTCGTAACTGGGACAGGCAACTGAAACTGGCAATCCCACTGGTACCCCACTTTCTGGTAAACAGCACGTATTATTAAACTAAAAGTAGTTCTGTTCTTTTATCAGATCCAGCAATTTGTGTATTTATGTGATGAAATCATATGATAGTTGGCTTTAATCATGCAGGTTTTATTCTGTGATATTCACTGCTTCTGATACGCTACACTACACATTTTCTATGTCAAAAGACAGAAGGGTACATTTGTCAGGAATTTTTATACCTTTTCTGAGTTGTATTAACTGTGATGTGTTTTTTATAGTTCTGCCGTCTTGTATTTCATAGTTCTCAATTTTAATAGGTGTTCTGAAAGCTTGCAAGTTGGAGGTTTTTTGAAGCGCACAGTCGCACGTACAGCGAGTGTAAGGTGACTTGGCCAACATTTTTATCAACCACGTAGAAGAACTCATTTACAAACAACATTACGACGAAGAATTAGAAGACACTTTATTTGAATCATAATTTCGAAGACACCTTTGTGTAACTGGTGAACCTGCAACAAAAACTGATCGGTTAAATGCAGATATAAACACAATACACAAAAAGATAAGATGCACGCTAAAAAAAGAACATGACAATCAAAGAAATTTCTTAGATATGACCATCAAAAAAGAAAACAGTTAGCGTATCTTTGAAATTTACCGTAATCCTACAACAATGGACTATCACACATCAGACTTCAAATCACACACACTCACAGAAGCCATCATCACTCAGATACGTGCTTTGTAGACTCAAAACAATAGCCCTCAGCACAGAAAACTACCAGAATGCACTGGACATCATCACACAAATAGCAATAGTCAATGAATGTAATGGTAATGTAGCTACAAAGTTAAACAGAAAAATTGAACAGCCAATACAGTCAGTAAATCCGACACACATGCAGTCAAAAACAAAACACCACACAAACCAGCACACACAGCAACTGAACAATAATGACACAGAAAATTCATGAAAACAAGAAAGAAGATTGATGATGGTACACAATGACCTAAAGGCACAAACTCATACATAAAGTAACAAACATTTTCAAAAGACAAGGTCCAAACACAGCATTCGAAAGACATTTCATTCCAAAAGTACATTTCAAAATCAACAAAAGACAGACATCTACTAGAAAACAGTAATGTACCAACTACAATGCAATACGTGTAATGGATGATATGCAGGACAAATCAGCAGAACATTCAGCACTTAGTAAAGGGAAAGTACGAGAACGTGGAAATAATTAGATCTACATCTATACTCTGGAAACCACATTGAGGTGCAAGGCGCGTCATATTGTACCAGTTTCTTCCTGACCCATTCACATATGGAGCACGGGAAGAATAATTGCCTGAATGCCTCTGCACGTGCTGTAATTATTCTAACCTCACCCTCACAATCCGTATGTGAGCGATGTGTAAGGAGTCGTTGTATGTTCCTAGAATCATAATTGAAAGCTGGCTCTCGAAACTTTGTTAGCAGATTTCCTCGGGATACGTTACGTCTATCTTGAAGAGTCTGTCAGTTCAGTTTCTTCATTATCTCTGTAACACTTACCCACGGATCAGACAAATTCGTGATCATTCGTGCTGCCCTCCTCTGTATACTTTCAACATCCTCTGTTAGTCCTATTTGGTACTGGTCCCACACGTTGGGCAATATTCTAGAACCAGTCGCACGAGTGATTCGTAAGCAGTGTCCCTTCTGGACCTACTGTACTTCCCCAGTACTCTAGCAACTAACCGAAGGCTACCACCCACTTTACCCACGACTGAGCCTATGTCATCATTCCATTTCATATACCTTAAAAGTGTTACACGCAGATATTTTTATGAGTTGGCCGATTCTAGCAGTGAATCATTGATAATATGGTCTAAGGATAATACTATTTTTTCGTTTTGTGAAATACATAGTTCTACGATTTGAACAGTTAAAGTAAGTTGCTAGAGTTTAAACCACTTTCAAATCATGTTAAGATGTAACCAAATCCTTATGCAGCTTCTTTCAGAGAGTACTTCATTATAGATAACTGCTTCATCTTCCTAATCTCTTAGGTTACTATGAATATTGTCTGCAAGCTCATTAATATACAACATGAACAGCAAGGGTCCCAACACACACTGGGGCACACACTAAGTTATTTTTACATCTGATGACGACACTCCATCCAAGATAACTTGTTGCGTCGTCCCTACCAAAAGATCTTCAAACCAGTCATAAATTTGCACTTGATACAGCATATGTTAGTATTCTTGACAACAAGCGTAGGTGTGCCACTGAGTTAAATGCTTTTAGGTAGCCAGGAAATATTTCATATACCTGAGTGCCTGGAACGAAAGATTTCAGTATGACAAGTGAGTAAAGTGCGAGTTGGGTTTCACTTAATCGATGTTTTCGGAATCCATGCTGGTAGGCATCAAAGAAGTCATTGTGTTCAATATACCACATTATGTTTGAGCTCAGAATGTGTTCTATGAATTGACAACAATCGATGTCAAGGTTACTGGACGGTAGTTTTGTGGATCACTTCTAATTCCCTACTAGTGGCTGGGCGTGTCCTGCGCTATTTTCCAAGAACTTCGCAAGGTCTTTTTCTCGACGGATCAACGATAGACTGCAGTTAAAAGAGTAGCTAACTCAGCCGAAAATTCAGTATAGATTCTGGCAGAGACTCCACGGGACCCTAGAGCATTGTTCAATTTTAACAATTCCAGGTGGTTCTCAATACCATTGACACTAATACTTATTTCATTCATCTCTTCAGTAGTATGAGCATTGAACTGGAAAACACTGGGGGTTTTCTTTGTAAAGGAACATTTGAAAATGTAGGTAAACATGTCAGATTTTGCTTAATTACCCTCCATTTCAGTTCCTTTCTCGTTAGATAGGGCCTGGTCACTAACTTTGACGTCACTAGCAGCCTTTACATACGACCAGAATTTCTTTGGATTTTGTGAGAAATCATTTTACAGTATTTTGCTTGCAAGTATGGAAGTGAAACATGGACGATAACCAGTTTAGACAAAAATAGAATATAAGCTTTTGAAACAAGGTACTACAGAAGACTTCTGAACATTATATGGGTAGATCACGGAACTAATGAGGGGGCACTGAACAGAATTGACGAGAAGAGGAATTTGTGGCACACCTTGGCTATAAGATGGTATTGATTGGTAGGACACGTTCCGAGGCATCAAGGGATCACAAATTTAGTATTGGAGCGATGTGTGGAGGGTAATAATCGTAGTAGAAACCGAGAGATGAACGCAGTAAGCAGATTCGGAAGGATGTAGGTTGAGGCTTGCACAGGATAGAGTAGCATGGACAGCTGCATCAAACCGGTCTTTGGACTGAGCACCACAACAACAACAACAGTCATTGAAGGAATCACACATTACTATTCTTACAGCCAAATTCGTTTATTCAGGATCTCCCTGTCTATACATATATGCTTTGTCTTACACAAATTATGCTGTAATCTTTGTTTCTTTAGAAGTTTATTTACAACAGGTGTATACCATGGATTTTCCCACCCATTGTGAACTGTTCTACTGGGTACACATCTATCCAGTCCATGGTCAACTTTTGAATTTGAGCCAGAGTTCCTCTACATGCTCCTGGCCTGTGCTGGAAGTTTCAAATTCCTCATTGAGATATGACACTACTAACATTTTATCTAGTTTACTGAGCATTATATCTTTCTGCTTGTTTGAGTTCCTTCGCACTTTGGTAATCATTGTTGTCACAGTCACACCATTGTCACTAACAACAGATTCGATATAGACATCCGCAAAGAGGTTAAGTATATTTGTTGCCGTTAGATCCAATATATTTCCGTCATGAGTGGTGTTCCTAGCTATCTGTTCTAGGTAGTTTTCAGAAAAGGCGTTTAGTAATGTTTCAGAGTAAGTCTTATCATGCCCACCACTAACACAACTGTAATTCTCCCAATTAATAGTTTGGCGATTAAAGTCTCCACCATTGGTTACAATTTGATAGGGGAATTCACGTACAAGTGAACTGAGGTTTTCTCTGAAGTTTTCGGTTACATCAGGAGATGAATCAGGTGGGAGACAGAAGGCTCAAATTATCATTTTATGCCTATCCCTGGTGCATGGCCTTGCCCAACACAATCTCACTTCTAGCTTTAATTTCTGTCATGGTGGACTTAAGTGGCTTGTCCATTGCGACAAATAGACCACTTCCATTTCCCATTACCTTATCTGTCAATATACACATAAATTTTCTCCAAAAATCTCATAGCTATCAGTTTCAGGTTTGTACCAGCTTTCTGTGCCTTGTATTATGTAACCTTCTCTGCTATTCATAGATCACTTTCATTTTCCATTAGTTACCCTGTCAGTATACACCAAAATTTTCTCCAAAAATTTCACTGCTATCAATTTCAGGTTTCTACCAGCTTCCTGTGCCTAGTATTATGTGGGCTTCTCTGCTATTCAGGAGCACTTCGAACTTTCGCAATTCGTTGGGAATGCTTCAGCAGTAAACAACTGGGATTTAAATACCCTACTGACCATTAAAATTGCTACACCAAGCAGAAATGTAGACGATAAACGGGTATTCGTTGGACAAACATATTATACTAAAACTGACATGTGATTACATTTTCACACAATTTGGGAGCATAGATCCTGAGAAATCAGTACCCAGAACAACCAACTCTGGTCGTAATAACGGCCATGACACGCGTGTGTATTGAGACAAACAGTGCTTGGATGGCGTGTACAGGTACAGCTGCCCATGCAGCTTCAACACGATACCACAGTTCATCAAGAGTAGTGACTGGCATATTGTGACGAGCCAGTTGCTGGGCCACCATTGACCAGACTTTTTCAATTGGTGAGAGATCAGGAGAATGTGCTGGCCAGGGCAGCAGTCGAACATTTTCTGTATCCAGAAAGGCCTGTACAGGACCTGCAACAGGCGGTCGTGCGTTATCCTGCTGAAATGTAGCGTTTTGCAGGGATCGAATGAAGGGTAGAGCCACAGGTCGTAACATATCTGAAATGTAACGTCCACTGTTAAAAATGGCACCCCATACCATCACGCCGGGTGATACACCAGTATGGCGATGACGAATACAGGCTTCCAATGTGCGTTCAAAATGGTTCAAATGGCTCTGAGCGCTATGGGACTTAACAGCTAAGGTCATCAGTCCCCTAGAACTTAGAACTACTTAAACCTAACTAACCTAAGGACATCAGACACATCCATGCCCGAGGCAGGATTCGAACCCACGACTGCTGCGGTTGCGCGGTTCCAGACATTAGCGCCTAGAACCGCTCGTCCACCCCGGCCGGCAATGTGCGTTCACCGCGATGCCGCCAAACACGGATGCGACCATCATGATGCTGTAAACAGACCCTGGGTTCATCCGAAAAAATGAGGTTTTGCCATTCGTGCACCCAGTTTCATCGTTGAGTGCACTATCGCAAGCGCTCCTGTCTGTGATACAGCATCAAGGGTAACTACAGCCATGGTCTCCGAGTTGATAGTCCATGCTGCTGCAAACGTCGTCGAACTGTTCGTGCAGATGGTTGTTGTCTTGCAAACGTCCCCATCTGTTGACTCAGGGATCGAGACGTGGCTGCACGATCAGTTACAGCTATGCGGATAAGATGCCTGTCATCTCGACTGCTAGTGATACGAGGCCGTTGGGATCCAGCACGGCGTTCTGTATTACCCACCTGAACCCACCCATTTCATATTCTACTCACAGTCATTGGATCTCGACCAACGCGAGGAGCAATGTCGCGATACGATTAACCGCAATCGCCATAGGCTACAATCCGACCTTTATCAAAGTCGGAAACATGATGGTACGCATTTCTCCTCCTTACACGAGGCATCACAACAGCCGGTCAACTGCTGTTTGTGTATGAGAAACCGGTAGGAAACTTTCCTCATGTCAGCACGTTGTAGGTGTCTCCACGGGCGCCAACTTTATGTGAATGGTCGGAAGGGCTAATCATTTGCATATCACAGCATCAAATGCAAATGCATATAACACCATCCCCCCCCCCCTCCTCCCCATGAACCATAGAACTTGCCGTTGGTGGGGAGGCTTGCGTGCCTCGGCGATACAGATAGCCGTACGGTAGGTGCAACCACAACGGAGGAGTATCTGTTGAGCGGCCAGACAAACGTGTGGTTCCAGAAGAGGGGCAGCGGACTTTTCAGTAGTTTCAGGGGCAACAGTCCGGATGATTGACTGATCTGACCTTGTAACACTAACCAAAACAGCCTTGCTGTGCTGGTCCTGCGAACGGCTGAAAACAAGGGGAAACTACACCCGTAATTTTTCCCGAGGGCATGCAGCGTTACTGTATGGTTAAATGATGATGGCGTCCTCTTGCGTAAAATATTCCGGAGGTAAAATAGTCCCCCATTTGGATCTCAGGGCGGGGACTACTCAAGAGGACGTCGTTATCAGGAGAAAGAAAACTGGCGTTCTACGGATCGGAGCGTGGAATGTCAGATCCCTTAATCGGGCAGGTAGGTTAGAAAATTTCACAAAGGAAATGGATAGGTTAAAGTTAGATATAGTGAGAATTAGTGAAGTTCGGTGGCAGGAGGAACAAGACTTCTGGTGAGGTGACTACAGGGTTATAAACACAAAGTCAAATAGGGGTAATGCAGGAGTAGGTTTAATAATGAATAGGAAAATAGGAATGCGGGTAAGCTACTACAAACAGTATAGTGAAAGCATTATTGTGGCCAAGATAGATACGAAGCCCACGCCTGCTACAGTAGTACAAGTGTATATGCCAACTAGCTCTGCAGATGACGAAGAAATTGAAGAAATGTATGATGAGATAAAAGAAATTATTCAGATAGTGAAAGGAGACGAAAATTTAATAGTCATGGGTGACTGGAATTCGACAGTAGGAAAAGGAAACGTAGTAGGTGAATATGGATTGGGGGTAAGAAATGAAAGAGGAAGCCGCCTGGCAAAATTTTGCACAGAGCATAACTTAATTGTAGCTAAACTTGGTTCAAGAATCATGAAAGAAGGTTGTATACATGGAAGAAGCCTGAAGATACTGACAGGTTTCAGATAGATTACATAATGGTAAGACAGAGATTTAGGAACCAGGTTTTAAATTGTTAGACATTTCCAGGGGCAGATGTGAACTCTGGCCACAACCCATTGGTTATGAACTGTAGTTTAAAACTAAAGAAACTGCAAAAAGGTGGGAATTTAAGGAGATGGGACCTGGATGACCTGAAAGAACCAGAGGTTGTAAAGAGTTTCAGGGAGAGTAAAAGGGAACAACTGACAAGAATGGGGGAAAGAAATACAGTAGAAGAAGAATGGGTAGCTTTGTGGGATGAAGTAGTGAAGGCAGCAGAGGATCAAGTAGGTAAAAAGACGAGGGCTAGTGAAAAATCCGTGGGTGACAGAAGACATATTGAATTTAATTGATGGAAGGAGAAAATATAAAAATGCAGTAAATGAAGCAGGCAAATAGGAATACAAACGTCTCAAAAATGAGATCAACAGGAAGTGCAAAATGGCTAAGCAGGCATGGCTAGAGGACAAATATAAGAATGTAGAGGCTTATCTCACTAGGGGTAAGATAGATATTGCCTACAGGAAAGTTAAAGAGACCTTTGGAGAAAAGGGATCGACTTGTATGAATATCAAGAGCGCTGACGGAAATCCAGTTCTAAGCACAGAAGGAAAGCACAAAGGAGGAAGGAGTATTTAGAGGCTCTATACAAGGGAAAAGCACTTGAGGACAATATTATGGTAATGGAAGAGGATGTAGATGAAGATGAAATGGGAGATATGATACTGCGTGAAGTGTTTGACACAGCATTGAAAGACCTGAGTCGAAACAAGGCCTCGGGAGTACACAACATTCCATTAGAACTACTGACAGCCATGGGGGAGCCAGTCATGACAAAACTCTACCATCTGCTGAGCAAAATGTATGAGACAGGCGAAATACCCTCAGACTTCAAGAAGAATATAATAATTCCAATCCCAAAGAAAGCAGGTGTTGACAGATGTGAAAATTAGCGAACTATCAGTTTAATAAGTCACGACTGCAAAATACTAACACGAATTCTTTACAGACGGATGGAAAAACTGGTAGAAGCCGACCTCGGGGAAGATCAGTTTGGATTCCGTAGAAATATTGGAACACCTGAGGCAATACTGAACCTTCGATTTATCTTAGAAGCTAGATGAAGAAAAGGCAAACCTACGTTTCTAGCATTTGTAGACTTAGATGAAGCTTTTGACAATGTTGACTGGAATACACTCTTTCAAATTATGAAGGTGACAGGGGTAAAATACAGGGTGCGAACGGCTATTCACAATTTGTACAGAAACCAGATGGCAGTTTTAAGAGTCAAGGGACATGAAAGTGAAGCAGTGGTTGGGAAGGGGGTGAGACATGGTTGTAGCCTCTCCCTGATTTTATTCAATCTGTATATTGAGCAAGCAATAAAGGAAAAAAAAAGAAAATTTCGGAGTGGGTATTAAAATCCTTGGAGAAGAAATAAAAACCATTGAGGTTTGCCGATGACATTGTAATTCTGTCAGAGACAGCAAAGGACTTGGAAGAGCAGTTGAACAGAATGGAAAGTGTCTTGAAAGGAGGATATAAGATGAACATCAACAAAAGCTCCGGTGATGCTGAAGGAATTAGATTAGGGAATGAGGCACTTAAAGTTGTAAAGGAGTTTTGCAATATTGGGAGCAAAATAACTGATGATGGTGGAAGTAGAGAGAATATAGAATGTAGACTGACAATGGTAAGGAAAGCGTTTGCGAAGAAAAGAAATTTGTTAACATCGAGCATACATTTAAGTGTCAGGAAGTCATTTATGAAGGTATTTGTATGGAGTGTCTCCATGTATGGAAGTGAAACGTTGACGGTAAATAGTTTAGACAAGAAGAGAATAGAAGCTTTCGAAATGTGGTGGTACAGAAGAACGCTGAAGATTAGATTGGTAGATCACACAACTAATGAGGAGGTTTGAATAGAATTGGGGAGAAGAGGAGCTCGTTGCAATTTAATATTGGGGGGTAGCGTGGAGGGTAAAAATCGTAGAGGGAGACCAAGAGACGAATACATTAAGCACATTCAGAAGGATGTGGGTTGCAATGGGTACTGGGAGATGAAGAAACTTGCATAGGATACAGTAGCATGTGGGGCTGCATGAAGCCAGTCTCAGGACTTAGGACCACACCAACAACAATCACAGCATCTTCAACCTGCTGAATCAGGCATGCATCGGTAGCACATCATCCTCGTACTGCAGAATTTTAATGGCCGGTAGTGTACTTTCACCTGCGGGATGCATTTCTTTATGTAATTCATTGATACTCTTGGGTTTCCTACAGCTGTCGTCATCTGGATTGGACAGAGAGTCGCCTAATCTTGCACCTCAGACACAGTCACCTACTTCAGTAGCAGAATCTGATGTATAGTGCAAACCTGCAATTAGTGGAACCCTAGATCCTCAACCTTATGGCGCAAGTACTGTGAGAAACAGTATATTGGCCAAACTGGCCATAACTTTTTAACACGTTTCAAAGAACATACTACTGGTACTGCACTTATCAAATCAATATTTGGTCAACATCTTGATGGATACAATCATTCTGAGGGTTGCATTTCTAGCAATTTGAAAATATTACATACAGTGCCAAAGGGACCACTGCTAAATACCTTAGAAGAAATTGAAATTGTTTCATTTCACAAAAGTAATCCATTACCTGTTTTAAACGAACAACTTCCGTTCAAAGACAAACATTTCTTTGAGCTTTTCGATGATCTGCTTTAGAATATTTACTCTTCTGTCCTTTGTTTTAAAAGGTTAAAAAAAGAAATTATACACATATATATTTTTAATTATAAAGTCTTTTAGCGAATATTTTATCTTTACATTGTAATTGTTTTTACCAAACATTATTTTATGATTGACTATCTGTTTTAAAATTTTTGCTTTTATTCTTTTAGACTGCATATTGCTAATTCACATCGTTTTATTTTTGACATTGGCTCATAATTTTATAATTTTAAATTCTTTCATTTTTATTTGCTTTAATGACTGGCATATAACTTGAGGAATAGCAATGCCTTAAATGAAAAAAGGCTCATGTAATCTACATATCAACTTCATAGATAATATTTCATATATACGGACAACTACTTCATATCGTATTTGGGCAGCATGTAGTATACATGTCAGCTACAGATTATTGTAGCTTACTCTTTTCGTTTCAATAAAGACAAGTTGCTGCTCAATAATACATCGTCTGACGCCACAGTCTTTGCCATTCTACTTCGCAACAACTTCGTTGGAAAGAAGCCTGCTGCCACATCTTTGCACTGGCGTTTGTCCTCACCATGGCAACCACTAGTTCGAGTATCGACTTTACAACAACTTCAGTGAAAAAAGCCTGCTGCTTCATCTTTGCAACGGCGTCTAACTTCACCATAGCAACCAGTGGTTCCAAATGGTTCGCTGACAGGCCTTGAGAGGGCAACCCATGTACTGCCAAACCGAAGTTCATTTTCCTACATATTTAAATATTTTAACGCTTCTTAATTGACAATAGCTGTTTAATAAGCTATGTTTAGTGTGTATTTATTTCTAATTCTTGACAATGTTCTTTTAACTAAGAAATTTTAAATTGTAATTCGACTTATTACTCATTGGTTAATAATGACATCATGCAGTCAGAAGTGGGTGGAGCCTCCATTATATATAGTAAGACGTGCACTGGTTTCTCCAGTAGTGATTCTCCAACAGAAAGAGGTTCCTACTCAAAGGCAATTCAACGTTTTACAGCTTTTTAACTTTATGTATTTTGTTTAATGTATGTAGCCCTCTAATTAGAGCTTTGTATACAACTTATAGGTCTGAAGATGACCACAGTAGTGGTCGAAACCGGTCACTTTGTTGAATAAATCGTGATCAAGACTGTTTTTAATAGTAATTATTTATAAGACATTGATCACTGCTATTCCCGTAATGCATTCAAAAGTAATAGCAGCGTAACTTGTCATAGAAGCTTCGAAGTTTCTGGTTCAGTCCTTCCACATGACTCAGAACCATAGAGTGACGATCATTTCTGGTGACAATGCTGCAAACTGTGAGCGTCGTTGGAACTCCATGCACAAATCTGGTATTCTCAACCTTCTCTGCCAGTCGCCAGAATGACTCCAGTATGACCTCGGAGCCCAGATGAGAGGCATAATTTGTTCCAATGTGCGCCATAATCTGCAAATATGGGACAACCCACTCAACTTTTGCAGAACTTTTAAGAGAACATAATCACAAACCTTCCACAAGATAGAAAGTTATGAAAATATTTAGACTTAATAATAACAGATATTTCCTAAAATTACAAGAAAATACCACCTGCACAAAACAAAGGCTCGAAGGAGGACACTACTAAATGACCAAATGAATATGGCTAACTACTCACTGTTGACACTAACTGACCATATAATAGACAGTAACCCCAAAAAGTGATCATAAATCCCATTTCTCTCCTATGCATGTAGACACACGTGAAAAAAATTGGTATGCAGTACCTACGTCAGGCTGTAGGGGGACAGGGCTAAAGACTTTTTCTTTATTTTAATAGAACTCCCTAAGTTACATCTGTTAAACAACTATTGGAGAAACACCCCAGTAGCATTGACTACTAAGAAACAGACTAATTTACAATCATAAAACTGTATCACGTTGATTAATAGCAAAGAGATTTAATAGAATAATAAAAGATCTAGCAGTACAATAGAAGAGGAAAAAATTCTGTCTCGGAAGATATTTTAAGATTTACAGTCCAAAATAGAAGTATGCTCCGCAAAAAAAAAAAAAAAAAAAAAAAAAAAAAAAAAAAAAAAAAAAAAAAAAAAAAAAACCACCACGTGAGAAAGCTACAGTACCGCAGGATAGTGCGCAAGCAAGTTCCGCGTCAAATATTGCATCCTGCATGGTACAAATAGTCAGTGAGAACGTTCACGAAATTAACAAATCTTAAATCTCCTAGTATTTGGCCATTTCAAACACCAACAGTGCAAACAGGGAGTAAGATTGATAACCATTTAGTTGATCGAGCCACACCTGCATAAATACATTTAAGTAAATAAATCTACTAACACTTCAACAATTTAGATGAGGTAGACCTAAAAAAATTAAAAGCAGAGCTTCCAACGGTACTTTCGCGTTCTCGTCAGTTCGGTACAAGAACGTTGAAGTTCTACCACTGTAAAGACGGAAGATCAGCGATTCGGAATGTCAGAACTGTGTAGTAAGTAGCGGCAGGAACACCACCACAAAATTACGCAGCACTAACATTCCGAATCGCGATCTTCCGTCTTTACAGTGGTAGAACATAAGCGTTCTGGTACCGTATTGACGAGAACGCGAAAGTACCGTTGCACGTGTCTCCGCGTGAAAGGACTTATGAAGCGGTGAAAGTCGAGAACAAAGGTCCAGAGCCAAGAATCTGTAGCGGTTTGGGAGGTGCGAGTCAATTACGGGACCATTTAAAAGTAAACTGTTAGGTATATTTAATAAAATCATGGATAACGTAGTAGGCACGAGTACCCCAGTAACAACAACACGGCCGGCCGGGGTGGCCGAGCGGTTCTAGGCGCTACAGTCTGGAGCCGCGCGACCGCTACGGATGTGTGTGATGTCTTTAGGTTAGTTAGGTTTAAGTAGTTCTAAGTTCTAGGGGAATGATGACCTCAGAGCCATCAACAAGTAGTTGAGCAGGCCGATATGGACAGTCAGACGGACAAACATACAAAGCAAAAACAAAACATAGCAGGAGACAAAGAAAGGGATGATGACTTCTGTGATATGTGGAGTCCATCACCCATTAAGAAAGAAAGAGTAGACGAGGAAACTGTAGAAGAATCGGCTATGTAAGTGAGAAAACCAAAACTGAAAGTAGTAATGTATTGGACATTCACGACATAGTGAGAACATTAATTCAACAAAATAGTAGCCTAGAAAAGTAAATGAAAGCACAAATTAAAGAACAGGGTAAAAATCGGTACACAAATTAGAGCACAACATCAACAAATTAGTAAACAGGGGGAATACATCACTAAGAGAATTGATGATATGGGAAATGAAAACCAGAATGCAAGGGGTCGAGGATAGAGTAACAACTGTAGAAAGTCAGGTCAAGGGAATTAATGAAAGATTCGAATCCGAAATTGAACAGATTCAAGAGAAAGTCAAACCCCTCATTAATGAGACTATAATCGAGCGGTATGAAGAAATTAAATCTGAAGTACATATAGAATGCCAAACAAAAGTCTCAAATTTGAGAGGATGTGTTTGGAAGTCTGAATAGCTGTTTGCAGAGAAAGTAGACAATTGTAAACAGAAGTGTAATAGCGACACTTCCAATATTCTTGCTCACATTAATGAGCCGGAAAAGAAAATACAGGTGACACCTAGTCATGCGGTAACCAAAGTAGAGTATCATAAGTTACTGGAAGTGGAGGAAGCATTCGATCCTTCCAAGAAACGCCGGCCGCGGTGGCAGAGCGGTTCTAGGCGTTTCATTCCGGAACCGCGCGACTGTTACGGTCGCAGGTTCGAATCCTGCCTCGGACATGGATGTGTGTGATATCCTTAGGTTAGTTAAGTTTAAGTAGTTCTAAGTTCTAGCGGACTAATGACCTCAGATGTTAAGTCCCATAGTGCTCAGAGCCATTTGAGCCTCGGAAATCTGAGTGACCAGGAGAAAATAAATTTGGTAATTTGTGCTATGACAGGAGACGCCAAAAGGTGGAGTCTCAATCTAGAAACTGAACGTATGTCTTTTGATGAATTCAAGCAGCAATTCATCAACGAATACTATTCCACACAGAAGCAGGTTTGCTTGTGGCGTGAGTTTATATAGTGGTTAAAACGTATCACAACAGGGGCAGAATGTCTGTGGGTCGTGGTACAAGAAACTGATACATTTAAGGGGTCGCAGATCCGACTCCGAAATTACGAGTATCTGGGGGCTTTGGAAGAAGTTTCCAGGAGACTCGAAAAGATATGTAAGAAGCTACCACCGCAATTTTACGGTCTTCCTAGCGCGCATTGAAGATGAAGACCATTGGAGAAATAACAGTGACAATCGACCGCATAATTCTAATAGGAATTATTGAAATGTAGACGATGATACGGCCGGCACCGCGTCAACGTCATAGTGCGGGGGCGTGGGAGAGGTCGGGGTCCGGGTGGACAAAGTGATCGCGGGAGAAATTATGGCCCGCGAACACAAGAATTCAATGAACAGGAAATCTAAGGCCCGCGTGGGTGGAGAGTCGTCGCCTCGCGGAAAGACAATATAGACCCGACAGAGAAAAGTTTCAGCGCTGGGTAGGCTGCTTACGCAAAGTAATGGAGAGCGGAGCCAGGCGAGCAGAGCGATGCAATGTAACGCTCACAACACGCCATATGGCGCCGGCAGTGGAACTCGGCCGGCAAGCTGACACTTGTCAACAGGGACCGGGAGAGAAACAGTACAGAGATACGTCACAGAGGCGGAGCAGTTAACAGCTGTGCGTGACGCCACAGGAGAGTTCGGTGAACTCGTAACCAGCAGGGATGATCCAGTACGCGTGAAAACAAATCAAAATTGCAGTCAAGTAAATCGTGCACAGCAAGTAAATCAGCACAGCAAATAAATATGAAACAAAAGAAACGCAAATAGTTTCCAAGATCAGCAGGTACGGGAATGGCGTGAAGAAATGAGTAACTTAGTCACAGGTTTAAAGCAATATGGATGGGAGGAGGTAACGAAGGAAGAGTTAATGTAGGTTGAAGAGAAGGAAGACGAAAAGCAGTTCGTCCAAAAGGGGACGATACTTGCTAATGTTATAAATTTGGAAATAATAGACGCCGCTCAAAGATCGCGAGCAGGCGACATAAATGATAGGAAAAGGTAGATAAGATATTTGAGTATGTTTTTGATGAAGATGACAATTTGCTATGCGTGACTAAACTCGATATGGAAGCCATCCAATATCCTTACGATCGGAAAGTAAATGAAATTCATGCGTATAATGTAACAGGAGAAAAAGAGAACATACAGATCATCGAAATAGGGGTAGATTATACAAAGTTTGAAGTGAAAGCGGAGGTTCATAGGTCGTGTAATTCAGAGGATGACGAAAGAGAAACAGTTTTGAAAGAAACTAGCCTGGCTGAAACAAGAAAATCAGATACTATTTTGTCAGCCAAAGATGTTGAAAATGAAACAGGCTTCGAAACAGAAGAATTGGAGAACAGTTTCAACCATGATAGATTAGGTGATGAACAGGTCGCAGAGGAATTTGCGATCAGTAAAAGCAAGGAACCACCTGAAATAGTACATGTGCAGGGGCAAGTCGCAAAAATCATTGCGTATCCCACAGAGAAGAAACCACCCAATATTGACCAAAAACGAATTAGCAACATTTCTTGGGAAGACCTAATGGTTGAACAGGATCTCTTGTGCGAGGAACAGGAAGGCTCCGATAAGAAGAGTATTAAACAAACTGTTATACCTGTCGATATTTACAACTGTAAAGTACAGGTTTTGCTAGACACTGGTTCTCAAATAAGTGCCATATCGAAATCATTTTTCGAATACATCAAACCGGGGCTAGTCATTATGTCTGTGGTAGGGGTAAAAATCAGAGGTGCTGCTGGAAAACCAAGCATGCCTATCAAACATCAGGTACTTGCTGAATTTAGCATTAAAGGACAGACTTTCGAACACGATTTCCTAATAGTACCGGATCTAAGTAGTGAAATGATTTTCGGGATGGATTGGTTGATTAAACAGCGAGTAACTATTGAATATGTGAATGAAATCGTGAAGATTATTACAGGCAAAGGCTTGTTAGAAGTTGTTTTAGAAGAATCATCCGGTGATGCAAATAACACCTATCAATCTTTGAAGGTAGAAATCAATTCAGAAAATAATAGTTTCTCTAATGTGCATGACTGTTACCACGTTAAGCAAATACGTGATGAAGATGAACTAAAAGACAATTTGAAAGACATGATATTGGAAATAGCAGGTATAAATGAGGAGCAGAAAAGGGGATTAATTAAGACCTTAGAGGAGAACCAAAGAGTGTTTTCTGATCGACCAGGACTAGTGAAAGGCTTTACCTACCAGATTGAGACTTTGCCACATGAACCATTTTTCGAACACCCATATTCAATACCGATTGCTAAGAAATCAGCTGTTCAAGACGAAATAGAGAAAATAATGGATGGGGCATCATTGAAGGCAGCAATAGTGAATATAATAACCCGCTCCTCATTGTGAATAACGCGATGGCGGCGTCAGAGTGGTGATTGATGGACGAACTCTGAATAATGTAGTAAAAGGGAAGTGGATAGACCAGAAGCTTTGGATGAAGTGCTTCAAAAATTTCATAACGTGCAGTACTTAAGTAGCCTCTACTTGACTGCCGGATATTGGAAAATTTCCCTCGCCCAAGAATCTAGGAAGAATACAGCTTTCCTTTTTGGTGGAAAGTGTTACCAGTATAAGGAAGTCCCATTTGGACTGAACACGTCAGTATCTGTTTTTATTAGTAACCTAAATTTTGTACTAGGTAGGAATTTAACCAACAGGTTGACTATCTATGTTGATGATTTATTAATAGCCACACAGGAATGGCAAGAACATATTGATCTACTAAAAGATGTCTTTGTAGCACTAATTAAAGGAGGAATGAATCTGAAGCTAAAGTAATGTGAATTCGTGGAGAAGCAAAAAAAATTTTTAGGAAACATCGTTAGCACTTCAGGAATTTGCAAAGATCCTGAAAAACTAACAGCAATAGAAAATTGTCCTCCACCTAAAAACAGGATGCAGCTCAAAGCTTGCTTAGGCCCGTTCGGATTTTATAGAAAATTTGCAAAAGGACAACTGTTCAACAGTCCACATTTGAATAAGTCACTGAGAAAAAACCGGGCTTTCATTTGGATGCTGGAATGTCAAAGAGACTTTGACAGGTTAAAAGCTGAATTAATAAGAGGTAATGTACTGCATCATCCGGAGATATCTCAACCGTTCCATATGCGAACATATAGCAGTTTTTATGGCATCGGTGACGAAATATTTCAGGAAAGAGAAGAAAAGAGGGGAAGGATGTTATGGTCAGAGTGAGGGGGAGGAAGAGGTTGTCAGAGAGAGTAGATGGAGGAAAAGGACTAAGAGAGGAGGAGGAGGAGAGACAGAGAGAATGGGGAGGAGGAGATAGACGTGGGAGGATGATGTGGGCGGACAGAGGGAGGAAAAGTTGGACACAGTGGGAAGGGGGGGGGGGGGGGAAGAGGTGCGTTCACTATATATGTCGAACGCCTACTTGGGCGAGGCTGTGGGGGAAAGGCTATTTAATAAATGAAGACCAAAATTCAAATTTTAACTAGTAGGGGAACTTGAATATATACCCAGAAAAAGTTTTACATAACACTATTGCTTTCGCTAACAGAACTCTGACGCAATATGAAAAGAACTACACCATCTCAGAAAAGGAAGCAATAGCAATTATATGGGGGTGTTAAAAAGTTCAGGCATTATCTATGGGGACACATAGTATTCATTCATTCAGATCACAGGACATTAACTTTTCTGAAAGATTGCAGACTTTTGAATGGGAGATTGAGACGTTGGACGCTGTGTTTACAACAGTACGATTATGACATTCATTACGTAAGAGGAGAAGAAAACATAGTTGCAGAAGCTTTGTCTAGGTTACCAGAGGATGCGGATTCTGTCCCCAGAGAAAACTAAGAAGACGGGAAGTTTCGGATATTCTATCTTAAGGAAGTACCTGGTAGGAAAAAGATTGAATCCATTTGTAAAAGTATGAGGCATTACCAGAATGACGATGAAAATTGAAAATCAGTAAAAGTCAAATTTGATTCCGCCCAACATCCGCAGATAGCCAAATTCTATAAAATACACAAGGCCATCCTTTACCAAAGGAAAAATCTGACAATTGAAGAGAGGGGAGTGTGTTGACCACCTGTCACGGTCGCCATGTGCAACGGTACTTTCGCGTTCTCGACAATACGCAACCAGAACCTTTAGGTTCTACCACTGTAAAGACGGAAGATCCGCGATTCGGAATGTCAAAACTGTGTAGTAAGTAGCGGCAGGAACACCACCACAAAATTACGCAGCACTAACACCCTAAACCATCGACTCTCGGAGAGAGATGTTAACCGTGTTCAACCTAATGCTAAAGTTTCGAACTATATTTCTACGAATCATACAGTTTGTGGGAAAAGCAGTGAGAGTAATTACTTTTGGAAATCTTTTATCAGACAAAGCCTGTTATAACAATGAAGTGTTTCGCTTAATAAAACGGCCGCCAGCCCAAATCGGGCACAGTGTCTACACAAAAAGACGAAGTCAATTTTCGATACTGAATAAATAACTACTTTCACTTACTACGTAATTTAAACACAACCACTTAATTTCCATTTACTTCGGTCACTTGGCAGTAAGTACTATTGATTCCACTTTCTGTTACGTATGGAATTTATCACTATACTTCAGAAATTATTTAAAGAAGACTCAAATATGTTTCAACAAGGATAGAAAAAAATATTAAACTTATAGGTATCATTCATATGACCAAAACTGTTATTTAATACGTCTAAATTTCGTGTCTTTAGGACTGTTATTTATTAACGTTTCACTAACACCAATATTTGTCTGGCCTTCTTTGACATGGAGAAATAACACGAACAGTTACTGTTAAGATTGTTGCAGTTAAACAATTATGTTACTTTACTTTCAGAAATGCTATTGAAAACTTATCCTCATGGTCATGCAAAGCGGTGGCCCTTAATCTGATAAGCGCAAACTTTAATATTTAATAATGATTTCAGAATTTACTACCAAATCAATACTATTGCCAGTAAATTACTATTATTCGAGCTTCAATAAACATCAGGATACTTGGAATAAACTCGTTTAGTTAAGGACCTTAGTTATGTAAATGAAATAGGAAAATTATGGTTACAAACCAAGGAACATTTAACACATATATTCCACTGATTGAAGAAGGATGGTTCATACTGTGATACACTTCTAAATAAAATACTTTGCCTGTTACTGATGTCGAAGGTGGCTTGAGGCGGTGCAGCGTAGTAACATTGCGCAGGTACGGCTCTTGATGTACACAGCTCTGTCTTCCTCTTGGTGGCGACGATAAAATTGCAAATTTCTGAGCTATTTATTTATTGCCGTACTGCGCCAATCATGTAGAACACGTCCAAGGCCAAAACCCAGTCTTGTAGGTAAATTCTGGGCCTCTAGTGCTTTGACCAACGTAATGCGTGTTCACCACTTGCAGGGCTGCTACCGACTGTGTGAGCCACCTGCGCGCCAAATCTCACTCGCGCACCCCACCACCTTTCCCATTTCACCAAAGAACGGAATTCCGTTCTACCTATGATCCCTACACCTTTTCAATTTACACTTCTGCTTACAAAAACCCTATGTATAAACCATCTATAATTGCATGACAGCATATACATACAAAATTGACATAATTAATTACAGTTGTACTTGAAATATTACATAATTATTTACAAATTATGTTATGATACATTTATTCCACCTACGTCAAAGTGGTTATTTTAAACAGATAAGCTACACTTAACAAAAGCTTACTCTCGTTATAGTATTTGCTTAATTTTTCAAAATTATTATGGAACAAAAAATAATTAAAATTTACAGATTCATGGCAGTGTTATATTTACAATAGCATTACAAGCTGCGGTAGGCACGCAATTATTAAGGCACAAATAAATACATTGACGTGCCATACAGCCCCGTCTTCGGATGGCGTAGTGAGCATGCACCCTGTTGGCCGTTCGGTCGGTCGCTGAACCCTGTGAAACAAACGACGACGACAAATATATAACGATATACCTCTTGAGTGTGGGGAAGGGGACCGACAAATTCGATGAAGGGAAGCTCTAAGGGCGCCTGTACGCAGACGGATGGGAACAACCTCTATCACCCTTCAGACCTGGGCTTGGCCATCTGACAGTCTCGTCACTGTTTCACCATCGTCTCGACACCACAATACAAGGTGGGCCAGGTGAGAGACTCACATATTTTATGGATGGTCATGTAGACTCCTAAGTCCCCCCCCCCCCCCCTCCCCCCGCACCAGCCATTAAGCTGTGAAAATATTTAGAGCCGGGACAACAAACGTTGGTAGGCAGATCCTAACCTTCACATCCCTCGGGCCCTACCGCACAATACGTCCTTGCCCAATTCATAACCGGGAACAGCTTGCCCACACGTCAACTGATCCCTAAAGGGGATAGTTCGCTATCACCATGCTGTTGCCGCACGAGATTACCAAACAGCACGAGTATGTTTACAGAATCCTCTACCAGATTGTCCTCACTTAAGAAAGGAACTTCCTCCTGAGCCTCGAACTTACGGATCAAGGTATCGGTAACAACGTTATCACACACACTGAGATGGCGTACGTTGAACTGAAAGGCGGAAATACGCATAGCCCATCACGCTATACCATCTGTTGCACAGGGATGGGCTGATTGACCGTTTCCAAAATGAACTTCCGGTGTTCCAAGTGAAACTAGAATTTCTCTGACGCAAAGAGAACAGCTAATGGCCGAGGAAGCACAGCAGCAACCCCAGAGTTGGAGGCATCAGTCTGAGCTGTACGCGAATGATTCAAGTCGCAGACCGCCATGATCGGGGCATTAGTCAACTTTATTTTCAGAGAATCAGTGGCAGCTTATAGACTGTCAGACCAGACGAAGGGTTCACCTTTCATTCGCAAAAGATTCAAGGCAGACAGATCCATGACGATGATGATGATGTTTGCTTTGTGGGGCGCTCAACTGCTCACTCATCAGTGCCCAAACAAAGACCCAACTTTTAAACAGTCTAATTTATCACGCAATCCGATCAAGCCACTGTTTCGAATGATGATGATGATGATAAAATGATGAGGACAACATAAAAACCCAGTCCCTGGGCAGAGAAAATTCCCAATCCGGCCGGGAATCGAACCCAGGGACCCATGATGCAGAGGCAGCAACGAACCAGTTCCGCGAACCTGGGGACCAATTTCGGAAAAAAATTGCTCATCCTAAAAATGGTGCCGTGCCCTGTTTGGTTTTGGGAGGACAGTAACTATAAATGGCCTCGGTTCTTGGCTGGTCAATCGTAAACCCTTCTGTGGAAACCAAATGTCCAAATATATCTACTAATTAGTCATTTGGCAAATTACTCGGTTAATACTTCAACTATTAAGATGAGATAGAAACCAAAAGAAATTGAAAAGCAGAGCTGCAGTAGGGACGAAATGATTAAAACACAAATAAATACATCGACCTCCTACACTACCCCGTCTTGGCAAGGTGTAGTTGGCCTGCACGTGGCTGGCCGTTCAGGTCGGCCGGTGTGGCCAAGCGGTTCTAGGCGTTTCAGTCTGGAATCGCGAGACCGCTACGGTCGCAGGTTAGAATCCTGCCTAGGGCATGGATATGTGTGATGTCCTTAGGTTAGTTAGGTTTCAGTAGTTCTGAGTTCTAGGGGACTGATGACCTCAGATGTTAAGTCCCATAGTGCTCAGAACCATTTGAACCATTTTTTTGACCGTTCAGTCGAGCGCCGACTTGACTCCGCTTTCGGATGCTGCGCTTACTCTATAAACAAAGCAGATTTCACCCATGTCCCACCAAAAGAGACTCTAATGGTAGCCTAGTTAACAGCGAAATACAGAGTTTAGTACAGGAATTGGGCCAGGCCTCTACTACAGACCGAACGCCCCCGCATGACAGTCAAAATTACAGCAACAAGGAAAACAAGTAAATAATTTTTCAATGAGTTAAAGGAGTCAGATCAACGAAACTTGTAAGGCGGCCAAAATATAAATACGGTTCCCACGCAGTAAGTTCAACTGCGGCCATAAATTGTACCCAACTCTCGCCACGTGAGTGAGGCGTAAACAAGTAATCGCCACACGTAGCGGAACACTAAACCCTAAGCTAACGCGTTCGTTTGGATAACGAACCCCAGAGTAACAGCAGACAGTACTGTCACGTGGAAGATAGTAGTAACAAACGCAAAATAAAGTCCTCGCTGAGGTAGATATAAGATTAAGAGGCTCCACTGTTACAAACAGGGAAAAGATGCACAGTATGAATATCCAGTAAGACAATAGATGAAATAGTGTGCTCCAGTAATAGTACATGCAGGACATGGCACGTGAAATGAACCCAGTAACAATATAAAAGCGCGCCTTACAGCAAATACACTCAGATTGGAGCATTACACAAAAAAAATCCAGTGGTCTTTTTAGGAAAGCACACACGACTTTCCTGCCTAGAGACAGAAATGGGATCTACAAGCAGAAGTCTAATATGGAACCGAACGTGAACCTCCAACAGACGACCAGAAAACTACCGAACGAAATAATCACAGTGCTGGTACAGGAAATGGCAATTATAATTGTGGCTGCTGCCAATGCTCGGTTCACTCACATCTGATAAATCAAATCGGAAGCTCACCAGACGTAACCGTACAACGATCTAGCAAGCACAGCTTGGAGCCGACACGCAACACAACGGCGGTCCGCCGTCCAGGACCGGTAGTTGGTGCAAACACCCAACACTCCTGGCTCAAATGCCTCTGAGCACTAAGGACTTAACTTCTAAGGTCATCAGTCCCCTAGAACTTAGAACTACTTTAACCTAACTAAGCTAAGGACATCACACACATCCATGCCCAAGGCAGGATTCAAACATGCGACTGTAGCGGTCGCGCGGTGCCAGACTGATGCGCCTGCAACCGCTCGGCCACACCGGCCGGCCACACAACTCTCTTCTCCCATCGGTTGTGCTCCCACATGTCCGAAGGTTTGCAGTCGGCGGCAACAAGAGTAATAACGTTCCGCAATACAGGAACCCACCTCAGTGTCTCTTCTTAGTACCGCTGCTACACTCAGAGCCTGTGACTGTTAACTGCCGAAGTTTACCGGCCGTCAACTGCCTGCACACTACTCGCCTCGCTGTCAGGTTCTAACTCGGTCCCCTCTGCCTGAGCGAAGTGCTTCGTCTTCCCCATCTCACTGTCACAGTCCTCGCGTCTTCCATCTCCGCGCGAAACACTCCCTGCTAAGACAAGGATGTCCTACTAGAGACCGTTGTGCGACTCATCTGTCGCGCAACCGTTCATAAATAAATAAAATGATGAAAAAATATATAAGTACCCCCCGCCTCACACACACACACACACACACACACACACACACACACAGGATTTGACAGACTTATTCCTTTTATTTTCACCCTTCTTTTAGCAAGAAAAATTTCGACTCTGTCAGAGAGCAACCTATGGCTGGTTCTCTTGCCAGGTGTAATTTCAGGGAACTGCTGATGTAACTCTGTGCCCAAGTGTGGAACCTGTCGTTCGTTTAGAAAAGGGCACCTTGTTTTGTATTATCGCCAAATAGAGGAGACAGTGTCACAGACATGATACGTGAATTGGAGTGGCAATCACTAAAAGAAAGGCTTTTTTCGTTGCGACGGGATCTTCTCATGAAATTTCAATCACCGGTTTTCTCCTCCGATTGCGAAAACATTCTGTTGGCACGCACCTAAATAGGAAGAAATGAACATCACGATAAGAGATATCAGGGCTCGCACAGAAAAATTTAAGTGCTCGTTTTTCCCGCGTGCCGTTCGAGAGTGGAACGGTAGGGAGACAGCATGAAGGTGGTTCTTGAACACTCTGCCAGGGACTTTATTGTGAATAGCAGAGTAATTATGTAGATGTAGATGTAGATAAAAGGCATTGAAGAGGAGATACACTATGCTCGCTTACAGCGATATGGAGATATAGTAGCTTATTTCAGTGCATCTTTGGAATACCATTTCAAAATATATGAACCTGGTATTAACGATGTAATACGTTTTGCTGTTCGTGAAATGTCGAAACGAAAAAGAAAATAGTGGAGGAAAGAGATTTCGAAAAAAATGCCTTTCTCGAGTAATCTGGGTGTACTGTTGTAACGTATATTAAAAACGATTAAATTTCTATACGATATTTTTTTTTCTTTTACATGTCAGAGGTATTCATTCAGAAATATTAAACTTTTTTTTATTTCAGGAGGCTGTTTCACCGCCTTAATGGCCGTATGGACAAGTTTAGAAAAATACCTCTCTTATTTTGCGCTGTACTAAAACATATTCCAGTCCCACCGAAGTCGAAGCGTATCCTTTAGGTATATTTATTTGTAAGTCCCATTACCTGTAACGATTTTTTTTTTTTTTGTGAAAAGTCTTATCTGCTATCTTCATATTGCCTTTCAATCAAGTAGCGCCAGGTGTCTAATGGTTCAAATGGCTCTGAGCACTATGGGACTTAACATCTTAGGTCATCAGTCCCCTAGAACTTAGAACTACTTAAACCTAACTAACCTAAGGACATCACACAACACCCAGCCATCACGAGGCAGAGAAAATCCCTGACCCCGCCGGGAAGCGAGAACGCTACCGCACGACCACGAGATGCGGGCCAGGTGTCTAAGCGTCGTTGTTTTTGTTCGACAGTCAAATTGAGGGAAAACTTTTCACACAGTTTTCTCTTCTTCAAAACATTTTTCAGAGGGTTTTGAACACTAATTTTATTTATCTTTTGATCTTGTGTTGTTTTTTTGTTTACTTTTTAGGCTTGACGTAATTTTTTGTCAATTTGTAACTTTCAGATGTAATTATGTTATGTTTGAAATTGTTTGTACTCTATTTTTGTCGCATTATCGTAAATCTATACAATAATGAGGGACTGCAGAATCGTACGTTTAAAAAAATATTCAGTCAACTCTGGTTTTGTTCAACAACCACTGGGGATTTCGATAACATTGAGTATTTTAAAAAATCTGGTTGCACCGTGAAAGGTGGCTACACTGAGTCACAGCGCCAGAGACTGCGCCAAAGAGTTTTATTCCGCCGCCTCCACTGGCAGTGCTTGTTCAGAAGTTCTGGTGGTTAGTGCTTTGCTGTGAGGATGTCGATAGCTGTACTAGTTGAGGCCATGTCGTGTGCAGTTGTTTTGATGGGCTAGACAGCAGACGTTGTTCGAATGGAGATACTGTAATGATCGATTGTATTTTTAGTCAATATATATGAAGGTAGAAAACATTTTTTTATTTTTTTTTAAATTTCCTAACTGACAATGCCTCTTGGTCACAGGTTCAGTCAACAAAGCATCTGGCTTGTGTTCATGTATTAGACTGTAATTCGGGTTTCTATGTGCAATTATAGTATTTCAGTTTTATTTAATTAATTCAGTGTAAATGGTATTTAAAATATCTTGTCTTATTGGGGAAGAACCGTGCTAGATGTGTACGTTGAATCACACTTCCACACACAGAACAGTTACACTTGTGCTTTGTTGTTCCGTAGTTTTTGTTTCGTAGCTTTTATAGTTGCTGGGGACTTAATTAATTAATTGTGTTAACGGAAATTTCCTTTCATTCTTTGCTGTTATTCTATGCAGTCAGATTGCGTACTAATACTAGTCAGGGCCAACCGTTTACGAGACTTCGTAATCGGACAAACAGCGACTAAAATTAAAAATATTTGTATTATATAAATAATTAAGCCCCCATGCACGTGGCGACCGCTGCTTCGGATCGTCCCTTGGAATTCTTTTGATAGTAAAAATAGCAGACAGTAGTATTGTTGTAGTAATTTGTAGTTTAGTAATTGTAGTCTCAACTGGAATCACTCAATAGAGGAAAGTCCACTGGACCTGACGGGATACCAATTCGATTCTACACAGAGTACGCGAAAGAACTTGCCCCCCTTCTAACAGCCGTGTACCGCAAGTCTCTAGAGGAACGGAGGGTTTCAAATGATTGGTAAAGAGCACAGATAGTCCCAGTCTTCAAGAAGGGTCGTCGAGCAGATGCGCAAAACTATAAACCTATATCTCTTACGTCGATCTCTTGTAGAATTTTAGAACATGTTTTTTGCTCGCGTATCATGTCATTTCTGGAAACCCAGAATCTACTATGTAGGAATCAACATGGATTCCGGAAACAGCGATCGTGTGAGACCCAACTCGCCTTATTTGTTCATGAGACCCAGAAAATATTAGATACAGGCTCCCAGGTAGATGCTATTTTTCTTGACTTCCGGAAGGCGTTCGATACAGTTCCGCACTGTCGCCTGATAAACAAAGTAAGACCCTACGGAATATCAGACCAGCTGTGTGGCTGGATTGAACAGTTTTTAGCAAACAGAACACAGCATGTTGTTATCAATGGAGAGACGTCTACAGACGTTAAAGTAACCTCTGGCGTGCCACAGGGGAGTGTTATGGGACCATTGCTTTTCACAATATATATAAATGACTTAGTAGATAGTGTCGGAAGTTCCATGCGGCTTTTCGCGGATGATGCTGTAGTATACAGACAAGTTGCTGCATTAGAAAATTGTAGCGAAATACAGGAAGATCTGCAGCGGATAGGCACTTGGTGCAGGGAGTGGCAACTGGCCCTTAACATAGACAAATGTAATGTATTGCGAATACATAGAAAGATGGATCCTTTATTGTATGATTATATGATAGCGGAACGAACACTGGTAGCAGTTACTTCTGTAAAATATCTGGGAGTATGCGTGCGGAACGATTTGAAGTGGAATGATCATATAAAATTAATTGTTGGTAAGGCGGGTACCAGGTTGAGATTCATTGGGAGAGTGCTTAGAAAATGTAGTCCATCAACAAAGGAGGTGGCTTACAAAACACTCGTTCGACCTATACTTGAGTATTGCTCATCAGTGTGGGATCCGTACCAGATCGGTCTGACGGAGGAGATAGAGAAGATCCAAAGAAAAGCGGCGGGTTTCGTCACAGGGTTATTTGGTAACCGTGATAGCGTTACGGAGATGTTTAATAAACTCAAGTGGCAGACTCTGCAAGAGAGGCGCTCTGCATCGCGGTGTAGCTTGCTCGCCAGGTTTCGAGAGGGTGCGTTTCTGGATGAGGTATTGAATATATTGCTTCCGCCTACTTATACCTGCCGAGGAGATCACGAATGTAAAATTAGAGAGATTAGAGCGCGCACGGAGGCTTTCAGACAGTCGTTCTTCCCGCGAACCATACGCGACTGGAACAGGAAAGGGAGGTAATGACAGTGGCACGTAAAGCGCCCTCCGCCTCACACCGTTGGGTGGCTTGCGGAGTATCAATGTAGATGTAGATGTAGATGTAGATGTCTTCCTTCTAATGGTATTTTTGCAGAATTTAATTTTTGATGTCTTGTATATGCGTTTGACAATTTTGTGCAATTATGAAGATTTCAATTGTTCGTTAATCGTGTTTGAGGGAAGCATTTCGTGTGAATGGTATTGTTAGCGATAAAGCGGCATATTGTGTGTAATCTTCGTATAGTGACGAGTTTTGTATGTTTTGTAAATGATTACGCGATCGATGAAAAGGGCATAAATGATGGATAGTGAGAATGACGAAATTGTTAACATGGCGAACTCGCCAACACAGGAGAGCAGTATGATGAATAATGAAGTAGAAAACAATTTCATAAGTCGGGAAAATAGTCCGGAAACAGTCCAAAATTTTTCACAATCAAAAAATTTTCAGAATACGAGATTAACGACAGAAGATTCTGGAACAGTATCGAACACAGATAGCTTTACTGCTATGACGAAAGAAGTTCGTTTTGCGGGAAATGTTAGCGGTGAAAAGAATTTCTAACCAGTTAATATGGAGCAGTTGATGAGTGCAATATTAAATTTGGGATCTGAATTAAAAACAGTGGGATCACAAATAGGAACAATTAGAACTGAGATGGGAACAATGGAAACACGGATAGACTCACGAATTGGGACATGTTTCAAAAACATGAAAGATGAATTGAAGAAAGAAATTAGAGAAGAAGTACAACCGATTTTGAATTCTCAGAATAATAGATTAATTGCAATAGAAATTAGACAAAAGGAACAGGATAGAGAGCAGGAAGAAAGAGATCGCGTGATAGTACAAAAATTTTCAGAGTTAAATTTACAACGTGCACACGATAAGGAAGAAATATTTGAGAGAATCGAGGAATCCGTACCATATGACAGAATAAATAACCTAACACAACAATATGACCAGTTAACTACTAAATGTGTCAGTACTGAAACCCAAGTCGCGACACTTACCGAATACGTAAATAAACAGAAAGAAACAATAGGTGACTTTTCGGAAAGAGTTGAGGCGATTTCAGGTAAATTGACAAATCTTAGTTTACATGGGGACAGAGATTTAGATGATACAGCTCCATTGCCATTTGCAGAAAGAGAAGAGTACCAGAACAAAAATAAACATGTTGAAAATCTGGGAAAATTTAATGAACGCGTTAAAAGGGAATTTGAGGCATCACGAAAGCAAGTCAAACAAATTGAAGGCGAAATCGTAGGAAAAGACAGCAGAAGAAATTTAAAATCACAGATAGCAGAGGGCTTTGAAGAAAATAATTTATTTAATTTACGAGATGCAAGAAGAGAGGGCCAGGCGCCCGAACTAGACAATAATCGACATTCGGACTGGGACAGACGCGGTAGGTCTTTGTCGCCACGAGGCGAAAGCTTTGACTATAAACACTTTTAACTGTTCGGAAATTTAAGATCTTTCGCAATTGTAAGAATGACATACATCCATGTTCATGGTTAGATCAATTTATGTACGCACTTCCACCAAATTGGCCACTAAGACACAAACTGGAATTTATGTGTGGCTATTTATGTCCTCAGGGGATTCACTACACTAAGTGAATATGTGCCGTAGCGTGCACAGGGCCCTGAGCTGTAGTGGTGCTATTTCCCTTTTAGTTTCCTGCACCGCTGCCTACTCTTCTACTATTCTTTGTATCTGTCAAAACAACTCTTCAACTATCAATCTATCTAGACAGTCGGTAAAGAATAACCGGATATGACTATTTTACCCAAAAGCAATTTCGGAAATTACCGTTTGGACTTACTGTATCTTCAGCAGCACTCATTCGTAGTTTAAACGAAATTTTACCTGTTCATCTTCGTGACAATATTACTTCATATGTTGACGATATTCTTATTACTAAACGTTCTTGGAGTGAGCACAACAAAATTTAGGATTCATTATTACGTATTTTTGCAAGATTTGGCATTACAGTGAACTTGCAAAAATCTGAATTTGGTCGTTCTCAGGTGAAATTTCTTGGTCATATTATTTCTACAGAAGGTATTCCTCCTGATCCAGAGAAACTGACGCTATTCGTAACTATGCTGTTCCTACTACAAAACGTGATGTTCCTAGTTTCCTTGGCGTCTGTAATTTTCTTAGACGCTTTGTTACATTGGACAATTTGGCCACACCTCGTTTATGTGAACTATCTGGAAAGAATTCTAATTGGTGTTGGGATGAGGAAGCTCAATCAGAATTTGAACAACTTCGTGATGCTTTAGTTGCTGCTCCACTTCTTTCACATCCGGATTTATCTAAAAATTGTTGTTTGGCGACGGATTCATCATACAAAGGCCTAGGTGCACATTTATTTCAAGAGATAGAAGAAAACGGCGTTGTAGTACAGAAAACTACTGCATTTACAAGTCGTGTTCTCTCTAAATCAGAAAAGAATTATTCGATTACGGAACTTGAAGCCTTGGCTGTTGTTTGGTCTTTCACAAAATTTCGGACGTTTTTGTATGGCAGACATACTAAGGTTTACACCGATCATCGAGCTCTGGAATTTCTTATGTCAACAAAATTAACTCATGGAAGATTGTCACGATGGGCGCTGTATCTACAGGAATTTGATTTTAGAATTGTTTACATAAGGGGTTCCTCAAATATTATTGCTGATGCTTTATCATGTGCACCTAAGGATTCGAAACGAAGTGCTGAGGAGGACTGCAAAGAAAACAATTATTGTTTGATGTATATTCAAGGTGTTGCGTTTGAAAATTTTATTTCGTCTTCGCTCCAGGACATCGCTAAGGAGCAAAACAAGGATCCAATTTGGAAGGATATTAAGGAGAAGTGGAGGAGAAAGGAAAGTGTAGCGATTAGACAGTATTATTCAGTTTGCAATGATATTCTTTTTAAAAGAAAATCGGTCGACAACTCTGTTTGGTTAGTTTGTATTCCTGGTGAGTGGGTTAATAAATTGATTTGGTATACACATTTCAGCTATGCACACATTGGTCCCAGAAAATGCTTTCATAAATTATGAGAAAATTGCTACTTCAGTAACATGTAAAAACGTATTCGATCTCTTCTTGCCAAATGCAAATTATGTTAAAAGGCTAAGCCGCCAACTATTTCTCACAGAGCACCGTTGTTTCCTATCATTCCAGCGAAATTAAAGGAGATGGCTGCAGTCGATTTGTTTGGTCCAGTGGTTCGTTCTACTAATGGTTTTGCGTACATTTTGGTAGCAATGGAACTGACATCAAAATATGTGTGTTTTACACCTTTACGTAAAGCAACAGCTCGTTCAGTATCTAACGCTTTCATCAAACATTTTCTGAAAGAAGTGGGTCATGTTGATAAGGTTATATCAGATAATGGATCACAGTTTCGCTTTAAAATATGGCTTCGTACTCTACGGCGTCGTAAGATTAAACCAATTTTCATTTCACTTTTTCACCCTCAATCTAACGCTTCAGAGAGATGGATGAAGGAAATCAATAAATTGTGTCGTCTTTATTGTCATCAGAATCACAGAACTTGGGATCAGTATCTTCATATTTTTCAAAACATTCTGAATGAACTCCCCAATGATTCAACTTCTTTACCGCCTATACTGATATTAAAAAATAAAGCACTGAAAAATCGCATTTCTGAAATCGTTCCTTTTCCGCCTACACGGAAACTGCGGCATTCTGAAGTTGTGAACCTGGCTCTGCAAAATATTGCATCTGCGGCTGCTAGAAGAGAGAAATCAGCTAAGCGTCCTGGTCGTTGGAAAACCTTGTCAGTTGGTCAAAAGGTGTTAATTAAGTCTCACCGTTCGTCTCACAAAGGAAAAGGCTTGTGTCGCAAATTTTTTCTGCTTTGTAACGGTCCATATAGGGTTCACAAAATCATTCATGATAACACTGTCGAAGTAGAAACTCTTAAATCTCGGTGCTCTAAGGGAATACATCATATATCGAACGTTAAAATTTTTGTGGAATGACATACGTTTGAGAAACTAACAGTTATACATAAACACACTGAGAGTACAAGGATACCGCGCCATGTTCTGGCGGCGGCACATACTCAAAGCAACAGTCAAGTCTGCGCGCCGCACAAGGCAGTCGTTGACCGCAAACAATTACTTCCTACGTCACGCGTACCTACAGCTGATCGTGCACTCAGTGCGAATGCACTGACAGCCATAAACAAATACACAGTCTAATTTCTCCGATTAAATTCAGTATAAAGCTATAGTGACTTGATAAATTATGTTATTAACGTTCAGTATTTTTCAGGATACGGTTGTATAAAACATTTAAGAACTTCAGGTATATTCTGTGTGTGTCCGACGTTAAGAGGACTTGCTATCGAGAAAATTTCAGGAAGAATGTAATTTCGAAGAAGAAAGTAATAAACTAAAAAGGTAACTATTAATTGAGTTTATTTTTCAGGTAACATATTTCCACTTGGTACGTACTTTAGACGTAATCTGCTGCTCGCAATTACGTGATTCATACTTCGTGTTAACTGGTATTGACAATGATTGATTAATGTACAGGGTAGTTACCTGTGTATTTTATGCATCGCTTGGCTGCACTGCTTTTTCACTGATGTCATATTTTTTTTATTATGTGCCTGCTGTGCTTATTTATTTAAATTATAATTGTCACCTGATTAATTGTGCTGATGTGGTTATGTATGTAGGTTACACTTTGTGATTTATCTGCTTGCGCCTTCATGTTTACTTATTAAGATTACATATGAACATTTATTTGCGTATGATGATATGATGCTAATGACCTGTTTATTATGTAAGATATATATTTGCTGCTTTGCATATGGATTGCATATTTACACATTTATGTTTTGTTGTCATAACTACTCTTTAATTTGGTATATAGAAATGCTGATATACTGTGTACGAACATAGAGTTTAGGTTACTCTGTGGTATTAATTATAGATTTTTTGCATGGCAGAACCTCGTTGTAGGGATTGTGCTGCATCCACTTGTTGACATTCTGTTCTCTACTGGTATATTTACTCGCTATATCATGTTTTGCTTACGCTCAGTGCCTTATATTTTAAGAGAAGAAAGTGAACTGCTATAATTCTACGAACGACATTGGTACAAGAAATTTCATTGAAGTGACATGAGCCGGAGGTTTTATGGAAGCTGTATAAATTAATGCTAATAGGAAGGAAGCTAACGACATGACATACCAACACTAGGTTTAGACCATTGACAGTTATTACGCTGCATTCTTCCTGAGCAATTGAAATAGCTAGTGACACTTGACACAAGAAATACTCCACATGTTTGCTTCTGTTTTGCCATGATTCTTGTAGTGGTGTACACACTGTGAAATATTACGATCTTTCACACTCCGTACTCGTACTTACTTACTGAGAGTTATTCAAACTAAAGGCTGTTAGAGGTCATGTATGCATTTCTTTTATTTAGTGATGGACAAGGTAACTAAAAGGTATTTTAAAAGTCATAATGAGTAGAAGTTTTGGGTCAGATGGATTACACAGAGATTGTGTGTGGACATTGTGTCTTCGGATTGCATGGGATGATGAATTGAGGTTTGCACTAGGATTTTATCTCTACTTGTTCGAGGAGACTGACTAGAGGAAAGAGTTGTTATAGAAGTGAAATGATATTGGCGATAAGGTTTATATGTGTCGACGTATTGAAGAGGTATTATTGAGGTATTGAGATTGTGTGAAGTTGATGATTATTGGAGTTTTGGTGGACAAGAGGTAAGGTAAATGATATTGATGATAAGGTTTATATGTATCAACGTAAGAGGTATTATTGAAGTATTAAGATTATGTGATGCTGATGATTATTGGAGTTTTGGTGGATAAGAGGTAAAGTAAGTGAGGAGCATAATTTTTTTTGTTGGTTTATATGGAACAAGGAAGATGAAGATGGCAGACTAGAGCACTCAAGTGGAAGGAAGATTGTCTATACACACACTTTGTTAAATCACTAACCAGTATATACTTTTCTTTTGGAGAGAGGAAGCATTTGCATATCTTGGCACACTGACAGTTGTTCAGAAACTGTACATTTTGATTTGGCTTTGCAAACATTGGTCTTGACATGATGGCTATGACGTTGACTAACTGTTATTGACTGTTATACACTGCTGCCACTACTACTTGATACACATGTCGAACATCAAATCTTTGACAGAATTGCATTTACACAGTTAACACTATTCAATTACACAGTAGTACTTAATGTGGATGAAAGGTGAGTGAGTGTGTTTTGTGTGTTTTCCTTTCCTAATCCCAAATAATTGGTACCGACCTATCTTCTAAATATTATTTTACTTGTTTGTTGTGGCTTGCACTGACACCCATAAATATTATAGGTTTACTGATATTTGTGTATTTGTAGTATTTAATATGACAATTATATGATATCATTTGTGTATTTATTATTATTTTTATGTTTAGCGTAAGAGCATTGATGATAATTTTGTAAAAGCAATTGTGTGTGTGTTCAAACTGTTGTTCGAGCTTACACGTATTAACATTGGTGGGTGCCATTTGGAAATGTTTAATTTCTGCTGATAAACACTGATGAACTGTCTGATTAGTGATAGTGAATATCATGGACTGTTACTTGCACTTGTTCAACATGATGGGTGCCATTTGGAAATGTTTAATTTCTACTGATAATCTCTGATGAACTGTCTGATTAGTGATAGTGAATATTATGGACTGTTATCTGGACTTGTTCAACATGATGGGTGCCATTTGGAAATGTTTAATTTCTGCTAATAAACTCTGATGAGCTGTTTAATTAGTGATAGTGAATATTATGGACTGTTACCTGCACTTGTTCAACATCGATGGGTGCCACATGGAAATGTTTAATTTCTGCTGATAAACTCTGATGAACTGTCTGATTAGTGATAGTGAATATTATGGACTGTTACCTGCACTTGTTCAACATGATGGGTGCTATTTGGAAATGTTTAATTTCTGCTAATAAACTCTGATGAACTGTTTAATTAGTGATAGTGAATATTATGGACTGTTACCTGCACTAGTTCAACATCGATGGGTGCCACTTGGAGATGTTTAATTTCTGCTGATAAACTCTGATGAACTGTCTAATTAGTCATAGTGAATATTATGGACTGTTACCTGCACCTGTTCAACATTGCTGGGTGCCACTGATGGAACTGCTTCTACTGAAATGATGTCACTTGTTGGTGTCTGCACCTGTTCAACAATGCTGGGTGCCACTGATGGAACTGCTTCTACTGAAATGATGTCACTTGTTGGTGTCTGCACCTGCTCAACATTGCTGGGTGCCATTGATGGATCTGCTTCCACTGAAATGATGTCACTTGTTGGTGTCTGCACCTGCTCAACATTGCTGGGTGCCACTGATGGAACTGCTTCTACTGAAATAAGGTCACTTGTTGGTGTCTGCAACTGCTCGCCATTTCTGGGTGCCACTGTTGGAGCTGTTTAAATACTGCTGATGAAATGTTATGAGACTGCTATTTGCAACTGTTGACCATTGCTGGGTGCTACTGTTCGAACTGTCAACTACTCTGAGGAGTGCTACTTGTTTATTGTACTATTGACAAGATTTTATGTGAATATTTGTATAAACTGATTTTTTGTGTATTTACTGTTTATGAAATGTTATGAGACTCTTACCTGCACCTATTCGTCATTGCTGACGCTATTGATTGAATTGTTTAACCACATGATACTTGTGTAAACTATTATGTAAAATCACATGTATGCAAGCATTTGTATTCCTTATTGTATTTTATACACTCCTGGAAATTGAAATAAGAACACCGTGAATTCATTGTCCCAGGAAGGGGAAACTTTATTGACACATTCCTGGGGTCAGATACATCACATGATCACACTGACAGAACCACAGGCACATAGACACAGGCAACAGAGCATGCACAGTGTCGGCACTAGTACAGTGTATATCCAACTTTCGCAGCAATGCAGGCTGCCATTCTCCCATGGAGACGATCATAGAGATGCTGGATGTAGTCCTGTGGAACGGCTTGCCATGCCATTTCCACCTGGCGCATCAGTTGGACCAGCGTTCGTGCTGGACGTGCAGACCGCGTGAGACCGCGTGAGACGACGCTTCATCCAGTCCCAAACATGCTCAATGGGGGACAGATCCGGAGATCTTGCTGGCCAGGGTAGTTGACTTACACCTTCTAGAGCACGTTGGGTGGCACGGGATACATGTGGACGTGCATTGTCCTGTTGGAACAGCAAGTTCCCTTGCCGGTCTAGGAATGGTAGAACGATGGGTTCGATGACGGTTTGGATGTACCGTGCACTATTCAGTGTCCCCTCGACGATCACCAGTGGTGTACGGCCAGTGTAGGAGATCGCTCCCCACACCATGATGCCGGGTGTTGGCCCTGTGTGCCTCGGTCGTATGCAGTCCTGATTGTGGCGCTCACCTGCACGGCGCCAAACACGCATACGACCATCATTGGCACCAAGGCAGAAGCGACTCTCATCGCTGAAGACGACACGTCTCCATTCGTCCCTCCATTCACGCCTGTCGCGACACCACTGGAGGCGGGCTGCACGATGTTGGGGCGTGAGCGGAAGACGGCCTAACGGTATGCGGGACCGTAGCCCAGCTTCATGGAGACGGTTGCGAATGGTCCTCGCCGATACCCCAGGAGCAACAGTGTCCCTAATTTGCTGGGAAGTGGCGGTGCGGTCCCCTACGGCACTGCGTAGGATCCCACGGTCTTGGCGTGCATCCGTGCGTCACTGCGGTCCGGTCCCAGGTCGACGGGCACGTGCACCTTCCGCCGACCACTGGCGACAACATCGATGTACTGTGGAGACCTCACGCCCCACGTGTTGAGCAATTCGGCGGTACGTCCACCCGGCCTCCCGCATGCCCACTATACGCCCTCGCTCAAAGTCCGTCAACTGCACATACGGTTCACGTCCACGCTGTCGCGGCATGCTACCAGTGTTAAAGACTGCGATGGAGCTCCGTATGCCACGGCAAACTGGCTGACACTGACGGCGGCGGTGCACAAATGCTGCGCAGCTTGCGCCATTCGACGGCCAACACCGCGGTTCCTGGTGTGTCCGCTGTGCCGTGCGTGTGATCATTGCTTGTACAGCCCTCTCGCAGTGTCCGGAGCAAGTATGGTGGGTCTGACACATCGGTGTCAATGTGTTCTTTTTTCCATTTCCAGGAGTGTATATTAGGTTATTGAAGGTTCAGTGCAAAGCCAAAATTTGTTTAGTTATGTGATATTTACTTATTATATTATCTTTTATTTTTGTCTGAAGTTTTTTTGACGAATTTGGTGGTATTTTCACCACCAATTCTGGCAAAAATTCCATCAAATTCTAGCCCGTGGAGGAGGGCATATGAAAGGTGGCTACACCGAGTCACAGCGCCAGAGATTGCGCCAAAGAGTTTTATTCCGCCGCCTCCACTGGCAGTGCTTGTTCAGAAGTTCTGGTGGTTAGTGCTTTGCTGAGAGGATGTCGATAGCTGTACTAGTTGAACCCATGTCGTGTGCAGTTGTTTTGATGGGCTAGACAGCAGATGTTGTTCGAATGGAGATATTGTAATGATCGAGTGTATTTTTAGTGAATATATATGGAGGTAGAAAACATTTTTTTAAATTTTTTTTTAAATTTCCTAGCTAACAATGCCTCTTGGTCACAGGTTCAGTCAACAAGGCATCTGGCTTGTGTTCATGTATTAGACTGTAATTCGGGTTTCTATGTGCAATTATGGTATTTCAGTTTTATTTAATTAATTCAGTGTAAATGGTATTTAAAATATCTTGTCTTATTGAGGAAGAATCGTGCCAGATGTGTATGTTGAATCACACTTCCACACACAGAACAGTTACACCTGTGCTTTATTGTTCTGTAGTTTTTGTTTCGTAGCTTTCATAGTTGCTGGGGACTTAATTAATTAATTGTGTTAACGGAAATTTCCTTTCATTCTTTGTTGTTATTCTATGCAGTCAGATTGCGTACTAATACTAGTCAGGGCCAACCGTTTACGAGACTTCATAATCGGACAAACAGCGACTAAAATTAAAAATATTTGCATTATATATGTAATTAAGCTCCCATGCAACCGTTGTGAGGTACATTCAAAACGATAGAACTTTTATTTGAAGCTATTTTTGCGTCTGTTATCATTTCAAGGGTATTGATGCAGAAGTATTAAACTCAATTTTTTTCAGGAGGGGAGGTGTTTGATCCCGTTAATTGCCGTATGAGTAAGTATATAAAGTTTGGGAATTGTATTCGGCAGTACAACATATTCATAATCAAAGTGGGTAGCTTTACTTGTTAGTGTTATGATTATGATTACCTATCACCACGAAATGCAGGAACTGAATTGTAGGGTCAACGACGAAATAGTCAACGCGGAGAACGAATTGAAGCGCATCCCAAAAAAATACTTTACTAATAGTTTCACATGATTGTACGACAATTCCTTGCGTTGGGGTTAAACAATGTGGAAAACCTGAAGCATTAACTAAGTATTCACTATTTTTTTGGTAATAAAGTCTCGAAACTTCTTGGATTGTAGTTCTGAAGAACGGAGCCCAGCGCTGAGGATAACGTATACAAATAGTACTTACCATTAAAATAAGACGAGACACTGGGACAGATAAAGCTGTGAGGAGGGTCGGGATTCGGTCTCGCACACGGTCTTAATCTGCCAAGAAGTTCCGTATCAGCTCCCAATACGCTGTAGAGTGCGTACGGTGGTCACGTAGGTTGACAGGAAAGTAATACATTGCTTATAATAACTAGCAGTGAAAAGATATTTTTGCTGGAATATTGGGTGGTTTCAACAATCTTTGTAAATTGAGCAGTGTCTGTTCCCTGAGTACTTCATCTAAAAAGAAAGAAAAGAAAAAAAGACAAATTACATTTCTCAATACAAGAAATAATTTCATCTGTCGTTGACTTGCCTGTATTGACTTTTTTGTATGAAAGTCCAGAATTTTATGTGAAACTTCCTGGGAGATTAAAACTGTGTGCCTGGCGACACCCGAACTCGGGACCTTGCCTTTCCGGGACAAGTGCTCTACCAACTGAGCTACCCAAGCACGACTCACGACACGTCCTCACAGCTTCAGTTTCGTGTTTCGTCCGGCACACGGTTCTAATCTGCCAAGAAATCTCATATCAGTGCACCCTCCGCTGCAGTGTGAAAATCTCATCCTCAAATTTTATGTGACTCTGCTGAAGAAACCATTGTGCGTGTGTGGCAGATAGATCATTGCCTAACAAAACTTATGTAAGTGGAATATGACTTTGCTTTGGATTATATATGGCAATTAACGATTGCAGTAATGCAAATTAATATGTGTTTTAGGCAGTTGTTACTAGATTTTAATATTCTACTTAATATAGCCCTCCGAGGGCTATGAACGTCTTATTTAGTGAAACTATCAATTTTTGTTTTCCATTATATTCTACTCGCGTCTATTAAGCTTAGTGGCGGCGCCCTCTGCCCGTTGTTAACAAGTGCTACATCTTTTCGAAAAGCTTCTGTCAGGAATGTGTTGTGCCAAGAGTGGTATCATATTTATTTAACTAAATTGGCACAACTCTGAATCGATGAGTTCCTAGATAGATATCGAGCGTGCTTTCTGTGGCGAAAAGGCGATATCTCTCCGATTCGGGCTGTGGCGGGGACTTCCTTGTGATCTGAGACTCTGGGTTGTTGACTACGGCGACGGCAGCGGAACCGACGCCGTGGCTTATTGGACAGGGGTCATGCCTCGCCTTTTGAAGTGTGTGGCTTGATGGTGTTGAGTGTGCGTTTGTGGCTGTTATTTCTGGCATTTTGGACACTGGCTGTTATGGCGTGACCTGCAAGTAAATGTGTTAGCATCAAACAACAACGATAGTGCTTTCATCAGGTATTGTCAGCTGATGTTGCGCTAATTCGGCCCTATTTACCCTCACCGATTGTGAAAGGTGGGTACTGTTCTTTTGTTTGCTAATTTAACTGCGCAGTATCCGCAGCGTTGGCGGCTGCGTATAGCAGGGGAAATTCAGTTTTGCTTAGCTCTCAAAGCACGATCTCACCTGCCGACTCTCGCTTCGGCAGCTACTGTACCGTTCACTACTCGTGCAGTGGTTGTTGTTACTTCTGACTGATTAGTGAGAGACTTAAGGCCCTACGCTTCTCGCTTGTATCTTACAGACAAAAGGAAAAAATGTATGCAATGATATCGCTATGAGAAAGTACAACAATACAGAAATGATTTCACCCAGTATGGTTTCTCTTTAAAGTAACACCAAAAGCGACCTCATACTCTACGACGTAGAGGAAGTAGAGGAATATGGAAAGAACTAACATGAATATTTTTGTTGAATTTCCTAATCATTTATTACGAAAATGCAATTAATAGAAATTCAACATAATGATATCCATATTAAAACTCAGTTACCTGCAATAGTCCATTAAGCATTAGCAGGGATTTATCTTTTGGCTGTCAGAATTCAGAGCAGGATGGTGTAATTTCATCTGGAGCTTTGTTTAAAAAACGGTTTAAATGGCTCTAAGCACTATGGGACTTAACATCGGAGGTCATCAGTCCCCTAGACTTAGATCTAATTAACCCTGACTAGCCTAAGGACATCACACACATCCATGCCCGAGGCAGGATTCGAACCTGCGACCATAGCGCTAGCGCGGTTCCAGACTGTAGCGCTTAGAACCGCACGGCCACTCCGACGGGCAAGAAGACTTAAAATACCTTAATTTGAAACAAAGGAAACTGCGGAATCGGCCTGACAGTTTGTCGTTCAAACCGGACGAATCGGGATTTTTAAAAGACATTCATATGAAAGGAACCCTGTAAATTTTAGATACCAAGAGATTTGTATCAAGATCAACTAACATCAATGCTTTAATGCATCCGTGTACAATGATGCCGATTTTTAATCTGTATAATAAATTTGGCTGCTAAGTTATTTATTGTGCTATGAGAAATTGGAGATGCTCTGCCCCATACGATTTTGATCGTGATCGTGCGAGTCAGCAGGGAATATTTATGTCATAGCAAGGAAGAATTGGAAAATCGGCTTCAGAGAGCTACAACTATGGTATGAGCAGTGCTTCTGGCCAATAGCTGGTCATAATAAAACTTGCTGTTGTTTAATTCCTGGTCTGCACATAAAATTCTTAATGCTTACAGTAAGTATCCCTCCTGCAAAACGTGTGACATTTCAGTTCATACGACTGGAAGATGTAAGTAACTAACTGTCTGGACAAATTCAGCCTCTGGATGTTTGTCTTTTCAGTGCCCGCAGTCTGCATCTACCCCTTAAGGCATGGCCAGATTCAAGATAAAATCCACGGCAGACTGTTTCGCATTCGGTTGTATACACACATTCCATCAACTCTCATCATGCCGTTACACAAGTATGATCCTACATGCATTGTGTAAGTACCTAGCGAAGCGTCCTGAACGGTTTGTAACTCCCTAGGAGTTCGCCTTCGATCTTTGTGATCACTGAGGCACGCCATTTGTCAGTCAGTGTTCATAGCGCGTGTTAACTGTTTGTTCTGAACATTTATTGAATTTTGACTACATCCATTTTTTAAAATGTGACACATGCATCCCATAGCAGGTTGATCTCTGTACCCCCCGGACACTAATTTCCTGTCGCCCTCCTGATGCATACGGCTGCTATATGTCTTTCATAATTGTTGACACAACGCTTTGAAATAAACCTTTTGAAAGATTAAACATGCGTCCTCTCACAGAAGTGGTTCATTGTCAGACTCGACCTAAAGACATCACGTTAGTGTTTCCACGCAAGTGCCATGTTAGGAATTGGGATATGGAAGGGAACCAGGCCGCTTATCTTAGCAGTCAGTGAGGAAAATAATTAAAATAAACTCTCCATTACAAATACTTCCCCAGCAATAGATATCTGTCAGAACAATGTGCATTCTATACAGATTAAAAATTAGCCGGTAACAGCCCAAAAACTTGGTCATGAAAGATATGCGCAAGTAATATCTGCGTTAGGAAAAATACACACAAGTAACAGCCATGTTTTATATTCAGCTCTCTTAGATCGCTGGAAACTGTTGTAAATGGAGGTTTAGATGAAACTGGCTGCAGTGAATTATCGTTTATATTGGTATAACTTGATACTGATAACATGTTGTAGAGTCCACCAGTGCCTAACACAGACTGTTTCAAATAAATCTACAAATAATGGAAAAAATTAATGTAGACATTACATGTGGTTCATTATGGATCGTTTTGCACCCAGTCCGCATGTGTAATGAAAACAGCTGGGTGTTTTATAGCCAGCGTTGAGCAAGACCGTCTGGGATCCGAACCCGGAGTCACCAATGTTCTTCCCAGAAGTGAAAATACTTTTCTTAAGGTTTACAACTGTATTAAATAATCGTTCTTTTTATTATTCTGAAGATCTGTTTGCAACATCGCTCGTACAAAATGGCATTGAGAGCTTTGTTTTATGTTAGTTGACGTTTTCATCCTTTTTATATTACGAGACATTGTTTTTAGGGTTGCATACCCCATTTGGTAAAAACGGGATCCTTGTAGGATATCTTTGTTGTTCATCTGTCTGTCCAACGGGTCAAAACCCTTTTTCGCAAGAACAGATGGACTATAAAGTTGAAATTCGTGTCACACATCAAGGTATGCAGTCCATCGGCAATATAAAAAAGTGAAGCTTCTAAGTCAAAGAAATCAAATTATAGCATCGCATATGCGACATGGTTTGATACAAACTCACTCATCAAAACCTACAGGTACAATAAACGTTAGCTTCAGAGTCATGGAAATCAAGAGATTAGGCCATTTATGTCACATATTTTGAATGAAATAACGAGTTTGCTGTCACCAGTCACTGTATATTTGTTATCCGCCTTTGAATTTAAACATTCCGGGAAGCTTTAGAATACCTGTAACCGATATCTTGCCAGTATCAATATTCAATAACAGGCAAAAATCGTCTAAATCCTCCAGTTTCGAAACGGATGAACTGTTTACAAACGTAATTAGGTTTTGAAGAAACCCTCAGCGTCCGAAGCGAATCCCGTTCGCACTTGGCCAATATTTTTGAAATGACTGTGGTGTTGAAATCTGTTTGCTTCCACGAGCTCTGGAATCGAAGATATTTTATTGAGATACTGTAAGGAGTGATCTGCTAAACTTCGTTTTCTTATTTAAATAAATATAAAAATATTTGTTACTGGTAAGTCAGCTGTATCAGCTGAGCCCATCCTTTCATCCTAACAGCCAGTGCTGCCACACGTACAGCTGCCTTCCGGTATTTCCGCTGAAAACGTTTGGCGCTCCATTCTTTTTCAGCTTCTCTCTGTGAAAGCCCACACTCACCACACACCGCGCTGGCTTTCCACCACCGCAACTGCATCCAACGGGCGATAGCCACTGTACGGTGTGCAGTCACGAGTTATTAAAATATATGTCCTCGCATGTAGCACGTTGCGGACTGACACATTCTTTCGAAATGCTTCTTGGAAGCGTGCGACCGCGATGCCGGTTTGTCTGAGCGCGTTGCTGCCACACTTACTCTGAAATAAAAATTTAATTTAAATGTATCGTTTTTAATAACGAAAATGAAGCGCGCGCGACATAAAATAGACCCTGAAAAGTAATGTAGATGAAGTGAGATTAAAAATGGAACAGTTGTAAATGAATTGAGAAACTTCGATTTAGTTTCATAGAAACGTCTACGTCATTTACATGTGCATGATTAACCCGTGAATCACAGTAAAGAGCCTGGTAGAGGATTCATCGAGCCACCTTCACACTCATTTGCTGTTATTCAGCGCTCAAACATCGGTCGGACGACACCTGTATCTTACTGTGCGAAGTATGTTTTCCCTTACTTTACGTTATAATCATTTCTCTCTATGTAGGTTGGCGTCAAAAAAATATTTTCTCATTCCTAGGAGAAATTTGGTGATTGAAACATCGCAAGAAGATCCCGCCGCAATGAGAAACGCCTTTGTTTTAATGATGTTCATCCAAAATCCTGTATCATGTCCGTGACAGTTTCTAACTTGTTTCTCGATAATACCAAATGTGGAGTCCTTCTTTGAATTTTCTCGATTTACTCCGTTAATCCTGTCTGGTAAGGATCCCACATCACACAGCAGCACTCCAAAAGATGACGGACAACCGTAGTGTAGGCAATATCTTTAGTAGGTCTGTTGTGTTTCTGTTCTGCCAATAAACGTACTCTTCGTTTCGCCTTCCCCACGACATTTTCTATGAGTTCTTCGCAATTTTAGTTGTTTGTAATTGTAATTCCTAGATATTTAGTTGAATTACGGCCTTATGCGGATTGGACAATGTAACGACTAATAAAGCTTTTAGAGTTTTAAAGATCCGTTTTCTGTAACTTTATCGTGTCACAATGATTTTTGTACGAATGTTAACGGTTTACAGGTGAACCGTCATCAGATAGGTCTACGAACGAACAAAATTACACAAGGTAAGTATTTTGTTTTAATAGATGTCTTACAAATTAACGAATTGTATCTTTAATACAAGGTGCCTAACTCTTTAAGTTTATAAGATAAGTAGCCTCTATATTAGGGACGCTCCAACTGCAAATGATTTACCCCCTACCCCACAGTTTGTGCTATTCAATGCAAAAAAAGACCTGGGTGAAACGTGGGCTCATTATGATTGGGGAAACAGGTTCTCCTGCACCTACAGAATCGGACAACTCTTAAAAGTAAAACCATAAACTTCACAAAATATTACCTCTGCGTGAGAAATTCATCCATTCATCTTATGTACCTCATTATACTTCTTCTCACAGATGACATTGACTGATGAGCGTTGTGACGGATAAGCGCCTGCAAGCCAGGTAAGTGTGTACGGCGTGCTGAGTTCTTCCTTTTTCGACCCATCCTGGACCACCCCAGTTGTTTCACGTGCTAGGGAAATTAGCAGGTTTGACGAGTACAAATGACGACGTCTCCAGTTTATTCAAGTGAGAAAATATATTTTTCGAATGTTAATCTCAAAAACAAATGAAGCAAACTGTTATCTGTGAAGCAAACCTCAAATGTTTTCAATCACATTGTGGGTGTAAATTAACTATTCTGCAAACTGCCACTTCAGTTGTGCGAGAAGCGATGATTTACTGGAAGAAATCACGAATTATGGCAGGAGCTGAGAAACTTCATAGCAAAATGAGAAGCATGCTGTCAGTAACAGTGACAAATATGAAAATATGGTTGAAGGTCACCTGACGTTTAAGAGAAAGTATCCTGATTTTGGAAAAAAAATGATGAAATTTTTGACATAAGATATCATTACTACTGTAGAAACATTTTCATCAACCAGCTGTTGGAAGAGCAGCCAGTGTTCATGGATGGAATCGATCATCAGTTGCTTGAGAGAGGGAAAAGGATATCTGAGAGAGCAGTGCTAGCTCCGTGGAGGATACAGGAAAGTGAATACAAAATTCAGCAATTCGGTGAGTTACTTATTTATAAATTTGTAACATAAATTTTATACATAGGAAAATAAAGTAAAACAAAAGTCCACTATTTATTCGGTGGCAATAATTTTACTCATATTTCTGTCGTTTAACTTCCTGTCGTTCAGATTTTTCTTATCTTTTTTCCTCAAACCAATGTGCCAGTTGGCATCATCAGGTTCAAGCAATCTTTATGGAGAGGATTTCAAGGAAGCGTCACTAACGTCGACACTGACTCAAAAATTTCTTTGTCACATACAAAATACAATAATAGCTCCAATGCTCGTTGCTGCCTTTTGATAAACGTAGAGTCAGTAACAAGCAAGCAATTTACAAACCAAAGCACTAACGTAAGTCAAGGTACCTAACAGATCTCGGTCAAAAGTTACTGTATTCGCAAGTTCCGGGAGACTACGACCGTCTGTTTGGATAGTAGATTAGTCCCAACAACAGCAGGCAACGATACGACAGAAAAATATACTGTAAACATTTAGAATTGTCTTACTGAGCAGCTTTGGAGAGTCTTCGTTACACTCTGTAATTGGAAAAGAGCGGACTATATCTGTGTATTCAATACGTGTTCAGTGGTATCTTGAGCGGTTGGTTACACTATTAGTAGTTGACACACTTGCACTGTGCCGTATTAAGCATTTCGTTGTATGTCGGGAGCAACCGAACTACAGGGCTATTACAAATGATTGAAGCGATTTCATAAATTCACTGTAGCTCCATTCATTGACATATGGTCACGACACACTACAGATACGCAGAAAAACTCATAAAGTCTTGTTCGGCTGAAGCCGCACTTCAGGTTTCTGCCGCGAGAGCGCTCGAGAGCGCAGTGAGACAAAATGGCGACAGGAGCCGAGAAAGCGTATGTCGTGCTTGAAATGCACTCACATCAGTCAGTCATAGCAGTGCAACGACACTTCAGGCCGAAGTTCAAAAAAGATCCACCAACTGCTAACTCCATTCAGCGGTGGTATGCGCAGTTTAAAGCTTCTGGATGCCTCTATAAGGGGAAATCAACGGGTCGGCCTGCAGTGAGCGAAGAAACGGTTGAACGCGTGCGGGCAAGTTTCATGCGTAGCCCGCGGAAGTCGACGAATAAAGCAAGCGGGGAGCTAAACGTACCACAGCCGACGGTTTGGAAAATCTTGCGGAAAAGGCTAAAGCAGAAGCATTTTTTAAACAGGAGATTGGAAAACCGATGGATCGGTCGTGGTGGAGATCATGATCAACAATTCACGTCATGGCCTCCACGCTCTCCCGACTTAACCCCATGCGATTTCTTTCTGTGGGGTTATGTGAAAGATTCAGTGTTTAAACCTCCTCTAACAAAAAACGTGCCAGAACTGCGAGCTCGCATCAACGATGCTTTCGAACTCATTGATGGGGACATGCCGCGCCGAGTGTGGGAGGAACTTTATTATCGGCTTAATGTCTGCCGAATCACTAATGGGGCACATATCGAACATTTGTGAATGCCTAAAAAAACTTTTCGAGTTTTTGTATGTGTGTGCAAAGCTTTGTGAAAATATCTCAAATAATGAAGTTATTGTAGAGCTGTGAAATCGCTTCAATCATTTGTAATAAGCCTGTACAGTAGGTTGGCGAAGTTTCATTGTCTCGGTGTAGCGGAACAGCTCCTTCAGATTGGTTCGCCTGGGCGAACGATTGAGCTCAGGTGGAAGAAGGAAGTGGGCGGCAGAGCATGCAACAAGAGTTCTGCCGACGGACATTGGAGGACGTTAGCAGACGCCGGTTGTCGTAAGCGAGACGCAGGTTTGGAGCGCCGCTGTTCGTTTACTGGGGGCCACGTTGAACATTGCGGTTAGCTGCTCGCACAGTGTGTACGGCAGACACAGTGGCTCGGAGCTTTTGGCCTGCACATAACGCGTCTCTGGTGGACAGATGCGTGAAGCGAAATGGAGCGGTAGTGTTGATGGAATGCTTGCTACACGTAGTGTCGCTCGGCTATATTACTGTCTACAGTATTAGATGGTGCATCCATTTCTTACTACTGATCTTGATAATTAAAACTGTACAGCCTTATCTCAGAGACTAGATATGTGCTCACAAAACATTTGCTAAATGGTATTGTGCATTGGAGATGGCACGATACAAGATACTAGTTCAGGTCCATTTGTTGAGATTCTCATAAATAGGCTGGTATTAGGCCACGGCAGTTGTTAATATTTAAAGTTGAAACAAAAACGTTACTAGTGGGTTCAAGGAGGTTATTTATGCAAATGTATAGTACTCAGCTGTTTCAGGTGTAAAAGCGGATATTGCATTGTATTCTGTGGACTGATGCAAACTATCGCTGGATTCTAGTGGACCTGTGAGTGAAGAAGCAGTGTCCTGGACACGACCAGCCGTTTATTAAAGACCGAGGCCATGATCCGTCTCAGACTATGCACTACCGCAGCATTAGCGTCTAGTGTTACAGATTCTTTTCTAAAGTGTGAAACTGTTAAATGGTTACTGACTCGTATTGGTGCCATTTGCTACGTTTACGTGGGCCTCGTACGTCATTGAGAGAGAGGCAGTTCTTTATTATTTGCGCAAAGTAAACAAAACTGGTTTACTTTAAGATAAAGTTTTGGTTACTTCATTGAATTGTAAGTTTATTGATTCAAGTGAAAGATTGATGGTTCCTTTCTACCATCTGTCTCAGAACTGAAGTATTGTTTTTCAATATTGGCTTCTGAAAGTAATTGCTGTTTTAGTGTTTATTACTTTTACAGTAATTGAGGACAATCTGAAGAGAAATTTTTATGCAGTCATCAGTGTCCAAAGTTTTCTGCAAATTTGGTATTCAATTAATGTTTTAAGAAATGGAAACGTAATCCAGACTCAATTAATCGCTCCACCCTACCCACTATGGCCCAGCTATCCGTAACAACGCCAATACTAGAACTTTTGGAAGTATGTGTGTTTCAATTCAGTTTTTGTAGAAAAAGACCTCGTGCATTTATGTTGCACTGAAGACATATCAGAAAGCATTTCTTAAGTGTTTTTGAGGAAAGCATGGGCTCTACAAGTACAGGTATGGTTATAAGATTCTTTAAACTATTTCGAAATGTCTGCTCTCGAATCGAGGTTAATAAATTCCAAAATGGAATTCAGTACACTTTAGTGTATTGGTTGGGTTGAGCTGATGTCATCCAATGGAGATTTAATTTTGTTCTGCTTTTGTTCTTCTTTTATTTGATCATTGCCTAGCAAGTGGTGGTAAAAGACTTCATCTCCTCAATGATCTCTTCTTGCTAGAAGGAACTGTAACGCTACAATTTTACATTTCGTGAATAATTATATGGGCATCTTCGTCCATATATTCAATATGCTGTCCACAGTGATGTACAATATCCTTCATATAACTTCAAACGTGCAATCAGACGATGGAACTCGAAACCGCTACATACTAGTTTTGCACAGTGCGAATGGTTCAGAGTGACTGCTCAATAAAAAGCTCATTTTTTCGAATCTGAGCACATCCATTGTCCACATTGCAAGTATTTTCTACGAGGACGTCGTGCTTCTCCAACGTAAGCAGGCGATGAAAGCAGCTCAGATATTTGTGCCCGTGTAAACTACTTTTTCTCGCAAAGTTACTGCTATTACCGTTTCATACTGAAGACACGTGTCATCCCTGGGCATGGTTCTCTACATGCCAACACAACAATAAACCCTCACAAGAGTTTTGCTCTCGTATATAATAACTTGTTTCAGAGTTTTTATTTCGCGGCTATCTCTCGTCAGTAAGGATAAGAAAGGATACATATGACTCCTCCGGAAACTTCAAGGAACACATGGATCAAATCGATGTGCCTCTAGTACTCGACCTTTTTTTTTGGAGATACTTTGATAGAGCCGCAAGCTAGAGACAATTATAGGGAAATTTCCGAAGTAACTGCGACCTCTCTTGACGAAGAACCTTTTTGTGGAGTTTCTTTCCACGCACCAGGTCCTACTTTTCCTGCAAGTTGGATGGTGATAACCACTTACTGCCTGGAGCCACGTATTTGCGTTTCGTGATTAATCTGAATTGGCACCACAAGAAGAGAATGCAGTTCGTGTTATTTGTGTTTTCTTTGTTATTATCTACGTCACAGCGCAGTTCTCTGCCCATTCAGCAGCCAGAGCACTGAATATGGATTACAGCATTCTTTCAAAAGTTCATAGATATCGGGTTGTCGCTCGTGAGATCTTTCCTTCGGCTTACAAATACTGACAGTGTATGGTTTCTTCATCATAATTTGTCTTGTGATATGAAAATGAAAATGGGCAATGAATTAGACCCTGAGGTGGAAGCAACATACAAAAATATTGAAAGGGTGGGAGTAGGAATCTATGAAATTGCAGAAGTCATCAATAGAAGGATTAAACAGATTGTTTCTAATAAAACCAGACTACGTTTTAGCAGAATTGACTTGAGACACGAGTACCTTCAGACACATCCTCCACAGTGGCGTGAAAATGAAGATTTCACCAACGCACTGCGTCTAGTCGACAAATTGTAATTTTGAAATGACCTGGCTGAAAAGGCGTCAAGTTCACGGAGTAATACAATACACTGTTTATAAAAAAAGAAAAACAGGAGCAGTGCGTTCATCAGGTTGCGCTCGAAACTCGCAGTAAGTTTTTATGTCACCAAAATGGATTTTGATAGTGGATAAGTATTTGTACAAAAACGACTTTCTCATCACACTTCCTTCACAAACATTGTCGATACATTTTAATGTTTTGGAATAATTTATTACAACTAATACAATTAATTCAGTAAATAACCTGAAGGTAATTATTTAATCATTCCATTGTAATTTTTTTGAAGTAAGAAGTGGATGATATTCTATTTCATTTTTAGTTCCTTCACATGTAGGGCGTGAGACACACACATCCCCTTTCCATATGGAGTCCAACTTCCATACGCCTAATTCTTTTGTGAAATGGAATCAAATTAATCGTAGCAGAAAGATAAAATGAAACTTGAAAAGTAAGAGCCACCTTACTGTACATGCTTATCAGGCATTTTATCGGAGATTACTTATTAATAAGCTTGAAAGTAGTGCTTTAATCAAGCAACATAAATTGAGGAAAATTACAATTTACTAGCGGATGTATGCAGACGATGGCTTTCGCTGAGGTTTATAAAAAATGGATTCAAATGTACCTAGTACAACAGTTCGTGATGTGAGAAAACATCTATGATATTCAGTCTCTGTAAAGAAACTTGCAAAGAAACACCAACTACTACAAGTTAGGTGCAAAAAGAGCACAGAAGTACAGGAGCATGCGAAATAAAATGTGTTTGACCGTTAATACTATAATGCGTTGAAGGCCTCAACGACTACCGTATGACAATCTTTTCGAAAGACCTCTCACAAACCCAAATACTTTCTTATCGTTGAAGGCTGTCAGTGGTATTCATGTTGCTGACAGGTCATTCGTTCAAATGGTACAAATGACTCTGAGCACTATGGGACTTAACATCTGAGGTCATCAGTCCCCTAGAACATAGAACTACTTAAACCTACTAACCTACATCACACACACCCATGCCCTAGGCATGATTCTAACCTGCGATCGTAGCGGTCGCGCGGTTCCAGACTGAAGCGCCTAGAGCCGCTCGGCCACCAGCGGCCAGCCAGGTCGTTTGTGAATGACACAGTAACTTAAACTGAGTATAGCCGAGCAAAACAAAAAGTACTCTCAGTTTTAAAATTTCCTTTACAAAGAAACAATCCAGGAGTATTGCCTCAGGTCAATACCTGCCACACTGCAAAGTGTCACTGGCGTTGAGAAACTGCTGAAATTGTTAAAACTGAACTAACAACCAAGACGGGCAGATTCAATATTGAGTTAGCAAATGAGGTAGGCCCTTCTTAATCACAGTATACCGTAGATCTTTCTAACCAAAAACAGTGCCCTGTACTTGGAAGAGAGCACAGAAACTACGGTCGACAACCATTTGAGGGTAGCAAATGAAATTTGTGATTGTACTGAAGAACTGTAGTTAGGCAGAACGCATCAAGTAACGTGAGGCGTGCTCCAGGAAGATTATTGGGACGCTTGCTTTTCTCGTTGTATATTGATCATCCTACAGGCAACTTCAGACCTTTCGTGGAGGATACGATTCTCAGTAACGAAGTACTGTGTTAAAAAAGCTGTAAAAATATTCGGAGATCTTGATAAGATTTCTAAGTGTTGCGAAAATTGGCAACAAGCTTTAAATATTGAGAAATGTAAAACGGTGAAATTAAAAAAAACAAACGAAAATAGTAATATCCTGTGACTATGAAATCAACGAATCACTATTGGAGTGAGTCAACTCCTGTGACTATGAAATCAACGAATCACTATTGGAGTCAGTCAACTCGTATAAAGGCTTGGGTGAAATAATTAGTGGGGATATACAGTTTAATAACTGCAGAGGCTGAGTCGCAGGTACGTGAAACAAAGTGACAGACTTCGGTTCGTTGATAGAATAGTGGGAAAATTCAGTAAGTGAACAAATTAGATTGCTTTAATTCAATAAGTGAACTAATTGATTGCTTACAAAATTCGCTTACTCGGTATTGCTCAGGAGTGTGGGATCCAAACTAAATGTAACTAATGGAGGATACAGAAGATATACAATGTTGGAGACTGTGGATGTTCGCAGGTTTCATAACTGGTAGCACAGAATCATGGCCGGCAAGGGTGACCGAGCGGTTCTAGGCGCTACAGGTCTGGAACCGCGCGAACGCAACGGTCGCAGGTTCGAATCCTGCCTTGGGCATGGATGTGTGTGATGTCCTTAGGTTAGTTAGGTTCAAGTAGTTCTAAGTTCTGGGGGACTGATGACCTTAGAACTTAAGTCCCATAGTGCTCAGAGCCATGTGAACCATTTTTGAACAGAATCATGGAAACCTGAAATGGCAAACGCTTCGAAAGTGTTGTTGAGTATTACATGAAAGCCTCTTCACAAAGTTTTAAGAACTACCCTGAAGTGAAGAATATAGGAACAATACAGTACTACAAATCATTACGTTTCACAGCCGTACGGACTGCGAAGACGGGATCGGACTAATTACAGCACATACAGAGGCATTTAAACCACCACTCCTCCCACGCTTCAGATGTGAACTGAACGCGGAAATGCACTGATTAACAGTACAGTGGAGGGCAGCGTCTGTCACACACGACGTAGTGGTTTGCAGACTACAGATGTGAAAGCACATATTAATAATGTGTTTTTATCTGAATGTAGTGAATCCTAAATTCACGATGTGACCGAAGAATCGAAGGAACAGTTTCATAAATCCCAATTTACCGTTTAACATGTACTTGAGTCTTCTTGAAGAGGACTGGTTCGTAAACACAAGAGGAAGTCTTGAAACATTTGTCAGTTGTCTAAATAGTGTAGATCAAGAGTAAGAGTTGCAAGCCCATGTAATCTTCTAACAGATATTTTGGGAATATTTTGATTTTGATCCAGAGTTTTGGGTCTTACCCTTTGTTCTGAATTGTATTTTGTGCTGCAAGTGTAACAAATGATGTTAATTTTCTGTGTGCAACGTAGGTACACATATCTCGAAATAATGACAAGTAAAAGCTTTATTTTTATTCTGCAAGTTATTTGGACTAGCAAAATTTTAAAAAAGTTTCTGTCATAGTATATGTGGTTCATACATTTTTTAATAATGACTCTCAAAAACTTCAATAAGTAACTCATAGTTTCTGTTTAAAAAAGTCTGTAATCATCAAATTTCAGTCACAAAAATAGTCTACTGTTAGTTAAGTATGTTCTAAGATAGTATACAAAATTCCAGCTCGATGTCTTTAATAGCGTAAAAGCAGTGGGTACCAGAACATCAAAAAAGTGATCTTCCAGGTAGTCCAAGTTAAAGTTTAAACTTGTTTTTCTAACTATGCTGCATAACACTAATGCGTCCAAGGTCCATATTCATCTTGCTTCTGGTGTCGTTCTCCCTCCATTTTCTTTTTCAGACTTATTCTTCTTGTTGTTACTTGTTTGGTGGCTTCCAATACTGATTTCTCTCCTGCAGTTTAAGGAATTTAAAGTTATTTGCATATTTAGTCGACTAGGCACTCTCATAAATCCGATAAGCTTAAAACGTGACACCGCACCATCACTGAAATTTAGCAGAGCAGCCAGCACACTTATTTTTGAAATGTCTGGTACTATGAAAACAGTTTTTGGGATACGTTTCCAAACACAATTGTTGATATTCTCATTTGGGTTCAGAGTTCTTTCCTAATAACCTTGTGTCACGAAGACGTTACAGATTAAAGAGTCATAAAAAAATGAACAAGTGAGAACAAAATTCTGTTTTTAACAGTGCTATTTGCGTGTCATGGGGTCGTCGGCATGTGTGTAGACTTAAATTCCTCTGAATCTGGGGCTTTCTTCAGTGTAAATTCCTCGACGTAAGCTTTCTTTGTTGAGAGAATTTGTAAGAGAAAAATTTAAGGTAGAGGATGCTTTGACACGTATTCAAGTACTATTATCCTTAAGCTTTCTATTTCTTAAAATCACTAGAGTTCAAGGTAGGCACAGATCTACAATTTTTATAAAATCTATTCTGTGGGATAGGTACTCATGCCATCCCCCACGACTTAAGCGTACGTATATCAGTACAAAGACTGACAGATTACTAAAAATCGATGCACTAGAGCAACTTTGAGAATAGTTCTTGGTATATGATATATCTCTCACTGTTTCGGTTACATAAAAAAAACAACAATTGTAGAACCTTGTCGCCCTAACGCATTACGCATATGAAGTTGGGTGCTGCGAAATTACGCATGTTGGTACGCTTTTAATGATTCTCGCCTACGTTGTGAGCGTATGAATGCCCAGAGTGCTAACTACAATGTTGTAAATGTACAAATTATTTCACTTTGTAAAATTTGACGTGTGTATAATTCACGGAAAATGAAATCGCAGTGCCTGGCATTCTCTCTCTCTCTCTCTCTCTCTCTCTCTCTCTCTCTCTCTCTCTCTCTCTCTCTCTCTCACACACACACACACACACACACACACACACACACACACACAAACACACACACACACACACACACACACACACACACACACACACACACACGCATACGCACACACACGCCTACAGCACTTAAGTACATTGTAATTGCTTCATGTGTGTCCCAGTTATCTAGTGGTAAGCTTAAGAGTTTTGTAATTCCACAACTACGGTCTTTGAGTGTGCTGATCACTACAAGTTTAGCAAGAGAAGATTTCTTATTTCTGTTCCGTCAGTGTGCATTTATAAGGAAGTCGGAGGAGCCTATGGGGCTGAAGGATATGCATTCGCGTTTAAGGAGGAAAACAGCTTAGTAAAATGAATTATCGTGAAGTACTGGACATTCATATGGAAAATTTGAAACCGGGAGGCGGGGGAAATGACTTAGACTCATTATTGAGCAAATTCAGATGTCTAGTTGTTTCAGTGTGCGCCACATAATTCGAACCTCAAGATTGAGCTGGGCAGTAGGAGGTATAAGTGGAAAGGTACTACGGATCAAACATTGGAATATCGGAGAGGTGGATGTTAATAGGAAACTGTAGGATCCTACAGATTATCTTAGCACACATTTATTCAGGTTATCCCGGAGACATGTTGACACGATGAATAATCATGTCTTCTGCGGGTTGTTCACGTAGGTCTTGGACGATATTTCAGCTTTGTGGCTGTCTGTCTTTTCCTGATGCTCCCTCAGAGAGCACCTAAAGAAGACCGTGAGTTACGCTATCGAAATATCATCCGAGAACGACAAAAAAACCGACAGAAGACCCGATTATTCCACATCACATATCTAAATACGGTTTGTAGAAGTGAAACGGTAAATGGAGAATGACTTCGATCGGGCAAGTGCATATTAATAACAGCAGGATGTATCTAAAACGAAGTTCACCGCAACGAATAGGGAAATGAACAACACCGTGAGCTGTTGTCGTAGATAATAAATAATGAAACTCAGAAATGTGTAATACGTTAAAAATATTATAATCGCCGCAGGAAGGGAAGAAGAGAAAACCCAATTAGGAGATTGTGGGATATGAGGAAAAAAAAAACAGGAACGAGGTACACTACTAAAATAATGTGTGAAATTTCAAGATGCTGTTTGAAAACAGTCTTCAGGATTTATATGAGCACGTATTGTACTCGGATAACCTTAACAGACACAAGAAATCCTCAACCTATACGAAAGTTTAGAAAGAGCCTGCTGGGAAGACGAGGACACCTGTGTATAATGACATAGCTTTGCACTCATGAACAACATACGTAAATTTCAAAGGGACAGTGGGAAGAGGGACTATATGAGGGTGAAGGATACCGACAATTCAAAAATTTATGCCCTGAAATGTTGAGTAACAGAACTTCTAGCAGAACAGACTTACCTCTCATTGTTAAAAAGTAAGATTTTATTAATTTATGAATATTTAAGAACATTTAATGACGCTCATATAGAGAGATATGAATTCAAAACGTTGTGAAACTACGATTTTATGTTGTGTATTTATTTTTTGCGGTAACAGTAAGTATATAAATGAATTTTGAACCCATCTTAAGGGCATTATAAAGTAATACAAAGTGCACTGTATTCTGCAAAAGAAGTTATTAGATCAACGTGCGTGCGAGCTATCATCCCAAAGATGTTCGGCCTCACATGCGGTTCCTCTTCGTCGAAATGTCTTGGCTCAAACTCGTCTAAGGATTGAACCGCACGTGTCGCATTATATGCCCCAAATTAGACGCCTGTGACCTTTTGGTTAAATTGTCTGGCTGATGGCAAGTTTGCGATATCGTATGAACCAAACAATGTTAATATAGCATATAAGAACAGTAATAATAATATCGGGAGATAAATTGACGACCCATAAATGATGTAGGCCACACAGTTGCGAATTGGTTAGAATAATGTTTATTCGGAAAGCAAACTGATAGCGAAAGTGGTCGTATTTAGAATTACTATTAGACTCGAGCGCATATCCATTTGACACAGTTCGATCATTCACAATCTCATCGCGAATTACAAGTTCGATACTCCACGTCGATAACTAAGCGAAAAGTTAAGAGTTCACACTAGGCGCGTGGCTGCCCAACGCTCAGAGACTAAGTCCCGCGATATCACACAATGCGACTTTTTCTAAGTCGTTTCACTTCCTAGATGCCTAAAGACCACCTGTCAGCTCTCGCGTCTCAGTCCGAACTGAACCCCTTGATGTCTCCAGCCGAACTGTCCGTTTTCGCGTCTTCATCCGAACTGTCCCCTTTGGTGTCTCGACCAGAACTGTCCCTCTGCCGGTCTCCGACCGTGTTTCCAGCGCCCAAACATCTTCGCTCAACAGACTAGAGCAGTTCCCTTTCTTGAAGCCGTCCATCTGATTGGTTACAGCTTATTCTACATTACTTTACATTTTAACACATTTATATAATCAAAGCTTGACCACTTCCACGTTCTAAATAAAGTAACAATATTATTCATTGCATAATAAACGTTAAATTCTTTTACATAAAACCTATACAATTTCCTTCATAACTTAGGATGTCACGGCCAGTAGCCTTGCACTAGTGTGCATTATGATAAACAAATAAAGAACAAAAGTAACTATTATGCACTAAATTTTACAACAAATGTTCTATTACCTAATGATTCGGTACAGTGTCATACTGTCATCGTTCAATGTGATTTATATGGGGGAAATGATGATCTGATGCTTAACTGTAAATAATGATAATTTAAATGTACTATATCTTTTAAACAAATAAAGTTACAGTGTGATATTTACAATGTTTATCATTTTAATGACGTGCTTCTGTATGAAATGTCGATCGTTAAGATTGACCAAAGCGTTCATATTTTAGCATTCAGCTCGTTGTGACAAAATGTGCCAATTTCACTTTAAGAGTAAATCCTAAACTATTATAGATATGATCAATATTCAAGTTTTATTGTGATCACCGTGATAATTTATGGAGGATAGCAAATTAAAATTACTGTGGCTCGATTCCCTGAACTACATATTTTAGCATTTAGCTCGTTGTGACAAAATGCGCTAATTTCACTTTAAGAGTAAATCCTAAACTATTACAGATATGATCAATATTCAAGTTCTATTGTAATCACCATGATAATTTATGGAGGATGGCTAATTAAAATTACTGTGGCTCGATTCCCTGAACTACTACAGAATTAAATAGTTTTCATAAATGTTTCACTTTATGGCCGGTCTTAGGTCCGCCATGATAATTTATGGAGGATGGCAAATTAAAATTACTGTGGCTTGATTCCCTGAACTACTACAGAATTAAATAGTTTTCATAAATGTTTCCCTTTGTGGCCGGTTTTAGGTCCGCCATATTTAACACTGCTACTTCTCCTTGGCCACAAAAGGCTTTTACTGCGTTTCCCTATGACGTAGGTTCTTGTCTGTCTCACTCGCACACTGCAGCGCTTAGGACTCAACAGGCAATAGACGCCTGTCAGTTTCTTGTGAGTTTCTCCATCCCGTCGTGTATCTGCGCCATTTGTGGCCGGTCCTATTTCACTTTGCTTAAAACATACCTTGAAGTTACTTCTTGTTGGAAAGTTGCACCATGGAAATCAATGGAGCTGTTGTATACTAACATAGGATAAGGAGTATAAGAAATTAATTGGGTCACATTGTTTCAGTCTTCGCTGACTTTCATTAGCTTACGCTCCTTCACTCAGAGTTCCAGTTTAAAGTAACTGATGCCTAATGACAGAGCTAACTTCACTTTGTTTACAAGTTTCTTAAAGTAATACTGGAATACGAAGTGAATGCATAACTGTCTGTTTCATTCTGCTGTAACAAACATTAAACACAGTCATGAAATAATGACTTCAGTAACTGTTCTAAATGAAACGGACAATCCGACCTTTCCAAAATTCGTCCCTTCAGGAATTGGCGAGAGTTTGTACTAAGTAGTAATTTTTTTAGGACGATTGTCCACAAGGTGAGTCAGTATTGATTCTGGCCTTTGATGTGACTCTACATATAAATTATTAATCTGTGTATTTTATTATTTTATTTAATTTAATATATATTTTATTTTTAATTTTAATTTGATTTTGGTTTCACTGCAAAGATATGCAAGGCACGGATCGCTCTTAGATTTTACTGAACCAAAAATGTGGCGTGGGATCTTTTATAATTATTGAAATTACTTAGACGCATCCATGCTCAAAAACAGTAAATCATTGTAGGCTACACACACACACACATACAAAAAAAGTATTTCACAATTTTCAATACGACCTACGTGTCAATAGGACCTACGTGTGATTCAATTACGTCTTAGTGCAGGCCAAATCTGTGTGCTATTGCACCTAACATAAATCGTCTGAATATATAATTAAGTACTTTGAAAATGTCAGTTTCCTACAGATCGCGGATGAAAGAAATTATATCGCCGATCTCGAGCGTCGCCTGTGGAAAGAACGGGATAATAATTGCGATAATTTGAAATTGCCGCTTAATGGCGGCCAGTTGTCACCCTCCAGTGATGTTCAGCTTGCTGCGGCCAGGCATCTGAAACTCTTTTTGAATATAATGGAACAAGCAAACGGGATTTGAGGTGCAGTACCCCGGCTCCTACCTTCCAGACTGGCGGACTAAAAGCTGTGAGGACGGAACGTAAGTCGTGCTTGGGTAACTCAGTTGATAGAGCACTTGCCCGCGAAAGGCAAAGGTCCTGAGTTCGAGTCACGGTCCGGCACACAGTTTTAATCCGCCAGGAAGTTTCATATCAGCGCACACTCCGCTGTAGAGTGAAAATTTCATTTATGAATTTATAGTTTGCCTAATCTGGGCCATGGGACGTCATAACGCCCCCTGGAGTACCATGATCACATGTTCTAATGTCCGGGCATGGCATTCCACATTACGTCACTTATACTTTCACTAAAGTTTCCACTTCGCATCGCAATATTTAACATAATTCCAGTCATAGATTTCTACGACTTTCTGACACCTTGAGTTCACATCTATACACTTTACATCGTTCAACAAGGTTACAAAGTTTCGACACCATTGGTACATATATTTAAGCACAATATTTTTTTTCCGCCAGAGATAGTCTGTTATTAACTGAAGCTGCGGACATTTACTTATTATCGCTCACCATTCGGACCAGGGCCCTGAGGGAAACCGCAGAAACCTGGGCAGAGTGAAACAGACTATCCTTCATCTCTATCTGTTATATAATCTGACTGTTGTATGACGATGCCGTTGATCGACGGTGCCGCCAGCCGGTACGCTCCGTCGTCGGCCGTCGGATGTTGGTGGGACGTTGCAGGTACGGCGTCGCGGGACGTTGCAGGTACGGCGTCGCGTGGTCAATGCTGCGTCATCATTAACATGTCCGGCGAGATCGTACGTAGATTGCCTCTCCCCTCCCCCCCCCCCCTCCGCATTGACGTTTAACAACGTTAGCGTCCGCCAAGGCTGCATCGGCATCGCCTCCTGCGTGGTCGCCTCCCCAACCCCAAATACACTGGAGTGATCATGAAACAGGTTCGACTGCGCAATATTATCTGTTTAAAACATAAATGTGCATTCGTTATGGGAAAAAATTCACACATTATTAGTCACTTCTATTGTATAGTTCAGGGGCATCTCTTTAACTCTTTATTACACCCCACGTACGTAATTCCAGTAATCACATAGTAGTCCTAATTCGTCCGCGCAATATAAGCGCCCTTAAGTCGTCACAGGCTCTACACTTCACCGTGTCTTAGAACGATGACTATTCACTGTTTATAACCTGTTCTAAAAACATCACACGAAGCGTGGCACGTCACTCGCCGACCAAGCGTCCGCTTCGCGTTGAAATGTTGATTGTTATCACGCGTGGAACGCTGTCTATTCCAAATACATCGTTCGCACCGGTTACACGAGATGATTATTCTACAGTTTTTCTACACTCATCCCACTGTGTGAATTTAACAACATCTGTTCATTAAGGTCGTCTAGCAAAGTCTGTACAAAGTACGGCGATCGTTCACTTTCCCATGCTACAGAATGCGAATTACACAGTTCCATATAGTTCTAGTTACTGTTTTTACTGTCACTGTGACTACACAAATTTTCTTCACGGAACAAGTTAACCACAGATTCTGTCACTTACATTATCTGTCTTTTGGTTTAGTGGTAGTTGTTACAATTTATGATTTACACAATTCATTGCACACGTTCCTGTACCCCATGTCACGTTTGTCTGATCAATAGATCATCAGGACTTGTACTCCAACTCTGGCCTGACTTCACAATAATAATGTCTTTACCATAGTATACTCAACAAATTGCCTATATTTTTATATTTTCTCAGGACTGCCGTGCTTGCTCCTATGTTACACGGTGTCTAATTCGCGTTTGAGTTTAGCCCTGGATCAAAAAAATTTATAAAAAGTCATGCGGTAAGATTTTATGCATGTCCCTGCTCGATTGATTGTAAAATACACTCCTGGAAATTGAAATAAGAACACCGTGAATTCATTGTCCCAGGAAGGGGAAACTTTATTGACACATTCCTGGGGTCAGATACATCACATGATCACACTGACAGAACCACAGGCACATAGACACAGGCAACAGAGCATGCACAATGTCGGCACTAGTACAGTGTATATCCACCTTTCGCAGCAATGCAGGCTGCTATTCTCCCATGGAGACGATCGTAGAGATGCTGGATGTAGTCCTGTGGAACGGCTTGCCATGCCATTTCCACCTGGCGCCTCAGTTGGACCAGCGTTCGTGCTGGACGTGCAGACCGCGTGAGACGACGCTTCATCCAGTCCCAAACATGCTCAATGGGGGACAGATCCGGAGATCTTGCTGGCCAGGGTAGTTTCCTTACACCTTCTAGAGCACGTTGGGTGGCACAGGATACATGCGGACTTGCATTGTCCTGTTGGAACAGCAAGTTCCCTTGCCGGTCTAGGAATGGTAGAACGATGGGTTCGATGACGGTTTGGATGTACCGTGCACTATTCAGTGTCCCCTCGACGATCACCAGTGGTGTACGGCCAGTGTAGGAGATCGCTCCCCACACCATGATGCCGGGTGTTGGCCCTGTGTGCCTCGGTCGTATGCAGTCCTGATTGTGGCGCTCACCTGCACGGCGCCAAACACGCATACGACCATCATTGGCACCAAGGCAGAAGCGACTCTCATCGCTGAAGACGACACGTCTCCATTCGTCCCTCCATTCACGCCTGTCGCGACACCACTGGAGGCGGGCTGCACGATGTTGGGGCGTGAGCGGAAGACGGCCTAACGGTGTGCGGGACCGTAGCCCAGCTTCATGGAGACGGTTGCGAATGGTCCTCGCCGATACCCCAGGAGCAACAGTGTCCCTAATTTGCTGGGAAGTGGCGGTGCGATCACCTACGGCACTGCGTAGGATCCTACGGTCTTGGCGTGCATCCGTGCGTCGCTGCGGTCCGGTCCCAGGTCGACGGGGACGTGCACCTTCCGCCGACCACTGGCGACAACATCGATGTACTGTGGAGACCTCAGGCCCCACGTGTTGAGCAATTCGGCGGTACGTCCACCCGGCCTCCCGCATGCCCACTATACGCCCTCGCTCAAAGTCCGTCAACTGTACATACGGTTCACGTCCACGCTGTCGCGGCATGCTACCAGTGTTAAAGACTGCGATGGAGCTCCGTATGCCACGGCAAACTGGCTGACACTGACGGCGGCGGTGCGCAAATGCTGCGCAGCTAGCGCCATTCGACGGCCAACACCGCGGTTCCTGGTGTGTCCGCTGTGCCGTGCGTGTGATCATTGCTTGTACAGCCCTCTCGCAGTGTCCGGAGCAAGTATGGCGGGTCTGACACACCGGTGTCAATGTGTTCTTTTTTCCATTTCCAGGAGTGTAGTTTCATCGAAATCTGCTTTGCTGATGGCCCATGACGTTTCCCTTTAACATAGGTTTTACTGGTGGTCATCTTTCTTCTTACTCTAGTAGTTGAAATATTACTAAATAAATGGGTATTATATATTTAAGAAAATTAAACTTATATCTCTACCAAATCTTTCACAAGCTGAATCTTCCAATGAAATAATAGTCCTAACTTGACATTACAGTACGGCATGAAATCAAATTTTCTCATTAAAAATAGATATTACTTTATATTCACTATTTTACTTCAGTTTCACGAACATGTGTTCCTTCGTTACACGGCTCAGTAACTAATGTCTTTTCTATGCATCTTCGAAAAGCAAGTAATACTCTTCATTTTTCAGGTACACTCTGATGGATGCCACTGTCTGTGTCCTAAATACAGAAAAATATACCATGAAAAACATTTCTGTACTACTATACATATAAAAAATACATTCAAAAGTGAAAGAAAATCTTATATCTTCATTGTCGTTATGAATCATTTTATATACAGTTTGACGTCCTTACAAGGATATAGACCTTTAATCTTGTCTTCGTCTATGTTAGACAAGAGAAATCTACAATTATGTGGTGTGTCAATGATTTTGGATGACCCAATATATAACATCCGCCATTTCTTGTTTGTTCAAAATGGTTCAAATGGCTGTGAGCACTATGGGACTCAACTGCTGTGGTCATCAGTCCCCTAGAACTTAGGACTACTTAAACCTAACTAACCTAAGGACATCACACACATCCACGCCCGAGGCAGGATTCGAACCTGCGACCGTAGCAGTCGCACGTTTCCGGACTGCGCGCCTAGAACCGCGAGACCACCGCGGCCGGCATCTTGTTTGTACTTTTCGATAGCATAATGGGGGATTTTTCACTAAAATCAAGTCTCAAACTTGCATGATCTTTTTTTCTAATTTGGTTATATTTTTTCTTTCTTCCTTCTACACATTTTGTAAGATTGTTGACTACCGCACCAATTATTACTTACGGAGGCTTAAATGCCCTTGGAAACCTGGGTAAAGTATTTATCCATTCATTGTTTTCTATTTTATCAAACATTATTTCATTTGATGTACAACCAGTAGCCGAATGTGACAGGTTATTATAAATATTTTCGAATAGATGTACGAATCCCACCAACTTGGTGTGTAGTTTTGATTCATATGTTCTTATAAATCTATTGAGTTCGCGTAAAGCCCGCTCCACAGGACTTTCTTCCGGTTGGTATACGGCTACCATAATGTGCTTTATACCATGCTCAGCTAAAAAAGCTTTCCATGTATGCCCTGTGAAGTACAGGGTGGCGCACGAAATTTGTTACCATTTTGTTTTTGAATATAAACTTTATTGTCAATACAATCTGAAAGGAACATGTACTACAATGAAGAGCCGTCCATGGAGATTTGTTCCAACTCAGCACATGCTCTATATGTCCACCATTTCGTTTCTGAACTTCCTTCAAACGATCACTGATGTTAGTGATTTCCCTACGGCACATGTGTTCCGTAATTTCACTGCAAGCTTGAACAATAAGTCTTCTGAGCTCCATTAAATCACATGGACGTTTCGGGAAAATTTTTTCCTTTAGGTACCCCCATAGAAAAAAGTCGCATGGATTGAGGTCTGTACTATTGGGGGGGCCAATTTTGTCTGTCACTGAAGCGACCTGGAAATCTGAGTGAAATGATCCGCATGTCGAAATGCTCGTGTAAACACTCGAACACAGTGTTTGCAGTATGTGGTCTTGCTCCATCTTGCATACTCAAATAACGCTCGCTGTTCACAGTTTCTTCTAAGAAAAAGAGTCCAAGAAGTCAGTGACTGGAAATTACTGCCCATGCTGTAATCCTCGGAGCATAATGTTGTCGTTCATGAAGCACTTGTGGGTTTTCAGTGGCCCAAAAAGTACATTATGTTCGTTCATCACACCATCTAAATGAAAATGCGCCTCGTCTGAAAACCAAACGTTGTTGAGAGTTTCTTCTCTATCCTCCGCCCACTGAGCAAACAGTAGTCTCTGCTGCTTGTGTTCTTCAGGGAGCTTCTGTGCACAGGTCATCTTGTATGGGTACATACGGAGGTCACTTTTAAGAATGCGTTGCACGGAGCGTCTGGATATTCCAAGTTGCACTGCTGCCTTTCTACACGATTTCGCGGGACTTCTCTGTACAGAAACTCGTACCGCTTCAATATTCTCCGGCGAACAAACATGCTTAGGCCGAGGTCGCTTCGCTTCCAGTACTGTTCCTTCCTGCAAAAATTTATCGTACAACCTATGGATGGTCTTCTTGCAAGGGAACCATCGTGTGTTAAACTGTTGTCGAAAACGCCTCTGAGTCACAAGGCTTTTCGTTTCCTGAAAAAGTAACACAATTGCCGATCGTTTCTGTGTCGTCAGTCTTCCATTGTCAGCCATTGCTGCTTACTAGTCTCCTTGCGGCAGTATCGTGAATTGCACGTCATTTCGTAACTCATTTTTTTTTCCAAGCTCTGCGGGTACTGCTGTACAGATCCCAGCGTAAATTGTGAAAGAAGCAATTGGTAACACATTACGTGCGCCACCCTGTATTTAGCATTCTTAGACACAATTGCTTGAGGCTTGCCTACATTGGGAATGTAATCATTCAAGATTTTCTGGATCATGGGTTTCGCTGTGGATGTCTTTAATGAATATAATTTCAAATATTTGGAGAATGTATGATAAACTGCAAATAGATATTTGACCCCAAAACGTGCTGTGGGTTAGGGTCCTGCTATATTCACAGACACCAAATGATGTGGACCCATGGATAAAATAGTGTGAAGCACATTTTTAGTGGATCTGTTGGCATGTTTTGCCTTATGACAAATAGTACAAATTCTGAAGACCTTCTGTAGTGTACGTTTCATGCCTGGGGAAAAACAATATTAATCAATAGTATCTTTGCAATTTTCTGTGTTTGTGTGGCCCCATAAAAGATGAGCTTGCCACACAAGGCTTTTTACATATTTTGCAGGTATACCAACACACCAACTGTCGGAATTACTACCCTTCTTATGGAATAGAATGTCATTTTCTAACTTATACTTTCGAATTAGCTCAGGGCCAGAATTTTGATGCAAGTATTGTTTGATTCTTCCACACAATAGGTCTGAGACTTGGATCTGTGCCATGCTTCACACATTCTCAGGAATTGATTTCTATGTACTGTATCTTTGACCAATAACACCTTAAGCTCGGATGCTTGTTCTATCAGCTCCGTAACTTCAGGCAAACCCTGGGGTAGCCTGGATTATGCACCTACCACTACATTGTCCTTTCCATTGATATACATTATTTAAAATGTATATTCTTGTAATGCTAGTGCCCACCTCACTAGTCGAGCATGTAGTAGCTTACACGTGAACAGGAAGCTTAAGGCTTGGTGATCACAAAATACCTTTACTTGTTTCCCGTAAATGTAGTAGTGGAATTTCTGCATAGCCCATACTACCGCTAATGCTTCCTGTTCCGTGACTGAATAAGAGCTTTCGCAGATACGCTGTGGGATTTCCGCAAAGTGTTGCTAAGTAAATGTTTAAGTAAATGTATAAGTCTCCGCAAAGGTAGGGATAAGGTGAACACACATGTGTATCCAGTACAAGGTGATCATGAACATTTGCCTTACCATGTTGTAGGGTGCGCCTTGGTATGTTAGCATTTGATGTGGAAATCTCTTAGGAACAGGCAGCGTCAAACATCCTACACGGAATGAGGCCAGAAGATAGGTCGAGGATATTGTTTAGCGAGAAACTGCGCAGTTTGCTGATTTAGATAAGCTTTTGGTTAATATTGAGAATATTCGCAATGGCGACAGCAAATGGCGAGAGCTGGGTTCGTGTTCTCACCAAGAGAAGATATCTCGTGGAGACGAGGGCGGTGCTAGTCTGTCAAACACTGTTATTAGCAGTGTGCGTTATCGACGCGGGAAACCTGAACGTTTCGTTAGGCGGTGCCCAACGCCTTAAGGAAGGCGAATGAATAGCTGACGCCAGAAGCAGTGGGGGAGGTCAGTGTTGCGTAGAAGGCTGCTGCCAGGTTGTCTTGGCACGTGTTCTGTGATAGGTGAGCGGCTGCCTTTCGTTTGCGCAAAGCTAGGCGCCGAGCCCACATGTGCGCTGTTAGATACCGGGAGCGACGTCTCCCTGTTGGATTGTACCTGGTGTAAGCGTTATAAGCAGTTAGTCCACTTTCCGAAATTGAAGATAACTAATCAAGCGTGCTGTTCTGCTCATGGGCAAGCCTTCAAGATTGCTGGCCACGCTCGGTTCGACCTTAGTACACGGGGTTCTTCTTGGCCAATTGTGTGTACAGTGGTTAAAGATTTAGCCGTAATTTGTATTCTGGGCTGTGATTTTATGCAGTTGACCAAGTGCTTATTGGGTTATGCTGGTGGTCGCTTTAGTTTTAAATTTTGACCAGAGGAAAGCTTTCGATTCTGAGCCCATGTTACTGGGACTAAAGTCTGCAGGGAGAGTGCTACAAGTGCCGATGTTAGTCACCTGTTGACAGGTGAAGCTAAGCTGATAAACGAGGTGGTAGGTGAGATTCCTGAAGTATTAACTGACAAGTTGGGGGTAACAGATAAAATCAAATGTCATAACCAGCTCACTGATCAGCAGGCGGTGCGTCACAACCCCTACCGATTATCTCCACCTAAAATGCAAGAACTGCGTAAAATAATTGAGAAATTACTTGTTGATGGTGTGATTCGTCCTTCTGTCCCGCCGTATGCAGCGCGCATTTTTCTGGTACCTCAGCCTCAAGATCAAGGAATTAGGTCCGTAGTAAACTACCGGCGTTAAATGAAATGGGTGTGGCTGAGTCAGTCCCACTCATTGGTGCTCGGGATTTTACGGTGCTGGACTTGAACCAGGCTTATTATCAAATTCCCTTGGCCGAGCATTCAAGGCGGGTGGCAGCGTTCTGTACAGTTTTTGAATTTAATAGAGTACTGCATGGGGGCTTAATTATAAGGGAAAAGGATTAATATTAATGAATAAATGCAATAATTTTAAAATAGCTGTGAGTAGCAAGCACTCTGACTGCATAAAATAAAAACAAAGAATGACAAGGAATTTCCATTAACAGAGTTGATTAATTAAGTCCCCCTGCAACTACAGAAGCTACAAAACAACAAAGCACAAGTGTAATTGTTCTGTGTGTGATAGTGTGACTCAACGTACATGTATCTGGCTCGGTTCTTTCTCAATACGACAAAATATTTTAATCACCATTTACAATGAACTAATTAAAAAACGAGAAATACTATAATTGCACCTAGAAACCATAATTACAAATCTAATAAATGAACACGAGCCAAATGCTTTGTTGACTGTACCTGTGAGCAAGAGGGTTTGTCATTAAAGAAAACTGTAATACCTTTTTACCTCATTATATATTGACGAAAATTTTGCATTGCACAAGCATCATAAATCAAAAGCCCGTCTCCTTTCTCAAATACACTCTGACAAATGCAACTTCTTCCATCTATACATTACACCAACCGAACAGCATCTACACTCTCGCCCAACAGAACAACAACTGCACTCGACATCCTCTGAACTACAACTGCCTCGACATCCTCTGAACTACTACTGCCCAGTGGAAGCGGCGGAATTATAATCTTTGGCGCAATCTCTGGCGCTGTGACTCAGTGTAGCCACCTTTCAGTACTTCTTGCGCTAGCTACTGGCGTAGATGTTTTGTCACGTCTGTTGGATTCAGTCCTGAGGGATTTTAAGTTCAAGTTTGTCTATAATTATATGCTGTACTCATATACAGTGTCAGGGTTGAGGAGATCCTTGATCATCTCCGTCAGGTATTTGGTCGTCTGAGATAATGTAAAACCCTCTGAATTTCCTTTTAGGGCATAATGTATCTCGTAAAGACATAGCCATCAGCAACAGTCTGACCCACACCATTCATTCATTTCCAGACACGAGAAAGCCATTGCTCGTTTTACTGGAATGGCGAAATTTGTTCCTGAATTCATTCCGAATTTTGCCCAGATAGCTGCTTCCATGAACCAGCTACATAGACGGGGTTCAAATTTATGCAGCAAGCCGCTTTTGATACTGTGCAACTGGCTATAAGTACGGCTCCGGTATTAGCAATTCCAGATTTTCGTGCACCATTCATTGTTCAAACCGACGCTTCCAGTGTGGCGTGGCTGCGGCTCTGTTACAAGAACAGGATGGCGAGAGAAGGCCCCTCGTGTTGACACCAGCCGAGAGTAAGTACGCGGTGTATGAAGCATTGACCATCAAGTTCGACAAAGAAAATTATAACTTTATCCTGGAGCATCGTCGGTTTCGTCTCGAAACATAAAATCGGGCCTTTAGCTGGGTGCTGGCTCGACCTCGCAAAACAAGGCGTATAGTACAGTCGACAGTAACGATTTCTGCGTTCAATTTGATCTTTGTTATATCAAAGGGGGACAACTTCAGATAGTTCAAGCGTTGAGTCGAGTGTTTCCGGCTGATGACGTGGTTGAAGAGCCAGAGACCGACGCTCGGCTGGTACGTCACATAAGTGTTTTGACAGAAATTCCCTCCTTGTTCGCCAACTTGAAAACAGAGCATCGGCAAGACTCTGAATTGCGGCCCATATTTGATAAACTGAATAAAGGCGAAGTAGTTCCCGGGTACTGATTCGAGATGGGTTTCTTCTGTTTCACCCTAATTGGAGCCAAGGGACCAAGTTATGCATCCCGTGGGGCTTAATTCCTGGCGTCTTTAAATACTTTCATAAATCCTCATGTGGAGGTCCCTGGGGTATCATAAGACGCGATTTAACGTCAAACGGAAGGTGACTTGGCAAGAGCTGCACCAGGACGTTGGAAAGCTGGTCGCAATTGTGATCGATGTAAAGCAGGTAAGCTGATACGGATACGAGAAAAATGTTTCTCGAATCGACTGGCGAATCTCAACCGATGGACCGACTTTTATTGATTATCTAGGAGGCAATGAGGAAAAAATTGGACAAACAACGAAAGGATAACGTTCTACGAGACGGGCGTGCAATGTCAGAAGCTTGAACGTGGTAGGGAAGCCGGAAAATCTGAAAAGGGAAATGCAAAGGCTCAATCTAAATATGGTAGGTCCAGTGATGTGAAACGTAAAGAAGACAACGATTTCTGGTCGTATGAGTATAGGGTAATATCAACAGCAGAAGAAAATTATGTAACTGCATTAGGATTCTTTATGAATACAATGTTAGGGCAGAGAGAGTGTTATTGTGAACAGTTCAGTGGTAGGGTTCTCCTTACAAGAATCTGCAGCAAACCAACCCCGACGACGTTAGTTCAGGTACATGTGTCGACGACGAAAGCTGAAGATGAAGAAATAGAGAAGATATATGAATATATTTAACGGGTAATATAGTACGTAAAGGGAGATGAGAATCTAATAGTCATAAGGGACTGGAATGTAGTTGTAGGGGAGGGAACAGAAGCAGTATATGGGCTTGGGATAAGGAATAAGAGAGGAGAAAGGCTCATTGTTCTGTAATAAATTTCTGCTAGTAATAGCGAATATTCTGTTCAAGAACCACAAGAGGAGGAGGTATACTTGGAAAAGGCCTGGTGACGAAGGAAGATTACGACATGGTCAGACAGAGATTCCGAAATCACGTACTGGATTGTAAGACGTACCCAAGAGCAGATATAGATTCAGATCACAATGTAGTAGCCACGAATAGTACACTGAGATTAGTCAAGCAGAATCAATATGCAAAGAAGTGTGATCAGAGGTACTAAGGAGTGACGAGATACGCTTTAAGTTCAGCAATGAGGAATAGCTCAGCAGGCAGTACAGTTGAAGGGAACTAGACATCTCTAGAAACGGCAACCACAGAAATTGAAAAGAAAAACATAGACACATAGAGGTTAACTCCAAAGAAACCGTGGGTAACAGAAGAAACACTTCAGTTGTTCGATGAAAGAAGGAAGTGACAAAAATGTTCAGCGATATTCAGGAATACAGAAGTACAAGGTGTGAAATAAATAGAAAGTGCAGGGAAGCTAAGACGAATTGGCTGCATGAAAAATGTGAAGAGATTAATCTGGTGGCATACCATCTGACTTTCGGAAAAAATATCATCCACCCACTTCCGAAGACTGCAAGAGCTGACAAATGCGAGAATTATGACGCGATTAGCTTAACAGCTCATGAATCCAAGTTGCTGACAAGAATAATATACAGAAGTTTGGCTTTAGGAAAGATAAAGGCTCAGAGAGGCAAGTCTGATGTTGCGGTTGATAATGGAAGCAAACCTGAAGAAAATTCAAGACATGTTCATAGTATTTGTCGACCTGGAAAATGCGTTCGATATTGTAACATGGTGGAAGATGTCAGAAATTGTGAGAAAAATAGGGTAAGCTATAGAGAGAGACGGATTATATGCTATATGTACAAGAGCTTAGAGGAAATAATTAGAGTGGAGGACCAAGAACGAGGTGCTAGGACTAAAAAGGGTGTAAGACGGGTATGTAGTCTTTCGCCCCCACTGTTCAATCAGCAAATTCAAGAGTGGTATTGAAATTCCGGATGGAAGAATATCAGTGGTACGATTCGTTGATGACATTGATATCCTGAGTGAAAATGAGGAAGAACTGGAGGAGCTGCTTAATGGAATGAACTATCTAATGAATACAGAATATGGATTGAGAATAAATCGAAGTAGAACTAAAAAATGAGAAGTAGTAGAAATGACTGATGACTACAAAGTAGATGACGTTAAGGAATTCTGCTACCTACACAACAAAATAACCAATGATGGACGGAGCAAGGAGGACATCAATAGGAGACTAGCACTGGCAAAAAGGGCCTTCCTGGGGAAGAGAACTCTACTAGTATCAAACATAGATGTTAATGTGAGGAAGAGCCGGCCGGGGTGGCCGAGCGGTTCTAGGCGCTCCAGTCTGGAACCGCGCGACCCCTACGGTCCCAGGTTCGAATCCTGCCTCGGGCATGGGTGTGTGTGATGTCCTTAGCTTAGCTAGGTTTAAGTAGTTCTAAGTTCTAGGGGACTGATGACCTCAGAAGTTAAGTCCCATAGTTTCCAGAAAGAGATTTTCACTCTGCAGCGGAGAGTGCGCTGATATGAAACTTCCTGGCAGATTAAAACTGTGTGCCCGACCGAGACTCGAACTCGGGACCCTTTGCCTTTCGCGGGCAACTGCTCTACCAACTGAGGTACCGAAGCACGACTCACGCCCGGTACTCGCAGCTTTACTTCTGCCAGTACCTCGTCTCCTACCTTCCAACTTTACAGAAGCTCTCCTGCGAACCTTGCAGAACTACCACTCCTGAAAGAAAGGATATTGCGGGACATGGCTTAGCCACAGCCGGGGGGATGTTTCCAGAATGAGATTTTCAGTCTGCAGCAGAGTGTGCGCTGGTATGAAACTTCCTGGCAGATCAAAACTGTGTGCCCGACCGAGACTCGAACTCGGGACCTATTGCGTTTCGCGGGCAAGTGCTCTACCAACTGAGCTACCGAAGCACGACTCACGCCCGGTACTCACAGCTTTACTTCTGCCAGTACCTCGTCTCCTACCTTCCAAAATTTACAGAAGCTCTCCTGCGAACCTTGCAGAACTACCACTCCTGAAAGAAAGGATATTGCGGATACATGGCTTAGCCACAGCCTGGGGGATGTTTCCAGAATGAGATTTTCACTCTGCAGCGGAGTGTGCGCTGATATGAAACTTCCTGGCAGATTAAAACTGTGTGCCCGACCGAGACTCGAACTCGGGACCTATTGCGTTTCGCGGGCAAGTGCTCTACCAACTGAGCTACCGAAGCACGACTCACGCCCGGTACTCACAGCTTTACTTCTGCCAGTACCTCGTCTCCTACCTTCCAAACTTTACAGAAGCTCTCCTGCGAACCTTGCAGAACTACCACTCCTGAAAGAAAGGATATTGCGGGACACGGCTTAGCCACAGCCGGGAGGATGTTTCCAGAATGAGATTTTCACTCTGCAGCGGAGTGTGCGCTGGTATGAAACTTCCTGGCAGATAAAAACTGTGTGCCCTACCGAGACTCGAACTCGGGAAGTTTCTCCCATAGTGCTCAGAGCCATTTGAACCAATACGGGGAAGAAATTTATGAGAATGTATATTTGGAGCACAGCATTGTATGATAGCGAAATATGAACTTTGGTAAAACCGGAACAGAAGAGAATCGAAGAATTTGAGATGTGCTGCTACAGACGAATGTTAAAAATTATGTAATGATTGATAAGGTAAGAAATGAGGAGGTCCTACGCAGAATCGAAGCGGGAAGGAATATGTGGAAAACACTGACAAGTAGAAGGGACAGGATAATAGAATATCGGGGAAAGACTAGGTACTAGAGTGAGCTGTAGAGGAAGACAAGGATTGGAATATAATCAGCAAATAAATGAGGACGTAGGTTGCAAGTGCAACTCGAGATAAAGAGGGTGCCACAGGAGAGGGATTCGTGGCTGGGTGCATCAAACCAGTCAGGAAACTGATGAGAGAAAAAACAAAGAAACAAAAAAAGTGTACTGCCCCGGACCAAGAGCGGAAATCGCTTTGACTTCGTTGTTGTTGATGTTTTCACCTGGGTTGTCTGGTTGATTTCTAGCAGTGTCATTACGTCTGCCATAAGTACTCAGCATCTTGAGAAGGTATTCGCCAGTTTCGAGCCATTAAAAACATTGTGAGCGATAACGAGCCTACATTTAAGACCAAAGGGTTTAGGCAGTTCTTCTTCGATTGCAGGATGATGCATATTACTAGAACAACATATTATCGGCGATCATCTTTCGCGGAAAGTACAAACCGGAACCTGAAGTTCGCCCTCATCACCTACCATTTAGTCTCACAGAAGCGGTGGGATATGTCCCTGAATTGGTTGTACTTTGCCTTTAATAGCACCCACCATGAAGTACATAAGACCACTCCCGCTAAATTAATACTCTCTTCTCACTGAACTCTCCGTTGGCCAATTTAGGCTGCGAAATGATTTGTTGCCGCAGCCAGCAGATGCGAAGGAGATAAAGAGAAAGTGGGAGGCAGCTAGGAACAACGTCAAGCTGGTGCGTCGTTGGGAGAAAGCCCAATATAAGGGTAGGCGGGCAGCATTGAAGTCTTCTTCAGGAACTCTCGGGCACAAGGCCAGAGCAGTCAAAGAATCAGGGAAAAATTGTTACCATGTTTTGTAGGATCTTAGGTGGTGGTTAAGAGGCTTTTTCCAGTGAACTTCCTGTTGAAGGACAAGAAGACAGGGCGAAGAAAAAATTATAAATTTGCGACCAAACTGCTTATGTCATCGGTCCCGAAGCTTACACACTACTTAATCTTACTTAAAGTAACATACGCTATGGAAGTTGAGCAGGTACGCCGTGACCCTAGGGTGTTATGCAAAGAAGATTCTCGATCACACACCAAGTTTCGCTTCGCTTTAAGGGGTTACACGGACGGTACATCTGCTCAACTATGTAGACAAACAGCTCAAATTATGCAATACGATTTTAGTTGTAATTATAAAGGTGTAATTTTATCTTAACCCTCTAATGAACTGCGCTTTTATTGCATTGCGCACTGTTAGAGCATTTCAATAAACGTCCTAGTTAAATCATTTTATGGTTAAAGTTGCAATGAAAATGTCTTACGCGCTTTAAAGTATTGAAATTTTCTTTAAGAAATACGGGCTTACTGGCAGTTTAATATCTAATTTAACAAATGGTTCAAATGGCTCTAAGCACTATGGGACTTAACTTCTGAGGTCATCACTCCCCTAGAACTTCGAACTACTTAAACCTAACTAACCTAAGGACATCACACACATCCATGGCCGAGGCAGGATTCGAACCTGCAACCGTAGCTGTCGCGTGGTTCCAGACTGTAGCGCCCAGAACAGCTTTTTTTTTTGTTTTTTTTTTAATCGACCATATGAATTGTATGTAATCGACTCCTGGTCACAAGTTTACGGTTTATAAGAATATACCACATCGATCTCGCTGCTGTTGACAGTAATGGAGTATGCACTGCAAACCAAATGTGGTTCCACGTTCTCGACGGGTATTTGAATTCCATTATGTTGCGGCCATGGTGATCCATCAAGCATCTATAGATCTCCCGAGTCGTGGGTATTCTCGTTGAAGGTACTTTCAGACGAACATAACTGTAATCAACAAGAAATGAGGCAATGTGTGCAAGAGAAGGCGAAATATTGCCCACCGCAATAGGGGCTTCGTACGAAGGCGGAACAAGTGCTTCTATCAGAGCTGACGTTATGGTATGCTTTCTTTGTTGCCAATTTCGTATCATTGCTCGCATGTAAAGCGCCAGAGCTTTGTTTCGCACGTTTGTGAGGTTGAGGCCACCATTCCGGAACCGTAGCGTTAACGTATCATATTTGATCTTAAATAACATCCCAGTACTAACATAGTAACCAAAGGCAGCCATGAGGCGGTCGGCGATACCCTTCGGTATTGGTAGGATCTGCGCTAAATGGGGCATTCGTGACGCTATGTGAACGTTGGTGTATGCCACACGTTGGATCATGTCAAAGGCTCTCAGTGAGTTGTTGCGTATCGTCAGACGAACATTCTGCAGAAGCCGCCGAGAACTCGCCGCCGCTGACCGCCGTAGTGAACGGGTAAATGTAATCCCCAGACATCTCAGCGATTCCACCGTCTGGAACGGTCCCGGTACGTCTACCAGACCCCGTCCAATGTGCATAATTTTGGATTTCGTCATGTTAACGACACTGCCTGCCGCCGTCCCGTAAGAGTCTAGATGTTCAACAGCCTGACGAACTTCATGTCCTGATCTGACAAGAAGGATCAGGTCGTCCGCATATGCGCGACAAATGAAAGAGTTCTCATTAAGCGCTATCCCAGTAAGTGAGCGCCTCATAACACACATCAGCGGCTCAAGCGCTATCGCAAACAGCATCATGGAGAGTGGGCACCCTTGTCGGACTGAGCTGTTAATAGGAATCGAGCCCGCTTCCCGACCGTTTACAATCACCTTCGATGTATCCCCTCGTGTTAGCCTCATAACGATGGAGATGAAAACCGGAGGAATCGCCATTCGACTCATGACTGACACCAAGAAGTCATGGTTTATCCTGTCGAACGCACGATCGAAGTCCACAGATATCATCGCTGCTCGCATTTTACACGTTTCCACAAGGGCGATAACGTCACGGTATTCACTTAACGCCGAGGAGATGTTGCTTCGCACCCCTAGGCAAGCCTGATCAGGGGATATTGTCCTGGAAATCGCCAGCTTGAGACGAGACGCTAGTAGTCGTGCAAAGATTTTGTAGTCGGTGTTTAGCATAGTGAGAGGCCGATATTGATTAACACTACGACTCCCCGCCATCTTCGGGATAGGAAGAAGAAAGCCCGTCATAAAATCCGACGGTAGGCGCATGTCCGGACGCATCGCCTCATTGTACATCGACACCAACTGTGGCATCATCATGTCCACGAATTCTCGATAAAACTCTAGAGTAATCCCATCTGGTCCTGGTGATTTATGGGCCGCTCCTTTTGTGAATGCCACCTTTATATCGTCTTCTGTGAGTGGCTCCATAAGCGCTGCCTTATCCGTCTCTGTCATTGTCGTTTGCAGATGTTGCAGTATCTCTTCCCCCACCAGACGGTCCGTCGGTGTACCGGCATAGAGGTGGCGGAAATGCTCTAAAAATTCATTTGCAATGTCCTGTTGTGTTGTCAGTTGACGGCCATCGAAACCGTGGAGCACTGTTACCAATGCCCGGCGGTAACGTTTATGTTCCCGCGACACATGGTGCATCGAGGTACGTTCCCCAGTGATGGTATCGAGACATCTTGCCCGTATTGGGATGCCACCCAGTCGTCGTCGCGTGATCGATAGGATTTGTGCCTTGACACGATGAACTTCCGCATGATGTTCTGCAGGCGGCACCTGGAAGGACAGCTCACGAAGCATGGTGTAATAATAATCAAGAATGTCTCGTTGCCATCTCGTCTTATCCCGACCATACTGTATGAGAGCTCTTCTTAATGCCGGCTTAGTACACTCTAGCCACCATTGAAGCACGGAGGTATATGTTGGTAGACGGCGTTGACATGTGACCCATACCTCCTCGACTCTCCGACGACATTCGGGGTCCGCCAAAAGTAACGAATTGAGCTTCCATGTCCCGCGGCTTCTCCACACACTTTGCCTAGGGAGTGATACGGTACAAATGTAAGGCAGATGATCAGTAAATGCCGCAGGCCATCGTTCCGCGTCGACCACCTTATCCTGTAGGTAGACTCCAGAGCACAGACAAAACAACACAAAGAATGAGATTTAAACTAAAACTAAAGTTAGATAACTGAAAAAACAACGGAGAGGGAATGCTGAACCATGAGAAGTAGGTTTAGGCAACGAAACTGGAGACGCAGACCTCATTGAATCTTACCCCATGGCTGGCGCCGCTGCCCTGTCATTTTATCGCAAAATACTCGCGACTGCCAAACATCCGAAACGGAGATCGAATTACTAAAGCGAGTGACATCACTAAGTTATGCGAGAAGTAATCGATAGTTAAACTTTACAGATGCATGGCAGTGGATGACTATAGCAAAAGCGATTGCGGCCGAGACGGCTACTGCTGGTATTTCCAAGCGGAATTTGTGGAAATAACCGGATTAGCGGCGGACAGGGCTTTGCGGTTATGGCTTTTTGTTACGAGGATAGTTCTCCCTTGTTGGGCAATAGAAAATGTCCACCAGATTTCTCTGTAGAGGTTCGTCACCCTCGTGCCCTTAAAGCCCTCAGTTTCTTTTTTTTTTTTTTTTTTTGTCATCATTCTGCTGAATGGTTTGATGCGGCCCGCCACGAATTCCTTTCCTGTGCTAACCTCTTCATCTCAGAGTAGCACTTGCAACCTACGTCCTCAATTATTTGCTTGACGTATTCCAATCTCTGTCTTCCTCTACAGTTTTTGCCCTCTACAGCTCCCTCTAGTACCATGGAAGTCATTCCCTCATGTCTTAGCAGATGTCCTATCATCCTGTCCCTTCTCCTTATCGGTGTATTCCACATATTCCTTTCCTCTCCGATTCTGCATAGAACGTCCTCATTCCTTACCTTATCAGTCCACCTAATTTTCAACATTCGTCTATAGCACCACATCTCAAATGCTTCGATTCTCTTCTGTTCCGGTTTTCCCACAGTCCATGTTTCACTACCATACAATGCTGTACTCCAGACGTACATCCTCAGAAATTTCTTCCTCAAATTAAGGCCGGTATTTGATATTAGTAGACTTCTCTTGGCTAGAAATGCATTTTTGGCCATAGCGAATCTCCTTTTGATGTCCTCCTTGCTCCGTCCGTCATTGGTTATTTTACTGGCTAGGTAGCAGAATTTCTTAACTTCATTGACTTCGTGACCATCAATCCTGATGTTTTCTCGCTGTTCTCATTTCTACTACTTCTCATTACCTTCGTTTTTCTCCGATTTACTCTCAAATCATACTGTGTACTCATTAGACTTTTCATTCCGTTCAGCAGATCATTTAATTCTTCTTCATTTTCACTCAGGATAGCAATGTCGTCAGCGAATCGTATCATTGATATCCTTTCACCTTGTATTTTAATTCCACTCCTGAACCTTTCTTTAATTTCCATCATTGCTTCCTCGATATACAGATTGAAGAGTAGGGGCGAAAGGCTACAGCCGTGTCTTACACCCTTCGTAATACGAGCACTTCGTTCTTGATCGTCCACTCTTATTATTCCCTCTTGGTTGTTGTACATATTGTATATGACCCGTCTCTCCCTATAGCTTACCCCTACTTTTTTCTGAATCTCGAACAGCTTGCACCACTTTATATTGTCGAACGCTTTTTTCAGGTCGACAAATCCTATGAAAGTGTCTTGATTTTTCTTCAGCCTTGCTTCCATTATTAGCCGTAACGTCAGAATTGCCTCTCTCGTCCCTTTACTTTTCCTAAAGCCAAACTGATAGTCACCTAGCGCATTCTCAATTTTCTTTTCCATCCTTCTGTATATTATTCTTGTAAGCAGCTTCGATGCATGAGCAGTTAAGCTGATTGTGCGATAATTCTCGCACTTGTCAGCTCTTGCCGTCTTCGGAATTGTGTGGATGATGCTTTTCCGAAAGACAGATGGTATATCGCCAGACTCATATATTCTATACACCAACGTGAATAGTCGTTTTGTTGCCACTTCCCCCAATGATTTTAGAAATTCTGATGGAATGTTATCTATCCCTTCTGCCTTATTTCACCGTAAGTCCTCCAAAGCTCTTTTAAATTCCGATTCTAATATTGGATCCCCTATCTATTCTAAATCGACTCCTGTTTCTTCTTCTTTCACATCAGACAAATCTTCACCCTCATACAGGCTTGCAATATATTCTTTCCACCTATCTGCTCTCTCCTCTGCAGTTAACAGTGGAATTCCCGTTGCACTCTTAATGTTACCACCGTTGCTTTTAATGTCACCAAAGGTTGCTTTGACTTTCCTGTATGTTGAGTCTGTGCTTCCGACAATCATATCTTTTTCGATGTCTTCACATTTTTCCTGCAGCCATTTCGTCTTAGCTTCCCTGCACTTCCTATTTTATTTCATTCCTCAGCGACTTGTATTTCTGTATTCCTGATTTTCCCGGAACGTGTTTGTACTTCCTCCTTTCATCAATCAACTGAAGTATTTGTTCTGTTAGCCATGGTTTCTTCGCAGCTACCTTCTTTGTACCTATGTTTTCCTTCCCAACTTCTGTGATGGCCCTTTTTAGAGATGTCCATTCCTCTTCAACTGTACTGCCTACTGCGCTATTCCTTATTGCTGTATCTATAGCGTTAGAGAACTTCAAACGTATCTCGTCATTCCTTAGTACTTCCGTATCCCACTTCTTTGCGTATTGTTTCTTCCTGACTATTGTCTTCAACTTCAGCCTACTCTTCATAACTACTATATTGTGATCTGAGTCTATATCTGCTCCTGGGTACGCCTTACAATCCAGTATCTGATTTCGGAATCTCTGTCTGACCATGATGTAAGCTAATTGAAATCTTCCTGTACCTCCCAGCCTTTTCCAAGTATACCTCCTCCTCTTGTGATTCTTGAACAGGGTATTCGATATTACTAGCTGAAACTTGTTACAGAACTCAATAAGTCTTTCTCCTCTTTCATTACTTGTCCCAAGCCCATATTCTCCTGTAACCTTTTCTTCTACTCCTTCCCCTACAACTGCATTCCAGTCGCCCATGACTATTAGATTTTCGTCCCCCTTTACATACTGTATTACCCATTCAATATCCTCATACACTTTCTCTATCTGTTCATCTTTAGCTTGCGACGTCGGCATGTATACCTGAACTATCGTTGTCGGTGTTGGTCTGCTGTCGATTCTGATTAGATCAACTTGGTCACTGAACTGTTCACAGTAACACACCCTCTCCCTACCCTCCTATTCATAACGAATCCTACACCTGTTATTCCATTTTCTGCTGCTGTTGATATTACCCGATACTCATCTGACCAGAAATCCTTGTCTTCCTTCCGCTTCACTTCACTGACCCCTACTATATCTAGATTGAGCCTTGGCATTTCCCTTTTCAGATTTTCTAGTTTCCCTACCACGTTCAAGCTTCTAACATTCCACGCCCCGACTCGTAGAACGTTATCCTTTCGTTGATTATTCAATCATTTTCTCATGGTAACCTCCCCCTTGGCAGTCGCCTCCCGGAAATCCGAATGGGGGACTATTCCGGAATCTTTTGCCAATGGAGAGATCATCATTACACTTCTTCAAATACAGGCCACATGTCCTGTGGATACACGTTACGTGTCTTTAATGCAGTGGTTTCCATTGCCTTCTGCATCCTCATGTCGTTGATCATTGCCGATTCTTCCGCCTTAAGGGCAATTTCCCACCCCTAGGACAAGAGAGTGCCCTGAACTTCCATCCGCTCCTCCGCCCTCTTTCACAAGGCCGTTGGCAGAATGAGGCTGACTTCTTATGCCGGAAGTCTAGGGCCGCCAATGCTGATTATTTGTCAAAATTTAGGCAGTGGCGGGGATCGAACCCGGAACCGAAGACGTTTTGATTATGAATCAAAGACGCTACCCCTTTTTTTTTTCGCGGGCAAATGCTCTACCAACTTTTTCTTTTTTTATGCTACCCCCTTTTTTTATTTTTTTGTTTGTTTTAGACGCTACCCCCTTTTTGGACCACTTTTTTCCCTTAAAAAGCCCCTTAGGAAAATTGAACTAAAAAAATAAATAAATAAAAAGTAAAAAAATAAAAAAACCTAAGTGCCACCGCCACTTGTCATCCTATAACAAAAAAAATCTGATCCACTTCAGGCGTTGGCTTCTGAGTAAACCCACCCCAGAGAGCTGCCTATAGACCAGGGGAAGTATGGGAATCAAGGTTAGGGCTATTCGATGCCACTTTTTCTTATTTTTTTATATGATTACATTTAGGGAGCGTGTACAAATGAGAATTCTAGTAACTAAGTGTTACAAGTAAGTGTTACAACAACAAAGATGGCATAAAAGAGTAATCAAAAAAATAAAAATATAAACCACTGATGTAAATCGAACTAAAAGGTTCTTCAATAATGTAACTGGTTCCACTTGGAGCCTTGCCATCGTTATCTGAAATCTCCAATAGCGCCTTTGAAGGGCATCTGCAACGGAGGCATTCTGCTTCGCTAGTGCCTCAAGGAAAACAGTATCCTTGCAGCAGCTTGTCTCTGCCTTTGGTCATGGCTGACAAGGCAGAACGTTGATCCGTTAGTGTGATGCGGCACAGCACATTAACCACAGCCTGGCACTCCCCAGCTGAGTGGGGGGTTAACGAAAACGCTGCGTAAATAATTTGCGAAGAGCGTACGGTATTTCGGTGTGCGTTCGAGGGCATTGTGAGCATTTTGTAGGAACCACCAGTAATCAAGCTGCTCTTTCTCTCCGTCGCTAAAGATGTAGGCGACGGTAAGTCCCTTGAACCATGTAAGCGCATGATATTTTGCAGCCGGAAAGTAAGTTTCATCGGGACAGAGTAGGGTCTGCGGGTCAATCATATCAGGTGTGACCCGGAGGTAACAAGCCAGTATCTTCTGTGTTAGTCGCCAAACTCCGGACGATGATGCGCAAGTAAAACGATGTTCATCGGTATCCAAAAGGTGACAATCTGGGCAATAAGGGGAGTCTGCCAGTCCAATAGTGTGAAGTCGCTGGCGTGTGGTATATTCTTTGTTGGCGATCTGATACCACTTCGAACGCACCGTGGATGACAGAAAGTGGTGGTGTATCGTTTTCCACACTCTTTGCCAGTGAACCGTAGGGTACTTGTTTTCCACCACGTTATGGTGAACAGCCCGCAGAAGGTTGGTATAAAAATCTTTCGCCTTCGGTGGACGTGTGGCGGAGAGGTTCAAGCTGACATAGCTGTAATCAAGAATGAAGGTCGACACATGGGAGAGCTGTGGTGCGACGTGCGCAACCGACACCGGCGGGACGTTAGAGGCTGGCATCAGAACCTGCAGTAAACGACCTGTGAGAGAGGTATATTGACTTTTCCATCGTTTCCTCATGTTCCTCATGTAAAGGGCAGCTGCTCTCGCCCTGACGTTGACCAATCCCAGCCCTCCTTTGTGCACTGGGAGGGTAAGAGTGTCGTATCGTACTTCAAAGATATGACCTGCGGAAACGTAGTAACTGAAGGCCGCCTGAAGCCGGCGACCTATCTGCAGCGGTAGTGGGAGGACCTGTCCCACGTGGTTGAGTTTGGATGCTACGTGGAGGTTCAAGTATTCAACACATTGTAACTGATTCAAGTCCCGGAGCAGGTTCTGTCGCACCATTTCGCGTATGACCTGTAATAACCGTCGGTAGTTTGCTGCAGCTGTTTTACGTACATCTTTCTTGAACGTGATGCCCAAATATCGCAGATCAGAAACTGGTGGGAGGGGAGCGAGGGCTTCCAGTCCGAGACCACGCCCAATGTCCAACGCCGCCGACTTGTTGATGTTCAGAAGACTGCCTGCGGCCTGTCCGTATCGCTCAATCCAGGTTAGTACGCTTTGAACTTCGTCATTGGAACGAACCAGCAGTAGCAGGTCGTCAGCGTATGTCCTATAGCGAAAGGTGACGTCCCGCAGCGTGATACCAGATAGGCGGTGGTTAAGGCCCCCTAGGAGTGGCTCGAGTGTGATTGCATAAAGGTAGGTAGAAAGGGGACAACCCTGTCGTAGAGACCTCTTATGGGTACTGGTCCTACCGTCCTTCCATTGACCTGGACGTGTGAGCTGGCTGCGATCCAAAGACGTCGTAGGGTGTCGATGAGGCCCAGGGGGAATCCCATACAGTCCATCACTCGTAGGAGGAAGTTTTGGTGCACTCTATCAAAGGCGCGGTTGAAATCGACGGAGACGATCGCCGCTCTCAGACGGCACGCAGAAGCGATCGCTATTAAGTCCCTGCAGTCACCGGTGGCCATGTGTATGTTGGCTTCTCCCCCCTGCGACGTCTGTTCTGGAGCGAGGATCATCGGCAAAGTCGTCTTAATACGGCTCGCCATAATCCTGGTGAAAATCTTGTAATCGGCTTTCAACATTGTAAGCGGCCGATAGTCGTTAATTGATAGCCCTCCACCTGGCTTGTGTACTGGTATGAGGAGACCTTCTACAAACGCTGGCGGCACAACACAGTCTGGAGACATAAGTTCGCGGAACATTATAACCCAGCGAGGCATCATGATGTCACGGAAAGTCCGGTAGAATTCGATGGGCAATCCATCAGGTCCAGGAGATTTATAGGCCGCACCTTTGTCCATGGCGTCTTCGACTTCTTCGAGTGAGATTTCCTCTGTTAGTGCATTCACGGTAGCCTCGTCGATAGTACTTGTTATCTGCTGTAACACTTCAGTAGTGGCCTCGTCAATGACGGTTCTTTCCTTGTAAAGATGACGAAAATGATCCTCCACCGCCTTTACTATGGTTGCTTGGGTCGTACATAAGCGACCGTCGTGTGTCCTGAGTTGTGTGATTAAATGTTGACGTGGTGCATAGTGGGTTCCTCTGCAACCGTTCGGTCGTGCCGTCGCGAGCGGACTACTGCACCTTCTAGTCGACGCTTCGTCAATGATAGTATGTGAGCCTTGATTCTGATTTGGTCATGTTGTCTCTCCGGGGAAGGGGGTAAGGCATCGAGGTCCCTGAGTGCCGCGTAGTAAAAATCGAGTGTCTGTCGATGCCACGCAGTCACGTCCTTGCCATATCGCATAAGTGTCCTACGGATTGCTGGTTTGGCACAGAGGAGACACCACTCCAGGGTCGAGGTGTATCGTGGGTGGCGGCGTTCACAGTCAGTCCACGTTGCTGCAACTTGCCGACGGCAATCCAGGTCCTGGAGATGAGTTATGTTGAGCTTCCAAAAGCCATTGCTGCACCAGACTTGTTGGGGGCGTAGGTGTATAGTGCAGATATAGGCACTGTGATCGGAATAGGCTTGAGGCCATAATTCGGCGTCCACCACACCTTGTGTGAGATCTTGTGACACATATATGCGGTCAAGTCGGCTGGCCGAATGACTGGTAAGATGAGTGTGGCCAGAGCGGTTACCGTGGACTTTTTCCCACGTGTCGCACAAGTGAAGTTCTTGGATCATCGCACGCAGTTCCGGACAAGGCATGTAATGTGGGATTTGGTCCTTGGGGTGAAGTACGCAATTAAAATCGCCGGCGAAGACGCTGTGGTCGTATCGTCCAAGGAAAAGGGGAGCGACATCTGTGGAGTAGAATCTGGCGCGGTCGTGACGTCTTGTGGTACCCGACGGCGCGTAAACATTAATGAATCGGGTGTTGAGTGCCGTAAATGCTATTCCTCGCGCGGAGGGAAGAAACGTGACGTCGGTAACTTCAATACCTTAACGCACTAATATCGCCACTCCGGTGTCTGCAGGGCTACCGGGCGTCACATGTGTGGCGTAACCGTAAAAGTGCGGGAGTGCAGTCGTTTTCACTTCATGTAGGAAAGCAAAGTCAACTCCCATGGCTCGTATGGTTTCTTTCAAAAGTTGGATCTTGACAGGAGAACTGATCACGTTGATATTCATTGTCGCCAGGCGGTAAGCCTGGCAACGCGTTGTTTGGGCGAGGTTATCCATGTTGAAGTTGGAGAGAAGCGAACATCGGAAGTAATGTCACCCCCCGCCAAATGCGATCCTCCCTGTGCTGCTTATGCTGCATGATCCGGCGGCGCCTCAGCTGGCCGCGGGTCGGGATCTTGTGTCTCGACGTCCTCGGCCCACGAAGCAGGCGCGGATGTCTGTTCATGTTCCATAGCCTCGGAATGTTTGGTAGTAAGGGACCGGACGACTTCGCTGCCTGCACTGGTACCTTCCCGCTGCTCACTGTTTCTGTCAATGGGCTGATGTTCGAAAGCTGCATGTTTTTCTGTCTGCTCTGCAAGGTTGGAGTCAGTGGAAACAGCCCCAGCTTCGCGGCTGGCTTCTTGAGGTGTCAGTTGTTCTTCCCCGGCCGAATGCGAACCGCTGTGTTCCGACACGGTCCGACGACGGCGCTTTCGGCGTTTCGGTGATCGCTGTTTCCGTACATGGCCTTCATTGTCAGAAGACGGCACTGACTCACGCTCCGCCGGAACAAACGCTTCGGTCGGTACAATAAGGGAATCAATTGCCATCTTGCCGGTGTCAATGTCTGTCGCGTTCGGTAGCTCCAGAGTCGTAGTACTATTTTGCACCACTGGCCAGGTCGGCGGATCTTCCAGGTTTTTGTCCGTGGAAAGTGATTCTTGTACCGCTGAAGCGGTCAGCCGTGTCTGTTGTGTGGAGAACGTCGTGAGCGCCGCCGCGTAAGTCACGGGTAGAACAGTCTTCGCCGCTGGTGGTGCAACGTCCTTCGGTGGGAGTTGTGTGATCCGACGCTGGAGGCACTCGGAACGAAGGTGTCCTTCTTTTCCGCATCCGGAACACGTCTTCGGCTGGCCGTCATAAGTAACTATGGCCCGGCATCCTCCTATCTGTAGATAGGATGGCACGTGTCGTTGGAGATCTATGCGCACTTGGCGTACTCCATTGAGTACGGGATACGTCTTAAACTGGGTCCATTTTTCAGGCACGTGTTCGTGTACCGTGCCGTAGGGGCGGAGCGCCGCTACAACTTCTGCCGCCGGGAGTTCAAATGGAAGTTCGAATATGCGGATAGTCCGCAGTCCCATTGCGGCATGGCCAACCTCGACGTAGCCAACATTGCCATCTGCGTGGCAGAAGCGGAGTTCTTGTTTCATCTCACGAAGCACCTTGTCGCATGTAGTTTCGTTTATTAGCTTTACATAGACCGTGCTACTGACGATCGAAAAGTGAATGCCGACAATGTCGGCAGCCGGGATCTTGGCTTCCTGTTTTAAAAAGCGTTCGACTTCGAGCGCCTTTGGTCGGGAAAAGTCGTTCCGAAATGTGAATTTCAAGGTTGATCTTCTTTATTGGTTTGCCATGGTCTTGTAGCGCTACGGCGTCACGTTAGTGTCGGCCGCAGAAAGTAAACAAGGCGCGCGGCTCTCTCTGACAGCGGAGAGCACACACCGCACGTCTGCTTCGCTCGGCTGCGAGAGCCGCACTGCCCCTAGACCACGGGTCTACCCTCAGTAACGCTACGCTTCTCACTATCAAGAAGAGTCACTGTTCAGAACTGAATCCATCCAGTGGTCGCCGCCATGTTGAACATATTATTAATTCTTCTAAACGTAGCAACATCCGAAATCTGTTTACAGGTTTAGTTTCTTCTGTATGTCGAGAATTATTATTATGTAGTGTATTCCTTTCTGAAACTACTTCAGTGCTTTAATTTGCAATTATTGTTTTAGTTACGTCGGAATAAAATTGATATGCAAATAACGAATACTGTAGCTGTTTGTTGATCATAAAACGGTCCCGATTCTGATTTAATAGTCATAGATTCCTTCTCGACTCACCCTTTCGTTTTCGCGTTGCGCAGACCCATGTGCTCGTAAGAGGATGTGGTATTCCTGGGAAGGTTCGTAATATTGTGTCACAAATGATGTCTTCTACTGACTAATTCTCGTGCTACTACCTCGCAACTGTCATCGCAATTCTTCCCTCCACGTATTGTACTTGCGGGTTCTCCTCTGGTAGCATTTAGTGCTCATTCCCGTCTTAAATAGGCGTGCCTTGATACTTCTGGTCAGATAACCTTCACTCATGAGCAGCTGAATTGGAGATACCTAACTAGCACCGTGTAAAACTACATTTTACCGTGATGAGGACTGTGAAGTGAATCAGTGAAAATCTTAGGAAGCCATTCTGATCAGTGCCAGTGCCTGGAACCCTACCGTCCACAGTTCACGTAGGGTGTTCATTTCGCTCGATGGCGCTCCAAGTGAGCACTCGTATTGTGGAAGCATGTTGACATAGTCATAAGTAATTTATTGGTAGCTTTTCAGTTACAGATGCAATTTAACAGAGGAAATCGCAATCGAAAGAGCTAAGTACCGGCAATCAATGGTATTAATTAATGTTTCATTATCTGATGGCGATTAATTTTATTTGGATTTGGTTTTACTCTTCCTTCGGGTTTTACATAAATTACGAGACACTTTGGTAAAAGCGGTCGCTTAACACCTCATTGAAAGTATTGAGTCAAGAGATGGACAAAATATTAAAGGCTGGTATTCCGATCGGTGCTAGGATGATGCATGGCTGAAATCACACCTTTTGTATGCCAATACGCGTGATTTTTCGCTTAAGTAGTGTTATAGTTTTAGATATTTACGCATACATTTTTTTCTTTCTTTCCAGAAGGGTTGGAAGTGCACGAATGTGATGCGTTCGCGCCAGACATATCACAGTTCGGCCCGTCGATGATGCTGTATCTGCGGCTGGACTATCACAGAGGGCACTTTGACGTTGACGTTGAAACCGCTGTCAGAGGTGTCGCAGCCTGGGCTGTCTACGACAACGCACCCAGCAATACCGCAGTCCCATCCGCTCTTTCGCCGCGGTCTGCGCCATATTTTGCGTGACCTGGTCCATCAAGAGAACGTCGTCATCGGTCAACGCTGCGTCATTATGCTGGACCCAACAACAACAGCACTCCCGTCCAGTCTGATATTGATCATTAAATATCTCCTGCACCCGAGGTGGACTACTTTGTGTTTGCTGACAGACTCATATTAACACAACTAAAGTGGAGTACAGAGATCCTGGAATTTTTGTCGATGCCCGCAAAGGAGTTTTGTAAAGAACACTCCCCAAAGTCGCTACGACTTGTGGTATCCCACTATTAAGTGCAAAGCAGTAGTGTCCTGTCTGCTGACGCACCCTCCTAAAAGAGGGTTGTGACGCTAGCAAGAAGAAGATTATAAGCCAAATCTAGGGCAGAACTGTTATGATAATGCCTTCAGGAATAATAGAATTTTTCTGTCAGTGTTATTACAGTCAATATCAAGACTAGAGCTAATCGCTGTAACCTTATACTGTACACCTGTGCCTACACGCTGCAAAACACTGTGAAGTGAATGCCAGAGGGTATGTTATGTGTTGACAAATGTGCCAACACCTTGTAGATAGAGGAGGCCGAAATGCACGCTATCTAACGCAGACGGGCGTGAATTCTGGAACAGGATAAGTAGTGAATGGTAGCAAGAAAAGTACGTTGCTTTGGGAATACTTAACTTTTATATAGTCCTTTGGTTTACAACGTTCTTGATGAGACATTTCATACGATAACTATCAAACTAAGTAAGGCTAATGGCGCCTTGCTAGGTCGTAGCCATGGACTTAGCTGAAGGCTATTCTAACTGCCTCTCGGCCAATGAGAGAAAGGCTTAGTCAGTGTAGTCGCTAGCGAAGTCGTCGTACAACTGGGGCGAGTGCTAGTCCGTATCTCGAGACCTGCCTTGTGGTGGCGCTCGGTCTGCGATCACACAGTGGCGACACGCGGGTCCGACATGTACTAATGGACCGCGGCCGATTTAAGCTACCACCTAGCAAGTGTGGTGTCTGGCGGTGACACCACAGTATGTATCGTACTTCTCCATGCATGATCTTCCAGCGTGCAAGGTGAGTGGGGAAGCTGACGCAGCTGGCAGAGTCGCAGCCTTCATTCTGTGGAAAGTGTAATTGTCTGATGTATTTGTGACCTATCGTAACACACTGGGGCTGTACACCCGCTGCACGGCACGGGGCTATGTGCCTTGTTACTTTACACGTTTTCATGAAACGTGAGATGTTGTTACGACTAGTCAGGACCACGTAAATTCATCTTTAGCTATGCCCATTGTAAATCACTGTGCAAAGCCAGCATTCCCTGAAGAGGTCATATTCTACAAATATTGCAGTCGCATCACGTTACTAGCTTCACGCGTGGACCTAAACATTTAATATGATGGAATTTGTCTTTAATTCTGGGAGTATGGGAACTTACTTCATGGTTAATCCATTTTTCGAAATCTGTCAGAAACACTTACAAATACCCCTAAGGGATTTTAGTGAAATATCACGCTTGGCAGACTGGCAACTCCAACGGGTTAAGAAATTAAGAAAATAAAAACCTGAGGACTTTTATGATCTCAGAGATATGTGCTGGTTCGTAATATCACGTTACATACCCATGACCCATCCTTGTCTTTTGTGTGTGGGCCTTTCAGTCTGCCTGCTCGCATGATGTATAGATTATGACAAAAAAGTGATTGTAGATGCATCTGCGAGGAATTTCAGCATTGAAGTACGATTCGCATATTGAAAAATAGTTGAACATATTTAAAAGTAGATAAGAAAAAATAATAAATTACTGTAAGCATCATGGGTATATTCAGGGATCTGGTGGCAGAATAACCGAGCGGCCGAGGCCAGTTACAGTAAGAAATTCATAAGGGAACATTTCATAGCATGCAGAATTAATAAGAAGTGGACTTTGAGAAAAGCTCTGCAATTTTCCTACCTTATCGCCGTCTAGGGCTGTAAGAAAATTAGTAACTTGCACTGTGTTCCACCTAGAAATGGAAACTAATAAAAAGAGTATACATTTCATTGCTTTTGTTAGGCTTGAAATGTAAAAGACTTCTGTCGTACGAAATACGTGTTACTTGCAAATTTCCATCGACTTTGTTCCCCAGTTGTTCTTCGTCGCCACCTTTGTCCTTACTTTCCGAGAAACTTCTGTTACGCGCCACTCGCCAGTTCATCTCCCCCGAAGATAGCGCGGGAACAAACGACGGCAATTCGGAACTGTGACAGACTCTGATGGCCCGACGGCACAGCTGGAGAGAACACAGTCCAGTGTCCGCTCTGCTGACCCCAGAGGAGTATTGCGGCAGTTAACAACGTTCCAGCAAACGGCTGCAACTGTCTCTTGCTTCAATTCTTGACTAACCGATTTCGCAACTGTAAAGGGCGTTGGTACCAGTGCATTATCGGGAACTGACGGTATAGTGGCGAGGTCAAGTACGATATTGTATCTTAAATTAATATCCAGAGTAACGCCAATACATTAAATCCTTATCCAATAAATAGGAATTTCTCTTCATCGTCTTGCGCAACCAACACTACCCTTCCGCTACCCCATTGTACGTGTGCTGCTCCGAAGCTAGAAAATTCGGTAACAGGCACAAATAAATGTATTTTCATTATGCATATTATCAGACTTTACAAGAGACAGAGAGTATATTTAAACGAACAGTCCACTCTGGGCTCAATAACGCGTTCATGAAACAGGTAACGCTCACGATTTTTCTAAAATCCTTATCGTAGTATTCTTTGAGCTCAAAATATTGTGGACTTTTTTTGGGGTGAGTCTTTGTGTCGATATTCCATAGACTGACGTTTCGTCTCCAGGTCGTAATGGTGTACTCACGTTTCGTCTCCTGTCACAAATGAATGGAGAAAGGCATCACCTTCATTCTCGTAACGCGAGAGGAGTTCTTGGCAAATTTCAAGTTGAAACACGTATGTAACGTAGCAGCGATGGTGAGGCACGTTAAAATCTTTGACCAGAGAGCCTTTTATCGTGGTTAGTATGCGCTTGACCGCGCGAGTGTTGCGAGCAGTACTCTGTCAGTAGCAGTAGCTCAGTTCAGTTGCGTCCAGTAGTCGGTCGGTAGTAGTCGTGCAGTACAGTTGCGAGCAGTCTGTCAGTGGGCAGTCTGTGAGCAGTGCAGTATGTCGGTAGTAGCAGCCCAGTGCAGTTGTGTGATGTAGTCTGTCGGTAGTAGCAGTCTGTTAGCAGTAATGGTCGAGTACAGTTGCGAGAGAGTCGCGAGTGAGACGCAGTCCGCGGGCGTCGACATGGGTCTCTGGTCAAGATGCGGAATGAGGTATATTGATAATTAAGGTAACCATCAGATAATGTAAAGTTTATTTATTGTAATTAATTTTCAACAAGTCCCCGAATAATAATTTTGATTTCAAAGCAATATTTTTAACAAAAGAACTATTTAATTGAACGAACGATTTCCTTCCATTTCCTTTAAAGAAAAGTTTCAGTTAAATTTAAAAAAAAAAAAAGTATTACTTGCGATGCAGTTCCTCCAAGCCGTGGCCAACAATAAGAGCAGAAATTTGACATGCAGTTTCAATGAGGTAAGAAATTAATTATGATTTTTTGCACAGGGCAAAAGACCGATATTTCGGTTTAATTGAGTTTACATTGTCACTGAAGCCTCATTAGCATTGAATTGTTTTTCATTATTTTCGTGACAGCTTACACCATGAGTCAGATTGCGATTCTCATTTTTATTGTCATTAAATTTAATTGCTAGGGAGGTTACGCTAGGCACTCATTTCTATTAAATATTGTCTTTTAAATTTTTGTGGGGAGGTTACACTTGGCGACACCCAGTCCAGGATCGAATTTCGTTGACAATTTTTTGAAAACCAGTCAGAGTTCCGCTCTTATTTGCTTAGATATAATTAGGACTTGGCGCAACGCTTTTACTAATCTTGTGACTTTATTTCTACAGGTTAACGGCAATTCGTTGCTCTGTTGTATTTGTGTGTTGTTTTTGCATTGTGCTTATTTATTTTGTGAATAATTGTGACTTTAGCAAAAATGCCGCGAAAGACTATGAATAGTGTATCGCGAGGTATTATGAACGAAATTACCGAATTAAACAACGTGACCGGTAGTAATTGTGACAATCCTGCGTTCACTGACAATCAGTGCGTTCCAACCATTAATAATGATGTAGACCTTAATGATGAACAAACGAACTCGATTGTGTCTTCTGTTGATTTGACGACAATCGATGATGCGGGGCGCCCTATTGTAATGAGCGCTGCCCAGCATAGCACACGCGATTTGGAAAATTCAAGTAACGCACAGACAAATTTGTCTAATGAAAATGAACGGGATACACAAAGTACGACGGATTTATTTAATTCCGAAATAGTGAGTGACAGTGTAGGTCCGACTGATAATCTTTTTTGTAAATTGCAGAATGACCAAATGGTCACACAAAGCGCGACAATTCCAGGTACAGAATCAAACAGCACAGATAATGGAGTAGGTAATGTTACTTTGGAACAATTTATGGCAATAATGCTACAGTTTAGGAACGAACAGAACGAAAAACAAGACAAACTTAGTGAACAGGTCAAACAACAGAATGAAAAACAAAGTGAAGATTTTAGACAACTTAGGGAAGATAACAAACACTTAAATGAAAAACTTGACAATAATGACGAAAATCTCAAACAACTTAGTGAACAGGTCAGACAACAGAATGAAAAATTAGACAACAATTCCAGACAGTTTAGTGAACAAATTAGAGCCGTTGCCGCGCAGTGTCATGACACTAAGGAACAATTGCGCGTGGAAATTGAGGCTTGTTCAAAAAAAAGTAGCGAAGAAATTAGGTCTGTTGCTCAGGAATTAAGGGAAATGCAAACAGCTGCAACAGAAACACTCAGAGACGAAATTAACGGAGTCGCTAAACAATGCTCAGAAAAAGCTACACAATTACGCGACGAGTTTAAAGCAATGACAGCAGAACTTTCGCGCACAATGTATGAAAAGATTGACGCGAAATTTGAACAACAGAACACTCAGATTGACGAACGCTTTAATCACCATATACAAAACAGTGTTACGCGTTTCCGTAAATTTATTCAGGATCAAAACAAAGTAAAACGACAAGTAATGGAAACAATCACTGCTCAGAGACAAGAAGACAAACGTAAAATGTTTGCGAAGGCAAAAACGTATGTAGACAATAATATTGCGACAGTGTCCGACGAAATTAATACCATCAAACAGTCCAACACAGAATTACGTGACGAAATTTCGGATCTTAAATCGAAAACAGACACATACATAACCGATTTTCAAACAGTGACCGACAGACTCGAACAATTAGCACTAACACAGGATTCCGATGTCGTCAAAGCTGACGTTAAAAAACTGAACGAAACTACACGTAAGTTGCAAAAACAGATTAATGCGTCTGATTCTAAAACCGATGATCAGGTTAAAATACTGACTGAAAAATGTGATGAATTGGCCAGTCGTATTGATGTTATCGAAAATACTAATGACAATAAATCAGACGATACTGCACCGGTTTCATTTAACCAAACACCTGAATTTCAAAATTTACAGCAGACAATTAATGAGATCGATTCATCTAACAACACTTACGTAGGAAGTTGTCAAATTTACAACAAGAAGTAACAGAAATGAAAAGCATTTCAGTTAATAACACATCACAGCAGACGCCACTTTGCGAACATTTGTCAGACTCGCGCAACGCGTATAATGTGAGCAATTTACAGAGACTACGAGACGTAAAATCCAAAAAGCTACGCGACTTAAAATATGAAAAGCTACGCAACTTGAAGTACGAAATGACACAGACAAACAGATTCACATACAAACCCGAACGTGTTTACAAATTCAATGACGAGAACGTAGATTACGAGCAATTTTTATCCGCAAGAAAATGTAAAGAATTTAATAATGACAGAACACAGGTACACGCTTTGAGCTGTATACGACAATTTGTTTTTATGCTTTCACCGCTATTGCCTGTAATGCAGAAGCTAGCTTTGAACCAGATGCGACAATTTATTTTTGTATTTACAACAGCATTGCCTATAATGCAGAAATTTGAATTAGCACGGATACAACGATTTGCTTTTGGAATTTTACCGCTATTGCTTGCAACGCAAAAGCTAAAATTTATTTGCAGTGCGTAATTGACCTCAGGGGATTCATTACGCTTTAATGAATATGTGCCGTAGCGAGCATAGGGCCCCGAGCTGTAGTAGTGCTGTTTCATCTTTAGTTTTCTGCACTGCTGCCTTTTCTGCTACTATCCTTTATATCTATCAAAACAGCTCTATAACTTTTGCTCTACCTAGAATTAAGAACATGTAATGAAAACCCGATGTGACAAACTTTTACCGAATGTGACAATTTTCAGTAGGCACTCCAGAACTACCGCCGTAATTTTAATTACAGATAAAATCGTAATCATCAGTATGTACAAAATTTTGAGCAGTCGCAACCACATTTTTATAACAATAGATGTTTTTCACCACAATAACATGAAAGTCAGCCGCTTAGCATACCTAACCAACAATGCAGTCTACAAGGTCAACCAGGCTTTAATGTTTCGCCGCGTGAACGTATAGTCCCAGATCCAACAAATAGTAACGCACAGCAGCAAGGAAATAACTACGTATAGAAACACACTATTTCAATTCCTATCGCAAATGCGCCGTATAGAAATGACCATCATGACAAACGTAAAATTAACGAGCACAATTTTCAGCGTACATTTAATAACAGTCGATCTTTTGAGCAGCAATAACATCAGCAACAACAAAAATAATCATGAATGAACCAGGCAATAGGTGTCATCTATAGCGTAACAGGTCAGTAAGAAATAACAGAACAGTTCATATAGTGGATATGCCACAGCATCCTCCCGTAAATAATAGCACGTACGACAGAATTTGACCAGACACAGTACAGGTTGCATATTCCAGTAACGTAAGCAATAATTTTCACACGCAGAATTTTGTTCACGAGAATGTTATTTGAAACATGCTTTGTTGAATGCTCCACTTTTGTCGCACCCAGATCTTACTAGAAATTTTTCCATTGCCACTGACAGTTCCAATACCGCTTTAGGCGTACACATTTTCCAGGAAATTGAAAAAGATGGCTCAACGGTAATTAAAAACATCGCATTTGCAAGCCGCATTTTGTCACCTGCTGAACGAAATTATTCCGTTACAGAATTGGAAACATTATGTGTTGTATGGGCTTTCACGAGATTTAGGCACTTTCTTTATGGCAGACATACCACCGTTTACACAGACCACAGAGCAATACAATTTTTACTTTCGGCTAAATTCACTCACGACAGATTAAGCAGATGGAAACTTTATTTACAAGAATTTAATTTTACAATAGTTCACATTCCCGGCACACAAAATGTTATAGCAGACGCACTATCGCGTTCCCTGGGCAACAATCAGCAAGACGTAGCAACCAACTTCTGCAAAGCAAATTTCAGTGTCATGTACATTCAGCAAGTTGCATTTGAAAACTTTATTTCATCGTGATTACAGGACATAGCACAAGAACAAAATAAAGACAACGTGTGGAAAGAAATTAAACACCTTTGGCAAGATAAGAATAATGTTACGATTAGAAACCATTACACTGTACGCAATGACATTCTGTTTCGCCGCTCTCATCCTGACAGCAACAACTGGTTATTATGCATTCCTGACGAACTGGTTAACAAATTAATCTGGTACACTCATTTAAGTTACGCACATTACGGAGCAAGAAAATGTTTTCTTATACTGAGACAGAACTGTTATTTTACCAACATGGAAAAACGTATACGACGAGTTTTAGCGTCTTGTAAAATTTGCCAGAAAGCTAAATCAGACACCACTTCACATATGCCTCCTTTATATCCCATTGTACCTGTTAAATTAAGACATATGGCCGCAGTAGACATTTTTGGTCCGATTCCGAGAACTAATAGAGGTTTTTGCTACATCTTTGTCGCTGTTGAACTCGCTTCAAAACTTGTTACTTTCACTCCGTTACGCAAAGCTACAGCTAAAACTGTTTCGAAAGCATTTGTAAAACATTTTCTATTTCATGTAGGGCATGTGTTGAAAGTAATTTCCGATAATGGATCACAATTTCGTTCTGCTACATGGACACGTATGTTACGAGCTAGAAACATTTCTCCGATTTATATATCCAAGTACCATGCTTCTTCGAACCCCTGTGAAAGATTAATGAAAGAAATTGGTAAGCTGTGTAGAATATACTGCCACAAAAGACGTATTGATTGGGACACACACATATTCTCATTCCAAGATGTAATTAATTCGATTCCAAATGAATCCACTTTGCTATCTCCGTCTGTTATACCGAAAAATGTTGAACCACCTAACAAAATCACAGAATTAGTAAACTTCCCTAAATGTCGTCGCCTACGACACCATGAAATAATTGACATTGCGCTGAACAACATCAAACGTGCCGCAAAGCGCCGGAGAAGACAGCAAAAACAGGTTTGTACACGCCGCGACTTTCACGTTGGACAGAAGATATTAGTGCGTACACACTATTTATCCAGCAAATTAAAAGGTAAGTGCAGTAAATTTGAACTTTTATACGCAGGTCCATATCGAATTCGCAGCATCCCTCACCCCAATGTTGTACACGTCGAAACTTTGAGAACCAGAAATTCGAAAGGCAACCACCATTGGTCAAATATTAAACCCTTTATTGAATGAAGACACTTTATGATTCGACACACTATGATGCCATTTACAAATTTTTATGACCACTTATGCAATTATATTCACATGACTAATTACTGATGATTATCGTATTTTTTCTTGGCAAGTGCCCGGCAAGGTAAGGTTAGCAGGTCGCTTTTCTTGTCGTTACACATCAGACCGTGCACATTTTCCATTTCTTTTTGTGTATATGATTGTACTCCAGTTTTGTTTGTATGTACTGTGAAATAGTTAAGATATAACACACACCAGTTGACTTTGACATTTTTTTTTTGCCCTATGATATCTCAACATCGTGACTGTTTTACATGTTGCTGCTGCATTGTGTTATTCTCTGTACATTTTGGCTTTGAACACTGTCAATGTCTTTGACATATTACGTTTTCTGTCATGTTATGCTGTATGGTTAATTATGTCACCATTAACCAGTCATTATTGAGTGGGTATATTATTTAAATGCAAGACATTAATCTTTGTTCATCAATTTCAGAAAGAAATGATGCGTGTAAGAAATAAATTCAACAGAAATGGGAATTTCACCTACGGAATAAACGAAAGAAGATGCAATAACTTTATGAGGAAGAGTAAATGGATCAGGATTAACAAGCATTAACAAGAATATACTATACTCATCGTAGAATAGCAGTCTTAACTAATTTTTTCTTTCAGAATACAAGGTGATTGATGCAGGCTGTCAGACAGAACTACACATCTTAGTTTTAGTGATGAAATATGCTAGAGATAAGGAATAGTTGTGTAATGAGTAATGAAGTGATTTTTTGCAGATGATAATCAATACTGATGAATAATGATGAAGAATATGCTGTTATGAATAATGAAGTTTTTTCTTTACAGGTGATGATAATAATGAAGTTATGATAATATGGATAATGAAGTGATTGATAATGAAGTTTTTTTTTTTTTTTTTTTTTTTTTTTTACAGATGAGGATAATGTTGAAGTTATGTATTTATGCTATGAAGTTATTTAAGTATTTGTTGCAGTTTGTTTTGACAGCAGGTGTTATATTGCATAGTAGGATGACGGAAAGTTTTGGAAAGGACAGCTATGGAACACATTTTTATACACATTTCACTACCTGTTAATTCGAAGTTCACTACTTTTCAGCATAGTGTGCGTTTCTTCTTTCAGGTCAATAATCCATTTTTTATTTTTTCCAGGAGAAGCTTTTCATGATACTTACTAAACCTGTTACTTATTATACCTGTCCTAGTACTTGAATTTTTAATTTTTACCCATTTGTGTTTATCATTTATAAATGTGATCACATATACTGCCTTGTTACATAACCTTGCTACAGCTGACTCATGACGAATGACGTTACCTATTCTCATTTGCAGCAATAGGTCATAAGCAAATATTGTTATGCCTCAGCAATTAATTATCGATCCCAACGCAATGCATTGCTAACAAAAAAAAAAATAAAATGTATTACCAGTCCCACATAATGTCACTAGTTTATGATAATTCTGAATAATACTGATTAGCTCTGAATAGGATGTCACTTGAGTAATGACTTCTTAATGAGACAAAAAAAGTATATATATAAAATAATGCTTTGTCACTAGCTAATAACTGCCACTGTTTATGGTAATGAGACTACTTATAATGCCCATGATTATTAATGCTATGACTGTAATTAACTGATTTTTAATAATGACTTCTTAATGATCTGAATAATACTGAATGAGGAACAATGTTTTATTCTATTCAATACTTGCTGGCCTCTGAGTGCCAATAATTAATGTCACTAAATGAATTATGTTATTAGTTATGTCATTAATTAGCTCTTGTTTTCAATGTTGACTTTTCATATTTTGGTAAATGGCCAATGAGTGCCAATAATTTGTATCACTCAATGTATTATGTTAATGCCAGGCCAATAATTGACTCTCCTTTTCAATTAAGACGTCTGATGAACATTATTCTGTCATACTAAATATGCTTTGTAACTGGCCAAGGACTGCCACTGTTTATTGTAATACGATTACCCATAATGCCAATAATTTAATTTTATGAACATTATTCTGTAATACTAAAGACATGGTACAGAAATGTTCAATAACTAGGCTATGAATGCCGCAAACTACTACTGTAATTCTCAATATTATGTGACTTAATGTCCTTCACCTTATGAGCTAACTACCCTGAATTACTGCAATGTCGATTTGTCCTGTCCATCCTCATGATCATGGAGCACTATATTTGGTTTTTGCACTAATTCTACGTTGGTGTGCCTTGTAAGAGCATGGTGTTGACACAACATGCTGTCCACCACCGTGAGCGATGAAGACGTTATTATGGTCGCACTGTTTGGTGTACCTAGTGTACTGCCAAAATTAAAACATGGAACACTACTACGACAGTTCAGTGTCTTGGGTACGCTGATAAATTCTGATGGGAAAAGAACTTCAAATTGTGTCACTTGGTGTTGTACTTCTGTGGAAAGATATGGACTTTCAGAACAGCTGTGTGCAATCTAAAGTGCTACAACCATGATGCAATCCTTCCCTTTCCTATTGTAATTCTTGTCACATAGTGAAGATCATTTTTTGCTAACATCATTTATATTCATGGGTTATACATTTTTTTTTTTTTTTTTTGATTCGCTGAACTCCAGTGCGAGTACACTTATGGCACTTGTCGACATGATTTTTTGCCATTATGTTTATTTGTTGTGGAAATGCTAAAGACATTTTTTCGATTTGTTCTGAAGTACAGTATATGTGCACTCTTGTCTTTTATATTGTATATACATTTTTATTTTGATGATATGTTCTGAACTACAGTGCATGTGCACTTATATTATGTGTTAATATGTTTTCTACTGAACTTCAGTGCCTGTGCACTTTTCTCATTTTTCAATATGATTTGTACTCATTCTGTATACCTTTTATGATTTCCTGATATGTTCATTATGCACTTATGTCATTCGTTACTCATTGTATATACATTTCGTCATTTGCTGATATGTTCTCAACTGCAGTGCATGTGCACTCATGTCACTTGTCAACATGATTTTTTGTCATTCTATTTATTTGTTCTGAAAATGCTAAAGAATTTTTTAGTGCGTGTGCACGTTATTATCCATCAAACAATTTGTATATACATTTGTATATACAGTTTTCTGATTTGCTACTATGTTTTGTACTCACATCTTGTCTTTGTCTGAAATGTTTTTTACTCGGTGCATATGCCCAACATTTAATTCATGTATCTAAATATTCTGTAAATTGTACAAGTTGACTAATTAAAGAAAAATTTTGCCGCGCTTGGCAAGTCCAAATGACTCACCATCGCTGCCAAATTTTTGCCCCCCCAGTGGAGGGTTATGAAACACGTATGTAACGTAGCAGCGATGGTGAGGCACGTTAAAATCTTTGACCAGCGAGCCTTTTATCGTGGTTAGTATGCGCTTGACCGCGCGAGTGTTGCGAGCAGTACTCTGTCAGTAGTCGTTGCGAGCAGTACTCTGTCGGTAGCAGTAGCTCAGTTCAGTTGCGTCCAGTAGTCGGTCGGTAGTAGTCGTGCAGTACAGTTGCGAGCAGTCTGTCAGTGGGCAGTCTGTGAGCAGTGCAGTATGTCGGTAGTAGCAGCCCAGTGCAGTTGTGTGATGTAGTCTGTCGGTAGTAGCAGTCTGTTAGCAGTAATGGTCGAGTACAGTTGCGAGAGAGCCGCGAGTGAGACGCAGTCCGCGGGCGTCGACATGGGTCTCTGGTCAAGATGCTGAATGAGGTATATTGATAATGAAGGTAACCATCAGATAATGTAAAGTTTATTTATTGTAATTAATTTTCAACAAGTCCCCGAATAATAATTTTGATTTCAAAGCAATATTTTTAACAAAAGAACTATTTAATTGAACGAACGATTTCCTTCCATTTCCTTTAAAGAAAAGTTTCAGTTAAATTAAAAAAAAAAAAATATTACTTGCGATGCAGTTCCTCCAAGCCGTGGCCAACAATAAGAGCAGAAATTTGACATGCAGTTTCAATGGGGTAAGAAATTAATTATGATTTTTTGCACAGGGCCAAAGACCGATATTTCGGTTTAATTGAGTTTACATTGTCACTGAAGTCTCATTAGCATTGAATTGTTTTTCATTATTTTCGTGACAGCTTACACCATGAGTCAGATTGCGATTCTCATTTTTATTGCCATTAAATTTAATTGCTAGGGAGGTTACGCTAGGCTCTCATTTCTATTAAATATTGTCTTTTAAATTTTTGTGGGGAGGTTACAAAGTGTGTGCCCTTTCATTTCATTCTACCGAGTCTCGAGCGTCAATTTGAACACCAGCGGCTTGAAAACAACATTACAGTCGCTCCAGGCGAGCACAGACTTCGGACGAAACGCATGACTCGGCACGCCACGGAGACAGAACTAGCACATTCGAAGCACGTAATCCAGTTCAGATTTTTCTGTCAACGTTCTGTTGATTGCCTTATTAACGGTATACAGTATAATAACCTTACCAAAAATTTTCACTACGACAAAAATACGACGGTTGACTGAAAAGAAATGCCTCGTCGTTCGTAACTTCAACAGTTGGTTGCATTACTATGCGGCAGGTACTGGCTTGTTCCGTAGCCTCTTCTCTACAGCTCCAGTCGGCGGGAAGCCTTTGCATTGTACGGTTGTGTTGTTACAGTGTAAAGTATGGAACCCTGCGCAGACGGTCGGTCAATGCGATTTAAGCAAAGTGCAGTTAATGAATTCTTGACAGCAGAAGGTGTCACCCCAAAGGAGATTCATCACAGGATGAAAGCGTTTATGCTGATTGTGTTGATGTGAGTTCTGTGCTTCGTCGGGCGAGTAAGTTTAAAGACGTTGAGGCGGGAACATCAGACCTGCGTGACAAAGAGTTGGACGTCCTGTGACAACAACCTCCTAGTTTCACAAGCAAAACGTTGACAGATTGATCAGGACAATCGTCGTATCACACAAAGAGAAATTGCAAGCACAATCGGCATTTCACAAGAACGTGTGGGTCACATCATTGCTTTGTTTGACTATCGGCAGATCTGTGTACGATGCGTACCCCGGTTGCTCAATCCTTAAATGAAAGCGCACAGACTTGAAATTTGCCAGGAACTCCTCTTGCGTTACGAGAATGAAGGTGACGCCTTTCTCCATTCAGTTGTGACAGGAGACGAAACGTGGGTACTCCATTACGACCCGGAGACGAAACGTAAGTCTGTGGAATATCGACTCAAAGACTCACCCCAGAAAAAGAAATTCAAGACGCAGCCCTCAGCTAGAATAATTATGATCACAGTGTTCTGGGACGCAGATGGTGCCATGCAAGTTGATTTCCTTGATCGTGGAACAACAATAAATTCAGAGCATTACCTCACAACGCTGCGAACTCTGAAACGACGACTAACAGGGGTCCGAAAGGAAAAGGGAAATGTTTTCCTACAACATGACAATGCCAAACCACACACTTCCCTTGCCACCACAGCAGAACTTCAGAGACTGGATCTCATCACTGTACGGCATTCTCCATATAGCCCACATTTAGCACCGCCTGCGTTCCATCTGTTCCCGATAATGAAAGCTGATCTGCGGGGATATCATTATGCTTCTGATGAAGGCGTTGAGAGTAGACTGTGGTTTCGGACACAGAGTGTCGACTTCTTCCGTGACGGCTTCAGAAAACTTGTTCATAGTTGGCAGAAATGTATCCAATTTGCTGGTGATTATGTAGAAAAGGGAATATTGTTAAGTATAGATCACATTCTAAGATTTATATCTGCGTTTGCTTTATTCAATTACTCCCATCCAAATCCAGTTAACGAAGGTGGAGTCATTACTTTTCATTCAACCCTGGTATGTATACAGATGCCCCTCAGCTGTGAACCAAATAAGTCAACTGCCACTGATCTGCTGAACTTTTCTAGCACAACACTCTGTATGTATTCTTAACTAACTGTTGTGCGTACATTTTCTCTCTGTTATGTATCACAGCCTTGAATCTGTTTCCTAAGTCTTCTGGACATACTGTTGAAGTGTACATTATCTTACAAGATCGTAGCGCACTTCCGTGAATGTAATGGCCATTGATTTGGTAGGTACACTTAACTAACTGTTCCACGTAATCTTCAGGGAACACAACTTGCATTCGTCTCAATGTTCACGCTTCCATTTGAAAAAAATTCCTCCACAACCCTCTACAGAACTTGTGATTTTTGTTAAGTTTCTCATGCCACTGGCTACCGAATTGTCTTTTTTTACTAAACAGACAGTGTCGTCACAATTCTGTGATTAGCTCATATCCATGCACTTTTTTACTATCTTTTCATTGACCACTGGTTTGAAGTACAGCATCCTAATTCCCTCTCTTCCCATTCATCATCACCTACCACTTTCTCATCAACTAGTACTGCAGAGAAGGCACAGGCCACCTTGTTTCAGTCCCCTTGGTACAACCGACGCTGTAATCAAACAGCAACAAGAACACGGCCGAATCTAGAATTTAGCACTTCACAGTCCTGAACATAGCTGAATGGTTTATATTTTGCAAATACCGATGTCTTGTGTCCTACAAGCTAGCTTCTCAACTTGGTAAATCCCCACACTGCAGGAAGGAACTCCTTTTCTCACGTTCCACGAGACTTTTCATGTTTTACAGCGTCCTATTAATCGCTCAAATTGCTCTTTACCTTCTCCATGATTTGTGATAGATCTATTCGAATTCCATTACTTTTTGTGACGGTTTACATACAGAAGGATAATAAAGACTGAGTAGTGTAACACCTTCTTATTATAAGGATTTTCTATGATTTTTCAAAAGTTCTCCTTCAGTCATAAGTCAGAGTCGTAGTATTTCTCTTCAGCAGTATACTCAGATGTGTGGAATTAAAGCATCGGTTCACAAAAAATTTGTGGTTCAACCAATTTATTCCTAAAGAGGAGTTGAACTAATCCCTGCTTTTTCGACTGTACACTCAGCTGCAGGCTCTATTCTGTACTATTTGGGTAAAATACTCGATACAATTATCACGTGGCATAGAAACTTGACTTCCTGCCAAACAAACACATACTTACTGAGCTGGAGTTTCATACCTCCTACCTTTAGTGCAGTACACAGCTCTTCAAGGAGAAGACGGCTCAAATTATTGAACTGACTCGGTTGAGCAGAACTTCCTTTGTTCAAATTTGAGAACAACAGTAGAATGTACTTCGGAGTTTCTGGCACACCTTCTTCCTAGCTGCTAGGGTTTAACTGCACTGTATGAACAGTCTAATGAACAGTCTAATGAGTACACAGTATGGTTTGAGAGTAAATCGGAGAAAGACGAAGGTAATCAGAAGTAGTAGAAATGAGAACAACGAGAAACTTAACATCAGAACTGATGGTCACGAAGTCAATGAAGTTAAGGAATTCTGCTACCTAGGCAGTAAAATAACCAATGACGGAAGGAGCAAGGAGGACATCAAAAGCAGACTCGCTATGGCAAAAAAGGCATATCTGGCCAAGAGAAGTCTACTAATATCAAATACCGGCCTTAATTTGAGGAAGAAATTTCTGAGGATGTACGTCTGGAGTACAGCATTGTATGGTAGTGAAACATGGACTGTAGGAAAACCGGTAGAGAAGAGAATTGAAGCATTTGAGATGTGGTGCTATAGACGAATGTTGAAAATTAGGTGGACTGATAAGGTAAGGAATGAGGACGTTCTATGCAGAATCGGATAGGAAAGGAATATGTGGAAAACACTGATAAGGAGAAGGGACAGGATGATAGGACATCTGCTAAGACATGAGGGATTGACTTCCATGGTACTAGAGGGAGCTGTAGAGGGCAAAAACTGTAGAGGAAGACAGAGATTGGAATACGTCAAGCAAATAATTGAGGACGTAGGTTGCAAGTGCTACTCTGAGATGAAGAGGTTAGCACAGGAAAGGAATTCGTGGCGGGCCGCATCAAACCAGTCAGTAGACTGATGACCAAAAAAAAAAAAAAAAAAAAAAAAAAAAAAAAAAAAAAAAAAAAAAAAATGAAGCGAGCTGCAATGGACTCTCGTGACAGACACCAGCAATGTATTCTGATACAGAGATCTGTATAAGTCGCAGGATCTTAAGGGTCAGCGCCAACAACAGTTTATTTTCTGTCACCTGCCGTAGGAGACAGGAGGCTGGCTAAAATCATTTACCACAGATGCTGTGACTTACCAACTCTCGTTTATTTTGTGACAAGTTTCTTTTCAGCGCACTATAATACTTCAGAATTCTGAAGTGACTGAGATATTTAAACCTGAATTTTTGAACGAGGAAAAAAAGCTGATTACTTGAAAATTAACTTCAGATCTAAAAAAATTTTAGATAATTTAGAAAGGGACTCTAGGGGACGAAAGATACGAGATCTCCAGACCATTTTAATGACATTATATCTCCTGGTGCTCGAAACTGTCAAGCTAACCGAAGTATATATATATATATATAGGATTTGGTGTGGGGTGGTGGTGGAGTGAGTGGACTGCTGTAGCCTGTTGTGGGGTTGTGTACCACTGAGGGCTACGACTGGGACGAAGCCTCTCCGTCCTTCTTAAGTCCCCAGTTCCATACAGTACAATACAATACGTTATATAGAGGTGGTTTCTTGTATGTGTCTTTGTAGCTGACGCTGATCAGTAATCAATACTGGGGGCGTTCAGTAACTACTGAAACTTTTTTTTTCTCGGCCATTTTCGAGTGGAAAACTGCGGAATTTGTTGTGGGCATCGTGGAATATTCCAACTTTAGCCCGTACAGTCTCATGAAGTCCTCATTGGTGACGGTGCTATACGTAGTCTTCAAATTAGCGCTTTGAAACGGAGGTGCATTCCAAGCAGAGAGGTCATTGATTTTCCTCTCATGGAAAACCAGAGCATCGAAGATGTTATGTACGTCTGATGGATTGTGTGGCCTATGTCACTGAAATTGCCGCCCGATGTGGCCGTGCGGTTCTAGGCGCTTCAGTCTGGATCCGCGTGACCGCTACGGTCGCAGGTTCGAATCTTGCCTCGGGCATGGATGTGTGTGATGTCCTTAGGTTAGTTAGGTTTAAGTAGTTCTACGTTCTAGGGGACTGATGACCATAGATGTTAAGTCCCATAGTGCTCAAAGCCATTTGAACCAATTTTTGTCACTGAAATTAAGATATCTTCTGCGTCGTTAGGCCGTATTATATTTCTTCACTCAATCGACGGTTCCACCCTTCTGCTGGGATCTTCTTCGGAATCCTGTGCTGTCCACTGTAGATTGAATAACTGTAGATTTTTAAACCTACAGTGAAGAAAACAAGATCCCGAAGAAGATCCCAGCAGAGGTGTTAGAATATGTGTTGTTTGACGAAATATGACGCTGCATAACAACCGAAAGGATTTTAATCCCTCTGAAAATACTAATAGGCACTTGCAGAATGTTTACGAAGACCTGGCAGCAGGCCCGGTACAAGATGCTTCACTGGGGCCCTTCTACAATTACAGAACCCAAATCTATTTATATTTTAAAGAAGATTTGACATGATTCGGGGAATACTGGACATACACAAAAAAATTTGGATGGAAGACGAATAAATAGAATTTCTTATTAAACACTAAACATCTTCACAAATGTAGTCCGTCCCCGCACGGCAACAATCTATTCCAAAACGCATCGCCAGAAAATGGTGTTTTTCAGGGGGCATATCTCAGGTTTTAGTGTTCACAGAGATGAGGAGTCAATTGTTTTGGATGGCCCTTAGCCAAGCGACTATTTATATACCCGTCAGAAGAATTAGCATTCTGTAACTGTCCTACAGAACAAGGCCAAAGTTTAAACAATACATACTTTCTCCACCCCAAACAAACTGAGCAGATCGGTTAGGAGTGGTGTAGGGTCGATCTTATTAGGCTTGTAATGGCGACATTTATTCATGGGCGATATCTGAGGAAATACCGAGAGGCCACAATTTCTTGGGCACGAGAAGTACCAATTGTGGTGCTGGCCACTTCGGTCATTTCTGTGGATGGCATATCATCAATTTGTACAGCTTGTTTTTAAAATGATGCCATCTTGGAGCATCGAAACGTTTTTCGATATCGTTATCCGTTACCAAGATCCAGGGTTCAAAGTTGTCGTACTTACACAGTAAAATATGCGTCTAATATCCAGTCTGTGGCGTAAACGTAGTTTTAACTGAGGTTCTAACATGTGGCCAGGGTTCTATTGTCATCGCAATGTTTCTGAATTCACAAAATTTGTCCGGCAGAAATACTTAATGGAGCACTCTCTATATATAACGTGCACTTCACACCTATGTAAATATGCCCAGAATGGTACTGCAGTAACAGAAAAATGTGTAAAAGTGATCTTAACATGCCTGAAACGAAACTTAAAATGATGGGAAAAAAGGAATGACTGCAAATTCAGAAAAATATTTCTAATAATATTTTTACTTTTGTATGATACATTTTATGATACGTTTTCGATGAGTTGCGATCGATGAGCGAAGCATTGAGAAAAAGGCTAAAGCAAGCGATTTTTGTTAACCTTATATTATGCGTATTTCTTTGTTTTTTATATGTGTCAGAGAGTATAAATATGTCGATGTGTACAAACTTTGAAACTTTGTTGACCTATCGGAATGGTTTTGTATAAGCTGCATACGCTGCTGTCTTAGGGAAAAGAAGAGAATCAACTTAAAAGTGAACAAATAAGGCGAATACGTGCCTCTTTAAACGATACTGAGAGATAATGAGGGACCCAGCTGCCTCAATTCTCATTCCACCATCTTAGCCAAAAATTGTGGCATTCGAATATGTTCGCGTTTTTTTGTGCTGAAAGAGAATGGTAGAGAGAACACGTACAGTGGAAGAGAAAGAGACACTACCAGTGGGAGAGTAGGAGAGACAGTGTTGGAGGGAGAGAGAAAGTGGCAGTGACAGAGAGAGAGAGAGAGGGAGAGAGAGAGAGAGAGAGAGAGACCTGGATGTAGGCAGTAACAGGATATATTGATGGACAATCAAAGACAGTGAGTGTAAAGGATATACATAGAAGCAGTGGGAGGAAAACAGAGAGGAGACAATCTAAATGAAAACGAGAGATGAGAGGACGCTTTTAGGTACAGGGAAGGCTGCATTGCAGACGTTTCAGACCTAAATCTTAAGCACGTAGGTACAAGGGAAAAATTTTGTTGGACATCAGCCCCCTGATTTTTGAGGGGCCGAGCTAAGGTGCAGACAGTGGTAGTGGCAAAGACAATAAAAAAGACAGTGTAACTTAACTTTGAGACAGTGGCAGAGATATATACGGTAAATCAATGGTAGAAATACTAGAAAATAGGACAGAGGCATAGACAGTGGCAGTGAGAGCGAGACTACTGCGTATGAAGGCTTCACTAGAAAGAGAGAGACTGGATAAAATGATTTATAATGCTCTGGGTCATAAGAGCACAAATATGTTGACAGGCTTACATTTTTGATGAGGGAGTTGCTGGTTCCCCACTTTCCAATCAATCTTTTAAAGAGGGACCTACTCGCCTTTTTCGTGCTCCGACTGGAACATTTTTCCTCTTTTTTATGCTACGGTGCTCTACGTTGCACAATATATTGCCGGCGGAATTAAGGCAGACAGGCCACTTGCACAACTTGTGGAGAGAGGCAATTCAGATACATTTCCTCAAACAAAGAAAGGACTGAAGATGTCCCAGTAGTTACCGGGGCATCAACTTAACGAGCTGTGTAGGAAAGACTCTGGAGCGAATGTTTAACCGTCGTGTGGATATTAGAAACCAGGCAACGCTCTAAGTGTGGATCTGAATTCACTGTCGACAAATGGTCCCTGCTACAAGCGGCTGTACAGCAGGTTTTCCCACGTAACCATCATTGTATCAATGTATTCCTTTACAGCAGTAATGCGTACGACATTACTTGCAGACGCAGCATTCTAGAGCATCTTCATCATTGGGTTCGGTGGGTTCAGGAGGGTAATACGGAACGCCGTGCTGGATCCCAACGGCCTCGTATCACTAGCAGTCAAGATGACAGTCATCTTATCCGCATGGCTGTAACGGATCGTGCAACCATGTCTCGATCCCTGAGTCAAGAGATGGGACGTTTGCAAGACAACAACCATCTGCACGAACAATTCGACGAATTTTGCAGCAGCATGGACTATCAGCTCGGAGACCAAGTCTGCGGTTACCCTTGACGCTGAATCACAGACAGGAGCGCCTGCGATGGTGTACTGGGTGCACGAATGGCAAAACGTCATTTTTTCGGATGAATCCAGCTTCTGTTTACAGCATGATGATGGTCGCATCCGCGTTTGGCGACATCGCGGCGAACGCACGTTGGAAGCGTGTATTCGTCATCGCCACACTGGCGTATCACCCGGCGTGATGGTATGGGGTGCCATTGGTTACACGTCTCGGTCACTCTTGTTCGCATTGACGGCACTTTCAACAGTGGACGTTACATTTCAGATGTGTTACGACCCGTGGCTCTACCCTTCATTCGATCCCTGCGAAACCCTACAATTCAGCAGGATAATGCACTACCGCATGTTGCAGGTCCTGTACCGGCCTTTCTGGATACAGAAAATGTTCGACTGCTGCCCTGGCCAGCACATTCTCCAGATCTCTCACCAACTGAAAACGTCTGGTCAATGGTGGCCGAGCAACTGGCTCGTCACAATACGCCAGTCACTATTGATGAACTGTGGTATCGTGCTGTAGCTGCATGGGCAGCTGTACCTGTACACGCCATCCAAGCTCTGTTTGACTCAATGCCCTGGCGTATCAAGGCCTTTATTACGGCCAGAGGTAGTTGTTCTGGGTACTGATTTCTCAGGATCTATGCACCTAAACTGCGTAAAATGTAATCACATGTCAGTTCTAGTATAACATATTTGTCCAATAAATACCCGTTTATCATCTGCATTTCCTCTTGGTGTAGCAATTTTAATGGCCAGTAGTGTAGTTGTATAAGGAGAGATCCTGGAACGAATCATTAAATGACATCTAGTCTGGATGTTAGAGGCCAGGCAACTCCTTAGTTGCTCTCAGTATGGATTTAGGAGATTTAGATCTACTGTTGTCAAACTGACAGTGCTAGAGGCGGCTGTCTAGCAGGATTTCCTTTGTAAACAATACTGTCTCGGAATATTCTTTATGTGAGCAGTGCGTACGACACTACTTGGAGACACTGTGTTCTAGAGCAGCTCCACCAATTGGGCTTTCGTGGCCACCTCCCGATTTTCATACGGTCCTTCTTATGTAACTGCTTTTTTAGGACCCTAGTTGGTACCGACTGCTGTGGGATCATCTTTTGAGCAGGTGAATGGTGTTCCTCAGGACGGTATTTTAAGTGACACCCTCTTTGCCACAGCCATAAATATTATCACATCCACATTAAGGAGTGCTCCTATTAGTGGACGGTTTCACAGAGTTCTGTGCCTCCTCTAGTGTTCAAAAGCGACTCTTCAGTGGCAGCTTACAGTGCAGAGATGAGAGGAGTGGGATACAAAGATGGGTTTTCCGTCTTCTCCATGTAAGTGTGTATGTGTTCATTTTAATCTTTCTCTTCGTATTTTTAATTTCCATGATTTACATGTGTGGGACAACATTCTGTATAGATTGCATTCCTGAATATGATTTAATAAACTATTTTATTTCATTTTAATTGATTATAACTCTTTAGTTGTATTTACTGATGGGTCTAAACAGGAGGACTCCGTTGGTCACCCTGTTGTTTCCACTGATCGTATTCTCAAAAATGCACCATGACTTCACTGTCTTCGAGGCAGAATTATACTCGATCTTGGGGGGCACTGGAGCAGATGAGATGAGACGTGTTTCCAGATCTATATTGTTAATCTGTTCCGATTGATCGTCACTCTCTACAACGAATGTATCCAGCGGATAAAGTAGTCTAGAATATGCAGGACTCCGTCCTCCAACTGCAAAGGCTTGAGAAGGAGGTGCCTTTCTGCTGGGTGCTAGGAAACGTAGGTACTTTAGGGAACGAAATGGCGGATGTATCGGCCGAGGATGTGTGTCCTAATCCTAAGTTAGTTTAACTGTCCCCCGCCAAGGCTTGGTGCTTGTGGCGTACAGATCACTGTGCGCCACATTTTATTAAGACTGTGTTTTATTTTCTGGCAGAGCGAGACCTCGTTTGCAGAGAGATTTATCCTCCATTTTAGCTGTCGATCAAACGAATGTGGTACAACTTTCAGTATTTTGTCGACTGTCCTATTCGATCACAAAAATTGTAGGGCGACGTTTTTAATGTGTTGTCAGGATGGCTGCTTCTTCCGTGTTCTGGTGGGTAATCAGTCAGCCACATATTTCTGTGGCTCTATTTTAGTTTTCCTCTTGTCCTCCTTAGTTTTACTAAACATTTTTAGAACATCTGATCACTTTTAACACTCTCTTCCATGATCTGAGCTAGTAGAACAGTGCAGATGATCGTGGGTAAAACTGAATGAGAGTGAGCGTGATTTTATCTCAGACCAATTTTTATTTCTTTCCTCGCATCTCATTTTTGCTAATCTTATAATGGTGCTAATAATCTAGTTGTTGAGCGCCCCTTACTAACACACACATACACAGACGCACGCAGACATAAACACCCACCTACCCCCCTCCCCCCCCCCCCACAAACACACAAACACACACACACACACACACACACACACACACACACACACCATTCTCTGTCTAAAATACACCATAAAGTATTTCGTTTCATCTTGAATTTGTCTTATTATAGTAACTGTGAGACTATAAGACACTTTTCTCCTCCAATAGCGGTGAGCTGCCTGTACTTTTACTGATGCTGGGTAATTGTTTAACGAGTCCAAACAGCTAAGGTTATCAGTCTCCTAGTCATCATACCCCCTCCCCATCCCACGCCATACACACACGCCGGCCGTAGCGGCTGAGCGGTTCTAGGCGCTACAGTCTGGAACCGCGCGACCGCTACGGTCGCAGGTTCGAATCCTGCCTCGGGCATGGATGTGTGTGATGTCCTTAGGTTAGTTTGGTTTAAGCAGTTCTAAGTTCTAGAGGACTGATGCCCTCAGAAGTTAAGTCCCATAGTGCTCAGACCCATTTAAACCACACAAACACACACACATACACACACACACACACACACACACACACACACACACACACACACAGAGAGAGAGAGAGAGAGATACTACGACAAAAGCAGTGTAGTTAATCTGCCTCTGTGTAGAATAAATGTTTTATGCAAATCTGAGAAAGCGTTATAATGTCTGCGTAGCGTAACTTGGGAACCAGCGCGGTACTCACCTATGGGGATGCGGAAAACCACCTAAGACCCACATCTAGGCTGGCCAGCACACTGACCCCTCGTCGTTAATGTCGATACGGAGCCGGCATATCACCCTGTCGCGGAAGGTGTCATGTTAACAATCGTGGCTACCCGTGGAAGGCAGTGTTATTTTTTTTTTAAGCTGTTGTTGATTATACGTGTCTATTGCTGTTAACAGTTATTAAGGAGTCTTAGTCCAGGCTAGATTCAACATTACGATATCCTTTTTATAAAGCTGTTGCCCAGGAGTACGGTATTATTGTTTTCATCATGGCAGCAACACCAGTAACCGTTACGAAATTGTTTCGAATGATAACAGCCCACACTTGCACTAATTATGTTTATAGTAAATCTTGACGAATGGTTTCAACTATAATAATATAGCCTTCTTAAGAAGTCGTAAACTTTTAAAAATGAAAAACGCCTTAGCCCAGCGGCTGCGTCACGATCAATACTGGTCTATATGTAACTTTGATCATTTTTTAGGACTTCTGAAAAAGGCTATATTATTATAGTTGAAACCATGGTCAAGATTTAGTACAAACATAATTACTGCAACTGTGGGCTGTTTTTCTGTCGAAACAAGTGCGGTTTTACTTTCACTTTTCTGCAATAAATGTAGACCCAACAGTGACCCTCTATAATTCAGGAACTCAAAGTTAAGTAATTTATGGCTATCACATATAAAATCGTTGTAGTTATTAAACCTTTAAAGCATTAACTTATCTTATTTCATCGGGATGAATTTTATGAGGAGTTTTAATCAGAATAAGTGAGAGATTATCGTGTTCAGACACTGACGAAGTATTTGCGTTTCTAAAACGTTATCTTAGCTGGAGAGTGCTCTTGTGCGTAAGTCATTCAGCCTGCCATTATCGTTTTCGTTGTTGTGACCTTCAGTCTGAAGACTGGTTTGACGAAGCTCACTGCGCTAGCTTACCCTGGGGAAGCATCTTCCGCGTAAGTACTGCAGCCTGCATTTTTCTGAATCTGTTTGTGTAGTGAATTCAAAGTCTCCACCCGCAAAGTTTACTCCAGCCCTTCGCACTTCCCTCATTTATTAAACTGACATTTGCATAAACCTCCGGATGTGTCCTGTCAACTGATCTTTCCTTTTACTCAAGTTGTGCCATAAATGCTCCTCCTCCTCTTTTCCCCCATGCTCATAGTTCGATTCAGTAGCTTCTTATTAGTTTTCCGATCTGTCCGTCTAATCTGCAGAATTCTCCCCTAGCGCCACATTTCAAAAGCTTCCATTCTCTTCTTCTCAGAGCTCTTTACTGTAAACGTTTCACTTCCACACAAGTTAACACTCCAGAAAAAGATTTTCAGAAGACACTTCCTAACACTTAAATTTATATTCGAAGGTACCAAATCTCTGTTTCCAGGAGTAAATTTCTGCTGTTGCCATTCTGCCTTTTATATCCTCTCTACTTCGGCCGTCGTCAGTTCTTTTGGTGCCCAAACAACAAATCTCATTTTGTACTAGTGTCCCTATTCCTAATCTTATTATGTTCCCAGCATTACCTTTGTCTTACGTTTTTATATTATCGTCTAACCTCTTTCCAAGACAGTGTCCATTCAAGTTCTTTGTCGGTACTCACAGTATTGCTATACCACTGGCAAACCTCAATGTATTTATTTCTTCCCCCGAAAATTAATTTTCCTTCCATATCGTTCTCATTAATCAGAATGCAATGTCTGTTACACAGTAGATAATATTATAGCCCATACAGCTATAATTACGCCATGATTTTAACGGCTCTTAAATCAATACTATGTCCTGATTACATTGGCAACACTTTCATTAAACTCCAATGCTGTAGCCTCATTGACGATAGCTTTGAAGTTCACGCAATAAACCACAGTTCCATTATCGCAATTGTACACGAAATAATATGTTGCATGCCGATTAATCAGAAATCACAGTTCTTGTGTCATAAAACGTTATTTCGGTATTCTATTTGCCCTAAGATTTTGCATTCAGAAATGTCGTACTACTGCAGTAAGAGCCTTGTATTCATCTACTCAGCTTTGCTTTAAGAGTACATCCAATAAATGCACTGCACACCTGAAAAATAGAAATGAACAGAATTGAAGTGAAGATAAAGTCTTTTGCACCAAGGAATTAATCAGTTACTCTCGCAAATAAATCAACTTTTAAACCATATTTTAGAAATAGTTAAAAAAAAACTTTTTCACCACCTGCCTATCTAAGAATGTGTCAAGGTTTAGAATGAAGGGGTTCAGGGACAGAAAGAGTTGGTGGTGTAATAAAACCTAAACAATAATCAAAGCTAAGGCAGGTAGTTAAAATGTTCATATCGTTGCACAAATGTGAAATCAAAACTTGCTGCTGGATAACATTCTGTACTATGTCAACATTCTGTAACATGTCGTTTATTCCCATTAATTATAACGTGCTCTCGTCATATTTGGCATTCTGTTCATAAGTTGGTCGAGATGTTGTCCCTCAAGCCTACCTCATACATTTGTGCTGGGAATCCGGAGATCATTCATTGTATGAAGACTTCCTGAAATGATGCACTCCATTTCGTGGACCTTTCTGGAGGAAATGGTTTCCGAGATGGAGAGGCTGGACACGAGTCGTATCGCCTTGGATGACGAACCTGTCGCCGAAACGTTAACCGTAGGGCGTCTTCTGCTGGTTTGATGCGGCCTTCCACGTATTTCTATCCTGTGCCAAACTCTTCATTTCAGAGCAGCACTTGCAGTCGACGTCCTCAGTTATCTGCTGGATGTATTCCAATCTCTGTCTTCCTTTACCCTTTTTGCGCTGTACAGCTCCCTCTAGTACCCTGGAAGTTAGTCCCTGATGCCTTAACAGTTGCCCTATCATCCTGCCCCTTCTCCTTATCAGTGTTTTCCAAATATTCCTTTCCTTTCCGATTCTGGGAAGAACCTTCTAATTCATTAGCTTATCAGTCTTATTAATTTTAAGGATATCGGATATTTTTTCTGCTCAATATCATGTAAAAACCAACGCCTTTTTTCTTTCACGCACTATTTATAATTTATATGTTTTACAGATTTTTTTGTTGGCATCAGGTAATGCAGCAAACTTTCTAAACAAATTAGAAGTATTTTCAATATTTTTGAACCTGCTTAGGGTTATTACAAAATTACAAAAGAATTGAGCCAATTACTTTTAGCCAAAATGCTTCCTCAAATTGAGGTATCATTTAATCCAATGTCATACATTTGAAGGAGACCAAATTTTTACCAGATATGGATGACATAGTGGCTAAGGTATTAGACCTATTTAATTCCACCTATTGTGTATATTACAAGGATAAAAATATCATATCTTACATTTTACTTCTTATATTTTTTTCCTAATAAAAATGTTATTTTTTATGTAATTTAGTTGATTCTGCCATAAGGATTAGGTGTGCTACATAAGTATGGACTATTGCAAGTTACAGAAAAAAAATTACAGCAATGCTTTATAAACCTTAGGAAATATTTGTACCTGAATTTAGAAAAATACAACTTGCAGGAAGCTACGAATGAAGATATGAGTCCAATTAAACTTTGCCTCTGAACATTCCTGAAGCATAGTCTTTATACTGGAGCATTTCTTTATCTTCAAGCTTCCTCTTGGAGTTCCTTTTAGCACATCTTCCTTCTTTGGTAACTTGATGAGCGAATCTTTCAGTTTCATGCACCCGTTGTCTGTCACACGCAAGTAATTGATCTTCCGTATTAGAACCTCATATTATGCCTAAATTTCTCAGGACATCCAGCCTTCCTATCACTCAATCATTGAAAGATATCACTGCATCTAGTACACCAACGTTTAACATTCTTGGGTAATCTTTCCATTCTGCAATGGTTGAAACTTTCATTTGTACTGTGAGTGCCCCGATGAAGACATTTACTAAGCACAACAGGATCACTCACGTCTCTAAAATTTGGTTTTATTTCATTCATAACAGGGTCAGGAAGAGAACGCTTATGATGGCACATTTGACCACTTTCTTTTGCTCTTTGGTAACCACACAAGAATCTGCTCCTTTAGTGCAAAGTCCGTGAACAGGTTGGTCATCGCTAACAACATTGCTATCCTCATTGAAAGTGAAGAATAATTACTGGATCTGTTGAATGGAATGCATTTAGATTAAACTGGAAAACGCCGGAAGTAATGAGAAGCAGCATAAATGAATGTAACAAGAACCTTAACGTCATAATTGGCGCCACGAAGTAAAGGATTTCTGTTACCCTGTAAGCAAAGTAACAAAAGACGAAGGAGCAAGGAGGACATAAAGAGCAGACTAGCTCTGGCAAAAAGGGCATGCCTGGCCAAAGGATATCTACTAGTATCAAACATAGGGCTTGATTTAAGAAGAAATTTGTGAGAGTGTACGTTTGCAGCACAGAATTGTATGGTAGTGAAACATGGACTGTGGCAAAAATGGATCAGAAGAGAATCAAAGCACGTGAGATGTTGTGCTACAGAAGAACGTAGAAACTTAGGTGGACCGATAAGCTGAGGCATAAGGTGATTCTCCGCAAAGTCGTTGAGGAAACGAACACATGGGGAACGCTGACAATAACGAGGGAGCAGACGACAGGAACTGTTAAGACTCTACGGAAAACCTTCCATGGCTCTACAGGGAGCTGTACAAGGTAGAAACTGTAGAAAAAGTCAGAGATTGCAGTATATCCGGCAAATAAATGAGGACGTAGGCTGCAGCTGTCACTCTGAGGTGAGTGGTAGAGAATACTGGAACAATGAGAGCAGGAGCTTAACAGACCACAAAATGCAAGACTTCTGGCGAATTGTGACAGACGTGCTTGATATCCACACTGTGGGAGCCGGTAAAGTGACCCGTGTTCGTGTTATAGAGTATACATTCGAAGCTGGCAGAGGATTAAAGAGCACGAAAGGAATACACGTTTAAAGCAATGAGCGAAATATTTGTTATGACTGTAGCTGTGGTATAGGTATCAATAACGTACGAGTGATACCCAAAGAAAGTAACGAAGAGTTACTGGCTGAGATCTCTGCACAATGACAAATGTAGACTTCCAGTGTCGTGACTTCCCGCCAACGAGGAAGAAACTACCTAGACACGGTGACTGAGGAATAAAAAAAAATTCTCAGGCGGCCACTTCTGCATCACAACAACGCTCACATTTTTCTTAACATTCCTCCGTTGGTTGACTACCACCAATCACCACTATAGAATGAAGAATGTCAGCCGTTAATATTCTTTAAGAATTTTACCCAATAAATCCACTCTTTGGGACAATCAAAGGGAACTCTTGTGTTGTTATAAACCCTCTCGGCATTGGGCTACGACAGGTTCAGTGAACCAGGAAAAATAGAAGCAGTAGACGGATAGAAATGTCGACTATTGAAGGAGATATTTGAAAATATAATGCAGCCTAATCATTAGGAATACTTCCCCTCAAAAACCAAGATAGTTAAGAGCACCAAAGATACTTCCATTAATTTAAGTCTTGACGGGATTGTGCAGCGATGATCTGCATAGTCCCTGGAGGAAAAATAAGCAACACAAAACCGTCAAAGCACAAGTGTGTGAGAGTTGGCTACGGACGTACAAGAAACTTCAAAGAGAAATGTTAATTAATAATGGAACAAGGGAACCATGTACGAGTAGGAAAGTTTGCCAGAAAAAGTTGCAACAATGATGTTAGGTAAAAAAGATAAACATTTGAAAAAAGATGAGATATGCATCGGTCATGTCCACTACGAGGGAAGGAGACGGCACAGTAACATGGACGCGGAAGGACTCAGTATAACTTTTAATGGGAGCGTTGCTCTCAGAGATCCTAATGAGAAATGAAACAAAACGTCAGAGGTAGATCACAAGAGAGATCAAATATCCTGCTGCACGGCAGCAGTAACTGCATTTTCCGAGCAAGATGAAGTACAATTCAAGCAAGTTAAAAATAGCGCGCGGAATTCGAAGCATGGCGGAGCAGTAGCAAATCATGTGAAAATTATATCTGTCTCCGAAGACAGGGCAGTGACTATGAATTAGTGAGTAGCCTAAAAACTTTACTAATCGCTCCGTGTTTCTCAAAGTTGTTTAAATTTACTGCTGGATGACCTAGGAACAAATTCCGAAACAAGAGCCTACGTTTTTAACCTTGTGCTGGTTGTAGATGGAGATTGAATATTCAAACTGGAAAAAAACAAATCGCACCCTAGGGACGCAGCAAGAATGTATATGCAGTATAATCGTGGGTATCGTACACACAAATAATTCACATAACTCTCAAGAGATAAATATCCTTAAATGATAATCGCTTGCAACTAAAGTGTTAAGATAGCATAAAGTATTTAGCAATGCTAATAAACGACACTAATTACTATTTCCCTTATATATTACGTGACATTTTCATTGCTAACAAATTAGTGAATATGTGATAGAAGTGGAACGGAATCACGTTACACACAGCAACTTCCATAAACAAGGAAAAATTCAAAAATTGCGCTACGTAGGGATACTACAGTTGTGTATGCTGATACTGCCAACTGAAAGGAAGCCGCACTGCAAACCACTTGCTTCTTCCGCATTTAGGGTGATTATTATTAACGTTTGAAAACCTTAGAAGTGACGGAGGTGACTTACTGACAAGTAATTTAATACAACAAACATGGAGCCGCTAATGTAAGGAAATACCCAAAAAGTGAATGACAAAAGTTCAACATATATCACCAGATGACGTACCTCGTCGCACTTGTAGTTTTTGAGCTTATCGGTCGGTCGCACCTGATTATCTCAAATCACGTCAAGTATTCACGTCGGTGTGTCTTCGGGCGTCCGGCATTGTGGGGTCCTGGGTTCGAGTCTTGCGTCTATCAGACAGTGTTTTTTTTCATTGCGTTCCCCAATTATGTGTTTATATTGAGGTAAGATTTATTATTTTACTACTCGGTCTCATTGTCTCCGCTGGTTTGTAGCAAAGTACAGCACAACAAATACTAAACGTATTGCGTCGGAAGTAACTGAGTATACTGGTAAGCTTCCAAATTACGTCATTATCAGTAAATTACCCTTGTTTTCTTTACTAAATAAAGTCTGTAAACAAAAAATGACGTGACCAAAGAACGCAACACAGAAATGAAGAACTTACGCTTGGTTTCAGCGTGGACAATAATTCCGAAAGCTTCTATATTTACAACAGATAATATTTACAGAAGGTGTTCGAAATTGCGACCGTTTGCTTCAACGCAAGTCTTGCACCACTCAGTCACACCTTCAATCACGCACGTGCAGGAGAGGTGAGGTTCCCAGTACGGTGACGCCACAATTTGAGCATTTGTCATCCACGTATGGGGTATTTTCCGACATTTCCGCCCCTATGTATTTTATATTAAATCACTTGCCTCAACGTCATCTACGTCGCTCAGGGTTTTTTTAAACGTTAATATGAATCTCTGTGTATACCACAGATACTATCTGTTTGAGTGCAGAACGGTGTTAAGAGCTGTCAAAGCGGCAGAAGGACGTAGGGCCCGACGTAATAGCATCTCTGACTTGATGAAGAGCCAGCAAGGATATATGCAGACTGGAGGCATGGAAAACGCTGTTATGTGCGGCCATGTAGTTATACTTTCGACTTTCTAGTGCCCACGGATTGTGACAACAGGCGCCAGCATTCTGAAGGTTCGACAGGAATGGCAATGTCTCTCAGGACACCAATGGTCGTTGTATAGTGTCACGAATTGTATACAATATGAACAATCTAAGGAACAGAATAAGACGCTGTATTAACTTCCTTGCGCAACTTTTTCTGCGTGAGGCATAGGGTCTTCATAAAGACAAACTGAGTGGCCATCGCACCAGGAGAAGAACTTAACCAATAATTTCTTTTAATGCAGTAATGGCATCACGTCTTCTTACCGGTACAGATGTTCGATATGTAGAATAAAGTTCTGTTAGTCGTATAACAGCGTAAGCCGTACTCCAGTAATAATTGGTCCCACCTTTATAAAATGCGACATCAAATGGTTTAAAACAGAACTAAATATTCGTACGTGTAAGCAAAAACAAGCAAGCGGATCGCTGGCTGTGGTGATAGAAAAATAATTATCAAGTAAATTTGATTGATTGCTTTTATTATATTCTCTCGCCCATCTGTAAACAATTTCAGAGAAGAATATCATGATAAAGTAACTCTTTCATATCACGTCTTTTTCGTGGTCATTTAAGTATGATAAAGCAGTAGAAAACTTTTCAGTTATCCCTGTATTTCCGGTTTGAAACGTTAAAAGTCGCATATGTGGAGAATTCGATGATCGTATCTGTCAACGGTTGATGTACATTACATACCAACAAAAACTAGTTGTGTCTGATGGCCACTGTGATGAAGAGAGCGCACAGTAAGTGAAAGCAGGACAATACGGGCGAAGCTATACTGAAATATGGGAATGGTGAAATTGGATTCAATGAAGCATACAGCAGTGAAATTAATCAAAGCTCTGCGACAAAACGAAGCAGTTATCCATCTCAAGAAAGACTCTTTAAATTTTTTCTTCTAAGCAAGTTGCGAACTTGTCAACGGCTCTTCTGGCGGAAAGTGCAGTCCAGTGTCGCAGACTCACCAATCTAAATGAAAAGGAATCCTGCAGGAAAGCGGCAGCAAGTTAGTACTCCAGATTTCCTAACCGCAAAGGCACCAAGTTGACTCACCAAAAACTGTAATCTGGAGCTGGCGGGCAACAGAACCACGGCTGCGTCGAAGTGCGGCGTGAGCACCGCGAAACGAATCTGCAAGATGCCAGAGGCTGAATCTTCAGAGTCGAAAGTTTCACTATGGCGGACACTGTCTAAATAATACTATCGGAACGGCGGGTGCCGTTCAAAACTACAACCTCAACCTAAGGTAATCGCTGCCTGAATCGAAACTATGTTGTTCGTCGTCCGTAAATCCCGCTTAGAAAGCAGTGCACTCTCTCAGGCCGTGACACTTCTGTGTTCACAACTGTCCAATGCTCACAAAGCGCGTTAAAGAGGCACCAATTGCAAAATCTCGCCTCAAGACACAAATTTCTACCAAAACGCCTGAAACACATTGGAGCCAATAGCACCACTGTCCTCTCCAGCGGCGGGAAAAACTAGCCCTGTGCCTCACCTGACAAAAGTCAAGTAAAAAGTTTGAGGCTAGGCGTCGGCACTCGGCGCCACAAAGTCGTGGGCCGGTCAACATTTAAAGCTTTTAGCACCGCTGTTCGCACGGAATGGCCCGTGACCAGAGCGCCCCTTTGAAAGCAGCCGGCGTCTGTGGCTTCAGCTTGGCGCCAGCGCTGGCGTGTCCCTGCTATTGTTCACAGTTTCCCTGTAGTCCAGAACTCTTCGAAAGCCGTCTACGCTTCCTCTCCCTCCAGGTTTTACAACAGGAGCGCAGCCCGCAAACATCTACAGTGCGACGGCCGTCCGCCGCCTCCTACCGCGGCCGCCGAAACGACTTCTACACTGAGAATGAATCCTCCTCTACCAAACCCATCGAATGTTTCCAAATGATCTTACCCTTGTAATGCCATTGTTGACTCAAATCACAGTAATGACCGACTTGGAATTACCAATGCCAAGGTATAAAATATCGGTCTCTTAACAAAATTAACGTGAGTGAGAGGACTGTTAAATAAAACATACCCCTTTCACAACCCTGCTTTTCGGTTTAGAATGATGGTTAGGGAATGTCTTACGTACCCGTCACACAGTAACACAGGCTTAAGGAGAAATTTTAAACCTTGAACACCATCGGGCTTGAAAGGGCCTTTGTGGTTTTTAACTATCTTCTCCGTGAAAACTACACATTTAATTTTAATAAAGTTTTAGGACTTTTCCTTGTTAGTGTTGTTGGTCGCAGTTTTGAAAAATAATTGCAAAAATTTACTTAAGTATTTGTGTCAAAGTGTTGGTTCACGTTTCTTCCCATACCGGTCTCGCAAACCCAAGCGGTTGGAAGCTATTTTTAATCCACCACATATCTGTCTGCGCAGAGCCTATTTCGTCATTTGCTGTTGTTCACTCGATTTGTTATTCCTTGTGACAAGCACAGTTTATTTTGATTCATTACTTTTTAATAGTAGCCTGTTTTACAAACCGAAAATATTACGGGGAAGAGGACTATCAAGTGAGAAGCGAATTGTTGGAGCAGTCTTCTCACTCTGATACTCCACCTACTGAATTTGAATTTTACTGAACACTCAGAACAACATAAATGAGCTGACGATCATGAAAGACCCCTTTACGAAGAACAGGAAGAACAATATAGTGCAAATCCTGTTCAGTATAACTGATTATTTTCTCGTAATTAGCATGAAATATGGGCTACAGCTCCTTAGGTTGGAATTTCTGGCAGGCTGATTAAACTGGACGTATTGAAAGATCAGGGTCCTATAAGATTTTCGATTAGGAAACTGTGATAATGGAGAGTCTTGTTTTATGTTGTTCTTTCGTGTACTCCTCACTGAGGAAGTGCGTATGTTATCTAACAAAGAAGGTCGAATCGTTTACAGAAAATGGATGGATATAGATTAGCATGAAATGAGAAAGTTTCCTGATGGTCTGATCATGACTGTGGTCTTCAAGTCAAGAAATGAGGATTTCCGTCAGCTCTGGAGTCCAGCGAATGACGGACCACTCCTGAATGAAATTATGTCGTGCACCTTGTTCCATGCTCTTCTGAATGTAATGTGCTTTGGTAAAGGCAGCAACCAACATGAAAATAAGTCAAGGGAATGACTGGAACCAAACAGCGAACTTTTCGAGACGTGGGAAACTACCCTGAGTGATGCCCACATTCCAGAATCTTGCACGACAGTAGTTGGTCACATTTCGTGGTCGCTGTCCATTATATAATATGTGCCATCAAAAATTTGCAGAGACAGAGTAAAGTTGTGGACAGTTCGTGACAGTGAGAGAAGCTACTTCAGGAAGATGATTGTGTACATGGGGAGGAAGGACGAAACCAGAGCCATGCGACTTAGAGAGAATGTTGTGAAAAGCCTGATGATTGAACCTGAAAAGTCTGGACGTAATATCATGTGCATTATTTTTTTTACAGGGTGACGATTATTGAACTATATGAAAAAAACGTAAATTAGTTACAAACTACACTTTGTTTAACGTGTAAAAATCACTACAGATATTAGGATTTAGCTTATGACATGCTATCATTGGCGATGATGTGATACAGATGAATTAAAAAACTCTGCATGACCCGCTGAAGTGTAGGAACATCGATGCTGTCGATGATCTCCTGAATGGCTGTTTTCAGTTCAGCAGTGGTTTTGGGATTATTCTTGTAGACCTTTTCTTTAAAATAGTCCCACAAGAAGGAGTCCCATATGTTCAGATCCCGAGAATATGGCGGCCAATGGAGGCCCATGGCAGTGGCCCCTAGGTACCACAGAGACAGAATGCGGTCTCCAAAGTGCTCCTACTGGACATTAAACACTCTCCTGCTTCAAAGGAGTCTAGCATGAACCACATTTTGTCGAAATTACGGCCACTTTGCATAATGGGGATAAAATCATCTTCCAAAATTTTCGCGTACCGTTCGGTAATGACCGTGTCATCAAGGAATATCGCACAGATTATTTCGTGACTGGACACTGCATACCTCACAGTCACCCGATGATCTCGATCGCGAAATGCGGATTATTAGTTCCACAAATGCACCAATTTTGCTTATTTGCGAATCCATCCAAATGAAAGTGGGCTTCGTGACTAAACCAAACCACACAGCGCATTCTGATGCCCCGCGATCAACCGTCTAGTTTGAACGCCCTGATGCCAACCGTTCAGAAGTTACAACAATTATATTTCATATAGTTCAATAATTGTCACCCAATACAGCCTTCTCCATTCATCTCATTCTTTGCTGTAAAAAGATCTTATACTAGTCGGTGCTATCCCTAAAACAAAGGTAAGTTGCCTGCTAATTTTATTATACCTAAAGGATATACTCTATAGTACTTGGTTTTCAACGTGGTGTGATGGTGGCCTCTTATGTTCCTAAGAAGAAAAAAGTTGTTACCGTCCATAGCTCTCCTCATGACCAATAATAGCATGACCATCAGAAGTAAAGAAGGGTCACATTTTTATTGATATACATTGCAACAAAAGGTGGCGTTCGCATCTTGAACCAGAAGAAGCGGTGCTACCGTACAAAGAGAAAAACGAGACGCTGGCCACTAAAAGTTTTCTTCAACATGATCTACATAATCGTAATGAATGTACACAACTTGTGTGATGCTGGCTACTAATAAAACATGAAACGTTGGACTTCCATAATCAGTTTCAATTACTTAAATTACTTCAAAAACATGTATTCCTCAAAGGTGCTTCACGCCATCAGTAGTCATTAAAGTGTCAATTTAAACCACATTGGCCTGAGAGACCCGATTGGTAGGTAACATTGAACACATTATCTGGTAAGCAGAGATTTAATGCAAAATCCCTGAATATATTAAATGAAAATTTAGGAATAAAAAGAATACTGTCCAACTAAACGGAAGCTTATCGCTAAATCACACTCAACACTCACGTATACTGCCGTAGAAATACATTCACTGTCAGTCACACCGTGAGTGACAGTGGATATAAATATAGGAGAGGGCTGCCCATAGCTCTTCATGTATGGACATTTGATCCATGCGAACAAGACAGTCTTCCAGAAACAGTAATCATGAATTTTTAGCAGCCCTCTAGCAATTCACTCATTGCATCTTACGATAGAACTTGTTTACGTTTTGCAAGCGGCCTAGATCTCCGTTTCCTCTAACTTTATGACACTTCTGAATCTACACAGACATCCCTTAGAATTTGATAATGAAAAAGTTAATAAATCACACTCGAACCAAACAACTTTCTAACATAATAAGCACAAAAGTGTGAGTTTTGGTGTAGCTGTAGTAAATGCTGCAAAAATGGATTACCGAAACGAGGGTCATATAATGGTACATGAACAAAATCCACATATAAACAGAAATTGTGTAGAAGTATGTGAACAAAATAGATCGATAACATGGGACCATGACAAACAGCAAGGAAATGTGTAAAATATATGGTATACTGGACCAATATATGTTTGTCCTTGTAATCAAATTAATAGTTTAGGCATATCTGTGATTGTTTACTACGTATCATATATATATTAGTGTGTAGCAAATAAATGGTGTGAAGTACTGGTTTGTGTTAGATAACATGACCATTTAGGAAAAAGTGTGATACAAAAATGTTAACTGTAAACAAAAATGAATTTAAGTGATTAAATCAATTAATATGCCCAAAAAGGCACAAAAGGCATTAAACATGGTCCTATCCTGAGTTAATCTGGTGAGAAATGTAAGCTACTTGTATTAAACGTCCTTCGACAAACACACACATCAAAAAAAAGTTTTGCATCACTCTGCTTCCCAGAACTCCTGGAGATAGACGTTGACTGTGGGTATTGTATCACAGACACAGTTCCTTTGACTGTTCAGAGTTGTCACTAAACCCGCCCAAAGATGTAAACAACCATTCATGAGCAGCACCTATTAACGGCGGGGGTCCGACAGCCAATCAGTTCCAGGCATTCCACCAGGAAGGAGGAACACAGATCGTGTCGTCTGCAGTTCAACAGTGTGTAGATGTTCAATACCGCGGTTTGATCGAGTCCGCATTGTTACTTTGTAACAGAAAGGACTCTCGACAAGGAAAGTGTCCAGGCGTCTCGTAGTGAACCAAGGCGATGTTGATTGGACTTGGAAGAGATACTGATAGACAGGAACTGTTGATGACATGCCTCGCTCTGGCCGCCCAAAGGCTACTACTGTAGTGAATGACCGCTACCTACCGAGTATGGTTCAGATGAATCCTGATAGCGACGCCATCATGTTGAATAATGCTTTCCATGAAGGCATAGGGCTTCCTTCAGGATAACGACATGGCTCGACTAGAGTGGCCAGAATGTTCTCCAGACGTGAGCTGTATCGAACATGCCTAGGATACATTGAAAAGGACTGTTTATGGACGATGTGACACCACAGGATTGTTTACATACAGCCTGCACTGAAGGTATAGTCATGTACAGTACTCAAATGGCCTGGTAGAGAATCTGCCGAAACAATTCTTAAAGGACCGTGATGTGAGGGAGCCTATCCTACTAAGTCAATTAACTCAGGCGTACTGTGAAGAAAGGTAGACCCTTCGGTATCATGTTCGATACATGATAATCCTGGTATCGATTAGAATATAGATACATGTCAGGCCCAGAAGTGCTCTCTGATGCCTTTAATATCAGTCCTCTGACATCTCTGGCGTTTCATGTGCAGGTGGACTCACCGGCAAGTGGCACGTCTCCCTCTCCACTGTGTGGTTCGCTCCCAGGGGAGGGTTTCCCTTCCAATTTCATTGTCTGCACCCTTGCTGCGTTAGTTCTCTTACCGTTCGGCGCCACAGTGTCTGGCATTAGGTTGCGTACCCCCACTGTTGGGCGACGAGGCTCCCTCTAAAAGCTGTCTGAGTTACTTTTCTGATTTACTGGGCCAACCAGCGTCATGCCACACCTTGCTCCATGCGTTCCCTGCTGTGTCCCATTTGCTGCTGGCTGTGCTCGCACAGTGAAGGCTGTAGTTGCGCTGCCATCCTGTATGGAGTGATATGGCCAGTCACCTCCATGAGATACTCACACACTGTCTTTGTCTTCACACACTTTTCTGTACAAGTTAGCTGCAGGTCTCACAAAAGTGATATTACATCAAGATACATGATGCAATCGATAGATAATTAAAAAATTACTTTAATTTTTATTTTTAAAATATGAATAAACCGTGAATAAATATGACTCATTCTACACTGTTTAAGATTAAAGTAATAAAAATTTCTGGATCACGATACTTCTGTATAATGGTTTTGTAACTCAAATGATGAAGAATATTCTTAACAAAATAAAAATTGCACTTAAGTATCTGATGAAGGGGTTGAAAAGAGCAGGATAAACTGTAACAGCAGCGAACATCAATTAACAATTTACAAGTTTGTTGTTTGTGAGGAATGAGAGAATAAATCACCAAGTTTTTACTGCGAAGTCAATACATTTTAACATGTGCCCCGTTTTTTGTTCGAAGAACGTCTAATCGGAATTCGATTTCACGCAATACATTTGGTAATATTCCTAGTGTAACACCAGCAACAAGATCGGTTATCCTTCTGCCTTATGTATGCTGACCAGGTACTTGTCTAGCGTAAACATTGTCCTTTGCGTAGACACATGAAAAGAAATCGGAGGGGGTTAAATCTGATGCTGGGGTTATATCTGGTGCCCTTGCTGGCTGTAAAGAAAGTGGTTCTCTACTTCTAAAAAAAACCTTTCAAATAATGAAACATGACCTATACAAGGAATCTGATTGCCCCTGTTAGTCATGGACGAAAAAAAATGGCATAATCTTTGTCAGAACGTGCAGAATCTTATGTGAGGCCATTAAGACATCAATTTTAATCTAAATGTGGTATGCCAATGTTTACCTAATAAAAAAAGTAAATTAGGTAATTGAGTACAATTATTATATAGATGCGATAAATCACTTTAACTGGGACCAAATAAACAATTAAAGTCAATATATTCCCAGTAAACCTGCAAAAGAAAAAACTAATTACTGTAGAGGTCTACAGAGGCATCGCGCATCTGCTAGATGCCCACGAAATACGTAAATGAAGCTGACAGACAATGAGAAAATAGGGGCAGTTTTCAAGCAGTAATGGCGGACAGCATCAGCAGGTAATACAGGTAATTTTATGGCAGCTAGTTTTACTACACAAAAATTGAAATATGTACTCCCTCCAAAAGAAGTTACAAACAAACATTATAATAAAATTATAATGAGCAGCAAAATGTCTGAGAAGAATTCTGAAAGGTAATTATTAATTGAACTTTAATTTGGCGGGTTTTCAACACTGTCAACAAGACGAAATAATGGAAAGAATATTTATTGGAACTAAACAAAATTGAGATATTGTGTCAGTATTTTTAAAATAGTTAATTTAACTGCAGTTGTCTTTAATTTTGAAATGAAAGAGTGCGGAATATTTTTCTTTTATTGTCTTAACTTTGCTGCACGCAGTGCGATGACGTCAGCGGTCGTCCGCGTGGACGATGTGTGAAGTGAATCCTGGTTCGTGTCGTGAAGATAATGATGGATCCTCCTGTTTCATTAATATTCCAGTTACGGCGGTGGTCCACGTCTCCGTTGTAGTCGAATCAGCTGGCAGCACTGGCACGATAATAATACACTCCTGGAAATGGAAAAAAGAACACATTGACACCGGTGTGTCAGACCCGCCATACTTGCTCCGGACACTGCGAGAGGGCTGTACAAGCAATGATCACACGCACGGCACAGCGGACACACCAGG